>NC_138537.1:81740849-82994599 GCF_964234715.1 Podarcis melisellensis
AATATTAAGTTTAAAATTAAGCACTCTTTTTTAAAAAGCACAAATGTGAGTTGTTGCATTCACAGTTCCTGGGAAGTAGAACAATTCTTGATATTGGAGCATAGTAACGTGTCCTTATTATAAATTGTTTTGTTTGTAAATATCAGGACGTTGTCCTCGGGGTCGTATGAGATTCTTCACTTGAAGAGTTACTAAGAATTCCAAATACTGGCATATTTCACTGGATACATTTTAACATTGTGTGCATCATTTATATTTTAAATATTATTATTTTTTTGCCATGTGGTTGATTACAAGCCTTTTGTTTGACTTACTATACCTTAATTTTTCAGCAATAGCTATGGACCAGATTTGACCCTTACAATATGCTTGTAAAGGACGAGCATAGTTTGACAGGGTACAGTACTTGCCGGCTCCTTCTGGTCAACTTTCATTTTTATTCATGGATATGCAAAAACATGCCTAGTCTCCAGTACTTTTATTTCTCTGGAAAAGGAAATTAACCCTGTAAAAGACTGCCCTGAAACTTCCTATTTTCTTGAAGTTTCTGTTAGATATATATTAGCAGCAAAACACCAATGTGAAATTGATGCATATGTCAGACCGCATTTTGCAGTTGTAAATGAACATCAGTAATGCACAAATTTGGCTTTGATAACCACAACACTTACCGCCCCCCCCCCAAAAAACACCCCTTAGCACTTGCAACTGCTGTGAGTTTTACTGCTTCTGACAAATCTGGCAACACAAGCTTTTAACAAAAGAAGATGCGGCATGGCATATCCATGTGAATTTTCAGCTCCTTGGGCAGTTTTTCTGGTGATGTGAAAGGCAACGGAAGCCTTATAAACTGGATCATTTCCCATCTTAATCAAACTTCCTTTGCATCCCCAAAGCTAATTGGAGTCCTGTTTGGTGCTCAGTTTGGTGCACTGAGATGTGGATAAGCAAACATTTGCCATACTGCTGAACTCAGGCCTTTGTCAGGAGGAGTGGGGAGAAGGTGTTACCAGGAGCAACAGAAGTGGTGTGGAAGGGGAAATCTGTGCTTAATTGATAATGGAAATTCCCAGCAGGCAACTAGGAAGAGATGCTTACTGATGCTGTTTCTGAGAAGGTGCAGTGAAAAATATGTATAGAAAAATAGCTGCACCTTTTCTAAATTAATCTCAAAAATGTTAGGTAAGCAGGTCCAACTACATCTTGCATTGTACCAAAGTACTTCAGTTGGAAGCCTTATCTAATGTATAAGATTAAGCACCTGCCTTAAGCATTATAGAAATGCTTGAGTTTTAAAATCTAGCTTGACCAGTGTTAGAAACTAAGATATAACAGATAGGAGCTAAATGGCACCTTAAACCTAGGTTATGGGCACAACAACAAAATGTCTAGGCACATTTTTTTTAATAACAAAAATACAAAGCTGAAAATGAATGAACTGCTACTAAAATGTTACCGTATGTTTGTTTTTCACATGATCTAGTCCTTCCCCTGCCTACCTCTCTAATATTCTTAAGAGGGTCTCTTCTCCCGTCTTCAGAGAGTAGCTTTTCTGCCTCAGGGAGGCAGAAAAAGGTCCTTTCCTTCCACTCTGCAGTTTTGATCTGAAATCTCAGGTGCAGTACTGCGCTCAGAGCTCAGAAACTGCTCACGCTAATGAAAGAAATTCCCTGTCACAAAATGCGCCTAGAACAATGGGAGTTTCGAACACTGAGCTTGATTAGGCTTTTATTCTTTTAAACAATCTATTTATTTATTTTTTGTGCAGAGGCTATACAACAGCAATAATAGAGTATGACTCTTAGATTTTGGCCTTATGCAGTTGTTTTGACGTATGGTTTCCTGCAACAGAGAGAAGTTTCATCAACTTTGCCAATGAGGAGGTGCCAAATGGCTCCTTAAACCAAGGTTGCGGTCGCCAAAACAGAATGTCTAGTTGCCAGTTGGGGGCAAGATGGCTCTAAAGTCTTATTTTTCAAATGATGGACTGACTGTGATTGATTCTCAGTTAAACATCTGGCTAGTTCAGATGACAACTTTGAGCTAGGTTAAGAGCTTTGAGAGGTTAAAGCAGAAAAGTCACTTGATCCAGGGACAGTCCAAATATATTGTGCCCTATTCTGGCCTGTTTTTCTTAATGGTGACTGCTCCTGCTCAGTCTGCACAGAAAAAGCAATTTGGTTCCAGAATTCATTCCGATTGTGCAGATAAACTATAACTGATAGAATTCTACAGGACGGGGCATTAGTGTGTGAGAGCAGTCCAGTTCCAATGCTTCCCAGATGGTGGAGATGTCAGGCGCCATCCTTGTGCCCAGGCATCTTCACTTGGTCTCAAGGGGTCGAAAGCCAGGAGCAAAATGCGCCTGACACATTACAAACACTGGTTCTCTGTCATGGCACCCAAGCTGCGCAATTTCCTGCTGTGGAAGATCTGACTGCTTCCTGCCATTGTGGCATTTACATGCTAAGTAAAGACTGTTTTATATCAGGGGTGTGTGATGGGTCAGAGAGTGCCTTTAGCACAATCAGCTCTTCTTGTTTTTGTTGTCAGTCTCAATTCAGCTTTTGATTACTGAAGAGCCCAAAGTTGGCTACTTGTCCTGGAGCCAGATTCAATCCCACTGGCATTGGCAAGGGAGGGAGGGGAGCTAGAGCGTAGTCAACCTGAGCAGTTTGTTGGCGGAACTGGCCAGGGAAGAGGGAGGACTTGTTTTCTCTCGCTGAGAGCATTTCCCTTTGCCGCCTTAGTGTAGGATAGGCAGGAGGCGGCTCAGTAAACCGTCACTCATTACCATGACATCCTGAGCCTTTTTATGTAACACTACATTATTCTTGCCCACTGTGCCATTTGTTGGCATGTGATGGGTTACAGCCTTGCCTCATTTGGCCTTTCTGCTGAAGGATTGGTCATCCTTTCCCATTTAAGTAGTCTTGCATTGGACAAAGTACTTGTTGCTTTCTTTGTTCCAAATAATTACAGTGACCAGTGCTGTTGACTTTTTTCGTTTGCGGTACGACCATTTGAGGTTAACGAGACAGAAGGAAGGAGAGAAGCCCTTTCGTTTAATTACTTTTGGATTCGTGTGCTAATCTCTTTCCTCCGTTTTCCCTGTCGCCAGTTGATCTCCCATATGGGTATTTCTTGTTTTTGTGGCACCAGCTGCTTCTGTGGAGGTCTGCCAGGCCCCGATATGCCTGGTGGCTGTCATCTGGCTGCACTGATGAGAAAGGATACACAGTTTTAATGGTTGGCATTCCTTTTTCAGTCTGTGGTTCAAGTCAGGCATCAGGCCAGGGACCTTGGCTATATGGAGGATCTTTCCATCTGAAGAGACCTGCAGTCCTGAGGGAAAGGGTGTTTAAAAAACACACACACCAAAAAACCATCAAGCTTTTAACTATCCAGCAGCCTGGAGGAGTGGGAGTGGGTGAATAGACACAGCCACAATGGGGTATTGAAAATTTGAGTTTGTGGGGTAGTTGGGATTGCCACTGCAGTGCAATGCTGTATCTTAGAGAAAGGGGTGGGGAAAGTTTACACCTTTTTAGGATACTCTCAAGCTTTTAGGGATGCTTGAGGAAAGCTGTACATGCCTTCCCTTTTTTCGCTTTAAGAACAGGTACGCCCGTGTATAGATTGAAAAGGAGAATGGCACTTGTGGGTTTCATTTCCTTTTGGTAAAAATGGTGTCACTCATATGTGTGGGAATATGTACAGATGGATGAATGTATTTGGGGACCAGTTGCAGACATTTTGTGTTTGGTGAGGGAGCATGGGTGAACCAGAGTCCTGCTCCAGCTAAATTCCCCTGCCTGGTTGCTGGGAGGAGAGGGTTGTAGCACATTTCTGCTCTCCCTAACCTCCCCCTTTGAGCCTGTTCGATCTCCCCAGTCCTCCAATTTCTGTAAGAAGTTACTTCCAAGAGCTGAAAAAAGACTGTTGTTCTGCACCTTGATTGCCTATCTCCAGCCTATCTCCAGCCAAGTAGCCCATCTCTCACTCACTGGCCCTTGGTTGTTTGTAGGTCATGTCATTTTAGGGCATGGAGCTTAATTTTTGTGAATTTCTTCAGTGAGGGGTCTTAAAATATAGTTTTGGGTGTGTGGGATTTTTGTGATTGGATAACATTTAGCTGGGTAAGTCTATGTTTGATGCTTTCTGAAAACCAAAGAATTGCAATTTTACCTTCTGAAAATGTCAGGTAATGCTAAATAAAAATTAATAATGATATATACTATAACTGCAACTGCTTGACAATCATTTTTCATGATTTCTGTGCAATTTTACACACATTTTACTTAGCGAACAAAACTAAATTATATGAATTGTACCAAAACATATTTGTAATTCCCCAGTCACGTTGCAACTTCTTAGTGCCCCTCATTTTTGAAATTTGAAAGCTGAAAAATTCAATGCGCCCCAGTTTCAGCCCCCAGGACAATCACCTGACTGGCTTGTGATTGTCTTGACACTGCCAGCTGTTAGTTAAGGCCCACCTGGATCAGAATTCTTTAAAAAGTGTGCTGTTGTCACACAAAATCCCTCAACTGACCATTTATGCTATACATAAAGCCAAAAGATTGTAAGTAGCTATAATAGGATAGGATGTAATAGACACTTGTTTATTTTATTCTTCCTCTTTCTTTTCTATTTTGAATAAATGTGGTAGAATTTGACTGTTGGGGTCCTGGATGCATTTGTATGGAAACTTGCAGGATTATTCCAGCTTCCAATGTTCCTAGTTCCTTAGTTTATGCTAAGTAGGTGTGTGGCTGTATTTGTGTCTAAGGCTGGATGCTATCTCTGCTTCAGAGCTCTCTCCTGTCTAAGATTAGGAGTATAAAGGGGAGTGGTGGCAGCCGACTTAGTCTTCGGTTTGACTGGCCTTCCTAAACTGGTAGTCATGGAATGAAGGAGACAAAAAGCCCTTTATCCTCACCCCATTGCATCTGCTATTTGCCATAGGTGACGAGGTGAGTAGCTGTTTTAGAGAAAGGGGGATTGGGAGATGGTAGGAAAAATTTTAAGGTTGCTTGTGCTTGTTAACTGCATATCCCATGTAAATTAAGCAACACTTTTTAAAAAATCTGTAATTTTTTATCTTCCCCACCCCCCACAGGATCGACTTACAGCGTACTGTCCATAATGCCATCAGACTCTGAAAGCAGCAGTTCTCTCAGCAGTACTGGTAAGAACCGTGCTTGTGCCTGTGGTGTTGTGGTACCAAGCGTCCAGTGTAAAAAATGGGGCTGTTTCCCACCCAATGAGTTGTAATTACTTTCCATGTTGCCAAGATTCATATATAAAGCCAGTTCTTTTGACAATATATTTACATTGACATCATCAAAATATTCAGCAACGTTACATTTGGACAACAAACAGTAGTTTCTTCAGTAATACTCTTATCAAAATTAAATACCAAAAATCTTGCACCAACTGACATTCCCAACATAAACGATATGTACCATGTTTATTGCAATCCTCCCCCCAAAATTAGGTGATATAGAAGAAAGCATTTTTGACATGTGCAAAGGAGTGCAGTACCATCTGTGTAGTACAGGCAACCCCTGATTTGTTCGGGGGTTGCATTTCGTGTCATTGCACACAATAGAGGAGTGTGTATAAGCCTACCCGCCCCCCTTTTCTTGCTGCTTCTGGGTTCACAGCAATGCATGCATGCACCATAACCAGCAATCTCTCCATCAATGCTGAGCTGGACAAGTGTATTGTCAAGGTAGCTATGGCAAGGGCCCACCTCCACAGAAGGGTATAGGAGAATGTGTTACAAAGATGAAGGTCTACGAAGCCTGTATGTTCGGCACTTCATTATAGAAGTGAGTCGTGGGCAACTTGCAGCCATCAGGAGAGATGCCTCAATGCCTTCCACATCTGCATCAGGAGGACTTTCGGTAGCGCATGGCAGGATAGAATGTCAAACAAAGATGTTTCCCAAGTCCATATTTCCAGCATGTTCACACTCCTGTTTTAGCGATGTCTATGCTGGCTTTGCCATGTCCACAGAATGGAAGATGGCAGGATTCCCAAGGATGTGCTCTATGGGGAGCTGGCTTCAGTCACCAGGCCAATTGGCAGACCATCTCTGTGTTACACAGATGTCTGCAAATGTGACACAAAGGCTAGTGACATTAACCACATCATGGGGGAATCCCTTGCAGATGACCGAAGTTCCTGGAGACAGGCCATCAAATTGTGCATCCATAGAAGTGACAAGGAGAAATGACCAATGGATGGGAGGAGAAGAAACAACAACAACACAGTGGTACACCTGAATCAGCACAATCAGATATCTTCATCTGCCCCAGCTGCAACAAAACATGTCTCTTCCACATCAGTCTCTATACCTACAGCAGGCACTGCAACTGCCAACAGTTTTTTCTTGGAGGTTGCCAAGTTGGGGGACAATGCACTCTTTGTCCCCAGCCACCATATCTGTATCTACTTTTTTCATCCCCAAAGTTCATGGACTTTGTGTGTATAGTACATTGGATGCAACACTATGTTGATGAGACACATCCCTGTTAGATGAGTGAGCCTACTTTGGTAACTAAAGTGGAAACTGGCTACCTGGAAGCAAGCCTGAAAAAGTGACCCACATACTGATTGGTTCTCAGGGCTGAGTGTGGAAGCAAAAATTGAGTTGTGAAGCACTTATTTAAGCTGACAAAACAAGCTGCACTTGGCGGCAGTTGTAATAAAAATGTTATGACAAATCCAGTTTGTCTGAAAAGAGGCGTGTTACCGAAAGGTGGGGGAATAATTTAAAAAACGGAGCTTTGGTCTCCAGGCCCAAGCGTGTTGGAAGGAACTGGATTGGCTGGAGCGAAGGATGGAAATGCTGCGGCATGAAGCAGTCAGTCAGGTGGAAAAAAGAAGACAGAGCTTAAGCCCAGGTCACTTCCTTCACACTGAAGTGAGCTGTCAGATGAAATAAAAAGCCTTTTAGCATTCAGCTAGAAATGTCCTCTGTAAGGAAAGAGATGAGTGTTGCAAATCTTCCCCATCCCCTGAAGCTAGAGGGCTACTTGAAGCATATGCCAAGTCACACTTGACAATGCTAGGAAACCTTTTGTGGTAATGAAAAACTCAGGCTCCCTCTTAAATTGAGCAGAGAGAAGCTGTTTCTGGGGGACATTTTAATGAAGAGAAGGGCTGTGGGACTTGTTTCAGAATTTCCTCCCATGGAAAAGGCAGAATTTGAATCCCTTTGGCTCTGGTTTGTTGGTTTTTTGCTTTTGTCACCATTGGCGCTTCAGCTTGCTCCACAATGCTCCAGTTGTCAGCATTTGCTTTTTTAATAATCTCCAGATAGCCTAGGATTAAGTAGAAAATCGATGTAAGAGGAATAGGTAGCTGAAGACAGGATACTGTGCCCAGAGAGTAGGCCCTAAGATATTTTTTTTCATCATAAGAAATTTTACCACTTTGTTATTTTGATTATCTTTGGGAGTCATTCAGGTGGCACTCAGTGGTATTCAAGCTCGTCTCCAAAGCTACATGGCCTAGAAACTTGACTTCAGTTCTCAATACATTGTGTTTAGATAACTGATTTTAGGGGATAACAAATCAACAAAACAATTGTTGGCGGAAGCATTGTGGATAGCACCCTAAATGTGTGCACTTGATCACAAGTCTGTCTTTATTGCAGCCATGCATGGCCTTGGCAAATTAATCAGTCTTTTCCTTTGGAATAGCCTGTTCACTTATCCACCTTTTCTGGCAAACAGATTGCTTGTTTGTTTTTGTTTTTTTGAAAGTGCTCTTGTCTAACCCCCTAATTCCGTGCTTGTTTGTGTTTGGCAACAGGTACAACGGGTAAACCATCATCACCACCCCCTGCAGTCATTGATGTGAGGCAGATGAATGAGAAACTGGAGACCATTTTGTTTCAGCTCCGCCAAGTTACCCGTGAGAGGGATGAGTTGAGGAAGCGTCTTGCACTGTCGTCTCCTGGGTCAACCTTTGATGACTGCAGGTAAAAGACTGAACGGTCACATGAGGGCATATTCCCAGGTCTAAAGCATGTGCACTTGGGCATGGGTCTTTGGCTCTTTTCCAAGGCACAGCTGTTTGAGTTGGGTGGGGGGCAGCTAAGGATGCCTCGTATGGCTCAGTCAGAGAGCATGAGACGCTTAATCTCAGGGTTGTGGGTTACAGCCCTGTGTTTGGCAAAAGATTCCTGCATTGCAGGGGGTTGAACTAGATGATCCTAGATGACTACCAGTCTTTGATAACTAGTGATGTTCTTCGCAAATTATTTAAACCACCAGTGGCCAACTCTGTTCCATGTGGGTACAGAGTATGCTTAATACATCATTTTTGTTTCATATAAACTAACCTTTGGGGGAGGGGTGTGTGTTTTCTTTCACCTTAATACTTAAAATGTTTGATGTGTATTCATGTGAATGTTGTGTTAAGGTCATGCTCAACCGAAATCTATCTTTGTGGTAGGCCTACCCCCAAGCCAAACCATGATTATGAAAGGCTGAAGATTCAGTGCATGAAGGCAATGTCCGATCTGCAGTCTCTACAGAACCAACACACCAAAACGCTAAAAAGATGTGAAGAATCTGCTAAGGAGGCTGATTTCTATCAGTAAGTAAAGACACACAGCATATGCACAGAGATGTATTTTGGTTTCCTCCTACCATTACTATGTGTCAGTTAAGCTGCCTTAGATTTTAATGTTCAAAGGTCCTTCATCGTAGTTTTCTTATCTCCAGCTTCAGTCAACTTTTAAAATGCCATCATTTTAACATCAATAAAGAGATAATGTTCAAAGCTTTTGGCTGCAGATTTAGGATTAGTTTTAAAAAATATCTTTGAAGATGGAGAGCCAGTTTCTGAAAATTATGGTGGGGGCTATAAGCTTAGCTTGGTGTGGATGACCTTCTCATCATACATTGATCATACTTGTTCCCTGCTTCCCCCTTTCAGAACCCTGCTTTCACTAGTTCCAAGTTGGAGTCCAGTGCAGTAAATGACACTGCTAAGGAGGATTCTCTTAAGGGCAATTAGGTATCAACAAAATGCACAACACCAGGCAACAGTGCAGAATCTGGTGGTTTCTAATGGTGGATATTTCTTAATTTTTTAACTTCTTTATCAAATTGGAGGAGATGACACTACACATAGTAATTTCTGCGTTTGATAGTCTATAATGGCGGTGACTAAACTATGATCCTCCAGAGAGTCTTGGAATACAGCTGATGTTTGGCATGCTGGCTGGGCTGATGGGGAGCCCAACAACATCTGGAGAGACACAGCTGTATAGAATTAATAAACCCCTCTGAGTCCAGAGGATTTGCTGTATTTGTGGTGGTTCTTTTATGGGGATGTTTACTTGATAAAGCAATGTTGCTGTTCCGTGTTTTCTGAATTTGCTTTTTAATTGTCATTGGAGCATTTTTACAAGCACTTCCTGTGTACATTTCTAATATCTGAACAGTACACTGCACAGTCGTCTGCTGAGTGACCAGTCACAGCTGAAGGAGGACATGGACACTTTGAAGCGGAAGAACAGCCAGTTGGTACGAGAGCACAATCACCTCCAGCAGTCATGTGAGGAAATGAAGAGACTTCATGATGAGGATCTGAAGGAGATAACAGACCTGCGCAGTCAGCAGCAGCAGGTAGCCTCTGCCCTGTTTTTGCCTGCTGAGTTCAGCTTCACATTTATTTTCTATTCTCTTTCCACCCCCACTTATTTCTCAAGTGTTTGTTTGGGCACTGCAGGAGAGTGTCTCTTCCATTCCATTTCTTTAACACACAGTGCTTATTCTTTTCTTTAATTTCCATAGATTTCCTTAATTTCCATACCTCCCTCCCCATTACTACAAGGAGCAGTTTACTTTCGATTATAACACAGACCTAGTTGTGTAAATTAGAAATGCTGCCATTTTCTATCTCATTAATTTCTAGTACAGTGGGCTGCTCAATTTGCACTTCAGCTGCTCTTAATTTCAGAGATGGGAAGGATGATGGGAGGAGCAGTAACCCAACAATATCTAGAGCAGGGGTCCTCAAGCTTTTTAAACAGGGGCCCGGTTCACTGTCCCTCAGACACTGGTGGGGGCCGGACTATTTTTTTTGGGGGGGGAATGAACCAATTCCCAGGCTTCCTAGGAACTGCACATACCTAGGCTCCCTTGTGCTCTTGGCAAGGAGATGTATCGGTCCCTTGCATCCTTGCTAGAGGATCTGAGCCAGAATAAAGGTAAAGGTACCCCTGCCCATATGGGCCAGTCATGTCCAACTCTAGGGTTGCGTGCTCATCTCGCTCTAGAGGTTGTGAGCCGGCGCCGTCCGAAGACACTTCCAAGTCACGTGGCCAGCGTGACGAGGCTGCAGCTGGCGAGCCAGCACCCGAGCAGCACATGGAAATGCCGTTTACCTTCCCGCTATAAAGCGGTACCTATTTATCTACTTGCACTTAAGAGAGCTTTCGAACTGCTAGGTGGGCAGGAGCTGGGACTGAACGACGGGAGCTCACCCCGCTGCGGGGATTCGAACTGCCAACCATACGATCGGCAAGTCCTAGGCACTGAGGTTTTACCCACAGCGCCACCCGCGTCCCTATGAGCCAGAATAGACAGGTGCAATTTTTGTGCTCCCATGGGTCTGCCTTTTACTGGGGCCAACCCCTGGGTACGCCACTGCTTTTTAGGCAGTATAAAGGGGAAGGATTGGTGTCATTGGTTCCCAGAGGTAGGAGATGAAGGCATAAAGAGCTCATTGACCTGTGCAAGTCCCACAAGCTCTTCTGTCCCATTCATTCACTGTTTTTGCTAGGCATCTGAAATGTGAATGTGAACATGTTAGTAGTGTGTGAAACTGCCCAAGCTGAACCTCCTGAAAGCACGTGATGGGGTTAATACTTAGGTCCAGAACCCCAAATTATCCTCCTGTATCCTCCTGTTTAGGGAAGCTTTTAACGTTTAATAGGTTATTGTATGTTAGTGTTCTGTTGGAAGCTGCCCAGAGTGGCTGGGGAAACCCAGCCAGATGGGCGGGGTATAAATAATAAATTATTATTATTATTATAGGAGTCAACTCCTAGGAGCCGAGGTCCCTTCGCCACAACCCATAAAATATTTGAGGGAGCCTGCCCCCCACGTTTATGGGCATTGCCGTTCAAATGCTGTGTATGTGTGTGTGCTGGAACTTGGGATCGATTTTGCAGGGTGTAGCTTCCATGACACCCACCCCAATATTTCAAGTTGGCACCCCTGTTCTGAATCCAAAGGAAACCACCTTTTGCACAGGACTGAGCTCTGGCTTTGCAGCCTGACCCTTGTAGAGAAAGGGGGACAAGGATGTTGAGGGGTCTCTCTAATTTGCTTCCATTGCTGAAGCACGCAAAGTGGGGGGAACTGAACAGCCTGGCCAGAGATGGGAAACAACTCAGGCGAAGTGCACGTAGCCTCTTCCACCCGGGCCAGGAACACGGGGCGCATTAGGGCCCTGCGGGAAAGCGCTTCAAGTGGAAATGGCACTGGATCCAATGTTCATTTTTGAAAGAGACCCCAAGTATAATTGCAGGGAGGTGTTGGTGCATTGGGTTAATTTGCAACAGATATGATATGACAATAATGGTGGGTGCGCACTGAAAAAACTTCTTAGTTAAAACTCCTCAGTTTTTTGGATAAGAAGGTTGAGCATGGAGATCCAAGATTTGCTAGGTCGTTCACCACCTGGAACAGGAAACGCACTTGGACAGCTGCTACAAAGCAGATGAGATACTTCACTGCCTCCGCCATCATGGATCCCATCTCCTTTCTTCTTCCTTTTTGGAATTTATGCCATAATTGCTCAGCTTGGACTTTGGTGGAGAACCACTTCCACTCCAGTCACCTACCTTTTATGTTTCACCCACCACAGGGCCTTCTGTAAACCAGGGGAAACTGTGTTCACTAAGTGGTAGGAGTGGAAATAATAATAATAATAATAATGCTTCTATCTTTGTGCATGTGCATAGGCTGCTGCTGATCCTACTCTCTATGCAGGGTGCTGGTTTTTACTCCAGGCCAGGCTTTTGTTAGTGAATGCTTCCTATGGAAAGCGTTGTGAAAAATCTTTGTTGAGAGCTTTTAAATAAAAATACTAATAAGAAACACTGTGAACTAAACGGCCAAAATCTGGTGCATCAGTTCTGGTGCTTTGGCAAGAGAGATGATAGTCAAACCTTGGTTGTCGAACATAATCCATTCCGGAAGACCGTTTGACTTCCAAAACGTTTGACAACCGAGGAGCAAAGGGCAGTTGACAAAGTCAATGGAGGGAAGAAAAAACAACCTCTCCAGAAGCCCTTCAGCTTCCGAAAATCGTTCAAACAGTGGAGCAGTTACTTCTGGGTTTCTGGCATTCAGGAGCCAAAATGTATGATAACGGAGGCGTTTGGGAGCCGAAGTTTGACTGTACCAATCTTAACCTGGGGCCCCCATCATTTAGTTTCCTTTGGGGAGGGGTTTGCACCCTGTTTGCTTTCATCACAGTCGATAGCAAAAGAAAGAATCTGCGGCTTCTCTTCTCAGTATGCTGAAGTGAATTGCGTTGGTCTGGAACAGGAGCTGCGAGTGTGCATCCATGCTTTTGTCACTGCCCATCAGGATTAGTCTCATTCTTATTGACGTGGGGGTGGGAGGCAAACAGCAACATGTGCCAATCTTTGTAGGTGCGTTGAGCTTGGTGTCTTTTCAGCTTGTTCAAAAGGCACAAGGAGCCTGATGGCTTAAAAGGACAGAGAGTTGGGATCAGATTACTTCCACTGACAGAGATGGCCACTGATTCTCTCGTGCAGCAGCTGACTAACTTGTAAGTCTCTTCCTGCTTGCTGTTGCCATGGTGGCACCCTTTGGCCCAGCTCGGATTATTTACTCTTCTTCCTATCAAGGATTTGAATGGGAGAATTCCCTCCTTGTTAAATTTTCTCTCCTCTTCTATCACCATTATGCTCATGCCTCGACTTTTATTTATTTCCGTTAAAGAGCAAGCATTTGAAAACGCAAACGTTTTCAGAGATGGCTTAGCCTTCGTTTTCTATTTGTTTATTAAGGAGTTTCAGCAGAATTATTTCAAAGGGGCACAAACTTTTCTGCCCCCCCACCCCCCAGTGGAAGCCATTGTTCCATTGCTCTAGTCTTTGCCTCTATCCCCCTTTCCAGAAGCTTCGGTTTTTAAGGGAATTTGCTGTGCCTGTATAAGGCTGAATTGCATGTTATTCGTGCACAAATATTGACACTGTACACAAGCACAAAGTAACCTAAGAAGGGCTGCAAAGTGTGTGTGTGTGTGTTTGTACTAAATGCATTTTATAAGCATTTGGTGTGTTTTGTTTTTTCTATATATACTTACTGTAGCTATGTTATCACAGATCAAACAGCAACTGCTTATATTTCTGCCTTTTCATACATTCCTTGTGCATGATTCCAATCCTGAGTTACAACAACAGCTAGTACGTAGTCCCATGAAGTTGGTGAGGGATATCGGTGATCCTGAAGAATAATATGCAGTCTGAAATGTAGAGAGGTGGAGTCCCCTCACCCTAAATTTCACCTCTGTAGGAAGCAGAAATCTACACTGGCTTTCCACACATATATGTTGGTATGAAAACATGCAGTTATTTAGTTAGTTTTGGGCTCAAACTGGAGTAAGACCCCTTTGTTTCGGGTCTGCCCTGAAATATGTGAGTTGCCAACTTTTCTTTTTCTATAAATAAATATTTTTTATTAATTTTTCATTAATAACAATCCAATGGTAACCACATTAATACATTTCCAAATCATGCCAAATCTCAATACTAGCCAATTAATCTGAATTAAACATTTTGCCTGACTTCTCTCGGGAGTTGATGTTATTCCCTTAATCCTGCGCCAGCTCTCTTACTTAGTCCAAGTTCCACCATTCCTATCCAACCCTTTGTTCTTACAGCCGCTGATGAATGACTTTCCATCATATTTTTATAAATCCATATTCTTTAGCTTGCAGAAGGAATTTATTTCCTGTAGCTGTGCAGAATATTTGCTTTCTTCCTTTGTCCATGTTGAAATCAAAACATCACCTTCACATTGCCTCTCCCTCGAGAGCTCTATTTCAGGTATGCAATAGCTCTCCATCTTGCTTTGAAATCGAAAGTAGTCCAGGTCTGGCCACAACTGGATCACTTCCAATTACAGCCATACCTCAGGTTAAATATGCTTCAGGTTGAGTGCTTTCGGGTTGCGCTCCGCGGCGACCCGGAAGTAATGGAATGGTCAAAATGACGTCATGCACGGAAGATGCAAATCGCAACCCACGCATGCACAGACACAGGTTACGTTTGCTTCAGGATCCCGTTCGTATCCAGAGGTACCACTGTATTATCTTTTTGCTTTTACAGTGGTCCCTCGGGTTACATATGCTTCAGGTTACATACGCTTCAGGTTACAGACTCCGCTAACCCAGAAATAGTGCTTCAGGTTAAGAACTTTGCTTCATGATGAGAACAGAAATCGTGCTCCGGTGGCGCGGCGGCAGCAGGAGGCCCCATTAGCTAAAGTGGTGCTTCAGGTTAAGAATAGTTTCAGTTTAAGAACGGACCTCCAGAACGAATTAAGTACATAACCTGAGGTACCACTGTAATGAGCTGGCATCTCATCCAAACTGTAATATATAGAGTTGAGCTCTCTGTAATTGACAATGTGTGAATCCTCATAAAATTCTGCACAATCCATTCTTTCACCATTCTGTAAATAGATCCATAACTTCTTGTTATGTCCCCCTGCATTCCATACATAGCTGTAATCCATTAGTAATTTCAGTCCCTTTATGGTTAATTAATAGTTAATTCTTTTTCAGTGAAGGCTTGCCAATTCATAGCACAACAGTAAAGTAATATAAAGAAAGAACAAAGGCTTTCCTTCTCCTACTAGCACTCCAGCAGTTGTGACGATGAAAGTCCTCTCCAGTTCATAACATAGCACTCAGTGGCTGATTCATTTCACAGGTTATCTGTCTCTCTTTCCAGGAACACGCCTGCTTCTTAAATCCAAATTCAAATACTTCTCATAAAAAACAGATACCTCTGCTCATGGCGGCAGCATTGGGGAGTTTCCAATACGTGCAGCGCTATCCCCTGTGTCCCTGCCCCCACATTCCATCAGAGCAAGAGGCAGTTATTGGATGATCCTTGGGGGGGGGGGGTTGCAAGAATAATTACTCCCAGATTATCCTTGATTGCCTGCACGGCTGGCGTCCGCTAGTGCGAACACAGCTGATTGCAGTGGCGGCTGAGCTGGAAGCCATGAGTTGCCAACTTTTCAAGAGCAAAAGGGGAGATGATTTTGTCCGTTTTCTTACTCACTCTGCACCCTTTTCTTCTCTGTTGGTAATTCCCCAATTCCTCTCAGATGCATGTGGCAGAATCTGTTTGCTCCCCTCCCCCAATCCATTTGTGGGTATAACCTTTCAATACAGCCTCTGTGCGCGTAGTCTGATTTTGTGATTGATTGTTGATTTTTGCCTGGGGAAACTGACTTCATGAAATACTGTACACATTGCAATTTTGACATGTGTGGACTGTCATTAAATATTACGCCCCATTGTAGACAGCTTGGGGAATTGGAAGCAGGGCAGGTGTGCCAGGTGGGTATGGGAGGTAGATAAGGAGTGCTCTTGTTCCCTGCCATGCATAGGGGAGCAATTAGGGCCCTATTGACTCATCTTTGATTTATAGAAAGACTTATTTTATCATTAAGCTTTGGATGAATGAGGTGGGTTGGCGCTCCCCTATAAAAGTAGACCTACTTGGGCGGGAGTTATATTTAAGACTGGGCACATGGTGCATCTGTCTTCTTCCAGACAAGCAGTCAGTTCTTGATAAGGGACAGTTCCAGACTGTTCCTATTTTGTGGTGGGATTCAGTCACTGCCGCATACAGCCAAAGTTGTTCTTGCCCCCCCCAATCAGACTTTTCAAGGTAAGAGAAGTGATTGGAAAATGCACTGGGAAGTGTGGGGTGGCTAGACACAATGCCGTCCTCATCTTCTTGCAAATTGTACAGGCAAATGAGGATGAATGCTCACTAAAGAGGTCATCTGGAAGTGACCGAGCTCAGTTTACTGTGGAGGAAGTGAACCCTTCTCATTAGGACTACCTTAGGTCCATGTTTAGTAAGGCCTGAATGTGGCGCTCTTGATTTTGTCCTCTTTTTAGAGTTTGGGTAGCTCATGGTTTCAGACCTTAAACCTCCTGCTGGAAACACCGTATTTACTGCGCTGCAGGAGGAAAGTGTTTGCATATATGTGGATACCATCCCTTTATGAAGTGTGTCACCCAACAGAAGGCAATCATCTAAATCCATCCCTCCTTGATTGTGCTGGATAAGTAGTGACATTGAAACATGGAGGTTCTGTGTAGCCATAATGGCTAATCGCCATTGATAGACCTGTGCTCCATGAGGTTAACTTAATTCATTTGCCTTCAACTGCATCTAAGCTAGTGGCCATCACCACATCTTATGCCAGTGAATGCCAAAATTTATAATGTCCTCCACTCACACAGAGGTGCTGGCAGGCAAGGAGGAGCAGATTGTTGGTTCTTGATTGGTCATTAAAAAACTCAGGACCTGGGGTCTGGTTTGGACTTGCGCTGATGCTGGCAGGGCCAGTGTGTGCCGTTTGAGGCAAAATGTGAGGTGCCACCCACCTTGCTGCCACCCACCCTGCAGCCTCCATCACCAGCACCCAAGACAATTTCCAGCGAGATTTTGCTGAAATCTCAGAAGGCCTTGCACTATACATGAGATCTCACAAGATTTTGGCAAGATCTCACTGGAAACAGACACCAGTGCTGATGCCGGTTCTTCTTCCGGTGGAAGTAGGCCCATGGGGGTTCCACCTTGGGGGCTTCTGCTGTCAGAGGCAACTGCTTCACCCGCCTTATGGGTGGGCCAGGCCTGGATATTATGCAGAGGAAATGGTAGCAATCATGTTTGCTTCTGGGGAACAGGACTCCCACCAACCCACCCCCACCATCTAACCTGAGGCTTCTTTTCCCTATTGTGTTCTTCACCAAATGTTTTGAACGCTGTCCTTTTCAAACCAACAAAGGGTTCTTTTTCTGTTTGAGTATTTTATGAGCAGTCTCTGGAAATAGATGCATGCCTACCAATTGACCCCGATAAATGTGTATTAACATTGACAGGTTCATAAAAACAAATGTTCTGGAAACAATCCATGCTCCCTTTGTTGAGAATATATTTTAATGGTTTTAGCTTAATTTTGAGCGTTGTATATCTATAATAGGGCTGCAATGGACATTGTAACTGGTGTGCCACCTTGTGGTAGACTTAAACGGAACTGTAGTTGCATTTTGTCTCATAATAGTGGACAGTAGATCAAAGAAACGAGGAGCTTGGGGCCAGGGGATGATTTTGCCATTCAGACTTAGAAGGACACAGTGGGAGAAGCTCCATGTTCAGGAGACACCTTTGGGCCGGGTGATATATTGGCCCCGTGAAGAGACATTGTATTAAAAGTGTCAGAAAGCAATAGAAGGGAAGGGGAGAGTATGTGCAAGACATCCGTATTATTTTGAAGGAATACGTCAGTAACTGTGTCAAGCAGAGCAGACCCTTCGTCTTGCTGGCAGCTTTAATGCCACGTGTAGTTTTACATCCTAACGTTTGCATTACATATCATCATCATCAAACCTTTTATTGGCATCACATACAAACATCCACAGTAAATCAATACAGAATTACCACCTCCCCAATGTCACAGAACATTTGTCAAATGAAAAGAGGCGAAAAAGTCTAACGTTACATCTCTAGGTCTCCAGGGAGATCAGACGTCTGCAATGTGTTTCTGCGACAAAAAACCAAATAAATATATTTAGCCACTAATTTGGTGAGCTCCTAATCATTCCCCAGTAATAGAAAATGTATGACCTCCAACTCAGGTTTCCATTTGGGCATGCAGAGTTGATCTAGGAACTGCTGTTGTAGATCATCATATAGTTTACATTTAAGAACCATGTGAGTAAGAGCTTCCAGCAGGTGGTCTTCACATGGGCAAATTATTTCTCCTTCCACCATTCCCGAGAACCTACCCCAAAGGAGGTTTGATGTGTTTGAATTAAACCTGGCCAGTGAAAATGCCCTTCTTTCTTGAGGGATAAGCAGAAATTCAAGATTAGTTTCATGTCCCCAAGAAAGTTTAAAGTAAAGAGGGGAACATGTTTTCTCTGCTGCTGCTGTTAGTTCCTGGCGTTCAATGTCCCACAACCTAATTTTTATTATAGCCTTGGCAGATGGTGGAGGCATCGATTGCAAAAGTTCCATTGACAGTCCAAGTTGCTATACCTTTATGTTAAACTTGTAGCCCTGGGGAAAGAAAGGGGTCTGACAAGACTTCGCTGAGGAGGGGATCTTTGTCTAATATATAACCAACATAGAAGAAATCTTGCCCAGGCAACGGTCTCTACCTTGTGTTGACCTCCCTCTAGACACAAGGCTGCCTAGGGTACACAACGTGGAACAGCAAAAATTAAAAAAGGAAAGCTTCCTGCACTCGTTTACCAGCTGGGTAAACCCTGGCAGCCAGACTGGAATTCCATAGAGCAATTGAGCTATTATTTTGGCGTTCAAGACCTTGAGGGCAGAGGGCATATGGGAATTACCTCTTGTTATGAAAAATCACATTATGGCCTGCATAGACATCTTACTGGCATTCACCGCCATTGCATGGTGCAAGGGCCATAGAAGCCTGTGATGGAATGTAATTCCCAGATAGTTAAATTCAAATACCTGCTGGATGGGTTTTCCACCAAATACCCAGCTATAGCTCTTGCGTGAATTCCCCCAAACCATTATTTTGCTTTTATCAAAATTCATTCACAATTTCATTCTGGACAGATAGTCAGTACAGGAATTTAACAATTGTTTTAGGCCAATTCTTGTCCGTGAAAGCAAAATAATGTCATCTGCGTATAGGAGGATGGGTACGCTTGATACGTTGAGTTTTGGGCTATGAGCATCCACCTGTTTTAGTGAAGAAGCGAGGTCATTAAGAAAAAGATTAAAAAGAGAGGGAGCGAGTACACAGCCCTGCTTTACTCCTCAGTTTATAATGATCAATCCCCCTCTCCTTGGGTGGCCAACGCGAGTGTAAATAGGACAGATTGGTTATTAAAATGTCGATAAATTCCTCGAACTGAGTGACTCCAACAACAGGGGAAAGTTCACCTTTCTCTACCAAGAGCAAATGGATCACACGGTCAGAATTCACCAAGCTTTGGAAAAGAGATAGTGTATGCTCGTTGACTCATATCCTTGTGTGCTGGGGTCTCGGTTCCTGGGGGGATGGATTAATTAACTGAGCATAGGATCACCTATGTGGAACTCAACCACATAGGATGTCATTTTAGTGGGAATCAGAATATAGTCCACCACACTATTTCCCTGTAGGGAGATGTAGGTAAAATTCCCAGAGCTTCCCAGTCAGTTAGCCCATTGAGCCATGTCAGGGCCCTGGTGGTGGTCAGCTTAATGAGTCGCAGACCAGCCAGATTAATTACTGGGTCCCGGGATCTACAGTCTGGGAGAACAGAAGTATTCGAGATCTCGCATGCTTTTGTGTACACTTCCCACCCTTGGCCTAGGCGGGCATTAAAGTCAAGATAATAGGTAGGTCAGGGCAGATGAAGTCCAGATTCTCAAGCACCTGAGCAATAAGTTCGTCTTGGCTGTGGGAATGGGAGGGATATACACATTGATCAATAACATTTCCTGGCTCTCTAGCTCTATCTTTGTTACTAGTAATTTACAACTAGCATTTGTCGACAGGATATGTTCACTTTTTATATGGGGAGCCACCAGGGTTAACAATCCACCCGAAGGCCTACCTTTCTTATGGCTTTTGGTTGCCAGAACTGAAAAGGCATTAAAAC
Source organism: Podarcis melisellensis (assembly GCF_964234715.1). Lineage (NCBI taxonomy): Eukaryota > Metazoa > Chordata > Lepidosauria > Squamata > Lacertidae > Podarcis > Podarcis melisellensis. The sequence goes on from NC_138537.1 coordinate 81,760,797, forward strand.
CTGCAAGTTCAATGTGATCATAGTGACCAGGTTTCTTGTAAACAAACTATATTGTGTGCTCTTATTAACTTTGTAAAGTCAGGGAGACACAACTTTGAAAACCACCCTGCCACATTCCATGATAGCAGCTTCAGAGAGGAATATTACACCAGGTTCCCAACCATGGCATGAAGTCTATCTAGGTGCATGTCTATGGGTTGGCTATCACTTGGGGCCCTGAACGTTTCCTGGTGTATTTCCTCCACTACCTCTGGGGCATCGGTTATTAGTCCGTGGACCCTGGTGTCATCACTACTTGAACTAGCAACTGTCATCTCCTTGATTGTACTCAAGTTGGTGCTTTACATACATGAGAGGTGTTCTGGGCCTTCTGGTGTCCAAAAGGTATATATAATCAATGATCATATACTAACAAATTAAGTATAAATCCCAGTGATCATGGAAGGCTAAATATCCTAAGAGCAGCCACTTTGTATACATACGGAGAGATTTCTTTTCAAAGTGAAATAATTTCCTCCATGCAGCAAGGTTCATCTGAAGGAGAGGGAATATGCTGCACAAAGTCTGGGTACTGTTACTGCTCTTTGTGTTCCTTCCTGGATGTTATGGGCCTTTTTCATTCCTGGAATTCCTCTCCTATTCTGTGCTGGAGTGTTTTATAGGAGAAAACCAAAATTACTGTATTTTTCTGTGTATAAGACTATATTTCCCCCCCAAAATTTTAAGATTGGGGGTCATTTTATACACGGAATGTTGCAATTATTTATTTCTTAATTTTGGGCTTAAAAATAGGGGTCGTCTTATACACAGAAAAATACAGTAAATCTAAAAATGTTATTCCGTTTCTCCAAGAACTTAATTCAACCTCTTATATGAGCAGAATCATGTGTTGTGCCACGAAACCAGCTTTTCAGGGCCCTGAGAATTCTGTACAATCTCTTTGGAACGCAGCACTTGCAGCTATTCTTCTTCTGCTCACAGTTCTTTGGCCCTAACCATGTTGTGATTTTTTTAAGGCGTTACATCGTCAGCTCTTTTGAGGGCCCTAGAGAGCAGAAAATAAAATCTCCCCTGGTTTCCCCCCTCCTGTTTACAGCATGACTGAAGTTTATCTTCCAGGAATTCTTATTCAGAATATCTTCCGTTATTCCAGGTGATGAAGCAGAATGGGTCGTCAGAGATACTAAATAAACTCTACGATACAGCGATGGACAAGCTGGAGGGCGTGAAGAAGGATTACGACACACTTAGGAAGCGGTACAATGAGAAGATAGCGAGTCACAATACTGATCTGAGCCGATTAGAGCAGACGGAAGAGGAGAACAGGCGACTCCAGAAGCAGATTGACATGCTGATGAAACAGCGGGACACAGCAATACACTTCCAGCAGCAGTACTCTACCTCTCTGAGAAGGTAGAAGATGCTTTTGCCACAAAGCCATTTTATTTTTTATTAGAACAAACTCAGCACTCAAGTTACTTCTCTGAACTTGTCTGACTCTTGTCGTGTCTTGGTTTTTCTGTTTCTTTGTTCATGTTTTGGTCACTTGGGATCAAAGTAGACCTGACTGAGTAGCTATATTTTGTTCATGTGTTTGCTCCAGTCACATATTACTGTGTGTGTGTGTGTGTGTGTTTGTCAGGACTGTGTCCCACGATGCAAAAGACTTCTGTGCACACAGTGACACTTCCACTTTCTCTCCTGCCCTCTCTACCCCAACCTGGTGCACCCTCAAAATCCTCTCCTGAGGGTTGGTGAGCACATTTGGGGGTTAAATGTGGAGGTAGTGAGAAAACTGAAGTCCTGCTGCAGAAGTGGAATTCTGCTTGACGAGCATTCAGTATAATCATATGTGTCCCATGTTGAAGTAAAAACATCATACGTAGGTGAACTATTTCTCTCCCCTGCACCATGATTTGTGAAGTGAAGTGAGCTGAGAGAAAAGTGTCTGAAGTGATGGAGTTCAGAGAAGTAATCCAGGGGAGAGCTCATCTCCTTTCACCAACATATATTTTATAATGAGATGAGAACCACTGCTTCTCTCCCCCTTGCCGCCTCCACATCGAACATGTGATCAGGGCAGTCATGTGACAAAAGAAACATGGCTGACTCTCACTTCTCATTTAGTCCTTTACACAGTTTAGTGTGGTGTGTAAGAGGACGGAAGCTTTCATAGGGCCCCGTTTCGCTTACAAGTGGTGAAAGGACTTGCTGTGACTCTCCTCCCACCTCTCTTTAGGTTTGAGACTGTGCAGCAGGAACTGAGCAAGGCCACTGCCCAAAACAAGGAGCTACAGAGAGAGATGGAGCGGTTGCAGGCAGAAGTGACAAGGTTTAAGACAATGCAGCTGAAAGCCGTGAAGGATGCAGAGAAGTACAAGGAAGAGAGGGACTCCGTTTTCAACGAGTACCGTCTCATCATGAGCGAGAGGGATCAAGTCATCAAAGAAGTGGATAAGCTGCAAACGGAGCTGGAACTTGCCGAATCCAAATTGAAAAACACATCTTCGGAGAAAAGAGTGGCTAGTGAAGAAATGGAAGCCTTAAGACAGGTGTGGTATTGTATGGCACTTGCTCTGGCCAGAAAGAGTTGTTCAAACCTAGTGGTGTTGCATGTGTAACTCTCTGCAAGTTTCTAGACCAGCCTTCCTTATCCTGGTGTCCTCCAGATATTTAGAACTACACTGGTAAAACAAAAGTCTTAAGTATTATTGCCCTTCGTGCCAAACATCCCTTGGTCAGAATTAACTTCTCTGATTTCTCTATTATTACTTTGGGGCTGCACAGTGTTTCAACTTTTGAAGCAAGCAAATATGTGTTGCAGCTCTAAAGATATTTGCTAGTTGCATCTAATGCATGCTTTGTGCTGTATTATTCCTTCTTCTTATGCATGGCACAGGCTTTCAAAAATTCAGTGTGTTTTAATTAAGAGAAAGACTTTCTTGTACACTTAATGTACCTCCAACGATGGATTTTTATTTTATTTCAGGAGCTGAACTCTGCTCTAGTGGAACGAGATCGAGCAATCTGTGAAAGGAATGAGCTCTTGGAAAAGTACTGCCATGAAGTGAAAGATAAGGCTGAAGCCCAGAAGGAGCTGGATCAAGCCTGCAAGGATATTGAGACAGTGAAGGAAGAGAGAGATGTGGCTAGGAAGGAAAGAACAGAAGCCATCATCCAGAGAGATCATCTACTGAGAGAGTACTATCAAGCTCGCCAGGTAGAGGCAAAGTTTGCACGTTTGTTCTTCCTCTTGCACTCATTGAGGACTCTTTGTGCAATCAGCTACCACAAGGAAGCCCATCAATAGAGTTTCTCATTTGGTTTCTACAGAGGCTAAAGGGAACAGAAAATAAGGGGGAAAGCCTGGGTTGAAAGATGCAATAATCATTTTAAAAATTGCAGGACTGGTGGGTTTTCTCTCCCTCCCCCTTTTTCTCCACCTGCAGTCCCTATCAGTATATGCTTTTTATTTGAGTGACAATCTTGCAAATGGCAAGGATAGAATTTGGAAAAGGATGTTCTGTGACTCAGTAGGCATTGGGCTGGGTTCAGTGTGAGTTGCTGTTCAAATCATTGTAGTTGCTGTTCAAATCATTGTAGAGTTTAACCCGTAATATCATTAGGTGATGAATCAGTCCCCTAGCTCTCTTATGCGTGTACCTTTGTGAAATTGTGTTTGTCATGTGCCTGTATTACATTATTATGCACATGACTAAAAACAAAAATTTGTTCATCAGCTCCCACTCCTTGGCCACTCAAAGGTTTACATCTGGCATCAAGTTGAGATATTTAAGAGATTCTCTCTTTCCAAATTTCTCACTTGATCTGGGCATTCTGAATTACCCATCCTTGCTTCCAGAGTACATTAATCTCTCATTTGTCTGTTATTTATTTATTTTGCTATTCAGCCTGCTAGGAATGCATAATTTGCGTAGTTTTCAGTTTGTCTCTATCTGTTAGGTTGCAAAAACGTACCAGTGCATGCACATTGTGATTAAATTAGTGTACAAAAAAGAATATTGACGTGTCCCAGAAATCTCACCATTTTCTACTTTACACTGATAGAATCAGTGGGCATACTTTTTTTTAATCATTTAGATTCCAAGAAAATTAAGGTGGTGTACAAAAAATGAAGGCAATTAAAAATCAAAACATTCAAAATAAAAGAGAAATGATGCACAAGTAAAACAAAAGCGTAATGTACCAGGCATCTAACAAGAGAGAGCCAGTGTGGTGTAGTGGTTAAGAGTGGTAGTCTCGTAATCTGGGGAACCGGGTTCGAGTCTCCGCTCCTCCACATGCAACTGCTGGGTGACCTTGGGCCAGTCACACTTCTCTGAAGTCTCTCAGTCCCACTCACCTCACAGAGTGTTGTGGGGGAGGAAGGGAAAGGAGAATGTTAGCCGCTTTGAGACTCCTTAAAAAAAAGGAGTGAAAAGCGGGATATCAAATCCAAACAAACAGTTCAGTAACAGCAGTTGGTAGTAATGGATGTCAGAAACCCGAGTGACTAAGTAAGTGAACAATACACATGCACACACTGGTGGCGTTCAGTAACCTGTAAGAAAAAAATGTGCATGAAGTATTGAAAGCTGACATATTGCGCATGTGCCTATCCCGAAATTAATGCTAGAAATTATGTTAGTTAAAGTAGGAGGTAGGTAGAGTGAGCCCATGGCACGATAATAGGACACATTCTGGGAAATTGGCTCATACTCCAAATCCAGAACTCTTGTGTATTTTTTAAACCCCTGTAAAAAGGTTGGGGTTTTTTAAAGCCAACTACATCCCACAAATGGTGTTTAAATGAATTGCATGATTCGACTTCCCCAGATACAAGATTCTGCTACACTGGATATAGAACGAGCAAACAAAGAAATTGAAATGCTGCGGAAGCAATACGAGGCAATGTCACAGGAGTTAAAAGAAGCTGTCCAGGAAGCAGAAGTCGCAAAATGCAGAAGAGATTGGGCCTTTCAGGAACGCGACAAGATTGTGGCAGAACGAGAGAGCATACGGTAAAAACAAACAACAGTTGGACAGTTCTCCCCAGGAGTTTATTTGCAGTGTACAGTTGAGATGCCCAGTTATTTGCTAGGGGCTGCAGCCCTGTTGCATTCAGTTGAAACTGTTCTCAGGATGGCAGTCCTGAACCTAGGGGAAGAAAATAACAGGCAGTAATGTTGGCTTTGTTTTTAAGAGGGAAAATAGTACAACTGCAATCTGAAAATAAGGGCCAAATTAGCTACTGTTGATTCATGTGTTCTCCATGCATGTGGACAACTGGGAGTGGTATGCAAGCCTTATATCAGAATATACCCTCTCTCCAACTTATCCCTCTGCACGTATTCCAGATTAATAGTAATAAATTTGCATTTTTTTAAAATAGCTCAGTTGGTAGAACATGAGTCTCTCTCTCTCTCTCATTTTTTTTTTCAAATTTACATTTTGAAATAATTCATTTAGACAGCCTTAATTCAATGACTTCCCTTCTTCTCTTTCCATGGTTCATTTTGCACACCATACATCCCTGCATATTTTACATGAACTAAACCATTCATGAATCATTGTTACTTCGCATCAAAGCTTATTTACACTGTTGAATTTATCTTAATGCTACCAGCGTTTTTAAATGAACACAATTTTCACCCGTATATTCAGTAAACATTTTCCAGTCTTCTTTAAATGTATGTTCTTCTTGTTCTCTTATTCTGTATGTTAAATCTGCAAGCTGTGCGTATTCCATCAGTTTAAGTTGCCATTCTTCTTAGGTTGGGACCTCGCTCATTTTCCATTTTGGGGCTAGCAAAACACGGGCCGCAGTAGTAGCATGCATAAATAATATTTTTTGACACCTGGGAATATCCCTCTGAATTATCCCCAACAATAAGAACTCTGTTTTTTGGGGGGGAAAGTACTTTTAAACATTTTTTTTCAATTCATTATATATCATTTCCCAATACTCTTTTACCCTTTTACAAGTCCACGGTAGAGCACGAGACTCTTAATCTCAGGTTCATGAGTCTGAGCCCCACACTGGGCAAAAAGATACCTGCAATTCAGAGGGTTGGACTAGATGACTCTCGTGGCCCCTTCCAATTACAATTCTATGACTCTATTAATTAATTGCACTTGATATTGTCTTTCTAGCCCACTGCCAGTGGAGTGAAGGAGAAAAGAGTCTGAAGTGTTGGGAGTAAAGGCTGCTTGTCTAGCACAAGGCTGTCTGAAAAACAACACCTTGGGTGCTGGTGATTTTTTTTAAAAAAATAAATATCTCAATAGATTAACATTTCCTTTCAATTTTTCTCCATTTTGAAGGACTCTGTGTGATAACCTGAGGAGGGAAAGAGACAGAGCAGTGAGCGACCTGGCTGAGGCTCTTCGCAATCTGGATGATATGAGGAAGCAAAAGAACGACGCTGTGCGTGAATTGAAAGAGCTGAAGTGCGTTCCAGAAACCCCTTCAACGTGTAACTCTGACTTGATATTGTATGTTAAGTGTTTTCTTACCTGAGCCCTTGGGTAGGACAACCTAGAAGGCTGAAAAGAATGTGTATGCATTTTCCCCCTCCCGCTTTAAAAAATGCTGTTAATTGGCAAACCTGAGGAGGTGTGTACCAGAATTACGTCACAAAATAATGTAGCCAGGCCTATAGCTAAGTAATCAGAGGGCAGGAGAGAGAGAAATGGGAGAAAACACTCAGTTGTATAATCAGGAGGGCAGTTGTACTTGCCTTTGGAACAGGTGGGCCGTGTTGACCATCTCTGCAGGTAGCCAGTCTCCTCCCAGGTGAGCCTTCCTGTAGCATCTGCAGTGGAGATAGAGCAGCCTCCATAACTGGTATAGTTTAGTGCCACTACCTGTGCATTTAAATACATTCACTTGTTCAGTTTCTGGGCTGTCTCTCTGTCAAGATGGCATCCGTGAAACACTGCACACAGATCTCTCCCTTCTTCCAGCCCTGAAGGGCTAAAAGCTCTCTAAAGCTGGAAGAGTAAAGGAGATGACTTGGTGCTGGCGGCAGCAGCAGGTTGGGCAAGCAGAATGGGGTGTGGTGGATGCCCTCTTGAATAGCATTAATGTTCCAAGTACGCGTCGGCATGATTTGTAACCGCTTTATGAAAGAGAAAGGATCCAGGTCTGCATTTGCTGCTTCAGTCCCATTTGATGTAAGGTTTTGGAATGCCGACACAACCTCCACTGTCTGTTACAATATTTTTGTTCTTACTGTATGCTGTTGATACCTGCTTTCCTTGCTTGAAGTACTCAGGTGTGTTTCTCCCCATAGAGAGAAGATGGAGAATCAGTTGGAAAAGGAAGCAAGGTTCCGGCAGTTGATGGCCCACAGCTCTCATGATTCAGCCATCGATACGGATTCTTTAGAGTGGGAAACAGAAGTAGTAGAGTTTGAGAAAGACCGGGTAAGACTGAGGTCCTGGTCAAATGTCACTCTCTCCTTTGTGTGTGTGAGAGAGTGTCCCATTTGTTGAAGCCTCTCTCTCATCCCCTATCTCCCCCCCCCCAAGAAAAAACAGACACAGAAAACTGGAGGTACTATATAGTCGAAATAATTCACTTACTTACACTCTGTATGTGTACAGAATCACTGCATATAACATATAGCATTTCATATCCATTAGGAAGATATGGATTTGAAAGCCCTTGGTTTTGATGTGGCCGAAGGTGTGAATGAACCATATCTTCCCGGAGACTGCGGGATATTTGTTACCAAAGTGGACAAAGGAAGCATTGCAGATGGTCGATTAAGGTAAAGTATCAGTAGTTTGTCGTTTAGTTGCCAATGCTAATATATAATGTGCATTGTAAATATAATATATTGGTCCTGTGAGGACAAATTGGGTTGACATGGACGGTCAGGGGAGGTGACTGTGGTTTCAGATAATGCTTTCAGACACACTGCATGCTGATGTGTAAATTGCAATCAACCTGTGGAGGTAGGGACTGGGTGAATAGGATTTCTTTCAAACTGTAGGTTTCTACTGGATTTGACAGTCTGCACAGGTCTACATTGATAGGGCATATGATTTTCTCTCCCCACCCCAAAAATAGTGTTGGCAGCAAAGGAGAAGTGGTTGTCAGTATTCTGAAGGTTACTTCCCTGGTTATATTTTTGAAGAGCAGAGTACACTTTTTATGACCTGTAAAAGTCAATCGGCCCATACCCTGTTAGACTTGGGCCCACCATCTGTTGTTAATACTACACCACACTTGGACCAGTGTGATCAGCAGAGTATGCACTGCTTCAGCAGAGCATCAAGGGTTTTCCTGCCTTAAGAGATGCTGGTACATCATGAGCTAATTTACTATAATACAGTTCTTCTGGTCTTAGAAGTTAACATTGTGAAGATGCAAGTATGCAGAGAGGTCCGCTAGCACTTTACCATGCTAGCTCACCATGCTATACTGAACTATGCAGCATGTAACCTTCAGCTTCTCCGCTGATACCTTGCACAGAGCAAAACCTTTTCTCAGTTAGTGCCTCACACTCCTACCAAGGCTGCTGAATGCAGCCAACTTCTTCTGCAATTACTGTTTGAGGCTTTCTCTCCTTATGAAGGGTCTCAATGATAGCTTTCTGCACAACTGTCAGGTCAGCAGCCTTCCCCATGATTGTGCTTCCTACTGAACCCATTGCAGGTGTTATGGATTGAATAGCTACTGCACCTTTGCACAATATTCTAATTTTCTGAGATTGTTAATTTGGGGTTTTTATCAGCTGTACCCTATAATCATCACAATTATAACAAATAAAGGCTTGACATATCTCGCTTTGTATGTCATGAGTCTATCTCATATATTGGTTTCACCTTTTAAGTTGAATTACTGAAACAAATGAACTTTTCCATGATATTCTAATTTTTCGAGTTTCACCTGTAGCTTAGAGACTGATCTGTAAACCAGAAATTCTCCATCCGTACAGCTTTTGGCAGAAATATTACTACTTCATGTGAGCTGTACCTAAATGCTGATTCAGAAAAAATTATGAGACATGTTCTCTCTGTCTGATGAATGTGAAAGATGCTGCAATCCTTAAGGAATCCTTAATTGATGTCATGACAAAAATAGAGCAATCACCAAACCGTTCTCCTGAAACCAAGAAATGAATTAAGATATTGTTGTATCATCATGGTTTTAGAAGTGTCTGCATTTCACTTGGCATAATCATTGCTTATAAGTACATGTAGGATAAATGGAAATTGATTTCTTTGCCTTTGCTCTAATTAATCAGAGTGAATGATTGGCTGCTGAAGATAAACGATGTGGACCTTACCAACAAGGATAAGAAGCAAGTAATAAAAGCGGTACTTAACGGCGGAGGAGTTATAAATATGGTTGTTCGCAGAAGGAAGTCCTTAGGAGGGAAAGTGATAACACCACTACACATAAATCTTGCTGGCCACAAAGGTAATTCCCTTATACTTTTTTAATTTCAGTGATGAGTTCATGGTATTGTTTCACACATTCCCCAGTGAAATTTCTATACCGTCCTTCATTCAAATATCACAATATAAAAACACAAAAATATATACCATAGTAACGAACAAAGTAACCTATACACCTATCTTCTCAATTTCAGATAGTGGAATTGGTCTAGAAAATGGAGTATTTGTTGCTACTGTTGTGCCTGGTAGCCCAGCTGCCAAAGAGGGATCCCTTGCAGTGGGAGATAGAATAATTGCCGTAAGTCACATTTTTAGTGTTTCTTAGCTCACATTTCAGAATTGAGGTATTGTATATAGAGATATCTGAACTGAGATTCAGATATTATGACAAACTACAGTTTGTGCTAATAAAACCATGATTTGTGCTACCAAACATCCAGGCAATGCATGCTTTAAGAGTTACTAGTCTGTTTTAGAATTGCATCTGCTTAGCACTCCAGTCTATAAGACACAGTGGTTTTCACATCCCTACTTTGCATAAACCATGGTTTGCAAGACTTACTATGGTTTGGGGCTTTGGCTTGCTGTTTGCCAGCAAGCCATAGTTTGTCTATTCAGGTATCACACCAAAACATAGTTAGATTCCGTGACCACGATTTTGTGTGCCAGTAAGAGACATACTATATGTTCCATGATATATCCAAGGCTTTGCAGAAATAAATCTGAGGGGCAGTCTAAAGTCAAGACTTTTTAAACTCGACAGTTGAACCCCATTTGTCAAATTTTCACAGTTTGTTTCTTTTCTGATGATGTAGTCTGACACAGATAATATTGGCTCCCTGAAAATCATGGCTTGTAGTTTGGGGCTCCAGCTTTGAATCCAGCGCTGTCCAAGTTTTCAGTCATTGTTACACAATGTTTCCATGATTCCCAAGGAGACATACTTAGTTTAGGCTCATATGCAAACACATGACAAGAGAAGGGATGGCATAATACTCTTTAGAGGGAGTGGGAACATAAATCATCCAAGTCTAAGAACATAGAACAGCCAGAAGGCCAATGTAGCCCAGCATCCTGTTCTCACAGTGGTTATGCAGATACCAGTAGGAAACCCGTGTCTGATACCTAATTTGCAGTTTTTAAGAGTTGAGCATAGTGAATACCACATGATGGTATTGCCTTGAGGCAGCCTGGCACTTCTCTTTATTGAATGTCAGCCAGCCAAGGTGTTGACTCACTGCTAGCTTTTGCATGGTTGACATGCCATACTTTCGTTGCAGATAAATGGCATTGCACTAGATAATAAATCACTGACTGAATGTGAAGCTTTGCTGCGAAACTGCAGGGAATCACTTACGCTTTCATTGATGAAGGTGAGTGTTGAAGGGGGTGGGAGGTAAAAGGGAGTAAAGGACACACCTTCCATTTTAAAACATAGGCTTACTTTCATCTACTGTGTAGCTGTTAAAAATACTGCCTAACAACCTGCAAATTATACCAGCAGGAAGAGGAGGGCAGAACATAACAAGATGCTTCAGTCTTGGCATTCTGCTGAGAACATGTTCTTTTTTATTTCTCCACCTAGGTTTTTCCTCAGAGCTCAAGCTCATCTTGGAGTGGTCAAAACATATTTGAAAACCTCAAGGATTCAGAGAAAATATCAAACTGCAGGGTCCATGCATCGGAGGTGCAGGCTCAGAATAAAAGAAACTTAAAACACAACAGCTCAACCCAAACAGACATTTTCAATCCAGACATAATGGACACCAAGAAGGACCAGAATGATCAGGAGAGCAACTTGTACTGCGATCTCAAACCATTCTCCAACACAGTTTTGCACACAGACTCTCACCAGAGTGCAGTCCATGGGTGCCACAGTACCTCTGAACACAGCCTAGGCTCCTTTAGTCCAGATGTGTATGGGGAGCCAAGCTATGGCATTGTTGGTCTGGACAGCAGGAGACTGCCTTTTGAGCCCACAGTAGCAGACTGCATGGTGATTGAGAGTGTGTTGGACAAAGGGCATGGTGAGAAGCACAGCGGTGGCACTTGGCCCAAGATAATGGTCAACATTTCAGCTGCAGAAACAGAAAAATTCTCTGTGTACAAAAAGCCAAAACAACGGAAGTCCATCTTTGATCCAGACACTTTCAAGAGGCCTCTTACTCCTCCTAAGATGGACTACCTGTCTCCCAATCAGGTGTTGGGACATTCGCCCCAGCCCTCCAAAACGGAAGCCATTTCCACCCCTCCCACCCCTCCCAAGAGAAGCGATTCTATTAAGTTCAAACACAAACAGCAAGCAAGTTCCACCTCGGACTCCACCGCCATGACCGGCTCGCCACCATCCAGTCCTGCCACAGCTCAGCCTCCTGTGTCCATTGAACTCAAGCCAGACTGTGGTATTCATAAGGGGCGAGGTAGACCTTCTGGACATTATTACAGGGAAGAGGGGGTCGACTCTGCACGTTTGCCTTCAAGGAAATCCTATGAAGATGACATTGGTTTTCAAAGAATGGAAGAGCCCAAAATTAAAAGGCCAAGGCCCAAGTCTGCTCCTGCCTTGAGACATAAACTAACCCCTGTGCCTATTCCTAATCCACCTCTTCAGGTAGATACCAGAACGTGAAGTGTGGGTCCTGGCACATACTTTCCAAAGAGATTTATTTGTGTTGTGTACCTTTGCTGCATCAAGGCAAAGAGCAAAAGAAAAGGGTTAATTGGTTGTCCCACGTGTATGCTTAAGATCCCGGAAACTGGAAGTTGAAATGAAGTGGAAAGTTTGTGGGGCAGTTCCACACATGGTAGTTGCCTTTACTAAGAAGCAGAACCCCATAATGCAGGAGTGGCCCATTAGCAACCTGTAGTCAAGATCCAACCCCAAGGCAGTTTACATTTGAGCCCTTGGTTGAACTTCCAATTTGTAATCAAATTATGATAGATTAACTCACAGTTCCACTTGTAGGGTAGGATTCATCAAGCTGTAAAGAGAAGCTGTCCTCCATTTTGATATTACGTCTTGCATGTAAATATGAAATTGAATATGTTTGTATGCATTGAACTTCTCCATAACCCTTCCCCTCTGCAGGGAGGTGGGACCGATTCGGATGGTCCGCCCCTGCCACTTAATGGATCCAAATGCTTTCCAGAGAGTGGTAGAGGATGTTTTATCCCATGTTGATGGCCTTTCAGCTGATTTCCTGGTGGCCCACTGGAATGCGGAGTTAACCAGGGCTGTCGACTGTCTGGCTCCAAAGTGCCCTCTTCAATTGCATGGAGCCCGGACAGCCCCATGGTTTTCTCTGGAGCTGAGGGCAATGAAACAATAGTTGAGACAGCTAGAGTGCCGGTGGTGGAAAACTCACTCTGATCTGACCGGACACAGGTTAGAGCTCAATGTTGAGCCTACAAAGTGGTGATAGCGGCGGTGAAGAGGACCTTCTTCACTGCCTCTATTGCATCTACAGAAAACAGCAGAAGGAGACTCTTTCAGGTGGTTCACAATTTAACAGAACCACCTGTGCCACCGGTGCCCAGTAAGGACCCCAAGATCTCCTGCAATGATTTTGCAAATTTTTTTGCAAATAAAGTTGCTCTGATCTGGAAAGAGGTAGACTCCACCGTGGGAGCAGGGCTCGGGCGGGAGAGTGCTAGAGTCCTGTCTAATCAAGTTACATGGGATCAGTTCCAATCTGTTACCTCCGTGGATGTGGACAGGCTGCTTGGACGAGTGAAACCGACCATCTGTCTCTTTGATCCTTGCCCATCCTGGCTCCTAAAAGCTATGAGGGAGCCTTTCCAGACCTGCTGAAAGAGGCAGTTATTAAACCGCTTCTTTAAAAAACATCTTTGGACCCAGCCAATATGGCCATCTATTGGCCAGTCTCAAATCTTCCATTCTTGGGCAAGGTGATTGAGCGGGTGGTTGTGGAACTACTCCAGGCATGCCTGGAGGATGCGGATCATTTGGATCCCTTCCAATCAGGATTCAGGCCTCACCATGGGACTGAAACTGCCTTGGTCGTGCTGGTCGATGATCTCCGGCGGGCTAGGGACAGAGGTGAAAGCTGTTTCCTAGTTCTTCTGGATCTCTCAGCAACCTTTGATACCATCAACCACAACATCCTTCTGGACTGGCTAGAGGGGCTAGGAGCTGGGGGCACTGTTATACAGTGGTTCTGCTCCTTCCTCCTGGGCTGTGTTCAGAAAGTGGTATTGAGGGATGAGTGTTTCGACCCCTGGGCCCTCACTTATGGGGTGCCTCAGGGTTCCGTCCTCTTTCCCATGCTTTTTAACATCTATATGAAGCTGCTGGGAGAGATCATCCCGGTTGGGGCTGGGTGTTCATCAGTTTGCAGATGATACCCAGCTCTACCTCTCTTTTAAATCAGAACCAGTGAAGGCGGCAAAGGTCCTGTGTGAGTGCCTGGAGGCAGTTGGTGGATGGATGGCGCTAACAGATTGAGGTTGAATCCTGACAAGACAGAAGTATTGTTTTTGGGGGGATGGGGTGGGTGGGTATTGAAGGACTCCCAGGTAACTGTGTCCCTGAGAGTGCTCAGCCTGGGAGTCATTTTGGACTCACAGCTGTCCATGGAGGTGCAGGCCAATTCTGTGTCCAGGGCAGCTGTCTACCAGCTCCATCTGGTATGCAGGCTGAGGCCGTACCTGCCCGCAGACTGTCATTAATGATCACTAACAGACTTACCATACCCATTAGCGAATCACCCATCCCACCCCCCAATTATATATAAGGGTCTGGTGACTTCTGTTTCAGTATATCTGAAGAAGTGTGCATGCACACAAAAGCTTATACCTAAAACTATTCAGTTGGTCTCTAAGGTGCTACATTAAATTTTTTAATTCTTTTGGAAGGATTCTTTTAAAGATTTTATTAGATCATATAACTTTCTTGAAAGACTTGATTCTTTTAAGGGAGTTTTTAGGTTTTTAACTTCTCTTTTTAAAGAATTGTTTTAATTTATTTTGACTACAGCAGACCAACATGGCTACCTACCTGAATCTCAGGGAGCTGTTAGATATCTTTTGTGCAGCAAAATATGCTGGGCTAGATGTTGGTCATCCCTGCCATGCTGGATACCAGAATAATGACTTTGAGTTGAAAGTGTGTGTGATACTGAACTTTCCCCACAGGTACAAAAATATACTCCAGCAAGTGAAGAGCATCTTTCTCCTGAGCTGCAAGAATGGCCAATGTATTCACCAAAACAGTCTGGTAGGCACAGCGATGGGTTTGTGCCTACCTCTTTATACCCTGGAAGCCTGTCATCAGGTTAGTTACAACATAAGAACTGTGTTTTGATTTGAAATCTTGAATCTTTGGTAAGCAGAGGCGCTATCAATTATGCTGTTATGGGATGCATTTTTTCTTGTTGAATGAACCTTCAGCACTTAATTAATGTATTGTTCCACAACCTATAGGTACGGTACCACGAAACATTGCACCATGTCCTGCAGTAACAGCTGTTATGAGAAATCCTGTTTACACTGCTTGGAGCCATAGAATTAACACCAGCAATTGCCCTTCTGTTGCCAGCCAGTATTGTTATCAGCATCTGCATCCCAGGTATGTAAAAAAAAGGAAAAAGGAAAAAAAGAAGCTTGCTGGATCTGACTGAAAGTCTAGCTGTTTTTCTGTTCTGCTTTCAGCAGTGTCCGAGCACAATTCAAAGTGTTGGTGCTGACCTTTAAAGCCCTAAACGGCCTCAGCCCAGTATACCTGAAGGAGTGTCTCCACTTCCAGCTAAAGTCCAGCTCCGAGGGCCTTCTGGCGGTTCCCTCACTGCAAGACGTGAGGTTACAGGGAACTAGGCATAGGGCCTTCTTGGTAGTGGTGCCCGCTCTGTGGAACGCCCTCCCATTAGATGTCAAGGAAATAAACTATCTGACTTTTAGAAGACATCTGAAGGCAACCCTGTATGGGGAAGTTTTTAATGTTTGATCTTTTATCGTGTTTTTAATATTCTGTTGGGAGCCGCCCACAGTAGCTGGGGAAACCCAGCCAGATAGACAGGGTATAAATAATAAATTACTATTATTATTGTTATATCCAACCAGATAGTACATGAAGGCCACCATTTTGTTTCCATTTATTTCTCCACAAGCAAATCGGTGAATCGTCTCCATTCTGCTGTTGTGTTCTGATCACTTTCATATGTCAGGATTGTGTCTTAACCACACATAGTGGGTGATTGGTGATTCTGAACTAGTTACACCCAGTTTTTCTATGTGTTGTAGTGCTCAACACCAGGGCCGTCTGAGTTTGGACCTGAGTCATAAGCACTCTAGTGAGTGTTCTGACAACTCACGCACAAGGTCATCGCATGGTTCAAATTCACTGCCTTCTAGCGCAAGACTTGGTAAGTGGCATTTCGGATTGGGCAATGCAGGCCATTTCTTTCCTTCCTAGGTTGGTGCAATTGAGGAAAAAATATTCAGCTTTCTCTCTAGCTATTGCTGCAAGATTCAGACTCTGTTCTCTGTCTTTGGCCGCTCAGAGACAGCCCATTAAAACTGCCAGGAATGCTGCTGCAGTGCTGTCATGCAGGTTTCTAGAATTCTCCCAAGTTAGTTCATGTACCAGCCTCCTATGAGACACAGGAGTGAATCATTGGGCTTGTGCAGCCCTTGTAAGGACAGTGTCGGGCTCCATGCACTGCCCATGTCATATTACAAGCCCACTGCACATGATTCCTTGTCTGAGTGAGTTTACATCCTTATCTAGAATTACAAAAGCTAGAACAGAGCAACGTCTCTTTAATTGTGCTTGAGGGAGTTGGCGATGACTTTCTTTGGTTTGTCCCAATTGCATTCTTCATACTGAGAAAGATGTGAGCCTCCATAGGCCCTTTCAGAATGAGTGGTGTGTGTTTGTAGCTAAAGACAGCAGTTTCTCGATAATACTGCGATGGGAACGGTCCTGTTTTTAAGAACAAAAAGGCTGTAAGGCAGGCATAGGCAAATTCGGCCCTCCAGATGGTTTGGGACTACAACTCCCATCATCCCTGACCACTGGTCCTGTTAGCTAGGGATGATGGGAGTTGTAGTCCCAAAACATCTGGAGGGCCAAGTTTGCCTATGCCTGTGTGCAGAACCCTTTCTTCAAATGTTTTTCTCCCAGCTGAGCACAGTTCCAGTATCTGAACTCAGCTGAGGAGGAAAGTATTTGGGAGCACTGGAAGAATGGCAGACGCAACTGATAGAATATATGGAACTGGCTGAGATGACCGGCAGAATCCGAGACCTGGGAGAGGAGAAGGTTGAAGAAGATTGGAAGAAATTCAAGATTTATCTACAGAAACAGTGTAATCTGGTTGAATGTTAAGAAGGATGCTAGATCATAAATAATTTGGCACCACTAAATTAGATGGAGTTATGAGTTTGAGTAAGATTTAGGGAGAAGTTTTCTTTCTTCTTTCGGATAATTATTGGATTATATTTAAAATTTTAGGGACTTGAAAATAGGGCATTTGAAATCAGAGAAGTAATAAGAGAAAGTAAGATATGAAGATTGGAAATAAGGTGATAAATTGCTGGGAAATATTATTGGGATGAAAGTGGGAGCGGGAGACGTGAGGGAGTCCAAAGAGGTTATGAAACTATGTTAAAACATATGTGACATTGTTGGTTTTGGTGTATTGTATTTTAAAAATGCTAATAAAAAAATATTATAAAAAAAAGTATTTGGGAGAAGGATAGCAGTGAGGGGACAATGGTGCCCCATTCCTTACCCATACATTCCTTTTGGTTTCGTATTTTTTTAAAAAAAGATGTCCCCCATGTGACTGATATATCTCCATTTAACTACCAGAGGATGTAGTTAAGATTTTTCTCTGAAATAATAAAGCTTGTTCCAGAGGACCACTTTATATTGCTACAGCAGAAATCTCCTGTGGAATTCAGGGCCTAAAAGAGTTTATCTCCTCTTTCTTCTTAATCCTGACTCTTTTTCCTTTTTCCTTTAAAGTAGGTTCTTCCAGCAACTTGCAATATAGGACAGAACGAATAAAAATACCATGGACGCCAAGGTACCCGAGGTCCGTCATTGGCTCTGATAGGGGTAATTTATTTATTTATTTATATCATTTCTTTCTTGGGAATTACTGCATGAATGGAGAGTTCTGCGTTCCAGCTAGTAGATTTTTGTCAGTGTTTAGAGCAGGAAACCCTCCCACCTTTGGTGGGGGCCCCGGGGTCACATTTGGAAATCTAAGAAACTGTCATGGGTACCACAACATAGCCATATTGTAGAAGAAAAACACAGTAATGGGATGAGAAAAGCCTCCTCCCCGAAGCACCAGGTAAAACACCCATTTCACAAATACAACACAGGCGCAAAGAGAGGCGACCCCCAAATTAAAAAAACAAAACAGACAAGACCCTGATTTATTTATTTTTTAATTGAGAGGGTTAGGAAGGGGAGCTCAAGGGGGAGTCTGAGGCTACCACGGTGAACATTGAGCACCCCACATTTTGAGCAAGGACATGCCCCCATCCCATATTTCTAGTGCATGCATATTAAAAATGTTCTCTCTACCCCCTCAACCTCTCAGTGTTAGTATGAAAACCCTCCAAAAAAAATTCATTAGAGCATTTATTATTTTATTTTTAATTTATTTATTTGGTTTTTCAGCTTATAATTTTACAGTCACATATCCAACATACAACATAGAAACAAGATTCCAGAGAATCTCCTGGACTTCCCTCCTCCCCTTTGTGGGTCCTATTGTTAATCGTTTCCTCCTGCGTCTTTTATGATAATCCAAATCTTTTACCTCTCCATTGTGTCCAAAATTCACCTTTAAACTACAAGTGATATTCTAATCCAATTAACTGTTTACAATGGTATTTAAGAAAAGTTATAAATTTTCCCCATTTCCCATCATATCCTAGTGGTGGGGTAGTCTTCAAATAGTGCACATAATTTAACATTTAGGTGCTGTTCTTGTTGGAAGCCCACTATTAAAAACACTTGGAAGCCAATGTAAAGTAACGGTGTGACTTCCCCGATAACTTTTGCAACACATCCAACTGCCATGGCTGCTCCTGTGCTGTTCTATACAGGTTCACTGTCTCATTCCGAATGTAGCAGCCCCAGCCTGGTAACCCCACCGCAGTCGCCGCTTAACCTGGAGACCTCATCCTTTGCCAGTAGCCAGTCGCAGAACTCGCTTTCCACCCTGCCCAGGATCTCGGTGAGCCCAGTATCTGTAGGGCAACGTCGAAAAGACAAGTAAGTTATTCTGTAAATGTCTTAGGTAGGGCTAGTTGTAATAGTGACTAAATGTGTAAATGGAAAGAAAAAAAAGAAAGGGGGAAAATGTGCTAAGTATAGAAACTGCAGCCTTCTAGACCAGTAGCCTTCAGCCCTTTTTCAAGCTGGATTTGCCTTTGACCCCAACCTGCAAAATTTGACTGATTGTCCCCCACCCCATCCCAGTCCCTACTATCTATGCTACCTTTCTGCTCCTCTCTTCCGTGTCCCCTGGCTGTCCTTGTGCCCACAAACTTTCTGCTTTGCATTCTTTTTTCTTAAAAAAATGGGGAAAAGCGGCAAAGGTGTGGGTTGGACCCCTGGTGCAGCCCACATTAGGGTGGCCCAGTTGTTGAGGACCAATGTTCCAGAGAGCAGTCCCTCCCAGAAAAGTTACAGGTGCCAGGTCACATAGATGATGCCCCCCCTTCTGGCAGCAAACACAACAAGGAATGCGTTAACAGCTTATGTGGGTTTGCTTCATGATTGCTCTTGAATTGACTGTTCCATTTTGGAGATTCTTTCACTTAACAGCACATGGCCAGTATGATGAGCCAATGGAAAGAAGAGAGAGAACTGCATGGGGAGGGGGAGGCAGCTGCTTCTGAATGAAGACATACGTGTGTGCGACCTTTAATTCTTGCAGGGTTGAGCAGCATGTGAAGAGGCTTCACTCTTGCGCTGTAGAAAAGAAGGACCGCGACCAGGGCATTCCTGACTTTATTGCGGTCAAAGGATAGGGTGACCAGTGATCCATGCATAATCCGTTGCAAATAAAACAATTTCTGGGTAGCGGAAGGGTGAAAGGCAGTAGTACGATCTGAACCGTGATAACACCCCTTTCTGTGACACATGAAACAGAAAGGTCTGGCAACTCTGATCTGCCCCATCTTTTCTGCTTCAGGGATGAGTATGATAAGATGTTAGTGCTGTGCTGAGTATTACCCCCCCCCCCAAAAAAAATTCTGTACTTAAGGTTAAGTAGGTGCTATGTAAACTCATGGCAAAGCTCCCAAAGGAGCTGACTGCATCTGAGCAAAGCTTTTCCAGGGAATATGAAAGATTCTTCCAAAAAGATTCATGACAAAATTCAGAATCGCAGAGACTCGCCTGTCATCACACTGAGCAAAGGCAGTGGTGTCCCTTTCTAATCATGACCAAATCTGTGAAGCTCCCGTTCATAGCATTGAAAGGTGCATGGAGGGACAGAAGCAGCTTACAGATTGGTGGATTTTGGAGCATATTCATTAATCTGTGAATGGGTTGGCTGGTGGTCTTCCCCAGCTGCCCAACCCCCAATAATATTGGAGAAAGGTGCCGTATATACCAAGGGCTGGGTCGTACATGAGGCTATAGCGCTTGGGGCTGCCAGTGGACTCTCATGCAGGCCAACTGTAGTAGAGGCTTCTATCTCCGGTCACAAGAGTATTATTATTAATAATAATTATTATTCACTACAGGCCTGTCTGCTACTCTCACAAAAACAATACTTTGGAAATAACGTTTATAAAGCACACCCCTCTTTTTTCATTTTGTTTTCCAAAAAAGCACCTACGCAAAGACAGTTTTGCCCAGAAACCAGGCCAGGTCTGGCTTCTCTGGCATGAGCAGCTCATGCATGTGTTTAATAGAAATGTATCATGTACTCTATTCACTATGTTCATTCTTCGTACAAGAGTACCCACAAGAGTACAAGTGCCTTAGAGCTGATATCAAGAGTCTGTGGTTAATCTTGCACCTTGGGGAGAGGGGGGAATTGGAGTAAAAAGCCAAACAGTTTGCTGGGAGCTGTCACCCAACCACCCACTGAGTGGACACTTCCCTGTGCAAACAGCAAGATGGCTGAGAAAGCTGCGGCTTCCTTCCCTGCCAATAGTGGAAGTTTAGCCCAGGGTTTTGCATGCCTGCAACTACCCAAAGTCAAGAGGTTGGGGGCCTTTGTGCCATATGCATGTGAATGGTGCATGCATCGCAGCCACTAGGAGTTGTCAGTCAAACAGTTGACACAAACCAGGGTTGAGCTGCGTTTGGTAGGAAATTGGTACCAAGGCTTGACTTGCACTTTTCATGGGGCTTGATTTCTGGTCTCAATTTAGTCTCTGTTGTTACTATCTCTCTTTCTAAGTGTTTCTTCTTCTCTTCCTTTCTGCACCCCTCTGCATCTTTCAGATATTTGTTCCGTAATAGGTCTTTTCTGAGAATCCCTGTGGCTCCTAGGCCAAGGTTCTGTTCACTAAGGAGTTTGAGGTTGGCTTGATATAAAGGTTGTCCTTCTCAAGCAGTATTTGCGCACCTTCCCCGTGCTATTTACATGTTTGGATAATTCCCCCCAAAGGAAAAATTGCATGGTAATTGCAATCCTACCATGCAAGCTGCCATTTTTAATGGCTTGACCATTTTTAATGGTTTGGTTTTTTTTTTACAGCTGCTTAATTTTCATTGACTAATGTTGTGTTCCCTGCATACAGATATTAAATATTGGTATTGTGCTTTCCTTGCCCTTGCCTTACCATGTTATATTTATGTTTGTTGCCTCTTAAGGATCTCACATTTCTTTGTAAATTGGCGTAAGGCTTCCTTCTAAAACATTTTCTAAAATGCATATTATATATGTTCGCTTACCTATATATAATATGGATAAAGGTGTGTTTTGTTTCAAACTCATCATTTAATTTCTACTTCTTGTGTTTTAATTTTCTTCCCTCCCTTTTTGTTGTTCTCTCTAAATGCATTTAAAATGTTCGTTTTTATTGATTTGGCCACCATACATTGCATGATGGTGTTAAGGCAATGCTGCTTCTTGCAGCATTTCTTTTTTTAAGGTGGTCTTCTGCTTTTAAGGGTTAGGGTGGGAATGAGTAGTGCATGTCTTTTGCCTAATTTGTTCCGTTTTGTGTGGGGTGTCCATGGTTTGATGGTTCCTCCTTCTCATTTCCTCCCAAAGGCCTTATATGGAAGAACCGCGGCATGTCAAAGTGCAGAAGGGTTCAGAGCCACTAGGAATCTCCATTGTATGTGGTGAAAATGGTGGGATCTTTGTCTCTAAAGTGACTGGTGGCAGCATCGCCCATCAGGCTGGCCTTGAATATGGTGACCAGTTACTGGAGGTAAAGGTTTTCTGACCTTTGTAAGCTGACCAATGCTGCTATTTCTACACCGGGGGCAGATTGCTCCAAATGGTTTAGATGCTGGCATTTACAAATTGCCAATTGTATTTGCGGATCAACTTGTTTTCATAAAGAGAATGGATATCACAATGTACTTAGTGTGTTGCTATTTCTACAGTAGCCTGAAATTGCCACCTACAAACACAGGAAATGAGCCAATCTGGGGAAAACAGGGATTTGGGTCTGTATCGCCCATTGGAGGAGCAGCAACCTGCTCTGGGTCTCCAATGAGTATTCCTGCATGTTAACACACATTTAGAAATATGCGTTGCCACATTCACACATTGCACTTTTGAATTAAGCTGTAATGTGAGAATCCTAAAAGATGGGGGTGGGAGCTTCCTTTGACTTACCCCCTTGCTAAGTTGTCTGGCATGTTTGCAATCATATTTCACAACATTGCTGTCTTGGATGCCTAAAAGAAGAGCATGGGGGTCCCACAAAGTTGTTACTCATATTGGCGTAATCCAACAGGAGGAAACAAAGCCAGTCAAATTGTCATCAGAAGTGCTCATCCTCTTTCACTCACCTATTCAGCTTCCAAATGTATGATGTTCATTGCTGGCTACTGGATCAAATTTCGGCCTGGACAAATGTTCAAAGAGCACCTATTTGGATCAGAGGGATTGTCCACAAGGCTTGTGTTTCCACGTACTCTTGAATTTACTTAAAATTTAAAGGTTAATTAGTCTTTGGTATCCCACCAGCCTCAGAAAATAGCTAATCAAATTTGAAATGCATTTACTTCATTGTATGTGGGTTTAAAATGTTTCTTATGTAAAAAGCTGGTTTTTTATTTAAAAAAAATACTATTTAGTAAAACCTTTCTGTACTTAAGTAGGTCAGTAAGTTATCCACTTACAGAGCAGTCAGGTCAAATTGTCGAGATTTTATGATGGCATTGATTTTTTCTTCAAAGTGGTAATTAAATAATATAGAATCAGTAATGGCATTCCTGTCCACCCTGACTTGAACTCAACAAATATCTTGTGCTACAGATCCAATAAATCGGGGCGGGGGATCAAATTTCAAAAAGCAATATGAAGTTAAATGGGGAAATCTATACTTATTTCATCAGCAGGAATGTGCTGCTGAATGCATGTGTCTTCCTCCTCCTCCCACAGTTTAATGGAATAAATCTGCGGAATGCTACAGAACAGCAAGCACGGCTCATCATCGGACAGCAGTGTGACACCATAACTATTCTAGCACAATATAACCTACACATGTTCCAACTTGGCAATCACTCACGATCAAGGTAAGCTTGGTTAGCCCTTATCCAGGATGGCCTACGCCGTGTGAACTGATAGTTTTTGCTTTCTCGGATCAGGCATTTGGAGGCTGGCAGATAGCTGTAATTGTTAATCTTCCTTAGTTGTGGTTTGCTATGATGTTTGAATTGAACCACTGTGAAATACATATTCTCCCTGAGGACGACTGGTGGGAAGAGTGCATATTGTTTTCCATGTCAACAACCCCAGGCTGAACCTCCTTACTGGGTGTCGAAACCAAGAGCCAATCACAACACTTGTCTGAAGCAGTGAAAGGGTGTGTGGGAGGATGGGATTCTTGACAGCAAATTTATATGTTACACAGGAAGTAAATGTATTTTTAGGTACCTCTCACCTGTTTTGGAATCCAGTTCACAGGAGCAGATTCCATCCCACCAGCACCCAGGACATTCCACAGAGCTCCTGCCATCTACACCAACCAACCCTTCCTTGTCCAGGCTACTGCAGTTGTGCCTTGCTCACTCTGAGACCGGCTGCTTTTGTCTGCTGGAGGAGAACAGCTGATCCCAGAATAAGCAAGATGCAAGTCACTTCAGCTGCTAGCCAGGACCAGGATAGATCTATATTCTATAGGCAGCAGGGGCAGTCATCCTTAAGCTTTTGGAGCAGGTTGTGAATGAAAATCTAAGCACCCATTTAAATATCTAAATATCTGAAACTGTTTAGATATAATGCAGTCGATCAGCTTTTAATTTTTCTGGTATTCTTCTTCTTCCTTCTGCTAACTTGAGCTCCCGGCTAGAACCCGTGAGCAGCCATTCCACTCCACAAGGCAGCGGAGCTGCAACCCCTGACAGCCATTCCATAATTGATACTGTGAGCGAACAGGATGAAGGGACCATGACGCCTCCATCCAAGCAGACCACCCCAACCACCAGTCCCCGCAATTCAATCAGGTAACCTGCTTCCTCATTTCACTTCATGAAGATTCTTCCTTTCTCTTTCTCTTTCTCTTTCTCTTTCTCTTTCTCTTTCTCTGCATCTTTGGGGTTGGGCAGCTGCTTCTAGACTTATTCAAGGGGAGTGGGGTTGAAAGCTGAGTGCCAAATTTGAAAGCAAGGGCTCCACTTCTAGAAGGAGCTTGGTCCTCACATTGCTCTTCTCCAGGGCCAAGCAATTCAGCACGAGGGAGTAGGATCTCCCAAGAGGAACACTGAATCTAGATCCATGGTGGCAGTGCTATTCTTCTAGAAAAACAGGTGTTGGAACTCACCATGAATGCCTCCCTTATTCTTTTATAATGGCAATGGTGCCCACCTGAGAGATGCTGGTACTGAGTTCTGGCAAGTTCTTGCTGGGGGAAAAAAAGCCCTGCATGGAGGAAAGGAGTCGATTCCTTCTTGCCAAATAATGCCACAGATTGGGGCAGCTGGGACATCTTTGGGGCCTCTCTTGCTGAGAGCTGAGAGATAGCAAGGGAACAGGGGTTAAAGGCTGGCTGGAGCTGAGGGTTTGGAGGAGCAGGACCTGATGAGGATCAGCTTGTCAAACAGGCCTTGGGTGTCTTTTCTTTGTCTCTTGCCATTGAAAGGAATTCTGTAGACACCAGCAAGAGGACACCTGAACCTAGAACAGTTACAATTAAGAAGTCCCAAGTGGAACTCGGAATCCAGATCTGTGGTGGAAACCTACATGGTATTTTTGTGTCCGATGTAGAAGATGACAGCCCTGCCAAAGGACCTGATGGGCTGGTGCTTGGGGACATGATACTTGAGGTAAGCAGTAGATAGAAAAGGAAGGTGGTTGGTGGTTCAAACTCTTGCAGAATCTGTGGATGCAAAACACATCCATATTTTCCCCCATGAAAGGGGAAGCAGCTTGGGTTTTTTGTTTTTAGTGGACAAAAATACAGTAGTTAGCAAGGAAAGGGGTATTCATCCCTTGTTTTCTTCCTCTTCTCATGCACCCACATGCCACCGCCACTCCAGCTGATCCTTCATTTGAGATTCCAGGATGCTGCTAGTGCTTTTGGAGAGGAAAAATAAAATACCATAAGGAAAAATAATCGTACAACTACATCTGATATGTAGTCTGGCCCTCAAATATTCTAGTGTGATGAGGAAGGTTCAGATAAGCAGGAAATCTATTAGGTCTCAGTTGGAAAATGTACAAAATTTGAGGTGGAATGTCACCTGAGACCAGCAAGGATGCTTAAGATTCAGAGCAGTGATGCATGGATGAAATATGGCCTAGACATTCTCCAATGAATGACGTTTCTGAAAACTTGTGCTGCCCAGCTGTATTATTGGACTGGGTTGCCATTTCCCCATTTTTCCATTAGCGAAGACGCTGGGTTCTTAATGCAATGTGAATGTATTCCCTTTCCCCCTGTTTTGGCATAGTCAGGCTCTCTGGTCCCACATAACATCCTTTTCATTGTTTGGTTTGTTGGACGCGTGCATCCGATTGGAGATTTCAAGTCTTTTTGTTTCTTCTGCTCCCCCCGCCCCCCCCCCCCAGTATGGATCTGTTGACATGCGGAACAAAACAGCCGAAGAAGCTTATCTTGAAATGCTCAAGCCAGGTGAAAATGTTAGAATAAAGGCTCAGTACAGAATAGAAGAATTCAACAAGATCAAAGAGTTACCCGGAGATGGATTCTATGTTAGGTATGTAAAAGTTCAGTCGGTAAACCAGGAATCTATTCATCTGCTACAACTGTGGGCTAATTCACACAGATATGAGCATCTCTTGAACTTTCATCACTTGATGGCTTGCGGATGAATTTGTAAATTGGCTGTGTTGAAAACATTGTGTACATTGTGTTTGAACTGACAATAGGGAACAGGACAGCTCTGTCTCTAGTGACTTAATCTGCAATGGTTTATTTGCACATAAAAGTTGTCACTTGATGCTATAGTCAACAGAAGCGAACATGCATCCCACTTTTATGAATACAGCTCAAGAGCACACCAACAAAATTGGCATCAAATGTTCAGTCACAATAAGGCAAACTGTATTTGTGGTGATTCCATGCTTCCTTTTCAATGAATTTGATAATCTCCCCTCTAATTACCTGAAGGATAGATATCCTATGATTAGGGAAGTGGGCCTTAGGCTCAGCACAGCCCTGTTAAGGATTCTTGAATGATTCCATAGCCTGTAAAATTGAATATTATTAATCTACCTCCCAGAGATTTGTGAAGATGACTAAGTATCAGAGAGAGCACTTCCTTAAAAAAGAGAAAAAGATAAGTGAGCCAGCAGTTTTCTGGTTCAAAGCTTATCTCAGTCATGAACTCCTTGAATACCCTTAAGTAATTTTAGGCACACAATTAAATAACGTGTATTTAATAATATAAACTATTGAAGAAACTAAGTAAAATTCCCAGCCTCTGTACCTCACCAGGATCTGTGATATTTTGCTGGACTGCCTTTTAACAGATGGCTCTAATGTGAAGCACAGGGGTAAAATAATAGAATCGTAGAATTGTGGAGTTGGAAGGGACCCTAAGAATCATTTAGTCCAACCCCCTGCAATGCAGGAATATCCTGCTGTCCCATATGGGGATTGAACCTGCAACCTTGATGTTATCAGCACCATGCTCTAACCAGCTGAGCCATCCAGAGCATGTATTACATGCCCTGAAGCACAATGATACAGTGGTGAAGCATAGCTCTAAGGGTTGGGTCTGGACTATGTTAGTTGAACTTGGGTCCCATTGAGATAAAATTAGTCATGACTTCCTCAACTCCCATTGAAATCAATGGGAATTAAGTTCATCCATCCCATTAACAATATAAATATACACCCCAGGTAGATAAAGGCTGTGGGCAATCATGTCCACATCAGCCCTGGAACTGGTCGCCTCCTACTTGGGATTCTTGAAATGGCTGTAGAGGGAGAAGTGGGAGCTTTAAGTTACTACTCTGTTGACCAGGTATGAGAAGAAGAAGTATTTATTTCTCCCAGGCCTTGCCATTCCACAGGCTCCTTACTGCCTACTAGTTGCAAGGACTGACATGCCCTCTCTGTTCTGAACCTGAGGACACCGCTGAGGCTCAAGTATGCATAGTCCCAAGGAGCTCAACTCGGCAAAGTCCCAGCCTCAAATCTGGAGGTTCCTGGTTCACACCCTGGAAACTCTGATATAAAGCATTGTTAAAATAAAAAGCGTAAATATGTACAATTTTTTTGGCAGAGGGTTTTTAAGGAGATAACAGAAATCTCTGGGTTAAAGCTGGCTGAAAGTCCAGAGATAGCATTATTATCAATTTATGATGGGATGGAAGGTTTACAAGCTATGAAGGACTTGCTCACAAATTTATTGACAGCTGCGCAAATTACTATAGCTAGGAAGTAGAAGGGGCAAGCAAAATATAAAATGGAAGAATGGTATAAAGAGATGAGGGATATTGCTATTAATGATAAATTAACACGTGCCATTAAGGTAAGACAGGAAATATGCAGGAGGAATGATTTAAGGAGATATGGAGGGTGTTTGCAGAATTTGTACTGTTAAAATGGAAAGGGGTCAAACCATTGCAAGAGGTGTTGAAATTTTGGGAGATTGGATAGTTACAATGGAATGGTCTCTGTGGTGGGGTGCACATTTTTATTCTTATTTATTTATGATTATTATTTTGTCAAAAAAGAAAAGAAAAATTTAAAAAACAAATAATATAAAATAAAAGGGTCTCTTCATCTCTCTATTTTTGCAGGGCACTTTATGACCGCATGGCAGAAGTGGAGCAGGACTTGAGCTTCAAGAAGGATGACATTTTGTACGTCGATGACACTCTGCCGCAGGGGAACTTTGGCTGCTGGATGGCGTGGCAGCTGGATGAAAACGCCCAAAAGCTGGAAAGAGGACAGATTCCCAGCAAATACATGTAATTAAATCTCTGAGATACAAGTGGCGTTTGCCTCATTGCTAAAAGGAGGCAGTTACGATGAAGTATGAACAAAAGCCAAGTGTTTCGTTCTTCAAAGCTTTGTAGTTAATGCTGGAGGGGGGGGTATTAAGTTTCCTAATCAAGTTACTTGAGAGAGGTGGCATGTTTTAATAACTCTCAATTAAAATAAACTATTCCGTCAAGTCATTTTTAGTACTGCTGATGGTTGCCTACTTCCTAAAAATGGAAAGGACTTTGTTTTTGTGCTTTTATTCCGGGACAGCCTAAGTGGCTTCCCGTTGTCATGCCGCAGCACTTTTAGACAGGGATGGATGGCATCCATATTTAATTTTGGTCCATGGGTTGGAACATAAGAGAACACCACATTTCCCCCTTTAATCCACCAAATTAATGCTTGCTTTTTAATAAAGATCAAGGAGATCAAGATCAAGGGGCAGAATTGGGCACTGCTGCCTCAGCTAAGATCCTGATGTCATGGTGTATATGCAGCCAATTGGTGGAGGGGGATGTCCCTCATTCTGGCTGCCAGCTTATACTTTTTTTGGTTTTCACTCACTCTCAGGTCTTTGACTTGATCATATCATTCTCTTTCTCCCTCTTTGCAATAGCATTTCACCAACCTTCTCACTTCATTTCCCTCCATCTTACCTTGGAACTGTAGAATCTTGGGGTTCTAGTGTGGCCATACCTGCTCTCCTCTTTTCTATGGGACTCTATTATTCTTACTATTTTTTAATTCTTCACTTTGTGCTTCAAGTTTCTATATCTGCCCACTTAGATGACCACCACACACTGAACAGAAGCTTCCTCCAGACAAACCATGAGTAAGGAGTCTTAATTACAGCTCATGGTTTGTCTGTAGTGAGACGTGCCACAAGCCTAGGTTGGGTGCAGAGGCCACAGTCTTCACCCCAGGAATCCTTGTGTTTGCTCGATTGTGGTAAGTCATGGCTTATGTCCTCAAGTCAACTACAGACGACCCCATAGCGAGGCCTGTCTCAAGATCCAATGTTGGTTTTACTGCTACCTGTATTCTGTTTGAGAGCATTTCAGACTTTGCCCAATTAAGTCCACAATCTCTTTGCAGGATGGAGCAGGAGTTCTACAGGAGGCACAGCATGTCCGAAGCTAAAGATGAAAACAGCTCTGCAAAGACATCATCGGCAGCAGCTCGGAGGTCGTTCTTTAGGAGGAAGCACAAGCACAAACGCAGCGGGTCCAAAGATGGAAAGGAACTGCTAGCCCTTGACACCATCAGCACAGACTCCATCCCTTTTTTGGATGGCAAGTGTCTTAACTGAATTTGCTTATCCCACAACAAAATGATCTAGGTTTATTTGCACATTGGTAAAGGAGGGCCTTCATGGGACGTGGGTGGTGCTGTGGTCTAAACCACAGAGCCTAGGGCTTGCCGATCAGAAGGTCGGTGGTTCGAATCCCCGCAACAGGGTCAGCTCCCGTTGATTGGTCCCAGCTCCTGCCCCCTAGCAGTTTGAAAGCAAGTAGTGCAAGTAGATAAATAGGTACCGCTCCAGCGGGAAGCTAAACGGCATTTCCGTGCGCTGCTCTGGTTCGCCGGAAACAGCTTAGTGATGCTGGCCACAGGAGCTGTCTGCGTACAAACGCCGGCTCCCTTGGCCTATAGAGTGATATGAGCGCGTAACCCCAGAGTCGTCCATGACTGGACCAAACGGTCAGGGGTACCTTTACCTTTAAAGGAGGGCCCTATGACTGGGTTTCAGAACAAAACGAAACAGAGGAGTTGAGGCAAGGGTGAGCGGAGGAGAGTCAGCCTGCCATATCCGCTGCATGTTCAAAGCTGTTTGGTGCTACCCAAATGCCAGACTCGTAATCTGGGGAACCGGGTTTGTGTCTCCGCTCCTCTACATGCAGCTGCTGGGTGACCTTGGGCTATAGTCACACTTCTCTGAAGTCTCTCAGCCCCACTCACCTCACAGAGTGTTTGTTGTGGGGGAGGAAGGGAAAGGAGAATGTTAGCCACTTTGAGACTCCTTCAGGTAGTTCTAAAGCAGGATATCAAATCCAAACTCTTCTTCTTCTTCTCTCACACATTTAATCTTTTACATACAAGACTGATTGGTATGTCCCATAACCCTTCTTAAAGTATATTCCACATGTCCCCATAAATCTGCTACTCACAGTAGCTAAGAAGTATGGATTTGGATCATTAGCTATAGAACATGGAGTGTCTCCAGTTGTTCCCAATGAACTTTTTCTGTATTATCTGTTCAGGCTTTGGTTTTTTCAATTCAGATTTTGTATTGTTAGAGAATTCAGATTCACAATTTCCAGACAGCGACTGTCCCACACCTCAGTTACCTTCACTATCATGGGCCCTTGAGCTGTTGCATTTATTTATTTATTTATTTATTTATTTATTTATTTTCCGGATCATGTAAGCAACTCTCCGTTTCTCTCCAGATTCTGTAAACCTTGCTTATCAACGAGTCCAGAAAGTGGACTGCACGTCTCCCAGGCCTGTGCTTATTCTAGGGCCATTACTTGATGCTGTGAAGGACATGCTAGTCAAGGAATCTCCAGGAAAATTTTGTCGGTGTCCTCTAGGTAAATATGCAAGCACTTGAAGGTCCTCTAGTAATAAAAAGTTGGTCTCCAGAGGGAGCAGTAGAAAAACAATGGTTGCTTAGGTGTTATGGGTAATTTAGGTGACACACATCCTCTATCAGCAAGAATTCCCTTCTAATAGACCTCTTTTCCTTTGCCCATTTGCCCATTGTGCTGCTCTGCGTTCTCAGGTATTCTTTCCTCCTCTCCCTCTTTGGCTTATAATTCTTCCTTCTCTTTCCTCTAAGTCTCTTCTCCTTACTGTACTATTCTCCCCTACAGCACACAGAGGAAACAAACCACAATACCCAGTTTAGTGTTATCTCCAAACCAGAGATTGTTGTTGTTTTTCACTCCCAACAAACTTGGATCAGTAATCTAAGAACAGGCATGGGCTATGTATTGTTGGGAGGGAAACAAATAATGATCCCTGGTTTGGGACAGAGCACTTGATCCAAGAGTCGTCTTTTGTTTCTTTCCAGTGTGTATAGGGAAGACACAGACCAGAAAGACTCAATTGTGGGAAATTGCTAAATATGAGTTGTGAACAACGTCATTACCTTGTTTTCAATTCGAAAGGAAAGTAAATACAAGCCACATCAGCCAAGGTACAGGTGCTGCTTCACACTCCTGGTTAAGCAGAAGTACCAAGTGATGGTGCAGCGTTTAGCATCACGGTCTCCCTTCCCTCCTGTGCAATTTATTAAACTCTTTATCTGCTTGCTCCTTTGGGGAGAGTGCTACCTGACAGCTATGCATGCAGCCTGGAAATCCTCATTTGACAGCACAAACTTATTAAACAGTTGCCACAGCCTGGATTTATTAAAGCATGGGTTTATGAAGCAGTTGTCATGCTACAGAGCCAACTGGGCAACTGCTGCAACAGCCTCCTTGCTTTTCCCCAAGGCTCTGTGTGTGGTCCTACATTGAATGAGGCAGGAGAGATGACAACAGTGCTGCTTCCCCCCTACACCTGGCAATTTTCTCTGCTTTCTCTCTGTCGTAATGTAACGTCCCTCTACCCTGCCCCATTCTAGAAGGGGGGGGGGGACATTATCATGGTATTAGCTTGTGCAAATATTGCATTGTAGGGAATGTGCAGCTGTGAGTGCATATTCCTTGATGATCCGTTTAAGCCCTGCAGTAGACGTAAAGCCAAATGATTGTTTTTAACTGGTTTAAATGTTAATGTGCTTTATATACCGTATTTTTTGCCCTATAGGATGCACCGGCCCATAGGACGCACCTAGATTTTTTTTGGGGGGGGGAATAAAGGGGAAAAATTATTTCCCCCCCCAGCGCGGGGCTGGGGGAAGCCCAAGCTTCCCCCTCCCCCAGCCCCCAGAATGGGACCCAGAGCCATGCCGAAGCTGCGTGCAGCTTTGGCATCGCTCTGGGAGCTTGAGGGGCTGGGGGAGGGGGGAGCCCGAGCTTCCAGCCCCCAGAACGCGGGGCTGGCGGTGGGGCTCTCCTGAAGCCTGCATTCGCCCCATAGGACGCACACACATTTCCCCTTCATTTTTGGAGGGGGAAAAGTGCGTCCTATAGGGCAAAAAATACGGTATATACTGTATGTGTGCAAAGGAAAACTTGGGTCTGAAGCATCCGAATGCCATCTTCTTGTGAAAGTAAAAATGAATAAACCATCTTTGTTTTTGTTCTTCCAAAACAGAGGTGATGAAAGCTTCTCAACAAGCCATCGAGCGGGGTGTGAAAGACTGTTTATTCATAGATTATAAACGTAGGAGTGGACATTTCGATGTGACAACTGTTGCCTCAATAAAGGAGATAACAGAGAAGGTGCTTCTCTCTTTCTCTTTCTCTTTTTATGGTAACTTTACCATCGGTTATATTTTTTCCTCTTAAAAAAGGCACCCACCCACGGTTCTGCTGTAGCTAAACTAGTTTGGGCCTGCCAGCTTCTCGAGTGGGAGACAGTCTGGAACCACACAAAAACTTATCTGAACTCCTTTGCACAAGGAGATAGAAATATGACCCTTTCTCAATTACGTTTACATTCTTATATTTAAAAACTGGATTGATGTGCTGTTTTGATTCTGTAATCCCTAGATGAAAGTGACTAAGTAGGTGAGCCAGCAAGTCTTGTGTTTGAGTCTAACCTTGGGTGTTGTTGACTTCCAGAGCATATGTCAGTAACTTTCCATGGCACACTGGACAAAATGAAGAACTTCCTATCCCTGTTCTTCAGCTTACACTTCATGGGCCAAATTTGATGCAACATGGCAGTCAATATTATCATTATTTAACAACACTTACATAGTGTGGGATTGTAATAAACCTCAAAGCCATTTGTTGTTCGCATGCAATTTACATGCTGCCCTTCATCGTAAGATCTCAGTGTGGTTCACAGAATAAAATACAGGATAAAAACAAGTAAATAAGTAAATCAGAACAGTAAAACAATACCCCCCTTCCCACAGATACAATTAAAAGGCAGTAGAATATTAATCTCAGGTGAGGAGTGGGAGGTTTCTGCTTCTTCTATCAGGAAGAGCACCCATTCGAGCTTCCCACCTCCTCTCTCCATGTCCCATTGCTACAGGAACTTTTATCTCAGGCCAGCTCTGCTACTGGAAGTAAACCAAGCTGATGAGAAAAGTGCTTTTAGGCCATTTGGAAGTTTCAGGTCTCCTCACCTGAGCACAATTTCCATGGTAAAAAAGCATGCCCTGCCCACCCCACTAATGGAGACGTATGTTTAAATAAGAGCATGCCGCTTGCCGCCATCACAACTAGCTTGGGCCTAAGTAAATTTGCTATGGTGTTCAGGTTCTGCATTTGGACATCCCAAAGGCATCTGGCTGGTCACTGTGAGACGCTGGGCCTTTGGTCCAGCAGGCTCCCCTTCCATTGTTAACCTAGCAGATAGGAAAGACGGCTTGGGGAGAGGCAGGTTTGAGAATATTAGGCTGGTGATGAGTTTTAAGTCAGGTGTTTGCACTTCCTGGCTCCTTCTGTTGGAGAGAGTGAAGTAGCGAGAGAGTGAAGTAGCATGGGTCAAGCAAAAAGTACAGAAATACAGAGAGAGAATAGGAATGCAACCAGAATGGTGTCTCAGAGCAGTGCTAGAAAGAGAGATATGAAAGCTAGAAGCTAAATGGCACCTTAAACCCAGGTTATGGGCGCAACAACGGAATGTCTAGGTGCACTTTTTTAATAACAAGAATACAAAGCTGAAAATGAACGAACTGCAGCTAAGATATTCTGTTCATTTTTGACATGGTCTAGTCCTTTCCCTGCCCACCCCTAATATTCTTAAGAGGGTCTCTTCTCCAGGCTTTAGACAGTAGCTGGAAGTGGAAAGAGTGAAAAAGGGTCCCCCTTTCCTTCCACTGCAGTTTTAATCTGAAATCTCAAGTGCAGTACTGTGCCCATAGCTCAGAAACTGCTCACGATAATGAAATTACATGTCACAAAATGCGCCTGGAACAATGGGTGTTTAGAGCACTGTCTCAGAGAGAGCAGGCAAGCTGCAGGGACACTTGTGAATTTCCTTGATAGTAAAGTGAGCTGCTATTGTCCAGCCCCCTCCTCTGCAAAAGGAGGCTAATGATACTGAGCTGCCTTGCATAGCTGTTTGTAAGGGTTGCTGAGTGAATGCACATGAAATGCTTTGAACATATCATTAATCGATTATTCTTTTATCAGGACTGTCACTGCCTCTTGGACATTGCTCCTCATGCCATCGAGCGGCTCCACAGCATTCACATCTACCCCATCGTCATTTTTGTCCGTTACAAAAATGCCAAGCAGATCAAGTAAGTGTGAGATGTGGGCCGGGTGGTGGCTGTAGGGATTCGGGTAGTGCTTGGAGGATGGCGTGCTTCCGGTGCTTTCTTGTGTGCAACAGGAAATCTGCTTTCACTTAGATATGCCATTTAGGCTGCAGTCTTATATCTGCTTACCTCGGAGTAAGCCCCATTCAGGGGTAACTTCCGAGTAGATGTGTGTACGTTGCACTTCAAAATTCTATGAATTTTGAGTATGGGGCTGCACTGCATTATCAAAGGCTTGGTTTTATTTAATCAGATCATATAATGTTGTCGTGCTTTTAGTTATGCATACGTTGGAAGAAATCTGCCTTCTCTGCACAACTGATTTTTGTACATTGGTTATGCTATACATAGGTACCTCGGTTTATGAACTTCATCCATTCTGGAAGTTCGTTCTTAAACCGAATCCGCTCTTAAACCAAGGCACGCTTTCCCGCCGGCGGTGCCTTTCCACCGTTCGGCCTCTATTCGTAAACCGAGGTAAAGTTCGCAAACCGGAACACTACTTCTGGTTTTACGGAGTTTGTAAACCGAATAGTTCGTAAACAGGAATGTTTGTAAACCGAGGTACCACTGTATAAATAATATATGTTTGGTAAAGGATGATTTTTTCCCATATGCGGTCTACAGATTTGCATTGGATTATATTTATATATAGTCCGTTGTGGCTACTATTTTTAATGCTTTTTAAAAGCCTCGAGGCCAAGGTGTACTGTACAATAATTGCATTAAGAACAGGCCCCCGGGATTTGCAAAGAAAAGTAAGGCAGTTAGGAAGGGAACAGGGAGAAGCCGGGTCAGCGGCATAGAAGCTGTTTAAACCAGGGGTAGCCAACAAGGTGCCCATCAGATGTTCCCTGCCAGCATGATATTTAAACCCTTGCAAAGAGGGAGAGGTGCAAAAGTCAGGAGGCATTGGAGAGAGAATGAAGATGTGAAAATTGGACAAGTACCCCAAGGTTTTAGCAAGATGAAACTGCCAGTGGAGGAGAGGGAGAAGAGAGGGAAGAGATCTCCGTACAGAAGAAGTAACTTTGAAAAATGGATCTGATAAGAAAACAGGAATCCAGACCCAGGTGGAGTGACAGAGGCAAGCCAGCTTTGGGAGCCAAGTGGCAACCACTGGGCTTTGTGGGGCAGCTGCACTCACACTCCATATATCCACCTTGCCCAACAATTTTCAATGCTTGCTTCCTTACAATTACGCTTCATAAAAGATAACTGAAATCTAGGATTTTAAGCAACATTTATAAACGGTGTTTCCTATATATAAAGGTTTTGGACAGCCATCCAGTGCCCTAAGGGTGCTTTCCGGTCACGGTTGACAGCACTGTCTCTGTGTAGGTGGCTGTTGATCATAGCACATTGCCTTGCCAGTTGCAGCAGATCAAAGGTTAGCTCATGGGAAGGCAAACCAAGGCCTGGGCGCCGGATCCGGCCCAATCGCCTTCTAAATCCAGCCCACAGACGGTCCGGGAATCAGCGTATTTTTACATGAGTAGAATGCGTGCTTTTATTTAAAATGCATCTCTGGGTTATTTATGGAGCATAGGAATTCATTCATTCCCCCCCAAAAAATATATATATAGTCCGGCCCCCCACAATGTATGAGGGACAGTGGACTAGCCCCCTGCTGAAAAAGCTTGCTGGCCCCTGGTAGCTGCTCCTGCAAGCGGCCTTCCTATACTGGACACCAGGTGGCGGTCTCTATACACCATCTATGCCGTTTAAAATGGGCTGCAAATCTGTTTAGCTCCCTAATGGTTTGCCTTGTGTCCCCTGAAAAATTAAGTGTTTAACGAGCTTTTTCTACATTTCTGTGTTAGAGAGCAAAAAGACCCCGTCTTCCTGAGGGACAAAGTTACGCAGAAACATTCCAAAGAACAGTTTGAGACTGCTCAGAAGATAGAACAGGAATATAACAAGTACTTCACAGGTTTGTATGCCAAAGGAAACAATAGCAAAGTGGAAGGCTAGCTTCTGATTCCTCTAGCTGGTTGTGTTTATGTGTGTTTGTGTAATTTTTTGCAACAGCATTCTCCCCCCCCCTTTAGCGGTCACATGTGTGTAGGTCAAAGTATAGCACCTGGTTCCCCATAACCAGAAGAATTATAAATCATCCCTTTTAGCACTAAACATGTTCTACTTCGAAGAAAGGGAACAATCAATAAGTCTGTATTATGTGCTAGGATTTCCCAAATGGTCAGCTCAAGGGATAGGAAACCCAGCAATGTCGGGCACGAAAAGCTGGCAGAAGCATCTGAGAGGAGTGGGGGGCAGAGCTTGCAGCTGCCCAGTCCGATCCAGGTAAGCGGCAGTGATGCTACAGTTAGGAGAATGGTGCATAGCTATTTCCAGCTACATAGGTTGCTGCTGCCAACTGGTCCTGCCAGCCCCTGCTCAGTCACTTAGGCACTTGACTATGTCCAAGATACTGCCTGTGCAACATTTTAATGCAAGGCCCTTTTCCAATACCTTTGTTTTCAAGCAGCTTAGTTCCTGAACATTTTGGCTCCCAAACGCTGCACACCCGGAAGTGACTGTTCCGGTTTGCGAACTATTTTTGGAAGCCGAATGTCTGATGGGGCTTCTGATTGGCTGCAGGAGTTTCCTGCAGCCAATCAGCAACTATGACTGGCTTTGATCATAAAACTGCATTTAGTGCTAAGTGTTTAACTCTGAATCCCCCAGAGTGGGGTGGTAGGAAATTCCTGGCAATTTGCCCTTGTGCTTTGGCTCCTTTGTCTTGCAAATCCAACTTGGATGTCCCTAAAAGCATTTAATGGGCTCTAAGTGAGTTCCAGTGTGTTGTATTTTCTGTTAACTTGATCCCCATAAATGGCCATCTTCTTATATTTGGAAACAGTGGCTTGTTGCTACAGCCATCATCTCTTCGTATATTTCTGCCTTGCTACCAAACTTAGCCTTCTGTTCAGCCATGGAGGTTTATTATGCTATAACAGGGGTCCCTCTAACCATATTTAGATTTAATATGTAAACTTTGTCACCTGATGCCACTGAAAATAGCTTTCAGAGGGCTCAGTAACAAAACAGTTGTCTTAGAGGATCATACTCGTGGGGCCTGGCTGCTTTCTCCTCTTGCCATGTCCTTGTTAGCTGTACAGTGGTGCCCCGCAAGACGAACGCCTCGCAAGTCGAAAAACCCGCTAGACGAAAGGGTTTTCCGTTTTGGAGGCGCTTCACAAAACGAATTTCCCTATGGGCTTGCTTCGCAAGAAGCCCATAGGGAAATCTCCGGGGACCTCTTTTAAATGCTAGCGGTGGGGAGCAAAGCCTTCCCCCCCCCCCGGCCTTCAGAATAGGTCCAGGAAGGCCGGTGGGGGCCGAAAAGCTTTGCTCCCCACCGCCAGCATTTTAAAAGCAGTCCGGGATAGCAGGGAAGCGCTTCCCGCTATCCCGGATGGCTTTTGAAGGCAGGCGGGGGGGGGAGCAAAGACTTTTGCCCCCCGCCCGCCTTCGGAAGAGGTCCTGGACCTCTTCTGAAGGCCGGCGGGGGGCAAAAGTCTTTGCCCCCCCGCCTGCCTTCAAAAGCCATCCAGGACAGTCCCGGGGCGATTTAAAAGCCCCCGGGAAGGCAGGCAGGGGGACAAAGACTTTCGCCCCCCGCTGGCCTTCAGAAGAAGTCCTGGACCTCTTCTGAAGGCTGGCGGGGGGCAAAAGTCTTTCCTCCCCCCCCGCCTGCCTTCAAAAGCCGTCCGGAGGCTTTTAAATCGTTGAGCACACCTGAATGCCATTAAAGATGTCAAGAGTTATTATTATTTATTTATTTATTGAATTTATATACTGCCCTATATCCGGGTCCTACAAGTTCCACCATCAACACCCAAAGTCCATACAGTTAGAACGCATCGAGAGGCACACTCTGTATATGCACCTCCTTTTATTATCCTGATTCCTGGGCCACATCGAGGTCTAGTTCATATACCTGGTGGTGGAGATGCTTATAAGGAAACAGGCAGGGTTGTTGTTCCTGCTGCCCAAAGAAGCAGGCCACTTTTTTGAACTGATAAATGACAACAGGTGGGAAACCAAACAAAGCCCAACTGACATGCCTGGTTCTCTGCAGGTTGTTGTGAGGATAAAGGTGTCCTACATATGACCACCTTGAGCTCTTAGG
The DNA here is from genome assembly GCF_964234715.1 of Podarcis melisellensis. Lineage (NCBI taxonomy): Eukaryota > Metazoa > Chordata > Lepidosauria > Squamata > Lacertidae > Podarcis > Podarcis melisellensis. Next base: position 81,799,316 of record NC_138537.1, read on the forward strand.
AGAAAGGGTGGAACATCATCCCCACCAATAAGAGGGGTATTAATCCCCCTTCCTTTTTGTTGCTTCAGTGTGTTTAGATTTCTTGGCGCTAGTGCAAATTCAGCTCTCCCCGCCCCCCCCCCCCCCCGGTAAACAATCATGCTGATTGATTGGTGTATGTGATCCTTCTTTTCACAGGGATTGTCCAGGGAGGCCCTCTTTCGATCATTTGCACTCAGATCATGACAACAGTTGATCAAGAACAAAACAAGGTCCTGTGGATTCCAGCCGGCCCTCTATAGACACATGCAGTGAAGTGACTGAAACTCTGCCATAGATTTGTTGTTTGGTCCACCCTTAGCTGCCTGTATGGTTGGTACAATTTGGAGTCGTCGCGGACAACATCTGTGAGGCACCCGTGGAAGGCGGTAGGCCTTTCGCTGGCAGAATTCTTCTACATTTGTTCCTATACAAATGAATGAATGCAGAATTTCTTTTTCATAAGACTCTGATGCTGCAAAGAGAGAGAAACCCTTTAGGATACGTTTACAAAAACCTCTCCCCTCCCCCCATTCCCAAGTATTTGGTGGTTCATGTTTACTTGAATATTTTTAAAACAAGCAACCTGTTCAGCTTCCCCTTCCCCAGTAACCCCCTGCTTATTTCTCCTCTGCTTCTGATACGAAGAAAACCAAACGAAACAGTGTCGAGTTCCTACTCAGCTGAGTGAGCATGACTTTTTCATGAAGTGTGGTTCTGTCCTTCCATAAGAGCTGTTCTGCCTTCAAGAACAATCAGTTGCGTGGATTGTGAATGGGTTTTCTTCTAGGTACCCATTTGGGGAGTGAATCCAGGGGGGAGAAGCACTCTTCCGATATATGGGTGAGGCCACTGTTTGTATCTCATAAACTCCTTTGTCTGTTCAAAAAAGTTATTGGCTTCTTTTATGCATGGGTTAATATTTAAATGTCATGGTGTATCTGATCAAACTGTGCTCATTGTGTATTCAGAATAATAATTTTGGGTTCTGGGCCTACATTAAGCAGTAAATCATAAGGGTTAATAGCTGTGCCTAGAGACCGCTTTATTTTATCACATTTAGGTAGTCTATGTAATTGGAAGCTTACATTGCTCAAGCTTTGTTCTTTTGGTGTGTAATAGCCATAGGGATTTTTATTTAATTAGAATTGCAGTCTCTGTTGTAGGGATCTGACAACCTCTAGTGTGGTCCTGTAACTTGTTAGTTTTCCCACTGTCGATAAATGTAGTGTGTGTCTGTTTTGTTTATTTGTTTTTTGTTACAATATGTATCTTCTCACTGTACCAAATTCCATTCTATGTTTCTTTTTGCACTTCTGACTTCATTTCCCAACCGTGTGTTTATCTTTTTTTCCCCTTCGTAAAGAATTGCATGTCATGTTTTGTAGGTAATGTAACTTTATTGTTCAAGTATCATTTAAGTAGGACTATATTTGTGATGACTGCTCCTAACATTTCATTATGTACATAGGTTTTCTTTCTTCTGATTTTTCCCCCGTTTTTTTTTAGTTTTTGCTTTCTTTTTGCATTAATTAAAAAAAAAGGGATTCTTCTTGCACAGTTGTTCAAAGACAAAATTTGGTTGGAAATTTAAACCTCTGTTTTGCAGATACTATTTTATAATTCAAAATACAGGAGAGAGAGAGAGAGAGGGAAAAATGTAGAAAGGCTATTGATAAATTCTTAGTTAAAATACTGTTAATAAGTTGAGGGACAACATATATTTTTTTTAAAGAGGGAGGCCAGAGTTGGACTTCAACGGTACGATTGAAACAGACCGGTACTGTTGCAACATGGATTTTCTGAACTAAAAAAAAAGTCACTTTGTATGAAAACAAAAAAGTTGTGTTAAATAAAGGTCAATTTCTATAACTTGACTTGTATGGGAGTGCTGCATAATTCCCTGTCTGACTCTGTTCAATTTACTACTATCAACCATATTATGAACACCAAGCAAAAGGTTACAGAATTAAAAAAATTCACAGACATTTGTAATGGTTATTTTACAGTGAGATCCAAAATTGCATTTTGTTGATATAGTTGCAATTACCGGTGAAGCATAATGACTCCAAAAGAAAATTCAGAGCAAAGCTTGCTTCAGTTTTGATACCATTGGATTAAAAAGATGCTAGCTTGGCATAGTACTTTTTGTGCCCTTCCCATTTAACAAAATAATACATTTTGAGTATCAGTGGTAAACATCTGCCTGACGGAAATTGGGCTTAGTAGATGGCCCTTTTTCTTTCCAGTGTAAGAGGCATTAGGCAAAAGGTAAAAATTCTACTACCTCACCCCTGCAGATTTGGAGTCCTAACCATTGACCTTCCAACGCCCAGTTTGGAAATGGGAGTACTTTATAAGCTTTTCTCAAGCTAATGTGTGTAAGGCTGAAAAATAAATCAATTTCCCCAAGTTAAGAGAAGTCTTAAAATGGCAAATCCATGGGGTGGGGTATACAAATTTTGGACCACGCAAAGGCTTCAGATTTCAGATGTCTTGGGAGAGAAAGAATGTCTTATGAATGTACGTCTTATGAAGTAAGCTATGAAGTAATCTTCAGCTACTGATATATCTGAATAGCTGTCTCCATCCTCTCCCTCATTAATAATCTGCATGATTTTGGTTTGGTGAGCTCACTGAAGAATGGCCATAAACTCTACATAACGGCTAAGTGAAATATTTTCTGCTATCATATGAGGCATGTGGTTATCTCAAGGAATGAGGTGGTTTTTGTAATTCTACATTTTGACATGACAAAATGACAGAACCATGGTGGACACTGGAGCGAGTTGCATAATTGTTTAGCTAAAACTGATGTAGCTGGAGGCTGTCTGATACATTAGATGGATTAATTCATTTCTCCACAGTTTGGGGCACATAAACATGAAAATGGATGATTATCTGTAAATTTTGCTATTCAGGTGGGTGATTTATGCCAGGGGTAGGCAACCTAAGGCCCCTGGGCCAGATGCGGCCCAGTCGTCTTCTCAGTCCGGCCCACGGACTGGTGTGTTTTTACATGAGTAGAATGTGTCCTTTTATTTAAAATGCATCTCTGGGTTATTTTTGGGGCCTGTCTGGCATTTTTACATGAGTAGAATGTATGCTTTTATTTAAAATGCATCTCTGGGTTATTTGTGGGGCATAGGAATTCATTCATTTCCCCCCCCCCCCACAATATAGTCTGTCCCACTACATGGTCTGAAGGACGCTGGAGCGGCCCACGGCTGGAAAAGGTTGCTGAAGGGCGCCCCAAGTTCTGCTCGTGCATGATGGAAGCGGGAGGGAAAGGGGTTAGCTCCAGCCCTCCATTCAATGCAAGAACGGCTATTGCACATCTACAAGACCAAAGGAATTGGCACTGCTAGTCTTCATCGCTTCCTAGAAGGCGCTGCCTGCGAAGGTACAAAGAGTCCTGCCTTACACTGTGAGCCTTCCATTCTTACTTCTTGGCCAGGACCACCAAAACCCACTTGCGGGGACATCCCCACTTTCAGCCACCGGGAGGCAGGCTTCGCAAAATCCTGGGCAAGCGTCAATTCCTATCCTTGTTACTGCAATGCTTTCGCTCATTTCCCCAGACGCCACGGCCTCCTTCCCTGCCCGCAGCCAAAGATTGCTTTCAGATCTGAGCCGTGATAAAAAAAACAACAACGCCAACCATTCCAGCCAAAGCTGGGTTTCAAGAGCAGCCTTGAATCGGCGGGGATCGTGTCCCTCTCGGGGGTGCTCTCTATGTCTCCTTACTCCTCCGATGGAGCACGAAGGAAAACAGAGAGAGAGAGAGGGAGAATGGCATGCAAAAGAGGCGAGCCGGGCGGGGGTGAAGGGAGGCCAATCTCTGCTCTGCCGCCTTTCCTTCTTGCCATTTGGGGTCCTTCCTCCCAGGCCCGACCTTTAGGCGTGCAAGTCACTGAGATGCGCTGAGAAAAAGAGAGCGGCTGGGAAAACATCGTTGGATTGGGACTCCAACCGTATAAGCGAGCGGGAGAAGAGAGGGACAGCCAGCGCGTCACGCCATTCAACAAGTGCCAGGCTCGCGCCGCCGCCTCCGCCTGCCCGCCCTTCGGCTCCTCCCACCGCCCCCTGTCAAGCGCGTGGCTTTCTCGCTCTCTCTCTCTCGCTCGCCTCCATCTGCTCGAGGCAGCCTCGGAGAAGCGCGCAGGGCCGCTTGGGAGGAGGCGAGGGGGAGCCAGCCGGGAGGGGAGCCGAAGCCGAGGAGAGAGGAAGGGGCTGGACTTGCCGGAGAGACTGGCGAGGGGTCGCTCTCCGCCTTGGCGCGCAAATCGTGAGGCGACCAAGGGAGGGATCCCGCCCGCCCGCCTGCCTTCTCCCCTGGGTGGCGGGCGTCGTGAGGGGGAAGGGGCAGCCTCGGACTGGAGCGGCGGCCGCCTGCCTGGACGTGCGCTGAGGCTCGGCTTGCGCGCCTCCCCGCCCAAGAGCAGCGCTATGGCTGGGCCTGGGCTTGGCCGAGAGCTCTTCGCCATGGCCAGTGGCGGAGGCGGCTCCAGGAGATACTCCTCGGACTCCTCCTCGGCCATCCTCCCCAGGACCATGGAGGTCCCCTGCGCCCGCGGGCAGCGCATGTGGCGGGCCTTCCTGGCCTCGTCCATGGTCCCCTTTTTCTTCTCCTGCTCTGGAGGACCCTCAAGTACCTGGGCACCGTCTGCTGCCACTGTGGGGGCAAGGAGAAGGTAACAGTTTCTCTTCTTGCCCGGGTTCTCCCGCTCGAGGGCCGCTTCCCACGTTGCCTAGGGCGGGTCACACTCGCGTGTCTAGCAGGTGCCTTCCTCTGGGAGCTGCGAATGGCCGAGGAGTGGGGGGAAGGCGAGGGTTGGAATGTCCCGTTCATGGTTGGCAACTCATTTCAGGGAAACTTACAAAGTGCAGCCGTGTATCTGGAGCCTTTGCGTGTTGACAGGGAAATGGGTCCCAGTGAGTTCAGAGGCTTCATTCTTGAGGGCATCTGCTTAGGAGAGCAAGTGCTTTTGAATATCACATGCAGCGCAGTCCTTGGGAACTGCAGCCTTAGTCCCAAGTAAACTGCAAGGGATAAGGAGATTCATCTTCTTTCCTTCACTTCTTTCGGTCCTTTCTAATTTACTGTTACCTTTCTCCAGGTTTTCCCCATGCCCCTTTGTTTACTATTTCTCTTCATTTCCCCCTTCCATTTTTCCTTTCTTCCTCTTCTGATACTGTTATCCACATACTGAGATTTAGCGTTAATAGAATTCAGGGTAATGTCAAATGTTTATTGCTATTTTAGCACAGATGACAGTAATTTAATCCTCCTGCCTTCTAACCATCATCAGTTCAGCAAGAGTTGTTTGTTGTGTGTTTGCTGCCCCAGGTTGCCTCCTGCTGCTTTGGTACTAGGAGAGCTGAGGGCCCTTCGTTGTTGTTTCTGTGGCATGAAAAGTTAAAGACATCCTCAAAAGGCAATAACCTCAGATTTTGAATGATGGCTTCAGCTACTCCTCCCCACCTCACACAAACAGGCTGAGTAGGAGATGCACCTTGGCAAGAATAAACTTGCTAGCCAAGTTGCTCTATTTTTGCTGCCAGGTCTCTCTTGCACTCGGATGGGTTTGCCTTTCTAACAGCAAGTACTGTTGATTTTGCTATGTCCAAATCACATTTTGTTTGGTTCAGCCGTAGGTGGTAACAAACAATGGAAAAACCAGCTAACTAAAGAAATGAGGTGGCCCTGAAAGTGCAAATGGTAACTCAAAATATGTATAATCCAATTCAAGAGTTTTATAATCCAATTCCAGAGCATTATTCAAAGACTCTTTCACCTCTTCATCCCATAACAGATGAAAGAGGTTGGTACCTGCTTTCCTGTTCCTGATTCATTCCTTTCTCCCCTTTTTTGGTATTATGTCATTTAGGAGCAGCTGGCATGGTGTGCAAATGACCTGTCACATATTAATTTAATTTATTCTGTCCTACGGACTCAAGACAACTTGCAGCAGTTCTCCCCACCCCACCCCATAAATTTGTAATAGTTCTATCCCAAACAGGCTTGTGATCTAAGGAAATTGAATGGTTGGGGAATGAAAGAGGTCAGATAAATAAAAAATCACATAAACATAAAAAACCAAAAACTGCAAAACCAATTAGTCCAGAAACAATCCAAAGGACAAGTCCTTCTTGTAGGCAACCAGCTGTTGGTGGGCTCCGTGTACCTCTGATACAGTATTAAGACCAGTGCTAATAGCTGTAGGTGCTGTTTCAGAATTAATAATACTGTGGGTTGGCAGGTTGCCTGGAGGTGACAGTTTCAAATGACTAGATCCACATTTCTCAAACTTGTGGCGCCACTGGTCCTGCGAGCTAGGGATGATGGGAGTTGTAGTCCAACAACAGTTGAAGACCCAAGTTTGAGGAAACACTGGGCTAGGTGTTAGGAGACCCAAGACTCCTGTCTGAGTAGGGCTGGGATGCCCATCGAGTAAAAGAACCGTGTCCCTTGTGAACCAGTTTTAATGGCGCTGAGTTCACATGATATGTGGATTTCAGCTAGGTCAAGGTCACTCTAGAAATAATAAATGGGTGTGTGTTGTTCAGTCACTGTATTGCAGAGAACAATCTGAATTAACTAGAGTGAGAGAATATCCCAGGTTTTTGTGTCTAGGACTGCAGTCTAAGCTTTGTTTTGTTCATTTGCTAGATTCCAGGAATGAAGGATCAGCTGTGAATGTATTCACCCATACTGGTACAGAACACAGGGTGAAGTTTTCTGCTGAAAATGGGTCTTTGTCACAGTTTGAGGCGCAGTGTCACCAAAGCTACAGCAACGTGTTCAGAGAGAGAGAAATCGGTGCATTTCTTTGATGACGAGTCACAGCAGGAACCTGATCCACGGTGTGTGCATGTTCTCCATCCACCTGCACAACCTGCAGAACAGACCTCCACTCAGTTAAGTAGAAAGGCTGGTTCAGAAACCAGACCTTCAGGTGAGCTGCCCTCCTTTTTATATTTTAAGTGCCACTTGTTTTACATGCCCATTTGTCATGCCTCTTTTTTAAAAAAACAACAACAGCTAAAACCTTTTAAAAACTGAGATTAGCTTGTTTTCATTATATTCTATAGAACAGGGGTGGGGGACTTGGATCTGCCCAACAAATTGGATCCCTCAGTCCCCAGCCTGCCATTGGCCAGCTTTGACAAGAAGGCAGGGCCACCCCCTGTCAATCACACAATGTCCTAAAGATGTCAGGCGACTGACCTCTGTCAGAGTTCAAAAGTGGGGGGGTTTCATGGGCCAGATCATGGGCAATTATAGCGACCCTCTTTGAAGGTGTGCTTCCAGCATCAATCAGGTCACTGGCAGAGAGAGCAAGAGAGAGCACCCACTTTCAAAGGAGAGGCTCTGGGAACAGCAGCTCAGCGGCGCCCTGGGCGCTCGGCAGACAGGTCTCGCTTTGCCCCCAGCCTTCCCTGCGTGAAGGTAGGATACCCCTCCCTCAGCCACCCTCCCCCGCCAGGCCCCCCTCAGCCACACACCCCAGTTCCCCTACATGAAGCTAGGATCCCCCCCGCTCAGCCACACACCTCAGTCTTCCCTGCATAAAGGGAACACACTCCAGCAAGTGAAGAGCATCCTTCTCTTCACTTTGAGTTGAAAGTGTGTGTGATTCTGAACTTTGCCCACAGGTACAAGAATGCACTCCATTCTTTCAATGGGTGCTTTCTCTAGGGTTATCAGTGGTTAATATTAGATATTTGGCATAAGTGCTTGCTTTAGAAGATTTCTCTCTGACCACAGTCCCCTTTATTTTTTCTTCTTGCCTTAACAACAGAAGTCCGCTTTCAAGAGGCCTCTGACTCCTAAGATGGGCTTAAGAGCATTGAGATATTCATCTCAGCCCTCCAAAACGGAAGCCATTTCCATCCCTCCCAAGAGAAGTGATTCTGTTAACACAAACAGAAAGTTCCACTTCGGAATCCTCCACCACGGCCTTCAATGATAAGACTTGGTAAGTGGCATTTTGGATTGGACAGTGCAGGCCATTTTTTTCCTTCTGTCGTCTGTGCAATTTAGGAAGAAAATATTCTGCTTTCTCTCCAGCTGTTGCTGCAAGCCTTTGATTCAGACTCTGTTCTCTGTCTTTGGCCACTCAGAGACAGCCTTTCAAAGGCCCAGGAATAATCCTCATTTCAACTTCCAGGAATGCTGCTGCAGTGCTGTCATGCAGATTTCTAGAATTCTCCCAAGTTCATGTACCAGCCTCCTATGAGACACAGGAGTGAATCATTGGGTTTGTGCAACTCTTGTAAGGACTGTGTTGGGCCCCATGCACTGCCCATGTTGTATTACACGCCCAGTGCACATGATTCCTTGTCTCAGTGAGTTTACATCTTTGTTTAGAACTGCCAAAGATAGAACAGAGCAATGTCTCTTAATATTGTGCTTGTGAGAGTAAATATTGTGCTTGAGGAGGAAAGCATTCAGGAGAAGGATAGCAGGGAGGGGACAATGGTGCTGCACGCTTTACCCATATACTACTTTTGGGTTTTTTAAAAAAGATGTCCTTGTGATTGATATAACTACCAGGGGATGCAGTTTGATTTTTCTCTGTAATAATAACGCGTGTTCCAGAGGACCACTATATATTGCTTACAGCAGAAATCCTGCAGATCTCTTGTGAAATTCAGGGCCTAAAGGTGTCCCCCCCCCTTTCTTATTAAGCCTGACTGTTTTTCCTTTTGTATTTTAAAGCAGGTTCTTCCATCACCATAAAATATCAAAAAGAAGGTGTAAAAATACTGTGGATGCCAAAGTACCCGAAGACTGGCTCCAATAGGGGTAATATATATATTTATATTATTTCTTTCTTGGGAATTACTGCATGAATGGAGAGTTCTGCATTCTAGGTAGTAGATTTTTGTCAATGTTTAGAACGGGGAACCCTCCCACCTTTGGTGGGACCCCAGGGTCACATTTGGAAATCGTAAGAAACTGTCATGGGCACCACAACATAGCCCTTTTGCAGAAGAACAATGCACAGTAATGGGATGAGAAAAGCCTCCTCCCCAAAGCACCAGGTAAAACACCCATGCATACCCCCTTAATAAATACAACACAGGCACAAAGAAAGGCGACCGCTAAATTAAAAACGAACCAGACCCTGATTTATTTATTTTTTAATTGAGAGGGTTAGGAAGAGGGTCTAAGGGGGGAGCGCTATTACACTCCCTCCTTTCGCAGCATCAGTTCCTGTTGCCAAAGAGGCAGGCCACTTTTTGAACTGATAAGTGACAACAGGTGAGAAACTTCAGTGTGTTTTGATTTCTTGGCGCTAGTGCAAATTCACACACCCACACACACCCCGCCCTCAGTAAACAATCATGCTGATTGATTGGTGTTGTGTGATCCTTCTTTTCACAGGGAATGTCCAGGGAGGCCCTCTTTTGATCACTTGCACTCAGATCATGACAACAGTTGATCAAGAACAAAACAAGGTCCTGTGGATTCCTTTTTCATAAGACTGTGATGCTGCAAGCAACCTATTCAGGTTCCCCCACCCCAGTCTTTATTTTGTCACATTTAGGTAGTCTATGTAATTGGAAGCTTACATTGCTCAAACTTTGTTCTTTTGGTGTATAATAGCCATAGGGATTTTTATTTATTTAGAATTGCAGTCTCTGTTATAGGGATCTGACAACCTCTAGTGTGGTCCTGTAACTTGTTAGTTTTGCCACTGTCGAAAAATGTAGTGTGTCTGTTTTGTTTTTTAATTTTTGTTACAATACGTATCTTATGCCTGTACCAAATTCCATTCTGTGTTTCTTTTTGCACTTCTGACTTCATTTCCCAACCGTGTGTTTATCTTTTTTTCCCCTTCATAAAAAATTGCATGTCATGTTTTGTAGGTACTGTAACTTTATTGTTCAAGTATCATTTAAGTAGGACTATATTTGTGATGACTGTTCCTAACATTTCATTATGTACATAGGTTTTCTTTCTTCTGTTTTTTCCCCTTCCATTTTTTTTTTTTTTTGCTTTCTATTTGCATTAATTTTAAAAAAGGGACCCTTTCGCAACCTGAAGCGAACACAACTCAGGTCTGCGCATGCGCAAGTCGCGATTCTCTGCGCATGCCATCATTTTGAGCGTCTGCGCATGCGCAAGAGGCAAAACCTGGAAGTAACGCGTTCCGTAACTTCTGGGTCGCCGCGGAGCATAACCTGAAAATTCTCAAACTGAAGCATATTTAACCCGAGGTATGACTGTACTGGCTTAGGATCTCAGTCTTTGGCCTAGGGAAGGGGTTACTTCCACATCTATACAACGAGAGTTTATCAGCTAATAGATGAAAACTATGGTCAGAAAACCACTTGATTGGAATACAGTCATACCTCGGTTAAATATGCTTCAGGTTGAGTGTTTTCAGGTTTTGCTCCGCAGCGACCTGGAAGTAACAGAACGCCTTACTTCCGGGTTTCGCCGCTCGTGCATGTGCAGACGCCCAAAATGATGTCATGCACAGAAGTGGCGACCCGTGTACGCGCAGATGCGGGTGGCGTTCTACTCAGGATGCGAATGGGGCTCTGGAACGGATCCCGTTCGCATCCAGAGGTACCACTGTACCACCTTCTCTCTTGTACCATCTGGGATATGATACTGCCCTTGAATCTCTGAGGCAAAGGCTCTGGGACATATCACATAGTGATCTCCGATCTCAATCTCATGTTATCTACGGCCCGATAGCAGTAGGAATTCATTACGGGTACAATATTCAGATAGCTGCATATCTTAGAAATCTGTCTGTACCAACTTATCGGCGTCTTTTTACCAAAGCCAGATTAAATGTATTTCCATCAGAAGTGCTAAATGGCAGACTGAGAGGCATCCCTTATCAGAATAGGCTCTGTGTATGCTCTCAGGATGTCGATTGTATGAGGCATATCCTACTGCATTGCAGACAATATGAGCAAGCTAGGGATCTGTTGATTAAACCCCAAGTGGCAAATCGGCCAGGTAAATCTGAAGCCTACTATACTAAGTATCTTCTGGACGACAAGTGTAATACAGTGGCCGTGGCAAAGTTTCTTTCAGTAGTCATACGTATCAAAGATCATCATACTCAAGACTAAATAAATACTGTCTTGGTCCACCTCTCCAGGGGGGTTGTCTGTATGAATCTGTATTTTATTCTGAATCTATGTTGTGGGTCTTTGGAACGCAATAAATATTTATTATTAATAATATTTGTGGTGACTGTTCCTATCATTTCATTATATACTTAGGTTTTCTTTCTTCTGTTTTTTCCCCTTCCTTTTTTTTTTTTAGTATTTGCTTTCTATTTGCATTAATTTAAAAAAAGGTATTCTACTTGCACAGTTGTTCAAAGCCAAAATTTGGTTGGAAATTTAAACCTCTGTTTTGCAGATACTATTTTATAGATCAAAATACAAGAGAGAAAGAGAGAGACGAAGAAATGTAGAAAGGCTATTGATAAATTCTTAGTTAAAATAAGATGAGGGACAACATATTTTTTTTTAAGAGGGAGGCCAGAGTTGGATTGAAACAGACTGGTACTGTTGTAGCACGGATTTTCTTAAACTAAAAAAGTCACTTTGTATGAAAAGAAAAAAAAAGTTGTTAAATAAAGGTCAATTTCTATAACTTGACTTCTATGGGAGTGTTGCTTAATTACCTTTCTGACTCCATTGTTCAGTTTACTACTATCAACCAGGTTACAGAATTTAAACAAATTCACAAACATTTTCAAGTGGATAGCCGTGTTGATCTGTCATAGTCATAATAAATAACAAGATGAAAAATGAAAAAATCTTTTTTAATAATTCCAGTGGCACCTTAAAGATCAACTAAATATAAGCTTCCAAGGTGTGAGCTTTTGTGTGTAATACACACTTCATCAGATGCTCTGAAGCAGAGGTGGCTTCAACCGTATAACTGTTGATGACTGTTATGGCAGTTGGTTCCACAGGGAAGGGCAAGGGATTTTTAAAGGGATAGATGACCAAAATTAGCTTTAGTATGTATAATGGGACATGAATCCAATATCTCTATTCAGACCAGGTCTCTCCATAGTTTTTAGTTAGGTAATGAGTTGCAATTCAGCAAATTCTCTTTCAAGTGTATTTCTAAAATTCTTTTGCAATAAGACAGCTACTTTACGATCTTGTAAAGAATGTCCTGGGAGACTGAAGTGTTCTCCTATTGGTTTCTCTGTTTTATGATTCCTGATGTCAAATTTATGCCCATTTATCCTTTGGCATATAGTTTGTCCTGTTTGTCCAATATAGAGAGCTGAAGGGCACTGTTGGCATTTGATAGCATATATAATGTTGGAAGATGAACAAATAGGCCTGAGATGGTATGTTTGATGTTATTGGGGCCAATAATGATCTTGTCCGGGTGTATGTGACAGCAAAGTTGGCATCTAGATTTATTGCAGGCTCTTGTGCCAGTGTCCATGTTAAATCTGGTTGTTTTTCCTGTTGCCAAAGAAGCAGGCCACTTTTTTGAGCTGATAAGTGACAACAGGTGAGAAACCAAACAAAGCCCAACTGACGTGCCTGGTTCTCTGCAGGTTGTTGTGAAGATAAAGGTGTCCTACATGAGCTCTTAGGAGAAAGGGTGGAACATCATCCCCACCAATAAGGGGGGGTATTAATCCCCCTTCCTTTTAGTTGCTTCAGTGTTTTTCGATTTCTTGGCGCTAGTGCAAATTCACACACACACACACACACACACCCCGGTAAACAAGTATGCTGAATGATTGGTGTTTATGATCCTTCTTTTCACAGGGATTGTCCAGGGAGGCCCTCTTTCGATCATTTGCACTCAGATCATGACAACAGTTGATCAAGAACAAAACAAGATCCTGTGGATTCCAGCCGGCCCTCTATAGACACATGCAGTGAAGTGACCGAAACTCTGCCACAGATTCGTTGTTTGGTCCACCCTTAGCTGCCTGTATGGTTGGTACAACTTGGAAGTTGTTGCGGACAACATCTTTGAGGCCTCCGTGGAAGGCGGTAGGCCTTTCGCTGGCAGAATTCTTCTACATTTGTTCCTATACAAATGAATGAATGCAGAATTTCTTTTTCATAAGACTCTGATGCTGCAAAGTGAGTGAGAGAGAAACCCTTTAGGATACGTTTATAAAAACCTCTCCCCCCCCCCCCAATCCCAAGTATTTGGTGGTTCATGTTTACTTGAATTTTTTTAAAACAAGCAACCTGTTCAGCTTCCCCTTCCTCAGTAACCCCCTGCTTATTTCTCCTCTGCTTCTGATACGAAGAAAGCCAAACGAAAGAGTGTCGAGTTCCTACTCAGCTGAGTGAGCATGACTTTTTCATGAAGTGTGGTTCTATCCTTCCATAAGAGCTGTTCTACCTTCAAGAACAATCAGTTGCGTGTATTGTGAATGGGTTTTCTTCTAGGTACCCATTTGGGGAGTGAATCCAGGGAGAAGAAGCACTCTTCCGATATATGGGTGAGGCCACTGTTTATATCTCATAAACTCCTTTGTCTGTTCAAAAAAGTTATTGGCTTCTTTTATGCATGGGTTAATATTTAAATGTCATGGTGTATCTGATCAAACTGTGCTCAATGTGTATTCAGAATAATAATTTTGGGTTCCTGGGCCTACATTAAGAAGTAGATCATAAGGGTTAATAGCTGTGTCTAGAGACTGCTTTATTTTATGACATTTAGGTAGTCTATGTAATTGGAAGCTTACATTGCTCAAGCTTTGTTCTTTTGGTGTGTAATAGCCATAGGTTTTTTATTTAATTAGAATTACAGTCTCTATTATAGGGACCTGACAACCTCTAGTGTGGTCCTGTAACTTGTTAGTTTTCCCACTGTCGATAAATATAGTGATAATAAATAAGATGAAAGATGAAAAAATCTTTTTTAATAATTCCAGTGGTACCTTAAAGATCAACTAAATATAAGCTTTCAAGGTATGAGCTTTCGTGTGTAACACACACTTCGTCAGATGCTCTGAAGCAGAGGAGGCTTCAGCCTTATAATTGTTAATGACTGTTATGGCAGTTGGTTCCACAGGGAAGGGCAAAGGATTTTTAAAGAGACAGATGACCAAAATTAGCTTTAGTATGTATAATTGTATGATGTGTGTCTGTTTTGTTTTTTAATTTTTGTTACAATATATATTCTGAACTAAAAAAAGTCACTATATGAAAACAAAAAAAGTTAAAGAAACTGAGTATTGTGTTAAAATAAAGGTCAATTTCTATAACTTGACTTGTATGGAAGTGTTGCATAAATCCCTCTCTGACTCCGTTGTTCAGTTTACTACTATCAACCAGGTTACAGAATTAAAACAAATTCACAGACATTTGTACTGGTTGTTTTACAGTGAGATCCAAAATTGCATTTTGTTGATATAGTTGCAATTACCTGTGAAGCATAATGACTCCAAAATAAAATTCAGAGCAAAGCTTGCTTCAGTTTTGATACCATTGAATTTAAAAGATGCTAGCTTGACATACTACTTTTTGTGCCCTTCCCATTTAACAAAATAATACATTTTGAGTATCAGTGGTAAACATCTGCCTGATGGAAATTGGGCTTGGTAGATGGTCCTTTTTCTTTCCAGTGTAAGAGGCATTAGGCAAAAGGTAAAAATTCTACTACCTCAGCCCTGCAGATTTGGAGTCCTAACCCATGACCTTCCAACGCCCAGTTTGGAAATGGGAGTGCTTTATAAGCTTTTCTCAAGCTAATGTGTGTAAGGCTGAAAAAGAAAACAATTACTCCAAGTTAAGAGAAGTCTTAAAATGGCAAAGCCATGGGGTGTGGGGTACAAATTTTGGACCATGCAAAGGCTTCCTTGGACCTGATTTCAGATGTCTTGGGAGAGAAAGAATGTCTTATGAATGTACGTCTTATGAAGTAAGCTAGCATTCCTTCAGCTACTGATATATTTGAATAGCTGTCTCCATCCTCTCCCTCATTAATAATCTGCATGATTTTGGTTTGGTGAGCTCACTGAAGAATGGCCATAAACTCTACATAACGGCTAAGTGAAATATTTTCTGCTATTATATGGGGCATGTGGTTATCTCAAGGAATGAGGTGGTTTTTGTAATTCTACATTTTGACTTGACAAAATGACAGAACCATGGTGGACACTGGAGCGAGTTGCATAATTGTTTAGCTAAAACTGATGTAGCTGGAGGCTGTCTGATACATTAGATGGATTAATTCATTTCTCCTCTACAGCCTGGGGAACATAAAGATCAAAATAGTTTATTATATGTAACTTTTGCTATTCAGGTGGGTGATTTATGCCAGGGGTAGGCAAATTAAGGCCCGTGGGCCGCATTTGGCCCAATCGCCTTCTCAGTCCGGCCCACGGATGGTCCAGGAATCAGAGTGTTTTTACATGAGTAGAATGTGACCTTTTATTTAAAATGCATCTCTGGGTTATTTGTGGGGCATAGGAATTCATTCATTCCCCCCCCCCCCAATATAGTCTGTCCCACTACATGGTCTGAGGGACGTTGGACCGGCTCACGGCTGGAAAAGGTTGCTGAACCCTGATTTATGCCATTACATATCCTGGCCAGGGTGCCCCAAGTTCTGCTCGTGCATGATGGAAGCGGGAGGGAAAGGGGTGAGCTCCAGTCCTCCATTCAATGCAAGAAAGGCTATTGCACATCTACAAGACCAAAGGAATTGGCACTGCTAGTCTTCATCGCTTCCTAGAAGGCGCTGCCTGCGAAGGTACAAAGAGTCCTGCCTTACACTGTGAGCCTTCCATTCTTACTTCTTGGCCAGGACCACCAAAACCCACTTGCGGGGACATCCCCACTTTTACCCACGGGGAGGCAGGCTTCACAAAACCCTGTGCAAGCGTCTATTCCTATTCTTGTTACTGCAATGCTTTCGTTCATTTCGTTCACTTTCGCTGGATTGGGACTCCAACCGCATAAGCGAGCGAGCGAGAGAAGAGAGGGACAGCCAGCGCGTCACGCCATTCAGCAAGTGCCGCCGCCTCCAAGCCTAAGACGCTGCGCTCTCTCTCTCTCTGTGTGACGCCAGAAGGACTTATTGAGGCGGCAGGTCACGTGGGCCGCCTGCCCGCTCTTCGGCTCCTCCCGCCGCTCCCTGTCAAGCGCGTGGCTCTCTCTCGCTCGCCTCCATCTGCTCGAGGCAGCGTCGGAGAAGCGCGCAGGGCCGCTTGGGAGGAGGCGAGGGGGAGCCAGCCGGGAGGGGAGCCGAAGCCGAGGAGAGAGGAAGGGGCTGGACTTGCCGGAGAGACTGGCGAGGGGTCGCTCTCCGCCTTGGCGCGCAAATCGTGAGGCGACCAAGGGAGGGATCCCGCCCGCCCGCCTGCCTTCTCCCCTGGGTGGCGGGCGTCGTGAGGGGGAAGGGGCAGCCTCGGACTGGAGCGGCGGCCGCCTGCCTGGACGTGCGCTGAGGCTCGGCTTGCGCGCCTCCCCGCCCAAGAGCAGCGCTATGGCTGGGCCTGGGCTTGGCCGAGAGCTCTTCGCCATGGCCAGTGGCGGAGGCGGCTCCAGGAGATACTCCTCGGACTCCTCCTCGGCCATCCTCCCCCGGACCATGGAGGTCCCCTGCGCCCGCGGGCAGCGCATGTGGCGGGCCTTCCTGGCCTCGTCCATGGTCCCCTTTTTCTTCTCCTGCTCTGGAGGACCCTCAAGTACCTGGGCACCGTCTTCTGCCACTGTGGGGGCAAGGAGAAGGTAACAGTTTCTCTTCTTGCCCGGGTTCTCCCGCTCGAGGGCCGCTTCACACGTTGCCTAGGGCGGGTCACACTCGCGTGTCTAGCAGGCGCCTTCCTCTGGGAGCTGCGAATGGCCGTGGAGTGGGGGGAAGGCGAGGGTTGGACACGTCAAAGTGCAAGTAGATAAATAGGTACCGCTCCGGCGGGAAGGTAAATGGCGTTTCCGTGCACTGCTCTGGTTTGCCAGAAGTGGCTTAGTCATGCTGGCCACATGGCCCGGAGACTGTACGCTGGCTCCCTCGGCCAATAAATCGAGATGAGCGTCGCAACCCCAGAGTCGGCCACGACTGGACCTAATGGTCAGGGGTCCCTTTACCTTTACTAATTTACTGTCACCTTTCTCCAGGTTTTCCCCATGCCCCTTTGTTTACTATTTCTCTTCATTTCCCCCTTCCATTTTTCCTTTCTTCCTCTACTGATACTGTTTCCCACATACTGAGATTTAGCGTTAAT
Organism: Podarcis melisellensis; assembly: GCF_964234715.1. Lineage (NCBI taxonomy): Eukaryota > Metazoa > Chordata > Lepidosauria > Squamata > Lacertidae > Podarcis > Podarcis melisellensis. The sequence continues at coordinate 81,816,541 of NC_138537.1, forward strand.
AGAAGTCAGGGTAATGACAGATGACAGTAATTTAATCCTCCTGCCTTCTAACCATCATCAGTTCCGCAAGAGTTGTTTGTTGTGTGTTTGCTGTCCCAGGTTGACTCCTGCTTCTTTGGTACTAGGAGAGCAGCGGGCCTTCGTTGTTGTTGTTGCTGCAGCATGAAAAGTTAAAAACATCCTCAAAAGGCAATAACCTCAGATTTTGGATCAAATTGTGTTGGACCAGCAGTTCAGTAGTGGTCATGGGTGAGCTGAGGTTCAAGGGTTGAGACTTCTTTTGTCTGAAGTGGACAGGGAGTCTTCAGAACAGTGGTGGTGGTTCCTCTTTTCCTTGTTGAATGATGGCTTCAGCTACTCCCCCCAACCTCACACAAACAGGCTGAGAAGGAAACACACCTTGGCAAGAATAAACTTGCTAGCCAAGTTGCTCTATTATTGCTGCCAGGTCTCTCTTGCACTCGGATGGGTTTGCCTTTCTAACAGCAAGTACTGTCGATTTTGCTATGTCCAAATCACATTTTGGGTGTAGGTCTCTGCTGCCGTGAGACTAAAAGTAAAATAATAAGACTGGAAAGCCAACACCTGCGGAAAATCCATACCTCTCACCAATGTTTCATGTGTTATACCAGTGATGCAGAACCTTTGGCCCTCTGGATGTAGCTTAACTACAGCTGCCAGCAGCCCCTGCAAGCATTGCCAATGTCTGGGGGTGACCGGAGTTGTAGTTCAGCAACATGTGGAGGGCAAAAGGTTCTCCATGAAATCTGGCAAATGATGGAACATGGTGTAAGCAAGATTTCTTGGTTCGTGCTGCTTCTGTTCCCCGTACACATGGGGGCGACCATTGCTGAAAGGTGAAATGATAACAAAGTTGTCTCAAGGCAGCTTATTTTTCATATATATTTTTGTGAAGCTGTTGACTTGGCTAATCGTTATCCTTCTGCATTGGTGACACCCTCTTGGTTGTCCCTCCCTGGGCCCATTTGCGCACGCATGCCATTGCCATATGTGCAGCTCGGCATGTGAATGGACTCAGTAACATTTGAGATGTGAAACGTCTCCTTTCTCATCAAGTGATGAGCAGATATGTGTGAATCAGCCCAGTGAATGTGAGCAGTGCCAACCCTGCCATCTCCCTTCCGCCTCAACCTTTAGAGACCCACTAAAACCTGGAACATGTCAGCTTTAACAAAAAAATCCATCAAGAAAGAGCTCAAAAGGGACGTCTCAGGGAAGCAAAGTGTTGCCTCTTCACTTCCAACTTCCTGTAAAGGGATGAGTCGACTCTTGCTAAGGACTTTAACATCATGCCAACTTTTTCTTTCTCACCCCCCTCCCACTCCCCCTTTGCTTAATACATAGCCTCACGAAAAGTTCTAGAGAACTCAAAACCTTGATTATTTTGTGAGGCTTGGGTAGGTCCTAATAAATATATTTCCCCACTGTGGATTTGAGATTCTTGTCAAAACAAACAGTGAAGCCAGCAGCCATTTCCTGCTCAGTGGGATTACTCCAAACGATGTGTACTGTAGCTTAGAGCTGCCTTCTTAGGATTCCCCCTTTCAGCTTTACGTATAGCTATCCAGAAGGTAGAATATGCTTAGAATGCCATTGTGTTTTGAAGGCTAGGAAACAGAGTAAAATGAGATCCCTTCACATTCAGTTATCAGCTCTCCCTGCTCCCCCCAAGATATGGCATAACATGGCTCTGCAAACGTGGAATCCTTTATTAATTTTAATTTCAAAGTGGTAATGAAGAAGGGATGTGAGTGTATCTCCGTGTGATGACATAAGTAACACTGCTATGCCGAGAATTATGAAAGCAACTTTGAGAAAGTTAGGTGCATCTAAACCCCATCAAACTAGGTGGGAGCTCAAGTATGTTTTATGAATTGCATCTTGTGCAATTACTTCCTAATTTCTGAGTTGTTGTTTTTGAAGGGGAGGGTGTTCGGTCAGAGTCTCCTAAAAGAGCTTGTGATCTTCCAGCAGATGAATTGCCATCATTTCAAACAAGTTTTTCTCTGCAAAGGATGCTATCATAAGCTATGACTGTGGGTTAAACCACAGAGCCTAGGACTTGCCGATCAGAAGGTCGGCGGTTCAAATCCCCTCAACAGGGTGAGCTCCAGTTGCTTGGTCCCTGCTCCTGCCAACCTTGTGGTTCGAAGGCACGTCAAAGTGTAAGTAGATAAATAGGTACCACTCCGGTGGGAAGGTAAATGGCGTTTTCACGAGCTGTTCTGGTTCGCCAGAAACGGCTTAGTCATGCTGGCCACATGACCCAGAAACTGTACACCGGCTCCCTCGGCCAATAAAGCGAGATGAGCACCACAACCCCAGAATCGGTCATGACTGGACCTAATTGTCAGGGGTCCCTTTACCTTTACCTTGATCTGAAGCTTTAAAATGCAGTTTGACTTGCTAAGTAAATAACAGCAATAGCCTTTTCCCGCTGAAGAGATGCTTTTCAGGCACAGGAAAAAGACTGGGTTTGCAATATCAGCCACTTTGATTTGCAGACAGTAGGAAGCCCAACCTTAGTATTAATAGCAGTAGTCTGACCTTGCTTTATTCCGTAGAGTTACCAGCAACTGCAGCAGTGGAAGTTTATGTATGCCACTGTATGCACTTCTTACGTGGTAATGCCATGGCTGAGCCAGATCTTAATTGCACAGTTGAATGGGAAATTGCATGGGTGAGCTTCTATATATGAAGCCTTATTATGCCTTAAATACCCCACCTCCTTTTAATTTCCATTTTGCTTGAAGATAATTTCAATAAAAGTTCTAATTGCTGCAGTGCAGCAATCTAATGAAGAGGCATTTGAAGCGCATGATAATATGAAATGTAATAGTGATGCAATGTTAAGTTTTAAAAATTATGCTCCCTGATGACTGCTCTTCAATCATAATAAAAAAGCACCAGGCAATTAACTTGAAAGGCACAGGCAATTGAGTGATCCCAATTAGGTTATATTGCATTGGAGTAAATGTGTGTGTGTTTTAAAGGTGCAGTTATTGTAAACAAAGCTACTTGGAGACTTTACCCAAGGTTTAAAAGTACCCTGCTTTTTTTAGTGCAGTTACTGGGGTTGTTTCTACCCCTTCTTGTCTGTTTCCACATGCAGCATTAAAAAAAGAACAAGGACAGCATAGCTTTCTTCTTCAATATAGCCAGTTCCACAGCATCAACAGGAAAAAAAAAAAAAAGTCCGCCTAGTGACTTAACACAAATTCAGCAAATCAAAGTGTAGCATTATTATTTTTAAATGGAGCTACAGGTAGCTGTTTCCTCACCTCTAATGCTATAAAGCATAAGGATATTTTAATCCTTCCACTCTGAATAAGCTGGCAGTTATCAAAAAGTGATTCTGATAGAAATTAGACACCTGGAGTAGTTGGCTGCCTGTGTGGTGAGGAAATTTGTTCGCCACCATCTTTCCCAATCCAGGGAAGTAAAAGAGGCACAATTCACATACAATTACAATTAGCTCCTCATTGGCTGCATCCCAACGGTGGGATTTTGCTGCTCAGTCGTTAATCACATCCCTTGATTTCTAAATTAAATGGCTCACATTCCACAAAGGAAAAATAATAAATGTTTCCCAAAAGAAGGAAGAAAGATGAGGTGTGTGCCTATGTGTTTTTCCCCCAATAGTTTGCCAAAGGTTTCCCTTGAATGCATTCTTGCTTCAGAGTTTCCCAGCCTCGCAGCCAGTGACAGATTGTGCTGTGAGTAGAATTGAAAGCTAGCTGTTAAAACTCAAATGTTTTTAAAAGACAACAGCAAGCCCTGGCCCCTTGCTAACGGAACCTTCAGTGACTGTTGGAACCAACAGCCATTTGGCTCCTCCCCTTTCCAGAGCATTCTTCAACAACTATTTCACTTGTTCATCCCATAACAGATGAAAGAGGTTGGTACCTGCTCTCCTGTTCCTGACTCATTCCTTTCTCCCCTTTTTTGGTATTATGTCATTTAGGAGCAGCTGGCATGGTGTGCAAATGACCTGTCACATATTAATTTAATTTACTGCTCTGTCCTAGAAGACTCAAGACAACTCAGAGCAGTTCTCTCCCCCCCCCCCCAATTTGTAATTCTTCTGTCCCAAAGAGGCTTGCGATCTAAGGAAATTGAAAGGTTATGGAATGAAAGAGGTGAGATAAATAAAAATCACATAAACATAAAATCTTTTTTTAAAAAACAAAAATCAAGAGCTGCAAAACCAACCAGTCCAGAACCGATCCAAAGGACAAGTCCTTTTGGGAGGCAACCACATGTTGGTGGGGTCTGTGTACCTCTGATACAGTGTTAAGACCAGTGTTAAGTAACTGTAGGTGCTGTTATAGAATTAATAATACTGTGGGTGAGCTGGTTGCCTGGAGGTGACAGTTTCAAATGACTAGATGCACATTTCTCAAACTTGGGGCGCCACTGGTCCTGCCAGCTAGTGATGATGGGAGTTGTAGTCCAACAACAGTTGAAGACCCAAGTTTGAGACTCAAGACTCTCATCTGAGTAGGGCTGGGATGTCCATTGAGTAAAAGAACCATGTCTCGTGTGAACCAGTTTTACTAGTGCTGTGTTCCTATGATATGTGGCTTTCAGAAGGTGGTTGGCGCTGCCAGATTACACAGGCATTGCTGTAATCTAACCTTGAAATCATGGGACGCAGGTGGCGCTGTGGGTTAAAGCCTCAGCGCCTAGGACTTGCCGATCGAAAGGTCGGCGGTTCGAATCCCTGCGGCGGGGTGCGCTCCCGCTGTTTGGTCCCAGCGCCTGCCAACCTAGCAGTTCGAAAGCACCTCCGGGTGCAAGTAGATAAATAGGGACCGCTTACCAGCGGGAAGGTAAACGGCGTTTCCGTGTGCTGCGCTGGCTCACCAGATGCAGCTTTGTCACGCTGGCCACGTGACCCGGAAGTGTCTCCGGACAGCGCTGGCCCCTGGCCTCTTAAATGAGATGGGCGCACAACCCCAGAGTCTGTCAAGATTGGCCCGTACGGGCAGGGGTACCTTTACCTTTACCTTTAAGCTTGAAATCACCAATCCTAGTGAAGCTATCTGGGCCTCCAGTGACAGGAAGATCAAGGTGCACCCCCAAACTGTGCTGCTCCTTCAAGTGGAGTGTAATCCTATATAGGGCAGGCAATTGACCAGCTTTTCAGGTGCAGGAAACTGTCACCTACATTACCCCTGTCTTGCCAGAATTCAAGTTCAGCTTATTTTCCGTCATCCATCCCACCACTGCCTCTAGGCTTTGGCCCAGGTTTTGCACAGCCTCTCCTGATCCAGGTGTTATGAAGTAATAGAGCTGTGTGTCATCAGCATACAGATGGCACCTTGCCCCAAAACTCCTAATCACCATTCCCAGTGGCTCTTTGTAATTGGGGATAAAGGAGATGGTTCTTTGATTGACAATAGGAATATACGTTCCTTGACACCCCCACCCCAGGCTAGTCTGCTGCTGTTTTGAGTAACCAGGTGAGCTAGGTCAAGGTCACTCTAGAAATAATAAATGGGTTTATGTTATAAGTCACTGTATTGCAGAGAACAATCTGAATTAACTAAAGTGAGAGAATATCCCAGGTCCTTGTGTCTAGGGCTGCAGTCTAAGCTTTGTTTTGTTCATTTGCTGGATTCCAGAAATGAAGGATCAGCTGTGAATGTATTCACCCATACTGGTACAGAACACAGGGTGAAGTTTTCTACTGAAAATGGGTCTTTGTCCCAGTTTGGGGCGCAGTGGCACCAAAGCTACAGCAGCGTGTTCAGGGAGAGGTAAATCTGTCCATTTCTTTGATGACGAGTCACAGCAGGAACTTGATCCACGGTGTGTGCATGGTCTCCATCCACCTGCACAACCTGCAGAACAGACCTCCACTCAGTTAAGTAGAAAAGCTGGTTCAGAAACCAGACCTTCAGGTGAGCTGCCCTCCTTTTCATATTTTAAGTGCTGCTTGTTTTACATGCCCATTTGTCATGCCTCTTTTTTAAAACAACAACAACAACTAAAACCTTTTAAAAACTGAGATTAGGGGCTTCCTATGCCTCAGTGATGTCACAGTCATTTTTTTCCTTCCAAAAGCTTGTTTTCATTACAGTGGTACCTCGGGTTACATACGCTTCAGGTTACATACGCTTCAGGTTACAGACTCCACTAACCCAGAAATAGTACCTCAGCTTAAGAACTTTACTTCAGGATGAGAACAGAAATTGTGCTCCGGCGGTAGCAGGAGGCCCCATTAGCTAAAGTGGTGCTTCAGGTTAAGAACAGTTTCAGGTTAAAACGGACCTCCAGAACAAATTAAGTACTTAACCCAAGGTACCACTGTATATTCTATAGAACAGGGGTTGGGGACTTGGATCAGCTCAACAAATTGGATCCCTTGGTCCCCAGCCTGCCATGGGCCAGCTTTGACTAGAAGGCAGGGCCACCCCCTGTCAATCACACAATGTTGTAAAGATGTCAGGTGATTAACACCTATCAGAGTTCAAAGGGGGGGGGTGTCTTGTTGCAACAGTTGGCCAGCTCATGGGCAATTATAACGACCCTCTTTGAAGGTGTGCTTCCAGCATCAATCAGCTCATTGGCAGAGAGAGTGAGAGAGAGCACCCACTTTCATAGGAGAGTGTTGCTCAGTTAGCTCAAAGTAGCTTGCTAAAATGGGGTTTGTGTGTGTGCTCTTTTAGCATGAAATTTCAATGTAAACTACTTCAAAACACAGCCCTGGTGCACTCAATCCCCATGGTTCTTCCTGTCAGTTCCAACAAGCTGATTTCTCCTTTGCAAGCAGAGCTTTCCAACAGCACCAATCAGGATTTAAGCTCCTGGTTGTTCCTTTGTAGCCACATTTATACCTGGCCCACACTTGATGTCGAACAAGAGTGAACTTTAATTCCTAATACCCCTATTTGCATGGGAGTTGAGTTCCTGGTCATTGCACGCATCGACAGACTTTGTGGGCCAAATTGAGACTTGTGTTGTGCCTATGGGCCAGAGATTCCCCAGCCCTGCTATAGAACCATGGTTTTTCTCAGAGCTTCAGCAAAGAAGAGGTGTACCCTTGTATGGTATAGTAAGGGGTATGATGACATCATCATACACAGGTACATCACAGGTGACCCAGGTAGCACTGCACACGATTATAGCCTTAGTTGAATTCTTAGTTTCCTAATTTAGGAAGGCTTGCTAAGAGATGCACATGTGCACATCCCCTTCAGCATACAGAACTAATAACAAGAATGCGGACATTTGATTCATATGGTTTGGTCAGAAGTACTTTGTGCAGCATTTCCCTCGGTATCAGCCTAAACAAAATGCTGCGTTCTTCCCTTGTGAATTAGGAAACTTAAATTCAGCTGCCTTGTCAGTTTTGTCATAAGCCCACCCCATTACGCTGAGTCCCATTCCTCCCCATTTCACCTCTCTTCCAGGTCCGAAAGCGGCACCTGTGTGCACGGTTGTGCATGCTTTGAATGTGTGGAAAATGGTAGTTGCTGGACCTGATATCCCAAGCACCAATAGCAAGAGGCTTTGGACAAACTTGGTAGCAGTTGAGCTATGCCCTGCTGCTTAGTGGTTCACAAGGAGCCTTGGCCTGCTGTACTCTGCCTTTTTCTAAATTTTACTCTCTTGAATCATGCCCTTTTTGAGATGCCAATGAGATGCAAAGAGCGATTCTTTTACTTTTATGCATATATCTTCCCCCACTGTTGTGCGCCTCACCCCTGACCCTTGCATAAGTAGTTTTTTAATCGCATTGTTCTGACATTCTGATAGAAATGGCAGGAAAAAGGACTCTTGTTTTGCATTTAGGAGCAAAGGTCACACAGGAAGATACCTTTCTTTAGAAGCAAGAACCCCTGCAATTCTTTCCAAGGTTCTCTGATGCCCGCCAGCTCATATGGCCTTGCACTTCCCTTGCTAGCCATCTATTGTAACTGCAGGCACCTCTCCACAAGGCTGAGGCAGACACCACAAATGCACATGAACTGTAATCACAGTGGCACAGATTACAGTCACAGAAGCTCAGGTTACAAGTCAGCTGCATTTTTTCCAGTGGAAGAGGGCCTTACATACAATCCGTCACACACAAATATGTCTTCCAAAAAATTGTGGTCCTTATTTCATGTGTTCCACCTCAAGCACACCTTGCGCAACTCACAAAGCCCTTGATGAGTTGCATTGGGTACGCTTGAGACAACACCTGTTGTATTTGTGCTGTTGCGAGGAATTCCATTCAAGGGGTTGAATAACAGTGAGTCTAGAGAAGCTGCTTTTTCAGCTGAATTTAGAGAAACCACTTGAAGCATCCATTGTGTTGAGCTATTTCAATTGCTTTGGTTTGATTTGCTCATTGCAAACAGCTGAAAGTATGTAAATGTTGATAATACCCCTGCTTTGCAAAGGGAATTGAATAATTTCGATTGCAACTGTAGTTCCAGATTTTCCAGGTTTGTGATGAGGGTTGTCTTGGAAATGATGGTTCCCCTGCATATGTCATGAGGGAATGCCAAATCATATAAATGTGGCTGGAGGATCTAGTCCTTGTCAAAATCTCAGGTTACATATAACTTGCTCCATTATAGCTGTATTTCAGAGTGAGTGGTACCAAGCGTCCAGTGTAAGATTTCAGGCTGTTTCCCAATGAGTTGCTTGCTTTCCACGCTGCCAAGCTCATTTATCAAGCAGTTTTTTTGACAATATATTTACATTGGTGTCATCAAAATATTCAGCAACGTTAAATTTGGACAACAAACAGTAGTTTCTTCAGTAATACTCTTATCAAAATTAAATTCCAAAAATCTTGCACCAACTGACATTCCCAACATAAACGATATGTATATAGTTTATTGCAATCCTCCCCCCAAAATTAGGTGATATAGAAGAAAGCATTTTTGACATGTGCAAAGGAGTGCAGTACCATCTGTGTAGTACAGGCAACCCCTGATTTGTTCGGGGGTTGCATTTCAGGTCATTACTCTTGCTGCTTCCAGGGTTCCTGCAATCCATGCATGCACAGTCATGCATGGTTAGAACTTGCGCAAAATAGTTGTTGCTTGTAATTTTAAAGAGTTTCCTCTAAGGAAATTGGAAACATATGTTAAGGGTCACGGTTCCCAAAGTTTATTCCTTGGGAAGAATTTGTGTGCCAATGTCAACCAGCACTCCACATCAGCATTGGTGACCTCATGCTTCAGTAGGTAGACTGCCTACTTTTTTCACTATGTTGATGGGACACATCACAGTTAGATGAGTGAGCCTACTTTGGTGGCTAGAGTGGATACTAGCCTAGAAACCTGGCAGCAGTTCTCAATATGTTGTGTTTAGATAACTGATTTTAGGGGGTAACAAATCAACAAAACCAATTGTTTGTGGAAGCATTGTGGATAGCACCCCAGATGTGTGCACTTGACCACAAGTCTGTCTTCATTGCAGGCATGCATGGTCCTGGCAAATTTACCATTCATTTCCTTTGGTAGGTTGTTCACATTCCCACTTTTTCTGGCAAACAGTTAGCTTGGTTTTTGGAAAATGCTCTTGTCTAACCCCCTAACTCTGTGCTTGTTTGTGTTTGGCAACAGGTACAACGGGTAAACCATCATCACTACCCCCTGCAGTCATTGATGTGAGACAGATGAATGAGAAACTGGAGACCATTTTGTTTCAGCCATGCCAGGAGCAAGATGAATTGAGGAAACGTCTTGCACTGTCGTCTCCTGGGTCAACCTTTGATGAGTGCAGGTAAAAGACTGAACGGTCACATGAGGGTATATTTCCAGGTCTAAAGCATGTGCACTTGGGCATGGGTCTTTGGCTCTTTTCCAAGGCACAGCTGTTTGAGTTGGGGGGGGCAGTAAAGGATGCCTAAGATGGCTCAGTCAGACAACATGAGACACTTAATCTCAGGGTTGTGGGTTACAGCCCTGTGTTTGGCAAAAGATTCTTGCTTTGCAAGGGGTTGAACTAGATGACCCAGTCTTTGTTAGCTAGTGATGTTATCTTTGCAAATTACTTACACCACCAGTGGCCAACTCCATGTGGGTACAGAGTATGCTTAATGTATTCTTTATGCTTCATATAAAGTAACCTTTATGGGAGGGTGCATGTTTTCTTTCACCTTAATACAGTGGAACCCCTGTTGTCAAGCGTCTCAGGAGCTACTGCTTCCATTTTCGAACATGCCTCTGAAGCCGAACGGCTTCCAAGGCGCATTTCTCTCTTTTCTCAATGGGGCTTGCCAACCGCCCCATTGAGCCTCAGTTGTTGAGCATTTCGGAAGCCAAACTGGCTTCCGGAATGGATTATGTTTGGCAACCGAGTTTGCACTGTACTTAAAATGTTTGAAGTGTATACATGTGAATTTTATGCTAAGGTCATGCTCATCTGATATCTATCCTGGTGGGCCGCCTAGCGACAAGCCAAACCATGAATATGAAAGGCTGAAGATTCAGTGCATGAAGGCAATGCCCGATCTGCAGTCTCTACAGAACCAACACACCAAAGCGCTAAAAAGATGTGAAGAGTCTGCTAAGGAGGCTGATTTCTATCAGTAAGTAAAGGCACACAGCATATGCACAGGGATGCATTTGGGTTTCTTTTTACCATTATTACGTGTCTGTTAAGCTGCCTTAGATCTTAATGTTTAAAGGTCCTTCATAGCTTTTTTCTTATCCCCAGCTTCAGTCAACTTTTAAAATGGCATCATTTTAACATCAATAGAGAGATAACGTTCAGAGCTTTTGGTTGCAGATTTAGGATTAGTTTTAAAAAATCTTTGAAGACGGAGAGCCAGTTTCTGAAAATTATGGTGGGGAGTATAAGCTTAGCTTGGTGTGGAATGAATCGAGTTTAGCAACTGTTGGGTGACCTCCTCTTCAGCGATTTGATGATACTTGTCCCCTGTTTCCCCCTTTCAGAACCCTGCTTTCACCAGTTCCAAGTTGGAGTCCAGTGCAGTAAATGATACTGCCAAGGAGGATTCTCTTAAGGGCAATTAGGTATCAACAAAATTCACCACACCAAGCAACAGTGCAATATCTGGTGGTTTCTAATGGTGGATATTTCTTAATTTTTTAACTTCTTTATCAAATTGGAGGAGATGACACTACACATACTAATTTCTGTATTTGATAGTGTATAATGGTGGTGACTGGTGGGACGCGGGTAGTCCTAGGGTCCTCAGCGCCTAGGATTTGCCAATCGCATGGTCGGCGGTTCGAATCCCCGCGGCGGGGTGAGCTCCCGTCGTTCGGTCCCAGCTCCTGCCTACATAGCAGTTCAAAAACACCCTTAAGTGCAAGTAGATAAATAGGTACCACTTTATAGCGGGAAGGTAAATGGCGTTTCCGTGTGCTTTTCTGGGGCCGGTTCACCGGAGCAGCTTCGTCACGCTGGCCACGTGACCCGGAAGTGTCTGCGGACAGCGCTGGCTCCCGGCCTCTAGAGTGAGATGAGCGCACAACCCTAGAGTCTGTCAAGACTGGCCCGTACGGGCAGGGGTACCTTTACCTTTAATGGTGGTGACTAAACTATGATCCTCCAGAGAGTCTTGGAACACAACTGATGCATGCTGATGGGGATTCCAACAACATCTGGAGATACACAGCTGTATAGAATTAATAAACCCCTCTGAGTCTGGAGGATTTGCTGTATTTGTGGTTGTTCTTTTATGGCTTAACAGGGATGCTTACTCGATAAAGCAACGTTGCTTTTCCATGTTTTCTAAAATTGCTTTTTAATTGCCGTTGGAGCATTTTTATATGTACGTTTCTAATATCTGAACAGTACACTGCACAGTCGTCTGCTGAGTGACCAGTCGCAGGTGGAGGAGGACATGGACACTTTGAAACGGAAGAACAACCAGTTGGTACGAGAACGTGATCACCTCCAGCAGGCATGTGAGGAGATGAAGAGACTTCATGATGAGGATCTGAAGGACATAACAGACCTGCGCAGTCAGCTGCAGCAGGTAGCCTTTGCTCTGTTTTTGCCAGCTGAGTTCAGCTTCTCGTTTATTTTCTATTCTCTTCCCGCTCCCACTGATTTTTGAAGTGTTTCGGGGGGTGGGTTCAGAAGAATGTCTCTTCCATTCCATTTCTTTAATACACAGTGCTTATTTCTTTTCTTTAATTTCCATAGAGGACCAACCCACCCACCCCCAAAAACCCCAGCATCTGTGATGTCAACTGCATGTAGAAGACCAAAAGGGAATATTGCTGGTTTCATATCAGAGATGTGAAGGATGATGGGAGCTGTAATCCAACAATATCCAGAAGGTGCCACACTGACTGCCCCTACTACATAGGGGTGTTTTCTAAGTCAAGTGTGGGCAGCTTTATTCCTTGAAATCCCTCTCCTTTCACAGCCTTGAAAACGTATTTTGAATGTAGCCTACAGGTATCTTTAAGAGAGCCTCGGCTTATTCATTTCTTCTTTAACCTTGCCGTCCTTGTGTAGCATCCATTTGTCAACACGTGGAGCTGTGTCTTTGTCAACCCATGTAGTTTCAAAGGCTTTTTACTCAGCACTAGCTGCAGAAAAGGCTTTTGACAGAATATATAAAGAATTCAAGTAAAAAACCAAGTAATAATTTGGCAAAATTGGGTGAAAAAAGGTATTTTGACATTGAATCAATTGATGAAAATTACAAATTTGTGGAATATAAGACTTTGCAAGTAAAGTAAAGTAGTAAAGGATTAACTAGTGAAACACAATGGCAACACATCCAATTGAAGCATATGTTGGAAAGGCAGTTTGGCCCTGACGCTATAGTAGCATCAGAAACACCCCTGCTGCTACAAGATTTAATTTCTGCAACAAAAACAAAAAACTCTACACTTGCACTATATAAAACCCTACTCAACAGGAAGAAATATGATTTTGAATACAAAAATGGAGTGAAGAGTTAGGGGTACAGATGATATATGGGAGTCAAGTATAAAATCAACAGAAATAGCCTCTATGGATCTAAGACTAAGACTTATTCAGCAGAAAATAATATTCAGAGTCCACTGGACTCCAGCAAAACTTTACCAGAAGAAAATAACAAATGCAGACAACTGCTGGAGATGTGGAAGTAAAAATGCGAGCTTAGTACATATGATGATTAACTGCCCAATGATAAGATCATTTTGGTGCAAGGTGAAGATTATATATAGCAAGAGTAATAAAAAGAAATTGTTATTTAGGGGAATTGAATTGAATTCTAAATTATATACCGGAAACGTGGGAGATTACAAGGGGTCCAAAAAAAAATGGATGTACCGTGCCATATTAGAAGCAAAAAAACTTGTTTTGAAGAATTGGAAGAGCCACAAAAAGATTCCATTGAGCACATGGATTGACAATATGGACAGACTAGCCACATATGAAGAAATTGCATGTCGATGCAAGTTAAGAATGGATAAATATGAAGAAATCTGGAAGAAATATTTAAGCGATAAGGCGGACGGTGGTGGGAAGTAGGGGGATGAGAGGTGGGGAAATATTGTTAAAAAGGTGTAGTCATAGGTATATTAGTACTCAAATCTGAAATGTTAAATTGTGTTATTAGTGTTATTGCGGTTTTTGTTGTATGTGTTTTTTGTGGTTGTTGTTTGTATTGAAAAAATGATTAAATAATAATAATAAAAACCGGCAAAGGGTTCTTTTGCTCTGAGTAGTTTATGAACACTCTCTGGAAATAGATGCATGCCTACCAATTGACCCCAATAAACGTGTATTAACATTGACAGGGCCATAAAAACAAGTGTTTCGAAAGCAATCCATTCTCCCTTTGTTGAGAATATATTTTACTGTAATGGTTTTAGCTTAATTTTGAGCATTACGCATCTATAATAGGGCTGCAATGGACATTGTAACTGGTGTGCCACCTTGTGGTAGACTTAAACAGAACTGCAGTTGCATTTTCTCTCATAATAGTGGACAGTAGATCAAAGAACGGAGGAGCTTGGGACTGGGGGATGATTTTGCCATTCAGACTGAGAAGGACACAGTGGGAGAAGATCCATGTTCAGGAGACACCTTTGGGCGGGGTGATATATTGGGAGAAAGCCCCGTGAAGAGACATTGGATTAAAAGTGTCAGAAATCAATAGAAGGGAAGGGGCGAGTATATTATTTTCAAGGAAAAATCAGTAACTGTGTCAGGCAGGACAGACCCTTCATCTTGTTGTCTGCTTTGATGTCCTGTATAGTTTTACATCTTAACATGTACATTGCATACATGAGAGGTGTTCTGGGCCTTCTGGTGTCCAAAGAGTATTTAATCAATGATCATATGCTAATAAATTGAGTATAAATCCCAGTGATCATGGAGAGCTAAATCTCTTAAGAGCAGCCACTTGTATACATATGGAGAGATTTCTTTTCAGAAGGGGAGGGAATATGCAGTACAAAGTCTGGGTACTGTTAACTGCTGTTTATGTTCCTTCCTGGATGTTATGGGCCCTTTTCATTCCTGGAATTCCTCCCCTTCCATTCTATACTGTAGTTTTTTTTAAGGAGAAAACTTAAATTAAATCTAAAAAGGTTACTCCGTTTGTCCAAGAACTTATTCAGATTTTTACATGAGCAGAACCATGTGTTGTGCCATGAAACCAGCTTTTCAAAGCCCTGAGGATTCTGTACAGTCTCTTTGGAACGCAGCACTAGCAGCTATTTTCCTTCTGCTCACAGTTCTTTGGCTCTAAGCATGTTGTGATTTTTTAAATATGTTACCTCGTGAGCTCTTTTGAGGGCCCTAATGAGCAGAAAATAAAACCTCCCTGTGTTTTCCCCCTCCTGTTTACAATATGACTGAAGTTTATCTGCCAGGAATTATTATTCAGAATATCTTCCGTTATTCCAGGTAATGAAGCAGAATGGGTCGTCGCAGACACTCAATAAACCCTACAATAAAGCAATGGGCAAGCTGGAGGGCGTGAAGAAGGATTACGACGCACTGAGGAAGCGGTACAATGAGAAGATGGCGAGCTACAATACTGATCTGAGCCGATTAGAGCAGAAGGAAGGCGAAAACAGACGACTCCAGAAGCAGATTGACAAGCTGAACAGAAGGTAGAAGATGCTTTTGCCAGAAAGCCATTTCATGTTTTTGTTTTTTACTAGAACAAACTTGACACTCAAGTTACCTCTCTGAACTTTCCTGGCTTTAGTCATGGTTTTTCTGCTTGCTCCCTAGTGACCAAAAATCGAACAAACAAAGTTGACCTGAGTAGCCACATTTTGTTCATGTGTTTGCTCCAGCCACATATAAAGTGCTGTGTATGTGTGCCTGTGTGAGGGCTGCATCCCATGATGCCAAAAACGTTTGTGCACACAGTGACACCTCCTCTTTCTCTCCTCTGGAGCACATTTGGGGGAGAGATGTGGAGGTAGAGAGGAAACTGCAGTCCTGCTGCAGAAGTGGATTTCTGCTTGCACGGCGTTCAATATAATTTTATGTGTCCCATGTCTAAGTAAAAACATCATACGTGGGTGAACTATTCCCCTCCCCTGCACCATGGTTTGTGAAGTGAAAGGAGCTCATCTCCTTTCACCAAGATTTCTTTTATAATGAGATGAGAACCACTGCTTCTCTCCCCCCTGCCGCTCCCACATTGAAATGTGAGCAGGGCAGTAATGTGACAAAGAAAACATGGCTGACTCTCCCACTTCTTATTTAGTCCTTTACACAGTTTAGTTTGGTGTGTAAAAGAGGAAGGAAGCTTTCATAGGGCTGCGTTTCGCTTACAAGTGGTGAAAAGACTTGCTGTGACTGTCCTCCCACCTCTCTTTAGGTTTGAGACCGGGCAGCAAGAACTGAGCAAGGCCACTGCCCAAAACAAGGAGCTACAGAGAGAGATGGAGCGGATGCAGGCAGAAGTGACAAGGTTTAAGACAATGCAGCTGAAAGCAGTGAAGGATGCACAGAAGTACAAGGAAGAGAGGGACGCCGTTTTCACCGAGTATTGTCTCATCATGAGCGAGAGGGACGAAGTCCTCAATGAAATGGATAGGCTGGATACAGAATTGGAACTTGCCGAATCCAAATTGAAAAACATGTGCTCAGAGAAAAGAGTGGCTAGTGGGGAAATGGAAGCCTTAAGACAGGTGTGGTATTGTATGGCACTTGCTCTGGCCAGAAAGAGTTGTTCAAACCTAGTGGTGTTGACTGTGTAACTCTGCGAGTTTCTAAACCAGTCTTCCTCATCCCGGTGCACTCCAGATATTTAGAACTACAGCTGGCAAAACAAAAGTCTTAAGTATTATTGCCCTTCGTGCCAATCATCCCTTGGTCAGAATTAACTTCTCTGATTTCTCTATTATTACTTTGGGGCTGCACAGTGTTTCAACTTTTGAAGCAAGCAAATATGTGTTGCAGCTCTAAAGATATTTGCTAGTTGCATCTAATTCATGCAGTGTGCTGTATTATTCCTTCTTATGCATGGCACAGGCTTTCAAAAATTCAGTGTCTTTTCATTAAGAGAAAGACTTTCTTGTACACTTAATGTACTTCCAATGATGGATTTTTATTTTATTTCAGGAGCTGAACTCGGTGAAGGAAGAGAGAGGTGTGGCTAGGAAGAAAAAAACAGAAGCCATTATCCAGGTAGGGTGGGCTCATGGAATGATAGTGTACAGTTAAGATGCCCAGTTACAATGGTACCTCAGGTTACAGATGCTTCAGGTTACAGACTCCGCTAACCCAGAAATAGTACCTTGGGTTAAGAACTTTGCTTCAGGATGAGAACAGAAATTGCACTGCAGCGGCAGCAGGAGGCCCCACAGCTAAAGTGGTACCTCAGGTTAAGAACAGTTTCAGGTTAAGAACGGACCTCCAGAACGAATTAAGTTCTTAACCCGAGGTACCACTGTATTTGCTAGGGGCTGCAGCCCTGTTGCATTCAGTTGAAACTGTTCTCAGGATGGCAGTCCTGAACTAGGGGAAGAAAACAATAGGCAGTAATGTTGGCTTTGTTTTTAGGGCGGTAAATAGTTCAACTGCAATATGAAAATAAGGGCCACATTAGCTACTGGTGATTTGTGTGTGCTCCATGCATGTATGAGTGGTGTGTGTTTGTAGCTAAAGACAGCAATTTCTCAATAATACAGGGATGGGAAGGGTCCTATTTTTAAGAATAAAAAGGCTGTATGGAGTAAGGAGTGCAGAACCCTTTCTTCAAATGTTTTCTCCCTCCCAGTTGAGCACAGTTCCAATATGTGAGCTCAGCTGAGGAGGAAAGCATTCAGGAGAAGGATAGCAGGGAGGGGACAATGGTGCCCCACTCCTTACCCATACATTCCTTTTGGTTTTTTATTCTTTAAAAAAAGATGTCCCCCATGAGATTGATAAATCTCCATATAACTACCAGGGAATGCAGTGAGATTTTTCTCTGTAATAAGAAAACTTGTTCCGGAGGAGCACTTTATATTGCTTACAGCAGAAATCTTGCACATCTCTTGTGAAATTCAGGGCCTAAAGGAGTTTCCCCCCTCTTTCTTATTAAGCCTGACTGTTTTTCCTTTTGTACTTTAAAGTAGGTTCTTCCGATGCATATGTGCAGTGCTCTGTGGTTAATAGGCCTGAGCTTTTGAGCCCCAAGGAGTCCCAGCCGCCTCCTCCTTCTCCTCACCTTTACCTGAGGGTCTTCCTGCCCCGCCACCGTTGTTTTCTGGCCGAGCCCTTTGGAGAGGAGGAAGAGGACCCGCACCGCCGCCACCAGCAGCATCTGCCATGCAGCCTGCTTCTGCGAAGTGGCTGAAGGGACTACGTCTTTATTGAATTTTGTGTTGAGGATGTTAATGTAAATTTTGAGAAATCCAAACTTTTGTTCAGTTGTCTTGGAGGAAATGATAACTTCAAGCATTTAAATGAAATTGATCTTTATAATTCAATTGATCCAAATGAATCCAAGCATAAAACAGACAGATCTGTCTTATGTTGTTTATGAAAAGGAGAAAAGGGTGTCTTCAGGGTATGTTCCACTAATTTTTAATGCTCTTCATTTTGTTGTTTTTAATCACTAGTTAGTGTTCAAGATATCCTAGTTAAAACTAGCAATTCCTTTTGAAACTTAAAATGAGTAAAGCCCATACATTTGTATGTTTGATCCTCAAAGCTCTTACATCTCACTAGGGAGGGATTACGGTAGAGCCTAGAGGTTGTTGCTTGTCAATCTGTACATTTAGACCAAATTGTATTTGCACTGTTTGTATGAAAGCGAGTGACAAAATGTTAATACACTATACGATCTTCTTTTGGGTGTGTTTGTTGTTGTTTTTTGACCAGTTTGTGTTCAGAGCAGTGGGGATTTTTTTAATGTCTACATTATTTCTAATAAACTGTTGAAGACTCCATGGCTGTCAACTGGATGGCTGGCTGTAACTTCATGTATTCTTACTATTTGTTGGAATGGAATACTTAATTTCTAGTTGGAATAAAAGTGGGGGATTATTTCATCTGTTTGAAGGAGGAAAATTCTAATATTCCCAAGCAAGTCTTTTTTTCTTTTTTTTTTAAGGATCTGTAAGTTGTGGGTGGGACACAGGTGGCGCTGTGGGTTAAAGCCTCAGCGCCTAGGACTTGCCGATCGAAAGGTCGGTGGTTCGAATCCCTGCGGCGGGGTGCGCTCCCGCTGCTCGGTCCCAGCGCCTGCCAACCTAGCAGTTCGAAAGCACCTCCGGGTGCAAGTAGATAAATAGGGACCGCTTACCAGCGGGAAGGTAAACGGCGTTTCCGTGTGCAGCTCTGGCTCGCCAGAGCAGCGATGTCACACTGGCCATGTGACCCGGAAGTGTCTCCGGACAGCGCTGGCCCCTGGCCTCTTAAGTGAGATGGGCGCACAACCCCAGAGTCTGTCAAGACTGGCCCGTACGGGCAGGGGTACCTTTACTTTTACCTTAAGTTGTGGGTACACTGACAGTTTAAAGGGAAATGTTCCAGATGTTTCGAGACTACAATTCCCATCATCCCTGACCCCTGGTCCTGCTAGCTAGGGATCATGGGCGTTGTAGGCCAAAAACATCTGGAGGGCCGAGGCAGAGGAAGCCAGGTCTTATTAAATAGTAAAATTCATGTTAAATTGCTGTGGTTTTTTAAAGTCTGGAACGGATTAATCCGTTTTGCATTACTTTCTATGGGAAAGTGCACCTTGGTTTTGGAACTGACTTCCTGAACGGATTAAGTTTGAGAACCAAGGTACCACTGTATATCAGAGACTCCAAGGTGAACCAGGAACCTCCTGATTTGAGGCTGGGACTTTGCCGAGTTGAGCTCCTTGGGACTATGCATACTTGAGCCTCAGCGGTGTCCTCAGGTTCAGAACAGAGAGGGCATGTCAGTCCTTGCAACTAGTAGGCAGTAAGGAGCCTGTGGAATGGCAAGGCCTGGGAGAAATAAATACTTCTTCTTCTCATGCCTGGTCAACAGAGTAGTAACTTAAAGCTCCCACTTCTCCCTCTACAGCCATTTCAAGAATCCCAAGTAGGAGGCGACCAGTTCCAGGGCTGATGTGGACATGATTGCCCACAGCCTTTATCTACCTGGGGTGTATATTTATATTGTTAATGGGATGGATGAACTTAATTCCCATTGATTTCAATGGGAGTTGAGTAAGTCATGACTAATTTTATCTCAATGGGACCCAAGTTCAACTAACATAGTCCAGACCCAACCCTTAGAGCTATGCTTCACCACTGTACCATTGTGCTTCAGGGCATGTAATACATGCTCTGGATGGCTCAGCTGGTCAGAGCATGGGGCTGATAACATCAAGGTTGCAGATTCAATCCCCATCTGGGACAGCAGCATATTCCTGCATTGCAGGGGGTTGGGTCTCTTCCAACTCCACAATTTTACGATTCTATTATTTTACCCCTGTGCTTCACATTAGAGCCATCTGTTAAAAGGAAGTCCAGCAAAATATCACAGATCCTGCTGAGGTACAGAGGCTGGGAATTTTACTTAGTTTCTTCAATAGTTTATATTATTGAATACACGTTATTTAATTGTGTGCCTAAAATTACTTAAGGGTATTCAAGGAGTTCATGACTGAGATAAGCTTTGAACCAGAAAACTGCTGGCTCACTTATCTTTCTCTTTTTTAAGGAAGTGCTCTCTCTGATACTTAGTCATCTTCACTAATCTCTGGGAGGCAGATTAATAATATTCAATTTTACAGGCTATGGAATCATTCAAGAATCCTTAACAGGGCTGTGCTGAGCCTAAGGCCCACTTCCCTAATCATAGGATATCCATCCTTCAGGTAATTAAGGGGAGATTATTAAATTCGTTGAAAAGGAAGTATGGAATCACCATAAATACAGTTTGCCTTATTGTGACTGAACTTTTGATGCCAGTTTTGTAGGCATGCTCTTGAGCTGTATTCATAAAAGTGGGATGCATGTTTGCTTCTGTTGACTATAGACAAGTGACAACTTTTATGTGCAAATAAACCATTGCAGATTAAGTCACTGGAGACAGTGCTGTCCTGTTCCCTATAGTCTGTTCAAACACAATGTACACAATGCTTTCAGTGCAGCCCATTTACACGTTCATCTGCAAGCCATCAAGTGCTGAAAGTTCAAGAGATGCTCATATCTGTGTGAATTAGCCCACAGTTGTAGCAGATGAATAGTCTCCTAGTTTACCAGTTGAACTTTTACATACCTGACATAGAATCCGTCTCCGGGTAACTCTTTGATCTTGTTGAATTCTTCTATTCTGTACTGAGCTTTTATTCTAACATTTTCACCTGGCTTGAGCATTTCAAGATAAGCTTCTTCGGCTGTTTTGTTCCGCATGTCAACAGATCCATACTGGGGGGTGGGGGGTGGGAGAGAAGCAGAAGAAACAAAAACACTTGAAATCTCCAATCGGATGCACGCGTCCAACAAACCAAACAATGAAAAGGATGTTATGTGGGACTAGAGAGCCTGACTATGCCAAAACCGGGGGAAAGGAAATACAGTCACAGTGCATTAAGAACCCTGCGTCTTCGAAAATGGAAAAATGCTGAAATGGCATGTGGGTGCATGAGAAGAGGAAGAAAACAAGGGATGAATTCCCCTTTCCTTGCTAACTATTTTTGTCCAGTAAAAACAAAAAACCCAAGCTGCTTTTCCTTTCATGGGAGAAACTATGGATGTGTTTTGCATCCATAGGTTCTGCAAGTGTTTGAACCACCAACCACCTTCCTTTTCTATCTACTGCTTACCTCAAGCATCATGTCTCCAAGCACCAGCCCATCAGGTCCTTTGGCAGGGCTGTCATCTTCTACATCGGACACAAAAATACCATGTAGGTTTCCACCACAGATCTGGATTCCGAGTTCCACTTGGGACTTCTTAATGGTAACTGTTCTAGGTTCAGGTGTCCTCTTGCTGGTGTCTACAGAATTCCGTTCAATGGCAATAGAAGAAGAGAAGACACCCAAGGCCTGTTTGACAAGCTGATCCTCATCAGGTCCTGCTCCTCCAAACCCTCAGCTCCAGCCAGCCTTTAACCCCTGTTCCCTTGCTATCTCTCAGCTCTCAGCAAGAGAGGCCTCAAAGATGTCCCAGCTGCCCCAATTTGAGTTCTCTGTGGCATTATTTGGCAAGAAGGAATTGACTCATTTCCTCCATTCAGGGCTTTTTTCCCCAGCCAGAACTTGTCAGAACTCAGTACCAGCACCTCTCAGGAGGGCACCATGTTGCCATTATAAAAGAATAAGGGAGGCATTCATGAGTTCCAGCACCTGTTTTTCTAGAAGAATAGCACTGCCACAATGGATCCAAATTCAGTGTTCCTCTTGGGAAATCCTACTCCCTCGTGCTGAATTGCTTGGCCCTGGAGAAGAGCAATGTGAGGACCAAGCTCCTTCTAGAAGTGGAGCCCTTGCTTTCAAATTTGGCACTCAGCTTTCAACCCTACTCCCCTTGAATCAGCCTAGAATATAGAGCAGCTGCCCAGCCCCACAGAAGCAGAGAGAGAAAGAGAGAGAGAAGGAAATTAACACATGCCCTTAAGGTAAGGTGGGGAATATGCAGGCAAAATGATTTTGAGGATATGTGGAAGGTGTTTGCAGAATTTGTACTGTTAAAACAGAAAGAGGTCACACCATCGCAAGAGGTGTTGAAATTTTGGGAGGTTGGATAGTTACAATGGAATGGTCTCAGTGGTGGGTGCACATTTTTATTCTTATTTATTTATGATTATTAGTTTGTCAAAAATAAAAAAGAAAAAGAATATTTAATAAAATAAAATAAAAAGGGTCTCTTCATCTCTCTTTTTTGCAGGGCACTTTATGACCGGATGGCAGAAGTGGAGCAGGACTTGAGCTTCAAGAAGGATGACATTTTGTACGTCGATGACACTCTGCCGCAGGGGAACTTTGGCTGCTGGATGGCGTGGCAGCTGGATGAAAACGCCCAAAAGCTGGAAAGAGGACAGATTCCCAGCAAGTACATGTAATTAAATCTCTGAGATACAAGTGGCGTTTGCCTCATTGCTAAAAGTGGGCAGTTACGATGAAGTATGAACAAAAGCCAAGCGTTTTGTTCTTCAAAGCCTTGCTGTTAATGTTGGAGGGGGTATTGAGTTTCCCAGTAAAGTTACTTGAGAGAGGTGGCATGTTTTAATAACTCTCAATTAAAGAAACTATTCCGTCAAGTCATTTTTAGTGCTGCTGATGGTTGCCTACTTCCTAAAAATGGAAAGGACTTTGTTTTTGTGCTTTTATTCCGGGACAGCCTAAGTGGCTTCCCGTCGTCATGCCGCAGCACTTTTAGACAGGGATGGATGGCATCCATATTTAATTTTGGTCCATGGGTTGGAACATAAGAGAACACCACATTCCCCCCTTTAATCCACCAAATTAATGCTTGCTTTTTAATAAAGATCAAGGAGATCAAGATCAAGGGGCAGAATTGGGCACTTCTGCCTCAGCTAAGATCCTGATGTCATGGTGTATATGCAGCCAATCGGTGGAGGGGGATGTCCCTCATTCTGGCTGCCAGCTTATACTTTTCTTGGTTTTCACTCACTCTCAGGTCTTTGACTTGATCATATCATTCTCTTTCTCCCTCTTTGCAATAGCATTTCACCAACCTTCTCACTTCATTTCCCTCCATCTTACCTTGGAACTGTAGAATCATGTGTTTTTAGTGTGGCCATACCTGCTCTCCTCTTTTGTATGGGACTCCATTATTCTTAACTAAATTATTCACTTTGCGCTTCAAGTTTTTATACCAACCCACTTAGATGACCACCACACACTGAACAGAAGCTCATTATTTGACTTAGGTTGGGCATCTGAGGTTGGGCTCATGGTTTGGCTTCCTCAAGACAAACCATGAGTAGGGAGTCTTAATTACAGCTCATGGTTTGTCTGTAGTGAGACATGCCACAAGCCTAGGTTAGGTGCAGAGGCCACAGTCTTCACCCCAGGAATCCTTGTGTTTGCTCGATTGTGGTAAGTCATGGCTTATGTCCTCAAGTCAACTACAGACGACCCCATAGCAAGGCCTGTCTCAAGATCCATTGTTGGTTTTACTGCTACCTATATTCTGTTTGAGAGCATTTCAGACTTTGCCCAATTAAGTCCACAATCTCTTTGCAGGATGGAGCAGGAGTTCTACAGGAGGCACAGCATGTCCGAAGCTAAAGATGAAAACAGCTCTGCAAAGACATCATCGGCAGCAGCTCGGAAGTCGTTCTTTAGGAGGAAGCACAAGCACAAACGCAGCGGGTCCAAAGATGGAAAGGAACTGCTAGCCCTTGACACCATCAGCACAGACTCCATCCCTTTTTTGGATGGCAAGTGTCTTAACTGAATTTGCTTAACCCACAACAAAATTATCTAGGTTTATTTGCACATTGGTAGTAATAATAATAATAATTATAATTATTATTTATTATTTGTACCCCGCCCATCTGGCTGTGTTTCCCCAGCCACTCTGGGCGGCTTCCACAAAGACCAAAAATACACCAATATGTCATACATTAAAAACTTCCCTGAACAGGTAAAGGAGGGCCTATGACTTTGGGTTTTAGAATAAAACAAGAGGAGTTGAGGCAAGGGTGAGCGGAGGAGAGTCAGCCTGCCATATCCGCTGCATGTTCAAAGCTGTTCGGTGCCAGCCAAATGCCATGTATCTCATGTCCCACTCTCTCGCACATTTAATCTTTTACATACAAGATTGATTAGCATGTCCCATAACCCTTCTTAAAGTATATTTCCACATGTCCCCATAAATCTGCTATTCACAGTAGCTAAGTATGGATTTGGATTATCAGCCATAGAACCTGGAGTTTATCCAGTTGTTCCCAATGATCCTTTTCTGTATTACCTGTTCGGGGTTTGCTTTTTTTCAATTCGGATTTTATATTGTTAGAGAATTCAGATTCACAATTTTCAGACAGCGACTGTCCCACACCTCAGTTACCTTCACTATCATGGGCCCTTGAGCTGTTGCATTCTTTTATTTATTTCTTTTCCGGATCATGTAAGCAACTCTCCGTTTCTCTCCAGATTCTGTAAACCTTGCTTATCAACGAGTCCAGAAAGTGGACTGCACGTCTCCCAGGCCTGTGCTTATTCTAGGGCCATTACTTGATGCTGTGAAGGACATGCTAGTCAAGGAATCTCCAGGAAAATTTGGTCGGTGTCCTCTAGGTAAATATGCCAGCACTTGAAGGTCCTCTAGTAACAAAAAGTTGGTCTCCAGAGGGAGCAGTAGAAAAACAATGGTTGCTTAGGTGTTATGGGTAATTCAGGTGACACACACCCTCTATCGGCAAGAATTCCCTTCTATTATACCTCTTTTCCTTTGCCCATTTGGCCATTGTGCTTCTCTGCATTCTCAGGTACTCTTTCCTCCTCTTCCTCTTCAGCTTATAATTCTCCCTCTGCTCTCTTTCCTCTAAGTCTCTTCTCCTTACTGTAGTTTTCATCTTCTCCCCTCCAGCACACAGAGGGAAAAAAACACAAGACCTGGTTTAGTGTTATCTCCGAACCAGAGATGTTGGCTTTTTTCACTCCCAAAAAACTAGGATCAAGAACAAATATGAGCTATGTATTTTTGGGAGAGAAACAAACAATGATCCTTGGTTTTGGATGGAATAGTTGATCCAAGAGTCGTATTTTGTTTCTTTCCAGTGTGTATAGGGAAGAGACAGGCCAGAAAGACTCAATTGTGGGAAATTGCTAAATATGAGTTGTGAACAACGCCGTTACTTTGTTGTTTTCAATTCAGAAGGAAAGTAAATACAAGCCACGATGGCAATCATCAACCAAGGTACAGGTGCTGCTACACACTCCTGGTTAAGCAGAAGTACCAAGTGATGGTGCCGCGTTTAGCATCACGGTCTCCCTTCCCTCCTGTGCAATTTATTAAACTCTTTATCTGCTTGCTCCTTTGGGGAGAGCGCTACCTGACAGCTATGCATGCAGCCTGGAAATCCTCATTTGACAGCACGGACTTATTAAACAGTTGTCCCGGCATGGATTTATTAAAGCATGGGTTTATGAAGCAGTTGTCACGCTACGAAGCCAACTGCTGCAACAGCCTCCTTGCTTTTCCCCAAGACTCTGTGTGTGGTCCTACATTGAATGAGGCAGGAGAGACGCCAGCAGTGCTGCGCCCCCCCCCCATTCTCTCTCCTTTCTCCTGGCCGCAATGTAACATCCCTCTACCCTCCCCATTCTAGAAGGGGGGAAAACATCATGGTATTAGCTTGTGCGAATATTGCATTGTGGGGAATGTGCAGCTGTGGGTGCATATTCCTTGATGATCCAGTTAAACCCTTCAGTAGACATAAGGCCAAATGATTGCTTTTAACTGGTTTAAATATTAGCGTGCTTTATATATATACTGTATGTGTGCAAAGGAAAACTTGGGTCTGAAGCATCCAAATGCCGCCTTCCTGTGAAAGTAAAAATGAATAAACCATTCTTTGTTTTTGTTCTTCCAAAACAGAAGTGATGAAAGCTTCTCAACAAGCCATCGAGCGGGGTGTGAAAGACTGTTTATTCATAGATTATAATTGTAGGAGTGGACATTCTGATGTGACAACTGTTGCCTCAGTAAAGGAGATAACAGAGAAGGTGCTTCTCTCTCTCTCTCTCTCTCTCTCTCTCTCTCTCTCTCTCTCTCTCTCTCTCTCTCTCTTTATGGTAGCTTTCTTTTTTCCTCTTAAAAAAGGCACCCACCCACAGTTCTGCTGTAGCTAAACTAGTTTGGGCCTGCCAGCTTCTCGAGTGGGAGACAGTCTGGAACCACACAAAAACTTATCTGAACTCTTTGGAGAAGAGGCAATGACAAGGAGATAGAAATATGACCCTTTCCCAATTATGTTTACATTCTTATATTTAAAAACTGGATTGATGTGCTGTTTTGAGTCTGCAATCCCTAGATGAAAATGGCTAAGTTGGTGAGCCAGCAAGTCTTGTGTTCGAGTCTAACCTTGGGTGTTGTTGGCTTCAGAGCACATGGCAGTAACTTTCCATGGCACACTGGACAAACTTTCTGCCCCTTTTCTTAAGCTTACACTTCACGGGCCAAATTTGATGCAACATGGCAGCCAAAATTATCATTATTTAATAACCTTACATAGTGTGGGATTGTAATAAACCTCAAAGCCATTTGTTGTTCGCATGCAATTTACATGCTGCCCTTCATCGTAAGATCTCAGTGTGGTTCACGGAATAAAATACAGGATAAAAACAAGTAAATAAGTAAATCAGAACAGTAAAACAATACCCCCCTTCCCACAGATACAATTAAAAGGCAGTAGAATATTAATCTCAGGTGAGGAGTGGGAGGTTTCTGCTTCTTCTATCAGGAAGAGCACCCATCCGAGCTCCCCACCTCCTCTCTCCATGTCCCATTGCTACAGGAACTTTTATCTCAGGCCAGCTCTGCTACTGGAAGTAAACCAAGCTGATGAGAAAAGTGCTTTTAGGCCATTTGGAAGTTTCAGGTCTGCTCACCTGAGCACAACTTCCATGGTAAAAAAGCATGCCCTGCCCGCCCCACTAATGGAGACGTATGTTTAAATAAGAGCATGCTGCTTGCCTCCATCACAACTAGCTTGGGCCTAAGTAAATTTGCTATGGTGTTCAGGTTCTGCATTTGGACATCCCAAAGGCATCTGGCTGGTCACTGTGAGACGCTGGGCCTTTGGTCCAGCAGGCTCCCCTTCCATTGTTAACTGGGCAGATAGGAAAGACGGCTTGGGGAGAGGCAGGTTTGAGAATATTAGGCTGGTGATGAGTTTTAAGTCAGGTGTTTGCACTTCCTGGCTCCTTCTGTTGGTATATTTAAATAGTACAGGAACTGTAAGAGAGATAGAGGACACGGTGTTGGTGGTGGAGGGGTGGAAATTGAAGGATAGCCAAGCGAGAGAGTGAAGTAGCATGGGGGCAGCAAAAAGTACAGAAATACAAAGAGAGAATAGGAATGCAACCAGAATGGTGTCTCAGAGCAGTGCTAGAAACAGAGATATGCTATATAAATAATATATGCTGGGTAAAGGGTGGTTTATTTCCATATGAGGTCTACAGATTTGCATAGGATTACATTCATATATAATCATTTATGGCTACTATTTTTAATGCTTTTAAAATACCTCGAGGCCAAGGTGTACTGTACAATAGTTGCATTAAGAACAGGCCCCCAGGATTTGCAAAGAATAGTAAGGCAGTTAGGAAGGGAACAGGGAGAAGCCGGGTCAGCGCCATAGAAGCTGTTTAAACCATGGGTAGCCAACAAGGTGCCCGTCAGATGTTCCCTGCCAGCATGATATTTAAACCCTTGCAAGGAGGGAGAGGTGCAAAAGTCAGGAGGCATTGGAGAGAGAATGAAGATGTGAAAATTGGACAAGTACCCCAAGGTTTTGGCAAGATGAAACTGCCAGTGGAGGAGAGGGAGAAGAGAGGGAAGAGATCTTCGTACAGAAGAAGTAACTTTGAAAAGTGGCTCTGATAAGAAAACAGGAATCCAGACCCAGGTGGAGTGACAGAGGCAAGCCAGCTTTGGGAGCCAAGTGGCAACCACTGGGCTTTGTGGGGCAGCTGCACTCACACTCCATATATCCACCTTGCCCAACAATTTTCAATGCTTGGTTCCTTACAATTATGGTTCATAAAAGATAACTGAAATCTAGGATTTTAAGCAACATTTATAAATGATGTTTCCTATATATAAAGGTTTTGGACAGCCAGCCAGCGCCCTAAGTGTGCTTTCTGGTCACAGTTGACAGCACTGCCTCTGTGTAGGTGGCTGTTGATTAAGGCAGATTGACTTGCCAGTTGCAGCAGATCAAAGGTTAACTGCTGCTACTCTTGCTGCTGCAGTGTATCAAGCAGCCTTCCTATACTGGACACCAGGTGGCGCTCTGCACACACCATTGTATATCTATGCTGATTAAAACAGGCTGCAAATCTGTTTAGCTCCCTAATGGTTTGCCTTGTGTCCCCTGAAAAATTAAGCATTTAACGAGCTTTTTCTATGTTTCTGTGATAGAGAGCAAAAAGACTCCATCTTCCTGACGGACAGTTATGCAGAAACATTCTAAAGAACAGTTTGAGACTGCTCAGAAGATAGAACAGGAATATAACAAGTACTTCACAGGTTTGTAAGCCAAAGGAAACAACAGCAAAGTGGAAGGCTGGCTTCTGATTCCTCTAGCTGGGTCGTGTTTACAGTGGTACCTCGGGTTAAGTACTTAATTCGTTCTGGAGGTCCGTTCTTAACCCGAAACTGTTCTTAGCCTAAAGCACCACTTTAGCTAATGGGGCCTCCTGCTGCCGCTGCGCCGCCGGAGCACAATTTCTGTTCTCATCCTGAAGCAAAGTTCTTAACCCGAGGTACTATTTTTGGGTTAGCGGAGTCTGTAACCTGAAGTGTATGTAACCTGAAGCGTATGTAACCTGAGGTATGTGTGTGTATTTTTTTGCAACAGCATCCCCCCCCTTAGCAGTCTCCTGTGTGTAGATCACAGCATAGCACCTGGTTCCCCATAACAACCAGAAGAATTATAAATCATCCCTTTAGTACATGTTCTATTTCAAAGAACGGGAACAACCATTAAGTCTGTATTACATGCTAGGATTTCCCGAACGGTCAGCTCAAGGGATAGGAAACCCAGCAATGTCGGGCACTAAAAGCTGGCAGAAGCATCTGAGAGGAGTGGGGGGCAGAGCTTGCAGCTGCCCAGTCCGATCCAGGTAATGCTACAGATGCTACAGGTAATCCGATCCAGGTAATGCAGTGATGCTACAGTTAGGAGAATGGTGCCATAGCTGTTTCCAACTACATAGGTTGCTGCTGCAAACTGGACCTGCCAGCCCCTGCTCAGTTACTTAGGCACTTGACTATGTCCAAGATACTGCCTGTGCAACATTTTAATGCAAGACCTTTTCCAATATTAGCAAGTGAGGACAGCAAGCAGACTGTGGAAGACACTGTGGAGAATGGCTAGTAGCATTTTACCGTATTTTTCGCACCATAGGACGCACCGGACAATAGGACGCACCTTGTTTTAGAGGGGGGAGAACAAGGGAAAAAAATTCTTCCGCTCTCTGACCAGTGCCCCTTCAGCAAAGCGGCAGGAAGCACTGCGCAGAGAGTGGGAGAATTTTCCCCCTCTTGTTTTCCCGCTCTAAAACAAGGTGCCATTTAAGGTGCGTTCAGGTGGCTACCTTGGAAGCCTGGAGAGCTAGAGGGGTCAGTGCGCACCGACCCCTCTCGCTCTCCTGGCTTCAGGTTCCTTTCGACCTGCTCTTTGGGGCTGGCGGGGGGAAGCCCACCACCAGCCCCAAAGAGCAGGTCTGGGAGCAGCGGAAAGGCGCAGCGGAGAGGCTGCTGCCATAGTCACGCGTCACTTCTCCAGCTGGGAGAGGGTCGCGGGGCTATGGCTTCTTTATCCCCGTCCGCGCTCTCCCGGCTGGAGAGGTGACGCACGGCTATTGAGGCTCCTGCCATAGCCGCGCGTCACCTCTCCAGCCGGGAGAGGGTCGCGGGGGGCTGCTTTAGCTCCGCGCGCGCTCTCCCGGCTGGAGAGGTGACGCGCGGCTATGGAGGCTCCTGCCAGAGCCGCGCGTCGCCTCTCCAGCCGGGAGAGCGTGTGCGGCGCTAAAACAGCCCCTCGCGACCCTCTCCGGGCTGGAGAGGTGACGCGCGGCTATGGAGGCTCCTGCCATAGCCGCGCGTCACCTCTCCAGCCGGGAGAGGGTCGCGGGGGGCTGCTTTAGCTCCACGCGCGCTCTCCCGGCTGGAGAGGTGACGCGCGGCTATGGAGGCTCCTGCCATAGCCGCGCGTCACCTCTCCAGCCGGGAGAGGGTCGCGAGGGGCTGCTTTAGCTCCGCGCGCGCTCTCCGGGCTGGAGAGGTGACGCGCGGTTATGGAGGCTCCTGCCATAGCCGCGCGTCACCTCTCCAGCCGGGAGAGGGTCGCGAGGGGCTGCTTTAGCTCCGTGCGCGCTCTCCGGGCTGGAGAGGTGACGCGCGGCTATGGAGGCTCCTGCCTGAGCCGCGCGTCACCTCTCCAACCGGGAGAGGGTCGCGGGGCTATGGTGTCTTCGCTCCATAGGACGCACACACATTTCCCCTTCATTTTTGAAGGGGAAAAAGTGCGTCCTATAGAGCGAAAAATACGGTAGTTTGTTTGAAGAATGAAGCCATTCTGTCTGTTGGTCTACATCCTGGTTTCTCTGACTGCTTGGGACTGTGTGGTCAGTTCATATGCACAGTACAAATCACTATTTTTAAAAAGAATGTAGTCCCTGCCCTCAAGCTTACAACCTTAAAGGACATGTCACAAAAGGGAGGAGGAAATAAGCAAGTTCAGGGTCTTGGGTGTCCAATTTTGCCAGAATTTTCAGTAGACGTAAGAACACCCAGAGACACTGGACGCCAGTTGGTCTCACAAAAGTAATACATCACCTCCCAGAGCTCAAAACAATTTTGCAGATGTCAAAATCAACCAATAAGTATGATTTTAATTTTTTTCTCTGGAGGTGGTTCCATTTTCTGTTTGCCCATCACTCCCATGGTCCCCCCCCCACGCTTTACTGCTGTCTATTGACATGCTTCTGGAGGTTTGAGGGGAAGTCCCGTCCTCCTCCAAGCTTTAGGGGTGGTGGCTACTCTCTCAGCCCCAAGCACTAGTTCCCCCCATTCCCTCAAGAGGTACAGAAAGTTCAGTTTCCTGGTAGAATTAGAGATAAACTGAGGGAGAAACAGGGAACTTCATTTATGCATGCAGATCTACTGTGGCATCCTACAAGGGTATCTCAATGGCATGATCCCTCTCAGCCTTGGGAATCAGTGGGATTTGTGCAGTGGAGACATGCTAAATAGTCAGGTTTTTTGGAGTGCAGCAAGATTATTGGATGGAGTAACCCTGCAACACTTTGCTTGAGAAGGAGGTTTTGCAATAGGCCAACATATCCTTATGAGAGACTCTTGCTGTGTTGGTATTTTTCTCCACTGATTGCTGTGGTAGAGCAACAAAGCAACTATGACAGGCTTTGATCATAAATGCAGTTTTAACTGTTTAACTCTGAATCCCCCAGAATGGGGTGGCAGGAAATTCCTGGCAATTTCCCATTGTGCTTTGCCTTGCAAATCCAACTTGAATGTCCCTAAAAGCATTTAATAGGCTCTAACTGAGCACCAGTGTGTTGTATTTTCTGTTAACTTGATCCCTTGAATAAGCCTGTCAGTTCTATTATTATTATTATTATTATTATTATTATTATTATTATTATTATTATTATTATTATCAACCAGTCATGCCTCTTTTATTAACGAAATCCATAAACTGCCATCATCTTATATTTGGAAATAGTGGCTTGTTGCTACGGCCATCATCTCTTTGTATATTTCTGCCTTGCTACTAAACTTAGCCTTCTGTTCAGCCATGAAGGTTTATTATGCTATAACAGGGGTCCCTCTAACCATATTTAGATTTAATATGTAAACTTTGTCACCTGATGCCACTGAAAATAGCTTTCGGAGGGCTCAGTAACAAAACAGTTGTCTTAGAGGATCATACTCGTGGGGCCTGGCTGCTTTCTCCTCTTGCCATGTTTTTGTTAGCTGTATTGCAACAGCAAAGGCTTTCTTAGCAGGAATGAAGGTTCTCAGAAGCTTGGCTACTTCAACACTGATTTATTTTGCTAACCACAAAAAGAACTCTGCTTCCACAAACGGTAAAGAAAAGTGAAAGCCAGAAAGCCCAGTTCCTTTCTCCTTTCCCAGAGCTCAATGGGAGTTACAAAAAGAGATGCCCCCTTATCTTAGGCCTCTCCCTGTTTCACTCTCAAACTATTCCCCTGAAAGAAACAACACGCCGTTTCAGTCTCCTGAAAAAATTACTCTGTGTGTATCTGCATTGCTGTCTGTCTCTCTTCTAAGAAGCCAGACACCATTGCTGAAGCCTACCTCTTCCCCACCCACCTCCCTGATGTCCTGTTTGTGATCTCTTGTGGCTGTATCTGCATAAGTGCTTCAGTGACAAACTGATACTATTGTCTATGAGAAGCATAGCTGAGCACGCCTGAATGCCATTAAAGATGCTAAGAGTTGGGTCCTACAAATTCCACCATCAAACCCGAAGGCCATACAGTGGTACCTCGGGTTACATACGCTTCAGGTTACAGACTCCGCTAACCCAGAAATAGTGCTTCAGGTTAAGAACTCTGCTTCAGGGTGAGAACAGAGATCGTGCTCTGGCAGCGCAGCAGCTGCAGGAGGCCCCATAAGCTAAAGTGGTGCTTTAGGTTAAGAACAGTTTCAGGTTAAGAATGGACCTCCGGAATGAATTAAGTACTTAACCCCAGATACCACTGTACAGTGAGAACGCATAGAGAGGCACACTCTGTATGCACCTTCCTTCATTTTCCTGATTCCTGGACCACATCAAGAGTGAGGTCTAGTTCATATACCCGCTGGTGGAGATGCTTATAGGGAAACAGGCCGTGCAGGTGCTATTACACTCCCTCCTTTTGCAGCATCAGTTCCCGTTGCCAAAGAGGCAGGCCACTTTTTGAACTGATAAGTGACAACAGGTGAGAAACCAAACAAAGCCCAACTGACATGCCTGGTTCTCTGCAGGTTGTTGTGAGGATAAGGGAGGGTGTCCTCCATATGACCACCTTGAGCGCTTAGGAGAAAGGGTAGAAAATCAACACCACCAAGAAGGGGCTTATTAATCCCCCTTCTTGTTTCTTCAGTATGTTTTGATTTCTTGGCGCTAGTGCAAATTCAGCCCCCACCCCACCCCGCCACCAGTAAACAATCATGCTGATTGATTGGTGTGTGTGATCCTTCTTTTCACAGGGAATGTCCAGGGAGGCCCTCTTTCGATCATTTGCACTCAGATCATGACAACAGTTGATCAAGAACAAAACAAGGTCCTGTGGACTCCTTTTTCATAAGACTGTGATGCTGCAAGCAACCTGTTCAGGTTCCCCTACCCCAGTCTTTATTTTGTCACATTTAGGTAGTCTATGTAATTGGAAGCTTACATTGCTCAAGCTTTGTTCTTTTGGTGTATAATAGCCATAGGGATTTTTATTTAATTAGAATTGCAGTCTCTGTTATAGGGATCTGACAACCTCTAGTGTGGTCCTGTAACTTGTTAGTTTTGCCACTGTTGATAAATGTAGTGTGTCTGTTTTGTTTTTTTAATTTTTGTTACAATATATTTTCTGAACTAAAAAAAGGCAAGGTATGAAAACCAAAAAAAGGTAAAGAAACTGAGTATTGTGTTAAAATAAAGGTCAATTTCTATAACTTGACTTGTATGGAAGTGTTGAATAAATCCCTCTCTGACTCCGTTGTTCAGTTTACTACTATCAACCAGGTTACAGAATTAAAACAAATTCACAGACATTTCTAATGGTTATTTTACAGTGAGATTCCAAATTGCATTTTGTTGCTAGAGTTGCAATTACCCGTGAAGCATAATGACTCCAAAAGAAAGTTCAGTTTTGATACCATTGAATTTAAAAGATCCAACTTGACATATCACTCTTTGTGCCCTTCCTATTTAACAAAATACTACATTTTGAGTATCAGTGGTAAACATCTCCCTGACGGAAATTGGGCTTAGTAGATGGTCCTTTTTCTTTCCAGTGTAAGAGGCATTAGGCAAAAGGTAAAAATTCTACTACCTCAGCCCTGCAGATTTGGAGTCCTAACCGATGAGCTTCCAAAGCCCAGTTTGGAAATGGGGGTGCTTTATAAGCTTTTCTCAAGCTAATGTGTGTAAGGCTGAAAAATAAAACAATTTTGGTCTTTCAGATTGCTGCCTGGGAAAAATTAAGCAAAAAAATCTGAAGAGAACACTTAAAATGGCAAAGCCGTGGGGTGGGGGATACATATTTTGGACCATGCAAGGGCTTAATCGGATCTGATTTCAGATATCTTGGGAGATAAAGAATGTCTTATGAATGCACACTTTATGAAGCAAGCTAGAATTCCTTCAGCTACTGAAATATTTGAATAGCTGTCTCATCCTCTCCCTGGTTAATAATCTGCATGATTTTGTTTTGGTGATCATACTGAAAGATGGCCATAAATTCCCCATAATGGCTAAGTGAAATATTTTCTGCTGTTATCTGGGGCATGTGGATATCTCAAGGAATGAGGTGGTTTTTGTAATTCTAAAAATAATGCACTTTGACTTGACAAAATGACAGAACTATGGTGGACACTGCAGTGAGTTGCATAATTGTTTAGCTAAAACTAACATAGCTAGAGGCTCTCTGATACATTAGATGGATTAATTTATTTCTCCTCCACAGCTTTAGGACCAGATTAAGGGATTCACACACCCATGTTTTAATCTTCTCTATATTATATTGTTCTTTACAGGGGTATTCAAAATACAATTGAGTAAACGTGGTCTGTAATTTCAACAGTCCTAGTGTTAGTATTATTGCCTGATTTCTTTGCAGCTCTTCTTAAATTCAGACTGAAGAAGATAATTAAGTAATTCCAGTAAGTTTAACCAATGTGGTGCCTTCCAGGTATTTTTGCCCTAGAATTCCTGTGAGTCTCAGTTAGTATGGGCAATGATTGGGGATGCTTGGGGCACATAAAGATGAAAATAGTTGATTATCTGTAACTTTTGCTATTCAGGTGGGTGATTTATGCCCTTACATATCCTGGCCAAGGCGTCCCAAGTTCTGCTAGTGCATGATGGAACTGGGAGGGAAAGGGGTTAGCTCCACCCCTCCATTCAATGCAAGAAAGGCTATTGCACATCTACAAGACCAAAGGAATTGGCACTGCTAGTCTTCATCGCTTCCTAGAAGGCGCTGCCTGCGAAGGTACAAAGAGTCCTGCCTTACACTGTGAGCCTTCCATTCTTACCTCCTGGCCAGGACCACCAAAACCCACTTGCGGGGACATCCCCACTTTTAGCCATGGGGAGGCAGGCTTCACAAAATCCTGTGCAAGCATATTCCTATGCTTGCTACAGCATACCTTGTTATTGTTTTCCTTTTAATGCTCAAGAAAAAATTCTCTGGTCACACAGGTTACAGAATTCAGGTGATTTGGCAAACTGTGAAGTGGGGGGGGGGTGTGCACGCATGCACGCACATGCAGATCAAACATCTCCCAGATTTAAGGATGATCAGTATGTATGGAACTTTCAATGCATTTGAGTATAAGACATATTGCCTGAAAATTCCTACGCAAGCCGTTTCAACCTCTCCCCCCCCCCCATTCAGAAGCGTTTTGAACTGCCTTTTGCTCATGTCATGTTGAAACTATGACTCCCAAGTACTGCCAGAATAAGTTACAACAACTGCATATAGGCCTGTGTTTCTTAATAATACCAAATACCAGTGTTCGAAGCTGAATCCCAAAGACACAGTCATGTCTGCAAGCTGTCAAACCTGAACATTAGTTCAACTACTGACTTTCAAAATCAGTATGTGATGCAGCCTCCTGGGGGGAAAAGTCAATTTGACAGATGAAAGCCTCTTCCTTGCTTTTCTGTGCAAGGTTGCTATATCTCTACTCTTTATTGTTGACTCTTTGTAAACTTTCTGCAGTTTAAGCACACACTGAATTGGTTAGGGTAAATTGCATCTTCATGATAAGCTAATGTTCTGATGTTATGGTCTGGTGTTATGCTTCTTAAGATATGAGTGTGTTCTTGAGAGTACAAGTGTGGCCGACATCACAAAATGGCCATTCACACCAAAGTGGTAAATGTATGGGCTGCATATGTCAGAATACAGATGTAATCTCTCATAACTGGGTGACACCCTCTTCACCCTGCCCCACTTCAAAACGATTCCTACACACAGAAAGGTAGCATGTCTGTTAAAATGCTAGTTTTCTATGTGCAGATTATTATTATTTTTAACTTGTAGAGAGGCCTCCATCTGAGCTCATTTTAGACATTTTGAAGTGACATTAGTCTAGAGACAGCTTTGCCACCTACAAAATAAATAGGACCATGAGGTCATGTCAGATAGCTGCAGTTATTAACAAAGATATGTTTTTTTAAAATTAAGGGAGCAGCCAGACTGAAAACCTAAGTTTCACTTCCACAAAGTAATCTAGGAAGTGAACAAGATTAGAATACTTTCTTACAAATCCCAAGCCCTTTGAGACATGGTAGTGCTTGGAATTCCTTAGTTTGATAGCCCTTTCAGATCTGTAGTGGACACACATCAATCATATTTAATGGATGAGATGTCATTCCCCTCCATCCATGCTCACCAACCAGGCTTTTCTCACAGGGACCATAAACTCAGAAGTGGGATATGCAGACTTACTATTGCTACTGCTAGCCATCACCAAGTAGCACACACAGGTTTCTCAAGCTTCAGCTTCCTGCTGTGGTTGCTCTGCAGCTTGTGTTTCCTTTCTGGTGATGACTCATCAGGTCATCAAAATGGAAAATGGCAGCTCATCGAAATGGAAAAACACCAGCCTTCTCTTGATGCTCTTGCTGTAGTGGAACCTCTGGCCTAAGGTAAACTTCCCTTTACAGCATTTAAAATACAGAGCATTCAAATGCAGCATTTTATGTACATTTAAACTTTCATACATAGGGCAAACTGCTACCAGGTGATCTCTGTGCAAGATGAATAAATGGAAACAAATTATGCATTAAGAAAAGTAACACAGAAAATACTGTTTTCATCTTCCTGGCCCTTCAGCTACGGGAGTCTTTTCTTTCCCCTTCTTTCTTTTTCTTTTTCTTTCAGAAGGGTGACTTGGCAACACAAAACAACTAATTTATGAGTGTTTGTTGTAAAAAGCTGTTGTTTAAAGCTCGGTAGAATAAAATATTAGATAGTTAGAGGAGTAGGCTTTGGCCTAGAAAAGTTTATACCAGAATGGAAACAGTGGCTGAAGTCTCACAGACTCTTTGTTACTGTTTCCCATGGAGACTGAGAGAGACACAGACACACCACATGGACAAAATGGTTAATTCCCTGTAAAATATGTTGAATATTCTGTTTATATTTCATATTATGGAGGCTCTTGGCTTCCCTAATTCAGCCTTATTTACAGCTTTGCCATCTGCTAGGCCCAGCTGAGGCCTTTAATGTCAGTTGCTCCAATGAGGGTAAGTGGAGCCAGAATCAAGGGCTGAAGCCACCTTTTGAGGCCTACAGGCCCTTTTAAGACACCTAATAAAGGAATACTTGTGAATGGGAACAAAACCCCAACAAAACATGGAAATGGTAGTTATGACACAACGGGGGGAGGGGGCAGTGTGGTGCTGCAGCTGCCTTTTAGCCCTCACGAGTACCCTCACTGATGAAGATGATTTTGACTGAGACAAGAAGGCATTTCTGAGTAGGCCTCAGACACAGCCGATAGTCACAGATGTTCAGGGGGCACATTTCCTCTCGTGCGCCACATTCTGAGGGCCACATGCCTGTGGCAGCTGGGGCCAGAGGTAGAAATGGGTAGAGCTGTGGTCCCCACACCCCACAGAAGGGCAGTTTGATTTTTAAGGGGAGCAATTTGAGAATGAGGTAAACCAAGTTAATGGCCTTTTAGGCTTCCTCTGCGTGAACAGAAGTTCATTTTCTGAATAATAAGAATTACATGTCACCGGGGGGGGGGGGATTGGGATTTTAGAGATGCTAAGGTGGGGCATGGCAAAAAAAAGGGCTGGGAATGGAATCACTGGGGTAGAGCAAAAGATACAGCTTTTGCATTTCTACACTGCCTTACATTCCAGCCATGGGTTAAAGGTAAAGGTAAAGGTACCCCTGCCCGTACGGGCCAGTCTTGACAGACTCTGGGGTTGTGCGCCCATCTCACTTAAGAGGCCAGGGGCCAGCGCTGTCCGGAGACACTTCCGGGTCACGTGGCCAGCGTGACAAAGCTGCATCTGGTGAGCCAGCACAGCACACGGAAACGCCGTTTACCTTCCCGCTGGTAAGCGGTCCCTATTTATCTACTTGCACCTGGGGGTGCTTTCGAACTGCTAGGTTGGCAGGCGCTGGGACCAAACGACGGGAGCGCACCCCGCCGCGGGGATTCGAACCACCGACCTTTCGATCGGCAAGCCCTAGGCGCTGAGGCTTTAACCCACAGCGCCACCCGCGTCCCCCAGCCATGGGTTAAAAATCACCAAATATACAAACACATAACACACAAGCAACAAGGCAGGCAGGGAGCACAATCCCAATTCAAAGACACCATCTAGCCAGGCAGAAACACTCAAGCAAGGAGAGATGCAGGGTCTGTGACAGGTGTTGCCTGTCACTGTATAATAAATATTGCCCCCCCCCCCAATTGCAGTTTCACCACAGAGCCAGGCCTTGCCAGCACCTGAGGTTTGACTTTAAGATAAAAAAACAGAGGAACAGAGGTACTAAGTCCTTCAGATGCTCTCTCCACCTGTGGTGTTTGCCCCAGTTCAGCAAAGTCTTGGGTGCAAAGAAGCCCCCCTCCCCTGGATGAAAAGCCTGCTTTTTGCAACTTGGGCCACTCAACAGGGATGACAAATTTCTGGTCTGCATGCTTGCCGCTAGCTCAGAGGCTTATTGGAGCTACCAGCAAATTGCAGCCTTTTCAAAAAATGCAAGCCACATGGACAATTGTGGTGAGTGAGATGCTTCACAAGATATCCGGCAGTGGGGTGTGTTAGAGAGCTGGGAATGAGATTTAGAAGATGTCAGGTGGAAGGAGAGCCTGGGGTTGGGGGCGAGAGGAGGACCATACAGGAATTGGGCCAGTTCAACCCTGAGCCTTGAGTTTGGGGTTAGAGTGGTCCTCCAGATGTCCACAGGTGAACTGACTCTCCTCCTCTGCTTTCTTTCAGGACATTGTGGGACAGCTGGCCTCCATCTCTGAACATTTTCCACTCCATCTCTCCAGCCTTTTGAAGCCAGAATTATCTATGCTGGTGTTACCAGGACAAGGTAGCAACAGGGCAATCAGAGTTGTGGCCAGGACGTCACATAAAGATACTGAAGATTGAACATTGTAATGCAGAACACAAGGCAGTTGTGGGAGGCAATGAGGCAAATCCTTCGCTGACAAAACAAAAACATCATCCAAAGCATCGTGTTGAAACTGATAATGTGTTACGGTGCAGCACATGCATCTAGCCGCCGGAGAACCAAGTTGCTGATGACAGTCCTAGCAAACACGGTGTGTACAGCAGATACTTTGAAAAGGAACAGAAGATCCTGGTAAGAATACTAATGAAATTGAAATAGAGATACTTCACGGACAGAATAGTTTCTTGGGCACATCTCATTCTGCTACTGAGCCATGATACACTGAGTGATTAAACCATTATTAGATACACAAGAAGTTATGATAAACTGAGATGCTCATGTGAAGAGAGGTGGGAAGGTGGGAACCCCGAGGTTTACCAAGCAATGTGCAAATGAACGGAAGCGGCAGTGGTTGCCGTATGTTGTGGTGCAGAAAACTTCTCTAATGATAGCAATTAGGTCCAGAGGCTGTGAAGCATGGCTAAATGCATTCAGGAAGAGCACACATCACATTTGGGTGGGAAATTAATGAGCTGCTCTTCATGTGCAAGGGGGAAGGCATTAGGGAACTGAATTAAAAGATAAAGCATTGGAGCAGCTTTCAGCTGGGTTCTGGTTGTGCTCACATCCCCTTTAATTAGAGGCAGGCAGCCGTATGAGAAATGCAGCAGCACCTTCCAAGCCTGAACTTTAATAAGCGGAGGGTCGTCGAGAAGAAACTGAATGGGCCATGCTTGCAGGCAGCCAGGCTCCAAATTGCAGCCACTTACCATTTCAGAACCTTCAGATATTCTGCTTTACTGTTGGGGATTATCCTTGCATTGAAGCTGGTAATGACTTTAAATAACATTATTGAGAACTTTAAAAAAAAAAGAAAAGGTAACAATTGGAGGAAGGGGTTTGAGAGGGTGATGATTGCCACTAAGTGTCAGAGAGGCGTCTACTGAATGTTGCTATCAAGTTGGTTGTCTGTTGTTTAAGGAGAGGGTGTCCTGTGGCTGCTGAGAACTCATCTCCTCACTTGCCTAGCAGTTGGACTTACCACACACTCTGGCTGGTGGCTCCAGCATCATTTTAGGGTTGTAAAAGTCCCATGCTGGTGGGCCCCAATATGAAATTTAAGGGAGCATCTGCATCATTTTAAAAGTGCTGAACTGTGCCCTGGAGATCAGCAGGCACCGTTGCTCATTTCCTAGCTTTGTTTTGTGTATTCTTAGGCCCCATCTGTGGTATATATGTACAGCGGTATCATATCATTTTAAACAGTCAGTTACTTGCCCTTGAAAGAATTCTGAGACCTGCAGTACCATCACAAAGCTACAGTTCTCAGAATTTCCTAGGACTGGAGATTAGGATTAGAGATTGTTGAACCGGTCTGAAAATTGTAGCTCTGTGAGGAGAATAGGGGTCTCCTAACAGCTCACAGCACCGTTAACAAACCGCAGCTCTGGCCCCTCCACCTCTCCCCCCCTTTTCCTCCTAATGTCTCAACAAATGAAACTGACCAATGGAAAATGTAACTTGAAAAAAGAGACATTGCGCATACATTTGTAAACCAAGAAATCTTTAATAATAATAATAAAAATGAAAGCAAACTGCAGCTCCCAGAATTATTTGGAGGACGCCATGGCAATTTAAAAGAGCCACTGCAGTACTGTTCTAGGAAGCGCATACAATGCTGGACAAAGCGTTTAACTACTTCAGCCAGCAGTAACTTGGTGTTTGTCATGATTATTTAATTGCATTGCCTGTTTTTCCTTGACTCGCCTAGTTAGCTATTGAGACTGTTTTCTCAAGTCTAGGAAGGCTTTGCAGTCTGAGCATTTTCCGGAGTGAGGAAGAACCATAGCTCAGTGGTAGAGCACATGCTGTACATGCAGAATGTCTCATGTTCAATCGCCTCCATAACAAGCAACTATTAAAGTTGCACCCAGCTCCATTCAAGACAAGGATTTGGCAGTCCTTTTTTTCTTCCCCAG
Organism: Podarcis melisellensis; assembly: GCF_964234715.1. NCBI lineage: Eukaryota > Metazoa > Chordata > Lepidosauria > Squamata > Lacertidae > Podarcis > Podarcis melisellensis. Next base: position 81,857,992 of record NC_138537.1, read on the forward strand.
CTTATTCTTGTGATTGCTGACACACCAGCATTTTGTATTGAAATGACAAAGAGTCTTGTGGCACCTTAAAGACTAACAAATTTATTGTGATGTAATAAAAAAAGAAAAGTAAAAGGTAAAGGACCCCTGAATGGTTATGTCCAGTCAAAGGCGACTACAGGGTTGTGGCGCTCATCTCACTTCAGGCCAAGGGAGCCAGGCATTTGTCCACAGACAGCTTTCCAGGTCATATGGCCAGCATGACTAAACTGCTTCTGGTGTAACAGAACCCCATGACGGAAACCAGAGTGCACAGAAACACCGTTTACCTTCCCTTATCTTCTTGCACTGGCGTGCTTGCGAACTGCTAAGTTGGCAGGGGCAGGGACAGAGCAACGGGAGCTCACCCCGTTGTGGGGTTTCGAACCGCCAACCTTCTGATTAGCAAGCCCAAGAGGCTCAGTGGTTTAGACCACAGTGCCACTGTCCCATTGTGATGTAGCATTTGTGGACTACAGTCCACTATGTATCTGTGCCAGAAATGAACTGCAGAAAAGGACAGTAGTACAGACATCCTGGCATCATTAAAGCAATGAACACGTCTAGTGCAAGAAAAACCCATTGTGCCACAAGGGATAGCATTGCCTCTCTTGATGTGTTGCAGTACAGTGGGTTTCACACCACAGGTTCCCTTTGAAATGCCATTGCTCCTGGATGGTCAGTCACACAGGGTCTTGCGAGGTAAGGGGTCAACAATGGCCTGAAGGGATTGGGTTGCTTTTGAGTAGCTGTGGATCAGAAAGTACACCAACATGCTTCAGACGTTTAGCCAAATGGGAGCGATAGATAGAGGAGTTAACCCACTGGTGGAGGAAGAGGGGCCGGGGGCAGCACACCACCCCGACACCATGATCCCAGTGGAGTGCCATCACGGCTACCCCCCCCCCCACAAGCTGGGTGCCATGCCCCCGAAGGCAGTGCATCACTCCCCCAAGACGCACGCCAGCCATGCCCCCGCCCGCACTCTGCCCCCGGTGCCGAAGCATAAAGCTCTGCCACTGAGTTAACCTCCTGTTTTGGGCCAAAAACATAAGCCTGTGCTTATGTGGCTTCTCCTTACCAAATGGCAGCTGTTGCCGCAATAATGCCCATTAGCAGATAGGAAACATAATTGGCCAGTGATTCATTGTGCTTCGTGCTTATGAGGAAAAGAGGTGGGCTTTTTTTAGAAAGAAAATAAAACATTTCCCATAACCGGGGCTTTTTTTTCAGCTGGAACTTGTTGGAACACAGTTCCGTCACCTCTTAGGTGGGTGCCATTGCCATTCTAAGAGAACAAGGGAGCTGTTCATGGTGAGTTTCAGCACCTCTTTTTCCAGAAAAAACAACACTGCCCGTAATTAAGCTTGTGCTATATCTAACATTAGTTTTGAAATGTGGAAGGAGCAAAAGGAAATTTATCCTCCATAGCTTTAAAGCACATTCGGAGCACATTTTCTCCAAAGAATCCTATGAACTATAGTTTGTTGAGCTCTGTGAGGGGTAAGCTACAGTTCCCAAGATTCTTTGATGGAAAGTGTTTTGAACGTGCTTTAAAGCTCAAATCTGTGGGTGTAACACAATAATAGCTTTTATTAAGCCAACCAACATGCCACAGACCAGTGTGCAAGCTTTTAAGATCAAGATATAAATATAAAATAGAGAGGAAGCTTTTTGCCAATTTTGTGACATTTCAGTGTACCTAATAAAGGTATTGCTCTAATTTGGACTTTCGTTTTTCCCTACCTTGGGAGTCAACAAGGCTACATTTATTCCAATTCTGTGATGTGGAATATATGAACCTTTTAATGCAGAATTATAACCTGTTCTTTATATTCCCATAATGTCTACTTCAGCCAGCAGTAGCTTGGTCTATCTCAGATTGGCTTCCTCTTAACTAGTTTAGATAGATAGTTTCTAAAAGGAACTGACAATCTCACGAAGATCGGTCTACCAACATCCATTAGCCATCATAGCTAAATGGAACCCCGTGATCAGTAGTAGTATATGTCTGAATATCATCTATTAAGGTTGGCCAATGGAGAAATGGGTTGTTACTTCTGGAACAATCACTAGCAAGGCAGGAATGTATCTGGTTGGCTGTGGTTGGATTTAGATATATTTTTGGCCCAAAACAGGAGGGGTTTAACTCATCTATATCCACTCACCCCCAATTTCTTAGCTACAGAACCCCTTCTTCCTCTGGGCTAGGAGGAGTATAGGATTAGAACCCACACTTACATTGACCAAGTCTGGGGTTTTTTTTCAGCTGGAACTTGCTGGAACTCATTTCCGGTGCCTCTCAGGTAGTTGCCATTGCTATTATAAGAGAACATGGACAGTTCCGGCATCTCTTTTTCTAGAAATATAGTAAAAATATCAGTTTTAACTCACTAAGCCAAACGTCTAGGACTTGCTGCTGCAGCAGCTACTAATCTCCAACAAATTAGTAACTGGGAAGACAAAATACTTGGGCAAAATTTGCTGTTGTGAATCAGTGCTGTAGACAACAGCAAGCTAGGTCTTGTAATGTTAATAGGTCTCTGTGACACATCTCCTGCCTGGTGCATTTGTGATGGAAAACAAAACCCCCTTCAGTCACATGAGAGTAGACTTGGTCACAAAATTCTTTCCTTTCACAGTCATACCTTTCCTTGACACCCTGCCAGTTGGTGTTGTGATCTTATGGGCTTTCTGCATACTTTAAAAATGGCATACATCGACTTTTCTGGCCTCCGCTGTTGGCTTTTGCCTTATAAGGATTAGCACGTCTTTGCTCTCTCTCACTCTTTTGTTTAGGATCCCCAACTTCAAAACAGTCCATATCTGGCTTTGTGTTGACCTGCGGCACTTGAACTAATGGACATTCACATAAACAGTGTACTGGGTTTTGTGTGCACATTAACAACTTGTTTGAAATTTGTTGGCCCTTAAACTTTTAACCTCAGACTCAGTTTTTTTAGCGTGTTTTTTAAGTCTGGAGATTCAAGGAACACTGCTTCATCCCACGTGGATGTTTAGGCTGCAATTCGAGCCCTGGTTATCTGGGAGTAAGCTCCAATGAATTCCTATAATAGAATCACAGAATTGCAGAGTTAGAAGGGACAACGAGGGTCATCTAGTCCAACCCCATGCAGGAATCTTTTGCCCAGTGTAGGACTCAAATCCATGACTCTGAGATTACGAGTCTTGTGCTCTACTGACTGAGCCATGCATCTTGGGCAATTTATTTCTGAGCAGACATAGTTAGGATAGTGCTGTAAATTATCTAGTCTTCTCTGCAGGATCTTTGCATGCCGAGGTCCCCAAGACACCCCCCAATAAAACACAAGTGACACATTATTTTTGTTTAAGGTTTTTGGCATAATTTTGGCCACAACTTTATTAAATTACAAGCAATGTGAGTGGTCGCTTAGGCATGGGCTGCGACTATCTGACCCCACACGGGGACAGTCTGACATTCGCACGCCTGCAAAGTCAGAAAAGAGTAAGACACCCGGGGAGAGAGACGGGACTGGGAACCATGCCTCACCTCTCCCCAAATGCTCCCGGGGGCTCTTGCGTGACCCTAGCCCCTTGACAGGGTTCGGACAAAAGCATGGCGAGCCCCTGGGTTCCTTTAGTGGAAAACCCTTGCAGCAGCAGCATTTTGGAGGGGCAGGCACAGCCAAATCCATACCCCTCCACCAACCAATTCCCAAACCAATGCCTAACCGCAACCTTACAAGTTGTGACGATTTGCTACGCAGTAGGAAAAAACCAAATGGCACCAGCCAACCAGCCAAATGGACAAAATTCCTACCGGGCCCCTGCCCCCAAAGCAGACGACCCCATGACAAGCATAGCAAGGTCAAGCCAACAGCCTAAAATAGGGAGGGAGGGTGGGTGATCCAATGCACGGAGCGAAAAGAGGAAGCTCAACGCTGCATGCAGGGCATTTAAAGACTAGGGCTGTCAATCAAAAAATGGCAACATATAATTCTCCCCAGCAACAGCCAGCCCTCTGCTAATGGTGGCCAAACTCTTTCCGGCCCAGCAATGGCGGGGTGTCTTGCTAGCCCCCACTGCAACACATGCTCTCCATGAAGGAAAACACACTTTATTAGGAGGACTAGCAAGTTTCTGAGATTTGTTTGCTGATAATTGCACTCCAGGTTGTCAGTTTCTGAGTATCAACAGCTGCATGAGAAATGCAGTTTCTCCTAAGTCAGGCAGAGCTGTCCTAGCTACAGCTAAAGTTTACTCACTGGTCCTCTTTGGAAGTGTGTAGTCCATAACCACCACGATCAACAACAGAATGTTCCAGGATGCTGGAGGGTTAGCTTGTTGTAGGAGTGGAAATCTGGATTTACTGCATTTTAACATATATCCACCTTGCTTATATTCAAAGCATGATAGCCCAGTATCTGAACTGAAGTTACAGAAGCAGCATGCTCATAAGAAAGAAAGATTTACTTCTTAAATGCATCAGTTGGACCTGTTCAAAGTAAAAGCACAATATTTGTCAATCGGCATTTGTGGAAGGATTCCTTCCACTCTCTTTGGACTTGAGAATTGCCAGCTCTTGCAAAAGAAGCTTCTTGCCTGACTAAGATGTTTCCTGAACTCTGCAAGAAAGAACCAGCTAAAGGATGCTTGAGTTAAGTTTAAAGTTACCTCCCTTCAAGCACAAGTGGGGCCATGCTGGCTGGTGTTGATGGGAGTTGACAAGAGGTGAAAGAAGCCTGCTGTCTACATTGTATAATAATGTGTGTGTGTATATATATTATATATATATATATATATATATATATATATATATATATATATATATATGCAGGTTTTGGTGTCCTCGGGTGTCTTCCCGTGTAAAAGTTGGGGTGTCTAGGCGACGTTTCGACGAGGTCTCACTCGTCATCTTCAGGCTGGTGCTTTCGGCTTCTTGTTACTGGAACAGAGCAGGATCTCAGTGTTTGAGTTCCTATAAATACTGTTGAGGGGGTGTGGTGTATAGCCTCCAATGTTCTGGGCAGAGAGGAAGTTCCCAGGCTAGTGTGCCTTTTCTTCTTTTGTTCCTTAATTACTTGAGGGATATCCTGAGTGATTTCTTGAGTGATATCCTGAGTACCACTTAGGTGGGTCATTAGGTGTGGATTAGTTGCTAAAGTCTTTGTGTCTTGACCTCTTGAACTTTGTGAAGAGTTTTTCTGAGAAGATGGCTGTACTGCACTTAGTTGTGCTCTGGCTTGGCTTCGTGTATAGGGGCGAGCTGTGGTTTTGTGGCTTGTGTCAGCCAGATCTGTGTAGGGATTGCAGGGGGGTGCAGCATCCGGAGGTGCCTCCATGGTTTGGCTACTGGATGGTGTCTGTAATTTATCTGTGGAGAGGGTCTGGGTTTGGGTCTGGTGTGGTTGATTGGTGATAGCGTTCTGTGTGCCTCTGGATCATGGTGGCACCTCCGGATGCTCAGGATATCACTCAAGAAATCACTCAAGATATCCCTCAAGTAATTAAGGAACAAAAGAAGAAAAGGCACACTAGCCTGGGAACTTCCTCTCTGCCCAGAACATTGGAGGCTATACACCACACCCCCTCAACAGTATTTATAGGAACTCAAACACTGAGATCCTGCTCTGTTCCAGTAACAAGAAGCTGAAAGCACCAGCCTGAAGATGACGAGTGAGACCTCGTCGAAACGTCGCCTAGACACCCCAACTTTTACACGGGAAGACACCCGAGGACACCAAAACCTGCATTCCTGTACCCGTGAAAATCTACGAAAGCAAATATATATATATATATATATATATCTGTGTGTGTGTATAACCTGAATGTTGCTAACTGCCTGCCTGACTAACTATCTTCCATAAGAGGGGATTTTATGCTGTGAGTTCAGTAGTCTAAAATCAGGGATGGGAAAACCATGGTTTTTAAACATTGTTGGACTCCAACTCTCATCAGCCCTAGCCAATAATCATGGCGAATAATCAGGATTATGGGAGTTGTAGCCTAGGAGGGCCACAGCTTCCCCATCATAGAAGATGGTGTGTTCCTGATTCCCTTCTGACAGTGCATCCTTATTCCTGTCCTCCTGCTAGAAGCTATCAGTGGGGTGTGCACACACAGATGCCTTTATATCAGGCTCCTTTGTAGATCTGAAATGTTGCATGCGGGGTCATTAAACCCTTTTGCAAATCCCAAAGTCCTAACTTCTTCAAGTATTTAGTTCATTTAGACTGGAATGAAATAGGAGGAGCTGACATATGAGAAATGTTAGATAAACAAGATTCACCCCATGAAGAGACCCTGATGGCAACATCTTGCTATTTTTAAACTTGAGAACACGCAACTTAATTTATATATGTAGTCTTTCCTCCTTTTCAGGGGGCAGGGGGAGAGGGAGATGTCCTGGATCTATTACAAATGTCAGAGCAGAGTCAGCCAAGGTTGTCTTTTCAAAATTCTGCCATTATGGTATTTTTAGCAGTGGTTACATTCATCAGTTCACCTTGCAGCTTCTTATGTTGCACATAATTATCACTGCAGTTATTAAGACTTGTGGGGAAGGAGGTGGAAACGTCTATTTTTGAGTGTGGTTCCAAGCATACGGATAATTCGGAGGGCTGCCTCAGCCATCGTGCTCCATTCTCAGGCAAGGGAGATGTTGCTTGCTTTATTAAGTTCCTCTTAACTGGAGGTGCCAGAACGGTTGCTAGGACGTTGGATACACAAAGTACACGTTCTCCCAAAAGCCTAGCAGGGCCATCACTAGTCATCAGTTGGCGCTTTGGATGTGGAGAGTCTCATGCACAGCTGAGGGCCAAAATAGATGTGCTGTTGATGGCGTTCACGCAGTTAACATGGCACATTTCCCATTATGTAAATAACAGCCGCAGGGAAGCCTGAGCATCTTTATGGCTCTGGGAGAGGGAAAATGCAACTCTCTCCTGGCCCAGGTCTCCACAAAGAAAATCTCCTTTCTGAAGCAATCAGCATTTCCGCAGAAGCTTCCATTGGGATGAATAAGTTGCGGGATGAGGGATAGGAAGAGGAATATCAGTTGTTGTGCATTCCAGCTTGTTTTCACATGGAACAAAGACTGCAAATAAATATTTGCAATGTCCATTACATGTAACACACAGGAACTAGATAATGGATACAACCCGTTATCCAGATCTAGCCTTTGACGCTTCACAGCATCGTCCCCTCATTTATCTATTTCTCTCTTCTCCTCTCTGATAACCCAGAAGAGCCAGAGCTGTCATTGTTCCACAAGCCCCATACCTTCAAATTTGGGGTAAATCCGGTAATCCCAGATTTCAATGCCATGCCAATAAAGCAGCCTCTAGCTATTGGTGCAGGATAACAGATTTAAATCAATAACCTTTAGTAAGCCTTTTTGTAGAACTGCTGTGCAATTCCAGCCCCCTTTTACATATCCTTCAACTGAAGGTATCTGAAGAAGTGTGCATGCACACGAAAGCTCATACCAGTAACAAACTTAGTTGGTTTCTAAGGTGCTACTGGAAGGAATTTATTTTATTTTATATCCTTCATCTGTGAATCTTAGGGATCTTAGTTATAGGATGGTGACCAAGTGCCTTTGCGTTGCTCATGGATGATTGGTAATAGAGTTTATTTGCACCTGCTTAATGTTGCTTAATGTTAGTAATTGACATATTAGGAATTTAAAGTATAGTACTTGGTGCCAGCATTTTAAAAAGTTAAAAATAACAGCCCCAGATGCTCTGTAGAACAGGACTCCAAATAACATTTCCCAAACAAGAGGACGAAAGTTTTAGATGACTGAACTGCAGAAAATTGACTAATGAAATAGACCTAATGTGTTTAGTGTGAATTTTCTAGCACTCAAAACAATTACTTAACCATCTCTCTCTCGGCTTGTAAAAATAAATTTATATTGATGGCATAAAAATTGCTGATACATTTTACCTCCTCCTAATCAAATAAATAGCATTTTCTCTCCAGGAAAAATGGTTAATCAGGAATAAGAGACGAATGCAGCCCACCTTGCACTGCAATCACTTCAGATTCAATAAATTAAGCACCACTAGGACAGATTAATATTTGCATGGCAGCCTCTTTGGAAGAGACTCTGCAGAGCTTTTTAATCAGCACAGGGCCTTCCTTTCTTCGTGGTGAATTGGTGCCCTGAATGGCCGCCCTGTGCTTAGGGTTGCAGTGGGGGACTTGGCAGCTCTCCAGGTCTTGCTGGGCTACAACTCCCACTATCACTGACCATTAGACATGCTGACGGGATTTAGAGCCCCAGCAATACCTTCAGGGCCACAGGGTCCCCACCCCTGCTTTACTCGACCAGCTGCCCTGCTTGTATGCATATAAAGCAGGAGGGTGGGGATAATTGTTCTGGGTAGTTTCCTCTCAGTTGTGCTCCTCTTTTGAAGTAAAAGTAAGACAGTCACACCCTCATATGGGAACTGGGCAGACATGTGAACCACAGGTGTGTCTGCCCCCATCACATTTAGTTTGGGCTGGTGTGATGTCTCTCTAGATTACCACCCATTCCCCTATCACATGGGAACAAACCCTCCAGTACTGTGCTTTTCAGTAGAGTTGGTTCATCCATTTGGCAGTGAGTCACAGGAGTGAAGGGTGATAAATAAATCAGAAGAATGAGCCTTCAGTTTCACAGTCATTTCTTAATATCAGCTCATTTGCATTATAGGTCTTGGAGATCTTTGTTTTTCCAACACGCCATTTCTAAATTGAATAGATTTAATTGCAGCTCAAGACTGGGCTTGCATTCAAAAGATTATTCTTCTGTCCACCCTCTCCAAATATGTGTGTCTTCAGGCCAAAAGAAATTAACTGCAATAGTGTTATGCTAGTTATTACCGCTGGTAATAACTAAATAACCCATCAGTGTTCAGGTCAGGATTGTTGGTATGCTAGCAATAATAAATTATAACTTGCACATCAGTCCAGCTTTTAGCATGTGGAACAGGCTTTCTGAGTGTTTATCTCCCCCCCTTTTTTCTTTTCTTTTAGAAAACAGCTTTGTGTACCTGCTTGGTCAAAAAGCCAGATCTTTAATCATGAGCACAGGAAATAAGTTTTTTTCAGTGGTGGCCCCATAGCTAAGGATCTCCCTGCTTTAGTAGTATGATTCCACACACACACATACCCCGGCATTTTCTTATAAGTGAGCTCTGTCTTCTTTTGACTTCTATCTTCTTTTGACTAGATGTGTGACTTCATTACCCTTCTTCAGTGGCTGGGAGTTAGGGTTTTTGTATATTTTTGGCTGGCTTGAAATGAAATGGTCTTACTGTTCAAATATTTTAAATGAGAATGGTGGTGGTTGTTTTAAAACATTTTTATTGTATGTTGTTTTGGGAAGCTATATGATAGACTAGAAGATTACAAGGGAGCTCCTTAAATAAAACATAAATAAATAACTCTAGATGAATTGGGGATACTGGGATACTACTGATCCAGCAATATATATGTATCGAAAGCCAAAAAGTTAGATTGCCTCTGATCAGCTGTGTAGGAAGGGACGCAGAGGAAGGGAAGCAGAGATTCAGTACTTCTCTTTGTCCTTTCTACCAAACAGGTGATTCCAGCTTTCTTGATTCACCTGTTTCGTGTGCTCTGGTCTGGCTATTTGCATGCATGCTTTGTTCAATCAGGCCACAGTGTTTACCAAATAAGCCTGATTAAATAAGATGTATTGGCATTAAACTGTGTGTAAGTTAGTTAGATATTTTTATCTGACAACTCTGGCAGTTACTTGTACCAGCTTTTCATTTTGTGACCTCAAAGCCCAGCGTTTGTGATGTCAGCAGTGATGTCAGCAATACAGTCTTGGAAGGAGTAGATGATTCCCCCCTCCAGCTGATTTCTGTGCCTCAATACTGCAATTCCAGGGGGTTGGCACATTCAAGAGTGGACTTTGGTGCCCTGTGTGAGGCCAAATTTTGGCACCCCCAAATGGATCTTCTCAATTGTGGGTCTTCTAAATTTTGTGCCCCATCGGCTGGGGGCCCTGTGCGGGGGAACCACCTGCACCACCCTAAATCTGGTGCTGGGCACATTGGTTCATAAACATTAGAGACTTATACATATGAAAGAGATATTTGCACCATTGGAGTGACAAGAAGATAGAAATGGACACCATGAAAGGAGGAAGGAGCTGAAAAGCTAGGTAGATTATAATAGGTATCACTGCTTGTTGTGAATATGCTCATACACCACTTTCACCTGCAGGAAATGGGTTTGGCAGAAGCTCTTGACTTCAATTCCCAGCATCTCCAGGTAAGGCTGGAAGAGCCACAGTCAGTCAGCATAGAGACAATACTGAACTATATCAATCAATACTGTAATTCTGAGCCAGACCATGGATCGATAAAGCTCAGTATTGTCTTTACGTGCTTCCAATGTTCCTTTGGAAGCGAAGGCTCTATCAAACCACATTCAACAGCTTTAAAAACAGTGTTGTCTCCATCCCAAGCTGACATGCTGAATGAAAAGTGTTATGCGTGTGGATTATGGTGGTACCACAAGGATTATGGGCTGTTTACAGATGCTTTTCATATAGGAGCATGGGTGAATTGTTTAGTGTCTGATGAAGCCACAGCCATGCAGTTATTAAGCTATTTGTTTAATCTGACAAAGATTGTGACTCAACTTGCCATCGCTCAGCTGACTTTCAGAAGCTGGTAGTGATCAGGTAAACAGAGATTGAGAAATGAGGCAAGACAATAACAATGATGGGGGTACCACAGATTCAAGAACTTTCACTTTGTAATCCACATCTTACTCTGAATTCAAAACAAGTGAATCAACTCACTGGGTGTTTGAGAGATAGGGTGGGGTGATGTCTGTTGTGTCAGTTCAGTCACCTCTTTCTTTTGAAAAGAGAATGGTGCTTAGCAGAAAGTATGGAGTGAGAACTTTAGCTGTAGCGGCTTGTTGTCTCATTAAACTGCAGTAAATGGCAAGCCTTTAGAAGCGAGATAGAAATGTCTTTTTCAATGTCCTGCTAGCACCGCCTCCCATCCTTGGCAGCTGGCCATTTTGACAGCCCATTGCGTTTCTTTGAGGCTCAGCAGTCCAGGTTCTGAACCTGTCACCACAGGTCTTCCCCTCCATTTATATCCTGTGTCGCACAGAGTTAGAAATAAATTGTATTAAATAACTCCTGTCCTGGCATTGGGCAACACATCGATTTGCTCCTGCTGGTCTCAGATAACCCCTAGACACCAAATCATCCCAGATGGGAATTGCTTGGCTAGGACAAGTCTGTACTTCCTCTGTGCCCCTGAGTTAGCTCATAGCTATCATGGATGGAACTGCTGGTTCCCCAGTAACCAAGTAATCTAAAGCACCTGCCTATTATATAATTGAAGGGCAGTGATGGGGAACCATTTTTGATGCATGGGTGGAGCCAACCACCCGTCAATCACCTAATGTCATAAGATGTCAGGTGATTCAAATATCAAGCTGGGAGCAGACACAGGCTTCTATTTAACCTTAGTGCTATGCTCCCATAGCACTAAGATCAAAGAGATTTTTTATAAAGCCTTCTGCATCCTCTTTGATGGTAAAAGGCAACCGACAGAGCAGACTTTAATGGGGATTGATAAACAGACAGACAGACAGCCTGGCTGTAATGTTGTTTTTGCCTAGACTAAATCAGAGATGGAGAACATGTAGCCCTCCAGATGTCATCAAACTACAACTCCCATCATCCCTGACCACTGGCCATGCTGACTGGGGCTGATGGAAACTGCAGTCCAGCAACATCTGGAGAGCCACATGTTGCTCATCCTTGTGCTAGAGAATAAACCTAAGCTCTTGGCTAATAGAACCTGTGGAGTTAGCTAAGGAGGAAGCAAATGGAGGCTCCTGGAAGTTTCTCACACCATTCTGTATACTACAGTTGAGCTCCACAGCCTTAAATAAGTTGGAGTTCTTGTTATTAAATATACCAAGAAAAAAGCACACCAATAACTCAGGCCAACGTAAGTTTCAATAGTTTTTGTTACTATTGACTATTGATTTGTGAGTAGGGACCACTCCCACTATTGAAACTTACATTGGCCTGAGTTCTTGGTGAGCTCCACAGCCTGGCACATGGGTTCAAACATGCACACAAACTGAGAATGGTGATATCTAAAGCTAAAGGTAAAGGGACCCCTGACCATTAGGTCCAGTCGTGACCGACTCTGGGGTTGTGGCACTCATCTCGCTTTATTGGCCGAGGGAGCTGGCGTACAGCTTCCAGGTCATGTGGCCAGCATGACTAAGCCACTTCTGGCAAACCAGAGCAGTGCACGGAAACGCTGTTTACCTTCCCGTCAGAGCGGTACCTATTTATCTACTTGCACTTTGGCGTGCTTTCGAACTGCTAGGTTGGCAGGAGCAGGGACCCAACGACGAGAGCTCACCCTGTCGCGGGGATTCGAACCGCAACCTTCTGATTGGCAAGTCCTAGGCTCTGTGGTTTAACCCACAGCGCCACCCGCATCCCTGGTGATGTCGACTTCTGCTCAAAAAAATTCTAGCATCCAGCCCCAAATTTTATGCTGATGATTGGGCTTAGGGGCAAATAATAATAATCATAAGAAATGTCCCGGTCAATTTTTCTCCCCTGATCAGTTGGCAATCTTACCTGCCCTTTTAACCAGTGTTTTGGTCCACTCTTCGATAGAACCTCTTCAGTGCATTGAGGGGTGGAGCTACCTGCCCCAGCACCCAAAGCGGTGCAGGGGCGGGGCTAGCCGCCCACTGCCTCCACGGTGAGCGGGGGGGCACTGATAGTTGCCCGCGGCAGCATCATCCCTAGTGGCCCATCGCCCGCACAGCGAGTGGGGTGGGCAGCAATGTCATCCGCCCTCACGGCTGACACCCAGTGCAGAGTGCACCCCCCCTCACCAGCCTTCCTCCACCAGTGAGTGCATCACACTATCAACATTAGCAAATAAGTTAAGACATGTGAAATAAGAGCAGGTCTTGTCTATCATTTGACAAATCATGCAAGCAAAAGGAATTTTTTTATTTAGGCAACAACAATAGAATGCAAATACCTCCCAGAGGTGATTTTGTGTTTCATTAGTGATCATTATGCATGCTTACGAGACCTCTTGAAATAAGTATCTGCACAATTAATAGAACAAAACGGCTCTTGCAGCAATATATTAAAACCTGAGAACTGCTTGCAAAAATATGTACCTTAGTCAAAATTGCAGACAAGAATGTGGTTTTTAGGCAAGAGCCGCACTAACATTCTGAAGAATTTTTGTGAGGATTCTTTTTAACAAGTGCAACTTGATGCAGAAATGCCTATGAAATATCCTAAGCAGACTTGGGCAAGTCACTGTATCTCAACCTAGCCTCCGTTGCAGGGTAATGTTGAGGATAAAATGGAGCAAGGTTCAAGCCACCCTGATTTTCCTGAATGAATGCAATCTCATAAATTTACAAAATAGTTTAGGATGTTCTTCAGAGAGACAAGCACACCATGCAAAATGCAGCAGAGGTAATAGATATGCTGATACACTGTCGGAGGCAAGAAACTGGTTCAGGATCAAGAGCCACATCAGAAATAGTATTGTGAAACAACTTATATGCATAGTGTGACAGGTCAGAATATAAATATTGTAGAAGGAATGTGAAATGTCTACCAACTGTACCTGTAATAAGTAGATTTGCATATATCCATTAACATGACATGTGTCAAACTATAAATGCTTTGCCTTCGTTGCACAACAATATTTTTTAAATTCGGAATGCATTAGCATTAAATAATGAGAGATGATCACCCTGAATGCTGGCTTTTAAAATCCATTTCCTGGTTTCCAGCCCTTTAGCAATTATTGCTATCATATACTTTCATGCTTCCCAGTTGCTTAAGCTATCATATACTTTCATGCTTCCCAGTTGCTTAAGCCACGAGAAATTTCAGGGTCAGAACTCTCTGGGTTTAGGGATGCTTTGAGTAAGGAAGAGCACTGAAGACTTCTGATGAGCATGGCAAGTATATAAGTAGAAAATATAAGTAGTGGCAGAGAGGCCCTGCACCCCCAAAATACATTCAGCTTACAGCCATTTCATAGGTTTTTCTCACATTCTGCTTCTCCCCAACAGCAGGCTGCTTATTCAAACAAGTACACACTTCTGCTGCCTCCTCATCTGAGTGTGTGTGTGTGTGTGTGTTTGTGTGTTGGAGGGGACTGTCTGATAGGTGATCAGAGGCAGATATAGGGCAGTGCAACTGGTTCTGCCACTGGCCTCTGAGCCTAGAGGGCACCCAAATACAACAGTGAATTGAGCAGAATGGAAGGTGAGAGGTAGGTGTTTGCCAAATTGTGACCTTGCATAGGGAGCCACAGAAATTTAAAGGTCCTTTGTCTGCCCCTCAGTTTATCTTATTCCAACATATGGAGATAATCTCATCTGTTTCCTACGCACTATCTTCCATTAAAGGAACATCAGCACTCATCCCAGGATATTAAATCACAACTCGCCTAACAAAGAAAACGGTTTGCCAACTGCTGCCATGCCATTTTGAAATGTATCTCCCCAGAAGAAAAAGGCCCTTTGGGACCAACACACGAGAAATGCCCTGGGGCTTGCCGGTTCCCCAAAACTAACAAGGAGATCAATGTGAAATTGACATGTTTTTGCCCTGTAATCAGCCCTGTGATGTATGTCAGTTTTCTCAACTGCAATCATTTCCGTCAAAATACAATATTTTGTTCCTCACTAATTACAGAGCTCCAGGGAAATGGATTGGAAGTCTAAAGTATGTTGATTTTCTGCAGCCACCAGTAGCTTATACAGTGGTACCTCGGGTTACATGCGCTTCAGGTTACATACGCTTCAGGTTACAGACTCCGCTAACCCAGAAATATTACCTTGGGTTAAGAACTTTGCTTCAGGATGAGAACAGAAATCGTGCAGTGGCGGCGCGGCGGCAGCAGGAGGCCCCATTAGCTAAAGTGGTGCTTCAGGTTAAGAACAGTTTCAGGTTAAGAACAGACCTCCAGAACGAATTAAATTCTTAACCCGAGGTACCACTGTACACTGCAATCAGTTTCTTTGAAGAATTCAAGTTTTCTTCTTTATCCTGGGCCTTTTTTTCCACAGAAGGCATCAACCTCACAACAACGACCACCACCATCATCTAGGCATGCCCACCTAGCAGCCTTTCCCCTTTCTTCCTATTTAAATGTGAAGATTTAAAAACAAAAACCTCCCTGCCTCGGTTCTAAATTACAGCTCTACATAGCTCTTGTTGCCAAGGCAACTGGTCAATGCTCACTTTTAAGAATTACAGAAAGAGTAACCTGGTTTCCCAGAATATTGAATTCCTTCACACTTCTCTATACCTTGCCAGTTTAGTTGATTAGAGGAAATTACTGCCCCTTCTCAGGTACCCGAAAACTCCATAATAGCCTTCTTTTACTCTGACCTGTCTTACTTACATAACACCTGAGCGAAGGCTGAAAGCAGCAGTGTTGTGTATTTTGCAAATTGGCTGTACTGTATATAAAATGCACTCATTCTGTCGGAACTCACCAATACCTTGGCCATGGGTAGGGACAGGTAAAGGTAAAGGGACCCCTGACCATTAGGTCCAGTTGTGGCCAACTCTGGGGTTGCGGCGCTCATCTCGCTTTACTGGCTGACGGAGCCGGTGTTTGTCAGCAGACAGCTTCCGGGTCATGTAGCCAGCATGACTAAGCGCTTCTGGTGAACCAGAGCAGCGCACAGAAACGCTGTTTACCTTCCCGCCGGAGTGGTACCTATTTATCTACTTGAACTTTGACGTGCTTTCAAACTGCTAGGTTGGCAGGAGCAGGGACAGAGCAACGGGAGCTCACCCCGTCGCGGGGATTTGAACCGCTGACCTTCTGATCGGCAAGTCCTAGGCTCTGGGATAGTCAGTGCTTTTTCTGGGGGGACATAGGGGTACGCATACCGGCCTTGGCTGGGGAGGGCGGGGTATAAATAAAAAATTATTATTATTATTATTATTAAATATTTTGTGAATCTAAGTTAAGCCTCATTGAGGGGCAGTATTTCAATATGAGTAGGAAAATGAGAGCACCCCTAAACATTTTTTTTTTCAGAAAACAACAACACTGGGGACAGTTTCCTTCCAACAACATCTGCAGCCAAGCTGGTTGCTCTGCTTTTCTCTGGGGCGCAGCAGCAAGGCTGAGAGGTCTTGTCACCTGGGCAACCCAGGACCTCCATGCACACTTCCAGGCTTGTGCCCTGGAGAGGTCACTTTGCTGTTTCAGAAACAATTCAGGAGGCAGCAGTTACAAGTTGCCAGTCTTTGAAGACACACCAGGTGCTGTGATTCTCCAGCGGTTTGACTTCACCCTTGGAGGCAGACTCCGTTGTCTCTCAAGACAGATGGATGCCAACATGAGCCAACTCTAGCTCAGTCAGTAGAGCATCAGACTCAATCTCAGAGTCGTGGGTTTGAGCCCCATGTTGGGCAAAAGATTCCTGCAATACAGGAGGTTGGACATAATGACCCTTGTGGTCCCTTCCAATTCTACAATTTTGTGACTCTATGAATGTTATTTGGAATCTCCACTCTCCCAGGGCAAAGTGGAGGACGCTTCTAAACAAACCAAACACTTTTCATTTTCCAAATTCAAAATCTTGCCACCGATTTTACTCTTTGTCTTTTCCCCAAGTATTTACTGTATTTTTTGCTCTATGACTCACTTTTTCCCTCTTAAAAGCGAGGGGAAATGTGTGTGCGTCTTATGGAGTGAATGCAGGCTGTGCAGCTATCCCAGAAGCCAGAACAGTGATTGCTGCTTTCACTGCACAGCGATCCCTCTTGCTGTTCTGGCTTCTGGGATTCAGAATATTTTTTTTCTTGTTTTCCTCCTCCAAAAACTAGGTGCGTCTTGTGCGTCTTCTAGAGCGAAAAATACGGTATTTAACATGGAAGGCGAGGCAGTATGCATAGAATCCCCAGCTGGTCTCCTAATCCAGCCACTGACCAGTCCCGAACCTGCTAAGCTTGAGCAAGGTGGCTGCATCAGGTGTCCCCGGACCATACCTTTGCAGGACACTATTCCTCATCTGAATCAACTAATTGCACCAGCCAAGGTTACATAGCAGGCGGAACCAAATGCATCTTCACAACTAGAGTTTAGGTGGAACAGGAAGAATAAAAGGACTCTTAATATGAGAATTACCTGACGGTTGTGCTTCACATGGGCTCGTGTGACTACAATGGAATACTAATCCCAGGTTGCAATGACATTTTTTATTTGCAGATAGCAATCTGCATTTCAGAAAGTGATATTTAATACGGTGCTTCTGGCAACAGATTGTTCTCCAGTGTTTCAAGAATATGCTTATTTTTGAGGAGTCCCGTCATGCTGTTCACATTCCTTCCAAGAATAAAGTCTTCAGAATTAGCACAGTATTTATATCTTATTCCCAGAAATAGGGGGCCCTTGCATACAGCACTCCATAGTATTTGATGTGAAATTCTTAGACCTTGAGTAGCTTAGAGAATTTATAGTTCAGTTCTCCAAGGACCGGGGCAGGATACAGAAACCCAGGAGTGGGGCCTTTTCAGTCTTTGGCATGAGTCTTTGGTGCAACCTTGTTGTGGGTATATTTTTCCAACCTTAAATGTTTCCACTTTCGGAAATGCATTGCTTCATAAAATTAATCAGCATTACAAGGAATTGACACAAAACAAGTCAAACTGGGCAGCTGGAATGGATGCTAGTCAAATCTAAAATCGAAGTGATAATTAACTTTGACAGACCTTATAGTTATGTGCCTAGCTCCGGAGGCATGTTAAAATTAATATATTAACAGAGCCTTCATTTCCCTCCCTTAAAATCTGAATAATGTAAGGGAAGTGTATGTTATTGAGCTGTCATGTCTTAAAATATTTAAAAGTATTCTGATGAAAATAATTCCCTATTGCATTTTATTCAACCCCCCTCTCCCAATCTAATATTTCAGTTAAACTACTTTTGGCTATTGGAAAAAGAAATTAGATAGTTTTGCAACAAATCTTTTAATAACTTTAGTAAACAATGATGATAATTTAAATAGAAATACCATACAGTACACCCTAGTGGGGAAGCCTGACCAGGTGATCACATGCTTGCTTAGTCCTCTGTCCTGGTGCTGTCTGTCAATGGGCATCTTTAGCTGCACTCCCTTCTTTAAACAGGACTTGGATGGGATAGCAAGAAAACTGAATATACAAACAGGAGAATATAAAAGTCATGTTCCTACCATAGGACAAGCACCTGGCCAGTGAAGCATTTTCATCTACAAGCCTATGGAATTTACTTTTGAGGCAGTGGAATCAATATCTTTTAAGAATGAAAGGCATATATTAAATGGGGAAGGCCTTTCTATTTTAAAACTTTCTACTGAATCACCCATATTTGTTAAATGACGCTTTTATTATGAGAAATGTCCTTAGCACTATGCATTGACAGTCAGATATGTGAATCTTGCAATAACTGAGAAGTACAGTTGCAAAGAAACTGTCATGTGTGGAAAGAGTTGAAGAGGGGAAAGTGGGTTAATTGTTTTTCTATTTCTCGATGACCTTGAAACTTTACCAGCTTCATGTGATTTGATTCACAAATTTGCCATCTATTGGGCATAGATCACAGATTGATCCAAATGGGAACGAAAGTCTTTAAGCGGCACTCCCAAGGCAGGGGAGCAAAAACTTAAAGTGGCTGATCGCCTCATCCAACACCCTGCTGGGTTCTTGCCCTCAAGGCAGACACAAGAGCCAATCAGCACTGTAGTTCCCTTCTGACCTTTTCTGAGTTTTTATTTTCTTAAAGGATTTAGCTGCTGCTAAATGGGAAATAAACAATGCCAGTTCCAGGATTGGAATTGGTTTTCGCACTGGTTTAGGAGTGTGTGAGAGGAATGGGAAGGCACTGGATCCTTCAGATCCAAACGTTTTTCACTGGCCTGCATCTGACACAACCTCAGCAAATTATCTGCATGGCCCCTTGCAGTCCTACTGACAACAGAGTTTTGGTGTTGGTAGAGCAAACGTAGATGCAGCAGGAAGTGGGTTATCCTGGATCTCCCTCTCCCAAAATCAGAATCCCCTTTCTGCCCTCAGAGATGGAGAACCAATGCTTCCTATGGCTTCTGAGATGCCCCTACAGGGAGCACAGGACTGCATGGCACAGGAAATCCCCCCCCCCATAGTTTTGGTGCTCCAGTATCAGATCCCCAGAGGCTAACAAACCCAGGAATCAAAATAGCATGTAATTTGGCCTCCATGGTCAAAGACAACAGGGATCATATTGTGCTATAAACTTGACTTGGATCAGTGGGTTACATTATCCAATAGCATCTAGAATAAGATTTAAATAATCAAAATGAATGTGATGCCGCACTTAATTTATGTATCGATTACAAATATTCCTATTTTGCACGTATCAATAAGCTTTTTATCGACTTTAGATAGAGCACACAACATCCCATATATTTGTTACATTGATTCCAATTTCCTGTCGAAGAAGGAGGCTTTAATTTTCCAAATTTCTTGCTTTCCAAGGTTCTCTTGTCTCCAGACTACGGTACATCCTCAGCCAGCATTCTCATATGAAACACCAGCCTGGCAATACGAGAACACCTTTCTCCATTGACAGTGTGAACAACCCTTAGTTTCAAACTTATTTATAATTTTACTAACTTTCTACCATCTCTACCCCTACCCGAGAGACATAGAATATCCCATACCATTAACACAACTTTAACCTGTATGCATATTTTAAAAATGAAATACTTTGGCATAAAGTCAAAGGGCATATGAGGCCACCAGATTGCTGAAACTAACCAGATTTGGGTCTGATCAATGCCTGGGTGGGTGACATTTTGGGAACCTTGGGTTCCATGAGGGAAGGGGAAAAGGTGGATATAAATGTAATAAAATAAAAATAAACTCAACATTGTTGCATACATGTTTTTATGAAACACATGGACAGTTAATCAAATCCTTATGTTTGAGCAATGAATACAAAAGCAAGTACGTAGTTTTTGCCCCCTTTTGTTACTTTAGAGAATCATATGGACCTCTTGACACTTCCTAGTGACACCTCCTGCAATTGAAACATAAACTGGTTCTAAATGTAGTCCTTTTGCTGTCAGTGCTTCCAAAAAGTCCTCCATAGTAGAGGATCTACTTTGTTGACCAATGCTGCCCAAGCCAACTCATGATCCTGGGGTCAGAAGTAACACTAAGCTAGTTTGTTTACTTCCTTGCACTAGGGGAGGTCCAAAATCGAAGCAAATCGAGCACATGGCCTGTGCACTGTAAGGTTCTCGGCTTATCACTGCATGTGGACATGCCAACTATGTTGTACTCTTGTGTTGTGTGTCAATGCTGGACAGAATTTATTGTCTGTATCAGATTGTTTCCGGAGACAGACCTAAAACTTGCAGACAAAATAGAATGGACAATGCTTCCCATCTGTATGGAATCTTATCCTCGCCTGGGGGAAATGGATTAGTCACACCCTGTTGATTCCCCAAAATATTGTTTTACAATGCTGTAAATTCAGTCTAGCCATCAGCAAAGGGACAGAAGACATTTCATCACTTGGCATTAGTGAAATCAGGTGCTGCTTAGCTATCTCTATGACAAGCATATACTGATTTCTATGCCTAGGTGAATGCCAAGTTATGTTGATTATGACACTCCCATAAATTAAAAAAACTTGGGGAACAAGTGCTGACCCACACCCTGTCTCTCCACCCTCAACATAAGTTTGCTTTTTTGTGGGGGGTGGGTGGGTTTAAGGCTATGTAAGTTGTGTTGATATAAATAAAAGCTTAATAAAAAGATTACTTAAAAAGTGCATAGTTACAGGTAGGTAGCTGTGTTGGTCTGCCGTAGTCGAGACAAAATAAAAAAAATCCTTCCAGTAGCACCTTAGAGAGCAACTAAGTTTGTTATTGGTATGAGCTTTCGTGTGCATGCACAAGATATCTGAAGAAGTGTGCCTACACAAAAAACATTTATTTTTCAAACTACTGTTTGCTTTGTTCATTAAATTTATTGGTTCTATGTGATGATTCTCCTATGAAGAAAATGCCAAGAAATATAACCAAAATATACCCCTTTGCTTTAAGGGGAATAGCTTTTTAAATTTAACAAAGCCTATTCAGGCTGCAATGCTCTACCTGCTTACATGGGAGTAAGTCTCATTGAACTCAATGAATCTTCTGCATCTGTCTCACTGTTTGATAATATAGATATATTGTACAGGGTTTGTATATTTTTGGATGCATTGTATATAATGCTAAGGAGACTAATAATTCAATTGTTATGTGTATGTTTTATATTTATTAATAGTAGTTAAGGTAGTACTATTGTTGTACCCTAGAAAAATAATATTTCTTAGTCAATTTCCTAAAATTAAATTAACCCTCCAGGGCATCTTTGAATATCCTCTTGTTTTGCATTTCTGGATTTATCCTCAAACAGAAAGGTCATCCTTTTAAAATGGCATTTCCTACAAGAAAGTAAGAGCTGCAGCCTGATACATTGGAACAGACTATATTAAACTACAAATTGGTAATTAATAGTATGACATTTGGACATTTTTTCCAGTGGCAACTAATGAAAAATATGAACCCGAAGCCCTTTTTAAAAATATATTATCATATGCCAATTCTATTTTTGCAAATAAAGGTAAAGGTAAAGGTACCCCTGCCCGTACGGGCCAGTCTTGCCAGACTCTAGGGTTGTGCTCTCATCTCACTCTATAGGCTGGGAGCCAGTGCTGTCCGCAGACACTTCCGGGTCACGTGGCCAGCGTGACAAGCTGCATCTGGCGAGCCAGCGCAGCACACGGAACGCCGTTTACCTTCCCGCTGGTATTTATCTACTTGCACCTGGGGGTGCTTTCGAACTGCTAGGTTGGCAGGCGCTGGGACCGAACGACGGGAGCGCACCCCGCCGCGGGGCTTTGAACCACCGACCATGTGATCGGCAAGTCCTAGCAGCTGAGGTATTATCCACAGCGCCACCCGCGTCCCATTTTTGCAAATACTATCATAGAATTCTGGAAAAGTAACATATTTGTTGCATATTTTAAGCAAATATTTACAGTATATAGAGTGCAGTCCTGTACATCAGAAGCAAATCCCATTGAGTTCGCTGGGGCTTATTTCCAAATAATTTGGTATATATTGCAGCCATAGTGACATTAAAGTTGCTGTTGCTTTATAATTGCAATTACAATTATTATTGTAGAAATTAACATTGTGTATTATCAGGTTACTGTACGGGAAGTTAAAGCCGTTAGCTTTGCTTGCAGAAGCAGCCAAAGAATATTAGCATTCTGAAGGAGAATATGCAATTGATTGCTTTTATGATGTATAATGCTACAGATCGTTGAAGGTAAATTTGTTCTCGCAAAGCCAGAAGACTCCATGCATGCTGGCCTCACAGGATCTGGAAATGTCGTCTCTGTACTAGGCACCACTTCATGAGGAGCCTCTGGTTCTGTGGGGTGGCAGTTTTGTGCCTCTGAATATCAGCTGGTGGGAATCACAACTGGGAAGAGTGCTCTTGTTTCCTGTTTCTGGGCTTCCCATGGACATCTGGTTGGCTATGTAAGAACAGAATGCTGGACTTGAGGGGCCTTGGACCAAAACCAGCAATACTCTTGTGTTATTATGTTCGATGATGTAAATGATATACCCTCCAACATGCCACAGAGGAAAATCGGGATGCACGTCTTTTGGGGCCATGCTTCCATGGAAATTGGGTGACCCAAGTAAGAGCGTAGCCCCCAAAATGCTCATCTTTCGCTGAGCTGCTCTCTGCACACACTCAGATAACACTGTCACCTACTCCAGCACCCACTTTACTCTCCTGGACCATGTTTATAGCTGTGCTAAGAGAATCATAGACTCATAGGACTGCAGAGTTGGAAGCACCCCCCCCCCCCGTGTCATCCAGCCCAACCTGTTGCAAGGCCCGAATCTCCAGTTTGCCCTGGCAGGGCGGGTTTCCTGGAGGCTGAGAGCACATGCTCTCTCCTTAAAGCCAGCCCTAAGCTTCAGATTGGCCATTATTGAGATTTCAGATCTGTTGTCTCCCGCCCCTGCTTCCCTACCTGCAAGAGAAAAAAATATGGTCCTCGGGGAGAAAATCAACTTCCTTGCAAAGAAATGACAATGCAGTACCACCCACCAGTCCTCTGCTAAATCCAAAGCCTGTTGTGGCTGCTAAGTTTTCCCCAGGAGGTGTGTGGGGGGGTGCGCCCACGCCCCCATTTAATGGAATCTCAAAACTACATGCAACGTGTCATTAATAGATCCTGCTTGTGCAATTTATTCCGATGATATGGGAAACAGGAGGTCACAGACTTTCACTGTCAAAGATCAGGTTCCAAGGGACTTCTGGAAATGGTTTCCTTGTTCATGGAAAGTGTTAAAAGGTCTTGTTCAGCTACACCCACCAGCAGCCGTTCTGTAATAACTCACCATGTGCACTGGCCTCCCATGTTAAGCTTTACAAATAATAACCGTGAGCCAAGATAGCTAGCAGAAAGCCATTATGTTAGGCTTCGAGGAAGGCAGAATTTCTGATTTACTGCTGCCTTCTGGGAATCTATGGTTCAGGAGGTCTGAATTCCTGCCCTTGTGCAGGGCAAAAGTCATCATTTCTTGGCAAAGTTGCTGAGGATGTGAATTAGAATAACACAGATTCTTAATCTTGAAACTCCAGGCAGGGGAATTAATCCTCAGGGCAAGCTTATCCCTGGGGAGGCAGGCAGAAGCATTAGGATTTCCTGGCACTCTTACAGGTTTTGGTATGCCTCACCATAAAAACAGATCATCCCTGCTGGATAAACCCCTAAGATCTCAGAACACTGAAAGAGATAAGGAAGAGAGAGAAAATTAGCATACAACTAACCTATAATGACTTTGCATGGCACTGTCCTAAAATTAGCAACCGCTAAGGAAGGGAGTAATGGCTTTATCCATATATAAAGTCTCCCCTGTTTACAAGTCAAGGAAGGATTTCTTTATCTCCCCCTGCAGGCTCAGCCTGAGGGCATGGAAACAGGTTGCTTTGAGGAAAAAGCTGGCAAACCTGCTAAAAATGGGAATCTGCAAGGGTTGTGCTGAATGTGTGCCTCTTTCCAATGCAGAACAATGGAAGAAAAATGTCAGTGGCAGCCCAGTTCAGAAGGTAACACATAACAAAGGCATCCTGTTAAATAATCTAGAATAAAATTTCTAACTTCTCATCACCCTTTAGCCACCCTAAGTATTCCAGGTCTCCCAAAACTCAGACTCTGCTGCATGGACATAGCCAACAAGACATGTTTCCATCCTGGCAGATCAGTGATGGAGTCTGGCGGTGAGATTTGACAGAGTCCTGGGGTGCTTAGTGGAAGCAGCGAGTAACATAGCTGGCCAGTTAGAAGAGCCTGTCTGAGGGATGGAGCCTGAAAGACATGGTGAGATGTAGAAAATATCAAGAACACTAAAGGAAAGCAGAAAAGAAAGAACCCATCTCCTTGGTTCTAGCTTCTCACTCTGAGGCCCATTTTTCCAAACACCCTAAGAAGAACACTAGAAATTAAATCCCGAGAGCTGGCAAGCCAACTAGAAGTGTTCGCATAAGCCCTGTACTTGGGGAACAATGAATGTGTGTAGGGGGTGGAAGCAGGTTTGTGGGGGCAGATTCCACCTCTCACTTCTCCTTGTTTAGTTGGCCACACATGACATGAGCAGACCTTACACAAGTACAAACTTAGAGGGATAGACTGATCTGCACAATGGGGCCCTGCCAGGTCCCTGGTCATGTTTACGGAGTCGACACACATATCTATGTACTATTCATGCAACCAACTAAATGTGCATAGTTTGGGTTGGAGCTTGCTATTGCAATCCTGCTCCCCCACATAAACATTTGGTGTATTCTGACTGACCAAGCAAATAGAGCTAGGGGCTCTATATAGCCGATGTGTGTAATCTGATAGCACCTGGCAAGGATGTAGCCTGCGATCTCCACCTTGGAAATAGTGATGATCACGTTTCAAGGTGTGAAGTGTCCATTCTCTATTGTGCCATAGTCTTAAGGTAATGGAAGTCTATTGGCTGGAGTAGCCTAGTATGGGGACTATGCTCCTTGGTCCCAAATCAGTAATACCATGTGCTGCAAGGCAGGTCTGAACCTGCTGGCTTCCTCACTCCCCATTTTGCTGGCTTGGGCAGGTAAGGATCCATTTGTACCTGGCTATTTTCTCTTTCCAGTGCCTCCATGTGATTAGAAGTATGACTTGTGTCTGCTCATTCTACTCATCTCAAAGATCAATGACCTTGGCATAGGAGCAAGGAGTGCCACTATTGTTCTCTGGCAGGCTTACTGGGTTAAAGTCAAGAAATATACTGCAAGATTTAATTGTGTTAAAGTGCTGCCTACATAGGGGAGTGATTTATAGTTTTGGAATTTTTCTGGGAACATTGGTGGGGTTTTCCATCTTAAGAGTGATCAGAAAGTTTAACTAAATGCCACATACTGCCAAGCAACTCCTTTCTGGCTATAGTACTGTTGCATGAGGAGAATGAACTCAATAACCCCATTGCTGCTGCTGCTGTTTTTAAATGAAAGCCTAACAATTCTCAAGAAGGCTCTTCTGCTCTTGGGGTCCCTGCCTTCTGGGCTGTATGGGCTGAGGCCTTTTTGACCGTGGTGTACCTCATCATGGGAATTCCTGCTCCAGAGATAGTAAATTACAATATACTATCTTTTAGAGACAAGAAAAGATGTTCCATATTCACCCAGGCATTTTGATGGATGATATGTGACTGGGAATTCTGCAACATGCCCAGAAGTACAGCTTTGAAACTCAAAAGCTGCGCCAAGGAGAGTTAAATTGTGCAATTCTATCATTCATGCAAAGTAGACATTTTACCTTCCTTTGCATAATTCTGCATTGCAGTGAATCGGCCAAACAAGGGGAGTAAAAATGAGTTCTGCAGGATGTTGAAACCTATTTATTTGTTAGTTAATAAAAAATTATATACCACTTGATTGCATGAAAAAAAAACCCACAAAGCGGTTTACAAAAAGGATAAAACAATAAAGTTATCATTTAAAAATTACAGCCATAATTTAAAACATGCAGAAAGCTAAAACCACAATAGAATAAACAAATTAAAACTCATACAAACTTCCTAAACATCTAGGTAGGTTTGTCTAAATAAGTATGTTTTTAGCAAGTGCTGAAAAGAACACAGGGAAGGCACCTGCCTGGTATCAGTATTCTACCTCCAATTATTGACCTTATTCAACAAGCATGGGCTAGATTTTTCTAAGCATTTATCTGCCACCATCATGTCTCTAAACTTCCTTTTTTAAAAAAAGAAAGTTGAAATTCACAGGAAGCTGAATTCCACATCCTAATACCACAATGGTTTTTCCATGCTCCTTCTACATCACAGCATAAGCACAGTCCTGGCTAAGGGCAATAAACCAGTACAATCACACTCCTTAGCTATTTGACTAGAATTGCAGCAGATTTCAGAAATAACAACTCTTGCTATATAAGGGAGACCAGAGCAACGCAACAGATGTACTCTTTGGGAACTAGGCTAGGCTTGGGAGGAGATGGAAACAAACATCTTTTTACACCCTCCTGCCCACTTTCTGTGTTCCCTCTGCACACCGTGAGATCTAAAGCACAGCCCCTCGTGTGGGTGAGCTTTTCAGAAATCCTGAAGAAATGTCAGCATGCAAATCCCACTGAAAGAAAAAGAGGGATTTGTTTTCCTGATTCGTTCCTTTAAAACCCCCCTGTGGTATACTGGAGGTGGCACAGCTGGAAGAGTGGCAGCAGTAAACCATGGTGCAATTTCACCTCTGTCGGCTTCACAGCATTTGACCCAGCAGGAGAGTTCGGAGGAATCTGGAAGGTGATTTGCAGAGCGTTCCAATATTAATTATTGCACATCTACTCCCTGCATGTGGTTAGGATCTCAGCAGCAGTGACAATTTCTTCCTGAAGTTAATATGCCTAAATAAGCCTTTTCCCTCTTTTCAGAGCTAAAACAAATGCTCATTCATTAAGCAAATCAAACAATGACAAACAACCATTATTGCCTGCTAGCTTTTAGTTCTGCTGAAGTAGACATCTTGGCAAATGGCTCCCCTATCTCTAATCACTTCTAAATTCTTTTGAAGAGGAATTGGGATTTCATGGCACGGGCATTGCTCTCAAACGCTGACTTCACGGGCATTGCTCTCAAATGCTGACTTTTTTAGTGGGGGATGAAAAACCCAATGCATGAGAGAGGGGTACCCTTCCCCAGGATTATATAGAAAGCTGGCAGTCCCTGAAAGTACTTCAGAGCACACAGGGCTAACCCAAGACATGTTGGCACCTGAGGTGAACCACAAAATGACGCAACCCCTTCCCCGCCAGAGAAGAAGGGGTATGTGACAGTGGCGTAGCGTGGGGGGTGCAGGGAAGGCCGGCCGCACCGGGTGCAACATCTGGGGGGCGCACTTGCGCTCGCAGCTCTCTCGAGTGCTAAAATCCACGGGTTAGGGGGCGCAAATTACTTGCCTTGCCCCGGGTGCTGACAACCCATGCAACGCCACTGGTATGTGAAGATCTACATCAGCAACAAGGATGGAATAAAGATCTACATTGGGGTCTGCTACCTCTGTGAAGCCTCCTGCCCAAGGCAGTCACCTAACCTTGCCTCATGGATGGGTTGGGCTTGAAAGCACATATGGGCAGCCTGTGACCCTCAGATCATCTCCCCTCTGTCCAGCTGATTTGTGCTGGCGTAGCAGGAGATCCCTTGCTCTTCCTGGGTCCAGCCAATCAGACTCAAGAGACAGGAGAAGAGAGTCCAAGATTCTTTATTTTAGCTGTACAGCGAATAGACTCAGGGGGGTCACTCCCTAAAGAACTAAGACTCCGCCAAGCAGCGTTTAGGGGGCCTTTTTATAACAAATGTAACAAACATCTTATAACAAATCCATATCACAAAGTGCTCTTGAAAATCTATTCTGTTTGAGGAAGGGCCTCTGCCTGAGACCCTGGAGACCTGCCAATACCAACCAAAGCTTAGATCCTGCCTCCAACTCTCCTCTTGGCTTGCCTGCATTTTCCTCCTTGCCCTTTGTATTCTTCTGGTTCTTGGTTCTTTGTCAAAGTGTGCTTTTCGGTTTTGCATTGTCATGCTTTTTCTCTTGGTATTTATTCTTTTACCTTCTGATATTTGTTCAATTGATCCCCTTCCTCTTTCTGAAAGCAACTGTGAAGTCATTTATTTCAGCCAGCCCACGCCTGATTGTTTTTGGCCTTCTCTTCCTTCCAATTTATTACTTTATTTCCCCTTTCATTTCTCATACTCAATTGCCTAAATTAGATTAGAGGCCCATTTGGCAGGTCAGACTGTTTCTCCATCTAACCCCATGTTGTCTACTTAAGGGGTGGGGAGCCTCAGGTCTGGGAGCTGCACGCAGCCTCCCCACCTTCTCTAGCAGGATCTCAGGACTCTTCCCAGGCCATACCATCTCTCTCAAGGACACCCTCTATTGGCCCTCCTTGAGTGTTTTTGCCTGGCTGGAATGTGTCCTAGATAACCAGTAATGCTTTACTAGAGTGTCCCTGTGTGTAGAAACTAGCCTAGTGTATAAAGATAAAATGTGCATTCTTTGCTCCGCCTACTTTCCCCCTGGCCACACCCACCACTTGCATGGGGCCTGTGGAAGGTTGCCCAGAAGGGAATGCAGCCTTGAGGCTGAAAAAGATTCCCCATCCCCGGTCAGCTAAGCTGTCCCCCCTCCCATGTTATTAGTATTCATTGTTAACATTATTATTATTATTGTTATTTATTACATTTCTATACTGCCCTTCAGCCAATAAAATACATACAGTGGTACCTCGGGTTACATACACTTCAGGTTACAGACTCCACTAACCCAGAAATAGTGCTTCAGGTTAAGAACTTTGCTTCAGGATGAGAACAGAAATTGTGCTCCGGCGGCGCAGCGGCAGCAGGAGGCCCCATTAGCTAAAGTGGTGCTTCAGGTTAAGAACAGTTTCAGGTTAAGTACGGACCTCCGGAACGAATTAAGTACTTAACCTGAGGTACCACAGTACCATATAACAAACAAACAATAACCCCCTCAGTTTAAAAGGCCTTAAATTGTTTAAGCAACCAAAGGCCTGTGAAGAGAAGGTTTTCGCCCAGTGCCTAAAGATATGTAAGAAAGGCACCAGGTGAGCTTCCCTAGGGGGACAATTCCACAAGTGGGGAGCCACCTCAGAAAAGGCCTGTTGTTGTGTTGTTGCCCCAAAGAATCCACCCGTTTCCTGCTCTGGTTGTTTCGTTTTGCTGCCTGTCAGCCACATGGAGCAGTAGGCAAGCAGGCAGGTTGTTGTTGCTGCTGCTGCTGCTGTTATTGTGTGTGTTGGGATGGGACGGGGAAAGCATGCAAATCACCTGTTTCTCATTTTGCTGCCTGCCAGTCATGTGAAAATGGTGTTGGGGAGTATAGGAAGAAACATGGGAATCTTCCTCTTCCTCTTCCTCTGCTGCTGCTGCTGCATTTGTTTTACTGCCTGCCAGCACATAGAGCAGGCAGCTACTTGAGTGGAGCCTCAATGGAATAGGAGGTTGTGGGGAAGATATCACAGCTCTTTCCTGATTCAGCTGCATGCCATACCACAGAGATTGTTACAAAGCTGTTGGGGAGGAGCCTGGTGTAAAAGCATCCTCACCTTCATCATCTTCTTTTTCCTGATTGTTCCCAAGTTGTTGGGTTTTATTTTTGAAGGTGGGGAGCCCAGTGCAATGGCATCTTCATTATGACTGCCATTTCCCAGATTGTTTCCAAGTTGTTTTCAGGTGTGGAAGTGCAGGTGCATGACATTGATGATTATTATGGTTTTTCTTATTTTTTCTCAAGGTTTTGTTTGTCTGTTTGTTTGTTTTTGACGTGGGAGATCCAGTTCAGAGGCATAATTATTACCATCACCTCTTCTTCCTGCCATGCCCACAGTTGGGATTGTTTGCTCCCAGGCTGTTTGAGGAATGCAAGGGCAGATACGTTATTATAATCTCCTCATACCCTACTAATTTTGACATAGCCATGTTTACAGAGCAAATAGCATACAGAGCAAATATGGTAGGTGAATGAATAGAGCCCCCCACCCACCCAAATGGCTGTGCACAGGGTCCCACAGACCACAAATCTGCCACTGAGCACATTCAAAACACATTTCCACCCTCAAATAGTTTTGTCCAGCGTAGCGTGTTAAGGGTTGCTGGGAATCGTAACTCTGTGAGGGGTAAGGTACAGTGCCCAGAATTCTTTGAGGGGGGGAATGTGCACTGATTGTACTTTAAAGGTTTAGTGTCTTTCTCGTCACCGCTTAATGATTCCTTGTTTTAACAAGAAATGTTAAGAGATCTGAACCTGGGACCTACTACAGTCATGCCTCATGTTACGTCCGTTTCATGTTACATCCTCTCAGTTTACATCCAGTGGTGACCCAGAAAGGGTTACTTCCGGGTTTCGCTGCTTGCACATGCACAGAAGGGCAAAATGAAGTCAGGCGCATGCGCATAAGCGGTGAATCACAACCCGCGCATGCGCAGACGCGCCACTGCAGGTTGCTCTCTTTTCATGTTGCGAACGGGCCTTCAGAATGGATCCCTTTCACAACCAGAGGTACCACTGTACATATAAAGCATAGCTTTGCTATTGAAAAATGGGGCACTACTCCGCTACAATATAGGAAAAACACATTTTAAGTAGTCTAAAAAATTACTACAGATTTTCAGTTACTATATATTCAGAAACAAATGCTTCCCCTCTCCATTACAATTCCACCTTTTTGTGTTTTAATAGGGTAGATGATACTAAAAAGACTTTTAGGTTTTGTTCTTGAGGTCATATTGATGATAGCATTACTCTTAACTTTGTCCTTTATTGTGAGAGATGACAGAAACAAGGATATATTATGGTGAAACGCTTGGGGACTTAAAGCCTTAAAGCCTTCCCTGAAAGCTGGAGGCTTTCCTTGTTGTTTTTTGTTTATTTGATGTAGTCCTTTTCTGGCAGGTATTGCAAGGCTGAGATTTCACCTTTTAAGGCTTTGTGAGCAGCACCTCGAGAATCCAAATTACTTAGGCTTCTTCAGCTGAAAAGAATTCTAAGGATGGCAAAGACTCCTTTGAAGGCTCTCAGTATGAAAGATGTTAGTGCCTAAAGGACAGGAGATACAAAAGTAAGGAAAAGCTGGAGCTCCTTAGGCTGGGTATGCAACTTTTACAGAACTCTTCATCAAGCAGAGTTGAAAAGATGCTGAACCGACTAGATGGCTCAAATCCAAAGAGCTACCTTAGTTGTGTTATGTAGGATACAGTTATTTTAAATGTTAAACTTGAATTAGAAGTCCCTAGGATAGCTGGTATTCATTTTGAAGGGGGGACAGACGCCTTTCTGCTCTGTGTGGAAACGCTTGTTTTAAAGATGCACAGGCAAGATGCTTAAATGAGTGGCTGCTGCAGAACTCCAGATGCTATTTGATGACACTGTTATGAGAGTGTTAGCTATGTGGATTCATTTCAATCTGGTTTCCAGTCTAGATTCTGGCTCTTCAAACAACTTTGATTGTGCAGATGATGACCAGCACTGAGAGAATGACAGGGGAGCCCAACCATGATCCTTCTCCTGGTCCTCTCAGCAGTTTCCGAAGCAATCAACCTTGATACTCATTCTTGATAAAATGTGTGGTCAAATTGGGGGGCACTGTGCTTCAGTGGTGGTTCCATGCCTATGTAGGTGGCTGTTTCCACAAGGTGGTGCTGGGGGACTATTATTGTTCTGGCCATGCTATGGTGAGCCTCAAGGCTCTATCTCATCCCCCATGCTGTTTAGCATCTTCATGAAACATTTGTGTGAGGTCCTCTAGAGTGTTGGAGTGTGGGCTCATCGTTACACTAATGATACCCTACTCTGTTTCTCCTTTTTACTGCATTTTTACAAAATTCAGGCAAAACACCAGCAGTGCTAAATTTGTAAATTTACTATAGATAATTGACTACTGGAGGTCCGTTTTAATGAGAAGGAGAGTCTGCTGGTAGATGGTCTAGGTATGCCAGGAAAATGATGTGTGACTTGCAGTTGATGGGCATGTCCTCTCCCTGCAAGTCCATGTTCATAGTCTGGGGGTGCTATTATATCCAGCCCAATCTTTGGTGGCTCACGGCGTTTCCGTGTGCTCTGGTTTCCATCATGGTGTTCTGTTGCATCAGAAGCTGTTTAGTCATCCTGGCCACATGACCCAGAAAGCTGTCTATGGACAAACGCCAGTTCCCTCGGCCTGAAAGCGAGATGAGCACCGCAACCCCATCATCGCCCTTGACAAGACTTAACCATCCAGGGGTTCTTTACCCTTTACCTTTTACCTTACCACCAACTAGGGCTAGTGAACCAACTGAAGCCTCTTCTGGCCTCTTCTTTTTTTCCCCTTGAGCCACATGACCTGAATTCTCCTAAGCCAAACCCCTTTTAAAAAGTGCATGAATTGGTTACAGCTAGGTTGGGCAAGTCTGAGTGCAAAATACTGTCCTCGGCATAATTTCATGCAAATTGCATGGAAGGGAATTAAAAAAATGTCAGGAAGAGATGAATGGCAGGCAGCAGGAAGAGACAGAGAAAAGGAATAATGCCCATGTTTGGTTCTAGCACCACCCACAGCAAGATCGAAACACTCCCACTGCTTTCACTGGCCCCGCCCACAGCTAGGGTGTGCCCCCCCCATATCATCTACGAGAGAAATGTTCCCCTGGGCTTCAGCATATTACTGCCAGGATATAGCCTTTCGTTTTTCTGCCACAGCCTTTCCTTGGATCTTGAAAGGCAGGAGCTTCAATTTGATAAGAGACTGATATTTAGTGTTAGGTTAGGAGCTGCCTGTCTTTGTGCCTGTAATACTTTTGGAAAGTCAAGAAGCTTCTGCAACAGATGGCATTGCTTCTAACATAAGCCCAGCCTAGGTAGTTTAGGAGATTTGGTAATGGGTTATGGATATGCAACCTGCCTTTTTCCTGTGTCATTGGTTTACAACTGGTCCAGATATATTGGCTATCTGAATGTTATTAACATTGTAGCATTGGCACACAATAGCTTATTTACATTGACCTGGAAAATAAGGGCAACTGTTTAGCATGCTCTGGAGAGCCCTGGGCTTCATCAGTGATAAGATCAGTAAAGAAAGAGATGCTTTCTTGAAAGACAGCTTGCATACAACTTCTATCTTTCCCTGTCCCCCCCCCCCCAAAAAAAAAAAACTGACTAAAAACGGAATGCCTTTCCTTGTAGGGGAGCTGCTCCACACCTTTGATCCTTTGCTTGCATTTTTCTATGCTATCCTTTTTGAGATGGGTTGATCAGAATGGTACACATTGTTCCAAAAAGCAGCAGCACTAAAGATTCGTATAAGGACGTTCTTGTGCTGCAAGTTCCTGCTGTAAAGCGTGCATCTGCATTTTTCACTTGTTGAAGTTTTTTTTAGGAGCAGGCTTGGATAGAGGGCCAAGACCTGCAGCTAGGTTCTTAAATATACTCAATACTGAAATAGTACAGTGTTGTTGTTGTTGTTGTTTGTGTATCAAATTGCTGCAAGTACTTTTTAAAAGGAGGAACAAATGCATGTGGTCAAATTCCCTCCTAGCAGCCTGGCATATATTGTAATACATGGTCACTGCAAAGCCTTTCAGAAAAGGTTAATGTTTGAAATTTTGCTGATTGGCACATGAACCTTTTGAGTTGATGGAGCGTTGTGTCCATGTGCAGGTGGGACTGGAGGTGATGCTAATACACAACCAAATTGAAGCAGCTCCTTCTTCCTCTACCTCTTTGCACAAGCATAATGGGGGATCTCTGGAGGTTCTGCTGAGACAGTTCAGTTGGTAGAGCATGAGACTCCTTAATTTCAGGGTTGTGGGTTTGAGCCCCACACTGAGCAAAAAAATCCTGCACTGCAAGGGATTGGACTAGATGGCCCTTTGGGGGTACATTCCAACTCTATAGTTTTATGATTCTAAAGTATATATCTGTATCAGTATGAAACCATATGGATCTAAGATGCATACAGAGGGGGAAGAAATGCATTCCCCTCTCCTTCTTGATACTTTTATTCCTCCCTGCCTCCCTGCTCTGTCCTCTGGCATTCCTGTGATGGTGCTCCTGCTAAATGCGACTTGGGTGGGCAGCAAGATTGTCCATCAGTAGAGCATGAATCACCTGGAAAGGCTATAAGGAGCATTATTGCTCTTTAAGGCTAGACACTGTCTGATCTTACCAACTGTGTGCAGCTTTTACCTGAGAAAATCTATTCCCTTTCAGCCGGTAAGTTGGTAATATGCTTGTATTGATTTTCAGTTCTTGACTGAGTTTCATTGGTCTTGCACTGATGGCTTAACACGAGTGGGAAGCTGATACTATATTCTTTTCTGCTTTGTTTCTCACAGAAACAAAATCTACATGTTCACAGCATTTCAATAAGGACATAATAAGAGCCATGCTATATTAGACGATCCATCAATGAACCCTAAAAGCAGAGCATAAAACAACAACTTTCTTTGTGGCCTGCTCCAGCACCCAGTATACTGCCTCTGAATATGGGGTTTCCATTTTTCTATTATAGCTAAATTTATCTTATGCGAGCTTGAGACTCCGTTATTAGCATTAATTTTATCAGCATGATGCATGAAACTCTCCTTGTGAAATCAAGCAGAAGACCTGTTCGCTAAAGTGATGCATTCCAGCTTTAGCCAAAAAATTGCTTTGTGCCAAAAATAAGGCCCTAACGACACATCACTTGCAAATACAGAGTGGGAAGGGACCCTGAAGATTATGTAGTCCTACCCCCTGCAATGCAGGAATATGCAGCTGCCCCATACAGGGATCAAACCTGCAGCCTTGGCATTATCACCACCACCTTCTAACCAACTGAGCTATCCAGGCTGACATGTGCAGCACATGCTTTGTGGCTGTGTTCTCCATGGGAAAGTATCTTTGGAAGGGGAAGGGGGATAAGAAAAGAAGGAAGAGAAAGGGAACACTTGGGGAAGGGTTCGTAGCTCAGTGGTTGAGCATCTGATTGACATGCCTGTTGCTGATTCAGCCCCCAACATTTCCAGAAAGGGCCGAGAGAAACCCCAAGGAGCTAGATGAACTAATAAGTCAGCTTCCTATGTTCCTAGCCCCTTTGCTGCTCTACCACCTCTCTGGTCAAAATGGTCTCTGACCACTTGGCCTCTCCCTCTGGCAAACGTTGTCCCATGGAGGATGGAGCGAGCTTGTTTTCTCCTGCTCTGGAGGGTAGGACTTGAACCAATGGCTTCAAGATACAAGAAAGAAGATTCCAACTAAACCTCAGGAATAGCTTTCTGACAGTAAGAGCCGTTCAGCATTGGAATGGTCTCCCTTGGAGGCTGTGGACCTCCTTCCTTGGAGGTTTTTAAGCAGGGGTTGGGTGTCCATCAGTCATGGATGCTTTAGCTAAGATTTCTGCATTGCAGAGGGTCAGACTAGATGACCCGTGGGCTTCCTTCCAACTATACAATTATATGAATCTAAGGACTCCACCCAAAGATTCCTAGAAGCTGTTGTTTTTTTAAGGAAAAGTGGAAGGAGAGGGATAATGCGTTTTTATTTCCAGGAAGGCAAATAAAGGGAGCCATAGCAAGTGGTTAATAGCTGCTTCAATGAGAGGCCCCTTCCTCGACTATGTGTTTTGCTTAGCAATGTGCTTTTATGGCTCTCCCTGCACCCATAATGGCCAGGAACTTTTAAAATGAAAGCTGAGATTCTCCAGATCATTCTCAGTTTGGCATATTTGTATGATTGCAGGTGGCACACCGGCAGTTCTGCAGATTTTCACAGCTCTCATATGTAAGTAGCCTGCGTAAGACGGGAAGCAATTTCATTCATAACCTCAAAATACTTTGGCTCCAAGACATGCGGAGCACCATTCGCTTGCTTCATGCCATGCACTGGGTTTTCCTTGCTGGTTTGGGGTGTTCAGTCTTCATCAGCATTTTCTCTGTTTTCCTTTTCCACCCCTTTTTTCCAACCAAAAGGAATATTCCTATTTCTCTGCAATGAAAGTCCTGCGCCATCTGCCCTGTGGCTTTGACCCAGATATCGACTTTATCCCCTTCAAGATATGACAGTGTTGGGAAATTTATGTACCACTTTCAGCCTCGGTCTCCAACTTGCACCATAAACTATAGCAACTACAGGGTAATGTGTGCCTCGAGTTAACGACAAGAGATGCAGACAAAGACACCTTCCCCCTTACTACTTCTTACATTTTATTAAAAGTCACTGAGAAGAACAGCAGCTTCCCTTGAAGTATGCAATGCAAAAAGAGTTTCCTTGGAATTTGATGAGAAGCTAGGCATTACGCCGTTGTTTTTGCATTCGTTTTTCCTGAACTCAAAGCTGTGGCGGTGGGAGAGAAAGTGCAGGTTAGATAAATTGTCTGTTGGGGTGGATTTGCAGAAAAAGTTGTTCAAAGTCAGTAAAGTGAATAAAATACAGACTCAACAACACACAAGATGCAATGTGTGCTAATAGAAGAAAGGGGGAAATGTAACTCACAAAACACCATTTCTGATGAATGGAAATTTCCTCTGAGGCTTCTCTAAGAGCCTGGCTGTACAGTACCTGCAATGTGGGACTGTTGACTTTATCCCCATCTCTCTCTCTATTTTCAATAATATAAAAGCAACATATGGGTGGAATCCACACACATATAAAAACCATTTTGAAAATGGTTTTTTAAAAAGCCTTTTAAAAAATAAATTGAATTTTCCATAAGGCTCACTATCGCCATCTAGTGTCACATTGTATATTGCACTTAAAACGCTTTATTTGCAGCTGAAATAAATTAAAAACCTAAAAAATTGTCCAGTAGCAACTTAAAGGTAAAGGGACCCCTGACCGTTAGGTCCAGTAGCGGACGACTCTGGGGTTGTGGCGCTCATCTCGCTTTACTGGCCGAGGGAGCCAGCGTACAGCTTCCGAGTCATGTGGCCAGCATGACTAAACCGCTTCTGGCGAACCAGAGCAGCGCACGGAAACGCCGTTTACATTCCCGCTGGAGCGGTACCTATTTATCTACTTGCACTTTGATGTGCTTTCGAACTGCTAGGTTGGCAGGAGCAGGGACTGAGCAACGGGAGCTCACCCCATCACGGGGATTCAAACCACCGACCTTCTGATCAGCAAGCCCTAGGCTCTGTGGTTTAACCCACAGAGCCACCTGCGTCCCATAGTAGCACCTTAGAGACCAACTAAGTTTATTCTGGGTATAAGCTGTAGTGTACATGCACACTTCTTCAGATACCACACTTAAAAGGTTTTATTTGCAGCTGTATAGCTGAGTCCATGGAGATGCTTGGCTGGAAAAGCAGATTTCATTTAAATATTTGGTACTTTACATATTTTGGTACTTTCCTATACTAGTGACATTCTAGCAAAGGGGTCACATTTGCAAAATCGAGAAACTGTTGTGGGCACACACATTGTGACCAAGGACACAGTATTCAATTACTTACAACAGAATGCTTTATTCAAGCTTAATTTCAGCAGGGGGTGGGGGAGCCTGCGGGCACCAGGGAAGGCCTCTGTGGGCACATGTGCTTCTGTGGGCACCAGGTTAGCACCTCCTGAAAAACAAGTATGTGTTCCCAGATAGCTCAGCTGGTAGAGCATGAGACTCTTAATCTCTTGTTGCAATCCTGAGCATAGTTTGCTTGAAAGCAGGAGATGGGTTAGGCACAACATATCACTTGATATAGCTGTTCCTGGACTGTAGAACTTAGAATTTAGACTGGGAGAGAGATGCTCACAATCTGTGCATTCCAGAATACTCTATAGGACAATTTAGACTAGAGAACCTGTGGCACTGATGGGCTATAACTGCCATCAGCCCCAGCACAGCCAATGGTCAGGGATGATGGGAGTTGTAGTCTGGCAACATCTGAAGAACCTTGGGGTGTTTCTTTAGCCATTTGAGCAGAATATGCAATCTGTTTTGCTTGCAGCCAACTAGCAGTGCTGCATTGTAAGTGACTCAAAGAAGCCAAGACTTAAAAAAACTCAGGGGCTGCAAGGGAGGCCAGAATGGAAACCTATTGTGAAAGTCATGGTGCCAAGCTATTTGGCCAATCTGGCACTAGATTCATAAGGCTTATTGTTTGGCCAGTACCTGAAGCCCAAGTCATAGCTGATTGAAGCCTCTGTCCCCTGTCTGAAACTCTGCAGAGCAGTTGCCGGTCAATGTAGTTAATACTGTAGATAGATAGGCCAGTCACCTGATTTGGTGTAAGACAGGTTCTTAAACTGAGCATGTTACTAAAATGATGTATCAACTGCAATGACTACTTGTCCATTTCAAGAGAGCCAGGAGCAGGGAACCTGTGGCCCCTCCAGATCTTGTTTAACTACAACTCACATCATCCCATGCTTGCTGGGGCTGATAAGAGTCGGAGAAGACAGATATGACACAATAAAACAGCTCGCTTCACTGTGACTGCACTGCAAATGAGCCTTCATGCCTAAATTAGATTGGCCTATGTGCCCCCAATCCCCTTTGCTGCCACAACCGTTGCTGACTTCCCTCTGCTCTGGTTGGTGAAAATTGATGCGGCTTCCTGCAGGTAGTTGCTTGAGACTGGAAGTTTCCTATCCTACACACTTGACTGCAGGCTGCTTTGTTAATGTTCTCCTATTGCAGAAGGAAGTCGCAGCAATGAAGGTGAAAAAAAGAGCAGGACTGACAAGTTGAGCCACTGCTCTGTTTGATGGGATGCTTGTCTGTCAGTTCAGCCGTGAAGACAGATTGGCAGTGCATCTGACAAATGCCCTTCTGAGCCTCCTTTTAATATTATGTCCGCCGATGTCTTAGACTCCGGGGCATCAGGCCGTGCAACTGGGTATCCTTGACGTCTTCTAAATTGTGGTCCAATTAAAGAACTTGGACATCATCCACAGGAACACACACTTTCCCTCTGTCACTGGGAAGCAATGCAAGAGTTCTCTGGCATTTCAGCGAGGGAACAGTTGCGCATAGCAAAGCCCTTGCTCGTCCCATAGTTTTGCCATCCACTTTAGGCATCTGGTAGTTAACAGCTGTTTCTCGG
Organism: Podarcis melisellensis; assembly: GCF_964234715.1. Lineage (NCBI taxonomy): Eukaryota > Metazoa > Chordata > Lepidosauria > Squamata > Lacertidae > Podarcis > Podarcis melisellensis. The sequence continues at coordinate 81,897,226 of NC_138537.1, forward strand.
GTGGCATGGAAAGGGATATGGAGGCGAAACCTCCCCTAGCCTGAATTCTCCTTCAAGGGAAAAAGTCTTGCTCTTGAGGCAATTAACAGCTTACATGTCCTGCACAAGGCACACCAGGAATTTTGCACTCGGAGAAAGCCAAAGATGTCTTGACAGTGAAAGCTGGCTTGGACCAGTGCTTGCCTGAAACAAAATGCCAGTCTGTCGCACGGCAGTTAGAGGAATGGGTATGCCTGAAACTGACCAGCTACCGAGTGACAATAGGGTATTAAATGAAGCAGTTATTGCACAAGGCAACACTGCCATTAAATGTGTTTTGTGTGCCGGTGACAAGCTCCCCGTTTCCCAAGTGGTAAACCAGGGATGGAAAACCTGTGGCCATCCAGATGTTGCTAGACTGAAACTCCATTCATCCCTGATCATTTGAGGTGCTGGCTGGGGTTGATGAGAGTTGAAGTCTGGAGGGCATTATCTGGAGGGCTATAGGTTCCCCATTCCTGAAGTATAGCCACTACACTTGTGAAAAGAGGGTACCCAGACACTTGCAGAGGTGTGTATGTGTGTGTGTGTGTGTGTGTGTGTGTGTGAGAGAGAGAGAGAGAGAGAGAGAGAGAGAGAGAGAGAGAACTGTTTATCTGCAGATGAACAGACTGAGCATGGGAAGCAAGGCAATGGTAGCAAAGCAGCGTTAGTTTTGCCAAGAGCACAGGGCCAACCCTTTGTTGTCTTCATATTTACCCAGGCTTTTTAAACAGTTGCTGCTGGTGCGGTTTTAACAGACTGCATTGTTTTCCTGTCATCACGAACCGTCCTGGGAACTTATACAATGAAGGGTGAAATAGATATAATATTTAATAAAATGAGGCTGCTTCCTCCTGCCAGCTTGCAAAACCCTGCCTCCTTCCTTGTCCACATTTTGCTTTCTTTCTCTGTAGCCCACTCCAATACAAACATGCCAGTCCCTACAGAACAGGGGTGAGCCCAGCTTCAAAGCCATGAACCATCAATGCTCATTGCAGAACTCTGCTGGAGCCTGGAAAGCTCACTTGGTTAGAGTGTGGTGCTGATAATGCCATGGTTGCAGGTTTTATCCCCTTATGGTACAGATGCATATTCCTGCCCTGCAGGGGGTTGGACTGGATGATCCTCAGGACCCTTTCCAACTCGACAATTGTATGATTCTTTATGCATCTGACAAGGTTGGCTCTAGTCTAGTTTATGCCATTGTAAGCTGCAAGGTACCACAAGCCTCTTTGCTGTCTGATCTCAAAGAGCAGCTGCTGAGCAACTCTGTGGAATTTCCCCACACTGGCCCACTTATTCATTTGGGTACGTGGAAGAAGTTGTCCTTTTTGCTCACTGTTGATTTTATAATGGGCTTAATTAGATCCTGGAGAGGAAGGGAAAGCAAAATAAACACGACATAACAAAATGAATCCACAGTACAGGGCGTCTCCTCATATTTTGGCAAAGTCAATTCTTGTCACCTAAGCAGATAATCCTTTTACGCACCTCATTGCCTATAGCATGGCAATGCCAATAAGAGTATGAGCTGGCTGGATTCTAGAAATGTTGATATCTTGGCTGGGTCACCTTTTGGCTTGTCTGATTCCACCCTTTGTAGGAATGTGACCCACCTGCATTAATTCACACCTGTTGTCATACTGGCAGCTGTTCGCTGTATGTGATTTGTCTAAAATTTGTTCAGACAGTCTTTTCCTCACCCATATAGTGTATGATCACATGTAAACCCTTTAGACTCATGATGCACAGAGCTCAATGCATACTCCATGTTGAAGCAGTATACCTTTGAATGTCAGGTGCTGAGGACAAACAACTGTACCATGCTCTGGCTGGACCACTGCTGAAAACGGACTACTGAACAAGATAAATGGTGGTCTGATCCATAGCCTATATTATCTTGTAAAGTAGGTTCTGCAGTGAAGGACCATATAATAGCCTGACTCAGTGGAAAATAGTTTCAGTTTGTATAATCATAGATTTAAATATATATCTGCATCTTTATTTATTTCTTAAAATGTACATGCTGCTGGATTGTAGGGAAAAAACCTCAAAGCGGTTTACAGTACAACAAAGATAAAACAATAACATTATCACTAAAAAAAGTTACAACCATTATTTAAAACACGTAAAAAGTTAAAACCACAATAGAATAGACTAAAAGAAACTGAAAGTCATATGAGATTTCTAAACATCTGAGTAGGCTTGTCTAAATAAGAATGTCTTCAGCAGGTGCCGAAAAGAATTCAATGAAGGTGCTTGCCTGATATCAAGTGGCAGGGAGTTCCAAAGTGTCAGTTCTGTCACATTAAACAATCAAGTTCTTACAGATGGGGTGCAGGTATTATGTGGCACCTGTAAAAGTGCCCATTCCGCTGATTGAAGCGTTGGAGTGGGCACATTGGGTAAAGCAATCTTGTAGGCAAACTTAATTGATGGATGGACTGTGAAATCTTTATTAGGTGGCCTTCAGCCTTGGGTCTCAGAGCAGGTAAATCAGTAAGTCAACAAGGGATAAAAAACTGGTTTCATTTTCAATCCAAATAAGCTATGATTATTAGAATTAAGAAAACATGCCACTGAATTTAACAGCTGCTGGCACAAGTGGGGAGAGTCTTGTTGAACTTGGGTCCTGATTACAGGCTTCTCATGGGCACCCAGTTGACCCTTGTGAGAATAGGATGCTGGACCACATGGGCCTTTTAAATTCTTTGAATGTCAACATCCATATCTTCATGCACACCCTCAAGCTTAATCCCCATTCCTAGTCTTCTTTTTGGCGTTAATGCACTTTACAGCTCAGCTAGGGAGGCGGGTGGCGCTGTGGGTTAAACCACAGAGTCTAGGACTTGCCGATCAGAAGGTTGGCAGTTCGAATCCTCGCGACGGGGTGAGCTGCCATTGCTCGGTCCCTGCTCCTGCCCACCTAGCAGTTCGAAAGCATGTCAAAGTGCAAGTAGATAAATAGGTACCACTCTGGCGGGAAGATAAACAGCGTTTCCGTGCACTGTTCTGGTTCACCAGAAGCGGCCTAGTCATGCTGGCCACATGACCCGGAAGCTGTACGCCGGCTCCCTCGGCCAGTAAAGCGAGATGAACTCCGCGACCCCAGAGTCGGTCACAACTGGACCTAATGGTGAGGGGTCCCTTTACCTTTACAGTTCAGCTGGCTCACTATTAACCATCAGAAGTATTAGGGTTATCCAGATTTTTAAAGAGGGGGCAAGAGTTCTTATCTGGAAAGCTCTCCCTGACAGGTGACTTCATAGCTAACAAGGGATAGATGAATGAAGCCGAGTTAAAAAAAAGAAGAAGATAGATGACTGACGTTTAGCAAATGTTGGATGACTGAAGTCAAATCATAGACAAGTGAACTGCATTGTTCCGCTTCCGGCAATACCTTTTGAAGCTGGCAATGGGGCAGGTGGTGGGAGAAATCTAGCTCACACTTTTCCTTTCCCATTTTCAGTCTGATTTGAAGTGTGATGTAGTACTAGTTCAAACATGAGATGAACACTTGGGTCTTTTTTCTTTAGACAGATTTACTAGCATATGTGCAGGAAAGCTTGTTTTCTTACTATTTCCTGCTGCCTTAAAAACCCTATAGATTATGATAGCGCCAAACAAGACACGGGAAACTATCCAAATATATTTAAATCTATACAGGGATAAGCACTGGCTTTCAAAATTACCTACATTATGTTTCTGGTTCTGTAGTAAATACCCTGTTCAATTCTGGGGCAAACCATTTATTATTTCTAATACTGTAGGAGGAAGAAGGGGGAGATTTAAACATACTGCACATTTATATAGTATATATATATTTTAAACAAAACTGTGGATGCCAAAACTGGAAGTAGACAATTGATCTTTTGGTTGGGAAAGCCAGAGGTTTGAGGCTTTGGTACATATCTAATGGTTCTAGCAGACACCACAATGGGGGGGGGGGGTTTAAAACAAGATATCTGCACATTCCTCCTGCAAGAAAGGGGCTCAAAGTATATTCCCGAAGTTATTTGCACATTATTCAGGTGTAGGAAGATTATTTATTTACTAAATCTATGTCCTATCCTTCTTCCCAAAGGAACTCAGGGGAGGCCAACAAGTGATGAAAACACCAGGGCAGATGCAGACTGGGAAAGGTCTTCAGTGCCTATCTGAAGCACTGCACAGATCCAGACCTGCTTGGTTTTTGCATGGTTGTGCCACCATGTGTTTTTGGAATGTGCCCTAGGGCCCCACACAAAGCTTATTTGGAGTGCACATATTGACTAAGCTTCCTCCAAGATGCTTGGCACCCAAGTACCAGAGCTTTGTCTGCTCTTCAACAGAGAAGATGAAAAACAGCTGGCACCATGTCCCTGCAACTCTAGGAAATTTGGGTGAAGGAAAGTTCATTCCCAAAGCACACTAAATCACATTTCAGAGGCTGCATTTTTATGAGATCCAGAGATTGGCTGTTTCTAGTAAGGCTGGCTTTAATGGTCTCTGAATGACTTCTGATCCGCGGTAGTGGAAGGAAAATCACCCTAAACCTCTTTTAAGTCTGTTCCTGTGAATTCATGGGGGGATAGTTAGCTGCCTACACTTTCAAATGGTTTGAAGAATTGAAGCCCTCTCTCACTTGCAGGGTTGTGTATTATTTGCTGCATATTTCTCAGCCTGGGAGCTGACAAGCTGTATTTCATTGTGTACCATAAAATAGGAAGTCTGAACCTTTGGGGAAAGTTAATCATCACTTCCGAAACTGCAGTTCTATCTAGGTATCTAGGCAGATGGTATCTTGGCAGCTCAAAGAGATTAAAAGAGGACACTCATTGACCGCAGGCTTGCGGCTTAAGAGTAAAGATGGACAGGCATTCCCAGGCCCCTTCTGTATTATACATTTAAAGCAAGATCATTCCACTTTAAGGAGTCTTTGCTTTTCCCAGAAATTCCTAGGAATTTGCTGTGTGTTGCTGTGTGTTGTTAGGAGAGCCTCACAGTGCTACAATTCCCAGGGTTCTGTGTGGAGAATTATTGATAGTTAAACTACTCTAGGAATTGTAATTCAGAGAGAGACCCCAAAACAAGCAAGAGACCAATAAGTATAACAGGTACCAGCTAAATCGGTCTTCCCCAACCGGGTCCCCTCCAGATATTGTTGAGCTACAACTTCTGCGAGACCTGTTAAACATCTCCAGAAAGTCCTCTAGCCTCGGGCAGCATGGCCAACAGTCATGAACAAGCACAATATTGGCAGGCCTATGATAAGACACTGCCTAATAAATAAATATCAAAGAGGAAACAGAAACAGAGAGGGATTCCTGAGGAGTCCCCAACCAGGAAGGGGTAGTGAGAAGCAGGAAAACACAACATACTTATTTGCCCTCAACCTTTCTTCCACCAACCAAACAATAGGTTGGTCAACCTGCTCTCCCTGCTTCTGTACCACACTGGAACTTCAAATCCAACTTTCCATCCCTGACCAAAAGGCAAGAGAGCAGACAGGAATGGGGTGGCCAAAAGCAGTTCCTGGGGAAGGTAATGCAAAAGAAGGCAGAGAACTCTTCTGTTGAGAGTGAGTTGTCCTCCCTCCAGTTCCCTGGTGCCATGATGTTCTCCTTGATGCCAAGGCTCAGATAATGGTTCAGTACCTACAGACCTGCCTCTACTGCCCTGGGCACTCATGAGGGCTTGGGAAAGTGTGAATACTGCACCACAATACTGCTACAGCTTGGGGAGGGATTTTGACCCTTCATATTTTTCTGTATTGGTAGAGGGTTTTCATAGAATCATAGCATTGGAAATGACTCCCCCCCTAGGGCCATCTGGGCCAACCCCCTGCAATACAGCAATCTCAACATGCAGTTCCCCATCCAATTCAAAACAACACCTGACCCTGCTTAGCTTTGCAAATGTGTGTTAGCATTTTTATAGCTGCCCTGCTAGTTTTCTTCTCCCCTGCAGAGCCCCCTGCCCCAGCTTTGAAGTAAGAATATAAGAAAAGCCCTGCAGGATCAGGCCAAAGACACATGTATTCTAGCATCCTCCATCGTGTCATGGATCAGCTGGCGAACAGGCCTATGTACCTGTGTGAATGTCCACCTGTGTGTGTGTGTGCATGCCCACATGCAAGAGTGTGTGTGTGTGGGGGGAAGAGTGAGGTTGCCACATGCACCATGTAGCATGTGGTCCCCAGAGGGTTGGCCAAAGACAGAACGGATCCCAGGTTGTGCTGTCTGTGGTCTCTGTGCCCCATGGAAGTCACCTTATAGCATTCCTTATTCCCCCATTATAAATAAGGAATTGAAAATTACTAGTTCCGTAGTGAAAAGGAGTGGGTTGGTTAGATGAGAGGTATTAAAGGAAATAATCTGTATTCCTGACAGGTTAGTAAAATGGTTCAGAACACTTTGTCCTTTTACATATATATATATATATATATAGAGAGAGAGAGAGAGAGAGAGAGAGAGAGAGAGAGAGAGAGAGAGAGAGAGAGAAGGAAAAACATTGCCTCTGTACCACTGCCAATGTCACCAAGACCTTGAGTACATCTGTCATTCAAGTGACGGCGAGACCTGTTAAACTTCTCCAGAAAGGCCTCTAAACCTTTGCCTTTGTGACTTGGTGTGACTTGCAGACAAGATTGTATATCCCATTATGAACCCACGTAGTAGGACATAAACATTAAAAAACACATGTCTTAAGAATTTCATTCTGTATAGTTCCTGTAACTTCTGAAATCACAGTTGCCGTAGCGCAGGACAAGTGGTGATCTTTGAAACCTGAGCAGGCAGAGCCTGGTGAACCCGCTGTGACCAAATGTGGCACCTAGAGAATCTGGCAGATTGGAGGTGGAGCCAAGAGCGGCACATGGGAAGTTGGGGCGGAGCCTGAATAAAACCTGGTGGCTTGTGGGTGGAGACTTGCAGAAAATGGTGTGCCTGGGCCTGGCAGAACCTTGAATTCATTGGCATTTCAGAACCCAGTGTTTTATAATTGCACTATTTCACTGGTCAGACAAATCAAATACTGAACTGATAAGTGGTCAGATAAGGATAATCAGAATTTGTTTTGAAAGTCAAGTTTGCCTTTATGGGCCTAGCCAGGGGGACAAGGGGGCAGCTGCCCCCAATCATAAAAATGCTTAACTAAAATTAGAAATAATCAGAATATTTGGAATTGAAATACTCGCTGAGTTCACTTGGATGATACTGTGGTGCATTCTAGTGACACAACTGGAAACCTGACTGAGCAATAGGTGTGGCTTCTGCAAACTGCCCAATCGCGTCACAGGTAGCTCGGTTCTGGAACAGGACAGGTGGGTGTCCTCTCCCTGGCCCCGCTGACATAAATCCTGACCGTGCCCATGTTTGCCTTCATAAGATGACATAGGCAATTCATATGTTTGGATTTTTAATGTTTTAAATATGGGACTAAAACAAAACTTGAGAGACAGCTGATGTAGCAAAACAGAGCAAATTTAGTATTTATTTACATAGGGCCATCGGTGTTAATGATGCTTGGAATAGTTATTACAACAAAAAGACACATCCCTGCCTAGAAGAGCTTTAGGATCAAAAACTGGCTGGTCAGTCCTCCCTTGCATGACTTGCTGAACATATAGTTTGTACAGCATTTTTGGCAAGTGTGTTAGAGATCTGGCAGGTGTGACCCTGTGTGTCCCCCCCCCCCCATCCCACACACAAAGAGTGCTTGTTTGAACATCACTACTAGGAGACGTTGTGATAGCTGGGGATGTGTGTGCAGGAATGACCCTAAAGTTGTGTTTACAACAGTGTTTTCTGTGTTTACCTTTATTATCTCACACACATTTCTTTGAACAAATTGCAGTTGGGGGATGCCCGCTGGACAAGACATTAAGAGGTTTGTTTTCTGGAAAGCATCTTGTTCATTTTATTTTCTTCGGAGGTTGCTTCCTAGTTGATTATAACTGCCTGAATTCTTGTGAAACGCAATTGGGTTTTCCTCTCGCACTTTAATTTAGTCATTGTTTATTGCTGCATGGTTAAATTTAACGTTGACTGCTTATCTGCAAGTCTACCATTACTTTAATGCGAAGGGGGGTTGTTTATATAATAACATCAAATTGGTATGTGTGGGATATTTGGCAAGAAGTAAACTGAGGCGAGAAATGGAGGTAAGAATTGGAGTGTAGCAAGCCTGCACCCATGGAGGAAATGTATGTCTTTTGCTGGATTCTGCTTTTAAAAATCTAAATAAAACAATCCCACCACCCCCAAGATATATATTAGGAAAATTCTCTTGAATGAGACCATGATGCAGAGTATGCTGCAATAGTGTGGTGACCCTGTGGACTGCCAGTTTTTGAAGGAAAATCACTGCAAGGAAGCACTCTATGAATAATAAACTGCAGATCAGAGGGTCACATTCCCAGTAAGCAGGGAAGTGTATTTGATTGGCAAAAATGTCAATTCCACCAAACCAACCTCAATCAGACACCAGCGTTGTTATTATTCATTATATTTGTTCATCTGATACTTCATACAAATCTACAGCCTTGTTCCTTGAAGATGAGAAATAGAATCATAGAATTGTAATGGAGGAATATGCAGCTGTCCCATATGGGGATTGAACCTGCAGCCTTGCCATTATCAGCACCATGCTGTAACCAACTGAGCTATCAAGCTGATCACCCCAGGGTCATGACACTCCTGCACCCATCAACCACCTTCAAAACACCTCACCATCCAATCCCCTTTCCAGTGTGCCAGCCTTTCACAGTTTACATGCCAAACCCCCTTTACTGGCATTGTTGCTGCCCCTTCACCAGCTGCCCGCCTTACCAGCTTGTCTTCGCCCCACCCAAATCCCATAACCAGCTTTCCACTTGTCCCCTGGATCCTTTCCAAAATCCCACCACCTGCCAAAACAATTTCTCCCACTCTCATCCTGCCAGTCCCAAACATTCATGTAATCCAAGGATCTGTTGACCCAAGGCTACCTCTTCCATTCGTTCTTCCCTCCCCTTGACTGCTAATGCTGACAAATTGCACATGCTGCTCCAGGTCTATTTTAAATGAGTTTTCATGGCAGGGGCATGAACTCAAATGGGCACTTTAGAATCATGGAATTGTAGAGCTGGAAGAGACCACAGGGGTCACCTAGTCCAATGCAGGAATCTTTTGTCCAATGTGGGGCTCAAACTCACGTGTCTCATGCTCTACAAACCGAGACACCCCAACAGTTGTCTTTAAAATCATGTGAAAGGGCATTTTTAATCTTCATTTTAAATAATTAAACTCAGTTCTATATAAAAAGAAACTTCATGGAAAAAATATATTTTAATAGTAATTGATGGCAGTTTAAAGAAACTTGGCTTCTAAAACTTGTTCAGAACTCCAAAAGATTTTTAAAAAATTTAATTAACACAATCCCACTCAGCATAAATCTCTAGAACAGACTGATATTATCTCCTGTCTTGGGTTGGGGGGAAAAAAGGACAACAGCAGGTCAGGGATCTAATGCAAGGCAAGGAGGGGACTAGGAATTCAGAGCGTGTTGCTGATTACAGAGGACGCTCGGGTTGCAAACGTGATCTGTATGGGAAGCACGTTCGCAACCCGCAGTGTTCGCAGCCCACGTGCAGGTCGTGATTCGGTGCTTCTGTGCATGCACAAAGCACGATTTAGCACTTCTGCGCATGTGCAAGCACCAAACCCCAGAAGTAACCCATTCCGGTACTTCTTGGTTCGGCACGGTGCGCAACTCGAAATCTCATAACCCGAAGCGTCTGTAACCCGAGGTATGACTGTAATGTCATATGTGTACCATACATTTAAAGCACATTACTTCCTCTGGAGAATCCTGGGAGCTGCACAGGGCTACGATTCCCAGCTCCCCCATACAAACTACATTCTCAGTGTTTTTTACAGGAAGCAACACACTTTGAATGTGTGGTGTGGACCCAAATCATGCTGATATTGGTGTTTAGGTGAGCTGTGCAATGTCAAATGCTAAAAGACGTGCAAAACTCTGAGCCTTGGACTTCCACAACGCGCTTGATGAAGTACTTCACCAAAGACTCCTGAGCAAGCTTAGCTTTCATTTTGTACATTTCCACTTCCTAATGTAGTGGCAGCAGCAATAGACAGCAAATAATTGTTTATGATGTCTGCTAATCAGACTTGACAGTCCCAGGCACCCAGCCTTGCCCGAGGTTTTGTAACAGAGTGAAGCTGCTGGTGTACTGAGCCAGTGCAGATGGGGAAGCTCTGGCACTGAAATACTCCAAGGTCTAATTTCTTTGCATATCTTTATCCAGCTTGCCAATCATAAATTGGCTTCTAACGTGGCTCATGACAATTTAAAGAACAACAACAACAATACAAGTAGCAATGCATTTGGAACAAATATGCTAGGGATGGGATGGGGGTTCCTAACTGGGTGGGGTTGCATCTGCTTTGGCCCCGTGTGCCCTGCCCTCTCAATAAGCACCTTGGCCACTGTCTCCCCTTGAAATTGTTCAAGCCTGTGGTCTCTGGAATCCACTTCTGCAATTCACTGCTGCACATCTCTCAGATGCACTTGCTTTAGCTAATGTCTGGAGCCTCAGGGTTATGTTGTGGAAAGGAGGAGAAATGCCAATGGATTTTATGTATTGGCACTTATTTATTATATTTCCATCCCACTGTCCCTCCAAGGAGGTGAATGTGGCATACATGGTTCCCCCCCCAAGCCAGTTTCCTCCTTAAAACAACCCTGTGAGGTAGACTCAGAGACAGTGGTCACTCAGTGAGCGTCATGGCTGAATGGGGATTTCAACCTTAGTTGTTTATGACCTGGTGCCTTGGATATGGCTTGATTCCTATCGGATACTTTATGGGTAGCCCATAAAGGCATCAGCTAGTCTGTAAATAGATGGATTACAGACTTTGCTAGGTTTACATTCTCAAACTGTTGAGTGATTTTGAAAGAGCTCCCTTTCCCCTCAATCTAGTCAACTACTTTTAATGACATGGACCAGTGTTGTGCTTTTTGGCATTCTGGACACTAGCAATGAATGTTAACATAGTACATCTGCATTAGCACAACCAAACACCTTCACCTGCCCCAGCTGCAACAAAACATATCTTTCCTGTATCTGTCTCTACAGCCACAGCAAGCACATCAACCTCCCAACAGTTCGACTTCACCTCTAAATGTGCACTCCTCCATTGTTTCCCAAGGCAGATGGATGCCAACCAACTCAAGAGTGGTTGGGTATGACCTGCACAGCGATCTAACAATTGATTTTAAACAAGGCTGCTGCCTGGAAGTTTGTGTGTCACAGTGGGGATTGGGGAGAGAGGTTTTTATTTTAATTTGGCCATTAAAAAAGAAAGACATTTAAACATTTACAGCTGGCTGGCAAAATGACTTCTCAGGGTGTTGCTGTTTTGTTCTGTTTGTAGGGGGTAGGATTGAAGCTGATTAGCTGATGCTAATTTAGGCAGATGCTAATACTATCTGCTTTTGAATTATGGTGCTGGAGGAGACTCTTGAGAGTCCCATGGACTGCAAGAAGTTCAAACCTATCCATTCTTAAGGAAATCAGCCCTGAGTGCTCACTGGAAGGACAGATCCTGAAGCTGAGGCTCCAATACTTTGGCCACCTCATGAGAAGAGAAGACTCCCTGGAAAAGACCCTGATGTTGGGAAAGATGGAGGGCACAAGGAGAAGGTGACAACAGAGGACGAGATGGTTGGACAGTATTCTCGAAGCTACCAGCATGAGTTTGACCAAACTGCGGGAGGCAGTGGAAGACAGGAGTGCCTGGCGTGCTCTGGTCCATGGGGTCACGAAGAGTCGGACACGACTAAAGGACTAAACAAAAAACACTATCTGCCGGTATGCTTGCTTCCCACTTACTGAACCTGCAAATAGAATTTACTACAAATGCCACCATAGGTATCCAGTCCTCTTGAGCTGGTTTGCTGCAGAGAAATCCTTGATGATGAGCCTTAACTGCTTCCCAAGCATACATACATCATCAGAATGGGAGCCAGATACTGCATTGCATCTTTCTTCTATACTACTTGAAGGCTTAAGTTCAGCAGTTAGGGCAGGACCCCTACCCTAAGTTCCTACCCCAGCCCTAAGTTCTCACCATCTGACCATGCCCAAAGCCTATCCAAATGGGTTCTAAGATCAGCTGACCAGGTCAACCACCTGATTCACAGCAGTCTCACAAGAATACCGACCATGAAGAAGACTGCCCCAAGAATGTGCTACCTTCCAGGAAAGTGATCTTCAGGTAAAAACAGATTTACACTATGAAGCCATGTTGATTTTACACCACACTGTGGTATAAGATTCCCCCCCCCCAGCCTGAACCCCTGAAAACTGTAGCTTGGTGGGGCTGCTCTGTTAGAGATCTTTAGCCTTCTGTGCAAAGTTATAGCTCCCAAGTTTCTGCACTGAAAAGGGAATTATTATGGAACCAGTTTAAATCTGTGGTGTGGATGTGTTCTAATTGTAACCAAATACATCAGTTCTTCTGCAAGACAAATCTTGAGGAAATGAACAATAACAGCACTTACTACTGTATGCTCCTTTGTAGCTCCCATTCATTTCAATGGGACTCATATGGAAGAACTTTCCACACTTTCCTTGCTATTTCCCCTCCATTGCAGTGTTTTGACATCATATTAAAACCTATGTAGCTTTCCCAAACTAGTCTACCTTTCTGCAAGAGAGCTGTTAAGCTACATCACAAGTCAAGGAGTTCTTCCTGAGTATGTAGAGTGGTTTTCCATTTACTGACATTCTTGCTGATTCTCTCTTTCCATGATCAAAGTGGAAAATCTTCAAGAGTTATTTTCCATGGGATCAACTCTATCGGCTGTTTGTAGCTTATTAAAATGCAATCCAATCTCTTGCTGAATGTCACTTAGCTGCTGGTTTCAGTGTAACAGAATCTAGCTGCTTCCACCATTTCTTAATCATATGCTGGTACAGTATTCAGTCTATACTGGAAAGGTGACCTAATATCAGCCTTGCAAACATTTTGTTGATCCTGTAGTACAGGGACTGCTACTGAAGCAGCTGCTTTAGCTTCAGCGATGAGGGTAGAATTTCAGTACTGGACAAACGCCATCTCAAAACAAAATCTAGAGGTCTTCCTAGAAGATGTTTGAGATCTGGTGAATCTCTAAAGCAGGGGTGGCAAACTTGGGGAGAGGATTCCACCTCACCTGCTAAGTTGCTCAAGGGCCAGATCTGTGACATGTCACTAGTTCTGACCTCACAAATGCCCTTTGTTACATAAGCACCATCCTGTTGTGCCTTTCCTTTGAGAGTTATGCTCTCCTCATCAGTCACCTGTACTAGCAAGGCTACAGCTTCTCTCTCAGCCATTCCTTGGTCTGTGGCCCAGTGAAGTGTTGGTTCATGAGATTACTGAGGTGCAAAGAGGGGGTTTCAGTGGAGCTTTGAGAGCTACCCAGCCACTGGAAAATTGGAGTTCTTGTACTATTTTAAGTCAATGTATTCTAATGAAAAGGGGAGGGGGGCTTTTTTAGACAGGTGATTTCTCATAATACCTTTACAGTGGTACCTCAGGTTACATACGCTTCAGCTTACAGATTCCGCTAACCCAGAAATAGTGCTTCAGGTTAAGAACTTTGCTTCAGGATGAGAACAGAAATCGTTCTCCGGCGGCGCGGCGGCAGCAGGAGGCCCCATTAGCTAAAGTGGTGCTTCAGGTTAAGAACAGTTTCAGGTTAAGAACGGACCTCCAGAACGAATTAAGTACTTAACCTGAGCTACCACTGTATTCCTTTTTTATTGTTTATTTCCTACAAGTTCCCATCTGCTTTTTTCTTTACCTTTCCTAGTTGACAGCAGAAAGGACATGGCCCTGCTAAGAAATGACAAAACTGGTTGACTGTATGTTTTCTGAATCCTGGGGTTGTTGTTTTTTAAGAGGAAGATACTATTGTCTCTGCAGAAGCTCAGCAGGAGGTGAAAATTGTTTGCTAATAACCCAGGATTAGTGTGCTGATCTTTACATTAAATATTAAGAGCTCAGAATATTTACCAATGCCTTCCTGGACTCGTTTGAGATAAGGAATTGTATCAGGGTGAAAACAGTTCATTGAGGGGTGTATTTTATATCAAGTTATGCCAACTTGACTGATCTGCAGTAATAAACTACAGGAAAAAATCAGATTGGCATATGCTATTACAGGGGGCTGCTAATAAGTACTAGGAAAAAGTGCAGGCAACAAGGACCATCTTAAAATAAACCTTCTTCTCCTCCCTTACATGAAAGGAAATGCCATTTGGAAGATGATGCCTGTTACAGCACACACATTAGGACCTGGGAGACCAGGGTTCATCACTGAGCCATGGAGCTCACTGGGTTACCTTAGCCAGGCATTGTCTCCTGGTGAGTTCCAACTGGAAAAAAAAACCCTAGTTGTGAGAATAAAAATAGAGGGGGAGTTGTGGAGAGAACTATGTGCACCAGTTTCAGCTCCTTGGAAGAAAGGGGGCATAGAAAGGTAGCAAACAAACAAACAAATAAATACTAAACACAAAGGATGCTTCTTGCTTCAGGACTATTGTTTTGGTATGTGCAAATATAACTAACTGAGTCACTGACTTGGCATGTTTATCTAGAAGTCCCATTGGGTTAAGTCGTGCCACTTACTCCCAAGGAACTGTGCACATATAATTTCACTGTGAACTCATACACTTGATTGACTGAGAGTTCTTTAATCAAGTGATAGCTCTAAGCATTTGTTGTTGCTGTTGTTTTGTACTGGTTCGTGTTGTCCCCCCCCCCACCCCACAATGCAGCTTTGAGGAGTAATGGACTGACAGCAGGCTCAGAAGAATAATGAACTCTCCCAAGTTCAAAATTGGTGGTTTCCAGAGTTCATTTATTACAGAAGCCTCTGGCAGTAGGGGAGCTCCAATGGCACAAAGGTGGAGAGATCAAGCTTCCCATGCAGAAAGTGCCTGGCCAGAATCTGAGTTTCAGAGTCTCAGGAAGCAGATTCAAACTATCTTTTGAAAAAAAGCAGGGAAGCAAACTTCAAGATTTGCATTTGGACAACCTTGGAGAAGTGCTACTAACCATTCCTTCATTGCAGGGGGTTGGACTAGATGACCCTCAGGTCCCTTCCAACTCTACAATTCTGTGATTCTAGGAGTAACAAGTACGAGTTACATTGGTCAGACCCCATAAGAAGGCAGCTTCCTATGTTCACAGGTAACTCACCTGGTTCAGGAAGAAAGTCATGACAGGAATAAACCTTGACTGTCAATAACTTTGAGGCACCATTTGGGGAACAAAATTTGAAGAACAAAACAGATATGCAAAATGAAACCAAACAATTCAGGGGCGATGATATGCCAGCCAAATAAAAGCTCAAATAGGTCAATTCTTCTAGAAATTGACTTGAATATTCAGATCATTTGAGGTGGAACAAATATTGCTGCCCCACATGCCACTTTTCTCCCTCAGAACCGATTTTTGGTGTCAGGCAGCCGTGAATACTTCAAAAACACCTAGATGGAGAAATTAATCTATCTTGCAGAGCATATTATTACATTAAGCCCATGTCTGATACAGCTTTACGCAGATAATGCAGCACTGTAAAGCTGAGACTTCTTATAATGATTCTTTCCCTCCCTTTGTAGAAGCACTCCAGTGCAATGGTTTTATAAGAACAGTTTTATGGGTGGTTTGTTAGAGCTGAGTTTGAGAAATAGAAGTTTTCACCTTCCACCCTGCAACCCACATGGATCTCAGAAGCAGGGCTGTACTACTGGAAAGCTCACTCAGTGGCTAAAAGGCATGGCAAAGGGGAAGTCTCACATTTTGCTTTGAGTTGTGGGGTGATAAAGGACTTATTTCACCCTTAAATAGCAAGTATTAACTGGGTCAAGATCCACCCCAGCAATTTTTGGTACTCTGAAACAGTGCAATTCTAGACATGTCTCCTCAAAAGTAGGGGTGGATGAATCAATCAGTCAGTTTCAGTTTCTCTCAGCTTCTCATTTTTCCAGTCTAAAGTTCAGCTTGCCACATTTCCACATCAGTTTGCATTTAAACAAAAAACAAAAAGACCCATTGAGAACTGGCATTTCAGTGCACATTTGTCCTAGTATACATACAGTGGTACCTCTAGTTAAGAACTTAATTCATTTCAGAGCTCCCATTATCCCTGGCCATTGAGTCATGCTTCCTGGGACTGATGTAAAGTTCAGCTTAGCAGGCTCTCTACAGCCTCTACCCTCATCCCTTTCCCAACCTTCATGCTTCCTAGAACAAACAAGCAAGAAGCCATGCAACCATGGCTCCCTGCAAGTGAACTGAACCTCTCTAAAAGAGATTTTATAGCTTGCATATATGCTAACCCAAAGATCGCATGATCCTTCTTGTAAGGAAACCAAGTTATTTCTTGTTAAGTTGTCTGGAACCTTTTTTCATATTTGTTTTACTGCCAGCAGATGGAGACTCGTTTGCTGTAACTTCTGGAAAAATTCACTTATTTGGAAAGCTAATGTCTGTGATTTATTCTAGCCTAAGTATTTCCGTGAGGGACGCGGGTGGCGCTGTGGGTAAACCTCAGCGCCTAGGACTTGCCGATCGCATGGTCGGCGGTTCGAATCCCCACGGCAGGGTGCGCTCTTGTCGTTCGGTCCCAGCGCCTGCCAACCTAGCAGTTCGAAAGCACCCCCGGGTGCAAGTAGATAAATAGGGACCGCTTACCAGTGGGAAGGTAAACGGCATTCCATGTGCTGCGCTGGTTCGCCAGATGCAGCTTGTCACGCTGGCCACGTGACCTGGAAGTGTCTGCGGACAGCGCTGGCTCCCGGCCTATAGAGTGAGATGAGCGCACAACCCTAGAGTCTGGCAAGACTGGCTCGTACGGGAAGGGGTACCTTTACCGTTACCTTTTTAAGTATTTCCATGGGAAATAGTTGTTTAAGGTGGATGAGGGCAGATGTAAAATCTAAGCAAATTTTGATATGCTTGGATGAATTGCCATTGGAGAGTAGGAATCTCTCTTCCAAATGTGTCTCTCCAACAGAAAGCAGATGATCTCATAAAATTCCTGCACCCAGTTGAACATGCACAATGTACTAACTTGGAGGTTTGCTAACATAAAGGTCACACTGAACAAATTAATATAGCATTTTACAGTGGTACCTTGGGTTAAGAACTTAATTCGTTCTGGAGGTCCATTCTTAACCTGACACTATTCTTAGCCCAAGGTACCACTTTAGCTAATGAGGCCTCCTGCCACTGCCGCGCCGCCACTGCACAATTTCTGTTCTCAACCTGAAGCAAAGTTCTTAACCCGAGGTACTATTTCTGGGTTAGTGGAGTCTGTAACCTGAAGTGTATGTAACCCGAGGTACCACTGTATTGCCAAATATATGGCTCCCCAAGAGATTCTGTTGAATCTCCTGTCTCAGCTCCGCTACACAAACCCCCAAGAATCACCTCTCAACTCTCATCCCTTTGTTTGCTGTAAGAAAGTGCCTCTACATTACAGCAATCATTGCAGCAATCACTACACAGGGAGACTGAGCAATATCTCAGATGCCTGCACTCTTCTGGCGCGAAGCACAGGCCAACTTTGAAGCTGTGGTGTTATGAAAGGAAAGACAACTCATTGCAAAGAGAATTATCTGAAGCACTACAATAGCAGCTATGTAACTGCATGTTGTAGAATGTAGTGAGTGAATTGTGCAACAATTAAAAATATTGTTAAAATTGGCTCACTTGCCGTATGTGTTTGGATTCTCTACCGGCTGAAGGTAGATAAACAATAGTTGGCACTATCTGTACAGCAACATTACTTCCTGCTTAAGAAGGTGGCAGTGGGAAAACATGGTGGGAGAGATAAGGTAATAGAAAATAAACCGGAGGTGGTGACTTTGGATGACATTTCGCTCAGCAAACGAGACTGCTTGGCTTGCTGTGCTGCAGCTTAATACGATTTCTTGCAATGATTCTGGAATATAAAATGTAGCCACGTCTGCTAAGATCCCATTGTGATAACCTTAATTAAAAATACATTGTAATCATACATCACAGAGATGCACGCTCGTAAGAGAATTTAATCCAAAGCTACTTGCAACCTTTCCAGCTGAGATCACCAACCATCAAAAGTGTGCTTTCAAAATTGGACTGCAGTCTACCATGTGTGATAATTGACAGAATCATTCCCACCCCCACTCTCTCCTGCTCCTTCATTTTTCTGCCTGTGCATCAAATCAAGAAATGTAATGGGTGCTCTCTGACCCCAGAACAGGGGCTCTCATGCTAGCAAATGGGTGAATTTTAACATTACACAACAGTGGGATCTGGTGCAAAAGTTGTGCTAGCAGACATTTGTGGCGTAACAGATGGTGTAACACAACTCTGTTGTGCAACAAAGTCACAACGCTCTTGCACAACAATGTTCCACTGATAAAGCATTTTGCCACTGGAACAAGTTTTCTGCTACGTGACTTCAGGTTGGTGCTATATTGGATAGAACCCATGGGGGAAGGCTTGTAATTTTTATTTCTCCATCGGTTAATGGATCCTCACAAACTGAAATATGATGTTATAGTCTCGCAGGCTTCACTTTGGAAATGATTATGTCAGATACGGTGTTCTCAAACTTGCTTTTCAAACTTGATCATTTCCTATTCCTCAAGGGAAGAGAAGCAAAAATTCCTCAAGCTTCACCAAGATCAAGAACTTAGAAAAGAATGACATCTCAGTTGTTATATTCTGCTCATACTCGGGGACAATCAGATCCAAATACATAGAATCAGGGCTTCACAATAGTTAATCAGCATGTTCTAATATGAATGTGAATGAATGAAACAAGTGAAGTGTCTCTGAAAAACAAAAAGTCTCTTAGTCTAGTGGGCTTGAACTGCTTCAAATTGCAGGTCAGGGATTCTGTTCCTCCACATAAATGATAGCATAAAGATACTTCCACATGGAAAACTAGAATGTCAAACTAGTCTAGAACCCTTCTCTCTAACATTGGTCTTATTTGGTGCAGGGGCATTTTGTATGGAGAAGCATTTTATCACATGACATTCCCACCCACTGAATTTGAAGTGGAATACACCTGAAACAAGGGATGCGGGTGGCGCTGTGGTCTAAACCACAGAGCCTAGGGCTTGCCGATCAGAAGGTCAGCAGTTCGAATCCCTGCGACGGGGTGAGCTCCCGTTGTTCGGTCCCAGCTCCGGCCCACCTAGCAGTTCAAAAGCACATCAAAGTCCAAGTTGATAAATAGGTACCACTCCAGCGGGAAGGTAAACGACATTTCCGTGTGCTGCTCTGGTTTGCCAGAAGCGGCTTAGTCATGCTGGCCACATGACCCAGAAAAACTGTCTGCGGACAAAGCGAGATGAGTACGCAACCCCAGTTTCGTCCACGACTGGACTTAATGATCAGGGCTACCTTTACCTTTACACCTGAAACAGGTTGACTACTTCAGTGAGAACCCAGACACACAGCAGCACTGGATAGCACTGCAATATTTGGAATAGTTTTCTGGGAGAAAAAGGTCAGGAGGTACAAAATTTGTACCTTTTTCTAGCACCTCTCAATATTTCAAAGAGAGACTCGTTTCACACTTTGAGAGCCATAACTATGGTTCACCCAGAAACTAATGTCCCTCAGATGCATGATCTGTGTTTGTGTCAATTTGCACTGTTAATCCATGCCTTTGACTGAGAGCAAAGGTAGCCAGATGTTGTAGGCATATAGCTCTCATCACCCCTGACCATTGGCCATGCTGGTTGCGGCTGATGGGAGTTACAATCCAACACCACTTCAAAAATAAAAAAAGGCAGTTACCTCGTTGCTGTCTGGGAGTGGGAATGAACACAAGAGATGGTACCCAGATTCCTAATCAAATCACGTGGAAGTGTTCAGTGAAGAATTGCCTGCCCTCTGTGCCACCTGGTGTTTCAGGAGGAGTGTTGATTGAGAAACAGAATGTTCTGTGAATGGGAAAGGATAGGCCAGGATCTCAGCAGCTCTACCTTCACACTTGGAGCTTGGCGGGTGAATGGTAAAGAAGGTGAGGGGGAATGGAGAAAGGAGATTACCCAACTGCCTTCCCATCCTTTCACTTTCTCACACATTTCTGTTTCCTAGGCTCCCTCTAGAACCACTTAACCCTTTTTCCTCTTTGGGAAGTGTAGAATCACATCCAGCGAAATTACAGTAGTTATTCCATTGGACTAAGTCTTCTGTGTTTGTCCCCCCCAAAATAAAAATAAAAAATACTATTATAGATTCAGCTGTTCTTTAATAGTTCTAGTCTGGTTTTTACTATGACAAGACACAATTCCTCCGAAAAAAATCCCATGTTACAATCTTGTTTCATACTCATATTTATTCCTGTTACTGCATTTATTTCTACTGCGGCATGTGTTTCTATTGCTATGATTCTTTAGCAAATCAATACTGACAGGAGATGAAGTGAATTTCGCCCCCCCTTCCTATTAGCAGCTTTGCAGACAACCAGCTACGTTTCAGAGGTGTCCCTAGGTAAGCTAGAGGTGTATTAAACAAACAAGTTAAATGTTTTCAACATCAGGTCTCTCACATTCTAAATATATTTTTTTGAATTTATATTCTCTTAAAACATCCCCAGTTGCTTCCATTTACGTTAAGTGCTTAATGCAGGGGTTCACAACCTGCAGCCATCTGACTAATTCCATGCAACCCGTGGTCTAAATGGCAAGTAAACTATCAGTTCAGACCTCTGGAAAGAGTGATATGTCCCTCTCCTGGCAGTCTGCTGAGTGGGGGTGAAGAAGGGGTGAAGAGAAAGAGGGAAAACAGGGTGGCATAGAAGGAAGAGGAGTGGCTCTGTCTACCAATGGCTTCAGCCCTATCCACCACCAACATTCAGCCCTTGGGGGGGGGCGGGATTGTCTAGCCATATCTCAATTATTAAGCTTCAATTGACTACAGTACTTAAAACAGTGAGTCATTACTACTCATGAAATTGTCTGAAATTGCACATCTTTTCAGTATGTTGTCAAAACTGATTGCAGCGTTGTGCAATGTGCAGGCTAATAATAATAATAATAATAATAATAATAATAATAATAATAATATCAATCTGCAGGTATAACTTATACTTGGGGTTCCAAGTTTATATCTTGCCATCCCTTAATAATAATTATTGTTATGATGCATTTTTCAGGTGATCGATTTTTAAATGCAAAAATCGTCATTAGATGGGGTTCAAAACGTCCGTGAAAAACCCCTCCCTCCCACTCGTTCACATTTTTCACACCCATTGTTGCCCTGGTTTCCTGCTACCTTGCTACCATTTTTAATGTGAAAGCACATTTTTCACACTCGTTTTTTTATATTAGCTCTTTTACTATGTAATAATCTGTATGGTGATGCACCATAAAGTATGACTTTTAAATATCTGTGAGTTTTTAATTGCCTTCTGTACCTTTTGAATGCCCCACACAAATTACCCCAGATTGGCAAAATCTGCCCCACACTCCAGTTTGATTCAGAAAAAGTCATAATATGGCACCATCCACATATATGACATTTTGCAGAGTCCTATAAGCTTCTCTTCCAAATCAGGTTATTACCTAATTGCATTATTTACTGCTGCACCTGGGTATAATTTCAGTGGCTCCACCTTCTGGCTTAGTTCAAATTTGAAATAAGAGAAAGGACTGCTACTATGTTGAAACATCATGACCATTATTTTGTTTATCAGACTTCTTCCTTCCTTTTGTATTTGTCTTTCCAACTTTTCATTTCATGGCCAGACAGTGCAATCTTATGTGTGTCTACTCAGTTAGTAAGTCAGTTAAGTGTGTAAGGGATTGTGGTGCAGCTGATTTTCATGGTTTATCAGTCTAATCGCTCTATCCCTACCTTGCTAGCTATGCTCAAAAATTTCTCCTAGTTATCACATGGGTTGCAACTCTAGGAGTATCTTAGGCTTTAAACCACAGCTACTTTTGGGTTTCTGATCACCCTCTTTAACTGCTGTTTCTTTCAGGTCTCTTAGTGATTCATCTTTCCTTGTGTCTGCTTTTATCTGCTGCATTTGTGTTAGCTAATGGAAATGCCTGGGCAATTAAATCTGCATACGCTTTTGTTTCACTTTCTAAGGCCTTTTCTGACTTCACATGGCAAATTACTGCTCTAGACTATGGTAATGCCACTGCGGTATACATAAATTTATTTAGCGCATGTTGCAACCCAATTCTACAATTGCAGCTTATTCTTAACTTGCCGTTTGTTCATTGCCTTTGTAAAAAATGGGTTGTGGTCTATTGCCACAATTCTACAATTGCAGCTTATTCTTAACTTGCCGTTTGTTCATTGCCTTTGTAAAAAATGGGTTGTGGTCTATTGCCACTATGGCCATCTAGCCTTATATATTAAATACAGAACATTTATTTGCAACTGCTATGTTAAGGGCACCAGCCTTTTCTGTGATGGTGCATGGGTCGAAATCTTTATGGATGCACCTGAAGTATAAAATTTTATTATGGCTTCTTCGTTAGCTTCTCTTTTAAGGCATTCCTGCCTTCTTGAAGTGTGTTCGAATTCATTTTATTTTTAATCAACTTTCCTGAACAGTACCATTTAGGCTGTTGTTTTCATGGTGATGTGATTTCACAGTGTAACGGAGGATGAGATCAAATATGACAAAGGGCAGTATTCAAGCAAATAGGTTGATAAATTATATTTGCTCAGATAATTGATAGCTTCTAGAAACCACGGGCAGTCATTCATTGACTGGGATTTGGCATCCTCTTGATGGTTCAGTGCTATCCCTTTTCACTCCTCTGAGTGAAATGGTTTCTTCCCCAAATGCCATTAAGTAACTTCTCTGAATATAACATGTTGCCAAATAGGCGGGGAAAATCCTGAAAGCTGCAGCAGAGCAATATTTTTAGAACTGAAATGTCACAAAGTAGTGAGCAAGATTTCTATTTAGGCTGGATTTCAAAATACAGGTAAAGGGTGGGGCAAATGGGTAGATAGGAAACACCAGCCACAATGTCTACAAATGTTGGGGCATCAGCACCATGACTAGATTTTATCACATACACAGCCAACCTGAAGAAGTTCTGGAGCACTTGAAATCATGCTCACCACTTGGTGACATTTCAGCTGGTCCTAATAAAGGTATTGTCCTGCTGCAGCATTTGGATTTTCTCCAAACACGTTCCTCTCGGTTTAATTTCCTAATTGGATTTCAAAACAACCTAAGCTTCTTTTATCGTGTTTCTCTTTACTGAGTTCTCCCACGGCCAGGAGGTGCTTCCCTGAGATGACATTATGTGCGTTCTCTGGGGTGGCCAGTGACCTCAACGGCACTTACTGCATCTGGTTAGCTCTGCTTTAAAATTGTCTTCTAACGCGTACGGCACCTGTCCACACGACCAATCAGTAGGAATACCACCTTGTTTCCCCAGATGATGTGCTCACATTGCTCATGTTGTGGGTCTGTGTAGGTACAAAAGCATCCACCATACCACAGGCGGCCAGGTGGCTTAAGCTTAATTTGGTATGCTCTAACCTTCCAGGGACGCGGATGAAGCTGTGGGTTAAACCACAGAGCCTAGGGCTTGCCGATCAGAAGGTAGGCGGTTCGAATCCCCATGACAGGGTGAGCTCCCGTTGCTTGGTCCCTGTTCCTGCCAACCTAGCAGTTCGAAAGCACATCAAAGTGCAAGTAGATAAATAGGTACCACTCCAGCAGGAAGGTAAACAGTGTTTCCGTGCGCTGCTCTGGTTTGCCAGAAGCGGCTTAGTCATGCTGGCCACATGACCCGGAAGCTGTACGCCGGCTCCCTTGGCCAATAAAACGAGATGAGTGCCGCAACCCCAGATTCGGTCACGACTGGACCTAATGGTCAGGGGTCCCTTTAGCTGTAACCTTCCATCGGAGTGTTGATTTGCACCAGGTCATAGCAGCCAACTCCTAGAGCCCACAATAAAACATTTGAGCCCACGTTAATGGGCATTACCATTCAAATGATGTGTGTGCACTGTGTCTCGTGATTGATAATGCAAGTCGGGGCTTACCTGGCCCCCTCAATATTTTATTCAAGTTGGCACTGCTACACCACATACTTCCTTTATTATGTAAAGGAGATCAACATTGCCATGTGCGGGGAGTGGGGTGCAGGCTGCGCTTTGTGCATATATTTATTTATTACATTTATATCCTGCCTTCTCTCTTATCCTTGCAACAATCCTGTGATGTAGGTTAGTCCGAGAGATAGTGATTGGTCCAAGGTGAGTTTCATAGCTAAGTACAAATCTAATTTACTTAGGGCTGCCCTGTGTTATGTATTTTAGCACATAAAAATTAATAATAATCACATTTTCCTAGCCTGACACTCTAACCACCAAACCACACTGCCTCTCAAGTGAGGAGGCATCAATTTGTGCCGTTATGATTTTGTTTTCAAATGATAACTGAAAATTTAGGGAAGAAACTGGCATGGTTATGACCCTGGTTATTCAGCAAGACTAATGAATACTTACTGGACAGAAGAACTAATAAATTGATATTATGTTTCTTCATAAGGCTTCTATTTATAGAATAAATATTTATTTATAGAATAAAAAGGTGTTTTAAAGCAAATATTAATGTTAATATGTGCCAGCTTAGGTTGGTATTTTCTCCACAACATCTTGGAGTTTATATGATCTAAGAAACAGCTTTTGCAACTTTAAGCTTGACAGTATACAGGACTGCATTTTGAGAAATATTTTTTAAATCCACTGTGGAATTTTTCTGTACACAGAATATCCACAAGAGGGAACTCTAAAGATGAGTTCTTTCCTAACCCTTTCAATGCATCCCAACATGCTTTCGAATGGGCAGAATAAAATGCAAAACTCATCCTATTTTTTGAACACATGCAGCGATACTATTTTTAAAATCGTCCAGCTCTTCTGACATTCAGTAAGAGAATTAAGGTATGTAGGCTTTCAAGAACCCAGGAAACTGACCTATTTGCTCTTGTTCTCCATTGCAGAGCAGTCAGCCTGAGACAGTGCTCAACTCCTAGTTTGAGTTCAGTATTTTTAGCCTGGATAAGAGGCGACTGAGAGGAGATATGATAGACATCTTCAAATATCTAAAGGACTGTCACGTGGAAGACAGAGCAAGCTAGTTTTTTCTCCTGCTCCGGAGGATGGGACATAAGCCAATGGATTCAAGTTACAAGAAAGGACCTTTCTACTAAATGTCAGGTAGAACTTTTGTGGACTCTCCTTCGTTTGAGGTTTTTAAGAAGATGTTGGAAGGCCATCGGTTATGGATTCCTTAGTTGAGATTCCTGCATTGTAGAGGGTCAGACTAGAAGTCTCTAGAGGTCCCTGCCAACTCTACTGTTCTATGATTCATTCACCGTGTTGACAAAGATACCAACAAAGTAGGTGGCTTTGCAGTTCCCTGTGCATATTAGCACTGCTTTGCTACACTGCAGGGGGGGGGAGCAACAGAGAGAAGATAACAGAGAATTTGGTTGAGGACAATGCATGAAAGAAAGCAGAACAAACTCACATTAGGAAGCTCTAAATTAATTCTAGCATGGCAGACCTGTGCCCTGCACGCACATTTGACAGATGCCATATTGCACTTAGCACAGAGGAACCATGTTCTTTGTAGCAAGGAACCAGACCATTCTTCAAACAGTGGTGTGGGGTCCACAAGGTTCCCTTCCCACTCAATCCCTCCCCTGTCACAGCTGGTCAAGCTCTTTAAACAAAAGCTGGTGCCAGGCATTAAGAGCTAAATAAGGTATGGAGCAAACATTGCTTGGACGAATGTTGGGACATGATGCACAATGTATCAAGGGAGAATTATTATATCGATATGAGATCTTTCAGCAGGGCTTTCATGAGCCAGGTAACACAGCCACTCCAGATTTAGTTTAATGATGGATCCATTCAGGATATGTGGCACTTAAGACATCAGAAGAGTCTTGCTGGATCAGATGATAAAAGGTCTAGCATCTGGTCTAACATTCTTTTTTCCAACAGTGGCCTCTGGGAAGCCTACAAACAAGGCATTAAGGCTGTGTCCCTCCTCCAGTAACTGGTGTTCAGAGGTACACTGCCTCAGATCATGAAATATCCATTTAATTGTCATTACTAAGAACAGTTGGTTCCCCTTTTAAGCCATCTGGGTCAGCAGCACCATATCTTGCAGCAGCAAATTAAATAAATAAATTGTGCCTTCTTTGTCTGCCTTGAGAATAGTTCAGCCTGAGGCCCAAAGCCCTAAATACTTGTTATAGCACCTCTGCTACATTCCCATAACTTCATGGGCTCTGAACTTTGGCTATTGCACCCTAAGGCACTTAATTGTGGAACAGCAATGATTCAGTTACATCCCAAGTATATTGTAAGTAGAAACATGAAACTATAAAACCAGTAGAAACATGGATGTTTCTACTGGTTTTATAGTTTCTAGAGTCTAATTTATTTGAATGCTTCTGCATCTAGTCAACATTACTATTTTAAGACATCAGCCAGGTACCGTATTTGAACCCCTAGTCTGGATAGGTAATTTGAGCATAGCCATATTAGAGTATAAAATGATTTTTCATAATATTAATGCAGAGACTCACATGAGAATAATTATTTTATTCAATTGCTGAAGAAGGGGAGGAAGAGCAAAACACATTGGCAAACCTCCATGGGAATCTAAAAGAATGATTGAGAAACATTTTTTCCATTGTTCACTGGGCTCTCAGCTGAGCCTGATCTCAATACTTCATGGTTTAAGATTTTATGTTTGTAGAAAATAAAGATGGGGAAAACTATTTTACCAATTATCAACTATATATGCCTCTTGTGCGCTTTCATGGCAGATTTAATAGGATCGTTCATCTGTAATATCTGAAGTGCTCAGATGCTACTTAATTGGCAATGAATAATTACTTTGGTAGAGCTCAACCTAGCCAAAGCTAAGCGCTTCCCAAGCTACAGTCTTTCTTGGGAATAAGCCTCAATGAACACAGTGGGGCACGCTTCAGAGTGAGCACCAGGGTTTAAATTAGAAGGATTTAGACTAAACGCTGGGAAGAACCATGCAACTTACTGCCTCCGAAGGTGGCAGACTCTCCTTCATTTGAGATCTTGAAACAGAGGCTGGATGTCCACCTGTCAAGCATGCAGGAGTTGTGGGTTTCCTGCATCGACAGGCGTTGGTTTAGATGAGCTTTGAGGACCCTTTTCAAGCCTACAGTTCCACGATTCAAATGCTTAAAACGTTAATGTGGATTATGGCTGTCTTGAAGCAGCATTGAACTGAAAACAAGAGAATCAGTAGAAATATGCATATAGAGATGATGAAGTTTGCACCCCGCCCTTCATCAAAGGAGCTCCACAGTGTGTGTGAGGGAGATTTCACAATGTGTGTGCTATTTCATCCCAGTTACATTTGTTTATTTAAAGAGCATAAAACCATCATTAAAATAGCCAAGTCTTTCCTTCCCCCACTGCCGCCAGTCTAAAGAAGTCCTTCTGAAACC
This sequence comes from Podarcis melisellensis, assembly GCF_964234715.1. Taxonomy (NCBI): domain Eukaryota; kingdom Metazoa; phylum Chordata; class Lepidosauria; order Squamata; family Lacertidae; genus Podarcis; species Podarcis melisellensis. Next base: position 81,924,782 of record NC_138537.1, read on the forward strand.
AACACCACTTGTGAGGTTCCCCAGTCTTCCTGCTGTCTTGTTTCACTCTTGCTTCTTTTGCCCCTTTTTAAATAGCAGCTGGAGTGAGTGAGCTGCCTTTGCCTTTCAGTGGGGACCAAATCATGCATAACTGCATGGCAGATTGGATAGTGTACAGTCACTGCTGAACAGGGCTACCAGGTTACTACCATGTCAATTTAAAACAAAAATTGTCATCCCGGAAGCCACATTCAAGGATTATAAAAGCAATGCCCTTTTGTCTGCTTGCTGCTAAAATGTCCTTGGAGCTGAAGGAGCAGAAGCAGAGGGGACCTAGTTTAAAGGCTGGTTATTAATTCACAGTTTATCTCCTTGCATTCCTCTTTTATTGATTCTCAGTCCTAGGGCTCATTAACTGGTGCAGAGGAGAGAGAATGCTCTAGAAATCCTGTAAGTTTGGTCAGCTTTCAGTGTATCAGGGTGGGGTGGTGCTTATTTAGAATGTTAGCCTTATTGGGATTTGCATGTTGTTGTTGTTGAATCTTGAAATGTTTCTGAGTTGTGTCCTGCACAATCTTATGCATGTCCTGCTGTGTTTAATGGGCCAGGTGAGTATGTATAGGACTGCAGCTTTATAACGTAATCCTATGGACATCTACTCAGAAGTACACTCCCATTGAATTCAATGGAATTTGCTCTCAGGTTAGTGGGTATAATATTGCAGCCATAGAGTTTGAAAATGGTCCGATCAGTTTTGAGTTTTTATGATAGAAGGGCAGAAATATCTAATAAGTGCAGCACTTCCCAAAACGTGGACTGTGGACCACAATAATCCACAAGCTTCATTCAGGTGGTTCATGACTTGTCTGTAAAAATGCAATTTAGAAGCCAAATCATAGAACATCTAGCGCAGTGTGTTACAATGTCTACAACAAGCAGAAAACTCGTTGGGTTATCAGTCAAGACCCTAAGCAATTTTCAAGTGGGCCATGGGGGGTGGGGGTGGAGTTTGGGAATCATTGCAATAACATACCTAATACCAAATTAAACATTAGTTAATTTTTGGGAAAGGCTGGCCCAAACCAGAAGCCCTGCATTTTAAAGTTTACAATGGTACCTCGGATTACATACGCTTCAGGTTACATACACTTCAGGTTACAGACTCTGCTAACCCAGAAATAGTGCTTCAGGTTAAGAACTTTGCTTCAGGATGAGAACAGCAATCGTGCTCTGGCGGCACGGCAGCAGCAGGAGGCCCCATTAGCTAAAGTGGTACTTCAGGTTAAGAACAGTTTCAGGTTAAGAACGGACCTCCAGAACGAATTAAGTTCTTAACCCAAGGTACCACTGTATTCAGCTTTCCTTTCATTTTTGTATGGTCAGTCTTAAAAGTCCTCGCATTGCTGCTCCTTGCCAGCCACTGCTGCCCTACTGGTGTGTCACACTGTCCAAGAGAGCTGAATGACACCCCCCACCCCCCAAAAAACCCACCAAACCAAAAGCAGAAAGATGGGGAAAAGTTTTAAAATTCTGGGATTTAAATTCAAAATCTAAACATGAATTTTAACACCAGTGTTTCACTGTTCTTTTAGACTTGTGAATATTATTCTGATTTTGACAAGCTGCTGAACACCAGATGCTATTGCATGACAGCTATCAATTCATACCAAGGCTATTATCCACCATCTCCACGCCCTCTGGGCATGGGAGTTTACTGCTGGCAACCCCATTTCCTACCAATAGCCCTTCTAGGAGTGGTGAGCTGGACATCCTGAATGGTATACATAAAGGGCAGACTGAATAAGGCCCCAGTTATCCTTACTATTTTTTAGTAGTAACAGTAGGTTGCAGTCGCAGTTGATATATCCCGCCCTTTGCCATAGACCCAGTGTAAGTTGCAACATCATAACCATAATGCATACAATATGTAATGAAAAAAGAGACGTCCCCACTCACACCAACAACACGCTCCTTCTCTGCAAGTGCAGCCCCATTCAGAATAGGCCACCTCATCACTTCCTTGACCCAGGAACCACCACTCTGTAGGATCTCTATCTTGTCAAAATTCAGCTTCATGTTATTGACCCTCAGCCACACCATTATTATCTAAGACAGTGTTACCTGTCTTAGATGATGACACAGAGAAAAAGAGCTGGGTGTCATCATAGTCCCGTTATTGAAAAAGGGTAGAGATGAATGGTTCCTTTTGCTAAGACAGCTGCTCTCCACCTGTTCACAATTTCGAAGGCATTATAGCCTTATTAGCTCAGCAACATTATGGGTACCACTATTGGTTGTACTCTAATGAGACATGCGGGGACATGGGTGGCACTGTGGTCTAAACCACTGAGCCTAGGGCTTGCTGATTGGAAGGTCGGCGGTTCAAATCCCCGCAATGGGGTGAGCTCCCGTTGTTCGGTCCCAGCTCCTGCCAACCTAGCAGTTCGAAAGCACGTGAAAGTGCAAGTAGATAAATAGGTACTGCTCCGGAGGGAAGGTAAACGGCATTTCTGTGTGCTGCTCTGGTTCACCAGAAGCAGCTTAGTCATGCTGGCCACATGACCCAGAAGCTGTCTGCAGACAAACGCTGGCTCCCTCGGCCTATGGAGCGAGATGAGCGCACAACCCCAGAGTCGTTCGTGACTGGACCTAACAGTCAGGGGTACCTTTATCTTTACCTTTAATGAGACATGCTACTGTAAAGTAATGTGACTGGCTCACGATGCAATTCCTTGGAAGTAAGTCCTCTTGAATTCAATGGACTTTACTTCTGAGTAGACCTGCATAGAAGGGAACAGAACTAACTGAGTCAGGGTTGCCGGCAGGATTTGCAATCTCATGGGCAGTTGACCCCTAGAAATGAATGGGATTTCAGTGGGGATTGTGCAGGAGAACCCCTCACTGGATTGCACTCCCTGTCTGCGTGGAGGGGGGGATTAGATAATATTATTTTATTTTGCACAATAATTCAAAAGGGAACACTGTAAAAGTCCCAAGTAGCTGACAGCTTAGGCGAAAGAAAAAACAACCCAGTGACAGATGCCAAAATGGACACCACTTGTGTCATAGGTTAAGTAACGATTATTTTATAATGGTGGCTTTATGCAGGAGCTATAAACATATGACGAACAGGAGAGCATGTCCGTCAGTGCACAGCCGGACTCGGCGGTGTTTACTGCTGGAGAGAGGGAGCGAGAGGATGGATCTGCCTAGATCTCTGCGAATGGCGCGGAGGGGCGCGTGTGCAAATGGTCTCCAGGCGCACTCGCTTTTGCGCCTTGGGAATTCCGCGCGAGGGGAGACTCGGGCTGAATCCAGTCGCTGTGACGTTGACAATGGGCTTTACTTTCTCCTGGAATTCTCCCCTCCCCCTGCATGTCATGTAGGTTTCATTGCCAGGCTGCTTCTGTTGCATTTTGGGATTAAGTCAGTCTCTCTCTCTCTCTGCCCCCACCCCACCCTGCTATCTGTGCCAATTTTAAAACCACGAGCCATATTCACGAAGATGTTTTTTAAAAATAAAATCCTGGTGGGTGTTTCGCTTTAAAAGCGAGAGCGACAAAAGCCCGCACAAAACAAAACAACACCCCCCCCCCTTCGCATCGCGAAGCACCTGTTTCTGCAACTCAACCCTGGCACAAGATCCGGCTCGCTGCTTTCGTTCATTTTCCCAGACCCCACGGCCTCCTTCCCTGCCCTCAGCCAAAGATTGCTTTCAGATCTGGGCCGCGATCAAGAACAACAACAACGCCAACCATCCCAGCCGAACGCTGGGTTTCAAGAGCAGCCTTTAATCGGCGGGGATCGTGTCCCTCTCGGGGGTGCTCGCTATGTCTCGTTGCTCCTCCGGTGGAGAACGAAGGAAAACAGAGAAAGAATGAATGGCAAACAGGCGAGCCGGGGTGCGGTGAGGCCGATTTCTCTGCTCTTCCGCCTTTCCTTCTTGCCATTTGGGGTCCTTCCTCCCCGGCCCGACCATTAGGCATGCAAGTCACTGAGATCTGCTGAGAAAGAGAGAGCGGCTGGGAAAACATCGGTGTATTGGGACTCCAACCGTATTAGCGAGCGGGAGTGGGGGAGCGAGCGGGAGAAGAGAGTGACAGCCAGTGCGTCACGCCATTCAGCAAGTGCCAGGATCGCGCAGGGTTTTTTGCGCGTCCCTCTTGCGCCGCCGCCTCCACGGCCCTTCGAATTGCTCCGCGTCCAAGCAACGCGCGGAGCCCTTCGCCTTCTCTCTCTGTGTGGTGCGAGGAGGACTTGTTGAAGCGGCAGGTCACACGGGCCGCCTGCGTTTTGGCTCCTCCCGCCGCTGCTGCGCCGCTACCTGTAAAGCGCGTCGCTCTCTCGCTCGCCTCCATCTGTTCGAGGCAGCCTCCGAGAAGCGCGCAGGGCCGTTTGGGAGGAGGCGAGGGGGAGCCTGGAGAGAGCCCCGAGACCAGGCAGCAGCTTGGCCCGGCAGGAGCCGTCCGTGCTCGGCCTCCAGCCGTGAGGGGAGCCCCTTCTTCTTCTTGGGGAGCCGAAGCCACCGCCGCCTCCTCAGCGGCCGAATCACAAGGCGCCGCTTTCCTCCCGCGCGCCCGGCGAGTCTCCTACGCCAGCTGCCCGGGAAGCTGAGGCGCGCAGCAACGGCGAGCTGGGCGCGTTGCTAACGGGCGGCGAGGAGGAGGAGGAGGAGGAGGCGGCCGTGCAGCAGCAGCAGCAGCCGAGGATGGCAGGCGAGGCGGCGGCCGCCGCAGCGACGACGCAAGCCCGGCTGGGCGAGTGGAGGAGGCTGAATTAGGAGAGAGGAAGGGGCTGGACTTGCCGGAGGGAGACGCCGAACGAGCAGGGCTGCGTGGGCTCACTCTCCGGTCGGTGGAGAGAGAGAGAGGGCGCGTCTGACGAGGGGTCGCTCTCCGCCTTGGCGCTCAAATCGTGAGGCGACCAAGGGACGAATCCCGGATCTCGGCCGGGACCTGCGCGCGTCTGCCCGCCCGCCTTCTCCCCTTCGTGGCGGGCGTCGTGAGGTGCCGGCGCGAGGGGTGGCTGCTGGCTTGATTTCGGGGAGGGGGTGGGGGGAAGGGGGAGCCGCTGATTTGGCCACCGGGAGGAGGCGGCGGCGGCGGCGGCGGCGGCGCCTTTATTTCCCGCTCGGTTCCCTCGCGCCGGAATCTTGGAAGGCGGCGGCGAGGGCGCCAGAGCGAGAGGTGCCGAGCGGCGGCCGCCTGCCTGGACGTGCGCTGAGGCTCGGCTTGCGCGCCTCCCCGCCGAAGAGCAGCGCTATGGCTGGGGATGGGCTTGGCCGAGGGCGCTGGCGGCGGCAGCAGCAGCAGCGGGAGCTCCCCGGGGCCCCGGCGGCGCGCCCTGCCCGCTGTTAGCCATGGCAAATGGCAGCGGCGGCGGCGGAGGAGGCGGCGGCGGCGGCGGCTCCAGCGGCTCCAGTAGCTACTACTCGGGAGGAGGAGGCGGCGGCAGCGGCGGCATTAAGATGAACAGCCCCATCAGCGCCAGCAGCAACCTGAACGCGGACTCCTCCTCGGCGCCCGCCAAGGCGATCAACGCGGTCATCATCCCCATGACCATGGAGGTCCCCTGCGACAGCGGGCAGCGCATGTGGTGGGCCTTCCTGGCCTCGTCCATGGTCACCTTTTTCGGGGGACTCTTTATTATCCTGCTCTGGAGGACCCTCAAGTACCTGTGGACCGTCTGCTGCCACTGTGGGGGCAAGGAGAAGGTAACGTTTCTCTTCCTTCCCGGGTTCTCCCGCTTGAGGGCCGCTTCACACGTTGCCTAGTGCGGGGCTGGAAGCTGAGGTCGTGCAAAGCGCGCACATTCGTGTGTCTTGCAGTTGTCTTCTCCAGGGAGCTGCGAATGGCCGTGGAGTGGGGGGAAGGTGAGGGTTTACACCTGCAGAATGTGTGAAGCGGCCCTTCTATCCCTGGTATTATTTGCAACTCATTTCAGGGAAACTTACAAATAAACTGTATGTTAAGATTGCAACCGTGCAGCTGGAGCCTTTGCGTGTTGACAGGGAAATGGGTCCCAGTGAGTTCAGAGGCTTCATTCTTGAGGGCATCTGCTTAGGAGAGCAAGTGCTTTTGAATGTCACATGCAGCTCAGTCCTAAACCTGTTTCTTCAGAAGCCCTTCTTTCAAAGGACTCGGGGACTGCAGCCTTAGTCCCAAGTAAACTGCAAGGGATGGGAAGATTCATTTTCTTTCCTTCACTTCTTTTAGTCCTTTCTAATTTACTGTGTCCCTTCTCCATGTTTTCCCCATGCCCCTTTGTTTACTATTTCTTTTCATTTCCCCCTTCTATTTTCCCTTTCTTCCTCTTCTGATACTGTTTTCCATATATTGAGTTTTAGCGTTAATAGAAGTCAGAGTAGTAACATCAAAGGTTTATTGTTACTCTAACACAATGACAGTAATTCAACCTCCTGCCTTCTAACCATCATCAGTTCAGCAAGAGTTGCTTGTTGTGTGTTTTTGTCCCAGGTTGCCTCCTGCTGCTTTGGTACTAGGAGAGCGGAGGGCCCTTCGTTGTTGTTGCTGCAGCATGAAAAGTTAAAAACATCCTCAAAAGGCAATAACCTCAGATTTTGGATCAAATTGTGTTGGACCAGCAGTTCAGTAGTGGTCATGGGTGAGCTGAGGTTCAAAGGTTGAGACTTCTTTTGTCTGAAGTGGACAGGGAGTCTTCAGAACAGTGGTGGTGGTTCCTCTTTTCCTTGTTGAATGATGGCTTCAGCTATTCTTCCCCACCTCACACAGGCTGAGAAGGAAACATACCTTGGCAGTAATAAACTTGCTACCCAATTTGCTCTATTATTGCTGCCAGGTCTCTCTTGCACTCGGATGGGTTTGCCTTTCTAGCAGCAAGTACTGTCGATTTTGATATGTCCAAATCACATTTTGTTTGGTTTAGCCATAGGTGGTAACAAATCAATGGATAAACTAGCTAACAACATGGATTCGGTGGCCCCCAAAGTTACAAATGGTAACTCAGAATATGTATAATCCAATTCAAGAGTTTTACTGCCCATTCATGTTAGATCTAATGACAGTGAAAGCGTTTTGGTGAGGAAAGGGGGAATTCGGGATTTGCCATTTGCAATACTTGCCAGAAGTCATGGCAGACTGTGAAAATACATGTAAACAGAACACAAAGAAGACATTTAAATGGGTGAATATTCCTGAAACAATCACACACTGCCCACCCCTTCTCGTTCACCCCTGTTTCTTCCCATTTAATCAAATTTTTGCTCCCTCTAAGGTCAGAATTCAAACTGAGCCACTCTGTATGGCTCTTTCTGCCCTTCTTTGTAAGCAGAATCCATGTGGAATTGTCATCTGCCATGGAGGGAGAATCCCATAAGCACTGTAGAGGCAGAAACATTTTAGCTTGCCAGAAGTATTGTTGTGGAAGAGACCTGGCCACATTGCCCACCTTAAGGTGACTGCTGAAAACTGTCAAGTAAAATAACTGAGCAATGGGTGGTGGTGGGAAACAGGTCTTTATCTACACCCAGATATCGCAGGAACAAGGATTTTGAGTATCTCACCCTCTCTGAAATCCATGGGCCCCTTGCCCATTGCATTCAGTTAACTCAAGACATTTGGGATTTCGGCTGTCCGAAAACACATTTTGGGCAGAATCCTGTGAGGAGGTACTCCCATGCAAGCTCCACTGAAAGAAGCAGGGAGCTACAGAGAGGCACACAGCTGTTGTTTCTTTGGCTGGTGCTTGTGCAGGAAGGCTTATGTTGATTGATTGCAGTGGGCCGAATATTTTGTGGTCTCTCCAGTTACTTTGGTGCAAGCCTCCCATTGATTTCAATGGAATTGACTTCTGCATTTGTGTGTTACGCTCCAATAAATACTTGGGCTACAGCCGACCTAGGACTGGTCTTGGAAATATTGTCCCTGATCCAGAGAAAGCTGCTCACTCATGAGACCCACTGAAATGGCAGGTCACAACTAACTTGTGCTGTTGATTTCAGTGGGACGGAAGCACAACTAGGACTGCAGTCCTAAACCACACTTATTAGGGAGCAAGCACATGGAACACAGTGAGAATTAGCTTTCTGTAGACTTGCAAAGGATTGCTATGTAAATTTCTCTGGACTGGGTCAGTCGGTGGCTATCCTGTGCATAGTTGGGTTACTCCTATCCCATTGACTTTGGTAGGATTTAAGCAGCCTCATTGTGTTCAGGATTGTAGCCTGAGTCCCATGATGTTCAGACACTGCCTCTAGAGCCTTCTGCCCTCCATTTGAGCAAAAGAAGTCCCATACCACTTACGCCAAACAAGCCATACTGAGCCATGAGCTACACTAAGCAAGTCAGCCAGCCGCTGCGTTTTGCTGCCTGACTCCATCTCCTGCTCACTGGCTGTAGGTCTCTGCTGCTGTGAGACTAGGAGTAAAAAAATAAGACTGGAAAGCCAACACCTGCGGAAAATCCACACCTGTCACCAATGTTTCATGTATCATACCAGTGATGCAGAACCTTTGGCCCTCTGGATGTTGCTTAACTACAGCTCCCATCAGCCCTTGAAGCATTGCCAATGGCCGGGGTGATTGGGGTTGTAGTTCAGCAACATGTGGAGGGCAAAAGGTTCTCCATGAAATCTGGCAAATGATGGAACATGGTGTAAGCAAGATTTCTTGGTTCGTGCTGCTTCTGTTCCCCGTACACCTGAGGGCTATGGGGGCAACCACTGCTGAAAGGTGAAATGATAACAAAGTTGTCTCAAGGCAGCTTATTTTTCATATATATTTTTGTGAAGCTGTTGACTTGGCTAATCGTTATCCTTCTGCATTGGTGACACCCTCTTGGTTGTCCCTCCCTGGGCCCATTTGTGCACGCATGCCATTGCCAGATGTGCAGCTCGGCATGTGAATGGACTCAGTTGCATTTGAGATGTGAAACGTCTCCTTTCTCATCAAGTGATGAGCAGATATGTGTGAATCAGCCCAGTGAATGTGAGCAGTGCCAACCCTGCCATCTCCCTTCCGCCTCAACCTTTAGAGGCCCACTAAAACCTGGAACATGTCAGCTTTAACAAAAAAATCCATCAAGAAAGAGCTCAAAAGGGACGTCTCGGGGAAGCAAAGTGTTGCCTCTTCACTTCCAACTTCCTGTAAAGGGATGACTCGACTCTTGCTAAGGACTTTAACATCATGCCAACTTTTTCTTTCTCACCCCCCTCCCACTCCCCCTTTGCTTAATACATAGTCTGATGAAGAGTTCTGGAGAACTCAAAACCTTGATTGTTATTTTGTGATGCTTGGGTAGGTCCTAATAAATATATTTCCCCACTGTGGATTTTAGATTCTTGTCAAGGCAAACAGTGAAGCCAAAGGCCATTTCCTGCTCAGTGGGATTACTCCAAAGGATGTGTAATGTGGCTTACAGCTGCCTTGTTAGGATTTCCCCTTCCAGTTTTACGTATAGCTACCCAGAAGGTAGAATATGCTTAAAATGCCATCCCATTTTGAAGGTTAGGAAACAGAGTATAATGAGGATCCCCACCCACCCACCCCAGTCTTTGTAAGAATTCTTTTTAGCTAAAACAGTGTTAATGCTCTATATTTGCTAACGTGGCATCTGACAGGCTATTTGGACCCTCCAAAATAGACCAGCAGCTGGAGTTTCTCCCTTCCCCTTTTCACATTTTTCGGATTACGAATGGAAAAATAGATCTGCTTCAGCTATTCCTGGCACCCAGCTACACAAAAAGCACCCAAACCTTTTAAATATATATGGTTGCTAGGTTGCTGTCATGATTTGACATTCAGCTATCGGCTTCCCCTGCTTCCCCCAAGACATGGTATAACCTGGCTGTGCAAACGTGGATTCATTTTTATTTTTAATTTGAAAGTGGTGATGAAGTAGGGATGTATGTGTGTCTCTGTGTGTCAATTATGAATGCAACCTTGAGAAAGTTAGGTGCATCTAAATCCCATCAAAATAGGGGGGGGGGCTCAAGTATGTGTAGTTAAGTCGTAGAATGCTCAGAGTTTCCTAAAAGTGCCTGTGATCTTCCAGCAGACGAATTGCCATCATTTCAAACTGGGTTTACTCTGGAAAAGATGCTATCATAAGCTATGGGGTATTTTGAAGCTTTAAAATTCATTTTGACTTGCTAAGTAAATAACAGCAATAGCCTTTTCCTGCTGAAGAGATTCTTTTTGTGGAGGGGAAATGGAAATGTGAGTTTTTGGAAAGGAAGATTTGTTGGGGCTGTAACACTCGTCCCTATTTATATGATGACAAATGTATATTTTTGAAGAGAACTGGCTCCTCAGAAAGGAAAGCCAAATACGGTAGCTAGATAGGTCTGAAGGAGTTTCCTATCTCTCTCTCTCTCTATGTTTAAAGGCAAAGGGATTGCGGTGCTCATCTTGCTTTATTGGCCGAGGGAGCCGGCGTACAGCTTCCGGGTCATGTGGCCAGCATGACTAAGCCGCCTCTGGCAAACCAGAGCAGCACACGGAAACGCCGTTTACTTTCCCACCGCAGTGGTACCTATTTATCTACTTGCACTTTGACCTGCTTTCAAACTGCTAGGTTGGCAGGTGCAGGGACTGAGCAACAGGAGCTCACCCCGTCATGGGGATTTGAACCGCCGACCTTCTGATCGCAAGCCCTAGGCTCTGTGGTTTAACTCACAGCGCCACCCGCGTCCCTCTCTCTATGTTTATATATATTAATAAATATATTCAAGTGCTTTCCTTTGTTTGTTGCAAGAAACATATTTAAGGAGTCCAGAAGTCAGCAAATACCCAGAAATTATTCGTAGATGATTACCAGCACTACCTATATTTCCTTTGAGCACCTGATCCCAAAGTTACAGAACTGAACAAAGTACCTACAGTTCTTCTGTGGGTTGCCAGGTCATCCTGCCAAGTCATCCTCATGGACTCGGTTGTAGGAACAAGTTTCCACCCTTTGAATGTCCAGCAGTATTAGCAATTTCTACAGCCAGAGTGGGCTCTTATATGTCCCACTTGCCAAGTCAGTTAACCCTGCAGCGTCTCTCAAAGAGTCGTTGATAAATCTGGAGAGTCACACATCTCCACTTTATCTCATTCACCGTCAGTAGTACAGGGTGGCTGAATAGTGCTGTACTGTGCTGTGCTTAAAGTCCAAGAGAAACTGCAGAGATGGCACTCCTCCTGGCATGCTGCCCTCCCTAAGCCCCTGAGCAAGCTAATAGCTGACACTTCATAAACTGTCTTTGAAAAGAAGCCTTCTCATTCAAAACTGAAAGCACCATATTGCACAGTCGAACATTCTTTTTGAACATGCCATATATTGTTGATGTTTCCTGGCCAGGTTGTATATTGTGTACGTTTTCTTACTGCCTTTCTGTAGCTAACATTACTGACATTGAAAGGCCTATGTGTCCTTCTGGTCTGTTGTTTTAAATATACATTTCATATCATTAAAATGTGTTCCTTGGTTGAGTAATTGTACACATTTACAAAATACATGGCCGCTGGGCTGTCTTCATTTCACCAAAACTTGATTTGTTTTCTTTTTCCTCTAACTCTCCTTCGTCACTGTTCAGCCATATGAGCTTCAGACCAGTATTGGTTGGAGAATGCCTAGTATGCCTTCATGCATTCAGTTTCCTCTCTTGTGAGAGATCTTTTCTCTAATTTTCTGAATGCTCCATCTTCTCAATATGTTAGAAAGCCCCAACCAGGGCCCTAACATTAGGCAAGTTGAGGCATGCACCTCTGGCAGTGTTTTGGGGTGTCATTAAAAATCAGGAAATTATGTTATTTCATTTCTTCTTGTTTAATGGCCTTGTTTTGGCCATTAAAGGGGCTACACAAATCCCCGCTTATTTGATTTTCTGCCTTGTTACTGCCCAAATAACTTGTTTAGCTGTGCATACTTTGCACCTTAAGGTTTCTGATGCCATGATATAATGGAAAGGGAAGAAAGGGAGAATGGGTAAGGTTTATTTCCAACAGGGAATGGAACAAAGCAAAAACTTCCACAGTATTTAGGAACGGTTGGCCCTCCAATGTGTGAAAGGAAATACAAAGTAGCTGAAACGAAAAATAAAAATAAATAAGACTGCTCACTCCTGGGTGACACCCCTTGCTTTCAATCCCACACATCTTAGTTATGTGAGGGTTGGTTTCCGCCGTGTGGAGAAATGATTTTATGCCTGGGAGCAAACAAATTCAGATCTGTGAGTGTCTGTCTGGCAGAGGGCAGAGGAAAGCAAGCGGGAGATTTTCAAAGACACCTGGATTTTCTAAACAGAGTTGTACTTTTAAGGGTATATGTTGGGGCAGGGAGCATATTCTACAATACAAACCTCTTTATAAGCTTTATATTAATGTAACTATCATGGCTCCCTCCACAGAATTCCCCCAACGATTCCTGGAGAGGTGCTAATAATTCCGTGGTGTTGTAGTAGTTGTAGTTGTTGTCATTATTTATTTATTCAGTTAGTTAGTTAGTTAGTTAGTGTCACCCTTCATCTTTAGATCTCAGGGGGGTTCACAGCATAAAAAAATACGTGATATAAACAGCTCTCATAATCCCCAGGCAGTATGTGCCTAATGGTCAGGGATGATAGAAACTGCAGTCTGAAACATCTGGAGGGCAGCAGGTGGAGGAAAGCTGACTGGGATTTAAGGCACTGCCTCCATACAAGAGGGAGAAGCAGATCAGCCAAAGAAGACCCACATTATCCATTGCTGAGCTGCACCATTTCAGATTGCGAATGTGTCTGTGGGAAGATGTCAAATGCTTGAAATCTCTCCCACATAAAACCCTCCTCCTTGCAAATCATACAAATGAACATACTAGAGAGAGAAAAAGAAAGAGAGAGGTCCTGGCCATTTTCCTGGCAAAGCATGCTGGTATTGTATACAGTGTGGTTTTTATTATTATTATTATTAAAGAGGCATCATTTTGAACATAAGGGCCTAGTTCCCATGACTTTATTCTCACTGCATGCTGCATCAGGAGATTAGTAGTTGATTAATCTTCCCCTGTTTGCTTTTACTAAATGCAGCTATAGTGAGGGAAAGGAACTGCTAATTGGACTTCACATGCAACCTGGAGGCATTTTAACACTTCCCTCCCTCCACTGTTGCCCCAATCCCTTCCCTCCTCACCCTTTTCTTACATTTTGCTGGTGGGTGGAATGCAGTTGCCTGCATTATCATTTCTTCTCAAATAGCAGCTAGGGGGTATGTGGTTTAGACTGGCACAATAGGATGGGGAAACAGAGTTGAAAATCCCTAAGCCACTTCCCTGTTCAAATTAGCAGCCTCTCCTTCCTTGTGGCTGCATTAAGTTTAAGGATAGACAGAAGATAAACCATTGGTGTGGTATAACATGTGGTTTGGTTCTCACTGAGAGGTGATAAACCTTTGTAAGGAAGTACCACTTCAAACTGCAGGTGGGAGCGCACATAACGGAGTGTTCCTTCCTACAGAAGCAAAAAAAGAAACCCAAATTTTTCTTGAACATTTAAAAAACAACTAGTAAGTCGGAGAGGGTGGAAGAGTCTACACAATCATTCTATGTGCAGGTGCCCCCTACCCCTTGTATAGAGAAGTATTCAATTGTGTGAATCCCTACTTGTAGCTGGGATAGCTCAGTCAGTAGAGCAGAGTATATATAACTAGTGATTTCTCTATTAAATATATGAATTGAATTATTAATGTCAGTTTTTAAAAGTATAACTGTGCAATTTTAAGAAGTACTGTTTGCTTGTATGATCTAGGGAGAAATATGTATTGTGTTTGATGTTCTTCCCTTAACTTGGGTCCTGGTTTGTATCTAAAAATGGGAAAAATATTGGGGAATTAGATGAATTCTTATTCATGGGTTGTTGCTCGTGACATTGTGATATAAAGTGTATAAATGCAAGGAATAGCACATCAGATGGCCCATAATCATTCTAATTGTGAGCTTGGGTGATCACATGATCACCCAAGCTGAAGGCAGCCCTGTTTAGGGAAGCTTTTAATGTTTAATAGATTATTGTATTTTAATATTCTGTTGAAAGCTGCCCAGGTGGGTGGGGTATAAATAAATTATTACTACTCCTATTATTATTATTATTATTATTATTATTATTATTATTATTATCTGTTTGGAAGCAAAACAGGACTACCCAAAAGTAAGCAAATGGTCTCTACCTGGGTATCATTGGTATGCAGAAGTATACACACCTGTAAATTAAAAGAAAAATAATTACCCCAAAGGACTTATGCACTGGCAGGATTTACAGAAAACTGATGGCGCTGGATCGAAGAGATAAGAAAACAGTAGATTAAATTGCCTCTACTGTCATGCCAGAAGCGGCTTAGTCATGCTGGCCACATGACCCGGAAGCTGTACGCCAGCTCCCTCAGACAATAAAGCGAGATGAGCACTGCAACCCCTGAGTCATCCCCTTTACCCTTTACCTTTACTGTCATGCCACAACTTCCCCTTACTGTGTAGTAATCAAATGCTCAGGTTCACAATTAGTTGTCAGCCCTAAATCTGATCCCACTAATATAGCACAGCAGAGGAAAGGCCTCAAGGTGGGAGGGAAAGGGGGAAAGCCACCTCCTCACATTCCAGGCATGTGGTTGAAGGCCCCATAAAACACTGCCTATTTGGACTATTTATGTTCTTTTTGCACTGTGGAGTTGGACGTTTCGGCATTGGAAGGAAATGTCCGTGGTTACTGGTTGATTCCATAATCGTCTGAATTTCTTGTGATGTTTCCAGCAGGTCTGTTTGCACTGCACCTTCAGAACCCGGGTCAGGGTGACCTGAGGTGCACCTGACTGCTTGTGGCTTGGACCTGCAATGTCATGGAGTCTTTCCAGTCTTCTGGATAATGTTGGCGGCATCTGGAGTTGATCCAACGTTCCTTTGCTTCAACCAGGCTGTGGGCACAATAAGGTGCTAAAGCCCCACCCTTACCTTAAGTCACTTGATAGCAGTTAACCATTGAAATGGCATGGACACAGTTTGCCCTTATGTAGTCAAGCCCAATACCTTGGCTTGAGGATTGTTTATTTACTTATATCACAGACCCTCCAAGTGTCCCTGTTTTCCAGGGACAGTTCCTGAGTTACAGAAGACATCTCGGTTTATGTTTTGAACTTGGAATGTCCTGCTTTTCCTTAGGACGTCGTTCCCATTTTCATTGGAGAAATGTTGGAGGGTATGGAGTTACCCAACCTGCCATCCGTATATGGGGATTTGTTTTCATAGTTAATGTTTTATATATGTTTTATATATAGTTAATGTTTTATATATGTTGCAAGCTGCCCAGAGTGACTGCGACAACCCAGTCAGATGGCCAGGGTATAATAATAATAATAATAATAATATGAATAGGACATCCTTATTTTCACAGGAGAAATGTTGGACAGCATGATATCGGGGTTGGGGACATGTGGCCCTCCAAATGTGACTAAACTACAACTCCCATCATAGTGAGCATTGACTGGGGATGCAGCTGATTGGAACTAGAATCCAGCTACATTTTGTTTGTTTTGTGAAGGGAGGAAAAACTTTGGCTGTGTGGTAATCTTGTGGTGTTCCCCTTGCTGGAAGCATGTTAGAAGAGTGCTTATCTGTGGCCCTCTTGATGTTATTGGACTACAACTCCCATCATCACCAGCAATTTGCTATCGTGGTTGGGCCTGATGAGAGTTTGAGCCATTAAATAACATAGGGCCTGTTAAAGGTAAGGGGGGCAGTTATTATGATTATTTTATTATTATGCTGCCTATTACTATGCTTTGTATAATTTTTTTACGCTCTGTAAAATGTTTTTCATGTCGTACATCACCCTGGGATCTTTCGGTCCCAGCTCCTGCCCACCTAGCAGTTCGAAAGCACCCCTAAGTGCAAGTAGATAAATAGGTACCACTTTATAGCGGGAAGGTAAACGGCGTTTCCGTGTGCTTTGCTGGTGCTGGCTCGCCAGAGCAGCTTCGTCACGCTGGCCACGTGACCCGGAAGTGTCTGCGGACAGCGCTGGCCCCCGGCCTCTTCAGTGAGATGAGCGCACAACCCTAGTGTCGGACACGACTGGCCCGTATGGGCAGGGGTATCTTTACCTTTACCTTTACTAATAATAGTTTATTAAATCATTTATTATATTTATGTATTTAACACATTACTTTTTTTTTAAGAAAAGAAATGTATCAAGGACTGGGTTCTTTATTGACCTATCAAATTTTATGCTATGCCAGCCTTGTGAATTGTAGAAGACCACCTGTATTGCTATCCAAAGTAGAACGGAGATTCTCTGAACTATGAATGTTGGAAGGTGGCCAGCAAGCTTGCAGCTAGACATTTTGGGGCACTTTGGGGAGATCCCTTGTCAGTCAATGTGAAGCAGCAAAAACCTAAATTGGATACATTTACAGTCTTTCAGAGTGCAATCCGATCTCAAAAGTAAGTCTTATGGAAGGCTCGGTATAGGATTGCAGCTTAAATGTATCGATAGAACCTGAATTAGATTTCAAGTACCAGGTGTCAAAACGCATGCTCAGGTGCCCTAGGGTGACTGATCACAGGCTGGGCACCCATTTTCTCCTCCTGTTTCTCCCCTTCCTTTACCTGAGGCAAACTCATTATTTCCAACAGACTTACAGTGCACTAATGTTGACCTAGCTCCAGATTTTCCCATCCCCTGGTCATATTTTGTTGCTGCTGAAGTTAAGGAAGAAAGGAAAACTAACACAGAAGAAGGGTAAAGGCAAAGTTTATTTAACCAAGAGAGATAATCGTGGAGTTGGAAGGCCTGAGGGTCTTCTAGTCCTCCATTTCAGGAGAGAGAGTGAGACATGAAAATTTAGGAAGGCAGCCTAGTATATTTCTATTTTTTCACTGGTTTTGACTCTGGAAGCCAGCAGTACCCTTAAATGCATGACGCTTAATATAGAATCTCTCCAAGTGCCAGTGGGCATCATGCACATTTGCCCAAACCCAACTGTGAACCACATGGCAGCTGTTTCTGTGAAAACAGATGTTTTGGGGAGTCGTCTTGACCCGCCTTTGATTCAAATTACAGATGGTCTTAGGCTGAAATAACCAAAACATGAAATGAATAACCTTCTACATTGGTTCTCAAACGAACTAGCCTACTTATTTCGGTTAAAGCTTTCAAGAAAGCGCCAGGGTATTTTAAACATTTTAAAAATAGGTTTCTTAGGGGGTCCATGGCTGAGTGGCAGAATACATTTTTTGCTAGCAGGAGGTCACTGGTTCAACTCTTGGCATCTTCAGTGAAAGGACTGTAAGTTGTAGGAGCAGTACAAAGGATGGTCGCTAAAATGCTAAACAAAACAAAACAACAAAACAAAACACCAAACCTCAAGCAAACATCAAGCCTAACAAGGAGAGCACTAGAAATCTCAGTCCTTTGCCACCTTAGGAACTGGTCTCTAGACCTGGACTGGAACTGTTCCAACCCTTTATGAACTGGAATATATGTAAAACATGGACGTGACTCAAACTCTACAATGACCTCTGCCTTAGACTTTGAGTAATTGTTACTGAACATTGGAGTACACAGGAGTGGACTACATGTTCCAATGTTCTGACTGTAAATTGTAGCTTCATATAGCTTGAATGCACCAGTATGCCATCATGAGCACAAATATGCATACTTTCACAATACATCGGATGTCTGGAGCCCACAGTGCTTGGGGATTGTTGTTATTGTTTGACAGATGCACATTTCAGAATGGTTACCTGGGCTAATTCATACATGAACATTGCTCCATGTTTCATCTGTCGATGATTCATTATTGAGAACTGCTTTCATTGGAAGGAAAAGTATTGTGCTTTATATAATGAGCAGATACGATGAGATCTTTTGTCTGAGGTGTTGTGATAGGGGGTGAATGTTTTCAGCTGCCTCATCCGATATTTGGTGTTGTATCCATCAATCAACCAAGCCTTCACATATTCATTTACCTCACTAAGCTTGCCAAATGTAAACTTTAGCTGGCTGGATCTTATAAATATATTAGAAATACTTTAAAAATTGTATTTTTAAAGAAGGTTAGTATGTACTGTGTGGTCACAAAATACACATTTGCTCTAAGAGAACTCTGGCTATTCACCAAGAAAAGATGAAATCTGAACTTTGTGCAGATTATTGCAAATCTACAAATCTAGCATGTCTTACTCTGCTGATGTTAGTCACAGGAAGGAGCTATGACTTATGCAGAACATTATAACCTTGTCCCCCCTCCCAACTACTGGAAAGTCTCTCTTTGGCTTTTGAGGTTTCACAGAGCATTGCTCTTATATGTTTGCAATTGTCTTTGAAGTTAAATGGAGTAGAATTTTTTTCTCAGCAAGCCTTTCCATCTAAAATGACAAGCAGCACTAGAGAACAGATCTCACTCTGGGACAGTGGTTTCCGTTCCCAGTCTTGTAGGTAAAAGTAGGGAAAGAGATCAATATATTCGTCTTCCTGTGGCTGAAAATGCTGCAGGTGGTGGCTGTCTGCAGGAGGTGAATGAGAAAAGGCAGATGTTTTGATCTGACCCCAGGTGCTGCCTTGGTTGCATGAAAAGGTTGAGAAAAGTGAGAATATGACAGGATAGAAGGGGATAAAGAGGGAAGAAAAGACTGGTGGAGCAGAGATATGTATCTATGGGCAGCTGGGTATGAGACTGGGCACGTTGAAGGCAAAAACCTATGACTAGTTCATACATATGTGTACAACACTGGAGTACTCATTATGCAGGCCATCATCACCTGGTATTGCAGTCATCAAATGATGAACATTTGCGAGAGAACCATCCCACCAAATAAAGAAGAAAGACTGAGAGGGAAAGAGGCTGCCTAAGTGCTGTGGGTGATTCAGCCAGAGTGGGGGGTGGGCGGGCTTAGGATGTGCCCGGTGGAGGCTTTTCCTGAGATATGACGGCATTTGGGCTTGCAAAATATTTCACCCACTTACCAAGGCTGGCTTTCCCACTCAAGCCAAGTGCCAAATGGTCTTTGCTAGGCAATCAAATAATGGATACAAATACGTAAATGTAATTGTAATGTTCTCTGATCTTTCAATGAGTCAGGTACCAGCCAGCCTGCAAGAGATGAAGCAACCGTGTTTACGCCTCTCACTCCTATCTGTGACAGTTTACAACCAGCTGCCTCCCTGTTCATTTATCTTTTCTCCTGCCTCGCAGGGAATGTTGCATCTCCAATTGCTTAGCCATTTAATAGCACACAGAGGAAAAGAAGAATACCTGAGTTACACCCGTGAAGCATGTTGAAGGAAACAAATCTGTTATATTCTCCATACTACTAGTCAAATTATGATGCAGAAAGATGATGCAAACTACAGTATCCTATTTGCTGAATGATCACAGAACATGAGCCTCATGTAGCCACTGGAGTTTTTGATTCCTGGAGCAAAATATCACAACACTAAATAGGTTTCTTAGGGGCAGGGGGAGGCCATGTGAATCTGGGAGGAAAAAGTAAGGAAAGGAAAACATTGTTGCTCAGTCCAGGTAAATATATATAGCAGTAAATTACAGTGGTACCTCGGGTTACAGATGTTTCAGGTTACAGACTCCGCTAACCCAGAAATAGTACCTCGGGTTAAGAACTTTGCTTCAGGATGAGAACAGAAATCGTGCGGGGGCGGCAGCGGCAGGGACGCCCCATTAGCTAAAGTGGTACCTCAGGTTAAGAACAGTTTCAGGTTAACAGACCTCCAGAATGAATTAAGTTCTTAACCCGAGGTATCACTGTAATGGAATGCAACTTCCTTAAATTTTGTGTGTGTTTATGGCTGTGAAGTTAGGCCTGAAAATGTGTAGGCAAGATCTGCTAAAATCTCAGAAGCTCCAGGGGTTGCAGAACAAGGTTTTCAGTGGTTGAAGGCAGGATTTCAATGCCCTGTGTAGTGCCTACCTGCTCCCCATGATTAGCAGAACCAAAATTAATGGTGGAATATAAGATGTACATGTACTTAAGTTGCATAACTTATGCAGGTTACAGAAACTGGCCTTTTGAAGCATAAGATTATTCTTATTACATTTATATCCCACGTTTCCTCCAAGGAGCTCCAAGGATACACAACTTATCCTCTCTCTCCCTTATCCTCACAACAACCCTGCAAAGTAGGTTTGGCTGAGAGATGTTGACTTGTCTGAAGTCATCCAGTGAGCTCCGTGGCCAAGGGATTTGAACCCCAGTCCCCCAAATCCTAGTGCAGTATGCATGCTGGATTTGAAGTGCAGAATTCAAAACTTTTTTCAACGAGCCCTGCCACTACAACTTTAGCTCTGAGCAGCGCAAACAGGAATTTGGCAGTAGAAGTGCCAAGCTCTACCGCTCATGTTGATCCTACTAGAGGATTGGTGGAGTCCCCTTGTGGTTTGCAGGGATCAGGTGCACCAATGCGAAGCTTTGCAGGAAATCTTAACAGCATCAGAGCAATACAGGGTTTGGGTGTCTCGTGGGACTGATTGGGTAGGAGATTGTAGAACTGCTCAGTTTCCCTGTCTTATATATCAGTCTGGGGTGTGTGTGTGCTTGTTTGTTTGTGTGTGTGTGTGTATAGTTGAACATTAGCACCAGTTATTATAAAGAAGAAACGGTGATGTTTTTCTTTTTATTTATTATGCCACATTTCATTTTAAAAGAGAGTTGTTTACAAAATACACAAACAACATCAAAAGAGTGAATTCAAACCAGCAAAACAGTCCTATTAAATAGGGGCAGAACCTGCACACCAAACAGAAATTAAGACAGGCAATATCCAAAATTGAAAGTCCAATAAAAAACAACAGCCTTAAACTACTGGAGAGACAGCAGGAAGAAAGCTGAAAGACCCTCTCTTGGGAGAGAGTTCTAGACTAGAGCATCAGTGTCAGAGTGTGCCACACTCTTTGTAGTCTCCTCTACAGGACATCCTTAGGAGACTCTGGACAAGGAGGAGAAATTTCCTGAAATAATCAGGACCTCAGTTGTTTAGGGTTTTAAAGATCAGGTCCAGCAGCTTGAATTGGTCCTGCAAGCCAGTGCAAGCTGCTTCAAGATAGGTGAAATAGAAGACCGGCCGACACATTGTCAGTAGGATTGTAGCCTTAAGTAGTTAAACAAGGCCAATATGGTGCTCTCTATCTGTGTGTATTTTGCCTAACAGCCTTTCTTCTTGGTTCCTTTCCCCCCTGGCTCAGGTTTTTCTGCTCTTCTGTACTTTAATGGCCAAGCGAAATCAACCATACTCACCTACTTGTGATACAATCCTGAGTCATGCTGCGAGAGATGTGACACTCTACCATGTCAGGATGCAAATTAATTCTAGTTGGGGTGCAGATAGGGTTGGCGGGACAATGCACTTTGAACTTGGGAGGGTATCTGCAAAATTAGCTCCACTTTCCCTGAAAAAAAAAGGAGGGTTTATTGAGGGTTGCCCATGAGACTTGGTTCTTCTAGTTCATGTTGCAATAGCAGAGCACATGCGCTGTGTGTGCAGATCAATCTGTGGTCCTTATTTATTTCTTTAATTTGCTTGTATACGACTTAAGACAATCTCTGTGTGGCTGTCCAGTTAAAAGGATGTTGGAGAGATGGGAGAATCCTCTGCCAAAGACTGCCAGGCAGAGTAGCAGACAGTATAAGAGATGGTGGAGCCATCACAGATACAGGGTGATGTAAGCAGGAATACGTCTTATTCCTTGACTGGACGTCTATTGATGGTTCACCTAAGGACATGGGAAGGCAAACTAAGGCCCAGGGGCCAGATCCGGCCCAATCGCCTTCTAAATCCGGCCCGCAGACAGACTGGGAATCAGCGTGTTTTTACATGAGTGGAATGTGTCCTTTTATTTAAAATGCATCTCTGGGTTATTTGTGGGGCATAGGAATTCGTTCATTATTTTTTTTCCCCTTCAAAATATAGTCTGGCCCCCACAAGGACTGAGGGAAAGTGGATCAGCCCCCCACTGAAACAATTTGCTGATGCCTGCCTAATTAGCATTCAGCCTCTGCATATTGAACATAGCTCTGGTCTGAGGAGTTCTCACACTAAAAGCTCAGCTGGTACTAATACTTCTATTACTGCTGCTACTATTTACTGAATTTATTTGCTACTGCCCACAAATAAATCTCAAAGCAACTTCAAAAAGATCCCGGGAACTGCGGTTTGATGAGGATGCTGAAAATTGTCTGTTGAAGATTCCCTGATCTGCTGTTTCAGTGCTCCCCGTGGTAAGGGGATAAAATCAGTTTAAGTCTGTAGCCTAGATATGCTCAGAGTTTCTCTGGGCAAGGTCCATGACATCCTAGCTGCAGAAGAAAAGCAACCGAAACAACTCCCTCGACTCCCCAGAGTCGCTGTACATGCTCCCATTAGTTTGGTCTGCTACATACGTCCTTAAACCCTCCTGATGCATCTCTCCACACAGCTTTACTTCATCTTCCCAGAGATTCAGACAGGAAGAAAAAGGGCCCCTCAAAGTTTAGCAATGACAAAATCACAATGCGGCCAGAGGTTTCACCATCTGCAGTGCTGTAGGGCGGTGGGATTCTGTCCAGAATCACAGGGCTTGCCATCAACCGCCAGCCAATTATCTCCAGGTTTCCATTCGCAGAGGGTACCGATCGTGCTCCCAGCCAGTGGCAAAGGGCTGCTTTCCAAGAAATGATGCCAACCTAGGCCAACATTCTATATGCCGTACAAGCTTTTTCTTAATTCAACACAGACTCCCACAAACTAGACTTTAGGGTTGAACATTTAATTCATATCTAGCTGTGAATGCATATCCCGACTCCCACCCCCAAATCATGGGAACTAGAGTTTACCCCTCAGAGATCTACAGTTCCCAGCAACCATTAACAAACTGCAATTCTGAGGATTCTGTGGGAGAAATGATACAGTTTTGGTGCGCTTTAAATGTATGGTGTGATACACTGTATCAGTTCCATTTTTAAAAATGCATAGCAGTTAGACTACAGTATGTTTCTGCAAATTCCCTAAAACCCTTCAAGTCCATCACCCATACCAATGTGATATTTTTCTTCCTCAGGTTTAATGTTTTCATTTGTCATTCCCCTCTGTGTGATGCATGTCGCCTGCATCCTAAGGGGTTAAGTTTCTAAAAAAGTTTCAGCTTTGAAGTGCACAGGCCACTAAAGAACCAAATAACCTGGCTTTTAGATTTCAGAAGGATTTCAGTTTTCAACGGCAGGTCTTGTTGGCAGGGCTATTCTTAGCCCTTTTAAGCAACACATGTTCTCCCCAGCTACCATTTGTGAATGCGGTATTCTGTTCTTAAAAGGAAAATCTCTCACAGCATCAGCTAGGCTCTCTTGCTATAACCAAGAAAGGACAACAGCAGGAGGCCTGTCCATTGGAGACTGGACCTGAGTCAACGGCTATTAATCACAAAGAATCATTCGTAAAATGTATCTTTTGCCTGGACCTTGCTGCCTTGTGATTCTAGGGGAGGGGATGGGTGAGAGAGAACAGGTGATGTGTTGGGAGCCAAAATAAACACTAAATCCGCTAGTTTTCCTTAAATGTCCTTGTGCGACAGATGGCAGGCTGATTTTGTTTAACGTGTCAAGGCAGCATCTATAAAAGCAAATGAGGTTTCTTTAACAGTCTGACGGAAGGAACTTGGTGTTGCTTCCGTTTAAGGGAGAGGTGAGGATTCTTTCCCAGTTCTGAGGGTCTCTTTCCCTCCTCCACAACCTTCCAGGGGCCATATGCTGATGGTGGGCAGAGCCAGAGACAAAAAGTGGGCAGAGTAAGGATCATCTACACCCCCATTGCCCAGCCCGGATACTGAGGTCCAGCTCCGAGGGCCTTCTGGTGGTTCCCTCCCTGTGAGCAGTGAAGTTACAGGGAGCCAGGCAGAGGGCCTTCTTGGTAGTGACGCCCTCCCATCAGATGTCAAGGAAATAAACAACTACCTGAATTTTAGAAGACATCTGAAGGCAGCCCTGTTTAGGGAAGTTTTTAATGTTTGATGTTTTATTGTGTTTTTAATATTC
The DNA here is from genome assembly GCF_964234715.1 of Podarcis melisellensis. Taxonomy (NCBI): domain Eukaryota; kingdom Metazoa; phylum Chordata; class Lepidosauria; order Squamata; family Lacertidae; genus Podarcis; species Podarcis melisellensis. Next base: position 81,948,766 of record NC_138537.1, read on the forward strand.
CCTTGGGAGCCGCCCAGATAGATAGATAGATAGATAGATAGATAGATAGATAGATAGATAAATAACTAAATAAATAGACTCTTACCATCACACAGTAGGCTACACTCCAGCCAGGCAAAAGTCAGAGGTTTCTGCATGTGCACACACACAAACATCCACAAACACATTGTCTAAGCAAGCAAGCAAGCAAGCAAGCAAGCAAGCAAGCAAGCAAGCAGCATTACCACAGTTCAATAAAACAGGGCAAGAATGCTTGAAGAGAGTGTGGAGCTGGGCCAATAAGCTGTGTGGGCTGAGGTGGTTTAGGATGAGAGATAGCAACCACCCAAAAGTCACCCTGTGTGGTGTAGTGGTTAAGAGTGGTAGATTTGTAATATGGTGAACTGGGTTCACCTCTCCGCTCCTCCAGATGCAGTTGCTGGGTGACCTTGGGCTAGTCACACTTCTTTGAAGTCTCTCAGCCCCACTCACCTCACAGAGTGTTTGTTGTGGGGGAGGAAGGGAAAGGAGAATGTTAGCCGCTTTGAGACTCCTTCGGGTAGTGATAAAGCGGGGTATCAAATCCAAACTCCTCCTCTTCTTCTTCTTCTTCTTCTTCTTCTTCTTCTTCTTCTTCTTCTTCTTCTTCTTCTTCTTCTTCATGTCTAAATGTAGAATTTGAACCCAGGGCTTCCCACTCTTAGTCCGACACCAGAACCTCCACACTACACTGGCTCTCATGGTTTATGCAGTGGGGTTTTCATGCAGTTGCAACTTTAGCATTCAATTTTTATTCTAATGAACCTTTCTGTATAACTCAAACCAGCTCACCATTCCTCCCTCTCAGGAATTTTCTATGGTTTATTTGTTGAAGTAGCTGTTACAGCATATGCATATGCATAAATTGTAACATAATTGTTACACTTACTGAATTAGGAGCCCTGGGGACGTTTGCTTCTTCTGCTCAGCATTGAAATGCAAGCAAGATAAGAGCAAGATGAGAGCAATGTAGAGCAGAGAATTAGCTAGTATGCAACGCTAGAAAGAGGATGTTGAATCTAATGTAATCAGACCTGGATTAGGAATTGAATATCTCAAGTAGTGATGCTTTTCTAGGTCATCCTTTATGTACCTACCCCAACCTTCTCTCCATTCTTCCAGTCTCCAAGTGGACTTTGGATTTAGCCCTTGGGATCCTTTCTTCTCTGTGCACCTTTCCCTTCTGACCTGATGCACACAGAGGCAGCTCACTCCTTAATGCTGAAAATTTCTGCTCTTCAGGTGCACGGAGTGAGGGAGGGACAAAAGGTTTTACCTTCCAAAGCAGCGAATGCCCAACTTAAATGGAAAAGGAATTTCCATGTATGAAAACCAATTTACATGTACAAATAGGTATGGCTAATTTTACCCAACAACTCCCTCCTCCCCTCTCACACACAAACACAAACAAAACTCACTGCATGCACCCGCCTCACAATGTCATGTGTTTGGTGAGTGAGCATTGTTTGGGGAAAGTGGCCCCTCAAGCCAAATTGGGCCACTTTGGCCCACAGGTCAGAGATTCCCCACCCCTGCAGTAAGTTTGAAGACCTCCAAGCAGTGCAGTCCATTGAATTTGCCTTCAGAAAGTGATACACTTTCAGGGTACACAGAACATCTCACAGCAGCAAAGGCAGGTCATTGTCTAGAGCAGCCTTTCTCAACCTTGGGTCCCCAGATGTTGTTGGACTACAACTCCCATCATCCCTAGCTAGCAGAGCCAGTGGTCAGGGATGATGGGAATTGTAGCCCAACAACATTTGGAGACTCAAGGTTGAGAAACGTTGGTGTAGAGCAGGGCTTCCCAAACCTGGATCTCCAGCTTTTTGGGGGGACTACAATTCCCATAATCCCTGATCACTGGTTCTGTTAGTTAGGGATGGTGGGAGTTGTAGTCCAACAGCAGCTGGAGACCCAAGTTTGGGAAACACTGGTCCAGAGGATAATTACAATATACATTTTGCATAGTTTTGGGGGATGAAGGCAGAACTGGGGTGTGTGGGAGAGTACTGAGGTGTGGATGGTTGTAAATGCTGCAAGCGAGCACAGGATTGCAGCCCTATACTCTCAGTTTCAGAATGGGGCTGTAACTCAGGAGTTAAGCCCTTGGCATATTTGGTTTAAAATGTCCTTAGGTAGTAGGGCTAGGCAAGGTGGATCAATGGCCTGATTGTTCATATGAATCAACTTCATATGTTCAATAGCAATTGTTGGTGAAGATTTGGGAGAGAGGTGGAAAGTGAGCAAGAGGTTACAAAATAAGCTACAGGGGATTTCTAGGCTGAAGAGGCAGTGAGGGGAATGGGCAGAACTTTTTTTTTAAAGAAGGGGACCTTTGTTCAACTCAGGAGGGTGAAGCTGGAGGAGCAATTGTCACAGGCAAGAATATATCGGCCTGATGATGATGGTGATGATGATATAACACTATCTGGTCATCTTTAGGTGGTCAAGCGTGCTATTCCCTCCCTCACTTTTTTTAAAAAAATATGTAGACATAAAACATAACAGCCAACTTAATAGCAAACCATAAACTAAATCCACAAGCTCACAGCAGCAGACAGTTTGTTAATGGTTATTTCAAGAATCGATAATGTTTCTCCAGCTTCTATTAGAAATATTGATATTCCCATATCATTCTCTGGTTTCTCTAATACAAGTTAATTTCTCCCCCTACGTCTTCAGTATACAAAATTATAGACATCCATTCTTTCTCTCTGACCCTTGTGGGATTGTGAACTCCTTCCTCTTCTTCTTTTCTGCAGGCATTTCCCATTTAACTTCAGAGGTTAGCATTATACCTGTGCTAGCTTTTTAGCCAACTAACCCAAACCACAGTTTGGAAACCTGTTTCTATCCATAAGTAGCAAAGTGCTTTGCCAGGGTTTCATGGAAGTGTCCTGCTGGATGATTTAGTGGAAGAACAACAGGCAAATCCCATTGTAGAATAAATGCATCTCACTGTTATCGATCCTGTTTGACTTGCTAAAACTGGGCTTGGCCCCTTTGTGTAGTGATAATACACACTGGCCATCTGCAGAGATCCATCAAGTTACCCTCCTTTTAATATATAATTATTATTAGAAATGGGTTTAGGAAGTGAACAAGATAAAATATTATCGATTTTAAAAGGCTATTCAAAGCTGTTTAAAACGTTACTGATTGTCGGACTTTCCAGGGTGGCGTTTTAATGCTGTTCATGAAACCAGATTTCCTCACTCACTCCCCCAAGAGCTGCAAAGAGTCAAAGACAGATGGCCCTGGCTCTTTTATGGGACATGCATATCTCCGACACCAGGGTAAATGACAAGCTGCCAGCCCAACCATTGGGCAAAATGAGGTATCTGCCTTGGGCGGCAGATTTTAGGCACCATTGAAATGTGTCAAAAATGGTCAGTTGCTTAATTTATCATCACTCTGTCTGGCACTGCTAAAAGGGTTGGCACCTCCTTTCCCACTCTACCCTGCCATAAGATGCCTGTGTTTGTCGGCTTTTCCTGGCAGGTAGAAATTCAGTAGGAGACATTTCCCATTGCTGTACCTCCAGGGGCGACAGCTGTTTGTCACATGAACCTGGCCAGGAAAAATGGAAAAGTGGCAACCAATGGGAGGGAGACTCATTTGAATTTTTCGCCTCAGGCATAGAGATGTTTTTGGGCTGGCTCTGATAAGGAGCATTGGCTCAACCATGTGCATTAGGAACTAGGAAGATTGCAGGAGCTCGATGAGTTCAGAAACATCATTTGATATATGGCTCAACAGGATAATGTGATATAGCCCATCTGAGTTGCCTTATTAAAGAAACAACAAGCAAGCATATTGCCTCTGCATATCACTTAACTAACTGCTTTAACTCTCCCCATCTTAATGGCCCAACCATTTTTTAAAAAAAGGATTGATTCTATTTCCAATGAAATACTGAGGTTGTCAGAGCCTTAAAAGCCCTATAATTTGCGTAGCCAAGAGGCAATTAAGTTACACATCCATTTCCTCTCCCCATTTTTCTCCTTTGGTTTGCTTAAAAGTGCCATTCTCTTGATTTCATAAGGCCCAGTGGCTTGAACGGCTTACAACACCTAAGTAGTATTCAGTTGCTAGGCCACTGTCTTAAGCTGGAGTTGGTGCATTAACAGTGCAGTCTGCTGGGTGTACATGGAAGGTAATATTCCTTGTGAGGCTCTCTGGGATTCCACTGGTGGAGTGGAATTCTGGGGATCAACTCCAGTTGTGTGTGCACCTGCATGTACAAGCCCTGTTTAGGCATTCAGCTAGAAATGAGCATCAGGGTTGTGTCTGCTGCTTCCACTGCTGCCCTCTATGCATTCAAGGGTCCCATGTACACAGAACCTATTGCACAATCCATACTTTGAAAAAGAGAGAAAAGTGTACGGATTGTGCACACAGAAGCCTGCACATGCTTCCTTGAGTGCACTGAAACTGGAAACAAGACCAGCAGGCAAAACACTTCTTCATTTCTAGCCAAATGAAGACCTGAATGAGTCATTGAATTTTTACTTCTCCTATGCACCCTCCTCCCGGTACAGACATAAATAAATGGGGCAGAAATGAATGGGGCCGTTTTAGTTGTCAGGAGAGCTCCTCTGTGCATGCACTAGAACCCTCATTCTTACAGCAGATAACCAGATCATGGCATCGCAAGCAGATTGTCAAGCCCTGCATAACATATCCTCTTTTGCAAGAAGATCGAAAAGAGGAACTTAGCTACCTTGTAGAGCAGAATGCCACTTATGGGAACATTCAGCCAGAAAAGGCTCGAGGTGGATTTTTACCTTGTCCCAAAATGTTCTTAGGGCAGTGCAGCCTGTGCATTTTGCAATGAGTCACACATGCAGGCCGCAGGCTGCAGCTATAGTTCATAAGTTGTTTGGTGCTGAACCAAGCAGATGATGATCAGCAGAAGGACCCAGCATCCTCCTTGCTCCTATTCTTCCCCTCCACTCTATTTTATTCCTTTCTCTAACTAAATGATCAAAGAAGACTGGGCCAGACTATTGGTCCAACTATAATCCAGTGGTACTCTATTCTGACCTGCAGTGGCCTTCCAGGACCATGGGCAGCACTCTCTCCCTGCCTTGCATTCATAAGGTCAATTGATTTATTTTAACTGAGAATGCAATGGATTGACCCCAAAAGTACCCAGATGCAAAGCACATGCTCTGCCACAGAGCTATGTCCCTTCCCTTTGTCATACATTCCCCAAAGAATCATGGGAACTGTGGTTTGTTAAAGGTGCCGAGAGTTGTTGGGAGACCCCTATTCCCCTTGCAGATCTACAATTCTTGGAGTGGTTTAACAGTCTTTTCCCAGAGAATTGTAGGTCTGTGAGGGAAGTACAGGTCTCCTAACAACTCTCAGAACCTGTATCAAACTACAGTTCCCAGGATTGTTTTTTTTTTGGGGGGGGAGCCGTTACTGCTTAAACTGGTGTGATACTGCTTTAAATGTATAGTGCAGATGGGGCCTAAGGATGCAGGAAGAATACAGGATCAGACAAAAAGTCATAGATAATAGAATCAGAGAGTTGGAAGGGACCACAAGGATCATATGGTCCAGCCCCCAGCAATTCAGGAATCTTTCACCCAGTGTGGGGCTCAAACCCACGGCCCTGAAATTAAGAAGTCCCATGTTCTACCAGCTGAGCTATCCCTGTAGTCTAGCATTCATCTAGACCCACCAGATGTCTTGCAAGCAGAAAGGGCTTATTTCACTTTAGGCCTTGAGTGCCAACAGTGCTGTCTTCTAAGGCCACCTCTGATTCCATTCCTGGCTGAAGCATGATTCTTATCCATTCAGCGTGCAGGAACTCCCTTCTCAACTCCTCTCTCAGCCCCTACTTTTCAGGGATGGGACCAGGAGATGGCGCACCAATCCCCCTTCTGCCACCAGTGTATTGCAGCCAGTTTATGGGTTCTTTTCCCCCGGCAGTAATACTTATTTGATGCATTTCATTTCATTTATTAATCTCTTCCCATGAAACATTTCAATGTGATTTAGCCATGAAAACAACAGCAGTATTAAATGTATTCAAAGTAAAGGGCTGCCATTAGGGAACACCTGGTAGCCAGAGTGTCCTAGGGCTCTCTGAGTTCTGCTGAGCAGAGGATATGCCATTTCCTCCTTGCTTAGGTCCACATGGGGTTCGAAGCTGCATGACTCCAATTAAAAAGCAGTGGAAGTCAAGCAGATAAAAACCCCAGTCCATTTTCATCATTCAAGAGGCATAAGGTGGCGGTGGCTGCTTCCGCCAGGATTGCGAGTACAGTGAAGGGAATGATTTGCTTGCTAAGGCTGCAATCCTAAGTATTCTGACTTTAAAGTAGGTCCCACTGAACCTGATGCAGTTTACTCCAGAGTAAATGTTGCAGGGGATGGACTGTAAACGTTAGCACCTGTCTGTTGGCCCAGGTTGGTTCCTGATTCCCCCATCACAGTAGTTTTCAAACTTCCTACTTTTAGGAAATCCTTCCACATTAACTTTACTGTCAAGGATGCCCTGCATATAAGCCACAGAACCTTCTGTTTTTGCAGAGAATTCTGGGGCAAATTCTTGTTGGCAAATTCATATTGCATTACTGCCACTGAGTGAACTGAGATCAGCAGTCTTTGAGGGAAATTTGGTCAGCAGTACTGATCTCCTTTTTGGGGAAGCCTTGATGAGGTACTCTCACAATTCTCCAGAACATACTGTATTTTTCCATGTATACGACTGGGTTTTCTTCCTTAAATATTATGTCCAAAAATAGGGGTCTTCTTATACAAATGGGGGCGTCTTATAGACGGGAAAATACGGTAGTTTGAAAACCACTGCAATATATTAAGAACACTATGCTCTAGTCTACTGAGACTGCTCCCAGTCATTTCACTAGAAAGGCTTAGCAATGGAAATTTAATCATTACTGGATACTAGAGGAGATGGACATGGATCTGCTTTGCTGAGGTTCTTGAACTAGACAGTTCTGAGACAGTTGGCTGAAGCCCATGAAAGCATGTAAAACTATTTTTAAGGCCACAAAGATCTTTGCTGTTTTTGCAGAGGGATAAAAGGGTTTCAGCATGCTGGGTTTTCTGCAGCATCTATTCATGTGGTTATACCCTTTTCAGCATAACTACCAGTTTGAAATGAGCCCAGACACCTTAAATGTTAATGCACACACACACTATAAACAATGGATATGCATAAGGTGATTTCACAGAGGTGATGCATGTATTTGTGTGCTTCCTCCGGACAAAAACAACCTCACTTTTTCAATGGCCCAGTTTGCATGCAAAACTACACCAAATCACCGCCAAGGTTTGTTCTTGGCTTGCCAATCATGGTTTGTCTGGGGGAGACAAACCACAACCTGGGTTGGGACATGATGCTAAGCTAAACCATGGGTTGGGTTTGGGTAACACAGCAGCAGCAGGAGGACAGCGGGAAGAAGAGGAGCAATCATGATTTATGCTGTCTGTTCCCCCACATACACATATTCACACCAAACCATGGTTTAGCTTAGCATTACACAGAATGTCTCTGACTTACTTTGACAAACTGTGACACTGTGAATCTTCAAGCCATCCCTGCTTGGGGGTCACTTGTGGGCCTTATTCCTGACTTGGAATTCTGATGAAGCCTCTTGTTTTCCATTCATTCTTAAAACCATCACTCTCCTTCAGGCATAGACTATAAAAAAAAATCATGATGTATTCTGGCACAAAGCCATTATTCCAGGGCCAAATTCTCCACCTTTATCATCCTCTGCATTGTAAGTCTTGTGTCACAGTGAGCTCCCAGTATTGAAGATAATCTTTTAGGATATAACAGTGACTTCTGTCTATGGACTTTCCAATTCAATCTCCCCCCCTCCCTGGACTTTGAACACAGATGAAAGATGCTCAGTGTTATAGATGGGAAATGCAAAATACTTTCCTTCCTTCAGCTAAATCTATGAAGAGGCAAAATACCAAACATAGGCATTTAAATGTGCCTTGAAATGGCTGTTTCACAGCCCTACAAATATTGGAACATTTTATTTCTAGCCTATAAGAAGCCTGAAGGCCAGCTAGGGGATTATAGGATGTTTAAATCCAAATTTTCGTCCCAGAATTTTGAAACTAACCTTTTTATTATTTTCCCAATGAAGTGTACCCATTACGCAAAGCAATAATATATTTCTCCTGTAGTCTAAAAGGAAGTAACCTGAAGCAAAATATGGCAAAATAGGGGGGTAGTCTGTTGGAAATGTTTATTTTCCAAGATATGCACTTTGTCAATGGTGGGTGGGACGGAGGTTCTTATTTGAATGTATATACCAGGCAAAGGCAAACTTGGCCCTCCAGATGTTTTGGGACTACAACTCCCATCATCCCTAGCTAACAGGACCAGTGGTCAGGGATGATGGGAGTTGTAGTCCCAAAACATCTGGAGGGCCGAGTTTGCCTGTTCCTGGTATATACAGTTATTAGGGCTTTGAACACTAAAGGAAGACCATGGTGAACTTACAACAATTACTATCAGAGCACATTCACAGTGGATGTGGTCTATGGCCTGGATAAGCACACTATAGACTTTATTGGAACTTTATTTAGCTCAACCACACAGGATCCCACACCTTCCTCTGTATGTAATGCAGTAACTAAACTCAGTCTAATGAGCTAATGCTTAGTTGAATTTTATTGCATGGAACTACACTTCAGTAAATAATGTGCCAAAGGTCTTACGTATGCCAAATGAATACAAATCATTAATTACAGCTGGTTCCAGGGATGAATTGTGTACCTATGAGAACTTAAGCTCTTCATCAACACATACACTGATTTAAGTTCCAAATGTGTTGAAGTGTGTTGTCTTCTTTTTTAGTTGTTATGTTTACGTGGTCTCCTAAAATGTTTACATGAATTGAATGAGGGGTATCAGCTTTTTCCTCCGAGAACTTCCCCTGCCCCCAGCACTCCACTGGCCTTATGATGGAGATCTGCATGGATGTTTCCCGAAACATGTCTGTGAAATATGTGGTGTCAGCAACAGATTTTCCATTATTGCCAAACCTCTGCAGTTTAACATTGAAATACAGGCCATGTAATATTTTGTACCCTTATGTACTCCTTTGTTTTTACAAGAAAACCCAAGGAAGTGTACAACTAATTCAGAATTAGACTGTAACAACCATGAAATACATTCTCCAGAATGTCTCGTTTGGATTCTGTTGAAGGACAACTTTTGACTACCTCAAGAAAATAAGCTTGGAAAAGGGAGTATAAAAGCCATCAGTCCAGCTCCTCCAAATTAGTTAAATTTATTTTGACTAAAGGATGGTGAGGTCACTTGGCCCTCTCTGTGTGCCAATGACTAATGTTGCTCGTTGCAGGAAAATTCCACTCCAGCAGTTCTGGCCACCTGCAATGAGAGCAGTACTGTAAGGAGAAACAACTTGGTTGGACGCCGCACTTTGACTTCAGTTCTTTCCCGCAACGATATTCTGCCCAGGAAAGTAGCACTGCCCTCAGTTTTATGCGCTTCCTCGCCTCAGATTAATGACAGTTCTGCGGCACTCTTTGGAACCTCAGATATCTTACTAACAAATAGAGCTTGGGTTTTGTAAACATGCACACAAATTTTTGGCTACTCCTAAAAGCCTCCCTCCCCAATCCAAATATGAACTTGGTTCAAGCATGTGAAGAGAAATGGAATTCCCACAGCCCCACATTCCATCCCAGGTGTAGTTTGGCTTGCTGTATACTGGATTGCTCACCTCTGCTTTGATGTAAACATAGCTCAGTTGTTGGAATATGAGGCTCTTAATCTCAGAGTTGTGGGTTCAAGCCCCACATTGGCTGAAAGATTCTTGCATTGAAGGGGGTTGGACAAGGTGACCCTTGTGGTCCCTTCCATCTCTACAATTCTGTGATTCTATGTCCTCAGTCTTAACTATGAGCCGTTAAAAAAATAGTTCTTTGTAGGATTTGGGTTGTCTTGGGCTAGGTGTGTCCATCCAATTTCACCTTTCTGGGTGGTGTTGAAATACCTTAACCATTTTGAGGGAGAGATGTATAAATGTTGAGGTGCCTTGGGCCAGACATGCTTTTATCTCATGATGACCTGCCTGCTTGAATGGGGCCATCCCAAACAAGATTTGGCAGGCATTCCCCACCAGCTGCTTTGATTGGTGGGCAAGCCCTCCCACCTGTCAATCAATCACCTGACATCACAATGATGGCAGATGAGTCAGCTTAAATGGAAAGAGTGGAGAGCACACTTAGAGGGAGAACTAATAAAGCCAAGTGTTTTCCACTCATCATCCTTGTTGCATTAAGTGCTCTGTGTAGGTGTTTTGTTGAACATCATTTTCTGCTGTGTTTTAACTGCATGGTAGCCTGCATGCGTCTTTGGCCATTTGAACTTAGAACTTAATTACTACTTGACAGTCACTTACAGATGAAGGCAGAGCGGGAGTTCAAGTGTTTTTAAAGAAGAAGCAGATTGCCTAAATTATGACATAGAGACTTGGCCTGAAGACAAGCAGGGCCGATAAAAAGGTTGGGAACCCTTTAGATGCAAAATGCTTTCATTATTATTGTTATTTTATTACACCTGTATTCCAGCTTTCCTTCAGAAGCTCAGGGCATTTTATCACATCAACTATCTGTGATTTAGAAGATGCTGAGTTTATGTTGACTAGTCCAAGATCACTCACTGAGTTTCATGACTAAACAGGGATTACTCTGTCCACTGCACTGTGCTGATCTCTCAAGTATAGATTTTATGTAATGCTGCCAGCATTTCACTAGGCAAGGGTGTGTCTTATAGTGAGTAGTGAGTAGGCAGAAATCCAGTAGGTACTGCTTTCTCCATCACTGGAGGGGAAGAAGAGTTGTACCTGCTGAATTTCGACATGTGATGCCACTGTTAAAGATAAATAGCCTGTGTCAAGAACAGGGGAAAGTAACCTATGTTTAATATGTGTTGGGGGCTGCCCAGAGTGGCTGGGGCAACCCGGCCAGATGGGCAGGGTATAAATAAATATATATATTATAAATTATTATTGTTATACAAAGTTGGGGAATGCTTAACTTTTAATAATATACATCTCAAGTTTCAAGCTAGGTGGAAAGTTTAACAAGTCTGTCAGCAGATACTGTATCAGGGATTCTGTATTTTATATCTTCTCTTTGAAACAAGATGCATATTTAGCTATCTCAGGATTAGAAGAGGATTTGGCTTGTCAACCCAGCTTTTAAATTGAGAACCATTTGAACTGGAGACTGCAAACTTTCAGCTTTGCTTCGCAATTTGTGTTGCTTGTTTGCTTTTGGTGTTAATCATGCTTGGGGCTTTGGAAGTCACTCTAGCGATAAACATTTGGTAAGGAAAGATTGCTCATCAGTTGTATATGTCTAGCTTTGGTGTGGAGAAACCTACTTGTTTATCCTAGACAAATTTATGGAGGGTAAGACTATCAATGGTTGGCTGTGATGTCTATGAGCTACCTCCCCTGTCTGGGGCAGCTTGCTGCTGAATACCAGTTGGTGGAAATTGCAAGTTCAGTTGTGCACAAGTTCTGATAGGGGGCTTCCCATGGACATCTAGTTGGCCACTGTGAGAGCAGGATGCTTGATGGACCATTGGTCCGATCCAGCAGGGCTCTTCTTATGTTCTTAAATATTTAATTTGAGAGCATTGGTATACTAATGCATTTCATAATGAGTGCAGTACATGGAGCAGAGAAAGACAAAACTCTTTCCATCTCAAGGCAAGCGAGAGACTCACTTTGGGGTGGAATTCTCATTCAAGAAGAAACTCCCCACCGCCCAGAGATGTTATGCAGCTCTGCTATCAATTTTCCATAGCCTGGACCAGTACAGTGTGCTGCAAATACAGTGGTACCTCAGGTTAAGTACTTAATTCGTTCCGGAGGTCCGTTCTTAACCTGAAACTGTTCTTAACCTGAAGACCACTTTAGCTAATGGGGCCTCCTGCTGCCGCCGTGCCGCCAGAGCACGATTTCTGTTCTGATCCTGAAGCAAAGTTCTTAACCCGAGGTACTATTTCTGGGTTAGCGGAGTCTGTAACCTGAAGCGTATGTAACCCGAGGTAGCACTGTACAAAACAAGAACTCAAAATAAGCGCATAGTAAGCAACTAAAGCACACAATCTCACTCACAGGCTACACATCCCATCACAGAATATATACTATATCATCAAGGAATTAAGCATTTGTGCTTACCCATTTAATTTAATAGTTTACCTAAGGAATGTGATTTACCCTCCACTAGGGAGGCTAAGATTAGTTCCAAAGACACTGAGTGAATCGTTCAGAGAAGTGATTCAAATCTTCTACAGAACAAATTAGCCAAGGAAAGTGAAACTATAAGATAGGTCAACTTCAGACATATACTTTTGGTCATAGAATGAAACGTGTAACCCCAGAAGCAAGAATGTTGGGGCCTACTGAATCTGGTCAAACTTTTAATTTCAATGCCTGGTCATTCTAACGTAGAACTCCCGTACTAGTTTTGCCGGTCTACCCATTTCCCAACACCTTGGAGAAACAGTAGCACTCTGCTGCAATATTGCTGTAAGAATAATGCACACAGGAGTGGTTTTAAATGCTGTAATTTATTTGGGTAATAGTGAGGAGCCATACAAACATAGGAAGCAAAAGTTAATGCTTAAAAAAGAAGAAGTTTTTTTTTAATAAATATTTATTGGAGTTTTTAATAAAAGAAATACAAAAATAATAAACAACATTGCTTTGTTTTTACAAGATTTCATAACATCTTTAGACTTCCTCGCGTTTCCCGCTCCCACTTACGTCATTGATAAATTTTTTCAAGCAAATTATCATCTTATTTGCAGTTTTATAGCCACTCATTTAAATACAATATAAAAGTTCTCTTACAAATTTTGTTTCTCTTAATCTCTCTTATCATCAAATTCTGATCCATTTTAGTGATGGCCAATTATTTATTTATTTATAACCAAGCATCCTTCTTAACATTCCACTAAATCACAATATTTTTGTAGATAGATCTTAAATTTCTTCCAATCTTCTTCAATCCTTTCTTCTCCCAGAAGAAAGTTTGATGTGACCCTTAATCTTCCCTGGAGTTGTTATTTTAATAGAACGGGTGGTCTCTACCTCCTGTTCCTCTAAGCCTTGGTGATTATTATTATTATTTACAAAAATAGTAGCAAGCCTACCTAGGATCAAAGCATCAAACTTCCTTCAGAACAGGCTTTTACAGTTGCAATTGGAGAATCCCAAAGAACAACAGACTTCTCTGGGCCAAAGCCTCCATCCTTCCAGGTCCTTGAACCTCTGCTGGGCATTTGCTTTTCACTCTTCAAAGTCAGGACTGCTGAGAAAAAGAAAGCATCCCTTGCGGGAGGAACTGATGGGAAATGCAAGTTCCTGACTCAGAGTTCTATTGCATTCTTCTTCCAACTTCTAGAAACAACACTTACAATTTAGAAAACACTCTCTCTCTCTCTCTCTCTCTCTCTCTCTCTCTCTCTCTCTCTCTCCCACCCATCTGTACCCAGCCACCTAGTATGCTTCCTTTCTCCAGCAGAGAAAATATGAATTTGATAAGAGACCGAGTGAGTAGGCCTGTTTTGCCTTGCACAGCGATTGCATGTGATTAAAAGAGAGATGCAACAATAAGACCGACATACAGAGGCCTTACAGAATATTCTCTGTGGAGTTTGTTCTATATTTGGGACTCTGGTATGACAGTATGTGTTGTCAGAGCTTTCCATCCGTCTCAAGCACCGGAGTACCACGACTTTATAGTCTGACAAAACACACAAAGCAACAAGGCTTGGAAAACATGCTCTGATGGTTAGCAGAGCTCTAGAGCAAAGGCTCATTTCAGGAAGGGGCTTCATCTAGGGAAAAAGGCAACAGAGTCATAGGCATTTGACAGTTTTTTTGATCAGGGATCTGTGGGCGATTTGTGTTCCAGACTGCTGACAGCAGCCAATTTGTGTGAAGGGAGACAAAGAGGCAGCTGATGTTCATGGCATAACATACAGTGAACGTCTTGTAGATCTGAGAATCCCAGATCTCCACAGATGGCCAGATGAAGAAGATGTGCCTCACGGAGAAGAACACATTATGCACTTAGAACACGAACTCCAAAATAGATGAAGGACTGTGTGTACAAGGTGTTTTTTATTATTCAATGTGAATGGAGAAGTGGTGCTGGAACTGGTGACGACAACGAAAACACCACCAGTTTCAAACATTCTTCCCTTACAGTTGAATAACTTGCTTGCCTACTCTTCATTTCAGCGAATGGACCATCAGTCCAGAAATTTAACCCAACACATTGCATCAAGTGGTGGGTTCTTGTGAGCCGTAATTTAGTGCTAAGCACCCAGAACAAGAGCATAACAAACTTATGTCAAGGGTGCCTCAAGACCGTCACTAATTTCAACAGCATACCAACAAATTCCGGTTGTGCAATTGGGAGTTGAACCCTCTTCCCCAAAACATTGGACATTCCACAATAAGGAAAGTGGTAGCAAAATGCAGTGGAAAGTGTGAAATGGCTGCCCTTGGGGAAAATGCAGGCAATTTTGATTTAAATGTAGGATCTTGGGGGTGGGGTGGACTATTCTCCTGGGCTCCTGTCCGCTGCTCCTTTGCCCACCCCAAAGTTTCCCACTTCAGGCATTGTACAAGAAATTGCCTTGATTCCAGACAGAGAGGAGCTCACTATGGCGCCAGCTAGCAGGCAGGCATCAGTGGCTCACCAGATCCTGCCTTTGATGTCAGCCCAGGCACATGAAGTAATTGAGAATATTTTGAGTTTTGCAGTGATTCTCAGGAAATAAAAGGACTTACTGACTGATACCCCTTTGGCATGTGCAAAGTGCCCTTTCCTTTAATTTCTACAAAGGCCCCACACTTCTGGGATTAAGGGGAAGATCTTCCTCACTGGATAAATAGGACATTTCCCCTGGATGCCCATCCTAGGCCAATCCACCATTCTGTGCATGTGTTGCAAATCCGCAGCTCCAGTGGAGAACCACCTTTTAAAGCCCATAGTCCCAGTTTGCCCATTGCGCTTGGCAGGATTTGAGTCAGGAGGACTGGGGGAAGTGGCAGCTTAGGAAAGAGAAAGAGGTGGCATTTCCTTGGGTGGGTAGGGGAGCGAGATGGAGAGCCCACTCGGCCAATTCCAACTATACATGTACAGTATGTTGGTGCAAGGAGGGAACCCAGCTTAGAGCTATTCCCATGCAGAGCAGACAAAGTCCTACAGCTTGGCCTAAATTCCCTGCATGTCAGAGGAGGAGACACATGTACTTTGATTCCGATTGCCTGCCTGAATGATGATTTTCTCTCTCGCTGAAATGAGAAGTTAAGAAATGAACAATTCTATCTCTTATTTATATATTCATAGAAAAATGTCACATCAGAATAGTGAGCCGCTGAGTGGATTATCATAAGCATCATTTGTAATGTAGCTGTCTTGACTATTAGCGGATGAAAATATCTTTGATTTTTATCTTCCCTTGAAAGCTAGACCTGTGCTCAATAACCTTATTTTGTTCAACAGAATGTAGCTTCAGGAAGTATGTGATTTTTGCATACCAGCTGCAGTGTTATCACGTTAAGCCAAATTTGAGAAAGCCAGGGTTTTTGTTGTTAAAGGCTCTTTCTCAGGGATCTTAGCGCTTGCTCTAGAGATTAGAAGAGGACATGGAGGGTCCGTGCAGGCCTTGTAAAGTGCAGAGATGCTGATGAAATGTAACTCTTAGATTGCAGGGAGAACCTTTGCACCAACACTACTCAGAAGCATGGTGTGCTGGTATAACACGTATACCTGACTGGAGATTTGTATATTAAATGCAAATAAATGTAAATAAGTTGTAGTTATGATTGAAGATTCATATATTAAAAGTACCAAAATGACATTTACTTTGCATATTTCCATATACTTTCATTGTGGTGACAATCCCATTTCTGTAGGTTTGAAACTGTTTTGAGCTCTTGTTTTGTTTTACAACCAAGTGGCAAATGCATTTTACTAAATAAATAAATAGAAAGCTTCCTTGTGCTGCAGCAATGAAACTGCTGGCACATTTGCAAAGCTAAGCAGGGTCTGGTATGGTTTCAAATTGTATGGGGGACCGCATGTTGAGATTCCTGCATTGCAGGGGGTTGGACTAGATGACCGCTGGGGTCCCTTCCAGCTTTACAATTCTATGATTCTATTGAATAAAACCATTGGCCTATTGTCTTCACCAACTGGCTGTGTCTCTCCATGGGCAGGAGTCTTTCCCGGGAGATGCCAAGGAGTGAAACTGGGATCTTTCGCATACATAGCATGTGTTCTGCCGTCACTGAACTTCATTCCTTCCTCCTGTTATACAAATAGTCCAGTAGGAAGCCAGCTGAATTCCATGTGCTCAGCTCTCACAGTTTGGTGCCTGTCCCCAATATAACAGGGGCAGAGTGTTCTCTTCTTTCTAGATAAACAAACCCAGTGGTCAGTAGAATTCCACCTTTATGAAATCATGTACAGTTTGATGCAGACTTTCCCCTACTTTTTAATATATATTTTAAAAATGCCAGGATGGAAAAAGCCATCGTGACTTGGCAACATGATGAAAGTTAAGAATGAATGGGCATTCACTGGTGAGTCACCAAGGGCTCCACCAACAGACTGTGTATCATCCTGTTGTCACCTTTTTGAAGTAAATGAGTTGACCTAATAAGGACCAGATCTTCAACCGGAATACATAATTTGTCTCCAGATGCTCATTTATGCAAAGCCAGAATGAGATTATGCCACGTTTGCACCATACCACTTCAAACAGTCTCGCATATACACCCATGCATATTCAGAATAATAATCAACCAGGGTAGGTGAGGTGGTGCATTGGGTGATCAAAGCAAGTGCCTGGGTAGAGCTGGGCTTGGCACAATTCTTGCCACTGGCCCCTCCTGCCCCAAAGCTCCTTGTAGCTTCCTTGGGCTTCTGGTGCTTCCTGCAGTCACCTTTCAGGTGGCCTTTCTCCCCGTACATCAAATGTTCAAACAGACACCCTTCCTTTCCCAGACTTGTCCCAGACAGGCATTTGATTTACAACAATCTCATCTGCAGCATCGGAGGAGTGAAATTGCTAACAGGCTTCCCCCAAATAATTCTGGGAGGTGTAGTTAAGGGAGACCTCCTATTCCTCTCATAGAGCTACAGAGTTCCCTGTAAAGTAGGATTGATTGCTAAACTACTGTTTGTTGTAGCTCTGTGAGGGGAATAGGGGAATCCTAACAATTCTCAGCACCCTTCTACAGCTACCAGAATCAATGGGGGAAAGCCATGACTTTCTAAAGTAATATCTGAGTGCAATAAATGTATGTAGAATTTCAATTGGCTTTCCATATCCTGCCACTAGTGGGTGTGACATAGCCATGTGGGCTGGGAAGGGCACATTCTGTATATAATTTAAAAAATATTTCCCCCCATTGACTATTAAAATAAATCATTTAGTGTATGCTAAAGCACTTGCTTATTTAGGTGCTAGTAAGTGATTACTTTAAAAACTTTTTTGTTTTGTTTTTAAGTCAGCCACGTGATTTGAAAGGTTGGCAAAAATCAACATGGCATTAAAATGACCCTAGTTGTAAAAGCAGTGTGATTTTAAATTTGCAGTAAAACAAGTGCTTTTGCACAAATTTTCACACAGCATTTTTTTTTTTAAGGCAGAAATTTGAGTCGGCACCAATTTTAAAATGGCACATGGTTAAATAGAACTGGCACAAATAGTGGAGGTGTGCAAAAATAGATGCATAACAATAAGTCTACCCACCTGATACATCACTCCATGTGCCAAAGCACGGCGCTGAGGTGATTTATATTTACAGACATTGCACCACTATTCTGTGTCATTCCCCCCCCCCCCAAAATAGTTGAATTTTCTGTGATCCGAAAATAGGCAAAAGGTCAAAAACATGGGAGAACGGCAATTGGATAGCAATGTCATGTAGATATATATTTCATATTGAACGGAGTGCTGATTATTTACAGGAAAAACATCAAGGGAGTAAAAAAAGAAGAAGTCATAAATATATCAGCAGGTGTCAACATCGCTCTTCCTTGGCCACCAACTAAAATGGGGCACAGTCAATTCTTGTTTACTTATTTTGCTTCCTGGGTGAGATGACGATTAGAAGGAAGCATCTCTTTCATCTGTCCTGAATTGTCCCACCCTTCAGCTTCATTGGATGAGAGAGGAAGAAAAACATGTATATTTGCGTACATACACACACACACACACACACACACACAGAGAAGTTGGGAGCCTCTGGAGGCTTCACCTGGGGCAAAAAACGTGGCTAGCCCCCTGTAGCTATGGCTCTGACTTCTGTCCACTTTCTCTAGAGCAGGGGTAGGCAACCTAAGGCCCGGGGGCTGGATGCGGCCCAATTGCCTTCTCAATCCGGCCTACGGATGGTCTAGGAATCAGCGTGTTTTTATATGAGTAGAATGTGTCCTTTCATTTAAAATGCATCTCTGGGTTATTTGTGGGGCATAGGAATTTGTTCATCCCCCCCAAAAAAAATAGTCTGGCCCACCACATGGTCGGAGGGATGGTGGAGCGGCCCATGGCTGAAAAAGGTTGTTGACTCCTGCTCTAGAGTCTTGAAGACGCTCTCGCTTCTAGAACAGGGTGTACCAATGAATATATGAAGACTCTTGCTCTGGCTTTCCTTCTTGGATTAGTGTAGAATGATGCATGGAGGGTGTTGTTGATTGCCACAAAATTTAAAGCGTTGCTTTTAGAAATTGTGATTCTTGTGGCACTCCGGCCTATAAATTGTGTTATGTTTCAAACCTGAAATGGCATATTGTAAAGAAGTGTTTCAGTGCAATTAACTTAATTACCTAGTGAGGACAGACTGTACAGCCAGAAACTGATAGCAAGCAAATAAATGTAAAAGGTGTACTCAGAAAATATAATCAGGCAGCTATCCAATAAGTCAGCTCACCATGTTGCAAATGTCTCTAAAAGCAGTGTAAGCAAAGGCTGTTAGAATATGTCTTGTAGACTTTTGCTTTGTTTGTTCTGAACTTATGCAAATCCACCAAGATTTTTATGGAAAAACAAGTCAGTATCCCTGGTAATTTGTGGAGGAAGGAATAGACAGCTCGGCATTATTGTCCACCCAACCTAGAATAGTTTTAGGACTCTGGAAGAGCTAGGACAGCTTTACTGAATATTCCTTCTCTGTTTTTGCAGGGACTGCTGTCAATTTCAGCCTCCCAACAGCTTCCAGAGAGATCACAGTGGGGATAAGGGTTTGTGGCTTTCTGCTTCCCCTTGCTGTCCTCTTCAAAAATGAGGCCTAGACTGCAATCTGAACACTGATAACCTGGCAGCAAGCCCCATTGAAATCAGTGGGACATTTCTGAGTAGATATGGTTAGTAACTGTTTGTGCTTATGTAGCATTTACAGTTGGCTAATATTCCATTTTTTCCAATAAATCTTGATGGCAGAGGTGCTTGGTTGCTCTAATTCTCTCCCACTCTCCCGCCAAATCATGGCCTCTGGCTAGCATAATACATTTGTTAAATGAATGAATGAACTTGATGCATTCACACTGTGTTTTATTGAGGCGTGGGGAGAGGGTGGCGCTGTGGTCCAAACCACTGAGCCTCTTGGGCTTGCTGATTGGAAGTTCGGCAGTTTGAATCCCTGCAACAGGGTAAGCTCCCATTGCTTGGTCCCTGCTCCTGCCAACCTATCAGTTCGAAAGCACGCCAGTGCAAGTAGATAAATTGGTACCACTGCAGCAGGAAGGTAAACGGCAATTCTGTGTGCTCTGGTTTCTGTCACCAGAAGCGGTTTAGTCCTGCTGGCCACATAACTAGGAAAGCTGTCTGTGGACAAACACCGGTTCCCTCGGCCTGAAAAGCGAGATGAGCGCTGCAACCCCATAGTCACCTTTGACTGGATTTAACTGTCCAGGGGCTTTACCTTTACCTTTTTATTGAGGCACAATGAATTAATTGTGTTGCCCCTTAGGATACTTCCTGCTGAAGGCCTGTGTTTAGAAACCTACCAGGCTGGGTGAATTAGCAAGTTTCCACAGATAACACACAAGTGGCCTAGCTTCATATATGAAGAACACACAGTTGCATGAGCAGGTAACCATAAAAGGAAATATATAAATAGGCTATATCTCTGAAACCCAATTAACAACCTGGGTGCTGTACTCTTTCTCTTGTTGCTAGTGGTGACAGACAGGAGTAGGTGGAGCCAGAGCCAATGAAAGGCAGAACCAGGTGAGGAGACAGGTGAGGGCTACCTGAGGGTGATTCTCCAATCACCAACCTCCACTGCTTGAGGCCCACATTTCAGGGATGTGGGCATGTCATTCAACACAGTGGTTTCCAAACTGTAAGCACTTGGGTGCTTACCTGGGGTTCCTCAGTGAGAAGTTAAGTAATGGCAGATAAGCATTCCTGGATAATTGTGTGCCTACCATTGCTGATCTTCCTCTGGTTGTCTTTTTAGTTTGCATAGCGGCACAGTGAGGCCAGCCGAACATGTGAACCTAGAGCAGAAGCTCCCAAACTGTGGTCTGTGGACCATAGATGATCTGCGAGCTTTATAAAAATACAGTTACAAAAAAATAAATTTTAAAAAAATCACACAGTATCTAGCACAGTGCATTTCAATTGCTACAACAGACAGAAAAAATCATCATCCGGGACCCAATTTTCAAGTGGTTTGCAGAGAGGGGGCAAGATTAGTAACCACTGTCCTAGAATATAGTTAAGCGGTTGCTTTTTCTTTTAAAGAAAGTAGTTAAGTTAAACTTAGCATACATTTCATATATTAGTTTTTAATAAATTAATTGTGAGAGATAACTTTTTATATCAGATGCGTAGGTAAAAATGTGTTGGATCGTAAGGTACTCCTATATACTTATGGTCTTAATGGCTTAGTTTTGATATCACACTAAACAAAACCATGGTTGAATATGAGTGTGTGGGCTCCAGGAAGGAGATTGCAACTGCTTTTCTCAACCAAGGAGGAGAAAAGCATTTGCAGTCTCCTTCCTGGAATTTTCCATCTGTTTTAGCTCTCTGCAGGCTAACCAAGAGCTGTAACCAGTGCTTACCCTATGGCTTATGGCATGCTGTTTGCCCATGAGTCTGGGCTTGGATGACACACTAAACCAAAGTATGGTTTAGCTCAGGGCGATGCAGCAGCAAATGGATTAGGAAAGAGCGAAGCAACTGCAATCTCCTCTCCAGAAGCCTGCAGATTAATGCTAAGCCATTGTTTGACTCTGCATGACAGGCAAATGAGGCAAGCAGGTTTTTATTTTATTTTATGATGAGTGTATGGAGAAAAGTGTTGGGTATCTTCTGTTTGATAATAGATAACAAAGCAAGTGTCCTTCAAGATGAATAACCTGGCCACTTCGAGAGCTTTAGTCTTGTTTTAAATGTATTTGTTGCATTTGTGTTTTTAACTGTTTTTAATTATCTTTTGTGTAAATAACAGTGGTTCAGAAGGTGTTAAAATAATAACAAAACTACACTTTATAATACTATTTTCCTGACTTTATTAATCCCATTGAATACTACTGTTTTCTTTTTCTCTGAAGAATTTCTACCCCACTTTCCTAGCTATGATAATGAAGGTGGCTTAAAGAATAATTTCCAGAACCTAGCAAGACTAAGACAGACATGTTAGGTCCTGCTAGACAGTTACCATTAGGAGAAAAAAAACACACTAATTAGATAATTTCCTGGCTTTGGGGAAAATAATCATTTTAAGCAAGACCACTGCGTTGGTTATTTCAGTCTGTTCTCTTTTGGGTCATCTCGCTCTAAATCGCCGTGACCCACTTGCCAGATGTGATGAGCTCCAGAAACCTTGTGCTAATTATTTTGGCCGAGTTTTCTAAGCTGGTTACAGTTTATAGCTGTGCCAACAAGAACTGGGAGATTATTATGGTTATTATTTATTCAAACATGCTGTGCAGACAGGCTTTCTTCACATACTGTCTGCTAACTTCTGTTGACTTTGAAATGTCTTAATTTTCCTGCTTCCTCTTTTCTGTTCTACTCTTTCTCCAAATCTGTTTTCATTCCTTTTCACTATTTGGGTAACTTTATACCTAAACCGTATCCTCCAAAGCATAGCAGTACCTTTCTTCCCTCACTGCTCCTTACTATTGTACTTCTTAACTCCTCAGGGGTGCCAACTTGAATAAAATATTGTGGGAGCCCAGGTAAACCCCACCTCGGTTAATTGTTCACATGACACAGTGCACACGCACCATTTGAATGGGAATGCCCATCAACTTTGTGGGGGCTCGACCCCCTCAAATATTTTTTGAAGCTCCTACGGCCCCTAGGAGTTGGCTCCTGGTTCCTTCCATTCATGTGTTAAGTTTACGTTCCTGTGTAAAACTAACCTCCACTCTGTCATTCTCCAACCGCTTCCCCGACTTCACTATGTTTTGGAGGGTGGCAACACAAGAACGGGGACTTCTCTGCAGTGGCTCCCCATTTCTGGAATGCTCTCCCCAGGGAGGATCGGTTGCCTCCTTCATTATACACCTTTAGGGAGGCTTGCCTGGCATCTTCACTACATATCTTTAGGCACCAGGCGAAAATGTTGGGTTGATTGACATCCGATGCCCTTTTAAAATGTGTTGTGGAAGGGGGGGGGGAGAATTATTGGGTTGTCTTTGTTTGTATTATGTATTTCCTGTTTCTTGTGGTTTTATGTCATGAACCGCCCTGAGATCCACGGGAATAGGGTGGTATACAAATTTTAATAATAATAAAATAATAAAATAAATCCCTCTGTCCTTCTTTCCTTTGACTGTCTAGCCCAGGGGCACCCTGCAAATGTTTTAGACTATGGACTCAGTTAGATATGGTAAAGAAAAAGCAATTTATATGCATTGTATGTGCGATATAACATTGTGCCACCAGATGATGATGTGGAGTCCCGTTTTTCTCTACCTGTTTTTCCTGTTTCAATTTACAACGCTTTAAACTGGAACACGTCTTTGATGTGTCTTAGAACCAGCCTATGACTCCCAGCGTCCTCTGACCATGGATAATGCTGGCTGGGGCTGATGGGATTTTGGAGTCTATAACATCTTGAAGGTCCCAGGTTGGCTACCCCTGGCTTAATCTCATTAGATTGTAAGACTCAAGGCTGGGGCAGCGACTTGTGCAACTCTGACTGCACTTGGCAAAAATGGAAGGTCAATCATGCTGGAGGCAGAAGAGCCTCACATTGCCCTGACTTGCTGCAGCCATAGGGGAAAATCGGTGGGGGGTTAAGTGGAGAGTAATCCAAACTATTTCAAACCCCCCCCCCCCGCTGTTTAAATTGGAACCAAAGCCAAACGAATAGTAATTGTGCCACACATCCTGAATCTGAAACCGAGCCAAAACAGGATTTCACTACTGTTGTAAAATAAAGACAGGTCAGCTCCCCGCTGAGAGGAAGAGCTGCAGTTCAGCAGCCGATCCCGTGTGTTGCACGCAAAAGGTCGGAGGTTTAATTCCTGGCATGGCTAGGCAGGGCTGAGCTTGGCTTTTGTCTGAAACCTTGGAGACTCACTGCCAGTTTGTGCCGACAGTACTGAGCTAGGTGGACCAGTGGTCTGATTTGGCCATCCTGTGTTCCTAAGAGTGACACATTCCTGCACCCTATTCACTGTCTCTCTCCCAACCCACCTGCAACTGTTTGTTTCTGAAATTGCCTCCTTAAAATCCCACAAAGCAAGCATTCTCCCTGGGCTTTCCTGCACTCTCAGCCTAACCTCATGTGCCTGGAAATAAGAAAATAATTATTATGGGGCCCCGGCATGTGGTGCCAGTTCTTCCGCTGTAAGACAGCAGAATGACAGCCTTTGTTACCAACTCATACAAACTGCAAAACAAGTGAAAGTAGAGTGACCAGAGGCAAAGGTTCCTGCACCTTTAACCATTGTGTAGAAGAGGGAATTCCAGCAGGTAGAACACCCATATGCTGAAATCCCTTTTTCTGTATAGGAGCCCTGTCCTCTTTTGCACCAACCACCCCTGCCCCAGTGGAAGCCTCCATATGGGTCAAATGTGATGTTTCTATTGTCCAGATCTAGGAAACCTTGACATTCTGTTTGGCAGCCTGGGTGGCCTCCATTAAGAGAATTCCAAGCAATCAAGCTTTCTGGAAAAGTGTGTGTGAAATCGAGGCTATTTAGAGACACCACCTAATTTATAAGGGTGCTTTTTCATAAGGCATTTGATTGCATCTCCCCCCCCCCCAAAGAATGCTTTGTTTCTTCCCCTTAACTCTTGTAGTTTAATATAGCTTTATTCAGATTGTGGCCTTACTAATTATATCCCTACTATGTGCAGATATAAATAGGTTGACTAGCGCTGGAGCAGTTGCCATCCTTGCTCTTTTCCACTCTACTAATTTGGTTCACGGGGAGAATTCTCCATGCTGCAGTTTGAACCAGGAAAACAGAAGCGCTTTTTTATTATCTCTCATCTGTTTTGACTATCTACTTAACAGCTTCCAGGCTTTGCGAGGAAAACCCCTCTGTACAGAGATTCAAGAGGGAACTAGATGTGGTGTTTGACATGCAGCTGCTTCCAAAAATGTCAGCCTATGTGAAGCTTCCCCTTTCTGGTTTAGTCAGCCTTGTCTCTTGCATCTCCCAGCATTATCCAGACCTCGCTGCACATCAATAGCTATCTGCGGTTGGGAAATGAAGGGAACTCGCATGGGCTGATATGGGTGCCTGGTATAGAGTGGGGATGGATGGGATATAACCTGGCATATTTCAGTAGCAGCTCTGAGGCAAAACAACAACAACAACAACAACAACAACAACAACAACAACAACAACACTAATATTTATACCCTGCTCATCTGGCTGGGTTGCCCCAGCCAGTCTGGTTTGCTTCCAATACAGAAAAACAAAACACTGCTAATCTAATATGTTGCAGAATCCAACCAACCAAAGCTTGGCTATAATTCTTCTATGGGTTTGTGGGGAGATCTGTTTCTCTCCATATTCATATATTCCTGCCCTTCATAAAGATGGGTTTTGATCTGTCTTTTTTGCAGCTGTACAAGTGGCATCGCACAGCTTCCCATGACGGTATAATTACACTTTTACACTCCTTGAACAGGGGCAAAACTAGGCTTTATTTAATTATCTGTGGATCTCTGTATGTGTGGCTATTGTCCCAGCGTAGCTATGACAAGGTTCTGACGCTACTGAATTCTTCAGAATATGCCTGGGAAACATTTACAAGAAATAAAAGGAACTAGGTACAAGTCCTGTGTAAACCATTTGCGATCTCATACAACTCCCTGCCTTTTGATGAGGACTTGTACGGAATAAATTCCTAGAAGATTATGCCTAGGCAATCCTTTTTCTCCTTGCTGGGACAATCTGCCAAGCAGTGGTGCTGGAATCAACGTGTCCTGTGTTTTTCTGCTTGACTAAGGGTGGTCCTGATAAGTTCTCCTTCAAAAGGGCTTGAGAGCCTATAAAGCTTTTCAGAGATAATTGGGAGCTGAAACATGTTCAGCTAGAGATGAAGCTGTTTCCAGATGGATTCTTGCACTTTGGTCAAACATCAGAAGCTTGCATGTAAAACAGCGGTGTTTAAGTTTCTTAAATGCATCTCTGTCCAAAGAGTAGGACACGTGCAGCTAACAGCACAATCCTATATTCATTTACCCATTTACTCCTAATGAGTTCAGCGGGACTTACTCCCACATAAGTGGATATAGGATTTTAGCCTGAGAGGCAGTTAGTTCATGCCATGTCTGTAATTGGCTGATATGCACATTGAGCTGCCCATGCAGATGCTCTTATAATTGTGAGCAGTGCAGTATTGGAAAAGGGGACTTGATACCTTTCATGAGCAGTGGGTCCTCCAAAACTATAAATTCTATTCACAGAAAACGATATGGATCTTCCGTGACCATGTAGAGCCCCGTTGTGAGTAATTAAACACCCCTGTTGGCTCCTCCTTTGGTTTCTACTGCTAGAACTGAGAGTGTGAAACTATTTGCCCACTCCCGAAATGGCCTTTGCAGCTGCACCCTAATGATGATTTGCTTTGTAAAGTGCTATGCACATAGAAGGTACTATAAAGGAAAAAAAACCCACATACACCCATAATCATAATGGCTACAATAATCTGAAACAACTTACAATTGTTTGCTTTTCACACTCGCATGTCATACGCCTCATATCTTACCGGAGTTTGAGGCTCCAGGAAGCAAACAGTTAAATGTCTGATGCTAGTGCTAGGATTGGGGCTCAGTGCCTCATTGCTCTCCAACCTAGATGAGGCAACTCGTGCAAATGTTATGTTCTCTCCATCCGCCTTTGACTTTTCTTGCTGCTCTGTCCAAAGTGAGTACTGCTAGGAGGTGGGTAATTCTCATGGTCTCAGGACCCTGGCAAATGCCCAGCCTTGCTATCTTCTGCTTCATAGAATCATAGGAAGGAACCCCAAGGATCATCTAGCCCAACCTCCTGCAATGCAGGAATCTTGGCTAGATAATACATGACTGGTGGCCATCCAATCTCTGCTTAAAAACCACCAAGGAAGAAGAGCCCACCAACTCTTTTGGGAGTCTGTTCCACTGTTGAATCTCTTACTGTCAGGTAGTTCTTCGTGATGTTTAATCGAAATCTCATTGCTTGTAACCTGAATCCATAGGTTCAGGTCCTAGCTTAGCAGGAGAAAACAAGCTCACTCCATCCTCCATGTGAAAGCCCTTTAGATGTTGGAAGATGGCTATTATATCTCCTCTCAGTCTCCTCTTACCCAGACTAAACATACTCAGCTCCTTCAACCGTTCCTCATAAGGCTTGGTTTCCAGACCCTTGATCATCTTGGTTACTCTCCTCTGCAGCTTGTCAATATCCTTCTTAAATTGTGGTGTCCAGAAGTGGACACTGTATACCAGGTGTGGTCTGAAGCCGGCTTTGTATGCTGCAAATATTTTCTGACTCAGGACGGAAAGTGGAATTAAAGTTCTCAGGGCTAGAATTCATTTTGGTCTGCCCCTTGACTTGTTATGTGGCGACCCTGCTGCCTGAGAAGGAGCCAACCATAGTCCCCTTGGACATGTGAAAGTATTTCCACAGTTCTTTGAGTCCCGAAACATGTGTTCTCCATATGACACTGTGGGAAAAAACACCATTGTTTAGACAGCAAGATGTTTTTAAAAATGTATTTTTATTAAAGATTTTCTTGATTTACAAAAGTATGTGCCATGTCTCTCTCTCATATTTCCCCCCCCCATGTAACATTTTTACAAATCAGTTTCATTTGTTGAGATATTAGGAAGAAAAGGGGGAAAGAGGTGGGGGGGGAGATGGGGGGGTCAGGTGACAATGTTTCTCTTTTACTTAATATATGTAGGGTTTGGTGTTAGCGTTGCTTGTGCAGGTTCTTTGCTGTTCACTTGTGTTCCTTTGGTGGTGAGAGAGGTTGGGGTCGGCCTAGGGTGTGGTTGTTCATTTGGGGTTGGCTGTGGTGGTCTTTGTTTTCATGTGTGAGTGGGGGTGGGTGGGTGTTTTGGATCAGGTTAGCCATATTGATTTGTATGTTGTTGGTGGATTTTTGTCATTGCCTTGTTGGGCTGTGTGTGTGATAAAGGGGAGCCATACCGGGGCGAAGGCGTCTTCTATTTGTCCCTGTGTCAGTTTCAGTTTATTTGTTAATTTTTCTAGTAAGGCTGTTTCCCATACTATTTGGTACCATTGGTTCATGCTTACTCCTGACAGGCTTCTCCAGTTTCTGGTTATGATGTTTCTGGCTGCTGAAAGTAGGTGGATTATGAGTTCTTTGTGGTGTAAGTGGGCATTATTGTCTTGAAAGATGTTTAGTACAGCAAGTTCTTTTTGATTGGCAGGAAGCTATTGCCAGGAAGTGCTCCCAAAGAGAACAGATAATGCCACCTTGGCATTTTAAGCTTCCAGAGTACAATAGAACAGAGGGTGAAAAATGCTAGGCCACAACAATGCTGGCTTTTAACATAAGGTCAAGGTGGAAGGGCTGCTTTAACCTTAAGGTTTTGGTGTCCTTAAGGGTGGCAACATGAATGACAGAGTAGCACTCCTATGCAAGCCATAGTGAAATGTATAGGACTGCGCAAAGTTCCATTTCAACAGACTGTCTTCCCTTGTCTGCTTTAGGGCTGAAGAGACAATAAACTCCAAATTATGCCCTTGACCTGCCAGATTTCTTTAGTGTCTGCCTTTAACCATTCAAATTTTGCTTAGCAAATCTTCTTGACTACATTAAAAAGGGCCAGTAGTTTTTGAGAACCTATTGTAGGAAACTGGTTATACTGCAGCTCAGTTTGGACATCATATCAAACCATGGTTTGCACTAACTATGGTTTAGAACCCAAGCCAACATTTGAGCTTCTAAATATGCTACCGTTTAGAGCTGTTTGTTGATTTAATGTTTGCCTTCTCAGAGTACCATCCTTTGGGTTCAGTGGGCTCCGAAGGCTGAATATTTACTATAATTAAGGTTTGTCAGTTCTGACAGCAAACCATATTTGGCACAAATCATGGTTTGCAAACTCATTTAAAAGCCTGGTTTCTGATCGAATTTCCTAGCTGATCCCAGACTGTGCTTTGCGAGTGCAGACATTGCAACAAACCACATGTCAGAGCCACCCGTTTGGTCCCAGCTCACAAGAGACCCAACTCCGATCCGGTTTATTTACAGTAAGTCTTTATTGAAGATCATGGTTGCGTTTACATTCCATCTTTGTGACTCTACGTCTGTAACGTTAGACCGCTGAAGTCCCCTCTGAATCTGTCCCGCCGAGGCACCAATTTAAGAGGCTAGTCCTGGACCACCTCTTCCTCTCCTTCCTTTTCCGCAGGGTCTTTCTGCCCCCCTGGGTTCCCCCTCGCCGGGACTCGCCCGAGGCTGAATCCTCTGACGCCTCTGCCCCCCTCCTTCTCGCTTTGGGGCCGGGCTCCTCCCCAGGGCTCTCCTCACTTCCGCGCGCCTCTACCTTTGAACTTGGCGCGCGTACGTTGCTTCTGACCTTTCTCTCGACCGCTACACTGCTCCCGGTGCTGCTCTCCACCCCTTCCGGCTGAGCGCCCTGCTCCGATCTCCTTCCCCTGTCTCTTTCTTGCTCTGCTCCCTCTGACACACTGGTAACTCCACCCCCTTCACTCCGTTCCGGCTGAGAAGCCGGCTCCTGTCTCCAACTCCCACTGGGGCTTCTCCCTTCGCTCCCCTGCTCCTCACTGCTTCCCCCTTGTCCCCCCTTTGGTCTGACCAGGGGGGCCCCCTTTTGGGAGTCCTCTGACTCACTGGTCAGACTCATGGACGACCTTTGGGCATCGTCATCCTCCTCCTCATCTCTCTGGGATTCTTCCCCCTCGCTCTCTGTCTCCTCCCCCATCTGCTCTTCTCTCCCTGAAACCCTGACACCACAGTTTGACCTGACGTCTAAACTGAGCTAACAGTTGTTAGAGAAAGCCAAGAACCTAGATCAGTGGCCCATCTAGTTATCAGGGACTGGACACCAGAGGAGGAACGGTGGAGACAGCCCCCCTCCTTCTCATGAACCTTCCTGAGAAGAGGAGGGCAGTACAGAATTACAACAGTGGTTTGCAGAAGGTCATGACTCTGAGACAGAAGATGAGAAAAGCTAGGAGATAATGGAAGAGGAGGGGAGGGGGGAGCAGCAGAGCCAGAGTATCTGGCTGGCACTTTATTATCACTAGAAAGCATTCCTGACCACCCCCTTCTCCTAGAACCCAGCGGGCATTGAGAGTAGTAGAACAGAAAGCTCAGAGGCAGAAAGCACAGATTAGCTGGTGCAGGGAAGACGTACAATAGGAGAGGTGGAAGGGGGGGTGCTTTACTCTGAGCAACACCATTATCTAGGAAAGACGGCATTTCTACATTGTCTCTCTGTGATACTGAATAATAAAAGACTTGGTAAGAGCTCTTCTTTTTTTATCTGCTTCTTGGCTGCCACCAAGGGAGGGATCGGATTCTCTGAAGCCTGACACTAGTCCAGAATCTTGCTCTTGCAGTGGCTGCCCAGATGCTCGTGGGAAGTCCACAAGCATGATTTGAGCACATGAGCACGTTCCTCTCCTGTGGTTTCCAGCAACTGCAATTCAGAAGCATTGCTGCCTCCAACTGTGGAGGCGGAACATAGCCATCATGACTAGTAGCCATTGATAGCGCTCTCCTCCACTGATTTGTCTAATCTTCTTTTAAAGCCATCTAAGTTGATGGCCATCATTGCTTCCTGTGGAAGTGAGTTCCATAGTGTAACTGTGTACTGCATGAAAAAGTACTTTCTTGTATCTACCTTGACTCGACATTCAACTTCACTGGATGTCCAGTAAGTTTCCCTGTGTCATTGCATCTCAACCAACATGCACCCAGCACTACCTACCAGGCCATCTGGGTGACGGGCAATATCTGCAACATTTGGGTCAGGTAGGCAATTCACATTGCGGTCCGTACGCCCACGACATCCCTAACTGTCTTCTAGTGATCAAATCATCCACTACCACAATCCACCCACCCAGCCACCAGAGAATTATCCTCAGCCCAAGAGGACAAATGGAATTCATCCCTCAAGGAATGTGCTTTCTAATTTCAATACCTAATATGTAATCTAATCCTTAGGACACTTTTGTCCTTGTTCCCATAGCAGTGTAAGTGTCAAAAAGCCTAAAATTTTAAGATGAAGTTATTTCTCCATTGACTTCAATTTTACGATTCCTCTCCCTTTTACTGCTTTCCTTTCCTTTCCTTTCCTTTCCTTGGTAACTCAAGATGCTTCTCCAGTTTGCTGGCAGTGTGGGCGTGAGAAAGACATCTGTGTACGCTAGTTAGCATGGGAGTCTGGGGGGAAAAACATGCTAAGAAGGTAGGCAAAGAAAGACTGCGGCAGCATGAGGCAATCCGCAGGCTGACTGCTTAGTACGGTTCCAACATAATCTTCCGTGGGCACCTCCCTCTGTACAACTGGTGGCCACCAGGAATAAACCAGATCACAGTTAATAAGTCAGCTGTCATGTCCCATAGAAATGTAGGTAACATGGTGGCCAGAGGCCAACGTGGAAAGATATGCGAGCTGCCATATAGGAAGCATTTTGGTCCAGGACAGGACCAATACACTCTCTCTCTCTCTCTCTCTCTCTCTCTCTCTCTCTCTCTCTCTCTCTGTGTGTGTGTGTGTGTGCGCGCGCACGCAGCAACTCTGGAGTCTGAAAAGCATAGTACAGTCCCATTGGCCTTTCCCCTCTGGGACCCAGAAGGTACACAAACATTCAAATCTGGCTGGTTCTGAAAGATGTGAGCTTTCCTGGGTTTCCCAGGAGGGTGTGCTAAGCACAATCAGTGCCAGGTTGCAGCTGGGCAACAAGAAGCAAAAGGAACCCAGGCCAGCCAACAGACTCAGTCCTGACACCTTCCATGTTCATATAATTAGTATATTCATCAATACCTGTTTCTTTTCAGTGGCTGTTTGTTGTACACAAATTTCTCAGGGATTCTGTAGAGGCTTTGAAAATGCCTTTCAAAGAGCACACACAAAAGCAACACCTAGCTTTAAAGCCACCTCTGAGGGTTACAGTATCCACAGGGACGAGAAATGTTGTTTTCCGTTTTATCCCCGTTTGGGAAATTTAGCATCCTGTTATTCATTTAATTAAACTGGTTCCTATAAATTAATCAGGGTCAATTGTGTTTATGTATGCCAATAATTCATTTAGAGGCCATTATACGACGAACAGCTAAATAAATATATTTATTTAGAAATCAATTATAGAAATTACATGTTGCATACAGAGATGGAGGCTGATGGCTTTAGTACAGCAGTTTATGTCAGATTAATTGTAGAGAGTTATAATAAAGCAATGGTTATTTGCAGTGAATGGCAGGGAACACCCCTGTTTCCGGGGGGTGGAGAGGGAAACAGCGTGAATTAATGATGCATTTATATGTTGCAATAGTATCCAGAGAGGATTTGAGACTCATATATGGCAGTACTCTTGTAATTTCTATTTTATGGGTGTAATATACAAAGAACGTCTCCCCCTATTTTTTATTGCACATGAAGGACACGATTCAGTGAAAAGTTCTGCTGTGCAAGCCACATTGAAATGAATGCATGTCATGTTAAGGCAATATGCTTGACAGCCATCTCAGCACCTTGGAAGTCAGGCACAGGTTTACTTCTTCCTATTCAGCTAGGGAGGAGCCAGAGCCAGAGAAGCTGCCTGGATAGCTCAGTTTCTAGAGCATGAGACTCTTAATCTCAAGGTCATGGGTTTGAGCCCCACGTTGGGTAAAAGATTATTGCATTGCAGGGGTTAGACCAGAATACCCTTGTGGTCCATTCCATCTCTAAAATTCTAGGATTCTAAGATCACCCCTCCAATAGCTATTGATTAAAGTGATCCAAGTGATCACCTCTCCTGTGCTCTGTCTTATGGTGCACCTTATGAAAGCATTCAACAATTCGTGTAAGCCTTACAGAGTAACGCATGATAGTTCTAAACTGGAGGTCTAGGCTGTTTACATCCAGTATTTCTGTCCCGCTTAAAGGCAATTCACTGAGTGCTTGAATCACCTATGCCAACAATCCTATCCCCGCATTAAGAGTGCCCTCCTCCATTCCATCTGCCAGAGAGATTAAAATGGGAACTGATGGGCATGGAGCAAGCTCTCTGAAAGTGTTTGCCCATGCTCTCTCCAGCTGGTTTCCCTTGCTCTTCCCTCATTTGCCTCCTTCGTGTGCCTGTCTGCTTGCATGCAAGTGAGGAAGCAGACAGGTTTTCTGTGTGATCTCCTGTGGTTAATCCCACCCCCTCCATTTTTAGTGTATGTGGATTTTATTCATGTTTTAAATTGTGTTTATTATGTTGCTTTATTTTCTTAGGTCCCCTTAAATGACAGGGGAGGTGGGATAAATTAGTGAAATGGAAATGAATGGGTTGTGGTGGCCCTAGGATGGCCCCTGATTGTGGCGTAGACAGGGAGGACGAAATTTGTCTTGAGTATGATTTGTGAGGAATTAGATACATGTTAAGTACACTTTCAACCCCTCCTAAGAGGGCCTTACAGATGCATCTTTAAATTTGTGGGACCAAAGACGAAAAGGAATGCCTAAGGTATTGCTGCAGGCCACCCCAATCCCTGCTGAGCCGTGCATGGGCTTCCCAGGGGTCTTAGCCCTCCACCAGGGTCTGTGCTCCTTTGGAGAATTTAAGACAGGGCTTTAAGAAATATGATTTATTCATGTACTTACACCTGAATTTAGATAGAGGGAGTCCAGATTTTACTGCATGGTCGTCTCAAGAGAGGCTTGTTCTCCACAGCAATGCAGCACTTGCGTCCAAGGCATCTCTTCCAGCCTGCCTTCAGCCAGCCTTCCCAATATGGACCCAGCCTTTTCCCAGCTATTCCAAGCCTCATGCCAAAGGCCCCAAACTCTCCTGCTTACCCTGACAACTGTCCAAATCCCCAGTGTCTGTCCACACCTCATGGCAATGGGAAAGGACAGTTCCCTTCATTGCCAATGGCCCTCAGTGGCCTTGCGATGTTTCTTAATGGCCCTAGCTTGGCCAGGTCCTTTTTGCACAGGCTAGCCCAGCAATTTCTCTGCAGCTTGTATTTCTTCCTTTATTAATTTATAGGTTTTGGGGGGACCCCCACCCCGCAAACATATAATAGTATTAAGTTTCTTTAGGCAACAACATTGCTAACCATCACAGTATCTGCATTTGAGAAGTTACCTTTATCTCCTTCATCCTGCTGTGTTGGATAACAGAAGCATGCATAATTTGTACTACTTGCAACATTTTATATTTTAGCATGGGGCCAAAGGTTAAAATGTGGAAAACTGGATTATAGATTTGGTTGCAATGGGTTCTATGCTAGTAGCTGTGGCAGCTCCAGTAAAGACAACGCTTAATTTGTTTCAGTGTAACTGATACTAGAATTACGTGCTGTGTATTGGAAAATTCTGCCTTCACTTGCCTGCTTGTATTATTGATGCCCTCTTTTTAGAGAGACAGAAGAAAGGACCCAATGCCTACTTCTAAAAACAGCTCCTAATCATTTGATTATTGCTGTTACGTTAGGCATTAAAGACATAAAAGGCAAATTTCATCTTGAGAGTAAGCACAGAAGGATCACCGGGCTTATTAGCAGCACTCACGTATGTGTAGCTGTATCCGAGGACTGTATTTGGCTCCTTGCCTAAGGTTTCAGTAGATCATCATGTAGCTAGGGCTGTGAGCTAACAGATCCATTCTTTATTTACCGCAGGCAAACACAATGAGAGTAACGTTTCATTGAAGCTTCGTTACGTAAAGCCTCTTTGAATAAAAGTGTACAAGGATTTCTCTCTGGAAGGCTAAAAATGAAGACATGCCAGAAGGATGGAATCAAGGCCTGTTTTAAAATGGAGCAGCAGCTTTTGAAAAGTAGCACCTTTCAATAGATGATGAATAAGAACATGAAAGCACATTTCCAAGAGAAGTTAGGTTTTCCCCCCTCATGGCCTTTAGTTCGTCCCCTCTGCCCCCACCTCTGACCCAAGCTGAAATGAAACCTAGAAAAACAAGTTGAGATGTGCAGATATTTCCAGCCATCCAGATTATATTCCTAAATGGAAGTTACAGGCAAAGGTAACCTATTGCCCATCAAGCTATTTTACTTTCAAGCTGAGTTAGTGCAAGAGAACTCCCTCCTTGGTTTGGGCCCCAAAGCTTTGCTTCATTGGTCCCATTTGAGCAACTGATTTAATAAAGTCTGAATTCAGCTCTTTATGGGAAATATTATCTTATATGGCTTCATAAATAGTATAGAAAACATTGATCTGGAAAGGAATAATAATTGCCAAACAAAGATGAAGTTTAAAACCAAATGTTCATAAGTTGCGGAGAAAAACAAAGGGGATGCTGTCACATCAGGACTAGTGAAATGGTTAAGGGGAAGTAATTTCAGTTAATTCAGATATAATTACCCATATACAGCCTAATGAACTGTGGAGAATTCTCTCCCCCCGCAACTCCATGATTGTCCTTGGAGAGGAATTGGACGTGGGCATTAGCTTTTCCTGGAGACAGACATACTGAGAATCGTCTTCAGGATCATATGCATCTCTAGTTCCTTCTTTGCTCCTTTCACAAATGGAGAAGTATACAAATGAATTGAAGATCCAGTGGAAGATCCATGGAAAAGAAAACCTTCTTTAAAGCAGGGAGGGGATAACTTCTCCCAGATTACAATAGTTCCTGTGTTCAAATAATCTCCTATTCAGTGCTGGAACCAAAGCATGAGTAAGGAAGCGCCATGGAGTTATTAAAATGTGGTATATCACCCCACATGTGGGTCAGCTAGCGGCTGTTTGCCTGCCATCATTCAATCCCATAAGAGCAATTGTGAGAGAAAAACTAGCGCTATCATCCCTGTTGCCTTCCAGGTACCTCAATTGTTTCTCATTTTGAGGAATGCCACTCATCTTATTGCCTCTTGACAGGCCAAGTAAATCCAGGATCTCATCACTCTCACTGCTGACAATAGTTTACTTCAGAAATGAAGGCGCTTGCAGTGGAGGTGGAGGGGGGGGGAATGAAAATGTGGGGTGGGGGTTCTCAAATGAAAAGATCAGCAATGGCAGAATGACTTCCCTGAAAGACAACTTGCTTTGCAGCAGATCATCTATCTCTTAATATGCACGGCTGCAGAGGCATGCCATTTTAATTCCCCGTAATGCCCCAGGACGTCACCATGTTGGGGGAGATTGTGGGGACTCAAAATGACACCTCAGACTCCTCTGCCCATTGTGAAGGGTTCCGGCAATACAGCCTTGGGCACTGCCAAGTTATTATTAGAGCCCCAGCAGCTGCCTGAGGTTGGCTTATGCTGATGGCTGGACCAGCTAGCATCCTCTGCAAGAGACACTGTTATTGTGTGGAAAGTTCAAGGTTTCTTCAGGAGGCAGGTTGATGTGGAAATGGCACCTTGAAGCTAGAAGGTTTTCAGAATGTTGATATAAAGGTCAATACAGATGGCATACATTTATTCCGGTTTTGACATCCATGCCCAAGCTCCTGCCAATATAGGTTGACTTCTGAATCACTTGGTGAGGCAATAGAATACCAGAGGATGCCAATGACTATTACTTTGAATTTCAGCGTTGCAATTCATTGCACACATCATCTTGGATGAGCTTAGCATTGTCGGATTAGAGCATTTCAGCAACTGATATGGTTTCAAGTTACAGAAACCATTCTAAAGGTACTTAGATAGAGCACTTTTCGTCCGGTGTCTTATTGCAGTCTGTACAGTCCTGTAAAGTGGGTCAGTATTATTATTTCTATATAGCACATAGGGAGCTGGGGAAGTTTGGCTTACCTAAGCCCCCTAGCACATGCATTCTGGAGGTGAATTTGAACTGCGAGCTTTCTGAATTGCAGCTCAGTCAGTCTGTGAGCCACTACACTGCACCAGCTTTGTTGGATGGTGCCAGTGTTTCTCTGGGAGATTCTGACAGAGTTTCTGGTGATGCTTGAGGTTCATAATTGTGACTGACTGACAAATGCAGCCTTCCCTAACCTGGTGCCTTTCAGATATTTCGAACTTAAACCCCCATCAGCCTCAACCAACTTGACTCTGTTGACTAGAGCTGATGGAAGCTGTAGCCCAAAATATCTGGAAGGCACCAGGTTGAGAAGAGTGGTCTCATGGAAATACCATGCTCCCCTCAAAAAAATTGTCTTATGTGCAAATTACATGTCAGACCATTCACAACATCACAGTGGACTTTGAAATTCAAATTGGAATGTGTTTAGAGCTGATCCATAAGTATGTCTGTGGCAAATGTTTAAAGAAAAGACAACAACTGTGCAAAACACATTTCTTTCCACATTGGAGACAAACACACACACACACACACACACACAAGAGAGAGAGAGAGGGGGGGGGGAGGTTGTAAAACACAGTTCTTGTCCCTGCAGTAGGTATGATAAACTTCACAAATTAAATCCTGAGCAGAAAATAGTTTTCTCCAACTCCCTTGCCATTTTGCCTCTTTCCCTACTTGGATAGTTATATAAATCTAAAAAACGGTCACAAGATCCTACCAAGATACTCATTTTCATGTAACAAAAAACCCAGAAACTTCAGTGTCCGTCATGGGCATTAGCTATTATTAATACCATTATTGTGATAATTGTGATGTGGGGAGCGGTAGTACCTCTGATAGGGGACACATCATTCTCCTTCTGGGGCAGTTTGCCCATCTTTGGTCCCCACCCTGCACTCAGCTCTCACCTGTGGCTCCGGCAGTGGCCACACCCCAGGAAATGGCTTTGACTGGATGGCTGAACCAGGTTCTGGTAGCCGATGGGTCTTGGCGAGTTAGGGACTTCCCCTACAAGCTCTTTGGTGTAATTCCTGACAACTGCCCTAGGCCCAAGAGGCCTGGCCAGAGTCCTGCTTAAGCTGGGCGTGCTCACAGAATTCCTCACCATGTGCTGAGGGCGTGGCTTATCCGCAGGTGAGTCAACGTGGAAAGGTAGGCAGTTTGTAAATCACATTTAACACACTTGCTACTTTTATGTAACTGTACAAGCCTTGTGTAAACACCCCAACACCAAGTCAGTATGAATTTTCCCCAGCCAGTAGCAGGTGTCCAGGGACACATCAATAATTCCAGTTTGACAGTAATTCAGTTACCCATACAGGTCGTCCCCATCTCCCCTCACCAGAGGCACACCTTTCTCTCACTCCCAATCCTTTTTTGCTGATTCATTCGATATCTTCCTCTATCCTGCTTGCTTGTATAATAATAATAAAAAAAATGCTCTGCACTAATTTGAAATTTAATATAGGCAAAGGCCTGGGATGATGCCTTGAAGAAATGCAGTGGCTGTAGCTTGTTGGCAGCCAGCCTGCACCTCAGCGCCAGTTTTATGGGTTATTGATTGGCTTACAACATGCAGTGCGGTTCCTGTTCTCAAAGTAGACTGTAAGCCAGGCAAGCATCTAGGCTTAGACTTTGTTTTTAATTAATGTTGACAACCTATTGTGTACTTGGTGGTGGGGTTGGGCTTGAGTCAGTGGTGCTGGCTTCCCAGGTTTGGGACCATTCTTCAATCATCGGCTTAAATTAGGTTAGTGGACTGTAATACACTGGAGTTGTTAACTTAATTATCCTCATAGGGGAAACTTAGGGGAGGGGAGTGGGGGACATGAGTCAGTAGCAGAATATTTTGCCTAACGAAAGATCCCAAGCTCAGTCCCTGGCATCTCTGAATGGGAGGGCAGGGGCACCCTGTAAAAGCCCAAAATTTGGCGACACTGACCCCTGCACCTCTCGCCTTTTGTTCTGCTCAATTCACTATGTCATAGTTGCAACGCCCTATTGGTACCCTGTAGGCTCAGTGCCCAGTGCGGCGGGACTGGTTGTGCTGCCCAAAATCCACCTCTGGGGAGAGTGGCTAACTGGCCCTGAGGCGGATTTTGATTCACCCTCTCAAAACAAACTAGTTCCTGTGCACTGTGAAGGAGCCTAGCAGGCCACAACCCATGTCTTGTGGTTATGGGTCACAGGTTGTACACAAGCAGGTAAAGGAATCATAAATAGTTTCAGGGGCCAAATCGAAATAACCTCCCGAGCTCTTTGCAAGAGAAAGAGAATGTGTTTAAAAAGCAAAAAACAAAACCTAGCACCCAGCCAAATTTTACTTTTAGAACCGATTCTGCAAAGGCAGTATAAAATAATACATTGGAACCAGTGTCACCAGTGTGGACGATAAGAAGCTTTTGAAGGAAGCAGAACTCTTCCTCAGGGTGGATGCTCAGAACAAAATTGGAAAAGGCAGGCATGAGATGTTTCTCGGTGAGAGCCCCGTTCGAAGTGTTTCCTGCAGTTCATTTCAGTCCCAATACGGTGATGGAGGATGCTGTCGCAGTCTAATTAGGTTAAAGGACAGTACCTGGAGATTATTTGCAAAACAGATAAAAGTCATAGCAACTTGGGGAAGGAGTGGGGAATAAAGCCTGAAGTAAACATTGGTGATGTGCGTCTGTCTGCCAGTGCATCCCTTCGCTGAGCAGCCATGGTGTTGCTAAAGCCTGGAAAGGGAAAGGGGCTGAAAGAGGGGAGGGTTGTTTCCTGTCTGTGGTCATGACTCAAGGAATAGGATCTGTGATGAGAAGACACTTTCCATAGCAATGACTTTTCAACCCCCTCGTAGCAACATGTCGGCACATGACCTTTGGGCTCTGCAAATTTGATTGCATAACAAATATTGACTTTTTTTAGACAGTCAGATTATCCTCATGTGAAATGAAATGGCTAAAATGAAATCATGGGAGCATGTTGCACATATATTATGCATACTCGCATACAGTACATGCAAATAGGAGAACTATAGAGGGTAAGGCAGAATTTCAGAAGCAGGACTTGTGGGGCATGCATGACTTTTTGCCAGTAACATGCATGCAGGTTATGCGAGGCAGAAAACTTTGCATTGAATGAAGGTCATTCAAAAGGAGTGCGGCTTCTTTTTCTGTCTTCAGCTAAATTGAATTCTTGGTGCATGAGTTCGATCATTTTTGTAGCTTCCATTTTTTATTGTGGTATATGCATGCATTCAAAGGCACTGCATAGATAGATAGCGTATGGTTTTATTCATTTTGCAATGTATAATTTTTGGCTGACAGTGGGCTTTTTTTTTTTTTTAAAAAAAAGAATATAGAAGAGCTGCTTGTGTTTGGCAAGATGAACTGAACTGTACAGTATCCTTCTTCAAGTGGAATATGAATTCTTTGTATTTACAAGCAAAAATTGTTACATGTATTCCTCGACTGTTTCCACCATGGGGTGAACATCAGGGTGAAGATTATATCTCATAGGTGGTCTACCCATTTTTAGCACATGCCTGACTTCTTTGCTTAGCTGAAAATGAAGGACA
Source organism: Podarcis melisellensis (assembly GCF_964234715.1). Taxonomy (NCBI): domain Eukaryota; kingdom Metazoa; phylum Chordata; class Lepidosauria; order Squamata; family Lacertidae; genus Podarcis; species Podarcis melisellensis. The sequence continues at coordinate 81,988,795 of NC_138537.1, forward strand.
GTAAAAGTGGACATGTATTATTGAGGATGGGGGATGGAGGGAATTCCCAAACTGGTATAATCTAGTGCAACACCGTAAAGCATAGTTAATTTCAAAATCAACATTTTGTAGTGTTCTAGAGAATTCTCTTTTCAGTCCCGTGTATTTGAGCATGTAGAGCAGAGTTCTTCAACCTAGGTCCTCGGATGTTGTTGGACTACAACTCCCATTATCTCTAGCTATGCCTAATTTTGCTGGGTATGATAGGAGTTGTAGTCCAACAACAAGGGGATCCAACCCTTCAGAATACTCATTTACAGTGTGTGTATGCAAGCTGTAGCCAGCATTTTTTGGGGGGGTGAGGTCACATGTTTAAAATAATTTAGTGCATTAAATGTTAAGAATGTAAGTAGGTAAATGCAATGTACATAAATACGGCCTGCATGTTTTTCTTTATATCTCTGTAAACATAGGTGCCAGAGGCTTAGGTTTTTTAAAACGGAAATTAAGAAAACAAGCCTCGAATATGCCCATTAGAACCCAGCCCCTACAGGTCATGCCATAAAAGATATTGGATCAAGTTGGGAATTCACTTAATAATAAAAAAGCTTCCACACTTGCTTTCTAACAAATGCTCTATTCTATACACACTTTACTGGGAATCAGTTCCACTGAGCTCAGGGGGAAGTACTTATGAGTAGACATGTATAAGACAGCACTGTAAGTTAGAAGGTGAGGTTTGCTTATTCTCCTGGTTAATTTTTATAACTTTGAAAGGAGGCACAGGAGTATAAGATGGGGTGCATTTGATTTTTAAAATTTTGAAATAAGTTACAGATTCCATCCCTCATACTGCATGTGGTCTGACGGTAATTGCAGAGTGGGTTAGTCATACAATCATCGCTGCAGCTTGTGCACACCCAGCAATTTCCTTCCCCAGATGCTATAGATGTGGCTATCTGTTTTGGCTTTGTGTTTGGTCAGGGTGGGGTAGGGAGAGCTATTCATTCTGCTTAAGTCAACTGTCTGGCAATGGAACCCTTGACATTTAGTTCATGTTGCATGCGGAAAGGAAAGCCACAGCATTTGAGCATGATATATGGGTGTGCCTGTCCACATAATTACTTTTGCATGGGGGCCAAGTTGTTCATTTCAGCACTGTTCATTTCAGCACTGTTATGTACATGGGATGTGTATTACAATTAATGCTTTTCTGTTTTACGTCCAAAACCATTTACAGTATTTGCAAAATGGTGCAAATAGTTGCATTTTGTGGTTATTTTAAAAAGATTGCACATTATCTCAGTATTTTATTTATATCAATTTATATAGTCATTATCCAAACTTTCATAAGCTATATCTGGGTTTTTTTAAAAAATCCGGGCCTTCATATATCCATTTGTGCAAGGAAGGCCCTAGTGTTGGAGTTAGTGGATTATGTTTGTAGGCCCTTCCAGTCTTGCAGTACCTGTGATTTACTGATCTCAAGTTAAACCCCATGCCTAGCACTGGGAGATGGTGGGAAGACATTGTTAATTAGATTAAGGCAGCATTTCTCTCTGCCAGTCCAGTGCTGCTACATGTTGCTGGCGTGTATTTGAATGCCAGATTCATTGCAATAAACAGGTCATCAAGGAAAACTATATGGAACTCACAAGACCACAAACGGTTATTAGGTGCAATTATAGCTGCTGTTTGTAAGCTAAGATAATCATATGCATAATTAAGGATTATGGAGGAGGGGCTCGGGGTGCTGCCGGAGGTAGTCGAGAGAGAAAAAGACCTCATCTTTTCTTTGTTTGGTCTTTTATGGCAAGGTAGAGCTACTCTGAGATTTTCTTCTGCTAAGGATTCACTTTTGCAATCAGAAGACTGTACATGGATTTAACTGATTTAATAATTCCCTTTCTTCAGGGAATGTTCTTTGAGGCTAGCTAGGGATCCATATCAAATAATTCTTAGCATGCACACCAAACTATAGTTCCCAAGGAGGGGAAAACCAAGACAGTGAAACTGGCACAAGCCCGTTTGCAGGGCAGATTTGCCAACTCTGACACTAAGAAGCAACTGCCCGCTGCCTCTCATGGAGACATAACATGCAGTCCAGGATAGGGCTGCCAGCTTTGTTTTTACGAGTAAAACTCCAGCAGAAATGCTTGCCATGTCTCTTTCCACCCCATTTATTTATTACTGTATTTATTATTACATTTATACCCTGCCTTTTCCTCCCAAAGAGACTAGGGCAGCATTCCATTTGAGACCCATTGCTTGCCCTCCTCCCCCAGCTGTTGTGGGGGTAAAATGAAAGTCCCTCTTGCTTCAGCGGATGGGGAGGAGGGTCAGCAGTGGGACTCGAGACCAGCCAAGACAGTGGCTGTTGCATCATATTGTGGAAACAGCCTTCTAAAAGAAAAACCCACGAAAGATTCCATATACTTAATGCTGGTAATTTACAGCTTGGAAGTAAAGGACTCAAATGTAGAAGAAGATGATTACCAGGTGAATGAGTGGCTGTTTACAGCCCCATGTTAAAGGCAAAGGCATATCTTCTGGGTTTTATCTATGCAACAACCTTAGGCCATATCTATTAACGTTGCTGAGAGTTTTTGATTGACTTTTGCACCCAGTCAGGGCTTGGTGGTAGAACTTCTGTTGCGCATGCAAAACACTCCAAGTTCAGTTCTCATCATCTTGGGGTGGGGGCTAACTGGGGGGGGACCCTTGCTTAAACCCTGGCAAGCCGCTGTCAGCACCCTTTTCATCCAACCCCCTGAATCAAACCTGCAACCTTGGTGTTATCAGCACCACGCTCTCACCAACTGAGCTATCCAGGCATTGGGAAACTTGTCTTATTACTGAGCCAGACCATCAGTTCATCTAACTCAGTATTATATGTATTCTACACAGAGTCCATAGCTGTCAACTTACAGATTTGAAAATAAGGGACCAGCAGCCTTGAAAATAAGGGACAAGCAGCCAAAATAAGAGACCTGCAACTTCACCTGTTCCAGGCACTCCAGTCTTCCTGTCCTCCTGCAGTGTGGTCAAACTCATGCTGGTAGCTTCGAGAACACTGTCCAACCAACTTTGTAACCATAGAATTGTATTCTATGATTCCTTTGTTTCTACTGCAGCCAGCCATTATAGAAGGGGAATTGAAAGATCATAGTTAATACGCCTTTCTTGTATTCTTGAAAGTCTTTGCTGATCACTAGAGGTAGATGAGAGAGCAGATCCTGATGCTCAGTGGCATTACCTCAGATAAATTGAATTTAGTATTATTATGACTTAATGGATTGGTTAGTCTTTAAGGTGGCACCGAACTCATTGTTTTTATTAGAAGGAAAATAATTTTGTGGTTTTGGTTTGTGTCCATCTATTGGACCCCTGCTCTCCACACACAAATGTTTAAGAGTGAGGGGTATGTTGAGTTCTCAGGTGGAAAGGCAAGGTATCTGTTCAGGACTTGCTCCCAGGTAGGGCTGTGAGGAATGCTGAGTCATTGTTCTCTGTGATATGCACCTTTTCTGTTTGATGAGGAGGAGCTGAAGGCCTCTTGGCAGTTAGCAGCTCTCAGAATCGGTAAGTGGACCTCAGTAGCACTAGTACAGGTATTTTAGCAGGAAGCAAAATGTTAAGAGGGGATTTTCTGTAGAGAGATAGCAAAGGCAACCAGTGGGGGTGTGTGTGGAGAGAGTACAGAGTCCTTTACACACACACACACCATTACTATGGCACACAAATGCACTTGAGAAATGTTGAGAGCTAATTCTGCTGCCCTGAAGGCTTTATTATAATCTTCAGCAAAAGCAGTTTGGAGTTGGAATATGCATAATGGGGAAGAGGAAACAAGCCTCCATCTAAAAATACCAACACTTTGTTCAAGGCTGGGAGTTTACAGTGCCTGAGACACTAGGGCTTTTCTTTTTCCTTCAGGCATGGTGCGAAAGTTCGTTCCCCCTGCCTTGGTGAGGATGAGATTTGTCACAAAATGAGCTTTTTGGACACCTGCAGTGGGCATTCAGAATACAGCTTCTGTACATTCTGTTTTTCTTAATGGCCACTGATAAGATTTGCCCTCCAGAAGATTGCCTAATGCTGCTTTGAAGTCGTCACCACGAGATGTTCCACAGAGCTAGTCCAACCAGCTCTGTCGCTCTGTGGCGTTAGGTTTTTAAAGGCTATTTCCCTTTTATTTATGCAGTGAACTAATTAAACTGCATCTGCTGATTCTGGCACCCCGCCGTTCAGCCCTAAAAACCACCTGGATGCTTCCAAAGAACTGCTCTTGAAATATATCTTACATGCTTCCTAATTTTTTGAAAGGCTCTCTCACGGTTCTGCAGAGATCAAGATGTATTATTCAGAGAGGTTTGATTCTGGAATTTAATGGCATTTGAACATTAACCGAACATGCTTCAGGCAGAAGATGGTGTAAAATGAATGGTTGGTGGCTAGAGACAGCTTAATAGAGCGTATTACTGAGTATCTCAGCACCCTTCCACCATTCCTTTTTGGCAGTCCTGGATGACGCAGTGATACCCCTGTGGGATTGCAAGTAGGGAGTCATATTCATTTGCCGTCAGATCGCAGGCAGAATGGGATGGATTTCCTATAGGACATATGTGCCACCACCGAGAAGGCCCCAGCTTGTGACATAGCTAATTTCACTTGAATAAAAGAGGAAACATGGAGATGCCTCTTCTGCAGATTTGTGTGAATAAGGAGGCACAAGTAGCTACTAGTCATGTTGGTAGTGTGCTACCTCCAGGATCAGGTTGGCTTTTGATCAGATCCAGGAGATCTTTTCGCCAGGCTTTAAATAAACTTTTCAGTATTGAAATAACATGCACCAGCCCTTTTGAGTTGGAAGCATATTGACAGCCAATACAGTGAGTGTGTATCAGGGCACAGTGCTCCACCCAGCTTGCCCTCTTTAAAAGGTGAGTGGCAGGACCCTGTATTAGCTCCATCTCCCTAATTATTTTCAAGGTTGGCCCCATACAGAATGTGTTACAGTAATCAAGAGGGAGGTTATCAGAGCATGATTGACTGAGGTATTATGATAACTTATCAGTAAGTGGGAATTACAGTTCATTGATTTATTGCAGGACATGGTATTCTCTTTCGTTCATTCATTCATCTTGTCTGGTAGAGGTATCTGTGCACGATATATGTGCCTGTGGCATCGATTGAGAAGTGAGTATGCAATATATTATTGCTGCTTGCCACTTTTAAAAGGTATAATCATTTCCCTCTTGCGGTATCTGTACAACAGAGGTCAAGCAACTGAAGAGGTGATAACACAATTGTGTACTTGGATGTCACTTACACTTGTTGACTGAATCTGGGTGAGTTTTTCCCCAGAACTAATGGATGTCTGCCTCATATCTGGTATTTTTTCCATAGGGATCAGTTCCTAAAGGAATTGGTCTCTTTTAGCAAAATCAGAAGACACACCTACTCTGGTGGCCTTGAATACACTTGTTGCTCAGCTATGCTTTTGGAATCACTCCCTGTGGAAGAAACCAGATTTAACCTTATGATGTGGCAATCCATTAGACTCCTGAAGAACATTGCCAAGATGCAGGTTTTGTGCTGCATCTTCAGGGTGCCACAAAATCCTCTCTTGGTTTTGCTCCAAGACTGCAGCAATCCTAACCTCACTTACCTGGGAGTAAGCCCCACTGAATTCAAGTACGCTTATTTCTGAGTAGGTACGGCGAGGATTTCAGTGTGCACAAACAAATCTGAGAGGTTGCCATCAAGAGAAACAGCCTTGCTAGTGATAAACTGTGTGTCTGAGTCATTTGAGGCAGATAGGTGTGTCAAGACCATTTCAGAAAAGGGGAGGGCAGAGAGGATCAGAATGCTCATCCCGTTCCAGCTGCATAAATTGTCTTCATCACTTAACTTGTCTCTTTGTTAAATTGCAGCATTGGCATAGGGGAAACTGTGTCATGCCAACTTGGCTTCCCCTTTCAGAAATCCCTGAATGATAATACATTATCTCAAAATAACTTCTGAGAGACATGGAGAAGATTAAAAAAAATGGGTGGATGTGTTGTGGGATGGAATAGAAGAGATGCAGTCCTAGTGATTTGAATTTATAGTGTCCAGCTGAAATAGCAGGTCATAAATAATATAGAATTTATCTCCCCCTGCAAGACTTAAGCAGCCACCTAAACAAATAAAATACATCTATTTCATTTGGTACACAAACAAGTCATAAATACTGGCTGTCAAAGTGACTTTAAATTCCCTTCCACCATTTTAGTGCCTTGTTTTATTTTATGTTTTGCCTTCAAAACCAAACTGGTGGGCTAGACTTCCCTGAGTAGCTATAAGAGCCCTATGCTATAGATAAGTGATTGAAAGGCAAACTGCTTCATCTAACTAATGGGAGCATTAGAAAACATTTATTGGAAATGGCATACAGTGGGTGGTTTTCGTTTCTTCTTAAAAAACAGATTTATGAACTGTAAGATGTCATATGAAATTGTATTTACATCCTGGAGTTTGGCAGGTGGTAAAAAAATAATGAGGATGGATATTATCCTCTATTAAATGATATAGCCTAAGGGTCATTTATACATTAATTTTAATTTCTTCTAAGAACCTATTAATTCTATAACCACAACATTTTGTGTTAGACCCGCTGGGTCTTTAATAAAATAAAATTCTTCCCTACACAAACAGAGCAAGTTACCAATTAGTTACAAACCTGCCAAAAATATAAAGGTCAGCCTGAATTTCACCATTCTTAGCAGGTTGCGGCAAATGAAGGGGCCAAACACTTATCAAATTAAAATTCCAGCTGAGTGATTGTCGCTGGTGCTGAGCTGTAACACTATGCACATGTACACTAATGTGTTTCATGTGGTTGGTGGCTGCTGGTCACTGTCAAATGTGAACACATGCTCACTACCATGTAATATAGACAGTTGCCTCTTAGGCCAGTTTTAATCAGATGTGTGTGGAGAAGAGGGATCTATCCATGTGTCATTGCACATGCACAGTGCCTTAAACCTATAAGGCATTACACATGCATGGCTGGCATACCAGGGCTCCATAGCCTGCAGGTGTGAGCATTGGGCTGGTGTGGCAATATGGCACCCATGAAGGCCCTCTTTAAATGAGATGCCAAGCACATATAATGTGGTGCATTCCATTGGGTGTGTTTATTGCCAGCAAAATTGGAGGTGTGTGTGTGGTAAAATCAAATTAACATTTTTTTTTGCTGGAGAGAAGAGAAAAGAATGCATGTGCTCAGAGGCACTTAGTCCAAAGTGCCAACATTTTCAGCAACAAAGGTTGACAAAACCATGAGAGATATATTCTTGGAGGGAATTTTGAAAGGACTACAAAATGAGCTTTTTAGTGGTGGTTAGGCATGAAAGAAACACACCAAAGGCACAGTAGAGAGGTCTGCTATGTCATTTGGGGCTGTCCAGGAGACATCTATTTTACTTTTGAGACTTCAGTGGGCTGCTAATGAATACACTGACACAGTCTAGATGTTCACCTTTTTTGACGCCTTTGTTTCCCTTAGTTGGTGCTTCCTCCTTGGTACAGGCACATGATAGCAAATTTTCACCAGACACAGGAACCTTCCACAACTTGATGCCCTCCAGACATTTTGGGCAACAACTCACATCAGCCCCAGTTGGTATAGCACCAATAGGAGTTGTATTCCCAAACATCTGGAAGGTACCTGGGGAGGACTGAGAATTTTGCAGCGACATAGCGAGGCTGCAGCATGAAGAAAGAACAGGCACCGGACAGTACGCTATAAATAGTGGACAGGGTGATGTCACAACACTATGCAGCCAATCAGACTTAGCTGCATGATGACATCACCAAGAGAGCATTTTAAATAAATAAATGGTCCCAAAAGTCAAAATACTACCCCAAAAAGCAAGGCATTTTGGGCACTGCTGAAAAGCTCAGCAAAATACAGTCATTTTTAGCTCAGGACAACTCTTGCCACATGCTTTCATTTCAGTTCTGACAACTTTTAAGAGGGGATACAGTCAGCCCCAACTCCCTACTCCCTGTAAATAAATGCTTGTGGCTCCCATGAAGATTCCTTGTACCTGGGAAGACATCCTGCCAATTATGTTAGAACAGTAAAGCATTATATTAACCTTGTTTTGCCGATGTTGCAAATTGGGTATGTACTAGGCCAGCAAAGATTTCACAGTAACGTATTGCACTTTTGATTTAATTTCTAGATGCACTGAGGATTTTGTAAACTGCTTTCTTCTTGTAATAAACATACACTGACAAAATCAGGAGGCATTACTCATGTTAAGTTGATTCCGTCTTGTCCTGCCTCCCTTCTGACTAATCCTGTAATTTTCCACATTCCTCCCCCCTCGCCTTGTGGATAGTGATTATACGTTGCAAAAATGAAAAGGGCAGTTACCCTTAACAACTTCTAGCTTGGGATGAATATACTGTACATGTTTGTATATTCAGGTAAGTGATGAATGATTTTACTTTGGGCAAGTCCAATATTTATAGGTAACTACAGGCCATCTGTATACAATAGACTCACTTGATGTTTATGCATGGTGCCCTGATTTTCCTACTAACTGAGAAGTGTCGGTTATTTAGCCTTAGCACATGTTAGGTGACTGCCCTCGAGTATGCACGATCTCATGGAAAATACACCAAATGCTTATTTCTGCCCTAATCACTAAAATCATTAGACCACAGCTGGACCCACTACTGTCTCCTTGAAACCATGCACACATGCAGACTTTAGGGTGATCACACAAAGGGGAAAGAGGTAGTAAAGATCACAAACTCTCAGGTGTCTTGAGCAACTATCATTTATTAACTTGAAACTGATGCTTTTGAATCTCCCCCAGTGCCCGCATTTAGATTGGGTGGGGAACTGGATCTGGCCTCTTCTCTTATCCCATGTGGGCCCAATTCATCAAGTTGGTGGAGCTGCCCACCTGACACTCTACTGATGTCACAATGATGTCAGGTGATGGGGTGCTCTGAAGTCTCAACAATCTTCAAAGCGCCGTTCAGAGCTCACAAAGAGCCTTGCATGGTGCTTTGAAGTTCTGTCAATCGGCTGGCCATTGGTACTTCAAAGCACCAAACGTGTTCTTAGCTTGGGGCTTCCAAAGAGCCCTTCAGCTTTGAAGCATTGCCCATCAGTTGACTGTTCTGTCTTCAAGGCACTGAGCAGGGCTTTTTGCAAGGCAGAATGGGCTTGCAGTGAGCCCAGTTTGGCTGTTTGCAAGCCCTTTAAAGGATCAGCTGGCTGCAGACAAATACCAGGGAGCTGGCTATTAATGCCTATCTGTTGAGTTCAAGTTCTGCTTTCTGCTGAGATCAGCTCTGCTACAGACTTCTCCATAGGGCAGGTTGAGATCCTATTCACTCCCCTACTGTCAATAACTATGATATTCCAATTTTGAATTTGTACTGCAGAAACATAGCTTTGGAAATCATTCATTCTCCCCTTGTATTTTCAGGGTTCCCAATCATAGGGAGACTTTAAGTTTGTTCAGCCAAATTTTCGTACAAAACCCCTTTTCACCTTGCCACTTAGTGGAAGCAAGCTGGGAATGAGGCACGGGTGGGGACATGGTGGAAGCTTTATAAAAAGCTATTCACCATATGGCCACTCAAACCTAGGTTATGGGCGCCTTAAAGATTACAAAGCTGAAAATGAATTGTGTATATTATGAGCTCCAGCTAAAATCTGACTCATGCCATAGCAAAGCGGGGGGGGGGGGAGCTTCTGTGTGCCAGCCAACCCAATGGTGGAGGTGTAAGGGCACCATTGTGGCACCCAGGCATCTTCACATGGTCGCAGGTGACCAATAGACAGGTGCAAAATGCGCCTGGTGCCTGGCTAATTTTGAACACTGCATGGTGGGTGTTGGCAACATAAATGTCCCCATCTCACTTTATGCCCTCATGCTTTCTTTGAGGACCTGAACACTGACAGTGTGTCTTTGTCTCTGTGTTGAATTGGGCCTGTTTATCAGAACGCTTCTCCTGAGGCTAACTGGAGTAGGAACGGAATTAAATGTGGTGTTTGTTGAGCAGCTCAACCCCCTCACATCCAGTGGTCAGGCACACATACACATTCTTTATTATAGTCTAAAGACCCACAAAAACAATTTTGAAAGCAAAATACAGCAGGGATACAGGGGAAACGTTGCTAGACAGTCATTGTGTTTTATCCAGAGCATGTTGATTTCTAATTCTTATTACCTTCAAGAGGAATTTTGTCACAGCCAGGGCTGCTGAGCTGCAAATCCCACCAGTCCAAAAAAGCATGGCCAGGGTTTGTGGGAGTTTTTGTTCAGTAACATCTATAAGGCCAAAGGATTCCCACACTTGTCTTGTCTTACACTATTCCAGAGGAACCTCCAAACATCCAGAGATTTTTGGAGAACGCAGGGGGCTGCAGTGTTGAAAGGGGAGCAGACATCTGTATTCTGCAAGTGAAACTCTGTTCTCAGAAAACTGGACCCTGTCTGCTTCCTTACAGTTAAAAGAACTGGGCAAAACATCCTTGCTGTATCTTGATTTCAGAATGAAAAGGCTGCTGAGGACTGAGTTGGTTGTTGTTGTTTTAGCAGGCCTAGCTTACATAGGCTGCCAGTTTCCCATTCAAAATGTTGGTGCAGTTGGCGGGAGGTTTGATAATCAAGCTGTGTATATTTTGCTCCTGTATATCTAATTCCTTTCTTTTCACTCTTTGCTTTTCATAAACCCTTGACCTCAGATGTGTCTTGTGGAATAAATAAGTCACAATCAGGAAATCCTGTGCTTTGAGAAGCACTTGGATAAAGGAGATTTTTCTTCACGAGTAATTCTGCAAGATCAAGATTTATCTAGATGCAAAGGATGACTCATCCCTTTTAGGTCTGGGCTTCGGTGTTTTCCTGTGCCTACTTTCTCCACACATTTCTCTTGCCTCCAAGCAGCAAGCACCACATTGCACCTCATGTGGGTTTGCCACCTTTGTGACAAATCTCAGCCACACTCAAGTAACTAAATGTCCTTGAGGCAAGGGCAGATGTCAGCTTTGTAAACTTAAGGGCTTTGATTATGCATCCTTCTGATTATTAAAGTGAATGCTGCAATTTGTAGACACTCTATGCTGAAAGTTTATTTTTAAAATTTGTTTGCCATTTGTTGTATTCTGTATTTTAACCTTTCAGCATACATGCAAGCTGCTTTATCAGTCTTTCTCCCACCACCAACCCCACATAAATTAGAATTAAAATAGCAACATCCAAAAGCTCCTAAATTACTTTCTGAGTAAGCAGTGCTAGCTTTTACCAGGAATTATGAGAAATCCTTTCAACAGCATAGGATGCACTGTGTGCTGTTTCCTCCTCTGCCCTTGGACTTGTAACTCAACACCTAAGGTGCCAAGTTTGGACTGGTTTGTAATGATTCCCTCCCCCCTGTTAAAAAGGAAGAAGAAATGGCTCAGAATTTTTCTCATGCAAACCATGGGTAATGCACCCACCTCTACTTTTTAACAAATGGTTCACAAGCAGTACAACATCAGACAAGCATAAACTGGGGTTTTTTAGTTGAGCAGAAAGAGTTATTTTCTGCAGTGTAAAGAAGTATGTGCCTGTGATCTGTAACAAAAGGGAGCTGAATTATTCAAGTGCTGGTGTCTCTAGGGAGCAGCAGATATTGTGGTGTTAACTGATTGCTTTGCATATGGAATATCTAAAGTTAGCAATAGACAGAACTTCATTAGCATCTCCTGTGATTTACAGGGGGTTGAGACATCCTTGTAATCATAGGAGTATACTCAAGGTGGCAGTTTTGTATATATTAAGTGGCTGAGATGTGAGAGGCGAAAACGCTATAATTTTTAAGTCATTTCAGCTTCATATAATAAATGGCTAGCCCAATTGAACTACCCTCTCTTGTCTTGCTCAAAAGATCTCTCAAATAGAGCTTTGGCCTAACCTTGTAACCTTATAGAAACCTTTCTGCATCAGGTCACAGCCCCAGATGTGGTCTACAAGAGAGGTGGCCATGGTTTGCTTTTTGTTTTGTTTTTTTGCAAGCACATAGAAATTGGGTCGCTAGCCATGTCTCCTAATGGCTTTGCCTCCAGTTTACTAACCTAGTGCCAGAGAGACTGGCACGAGTTCAGGCCTGACTTTGTGCCATAACCAGATGCATAGGCCCTGTTTTCATCTGAGCATGCATTGCAACACATCCATACTAGTATTGCCAGATGTTGACTGACTGACTGGACGTCAACACGTTGTTTCCTTCTTTCTGGGCCTTTGCTTTCTGTCTTCCTTTGCTTTTGCTCTTGATAGCCCTGACTTCCAGATGCTGACACGCATGTCATTCATTTTGTCACTTGTGTAACTACAGTGGTACCTCGGGTTAAGTACTTAATTCGTTCCGGAGGTCCGTTCTTAACCTGAAACTGTTCTTAACCTGAAGCACCACTTTAGCTAATGGGGCCTCCTGCTGCTGCTGTGCCGCCGGAGCACGATTTCTGTTCTCATCCTGAAGCAAAGTTCTTAACCCAAGGTACTATTTCTGGGTTAGCGGAGTCTGTAACCTGAAGCGTCTGTAACCTGAAGCGTATGTAACCCGAGGTACCACTGTACAGTAATTCAATGTATTATTTGTATCAATGGGGATTCCACTCCACCATAGTAGGTAGGATTTCCCCTTCAGTTTATCTGTGCAGATGCTTGGGTCTGGTAACCAGCCTTCAAGGTCAAAAAACTCTGTGTGTGTGTGTGTGTGCACGCACGCACACACACACACACACACACGAAATTGTGTTAAGATTTATTTCATTTGTGTCTATGTGTGTAATAAATGTTTGTGCTGGTGTAATATCCCAGTAGGATGGTCCAGCAGATTAGAGGATTTCTGTGCATATTGCAGGAACTGTGCCAACAGAAGCTTGCCTCTGAATCCTAGCCAGGTTTTTTTTTGGTTTTGTTATCCCTGCTGTTTCTTCACTCCCTTCCCTAGCCCCCACTTGGCTTGGATCATATTCAACCATTTAGGACAAGCATGCCTTGTAGTATCTGCACTGTTTTGAAGATAATCGTACCTCAGATTGGTGGCTCCATTAGGTCATGATTTGCATACAATGGTTGCAGGAACAACATGGCCACTCAGCCGCCTGAAGTTGCTGTCAAATGCTGTGTTTTAATCCTGCTGGTACCCATGTCCTGCCCCTAGGGTTGTCATATTCCAAATGGGGCATTCCTAGTGTGTGTGTGTGTGTGTGTGTGTGTGTGTGTGTGTGTGTGAAAGTATTTGGGTTTTCAAATGCTGGATTTTATTTGCTTTAAACAAAAAGAAAAAGAGAGAAGCTAAAAAGATACATTTCAATCTGAAAGTTCACTGTTGTTTTAAATATAAAAGTGGCCCATTATCTCTGTTACAACCCATTAATTATTGTTCCTGTTATGATAGCATAGAACTATTGGCTTATTCAATGGCATATGCTCTCTTTTTTGGTACCTGTTTTCTTTCTCGTTTTTTTTTTCTAAGGGGGTTTTCAGATTATTATTGTTGTTGGATTTTGTTGGCACAATTTGCTAGAATTGCCAGTCTTGGGCTTCCAGCTTTTCCCCCTTAAGTGTAAATAAATTAAATGTTGTGGAGTAGATGGTAGATGCAACATGCATCTTGAATGCTTGGACAGTGTTATTAGCCAGCCTGCTATAGTAGTGTCAGACTTGGACCTGGAAGACCAAGGTTCAAAGCGCCACTCAGCTGTGAAGCTCGTTGGGTGATTCTGGGCCAGTCACTGACTCTCTGCCTAACCTACCTCACAGGGTTGTTGTGAAGACAAAGCAGGGAGGAGGAGAGTCATGTAGAACACCTTGAGTTCCTTTGATGAAAAGCCAGAACATTATTGGTTGTTGTTGGCATCTGTCTGTCTCGAAAGACAATGGAGAGCTGTGCCAAAGGTGAAGTCAAACCGCTGTGTTAGCAGCACCAAAGTGACCTCCTCGGGGACGCAAGTTTGGGCAGTTTGTATTGAGGTCCTGGGCTGCTCGGATGATAAGAACTCCCTCTTGGCCTCACTGATGGGGTCCAAAGGAAAGCAGGGCAATATGTTTAGCACCAGATTAGCTGCAGTTGTTGTCAGAAGGAGGCGTACAAGGTGCCACCCAAACATCTTAAGGACTTCACTCTGGATTTACATACGGTTTGCTCCTTAGCCTTTTCTTCTCCCGAAGATATCCTGCAAGGCAGTGGAGCTTCAGAATCACAGTCTACCTTCTCTTAAGATTGGCCACCTTCCCAAGTTGATGTGCCCCATCTGCCCCCTATGAAAAAGCCAGAACACAAATGTAAGAATAAAACAATTAAGACACCATGCAGGGTGTGGCTTGACATTTCATATGCTGCTGTGGGAAGTGGGATTCATTTTTAACTGTTGATGGTAGGGCAATTATGCTTGGTATACCTTTACTCAGAAGATCAGGCACCCTCTTTCTTTTTCAGTCAGTGCAAGACCAGCTGAGGCAAAATAAATGAATCCAGAACATAGAATTGTAGAGTTGGAAGGGACCATGAGGACCATCTTGTCCAGCCCCCTGCAATGCAAGAATTTTTCACCCAGTGTGGGGCTCAATCCCACAAGCCTGAGATCTTACACTGTACCCACTGAGCTATCCCTCAGCACCAACAGCTGGCAGTGCCTAGTGGGGATAGGAAATGATGGGGTAGTGAGAATGGGGGTTCAATAACTAGAGGAGGGTGGTATCCTGGTTTTCATCTGTGAAATGTCGGAAGGGTGTGTCCATTAAACTTTAATTGGTTTAATGTTAAGTAAACGTCCAGTGCGCTTCCAACGCCATAAATCTTATCTCAGCAGAGAATTTTGTGCAGCGGTTGAAGAAGGCAGGAGAGTCAGTACCTTTCAATGAAGAATTCTGGAGCAAGCACTTTGGAACTCAGGAACTTTATTTACAAAAGAAAAAACCCTGGTGATAAAGCACACATGCTTTTATCTCCGGCATAAAGAAAACTTTACTCTAAACTTAACTCATATCAGCAAACACGCCCATGGCCACAAACTGAGTCTGCGAGTCAGGTCAAAAAGGGGGGGAAACACATGGGTGAACTGACTATTTATACAAACTAACTCACATTCCTGGATGCTTAATGACTTCCAGCTGCTCAGTGATTAGAGCGACTTGTTAGCTCTTAACCCTTTAGTACCAACAGGGTGTGTGATTACTGTGTTGCTGGAGAGGTGCAATAATATTTGTGGCTGCTTTGGCCACACCTGCAGAGAATACCATTGTGACAGCAGGAATACTTGGTTGGGCTCTAAATAGTATCCAGAATATTATGATCCACTATTGATGACGAAAGTGAAGGATAAGCTGGATGATTTTGAACGCCTTCAAAA
The DNA here is from genome assembly GCF_964234715.1 of Podarcis melisellensis. Taxonomy (NCBI): domain Eukaryota; kingdom Metazoa; phylum Chordata; class Lepidosauria; order Squamata; family Lacertidae; genus Podarcis; species Podarcis melisellensis. Next base: position 82,004,189 of record NC_138537.1, read on the forward strand.
GCAGCCATGCGCCTGGCAGCTGCTAGTGTGTTATCTGCACTATGGGGCCTGCTTAACCTAGATAGTAATCCAGACAGCTACTTCTGTTACGCCCAGCCTGATGGCTGTAGTATTCAGTGAGGCCAGTGCCATTCATAGAGCCCTTTTTAAGGAAATGTGAGACTGGAAGAGCTTGCAGGGAAACTTAATTGGGGCTGAGTCAAAACAGGCTCCCCTAGATTAGAACCATAGCTGTCAACGTTTCCCTTTTTTAAAGGGAAATTCCCTTATTCTGAATAGGATTCCTCGCAAGAAAAGGGGAAAGTTGACAGCTATTTGAACAAGAAATAGAACTGAGAGTAGCAGTAAACAAAACTATCTCATAATGAAAAAAACAAAACAAATCCAAGTTAAAGTATAGATATTACATTACAGCTGAGCATTTGTTTGTTTGTTTAATGTATATCCAACTCCTCCAAGGAGCCCAGAGTATTATACATGATTTTATTATTACAACAACCTTGTGTGGTAGGTTAGGTTGAGACATAGTGAGTGGCCCAGCATCGCCTAATGAGCAGAGTATTGATTTGAACCCAGATCTCTCTGGTCCTTGTCCAACACTTTCCTTGGTGTTGAAAAACATACATGGAGAATGGACACCAGGTTACATCCCTAATTGGCAGCATCACAGAGAAGGCTGTTTCGCTAATCACTGTCCCTCTTACTTCAGAGGGAACTCAGAGAAAAGTCTCTGAATACAATTTTAATGTTTGGACCAAGTTACTACGAGAGAATGTGGTCCTTCCAGCTCTTGAGTTCTAAATGTAAGAAACGGCACCACAAATTGCGTTTTGGAATAGACTAGGAGCCATTATGCAACTGGTGAGGATATCATCCACACGGCTAGTCCTAGTTAGGAATCCTAGCTGGTGTGTTTTGCACTAACTGAAGTGTCCAAATAGTTCTCAAGGGTAGTCCCATATACAGGACTTTACAGTACTCCATGGGATTTCCCCCCTCAACTGGCCATTACTTCTCAAGCCTCAGTTTGTACCCCTCCCCCTTGTATAGTCAGAATTGCCTGGGATCTTTTTCTGCTGTAAGGAAACAGGCCCAAGTTGCCACACATTAATCTCCCTAAAGTTATGCTAATCCTTATTTATAACCTAACGCAGGTCCCTGAACACACATCACACGGCACACATTAATCTATATACATACCCATGCTAAGTATTTCCTACTTTGGTGTTATACCACGGGGGAGATTAATGCCTTCGCAAGAGAAGAGCGTCTGTTGCTATCAGTGGAATGGAGAAATGTGGCGTTCAGACACCACTCAAAGGGATCTTTTATCTCTTTAAAATGCATGCTAGGTTTGTCAAGGAGAAATCGGTGTTTGATTTGCACTTTGTGGTGATGACCACAGATCAATAGGAAGGATTGACTGTCATGGGTCCACAGCATAACCATAAAGCAAAGCAGGTGAGAAGTTTCAAGTTACAACAAACATTTTCCCTGCCATTTTTGGTGCCTTCTATGGGAGTGCTTTACTGCAACTCCAGTGATTGAAGAAGCAGAACCCTTGGCCACTTGTTACCCAGTGCAGGAGTCTCACAACAGCCCTATGAGGTGGGCTGAGCTGCAGTTTGAATCTGGATGTTCTGCAGTGAGCATCCTGGCTGAGGATGAACTGGAGCCTTAGTCATCCTTCCCAGTTGCTTAACACCATCCATCACAACAAGCTTTCAATTACAGACTGTGCAGCAAGCACTGAATCTTCAGAGAAGCAATAGATTTCGGGTTGTTATGCAGTTAACTGTTACTCAGAGAAGCAAATTCATTGAATTTAGTGGACCCTAAATTAGTCATTTAGGGACGCGGATGGCGCTGTGGTCTAAACCACAGAGCCTAGGGCTTGCCGATCAGAAGGTCGGCGGTTTGAATCCCCGTGACAGGGTGAGCTCCCGTTGCTCGGTCCCTGCTCCTGCCAACTAGCAGTTTGAAAGCACGAAGTGTGAGTAGACAAATAGGCACCACTCCAGCAGGAAGGTAAACGGCATTTTGTGTGCTGCTCTGGTTCGCTAGAAGTGGCTTAGTCATGCTGGCCACATGACCCGGAAGCTGTACGCCGGCTCCCTTGGCCAGTAAAGCGAGATGAGTGCCGCAACCCCAGAGTCATCTGCGACTGGACCTAATGGTCAGGGGTCCCTTTACCTTTTAAATTAGTCATGGCCATTAATTCCAATGGGTCTGTTCTGAGTATTAGCTGAATACAACCCTTTATTTTGTTCATTTGGGCATATGACACACCATTAAGTCTTGCCCAGGAATCCACACTTTCTCGTGCCCAAGTGGTCATGTGAATCTTGACAATTTTACATTAGTGTTATTGTTATTTTAGGTATTGGTATTTAAGTAAGAAATACAAAGGATCTCAGCTCCCCAAGTGCAAGGAGTGCCATTTTTGTATCCAGTCTTCTTGATCCAAAATTCTGCACAATTACCGTATTTTTCGCCCCATAGGACGCACCGGCCCATAGGATGCACCTAGTTTTTTCGGGGGGGAAATAAAGAAAAAAAAATTATTTCCCCCCCAGGTGCGGGGCTGGGGAAGCCCGAGCTTCCCCCGACCCCAGCCCCCAGAACAGGCTGCTATCCGCTAGCCGTGGGAGAGCTGCACGACTTGGCGCGGCTCTCCCACGGCTAGCGGAGCGCTGCGTGAAGCCCGAAGCTTGGGGCGTGCTGAGCTCAGTGCACCCCAAGCTTCTGGGTGCCGGCAAGCTCTCCGCTAGCCGTGGGAGAGCTGCGTCTCCCACGGCTAGCGGATAGCTTCCTGAAGCCTCCATTCGCCCCATAGGACTCACATACATTTCCGCTTCATTTTTGGAGGGGGAAAAGTGCATCCTATAGGGCGAAAAATACGGTAAATGCTTCCAGACACCCATATTAATAGAGGTTGGTCAAATAATATTTCTCTGATACGCCTCCCTCCTCTTTTTCTTGAGTCAGTGCCAAGTTGAAACTATGGGACCCAGACCCACATTTAGACCTGGATTCAAGTTCAGGATCCCCAGTGTTTAGTGGCTTGTGCTGTGCTGGAAAAACGGAGCCTGCAGTGAAAAAGCAGGAAATATTGGCTGAAGTCCAATATTTATTCCATGCATGACCAGTAAACAAGATTCACATTTCCTGCCAGTTGCAGAGGATGGTGTTACAAGCCCCCATTCCCTTCTATGTTTTTAATAACAGACAGACAGCCCCCATTTAGGGGTAGAAACCTAACCATGCTTCCTTAGAAGTAAGTCTTGCTGAGACTTGCTCCCAGGTAAGTGGGGTTATGGTTGCAGCCTAAGCTGGAGTCCATGCCGCCAACACTTGAGATTTCTCATTTAGGCCCTGAAAAATCAACATGAGAACAATATATATATATATATATCAAACTTTAACCTCCTTGTTAAGGATAAGGCAATTGAGGATAATCAAGGGTGCGTTTTCTCTTAGATGCACAGAAACATAAGTGCTTTGGATGAAGTCTCTCTTTCTGCCCTCCCCGACTTCTCTCACTTTACTTTATAATACATAAGTGGGATGATTTAAATGGGAAATGTTGCCTTTCTTTGCTTGCTTATGACCAGCTGTTGCTAAGAGATGTTCACACATATTTGTTGTGAGAGCTGAGAGTGCATCTAGGTTCCTGTGCAGATTCTGATGGTGACTGCATAGTCAGTGAGAGGGAGTGCTTGTACCTAAGGGTTTCACCCTCACAGTAGGAATACCTATCGTTAGTTGAAGGCTTGCCCCATGGTCTTGTTTTTTTAATCCAACCTTGTAAATAAGTCCATGTAAGTTACTCGCCAAAGTTTTGTGTGTGTGTGTGTGTGTGTGTGTGTGTTTTACTACCCACCGGCTACATACAGCCATTTATGGCACATTGACAGTTCCGTTATCTCCCACATCTATTTCCAAGCCTGGTGTAATCCTTTGGAATTAATACTTTATACAGCGAAGGTGTGCCAAGTGTGGTAATACAAACATTTCATATAGTGTTTTTGCTATGAAGATTTTATTTTACACCCACTAGCAGTACTTGAATATAGTTTATCTGGGTGTTAGGGCTGATTAATGTTGCCTTGATCGCTTTAAAAGAGTGCCCAATTGCCAAGAACAATACTTGCTTGGAGTTTTTAAAGCAGGGGTTGGATGGTCATCTGTCATGTATGAATTCTTGTTGAGATTCCTGCATTGGACCAGATGACTCTTCCAGCTCTATGAGTCTATGATTCTGTGATTCTTATTTCACATATATGCCTTTCTGAGCTTCTTGGAGGAAGGTAGGGTACAAACAAACAAAGTGTAAAAGAATAAGACTTTTGTTAAAAAATGAAAATGAGGTATGTACACATTAGTAGTGTGTTACATGAAAAGCCAAATCTCAGATCAACTCCCAGTTATATCTCCTTTTTTGGACCACACACCCTCACTGATAGCAGTCATGTGAATAACCAAAGAATTACAGAATCATGCAGTCCACTAGGTGTTTAGCATTTGGCTCCGGACAAGCTCTTCACATTTTAGAAGGCAAGCATACATCAACATCAAAGAGTAATTAGCAATATTGCTGCTAATTCTGTAATTCATTGGAGGGTACATCATTCTGTATTGAGCAGAATCTCCCGCCCCCCAATGTTCCTGGACTACAATTTCAGGCATCCATGACCATATTATTCTATTATATTACTATTAAAGTGGTAATTTTGGGCAGAAATTCATGATTCCTCTTGGGGGAAAAAATCCTAGCATATGGAAGCCTTTCTCAAGAACAGATGGCAAAATCTTTCTTTAGAATTTGGGCAAGAATCCTGTGAACAATTTTGCATTTACGAAGTTCAGCTAAGACTGCATTTCTCTTATATGAGAGTAACCCTCAGGGAAGTCAACCACATCTGAAGGGCCACAGGTTCCCCACTCCTGCTCCAAAGTTTGCTACTGAATTTCACCGAACGAGAAAAGACAAGGTGAATGCGGAGGGTTCAGCTTAGCAAACCAGTTATCAAGGAAGCAACATATTCAGATACGAGTCACGAAATTTCTTAGAAGTAGTTGCCCAGTGCTTAGGTACCTCCAGGTTTTTCCCTAAAGCAAAATGTTGCTGCAGGTTGCTGCGTTGCAACAAAGAATAACTTCCATAATACTGATTACATTTCTCAGTATGCATCTGTACTTCCCTAGGTATATCCAGGATTTGGCACTGGGAAAATGGCTCACTGAGCACAGTAATATAGCTAGGAAAAAGAATGGAGGGGAAGAAATTTGTGCCAACTTAGAAGGGGAAGCAGATAGGATAAGGGAAGTGCTGAATCAAGTTTTGAGCAGTTCCTCATAATACAGGGTCCAGCAGACTGGGGGAAAGGAAGATGAGGTATAGTTCTGGTATTTGTAGAGCCAGTCCTGAATATCATACACAAAATTTATAAGCCACAATTCTCTCTCCCTACTTGTTTTCATTTCGAGTTGCTTCTTACCAACCTTTTGTAGGGTCATATAAAGACAAAAGGGTAAGGAGCTCTTTTTATGATTGAATACCCATGAGATGTACAGAAAAAAACAAGTTTGGTTTTTTTTATAAATATTTATTAAAGATTTTCTTAATACAATAGAAAAAACAGACAAAATAACATATAGTTTTTCAGTATCCACATTTTCTTCACTTCTTTGGACTTCCTCACAACTCTCGTTCCTGTGTTCCAAATTTTCGAGCTTTACCCAGCAATTTATTACCTTGTTTCAATTCTTATATTATAATTTTCCAATATTGTATCCCTAATTTTAGATAATTTAAACCCAAACCTTAAAAGCTTAATTTTAACATGATATTTATCCAAAATTTATCTTTTCTTGTACTTACATTTATCTTCATATTCCTTTTAACTAACTTATTGGTGCCATATTGTTGATAATCTTACATCTTTCTTAACATTCATACAATTTACAGAGAAAAAAACAAGTTTGATTCCCACCTAGAATTCAGGTTGTGTTTCAAATAACATGAAAGCTTTGCAATGGATTTTGAGTGTACCATATTTTTTGGGTCTAACAATATAGAGAGGGAGACCTATTGAAAAATGCCTTTTGCCAGGGAACAGAAACGGTCTTGTAACCTTGTCGGTGTGACTTCTAGAAGCCTGTTAAGAGGCATTATGGAAGGTTGGGGGGGTAGTTAAGATGTAATATTGTACATTTAAAACTTTTCGGTGAGCATTTTTTTAGCCTTCATCTGCTGCACAATGTTAGAATCACCTGTTGTGTGCAAGGCATTTTTTTTTAAATAAAAAAAAATCCACTCCCCAGGGCAAATTGTAGAATCAAAGTGACGTTTCTCAAACTTGTGTCACCAGCCATTGCTGGACTACAACTCCCATCATCCCTAGCTAGCAGGAACAGTGGTCAAGGATGATGGGAGTTGTGGTCCAACAACATTTGAGAAACAGTGTTCTGGGAAAGCCTCGCTTCTTGGTACTGAGATAGAAAACCAAATGCGTAGGGAAAGGGGGGAAGGGGGGGGTGGCAATGGAGCTTGTCAGCAGTCGGAAATCAAGCTTGCATTCTAGTCTAGATGGTAGAAGACTATTGTCGGTGCTGTGAAGTCTGCTGACAGATCCCTTCCCCATGCGTTATCATTTGCTAGGGATTCAGACACCAAGCCTTTTGTCCGAGAGAGGGCTCCAAGTGGACACTGTCAACACTCGCAGGTGATAATGTGATCCCTTCCCTGTGTAACTCTTTCTATGGCATTTCCTGTCAGACAACCAAACCACTCTGATTAATGAGAGTGATGTTGCAGCTATTGATTGATGGTATCCATTACTTGATAAGCGGCAAGCCAGGCCTGTCTACCAAACCCTTTCATGTAGTACTTCATGTCTAGAAAATTAAACACTATAATGTCATCAAATGCCAGTTGCACCTGCTGGGCCTATTGCTTTCTGCTTGGAAACGCTTTGTAGTGAAACAACATCCTGGGTCAGCTTGCCGTGTCACCACCAACACCACAAGTTGTGATATCCAGCCAGCATTGTATACCTTATACCCCACGTTGCAATGGTTTTCATGACATCATGCTTAACAAAAGCAAGCTCTTAGGCTTAGAAAGCTCAGGTGTTGAATGCACAAGCAATTTGAATCGGATTAAAAGACAAAGGATATGATCAACGCATTCATATAATGTATCTCTTGCTTCAGTCTGTGGGTGAAGGAGTGTAGTATTTGAAACCTCCCCCCAAAAATATAACCTTAGCAGATGCCCAGCTGGCTTTGTCATGGAAAATGTTCATTTTGAGGAACAATTACACACACACACACACACACACACACACATATGTTATGTATACAGGCCTTTTTTCAGCTGGAACTCACTGGAACTCAGTTTCGGCATCTCTCAGGCGGGCACCATTGCCATTCTAAGAGAACAAGGGAGGTGAGTTCATGGTGAGTTCCAGCACCTCTTTTTCTAGAAAAACCAGCACTGTATAAATATATAAATAAATACATGCATTTGGGGAGCTTTCAACCATGCAAGCAGCCAATCTGAGTGATGATATCCCAAAATGGGGCTGGGTAAAGAAATCTGCTCCCCCTCCTCCATAACGTAAAGTAAAACAGACTGGCAGCAAGCAGAGCGCATGAACAGGTCCGATGGACTACTGAATCTGCAGATGGCTGTGCAGAATGAGGTGCAAGGACTACGATGTTGGTTCAGTGGAGCCACTTGGGATACTGCGGTGATGTTGCCAGCCCACCAAGATCATTGCATTGCCACAGAGGTGTGACTGCACACATGCTGGTGGATCGCAAAAGCTGAGCACAAAGCTGTTGCATATATCAGTAAACAAATAGAGAATTGAAGCATGGGGAAAGATTGGAGAATTCAGGCCACCACAGACCATCTATGATGAAATATTGAAAAGGTGGCATCGTGCAGAAGGATAGTCCTGCAATCCCCTATAGTTCTGGCAGTGCAATCTGTTCTTTGCTTCACAGCTAAGTTATTTTCTAGGTCCTAGTGTTAGAATGGTGTTTCATGGTTTTGGACCCCACAAAATGCATAAGACAAGATAAGAGGTTAGAATCCCTTGCTATTCGTACTCTGAAACGGGTAATGGAGCAGTATTTTTGATCTGACATCCTCTCTCACAACTGACCTGTTTTCAAGCATATCCTTCAATGTGTCCTTAACATAATTGCTGTGGGTGGTAACAAGGGATTGCCCCCCTCCCGCCAAAAAATGAGAAGGGAAGAGCATTATCCAACCATGCCCCCACCTCACACAGAGTCTGTTTTGTAACCATTCCCTGATGTTGTAATATTTAGAATGAACCAGTCGCCTGCATATTCCCCCGATTCCAATCTTCCCAGTCAGTGAATGGATAATTTATCTTCTAAAATTAGTTTCTCATGGGTTTTAAGGTGGGGAATCATTTGGAATTTACATTAAAAGTTGATAGAAAGGTCATTCATTGCCCTTCTTTCTCTTTCAGCAGGTGGAAATAGAGGCCTTTCCTAGATTAATTTCATTTTGTATCCATTGATTCCCAGAAACTTTGGCAGAACTTTTGCTGTATCTACTTTGAGCTCCCAATAATAAAGACATTGGGAAAGTAGCAAAAGGAAACATTGTTTTTGTTGTAATCATGAAGTTCTTATGAGAACTTATGTTTCTATAATGACTTTCTACTGAATTTGAGGCTTCTGTTGAAACTGATAAAAGTTGTGCCGACTTTCAAATGCCTGTTAAAAACTTGTTTGTACCACCAGGTCTGTGCAGGCAGTTAATAGTACAAGCCTCAAAATGGTAAAGTGATGTTTATTTTTAATTTATTTTTTATGATTTTATTGTTTGGTTTTTTTTTTTTTTAGGTTGCGGTAAACTGCTGTGATAGATCTTTATGATACAGTGGTATATATATATATTGAAATAAATAAATAATAAGCCAAAATTATTCTTATGTGGCATAAGGTGATTAGGATTTAGACAGGCATTCATACCCCACTTTTCAAGATAAACACCTCTACATAAAGACAATTAAAACAGGTTGAGCACAATGAAAACATTTAGAAACACAACGGTTAATGTTCATGAGTCTGGTAAAAACATCTCAGTTATAAATAGCTTCCCAAAACATAGAGGCCTTCCAAGTGTGTCTGAAGGTAAGAGGAGAGAGAGCTTGGTGATTTCCTTGGGAATGAATTCCACAACCGTGGGGCCACCACTGAAAAGGCCTTTTCATTGATACCTGCCTTTCCAATGTTATTAGCCAATAGTGGGACTGGAAGCAGGGCCTTCACCATTGATATTTAAACTTGAGTAGGTTCATGTGGGCGAAGGTCCTTATGGTAGCCTTTAAATCCCTACAGTTTAGCACCAAGTTAACAGCAAGTTTCATCACTGTAAGGCGGCAGCCATTGTGAATATATTTGTGCTTGTGAGAATGGTTAAACCTTCTTCCTAACATGCTATTGTTCTATCTGAAGGAATTTTATTTTGCGGGGTTGCTTTTACACATGTAGCACTCACCTTCAGCCAGAAGCGATACAGTCCTGGAAAAGCTTTGGTGATTGATTCTGTTCAGTGGTATTTAGCACTGATGGCCTGCCATGGCCTCATGTATGGACACATCACAGGGATGTAGACAGGCACAAATGTACTCTGTGTCTGCAGTTTTACACCCAGGGAGAAAACCCAATTTTACTCAGTGTGGCTTATTTTTAGTTGACACATTCAGGATTGCACTACACATTAACCATAACACTTTAAAATGCAATGTAGCATAACCATTCACTACGGTGTCCTCTGAAGTGTGTAGATCAAAATGTCCAATAAATGTAATGCTTTATTGTTTCTAGTATTGTTTAGGGACTCCTTAAAACCGCCCCCAAGCTGTAACATAATTGCTTTATGTTTGAATGCTTGCATTAATGGAGATTACCTCAGATTTTTGCATTAAAATTAACAATTCCAGTTTGTGTTAATTACTTAAAGAATTAAATGCTGTCTTTCAAAACAGGGGGCTTATTAATGTGGCTTACAATTAATACATATTTTTAAAAGATTGTTTGTAAAATTAAAACTAACCAGAAGTAGCAGGATAAAAATAAAATCTTAATTTCTTACATTTCTTAATTTAAAAAAAACATAAAGCAGAACCAGTTTAAAGACCTAGCTCAATCTTATTTTTAACCAAAGAAACATAAAAAATATATATTCAAGGCTTATTTAAAAGCAAACATCGAAGGAGCCAAGCATGATTCTATTGAGAAGGAATTTCATAAGATTATGATCTGTTTGCACAAAACTTACCAGAGAGCAAGCAATAAAAGTGTATACATATAGTCAAATAAAAGTTTAGGTAACAACCTACATCGATGTACAGGGGTGTAGATTTCCTCTATTATTCTTTCACCCTTGCTTATTGCCCTCTACTGTGTCCAGCTGGACAAGGACAATTATGTGGGTCATAGAAGATGATTAACGCCTTCTTGAGACTCATAATGGATCATTTGATGGAGGTGGCCATGACTCAGATGACCTTGGCAAATATTGACCGGTAGCCGGAGCTCGCCTTTTGAGCAAAGGGCTTGAGCAGTCGGTTGCCACCCAACTCTAGCTGTTTTTGTATGAAACTGAATTCTTAGGTTCATTTTGATTTGGCTTCCATCCCAGTTTTGGAAGCCTTGGTTGCCAAGATAGAAAGCCTATTCCAAATTCTTTGTGCTAGGTTCTCGAGGAGAAGGCCAGGAGGAGTGAGATTTCTAATTTTTCTGGTGTTGTCTGTGGCTTTCAGTGCCATTTACCATGTAGCAGGTATCAAGTATGAAGGGTGAGAATTGGAGGAGCCACACTCTGATGGCTCCATTCCTACTTAAACAATTGATTCCAGAACAACAACAACAAAAAATTCCTTCCAGTAGCACCTTAAAGACCAACTAAGTTAGTTCTTGGTATGAGCTTTCGTGTGCATGCACACTTCTTCAGATACACAGTGTATCTGAAGAAGTGTGCATGCACACGAAAGCTCATACCAAGAACTAACTTAGTTGGTATTTAAGGTGCTACTGGAAGGATTTTTTTTTTGACTATGGCAGACCAACACGGCTACCTATCTGTAATTGATTCCAGAAGCTGCTCTGCCCTGTGGCATTTCTGCTATAGGCATCTAGGAGGCTCCGCCTTACCTTCTGTGTTTTAATCTTTAAATGACTGTCCTATAATATTATATAATAGTTGAACACTGTTCATGCGGGGTTCTAAATCATGGAGGTGCACAAGTACCACAGGCTCCCTGCTACAGATGTTAACCCTCAAGCGTGTGGAGGGTCGCAGGGAGCAGGGCTGGCGAGTGCTAATCATACAGGGGAACTGAACACGCAAATATGGCTTTGGATTTCTAGATATGTTTAGGCCTTGCCACTTATTAAAGATCCTCACTCAACTCCCCATTTGTTTCAAGGTGCCATTCACAGTACTGGTTCAAATTAATTAAACTCCTAAAAAGCTTAAGACCACAGTATTGGAAGGACTATCTACCTCTATGAGATCCTGGTCTCTGGTTTAGGTCAGCATTGGAGACATGACTCTGGGGGTTCCACCTTCTGAGATAATGTGGGTAGCCTTTTATATTGCGGTACCTCAGTACAATAGAAGGACCTGCCCTCCGACAGTTGCCCAATGATGAATTTGATTGCTTTCCAGCATCAGGCCAAGACATGGTTGTCTTCCCTGATATTTAATATATATTGAGAGCTCTTAATGTCTTTTGAATGGCTCTTAGTGGTCTGGTGGTTTCTAATAGTTATGAAATGAACCTGCTGCTGTTCTTTTAAAATGTGTGTACACACCTGCATGTGGCTGCGTTTTAACTTAAATTAGCTGGCAAGGTGATTTTTTTCTTTTGTTAAATAGTGTGGAATTCTACATGTCAAGGTGATTGTTCCATCAGTGGACACAGAACAATCTCCCTCCCCCCTGCTCCCCATGCTGTTCTGGGTTTTCTCTTTAGCTCCAGAACTGATTGTATGTGCAGGAAGTATGCAGGGGGCAGAGGGAAAGCCTCGGTTTTTTGGCTCCCACAAGTACAACTGTCTAGTTGAATCTGACCCTTAGGGTGGTATTCAACTAAGTTTCAACAAACATAGTTGAATACTTTCACTTTCAGGATGTTTCTAGATGTGCCTGTTAATTCGGACAACTTATTGAATTAACTAGCCACTCAGATTCATGTCCCGTTTTGAGAATCTGTGGTAGGCTAAAAATGCAGGGGACAAGGTATTGAATAAATATGGATATAATTTGTGTGTATGGCAGTAATGATCCCAAACGAGTTTTCCCTATCCACTTTTCAGAAATAATTTAACCCGGTCTTCTATCTTCCCTCTTTTACTTCAAGTTCATGATGCTTTCTGCTCTAGCTTGTTATTCTTGCTCAAATACATACCCTCCTCCCCTTCCCAGTTGGGAGATTATCCCATTTTATCCTCACAAGACTGTGAGGAAGGCTAGGCTGAGAGAGCATGATTGGTAGTTCTTGCAGCCTAACCAATGTATCACTTTTTATCTCAGCTGCCTGAAGCACAGAGATGACATAGTAGGTATTTTCATGCATGCCTAGGAAAGGGTGAAGCTCTGAGGGACAGCCAATCTGAGCCACAGCATGACATAATAAAGGATGAAGGAATCATTTATAAAATGCCTACTGAGACCCATGTCAACTTTCTTTTTTCCTATGCCATCAGACTCTCCTACTGAGCATTGCTCTCTGACCACCCAAAAACTCATGCCTGGACATGTCCTTTTTTGCATATTGGTGCTTGTATTTGGCAAATTAGAATATATGCACCGGATGTTATATATGCAGTTGCTAGCATTACGCAACTCAATGGGAATATGAAGATTTTGAGGGCACACATTCAAATCTATGTGTAGGTAGCGTGAAGTTTTTAATTGCTACACACAAGTACTAGCACTTTTTACATTTTCAGCACAAACGTGTGGGTGCACAAAATTAATAAAGAGATTGATTACGTGTGCACAGGGGTTCTTTTTGCTGTCACATGGGACCTTATTGGATAGCTTGAACATAATTCCAATAGTTGTGCCTTCTGAATAGCGATGCCGATACTTCAAAGAGTATTTGTATAACACCAACATTTGCAATAGGTTGATTGGCCTGGTTTGCATATCAACTATGCCAAATTATGGCTTACTGAAATTGCATGGATGAACTCCAAAGAGGAGCTCACAGTGGCTTTGTTCCTCTTCAACTTTTTCTCCTCCTGTGCTGAGCTAAGTTAAGGTTTGTCTTAACGTGTTATCTGATCTTGGTCTTGTGGTTAAGCCCTCTCCACACTAACCACAAACTTTAGCTATGGTTTGTACTCAGCTACAGGTCCTGGTTAGCTATGTGAGAACTCAGTCATAAGCCTGGGTTCAGATGAGCTAACCTTGGCTTAGCTCAGTGCAGCAAGGGAGTAAAAAGCATGAGGAAGTAGCAAAGTACCTGAGTGCTGGACGCCCACAAGTTTGAATTGTCCCCATAAGCCATTTCTTGGCTTACTGTGATGTGTGAACCAGACTTTTAAAATGCATTTAGGTGTGTGTTTGTGTGTGTGTGTGTGTGTGTGTGTGTGTGTGTGTCCAAATGGAGCATCAGTAATTTTATAGAGGGAAATAAATAGCACTTTAAATCAAGCAAAATAGGAACATTTCTCCCTTTTATATACTGTATAGTATTTCAATCTTTCACCTGTAGTTTTACTAGAGAGCAAAAACTGAGATGCCAAAGAAGGGTACTGGTAGAATCTTGTCCTAAGTGGGCATTTTATTTTATTCCACAGTCCAATGGCATTTTGCTGCCTGTTTGCTTTTGGAATAAACTCACAAGTTTATTATGTGGGGAACAAAGTCATAGTTTAAATTCCTTGTTAGCTGAATGATGCATTGAGTCTGAAGGATAAGATTGAATTAAGCTGTGTAGTTTCCTTAGTTATGCCACCAACTACTAAAGGCGGGGAACATGGTTTTAAAAGCATTCCTTATGCACCACTAATGGTGCATCCAATTAAAAATAAATTAAAATGTAAATCTCTGCTGACTGCCTGGATTTTTTTTTAAGTTCCCTTCTCGGGCCTCTGCAAGTACTTGAGCAAATTAATTAAATATGTGCTGAACTGAGTACCAAGTGAAGTTCACCCATCTGAGAACACGACATCCACTTACCTCTGTCACTCCTTCATGCTTGTCAAATGATGGATCTATTTTGAGACCAACAACATAAAAAAGAGAGATGAAAAGTAAGGCTGATTTGAACTAGATAATCTTTTTGCAATTATTCCGTTCTCCCTTCTTCCCTCAGTGTTACTCTCTTGGGTGTCATGATAATATTGTTAAATGACATTTACAGAAAACATAAAGGGCATTCCTACTGGATCAGAGTTGTATAAGTAGATATGTAACAGAGCAGGTAAGAAAATAACTAAGAAACTTAATTTGTTTAGATATGTACATAAACCCAGTTGTCAAAGTTCCATCATGTCACACTCTGGTCAAAACATCAAACGTGGAATTTTGTTCTGTTCTGGCCATAGCCAGGGGCTAAAGACCTCAATAAATTGAAATGGTCGTATTTCATCCAATGAGTAGTTCATCATTCAGAAGCAGTTCATCAGAGGAGGAGGAAGCAGGGCAGGCTAGACGACCAGTCACATTTGAGCTGCAGGACCTTGGACAGTTCCAAGCCCTTCAACTTGTTCCAGAAATGTCCTGCACCTAATCTAACTCTTATGTGTTGGTGCAGGTTCTGAAGTGTAACCTGGCCATTCCTGAGTGGAATAGTGTTTTCTTAAAGGCACCATGCCTTGCACTCATGTGAAGTTTCATGCTCTCTTGATGAGTCCTTGGGTGTCGCTCACAATGGGTGGGTGCCTGGGTGCCTGCCCCCCCTCTGTGTGTGTGTGTGTGTGCGTGCGCGCACACACGCACACACACACACATTTCAAGAGGCTCCTCCTGGCTTTGGGGTTTGTTACTGGTTGCATGTCTTGCTTCCCTACAACATTCCTCTCTGAACTAGGCTGATGTTTTGGGTGGCTATGTGGGTCTCTTTGCATGGTCCAGCTGAAGGATCCTCTATTGCTGCTGGACTCACCATCCCAGCTGCTGGAATCAACATTCCTCTTGGAAGTGTCAGCATCACTGCCATCCCACTTTCGCCTCTTATCTTTCCCTGCAATATTCTTCACCACTGCAATAGTGCTGGCAGAGCTGTGGCTTCTCTGTGAAAAGGGTGTGGGGAAAGACCTTCTGGGTTAGGGATTCTGGGCAAGATGGCCAGCAGAATGCTTGTCCCACCACTAGTTTTCTGCAGCAGCTAGACAGACTTTTTTGGGGTCTCTCTGTGTGTGTAAAATCAAAGTTTAAAGTGAAGCAGGCATTTTCTGTGCCACCTCAGCAAAGCATGCATATGAAGGACCCCCATGGCTCTTTCTCAGAGCCCAGGGGAGGTCTTCTTCTTCTTCTTCTTCTTCAGCGATCACTCATAGCTGAGTAAGATTGTCTTCCATAAACATGGTTTCCACAGTGAGTCCGTAAGTGACTGTGGAGGCCAATTCTGGCAGGCAGGTGGAGGCAGGTGGCTAACTGGCCACCATGGTTGGAAGCTGAGTTTGGCTCACAAGTGGCATGCTTGCATTTCCACACAAGACCCTGTGGTAAGTGAGCAGGTGGAATGTTGGGGCAGTGAGAGGATCTTCTGAGACCTGGAGCTCTTGGCCAATGCCTGACCTGGCTGGCTGCTGGTGCCAGATCTGCACAGCCACTTTGCACTGATCAGTATTAGCATCCAGGTGTAGCATCATAGTCTCCTTGGGTTCCAGTCTCATCCACTGAATGGGGCCATGACTACTGGACCTGTGCAAATGGGGTTATGAAAATAGGAACAGGCTTGGTTCTCAGTGGCTCAGGACATCAAGGATGGAAACAGGTTTAGTCCCCAGCGGACATCGTTTTCCTCTTACATTTAGATCCCTTTCATTGCTCTGCAGAAGAGTACTTGGGAACACTGTCATGGTGAAAGGCAAATATGCCTATCATGATGTTGGGCTTTTTCTATATATATCTCCAGTGCTTTATTGGCATGGTGGTTAAGCACTTCTGATACGCTTTAGCTTGGGTATAACGGAAGTAGAGAACTGGTGGTGGAACAGTGTGTCTTTGTGTGAAACAACATAAAGTTCATTCATTCATTTCTTTCTTTTCGACATTTATAGGCTGCTTTTCACTATAAATGTCCTCAAAGCAGTTTACAAAACAATCAGTGAAACAGTGCACCAGTCAAATGATATGGTATTTAAAATGATAAAAACCAAAGGTAGAAATGTGAAATAGGCCTAACGCAACTTACTTAAAATGCTTGCTGGGATAGTCGTTGTCAAACACCTGAAGTTCAACAAGGAGGAGACATGTCTGGCCTCAGTTGGATTTCTGTAGAATTGCATCACTTTTGTGGGCACACAACACTTAGCAAGTCTACTGGCAAGTATGAAAATACTCGCATTGTTTCACGAACCCATTATTTATGTGTATTTTCATAGGGTTCTTTTGAGAGAATGGTGAGCATCTGAATAACTGACCACCACCCCCGGGCTGTATCCCAATCTCTTGCCCATGGAATGGATGTTTCATCATTATTTTTGAATGTAGACTATAATATAAAAGCTAAACTTCAGCTGGGGCTTGCATTTCAGTGATCAATTGGACCAAATGTGAGCTTTATCCTATCTCAAGTGGCAGATTGACAAATAAATAACCCAGATCGTTTCAGAGGACATTCCTGCGCAGAACTAATTCTCAACTAATTAATACATTATTATGCTTTGTGGACGGAGGTGCAGTTCATCAATGAATCGCCTTAGCTAGCCAAGAAGAAACGGAAGGGGGTGGGAAGGGGATGCATTACAGGCACTGCAAGGCTTAAAGGAAAAAAGCCCTCATGCAGGGTGCTGGTGATGTCTGGGAAGTGACATGAGATTATAGAGATAAATCGGACAGTCTGGAGCACTCCCAAGGCACAAGGCCAGAGAGGATTATGGGGCAGAAAGGCAAGGTCTAATGAGAAAAAAATATATGGGCAGAGATGCATACACAACAACGGCCGAATTTTAAAATATATTGGAAGCAGTTTTGCTTTTGAATATGTGAACTTTGCTCTCAGAATTGTTTTCTCTGGGCATTTCTCAGAAAGTGGTGTACACTTAGCACAGGGCCTCTTCACGCAGCCTCGCAAACAAGAATGCAAAGCTACTATCCCACAATGTTTGTTTTTCACTGTGCTGCCTGCCTATGCATATTGTAACCATTTTCTAGCTACTGATGTGCCTCAAGAAGAAGAACAAAAAATACTGCTCCTATCCCAAGTTACAAGAAGGCTTCCTGCCTGATTGCCCTGAGGATGTACTTACTCATAGTAAGCCAGCAGGCAACTGACTATTTACAAGCCTATATTCATGCTGCTGAATATGTATTTCTAGCAATTGGCTAGATATCCTTCCTGCGGAAATGTAAGGCTATCTCAAAACTCTAAGACACCATACTGTGAATATTAATAGTTTGTAAAAAGAAGAAGAAAAAATTAGATTTTAGATAAGAGAGCCTTTACAAAATGCAGATATAATGGGCACAAGACCGTTGAAATTAGAGAAACTTTAGTTCCAACTAAGGCTACAGTCCTATACATACTTCTATGACAGCTGGAAGGACATGTCAACTTCAGTTCTGTCAGTTTCTCATTTAATTCAAATTGCAAATTGTCTTTAAATATGAACTGAATTTGCCCCCCCCTTCCCTACCTGGAAGTAGGTCTCGTTGACCTAAATAAGGCTTACACCTGAGCAGAGCTGCACTGAAAGTCTTATTCCACTGCTTTCAAAAGCCTCGATTAACTTTTGCTGGCTTGTCCCCCTCAACTCAGTTGACTGAGGATGGGAATCCTTCCCCGTGTTGTATGACCCATCACTATGGGAACAATTTTCAGAACAGATTAGCCAGACTGGAAGATATAGATCAGCAGAGCTTTATAGTGGAGCTTATTTAAGTAACCCGCCAAACACATTTTAAATGTACTTGACCCTTCCCCTGCTTCACTGGTTTGCCCTTGCAATCCCACCCAGCCAGGCTTATTGTCAGCCATGGAGCCTCATTTGTGACTATTGGCTGCAAGACTGTATGTGTACGTGAATTGCATTTCCTCAGGCTTTTTTTGCCCAGAAAAGCTACATATAGATAAAATAAAATGTTGCCTGGTCGCAGGAGGAGTGACAAGAGAAAAGCAGGACAAGGGTTAAGCACCCTCTTCTTACTGATTCTCTTCTTCAATTGCTTCCTGCTCCTGCATTCACTTTATTTCCTTTATTTATTTAGGAATTGCCTCCCATAAGACACCCTAAAATGATTTGCAATAATAGCGTTATACACACACACAGGCACACAGGCACACACAGTTAAAACCATTGCCCATACATCATGTGGAATGGACCTTCCAATAGAATTGTGTCTGTAGGTTGCCCTCTCCTGCAGAAAGCAGTGAACAGTAGTAGGGGGTGAAGCAATTTCTTACATATCCTGGTCCCAAGCTGCATAGACCTTTGGGTACCAATACCAGCACCTAGAGTCTTGATCGGTAATTTCCAACCAAAAATGCTTTGGGGCATCCCGAGTTTGTTGTGGAATGTGCAGCTCTGGCTTTGCATCTTTGCCACATAGAAAAGTGAATGCCAATGAAAGATGCCTTGCCTTTACTACAATGCAAAGCATGCTAGCTAGGTAGCCGCTTCCATGTGGGATAATTTTTATAGCAAAAGGTTTTGTTCTAGCTAGCATCCTGATATCTATTGGATGTTTAATAAGCTGTCACGATTTCTATAAATCACTCTGCCTACTCAGTGACCAGTTAACATAATTATTCTAATGAGGGAATAGCTTTGAGGATAATTGTAGTCTCTAGCTTTATTAATTGCTCGTGGCTAACAGAGCTCACTTTGGTTCAGTTTCAGCCCCCCTCCCTGAAGCCCCAACCAGCTAGAAAGCAGGGCTTTCTGACATGCTTTTCCAATTTTTCTACAGCATGCAGGAACCGAAGCAATCCCCATTGTCCCCCTGCCCAAGAAAAACCCTGGCATGAGTAAACCTCTCCCTAGATTGCAAGCAGAGGCAACCTGAACATGAGGCTCAATTGCTTGAGGCTGCTGACTTATCACAGCTGCATCCCATTCTGCCTTTTTTGTGTGTGCTTTTGACTGAGAGATGCTTTTGCTCCATGAGAGAGCCACAACCAATTAAAATATATTGTGGTAGGTGAATCTGTGGCCTGACACATTTTAAGGCAGCTTCATACATTTAAATACATTGGCATTGTATGTGTGCAGGGGGTGTTTGTATGTTGGGGGAAATGTCAAAATCCCTGGGGAGTTGGGCATTTAGTGTCTCCTGTCTCATGCTGTGGAATGTCCGTCCAGCAGAGATTCGGCAGGCATCCTGACTTTTAACTTCCAGGTGTCTCTTGAACCTGTTTTTTTTTAATGCTGACAGGCCTGTGCAGTTGCTTAAAGCTTTATTGAGTAGCCCGTCATTTTAATGATTCTTCTGCACTGCTTTTAATGGTTTCGAACTGTTTTTTTATTGCTGAACGCCACTCTGACAATTTATGAGTGGGTGGTACATAAATGCTTTTATTAATAAATAAAACAAATAAAGTAATATACCAGTAAGAATTGGTATTTTGAGAATGCAGCTGCAGGGACATGGGATAGATTTTTATTTATTTATTATTAATTAAACATGTTTCTCATAAAAGGTTCTAGGAACTGCAGTTTGTTGTGGGTTCTGATAATTCTATCTTAAGAAACCCCGGTCCCATTCTCTTCCTTATATAACCACAGTTCCCATGGGAGATGGAATGACTATTGAACTAGGGTGAATCTGTAATTTTACAGATTTAAAATTAGAGATTTTACAGGTACACACAAAAAATGCATTATTTCCTCTATGACACACTCATTCAATAACCTGCTTTGTGTTAGGAATTCATGAGTAATGCCATTAATTTGCATCTAGGATAACAGATCCTAGTTGTGGGAAGGTCGTTTTGATTCTGCTTATTTATTTGCTGACATTTTTGCTCTGTGCCATTTTGAGGAATGGCAACAGAATGATCTAATAACAATAATTGTGGAGAAATCTGTATTTAAAACAGCATCCTCTCGAACTGAAATTATGCATTCTTTCATTATTTCTAGCAGCATTCCATGCGGAATACGCAGCTAATTTTTTTTAATTTACATTTTTACGTTCCAGGTCTGACCTATCTAAATGTGTTTTAAAGGGAGGAAGTTCTGCCTTATGAGGAGATAGATGCCAGAATGGCCTAGTTCTTTCACAAAGAGAATTTGAAAGTAGCTAAATGGCTTTGACAGAAGGTGAAGAGGGCAAGTAGAGGGAGCCTCATCCTGCCTTCCTTGAGGGCTTTTGAAAAAAAACACCCAGAAGGTTCAGGGTGGCTGAAATTCCCCAGTTTAAGACTTGCACGTCAATCTACACCAAACATGTAAACATTCTTATACCACCTTAACAGTCATAGCTTCTCTCCCCCCCAGTACTGGGAACTGTAGTTTGTTGATGGTACTGAGCTTTAATAGGAGACCCCCCTCACAGAGCTACAGTTCCCTGCACCCTTAACAAACTAACAGTATTTCAGGATACTTTGGTGGGGGAAGCTATGACTGTCAAGGTTGTATAAAGACTGTTTTGCATGCACTGTACTGTAGATGTGGGCATCACATGAGTAAGAGTCACAAGACAAAAGATGACCTCTCCCTTTGTCTATCCTTCCCAAAACAATCCACATGTTCCCTTGTTCTTCCTACTCCCCTCACTCAAGTCATGTTCTTTTCCTTCCTTTTGCAGTGCAAGATTGTTAGCTTTCACTAGCAGGGAAAGGGAACTAGGTTCAAGTGTACGCATAGGCAATGGAACTAGTAGTCCAATGCCACATCCTGATTTATTGAGTAGATGCTAGTTATCCTGTATTTGGGGAGGGGGGGCAGAGGAATGGAGAGAAAATGCACATATTTGGATTGTTTGGGCCCCTCCAGGCTGCTCTTTTATTGTGGGTGTTCTGCAACCTGCTCTTGACACAATAATAGTGTTTCTTCTGCTTCTGGCTTGCTCTGTGATGCTTCCATTTTAATTGCTCTCTGATGGGCCCATTTGTGGCATAAAATGTGACGGCATTTCAACAGCAAGTTTCGGTATATGCCCTGGCTGGAAATGAACCACCGTGATACCCGCCCCCCCCCCCAAAAAAAACCCCACCCAAAAACATTTGTAGCCACAAATCATATTGAAAGTGGGGTCGCGTCTGGACATCATAAGCACAAATAATAAGGAATGCACAAAAAGGGATCTGAATAGAAGATACAACTGTCCTGTTTTTAGACTTTTCAAGTATTCAGGACTCCTGATATGCTAAGCTAATAATAATAATAATAATAATAATAATAATAATAATAATAATAATAATATTTATACCCCACCCATCTGGCTGGGTTTTCCCAGCCACTCTGGGCAACTTACAGGACATATAAAAACATCAAACATTAGAAACTTCCCGATATAGGCTTGCCTTCAGATGTCTTCTAAAAGCCATATAATTCTTTAACTACTTCTTCTTCTTCTTACATCTGATCGGACGGTGTTCCACAGGGAGGGTGCCACTGCGAAGATGGCCCCTCTGCCTGGTTCCCTGTAACCTCACTTCTCACAGTGAGGGAACTGCCATAAGAGTTGGAGGAAGACCTCAGTGTCCAGGCTGAGTGATGAGGGTGGAGATGCTCCTTCAGGTATACTGGGCCGAGGCCATTTAGGGTTTTAAAGGTCAGCACCAACACTTTGAATTGTGCTTGAAAACATACCGGGAGTAAGTGAAGATCCTTTAGGACCAGTGTTAAATGGTCCCGAAGGCTGCTCCCAGTCACCAGTTTAGCTGCCACATTCTGTATTAGTTGTAGTTTCTGAGTCACCTTCAAAGGTAGCCCCACATAGAGCGCATTGCAGTAGTCCAGACAGGAGATAACCAGAGCATGCACCATTTGGGTGAGACAGTCTGCAGGCAGGCAAGCCAGTCTACCAGATGAAGCTGGTAGACAGCTGCCCTGCACACTGAATTGACCTATGCCTCCATGGACAGCTGTGAGTCCAAAATGACTCGCAGGCTAAAGTTTAAAATACTAACAGATGCGAAAGAAAGAGGGGGGTTTGCCCTGCCGGACTTGAGGTTATATTATGAAGCTGCAGCCCTCTGCTGGTTGAAGGATTGGATTCTATTGGAGAACACCGACGTCCTTGACCTGGAGGGATTTGATAATGCTTTTGGGTGGCATGCATATTTGTGGTATGACAAGGTTAAAGTTCATAAATTGTTCAAAAACCATATTGTCAGAAGGGCAATTTTCATGGTCTGGTCAAAATATAAAGACTTATTGGAGAGTAAAACTCCGAGGTGGCTCTCACCGATGGAGGCCAAAGCACGTAAAAGACTCAATATGGAGGCCCACTGGCCTAAATATTGGGAAATAATTGAAAAAATTGGAGATAAATGGAGGTTACAGAGTATGGAAAAGTTAAAAAACAAGGTGTGAGATTGGTTGCATTATGCTCAAATCCAGGAAGTTTTTAAAGCA
This sequence comes from Podarcis melisellensis, assembly GCF_964234715.1. Taxonomy (NCBI): domain Eukaryota; kingdom Metazoa; phylum Chordata; class Lepidosauria; order Squamata; family Lacertidae; genus Podarcis; species Podarcis melisellensis. Next base: position 82,026,950 of record NC_138537.1, read on the forward strand.
GACAAAAAAGTGGGTTTCCAGGAAGAAAAATCGAAACTAGAAACAGAGTTGCTTGAGCCAAAATCTAAGCTAATTTCGAGAATGTATAACTTGCTGCTTAAATGGAACACACAGGATGAGATTGTCAAATCCTCTATGATAAAGTGGGCACAGGATTTGGGGCATAACATTATGTTTGAAGACTGGGAAAGGTTATGGAACACCGGAATGAAATTCACGGCATGTACTGCCTTGAAGGAAAACATTATGAAAATGATATACCGGTGGTACATGACCCCAGTCAAGCTTGCAAAGATATATCACCTGTCCGATAATAAATGTTGGAAATGTAAGGAAGAGGAAGGGACATTCTTACACCTCTGGTGGACCTGCCCGAAAGTGAAGGCCTTCTGGGAAATGATACATAATGAACTAAAAAAGGTGCTGAGATTCACCTTACCTAAGAAACCGGAGGCCTTCCTTCTGGGCATGGTAGACCAGAGGATGGTCAAGAAAGATAGAACTTTCTTTATGTACGCTACTACAGCAGCGAGGATTCTGTTGGCAAAGCACTGGAAGACACAAAATCTACCCACATTGGAAGAATGGCAGACGCAGCTGATGGACTATATGGAACTGGCTGAAATGACTGGCAGAATTCGAGACTCGGGAGAAGAAGAAACGGAGGAAGTTTGGGAAAAATTTAAGGACTATTTGAAAAAGCATTATAAGTTGTATGAATGTTAAAAAATGCTCCTCTCTAGGAAGGTATAGCTTCAGTATCGGCAAATTTCTGAATTGATAAATAAGACACTATAAGACAGAAGTGAGGTAACGAAATATTTTTATTGTGTGGAAATTAAAAATTAATGCAATTGTATTGAAATGTTCACATCAGATAACACGATAAAATGGAAGATATATTGTTATGTATAAAACAAGTTAACAAATTGCTGAGGTTTTGGTTACACAGGGAATGCAGTGCCCGGGAGATGGGGGGAGTCCATTGGATTCATGGAAGTATGTATTTGAAAGTGGAAATTTGTTTATTAAAAACTTAATAAAATATTTATAAAAAAAAAAAAAAAATGACTCGCAGGCTGTGCACCTGGTCCTTCAGGGGCACAGTTACCCCATTCAAGACCAGGGAGTCCCCCACACTGCTTCTGTCTTGTCAGGATTCAGCCACTATCTGTTAGCTACTATCCATCCTCCAACCGCCTCCAGACACTCACACAGGAAATTCACTGCCTTTAATGGTTCTGATTTAAAAGAGAGGTAGAGCTGGGTATCATCTGCATACTGATGAACACCCAGCCCAAATCACCTGATGATCTCTCCCAGTGACTTCATATGTTGAAACAATTTAATATGCAACTATTTTCTAGTTAGTTGAAATGCTGTAGCCATTTCAGAGTGCAACTTGTTAAATGAAATGTGGGGACGGTTGAGGAGGAATACATTGTCCCTGTTACTCATTCCCCATGAATAAGAGAGATATTCGTGGTTTTCAGGACAGTCCAAGCTTGCACATTTCCTGGATAGGTGTCCCAAGATGGCTCAGAATAAGGCTGCTTTAATCTAGTCCTGGAGCTGTTGATATAATTGCCTGCCTGTAGCAATGTTTTCTTATTTGGCTATTATCTGTACTGGAATTTGAGCACTAAACAAGCTTTTTCTGAAAGTGGAGATGTATGCAATGGGTTCATTCCTTAAAGGGTTGTTCATAGTTGAGCGGAAGAACTGCTTTCAGATATGTTCATTAATGATATACTTCCAAAAGGGTTTTTAGTCTAGTTGTATTAATAATGGTCATCAAATAGGCATTTTGTTGCACATGTGAGTATTTGCATTTGATTTTTGATTTATTTATTTTTAAGCCTGGAAATTTATCAGAAATAGAATCAGGCATGACATTGCAAGGTGACTTAGGGCCAATCTAAGGAGTGTAATGTTCTTTTGGTGGTTTTTAATCCTATCTCCATCAGTCAATGCTCCACTTGGTTGCTTTTCTCCCATGGACTTTTTGGATCTCCTGCCCATAAGATCATTATTATTTAAACAAACCACCAACTCATCAGAAAAATCATGGTGGTGTGCAGTAGAATAATCAAAACACCGTAAAACATTACATACAGAGCAAATGACAAGCAATGAATCAAATAAATTATCTAAAAATGCTTGGTGAAACAAAAACATTTTCAGTAAGTGATGGAATATCAAAAGTGTAGAGGCCTGTATGATTGCTCCATAGGGACAGTATTACTGGGACAGTTAATGGTGCCATTATGCCGAAAGCTTTGATTCATGTTGAAAGTGGTTTTTTTATTTATTAAAAAGTGGCCTTCTTAGAAGCAGTAATGTGCAGTGAAAAATTGTGGAAAAAGTCCAGTTTTTCCCAAGTTGCTAGTACCTGGCAAGATCTGGTATTTGGATCATTTTAATATTCATGCCACCCAGAGTGAAAGATCAAAGATTCCACACTGAGTTCTCACATCAGATTTTTCATCTAAATACAATTTTTCCACATGAAAATCTGTATTAAGATGTTAATTTTTGACAGACGTCCTGATAGGGATTTTCCTCATTCGCTTGCACAATTTGTAAAGAATTATCTGGATTCCTAGCCAGTGGATCTGTACTCCCCCCTCCCCTGTCCCCCTATCTCTTTTACCTGACAGGCTATTAAAGATAAGATTGATGGGAAGATAAACTTTGTACTGAAGGTTCAATCAGTGTGATTGTTAGGACTGTCAGAAACCAGATAGTAACAAGGAATGCCATGTTTTGCTGAATTTGCTCAATAAGTGGAGATAATGCTTGAAAGGGGTTTTATAATTAATTTGTTAGTGATGCACTGTGAGAAATATATTGATTGGGCTAATTTACTCACCCTGTGAATGTGAATTTGGGTGCACGAGAGTCATTATGAAGTGCATTGGATGGAGCCTCAAAGACAGAGAAGCTTCCAAAAGTCACATTTTTGCCAGAAGCAAGATACTGGACAGGGTGTCGTGCTGTGTCAGGCTATCATTCCAATGAGTTTCCTTGGGGGGGAAAAAGTATATAGGCATGATTCAATACAGACAAGCAGCTTTCAGCATGCATTTTTGTAAAGAAAGGTCTGTGCTACAAGCTTGGGCTGAGACAATGCCACATTTTAACAGTCATGTGCTTTCCCCCAAAGGATCCTGGGAAGTGTAGTATGGTGAGAATTCTGTGGTTTATTCAATTATTTCCATACCACTTCCTACCAAAGCAATTTAACAATAAAAGCTTCAGCAAGGAATGGGGTGGGGGGAACCCATATATAAATGCAATAAAAACAATGTGGTTAGAATATTGGGCTAGGACCTGGAAGACCAGAGTTCTAATCCCCACTTCAGCCATGAAACGCGTTGGGTGACCTTGGGTCACCATCTCATAGCCTAAACTGTTATTCAAAGGGTGGTGGTGATGATAAAATGGGGTAAGGAAGACTGACATATGCCCTCTTGAGCTCCTTGAAGGACAGGTGGGATGGAACTGTCATAAACAAATAAAACAGAGCCGCTTAATGTTATAGGGATAATTAAAGGGATTTAATATATGAAAAACAATTTCAAATCCCATGCAGATCTACTGGGAGGGGGAAAAAATCCACTGTTGCAAAGGGAAGGTCTTCAAAAGATGTTCCGAAGGCAGTGGAGACAAGCACCTGCCTGATTGCAGTAAGAGGGTGTTGCAAAGCGTGGCTGCTGCCAAGCTGAGGGCTAATTTGCAACATGGTACAGAAGAGACCTCCTGATAAGTTGGTATCTGGTATTAGAGACACCTAGGCCACTCCTTCTCCCTACTACTCTGTCACTGAAATGCAGTTCCCTTTGGAGAGGGAATGAATATTACAAACCAGTTTTGGTTCAACAGGTGCTTATTGAGCTGCTTTCTCTCTGACATCTTTTGGGGCGCAGTCCATGACTAAATAGAACCTCCTGATTCAGAGACAATAATGCATCTCCAGATGTTGCTGGAGGTCAAACAGCAGAGTAGGGCTCTTGCCTTCATGTCGACTTGTAGGCCTAAAGAAATCAGGCCTCAAACAGGATGTTGGCCTATGTCTCATTACACTCCTGTGGATGCTGCTGCTTTGCAGCGACTGAGTAACAACTACACATTGGCCTCCTGTGTTACGTAAGCAAAACCTATGGATTACACTATAAATCTTACGGAGACACATCTCTGCAGCCTAATGTACACTGTAGTTACTGCACACAGTTGTGTCAGTCTGCTTTCATCCATGTGGAATCAGCTGCTGAGGTCAAAGCAAAAGGTCAACCATTTCATAAAGCCCCTTTTCTTGCAAACCATTGCATTGCAAGTCCAGCATATTTTCCCAGAAAAGTAGCAGCAGCAGCAGCAACCAGTGTTGCTTTGGCATGGAATCGTAGGTGGGGCCAGTTCAGGTAGCAATGATGGGTATTGTCAGTAGCTGGGGAAACTGCCAAGAGGAATGCTTATTCAGAGCTTTTCAGCCGCTGTTAAAAATAACCAGTACGTGGAAAGGCTTCCTAGGGGCCTATCTAATAGGCTTGATTCATGTATCTGTTCACTGGGGATGAGTGGATGTCCCCAGTTCCACTTTATCTCTGTTCTGTAGGTTGGCTCTGCTTCGTGTTCTGCTCTGCCTACCTTTCAGTTTAATTGCGAAAATTAATTTCAGAATTGGCTCCTGTGCTCTTTAGCTGCAATTTTCACTTCATGTCTGTGTTTTACTTACGGCCACCAATGCACGTGAGTGCAGATGTGCATTGAACAAAACGCTGCCCAAAGGGGAATGTTGGCTATCATTTGTCATGTCAAAATTCTGCTTTTGTGCAGAGTTTTTAATCAGCACACATTAGTAATCTGTAAGCGGGGAGAGGGATTTTTGTAGCAAACTGAGCAGTCTGAATCAAGTATGGAAATTTGCAAGTGTGAACAAATTGTATATCACTAACACAGTGCTGCTTCTCTAAAACCAAATAGATCATTCAGAACCTTAAAGGGCAGGTAGAAATTCAGATGGGAAGGATTTTGTAATATTTGTATTCCACTTTTCCAACAACAAATGTTGAGCTCAAAGCGGCTCGCAATAATCATAGCAGCAGTAAAAACAACAAACATTTCATTCTCTATAATACCAAACACAGTAGCATATAAAGCAAGCAAGAACAACAAATTAATCAAAACAATTAATACAGTTCAATAAACAACAACAAAATGGATTAGCTGTTGGTTATCAAATGCATTGACTTTCAACACTGCAATAGGTGGAAGCTTCATTCACTGTACATGAATTCAAGCATGTTTGCTTGAAACCCTGACTGTTCACTGCAAAACCCACATGCATAGCAGAGGATGATGGGTAGGATGATGGGCCAGACTGCTTGGGCCTCACTGTTGCTTCTGAAAATTTGTAGCAATGTATACAAGCTGTCTTTGGGAAAGCTCTTTACCGTTATCGAATAACTATTGTTACTATTCTAAGGAACTCGTAAGATATCCTAGGAACACAGTTGGAAAAGCACGGTTTATTATGATGCTATTTAAGCCCTGAAAGGCCTCTGGAGCTGCTTTGCTCATGTGTCAATTTATTTTTATTTTTAAGTGGGTTAAGCAGGCCATTTTATATCAAAACTCTGTAGCAACAGTTTTCCTAAGGAACTTCTAAACAGGTGGATACATTTTAGATTTCTCCATTGTGTCTTAAGGGGAAGAATTAGAACTTTGGGAGATGATCTTTTTTTCAAGTTTTGTAAACTTGTGCAGTGTGAGCTCCCTCCTCCTCACTTTCCAGGAGATCTTTCTTTGCTGCTTTGCCAAGGTAGCTACTTTAAAGTCCTAAACAGCCTCGGCCCAGTATACCTGAAGGAGCGTCTCCACCCCCATTGTTCTGCCCGGACGCTGAGGTCGAGCACCGAGGGCCTTCTGGCGGTTCCCCCATTGCGAGAAGCAAAGCTACAGGGAACCAGGCAGAGGGCCTTCTCTGTGGAATGCCCTCCCATCAGATGTCAAAGAGATAAACAACTACCTGACATTTAGAAGACATCTGAAGGTAGCCCTGTTCAGGGAAGTTTTTAATGTGTGACATTTTAATGTATTTTTAATCTTTGTTGGAAGCCGCCCATTATTATTATTATTATTATTATTATTATTATTATTATTATTATTATTATTATTTGCTTTGAAAACATGTCCCACCCTGGGAAAGATATCCTAGCTTAGGGGTGGGGCAAAATTGCAGTGCCTTGGATTTTCCTGACCAGGAGAGGGTCGTTTTTCAGAGCCTTGGGTTGGCTTGGGAAATTACCCAAGTTCTTTTTGGCTTTTCCTTGCCAAGGCCTGGGGGGCAGGAAAGCTCACCCCCTTCTATTCCTCTCTGGGTTGAAGCCTGGGTTCTTTGTTGATCCAGGATTCAAGTACAGTTTCATCAACAAGATGCTCAAAGGAGTCTCCCTCGCATAGTTGCTAGACAAGAGCTGTGCAGCGTGACATTTGGAGTCTGTGCTTATTTCTGCGTTTAATTGGAAGGAAGTTTTTGAGATACCTGTAAAACGGAAAGGGCTTTGATCATGTCTCCCTTCAAATATTCATGGGAAAGGAAAAACCTTTTTTTTTTTAATTTTGCCGTTGTGAATCATTGAATACAAGATCTCAGCAGTTTGTTAATTAAACCTCTCCTGTGCTGCTTTCCTGCCTGGCATTTGGCCTTGTTTATATGGACAAGAAAGGCACACCTGCTACCTGGTGCCTAAGCCCTTTTCCTTTATTTATGACACTGCAGCCTAGAATAAGCTGTTCTGTGTACTAAAAGCTGGGAAAGCAAACTAGCCTAATGAAACAATTTATTCTGATTTGGACACATTGATGGTTTGGGAGCTGCGTTGCTGCTAATTCTGATGGTAACGTATTATGGATGACAGTGAAATAATCAATATTTCTGTGATTGTGTGTGTGTGTGTGTGTGTGTGTGTGTGTGTGTATATATATATATATATATATATATATATATATATATATATATTACTTTAAACATGTGCACATAGCCTCTCCAGGAAATCAGAAAATAAACATTAAAACATTAAATGACAATGAAAAGAAATGGGGGGGGGGGAGTCAATAAAATGCAGCACTAGTGGTAGCAGCAGGAACACAAAGTTGCAGCGGCCACTCAGCAACCCTAAGCCTTTTTTGTATCCTGTCCAAAAAAAGCTGTAAGAACATGACAGCCATGGAATGCATTGGGGGCGTCATTCCACTTATTTTCATCAATTTCAGGAAAGGGACTGTGCCTTTCACAGATGCAGAACACACATGGCAGCTGGGTTTGCATGAGGAGAAGACACCTCTGTGGTTCATGTGAAAGCTTTTATGAATAATATCTTTTTAAAAAACCTAATTGCTGACCCATGCATTTGCTACAGAATTGATTAACTGTGTTCCCACTTCCAGTGAGCTACCAGGAGGCAGGCTGCAAAATTCTGAACAAGCTAGAAGCTTCTGTGTCATCTTCAAGGCTAGCCCTACACAGAGCACATTTCAGTAGACAATCCTAGATGTTACAAAAACATAGACAAGTGTGCAAATGTTCCCTTTTTGCTGAAAAGGAGCATAGTCTAGGTAATGGATAAGATTACTAAAAGGTACTTCTGGTCATCACCCAGGTTGATTCATTCTAAATCAAGGAGATTTAAAATCTGGTTACAGTATATATATGTGTGATGGGACGATGAGCTGCTTGTGCGTAAAATGCAAGTCCCTCAGAGTTTGATCAGGTTTTCAAACCTCTGCCTGTGACGGAGCCCCTCCAGCATGGCTGCGTCAATCACTAGTAGAATCCGAAAGTGGCTGCTTTCGGAAACGTTTCCAACATAAAAGCTCCTTAACGGAAACACGTCGTCTGGCCTCTCGGCGTGACAGTTTCCGTCGAGGTGTGGGTGTCCCTATAGGAGGTCCTGAGACCTCCCCACTGGTTTCGCTTGAAGCGTCTCTGAGCCATCCCTCCGACTCACTTTCCCTTGGAGTTCTTGCTCGCCCTCTACTGGTTCCCTCTTCCGCTGCTACTGCTCTCTCAACCTCAGGGAGCCTTTGCACCTGCGGCGCTTTAGATGTCAGTTCCCTGACATCCACCTCCCCTCCAGGGCCCCCTTCACCCCCTCCCGTCTCCTCTCCTACTGGCGGTGAGGAGGTAAAACCCCTGAAAGAACCTCCCTCATCTTCCGACGTCGCGAACACTTCCTTCCACTTGTTGCTGTTCCTACTCTCTAGGTACTCTTCGTCATCAGAGTCCACTCCATCTTCCAACTCCGACTCCGCGAACCCTTCCATTTCCTCTTCCTCATCGGTGGTGCCGAAATACTCCCTCCTAAACCTTGCTATAGGCTGAGGTTTCCTTGGGAACCTTTGGTGGAACGTTTCTGTTAAAACCTCGTCATTGACTTCCTCTGCACTTACCCAGGTGTTTTCTGACTCCGGTTCCCCTTCCCACGCCACCAAATACTCCACCTGATTACCCTTCCACCTGGAATCGAGGATTTCCGCTACATGGTTGCGGCGTTCCCTCTCTTCCAAGGCTGGTCCCCTGACGTGCTCCCCTTCACGTCCCCCCCTGTATGGTGACAGTAACGACCTGTGGAACACTGGGTGCAATTTCATGTGGTTGGGTAATCGGAGTTTGAAAGCTACCGGGTTGACCTGCTGAATCACCTCAAAGGGTCCCAATCTTCTGGGCCTCAGTTTCTTACAACCCCCTTTGAACGGCAACCCTTGGGTTGACAACCACACTTGATCCCCCACCCTTATGGTTTCACCTTCCCTTCTGTTCTTGTCTGCCTGCTTCTTATATTGTGCCTTGGCCCTTTCTAAGTTGAGCTGGAGCTGCTGATGGATGGCTTCCATCTCTTCTACAAAATGTTCAGCCGCTGGAACGCTCCATCTCTCCCCTCCTTCCCCTGGAAATGCCCTGGGGTGACACCCGTAATTAGCCAAAAAGGGACTCATCCCTGTGGACACATTCTCCGCATTATTGTAGGCAAATTCTGCCAACGCCAACTTTTCGACCCAATCGTTCTCTCTGTCATTGACATAACACCTAAGATATTGTTGAAGAATGCCATTTGCCCTTTCCGCCTGCCCGTTGGTTTCAGGGTGCCGGGCAGTTGAAAAATTAACTTCCACGTGTAGCAAGCTCATGAGCTTCCTCCAGAACCTGGAAGTAAATTGTTTGCCTCGATCTGAGATCACCCTCGAGGGAGCCCCGTGCAACCTAAAGATATGTTCCACAAACAACTTCGCCGTTTCTTCCGCTGTGACTGCATGTGAGCATGCTACAAAATGGCACATCTTAGTTAACAGGTCTACTACTACCATGATGGCTGTTTTCCCCTTGGACCTTGGCAGATCCGTCATAAAATCTATTGATATCGCTTCCCAAGGCCGTTCTGGTGTGGGTAAAGGTTCTAATAACCCTGCCGGCGCCCTTCTTTCCCCTTTGGCTCGCTGACATTGGTCACACCCTCTTACATACTCCCTTACATCTTCCCTCACCTTAGGCCACCAAAATTCCCTGGTAACCAACCACATGGTTTTGTGTTGCCCAAAATGTCCCGCCGTGGGGCTATCATGCAACTGCTTGAGTACTCTCCCCCTCAATTCACCTTCGGGTATATACAGTGCCCCTTTGTAATACAATGCCCCATTTCTTTCCTCAAAACCTCCGGCGCTCTCGCCCTCCCCCCTGAGACCTCTGAGCTTATCCTGGGCATATTCATCATTTTCCGTTTCCTCCACCAGTTCCCGTTGCCCCACCAGCGCCGCCCCACACACCCAGCGGTCCTCCGGGATGACATGTCTCTCTTCGATCACCTCCTCCCCTTCCCAATATTCTGGCTTGCGTGAGAGCGCATCCGCCCTGACGTTTTCTGGGCCTGGCACATAACAAATCTCAAAGTTAAATTTGGAGAATTCCTGTGCCCATCTCACTTGTCATTGGTTGAGCACTCGAGCTGTTCTCCAATACTCTAAATTTTTGTGGTCGGTGCACACTTGCACCTTGTGTTGTGCCCCAATTAATAAATGTCTCCACCTCCGGAATGCTTCGTGAATGGCAAGTAGTTCCCTGTCATACACCGTGTAATTCCTCTCGGACTTATTCAGTTTCCGCGAGAAGAATGCACACGGTCTCCACTCCGACGCACTCCTCCCCGGTTGAAGAAGGACCGCCCCTATAGCCCGGTCGGATGCATCTGTTTCCACTCTCATGGGTTTTTGTAAATCCACATGCAGAAGTTGTTCTTCCGAGGCGAAAGCCCTTTTCAGTTCTTCAAAGGCTCGATCCGCCTCCACCGTCCAAACAAATTTCTTCTTGCTGCTGAGGCAGTCGGTGATGGGCGCCGTCAAGTGGGCAAAGTTCTTGATGAACTTCCGATAAAAGTTCCCAAACCCCAAGAATCTTTGCACGTCCTTCTTGGTCTTCGGTGTCTTCCATTCCAGTACCGCTTGAACCTTGCCTGGATCCATGGCCAATCCCTTGTCTGACAAGCGGTACCCCAGGAATTCCACCTCCTTGGTATGAAACTGGCACTTCTCCAGTTTCACCCACAGCTGGTTGGCTTGCAGCCTGCCCAACACTTCTCGAACGTCCCTCACATGCTGTTCCTCATCTTCCGAATACACCAACACGTCGTCTAAAAAGGCCACACAGTTCTTGTAGAGCAAAGGTCCCAGAACGTGGTTTATAAAAGCTTGAAAACAGGCGGAGCCCCCTTGTAGACCGAAGGGCATAACGAGGTATTCAAAGGCTCCCAAAGGGGTAAACATGGTGGTCTTCCATTCATCTCCCTTCCTTATGCGTATCAGATTGTACGCCCCCCGCAGGTCCAGTTTTGTAAAAATCTTTCCCTTCCTTACTCTGGTCAAAATGTCGTCAATTCGGGGCATAGGGAAAGCCAGGGGCTCCGACACTGCATTGAGGGCCCTGAAGTCACACACCAGTCTCGGTTTGTCTGTGTTCTTTTTGTCCACAAAAAACACTGGGCTGCCCCCCACCGCTCGGGACTCTCTGATGAAACCTCGCTTCAAGTTTTTGTCAATGAACTCCCTCAGCTCCTGCATCTCCCTGTCTGACATGGCGTACAGCTTGCCTACTGGGAGTTGGGCCCCTGGGAGTAGGTTGATTTGACAGTCAAAGGGTCTATGCGGTGGCAGTTTGTCTGCTTCCCTTTCGCTGAATACGTTGCTCAGATCTGCGTATTGCGGGGGCACCTTCCCTTTGCCCATCACTTCCATCCCCGCTAGGGTGACTCTGTCTCCTCCCGAGACCTTCCCCTCCTTGCAGTGTTCTAGGCAATGCGCTGACCCAAAGGAGACCACCCTCTGATGCCAGCCCACTAGCGGATCGTGTAGCGCCAGCCAGCTCATCCCCAAAATGATGGGCGCTCCTCCCAGGATGGCCACATTAAACGCTATCTGTTCGGTGTGCCTTGCCACTCTCATTATCATCGGGACAGTCTGTTGGCTAACTTCTCCCCCCAACAGCTCTCTGCCGTCAATCGTAGTCACCTGCAAGGGGTTACTTAAAGGGATGGTCTGTATCTGGTGCTCAGCTGCAAACTCCTTACTCATGAAATTACAGGAGCTGCCTGAATCCAAAAGCGCCTTGACCTTTAGTGGGTGTCCGTTTGGCAGTTCTAGTAACACCTCTATCACTAAAGCAGGTCCGGGAGGTTCTGGCATGGGCACTTTCATTGCTCTTTGGCCTGGCTGCTGTGCCCCGACGGTGGCAGCCAGGCGTTGGCTTTTACTTGCTCCTTGCTTTCCTCTTCCTTTCCCCCAACAGCTCCTGCCATCCCTTGCCATTCCTTTCTTTGTGGGCAGACTCTGGCAAAGTGCCCTGGCTGTTGGCAGAGATAACATCTCTTGGCGCTCTTTCCCTCCTTCTTCCGCCCTTCACTGGGATTTGAAACTGCGCGCGCCCGCGCTGTTCCAACTTCCATCGGCTCTGCCGGCGGGAAAGATGGCTCTGGAATGTCTGGAATGCGGAACTCCCTCCAACGGTCTCCTTTCCCTTCCCGCCTTTCCAAAGCCCTCGCCTCCTGGCGCGCTCCTATGGCCAGCGCAGATTTGGTTAATTGGTCCATAGACTCCGCCCTGGGCCCCCGGGAAAGCTCATCTTTGACGGTTGAAGAAAGCCCCTCTTCGAAAAGCATTTGGATGGGCTCCGCCGATAGGTCCCACCCCAATTTATGAATCAGCATAGTAAATTCAGTCCAGTACTCACGGACAGATCTGCTTCCTTGCTGGCAAGCCATTAACTGCCTTCGCACCACCCCCTGCTCAATATCGCTGGAAAACATCAGGTCCATGGCACGAAAAAACTTCCTCGTGTCCTTTAAGATCTCATTATTCGCTGCCATCAGGGGTCTAACCCAATCTTTCGCCCCGGATTCGAGATGGCCAATCACATACGCCACTCGCGATTCCTCGTCGGGGAAGTCATCAAACTGCAAGTTTAGAGCGTATTGCATCTCTGTTCTAAAGGCATGATAGTTCCTGGGATCCCCCCCGAATTTCTGCACCAATCCTGGTACCTTTCTGGCGAGCGGGGTGGTTTTCTCCTTTCCCTTTTCTGCATCCTGAGCCCTCCTCTCCTCAAGCCTCGCCGTTTGCAGCGCCAACTGGATCTCCAACGCTCTGTACCTTTCTTCCAGGCTTGGACCCCCTCCAGCTGCTCCTGCACCCCCGGTTCCGGCTGGGTTGCTCATGATGCTTCTCTCTGCACAAGCTGGCTTTCGGTGACTTTCGGATTGCTGTGATGGGACGATGAGCTGCTTGTGCGTAAAATGCAAGTCCCTCAGAGTTTGATCAGGTTTTCAAACCTCTGCCTGTGACGGAGCCCCTCCAGCATGGCTGCGTCAATCACTAGTAGAATCCGAAAGTGGCTGCTTTCGGAAACGTTTCCAACATAAAAGCTCCTTAACGGAAACACGTCGTCTGGCCTCTCGGCGTGACAGTTTCCGTCGAGGTGTGGGTGTCCCTATAGGAGGTCCTGAGACCTCCCCACTGGTTTCGCTTGAAGCGTCTCTGAGCCATCCCTCCGACTCACTTTCCCTTGGAGTTCTTGCTCGCCCTCTACTGGTTCCCTCTTCCGCTGCTACTGCTCTCTCAACCTCAGGGAGCCTTTGCACCTGCGGCGCTTTAGATGTCAGTTCCCTGACAATATGGAAGGAATTTAAATCAAGTTTCCAACTTCCTAATTAATATTTCCTAAATAACCATACACATGGATTGGTTGCTATAACAGTTAAAGTATACCACCCAGCAACCAAATAAATGGGTATAATCCAAAATATCTGCTTATGGAAACAATCAGTTTCTGTATGGTTTTCTCTGTGCACAAAAAAACCCACCCTTCTCAAAGACCTACTTCAAAACCTAGAGGCCCGGGATTCTAATAAAATGAATTAATGACATTCTATGTCACACAGAACACTAGATCTCAAAAGTCAGTATATTTTTGACCTTTTTTTTACAGATTATTTTTTTCAAGTTTTACTCAATTTGACTGCTGCAATAAGGTGGTGCCAGGAATCAAATCATGGGCTGACTTACTGAGTTGTCTGAATGAGCACTCCCCCAGTCCTGGAGCAAAAGGGGGTTGGGTTGCTGTGTAATTCATTTATTTATTAGCTTTACCTCCTTTTCTACCCAGTAGACTCAAAGTGGGTTGCAGAAGTGTCTTGGCACACAGTTCCAGAATCATTGATCTGAAGACTGCAAATCCTGGCTTCTAGACTCTACTGCTCACCTCCCCGAATGCAGTTCTTTGGCCAAAGTCTCTCACTTAATTGAAATGCAGCAGTTTTATAACTTGTTTGCTGCAGTACACGTGAGACATACTCTGGTGCTCCCCAGCCCCTTTCTTTCCGATTATTGATTGCGTAGTCTGACTTGGTGCTACTAGGGGGAGTTGTGATATTGCCTCATTTCATCATGTATACTGTGACATATCAAAACTGTACCTTTCTAATTTTTATTTTTGTTTTCTGAAGCAAAATGTCACTAAAGCATAAAAGCTGAATGGAAGGGTAAAAAGAAACAGAGGCGCATGAATGGAATTATATGGCTTGACCTAGTTTTCCATAACGGACTGAATGGCTGCAGTGAATGCTTTTGTAAATTGAAAAAAAAAATGGGAAGTGCCACTAATGTATGAATTTATATAATAAATGGAAGCTGAAGAAGGAAACCTTAACGCTGCAGTTTGACTTCACCCCCGGAGGCACACTCCATTGTTTCTTGAGACATACGGATGCCAGCAAAAAGGGTGTCCAGCTGAAAAAGAGGACAGGCCTCCTCAACCTTTAACAATTGTGTAGAAGAGGGAGTTTCAGCCTGTGTAGCTGAATGACAAGCAAACTGGGCTGCACTGAGTCAGACCAGGTTGGACAGCATTGCCTGCTCTAAATAGTGTTGACACAAGCCTCCCAAGTTCCCAGGCTGAGGCTTTCCACATTGCTACCAGAGATCCTTTTAAACTGGAAATTGGACCTTTGCTTATACAAGGCTTCTGCTCCACCAAAGAGCTGAGACCCTTCTCCACTGCAGCTTGTTTTGCAATTGTAAGATTGACATTTCCCAGGCTATTTTCTTTGCAGGATGAAGAGTTGTTTTGATTCACAGTTGCATCTGTAGTCCTTACTTGGCAATCAGTAGGATTTACATCCAAGTAGATGTAGTTAGTATTAAGCTGTAGTAGGTCTGGCATAGGTAGGCAAACTCGGCCCTCCAGATGTTTTGGGACTACAATGCCCATCATCCCTGACCACTGGTCCTTATAGCTAGGGATCATGGGAGTTGAAGGCCAAAAACATCTGGAGAGCCAAGTTTGCCTATGCCTGCTGTAGGTGTTCCTTTAAAAACTAATCTTGCCAAAGTATTCTCTGTCTATATCAACCTTGGGTAGTATTCTATATAAGTATACACACATACGCACACCCTCATCCTCTCTCAGGTTTATATGCAGCTTCTAAGGTACCATATCATGCCGCAGTTGAGACCAAGCCATAGGCATGGTGAAGAATTACGGAAAATTGTCATCTTTCTAATTCACAAAGGATGGAGGGAGGAAAAAGCTCTGTGGAACCACTTCTTACAATGCAGCTGTAATACCTTTGCATGCTTCTGGCAACGCTTTCATCTTTGTACTTCAAAGTAATCTGTATGAGCCACATATCACTGGGGAAGTCTTGAAACCAGCAGCCCTCAGACACATTTTATCCCTGCGTTCTGCGTGGAAATATTAAATAGTGAATATATGGATTTGCCTTATGTACTGAATCAGGACATTGGTCTGTCTAGCTCAGTATTGTGTGTTTTCACTGCACATGGCAGCCAAGTCAATAGGTGGAGGTGTTTTTGTCACTTTGCTTTGTAAAGACCCTTTAAGTGGAGATGCTCTGGATTCAGCCTGGGACCTTTTGTATGTCAATAATATGTTCTACCTGATATTCAGCCCACTCGTCTTCAGATTGCATTCATGAAGTTCCATCATGAGGCATTTCAAAAACAAGAAGCTGTATTTATCTCACATCCTTCTCTAAATGGCATATTCAAATCTGGTTCAGCTTAGCATCAGACTGATGGTCCAGTTATTCGAACATCCTTTTTCCAACTTAGTGGGGTAGGAGGGCTGAAAATAATGTCAATATATTTCACATCTGGCAACCAATGCACCCCTTTGGTTTTAGATGAGTTTAAAAAGCCCAGGACACAAATTTTCATGGCCTTCTAGTAGCTATGGTGGCTCATTTACCAGAAGTAGTATATTAAGTGTTAACTCTGGAAGTGTATACTTGTTTCTGACCAACTAAGCCTCCTAACGTATATTTTGCTCCAGGAGGCTTTGTTTGGTCATAATTGAGTATACACTTACAGAGTTAACACTAAATACTGTACAGCCGTACCTTGGAAGTCAGAATGGAATCCGTTCCGGAAGTCTGTTTGACTTCCAAAACGTTCAGAAACCAAAGCACGGCTTCTGATTGGCTACAGGAAGCTCCTGCAGCCAATCAGAAGCTGCGGAAGCCCTGTCACATGTTCGGCTTCCGAAAGAATGTCTAAAAACTGGAACACTCATTTCCAGGTTTCGATCGTTCGGGAGTCAAAACGTTCGAGAACTAGGCTGTTGAAAACCAAGGTATGACTGCACATTACTTCAGGTAAAAGAGCCATCATACCCGTTAGACAGCTGTGAAAATTTGCATGCCGGGCTTTTGAGACTTATCTATTCATGTACGATCAGAAACCAAAGGGGCAGATTGCTTGCCAGATCCTTTTAAGGACATGCATACCCAGGACCTGAAAGCCTTCTGGAAAATCCTCTGGAATTTCAGATGCCTCAGCTTCTAGTGGGTGAATTCAGGGAAATAGTTAATATAGAATTTACTGCAGTACATGCACAAGTCATCTATCATTTCTCCTCCAATCCAATTCACAAAATAACTGAAATTATTAAGTAAAAGGGGGGGAAAGATTTTTATTTTAGAAAGACACACACACTGTCCACCGTTGCTTGCGATCCCTCTAGCAAGGTCATGAAACAAACGACAAAACAAATGGGGGGGGGGTTAAAATTGCTTGACATTCTCCATGGGAGGGCTGTGTTCCAGCAGTTCTCGTGGAATAAGAAACAGTGAATTAGTGCACACAAATGATCTAGGTTAGGTTTCTTCCATCATTTAGAGGGACTCAGTTTACCATTCGTGAAGACTTCCAAATCTTACGTTGTAGCAAGCAGGTTATTTAATTTGTTCGATTCTTTCCATATATCTACCACTATTCCTAACAGATTACTGTTTATAAATGTCTGCACACAATATTTTGCTCTTTGTGTTAAGGCCACAAAAAGGAAGATTAACAGAAGACTATGGTTTGTTTACCTTAACTCCAGTTTTCTGCATTTTAGACACCAGCCCAAATGCCTGTTGTAAACAATTCACACAGCATAACAATGGGGACACCTAATCCTCCTCTATAGCCATCTAAAGCAGCAGCTATCATCACATCTGCTGTAGGTAAATTCCATGAGTAAATATGTATTATGTGACCTATAATGTTCTTTTGTCTTGTCCTGAAGCTGCTGCCAATCAGTTTAAGTGGAGGAAAGGGAAAAGAGTTGGTGTTGGTGGAGGAGAGAACTTTCTCCATGTCATTCACAATGTTTATAAATGGATCTACACAAATGTGCTTGCCACTGATGAATTCAGTTGATTACTGTGGCAATATCTCCTGAAGGGCAGCGAGATAGTTCAGATTTCCCCATGACATCGGATAGGATCAGAATGCAGCATATAAATGGTTTTACGTGTTTTACCCGATTTTAATGGTGTTGCAAATTTTTGTTCAAAGATCAGCAGTTCCACCTTTGAGTTCTTTTAAGACCAATTGAGTGAAAGCCATTTGGCCCTGCCAACTTGTTGATTTGTAATTTGTCAATCACATCATCTTTTTTCTATAACACCATCTTTCCCTCTCTATTTGACATTGCTCCTCTGATACCTATTCTAAAAACAATGTTCTGGTGGGTTTATGTCTCCAACATCTTCCCCAGTTAGGGCCAATGTAAAGAATTCATTTATCCTCTCTGCAATGTTTGTTATTCAGTTAACTAAAAGTTGTACAGCCCTCCAGGGTGGTTTGTTTTTCTCTGATGCATTTAAAGATTTGATCTTGGGTTGTTCTTATGCCTTCAGGAATTTCCCTCTTCATATTCCTTGCCTTATCGCTGATGTGTTTGCTTTGCTAAAGCTTGTTTGTTTGTTTTCTTCATTTTGGAATAGCTTCCACTTTTGAAAGAAAGTTTTTGGGTTGTTTTTTTTTGAATTTGCTATTTAGACCATGTTGGCAACCTCTTAAAGGGATCTTTTTCTTTTACCTGATTGTATGCATTTCTATCTAGGCCCTTATTAGTGGTTTTGAATAGAACTGCAATATTAAATCAATTCATTAAGCAGATCCATCATTTTAAAAAACACTTTGATAGACTAAAATAATAATCCCCAGGTAAACAGGCAGCAGATTTTTTTTTGGGGGGGGGGAGGCAATTGATATTAATAACATTCTGTTTTCTCATGCGTAATACATACCTTAAAAGTGTCTTTCCCTCCTGCAGGTGTGAAAGAAGGGGAAATATTTTCCCAATTCTGACACCTCTATTTTGATTCCTACATCACAGGGGTTGGACTAGATAACTCTTGGTGTCCCTTCCAATTCTACAATTCTATGATTCTGTTTCCTATAACATATGCATGCATCTTCTAGAAGGTTTGCCTTTTAGGAGAATCATTTTTCATTAAAATAGTTTGTGCAGATTCAGTCAATTAATTAATCAAAAACTCATACATTTAAAGAGTTCTATGAGTGGGTGAGCAAGCCCTGGTTTTGAATGACCTTGGAACCTTTTGGAGGGACTACAGCCTTCCTGAATCTCCTTTCAATTTCCAATTTACTAATCAGCATTTTTGTATTACCATCAACAACATTATCAGCCGCAGCATCCAATTCCTGGCTTTCAGGTCATTTTTCATTCCAGTATATGGTCACACTTCCTTAGCCTTTGGGCAACAGTTGCAACTCTAACGAGATCCTGGCACTGCTCAGTATTAAATCAAGAGTTTTCTCCCGTCTTGTTGGTTCCATGGCTATTATATGACACAGTCATTTATCGTATGTAGAAATGTTGTCCCTTTGTCATGACCTGAATGTACATTGACCCGATCAATGTGAGGATAATTGAAGTCACCCATTATCACTGTATTTCTGCTTCTGGTTGTTTCCCTGTCTTGAGATCACCCATCACTAGAGCTGTGCTCTAGAGGCCCAGTGTTTTATTCCCAGTACTGTATTACTTTTCTCAGCTGGTTCACACATGCATCTAGATGACCTAGTATCTCCTGACTTAAATACTGATCACCCAGCTCCCATCTAAATGTCTGAACTGATCCCCTTGAGAGGCTTGTGTTTGGAGCAATGTGAGATCGTAGGTGGTGTGCAAGTTCTGTAGCATGGGTTCTGTGATAGCTGTCAGTTACACAGGTCGTTCATCATTTGATGCTGCAGGTCTGGTTTACGCATGTAGCAGGATGAAGTGGCAAAATGAACTGCTCTACTTCGGACTGCAGGTTTGGTGATGGTGGTGAAATCACTTTAAAAAAAATAATGTTAAAAACTTTGTTTAGAAACTCATTGCAAGTAGAAAACAAGCACAAAGTGTTGGGCTTGAATACTTGTTTCTGATTAGCTGGCTTTCTGTTTGCAGGGATGTGTTTTGCTTTTTAACAGGGAGCATTCAGGGGTGGCATCCCTCTCTTCAGCATTTCACTGCCCAAGATCCACCTCATTCTGCTACCTGCCTAGACCCATCCAAGTAGCTCCAGTAATGTGTGAAGGAGCCCTTAGATAGAATCTATGTGATGACAGCTGCAGTGTGAAAGTTGTCAGATTGCCCTCTTCTCCAGCAAAGTTATTCCCTTAGGGTATATAAGAAGCTGCATTGGTAGGTGTAAATTGCCCTTGACCTTTTCTCAACAACCAGTTCAGATTTCAAGACCTCAGATCTTTCTCTTGGGTTCTGACTGACAGTGTCATTGAACTAGCTCCCCGACCGAGGGACAGGAACGGATGCTCGCAGTCATTCTGTCTGAAAGAGACCAAAATGTACTCTTCTGAGTTCTTGCTGTCTCTTTTCTCCATTGTACTTAATCCATGAAAAGGGCTGCTTAAAAGGGAAGAACAGGAAAGTTTGTGCCCTGAGCTATTCCACTGCATTTCCTTTTAATATACCTGAAAGTGGTTAGATTCATAGAAACATCTTCCCAGTGCTTGCATACCTATATACATAAATATCCTGGAATTAAATAGCCTTATGATAGCCATAAATAAATGTGATTGCCACCCATGGCTTTTCCATGCAGATGAAAGAAGCTCTTTGTTCAGCCCTGTCATCCCAGGGAAAAGGTATTCCTCTGGAAAGTTAACCAGAATAATATTTCTCCATCTAAATCATTTTTGACTGGTTGAACTAATGTGTGGAAGAAAAAAAGGTCAGCTCACCTGTTACCAGGATCATTTGTGTAACCATCCTATAGCAACAGAGAATTGTAAGTTGCTAGAACAATCTCTGAAATCCTAGAATATGATATGGGAAATTAGGCAATTAGATCAAGGGATAGGCAAATCTGTCAGTTTTTCTTTTAGTTTCTCTGTTTTTCATTCTTAAATCTTAAATTAGATTCTCAATATTCATTTGCATTCTTTTAAACAGTCATTGA
The DNA here is from genome assembly GCF_964234715.1 of Podarcis melisellensis. Classification (NCBI taxonomy): domain Eukaryota; kingdom Metazoa; phylum Chordata; class Lepidosauria; order Squamata; family Lacertidae; genus Podarcis; species Podarcis melisellensis. The sequence continues at coordinate 82,047,274 of NC_138537.1, forward strand.
AAAAATTTACCTGCATTTTAGTGTGAGTTTATCTTAGTATACACCCAGCCTCCCAGAGTGGCTAGGGCAAACCAGTTGGATGGGTGGCACTAGATATTAAAATTCTTATTCTTATTGCACATATGTCTATGCAGTTTTGCCTAATATATACATTTTTGCAAACTGTTTTCCTCTACCCTATTATATGCAGTTTTGTACATGTCACTTGACAGGCGCACTGCACTGCAAAATCTGGAAAATGTGAATTATGCAGGTTCACAAATGATATAAACTTCAAACCTGGGTGATTAGAAATAAATACTGAAGTTTTACAACCTGTGAGGTTTTCAAAAGGTCTGCTTTCTAAGGAGGCAAATGGTAGTTGTTCAAACTAAGGGCGAGCATCTTCCTCACATTTTCTTGCCAAGCTCCTGTGCCTTTGGTGCATAAAGCAAAACCTTGCCAGGAGTAGTTCATGTGCTGGTTATTTCAAGACTGGATTGCTGCAACACACTATGTGTGGGACTTCCCTTGTGCTTGATCGGGAAGCTGTAGTTAGTGCAGAATGTTGCAGCACGATTTCTGGCAGGAGTGAGGCCTTGTCAGCATATAACACCTGTGCTCAGAGACCTGCACTGGTTGCCAATTTGCTACCAGGCCCAGTTCAAGATGTTACTATTTGTATATAAATCCCTTAACAACTTGGGACTGCTATACCTACAAAATCGCCTTGCCCCACATTTGTCCACTGGACCACTTCAATCACTGGAATTGGCACGGCTACATAATACCCGTTCTGTGTGTGTATTAACTCCAACATTTAGTGTGGCGGCGTCTGCACTTTGGAACTCCCTGCCTCTTGAGAATCAAGCAGGTGCTCTCACTGTACTCTTTTCGGTGCCTACTATTACTGTTAAGACAAGCCAAACCCAGATGCTTAGAAAGTTGAGGTACTTTTTAACCTGCTTTAGTATTTTAACTTTTTTATGTTTTAAACTATGGTTGTGAATTTTATTGTTTTATATGATCAAGTTTTTTATGATCAAGTGGTATATAACTATAATGAAACAAACAAATTGCACCATAGTACTAATGGACAATCTACAGGCTAAATAGGACAAACTGGGTAAAGCTTGGATGCCTTTGTTTTGTCTAAACTGTGCTCTCCGAGGTTCTCATTCTCTCTCTCAAACCCAGGAAGCATTACTGTGATACACTTTGAGACAGAGCTGATGTTATATATATATATATATATATATATATATATATATATTGCATCGAAAGATGCATTTTCAGCAAAGTAGGCAGCTGAGTAGAAGAAAATCGATGTTTTTGAGGGAGTTGTACAATCCATGCACTAGCCCCAAGGCGCCATCCATGCTCAAGGAGGTTTGAAATTTAAATGCATGCCTTTTCAGTCCAGTCCCATTTTGCAAACCCCTCTTTTTTTGTTTGTTTCCTCTCCACATCTCCTCCAGGGGCCCCATCCTCCGTGTCTGGAAGTGAAGTGCAAATCACTAAAAGTGTGTGTGTGTGTGTGTGTGTGTGTTTGGAGGGCAGGGGAGGCTGACTGTAGCAGATGAAAGTCGCTCTGCGTTTGTATGTACGCAGCTTCTTTATTCTGCGAGGAGGAGGCAGGCTGTAGTCAGTGAGGAAAAATACTTTTAATATACTCAAAGGCGTTTGGGTGCTTCCAAGCGGTGGCCTAATTTGCAGATGGGTTACTGAGATGCTACAAGCAGATAGTTAGCAACTGTTTGTTTATCAGATTTTCCCAGGAAAGGGTAAATCCGGATTAAATGGGAGAGGGGGAAATACATACTGGCATTTTGATGCCAATGATGGGCTTGTAGATGTTGCAAAATAATAAAAAATGCTTATGAGAATCATCAATCCCACAATAAGGACCTGTCCAGAAGCATTGTCAGTTTACTGTTCTGTATCTTGCCCTATAGGGACGCGGGTGGCACTGTGGGTAAAAGCCTCAGCGTCTAGGGCTTGCCGATCGAAAGGTCGGCGGTTCGAATCCCCGCGGCGGGGTGCGCTCCCGCTGCTCGGTCCCAGCGCCTGCCAACCTAGCAGTTCGAAAGCACCCTTGGGTGCAAGTAGATAAATAGGGACCACTTTCTAGCGGGAAGGTAAACGGCGTTTCCGTGTGCAGCTCTGGCTCACCAGAGCAGCGATGTCACGCTGGCCACGTGACCCGGAAGTGTCTTCGGACAGCGCTGGCCCCTGGCCTCTTGAGTGAGATGGGCGCACAACCCCAGAGTCTGGCAAGACTGGCCCGTACGGGCAGGGGTACCTTTACCTTTACCTTTATCTTGCCCTATAACACATAGAATCATATGAATGGGAATGTAAGTATTTTCATCTGTGAAATGTTAGAGGCAGACATTGTTAGTCAAACAGCAATCATAGAATCATAGTAGAGTTAGAAGGGGGACCCAGAGAGTCATCTAGTCCAGCCCCCTGCAATGTAGGAATTTCAACTAAAGCATCCTTGACAGATGGCCATCTAACCTTCTTAAAAACCTCCAAGGAAGGAGAGTCCACCACTTTCTGATGGAGTCCATTCCACTCTGACTAAAGCACAATGGTGCAGGTTGAACTGAGGAGTGCTGGGGCATCATCATCTTCATCATAATCATCATTTTATTTGTATGCCACTTTTCCATAGTTAGAGGGATGTGGGTGGCGTTGTAGTCTAAACCACAGAGCCTAGGACTTGCCGATTAGAAGGTTGGTGGTTTGAATCCCCGTAATGGGGTGAGCTCTCATTGATCGGTCCCTGCTCCTGCCCACCTAGCAGTTCAAAAGCATGTCAAAGTGCAAGTAGATAAATAGGTACCGCTCCGGCAGGAAGGTGAACGGCGTTTCTGTGCACTGCTCTGGTTCGCCAGAAGCGTCTTAGTCATGCCTGGCCACATGACCCGGAAGCTGTACGCCAGCTCCCTCAGCCAGTAAAGCGAGATGAGCGCCGCAACCCCAGAGTCATCCACAACTGGACCTAATGGTCAGGGGTTCCTTTACCTTTACCTTTCCATAGTTAGAACCGCACTCAAGGCAGCTTTACCTAATTACAAAAGTAGCCATAATCAATCAATCAATCAATCAATCAAAAGTAGACAAGAAAAAGGAATGGTTTACACCCAAATTATAAGATTTAAAAATAAAGATACAAAAAATCAATTTCATTAACATCAACAAAAACCTGCAACAAAAGCCCCTAAAGAATACCCCAGCTCCTAGCACAGGCTCCAATCCTTTAAAAAATAATAATTGTTTTAGTGCATTCCATGTTCCCTCCCATCTGGGTTGCGGGAGTAAGTGGGAGGCTGGTTGCTGCAGCTACTGGCGAGTAAGACCCACTGACAGCACTGGAGGAGTGTTATGTTGCATTTGGGTAAGGAAGGTGTTCTGAGAAGCTCTCTTGGGCGCCCCTGCCTTGTAATCTCAAGCGTGGTTGCATCATCTACAGTAGAGATGGAGAATACAGGTCCCTTCAGGTGCTAATGGACAGCAACTCCAAATATCCCCAGACAGCACGGCCGCTTGCCAGACATGATGGCGGTTGTGGTTCAGAAACCTCTTGATGGTCCTCGACTCTTGAACTGCATGTTCAAGGAGTTTAAATACAAAGCATTTTAAATTCCATGGCAGCTGGTAAGTTCTAAATGCCCCCACGCCCCAAAACGAGAGCCCAGATCTTCTGTGGATTTGTCTTCTGCAGCAACCTCTGGCCCATCAAACTAAACACAACCCATCCAAGGGCTCAGTAGGCTTATTATCCTTGCTGACTGCCTAGGAATATTGCCATACATGGTTGAGGGATGTAATGTAGCTCATTGAGTGGACCACAAGTTGTGCAGGCTGTTGCACAGGCAGGTCAAAGCACTCGATGTCAGTGACACACTGAATTAAAAACCTTTTATTTCAGTATCTTCCTTACTAACTAAACCAGTTCTCCAAGGCAGAGGAGGACATTGTTCTCTGTCTTCCTTTTGTGTTTGGCCATGGCTGAGTGACTATTAACATATTGTTTATCTTCTCATAGTTTGCTTGGTCTCTTAGGCTCAAACTATATTTAAGGAGACTTCCATGTTCTTTTTTGTTTGCTTGCTGCCTGAGGCAGCTTAAGTGGCAATGACAGAAGGGCAAGGGGAGGTTTAACCCTTCTCTCGCTGGTCCTTTTCTTGCTTGAAATCACTCTCTGGAGTTGTTTGGGAGAAGAAAGCTGCTGTGAGTGCAGGTACCTTTGCTACTGAGACAATAATAATCCCCTTCCCTGGCTACTGGGAACCCCCATCAGGACTGATGCAAACATGTGAAGGAGGAAAAGAATTCTTCCTGCCTGACAGCCTGTCCCATGTGTCCAGTGATTAGACTGTGAGGGAAACTCCATGACCTGAAATTGGACTGTTAGATGTACAAATACACCCCCTTTCAGACATTCCGACTGTTGTCTCTAACTAGGGTTGCATTCAGACATGGGAATTACTGAGGAGGGAAGCTCTTTATTCCGTTTTCTCTGTGTTTCCTTACCTGATCACTTTTGCATCTGATGTGATCTTGCATCTGACGTGAAAGCCGCTTCTGGAAATCTAGCGGGATAATAGTAATTCCCATGTCTGAATGTACCCTAAGTTCTACTCAAAGTAAACCCACTGACAGTAAGGGGCCCAAGTTGGTTATGTCTGTTAATTTCAATGTGCCTACTCTGAGTATGATTCACATGGATGAACAAGGAGCTCTGAGCCTTGGGCAGCCTTTTGTACCCTATTCTGCTTTCTGGAACTTTGCTGATGTGTCCTATCAATTGTGACTTCCCCATGAGTGAGTGAGGCAGTCAATAGTGAGGCACTTTCCATAGTTATCCATCTAAATAAAATTACATTATGTATAAAATATGTGTTTGTGTGTGATAGCTATAGATTTCACAGGCTGTTACATTTTCCCTTCAAGTACATCAGCAAATCTTTGTCTAGAGTAAATTGAACTCTATATGAAAAGAATTATGATGGATGATTGTGAAGCCATCAAAAGGCCTTTGTCTTTATAGGTATCTTGGCTTAGCCTACCACTCTCCAGAGACTCTTGTATAATCCCAGGGTATTTTTCTTTTACCTGCAGATTTGATTGCTGCCTTCTTAATATTGCCAAGTAAAGATGAGAGGCAGGATGGGAGCAAACCCTTAGAATTCAGTACCTCACCCCACCCCCGCCACGTACTTGCAGGAATTGCCATTTAAGGTATAGCCTTGTTTCTATCAAAGTGAATTGCTTTGTGGACTTCCAACTTTGTGTGCATAAATGGATTCATCAGATTTCACATGTGATCATCCACAATTCCTGAGAAGCATGTTCTTATAAATATAAATGTGTCTCATAGGATTCCATTTTACTTCATTATTTTGTTGACAGTAATTCATAATTTGGTTCAAATCACTGGGCATGGTGTGGGCCTGCGCAAACACTTCCCACCATTTATTGATATATATTTCTTTGGGGGGGGGAGGTCATGCAGGCCTAGCTTTACAATACTTTTCTCTTATTTAACGTGGATTGCTAATGCAAGAAGCATTTTAGATGCTCACCTCCTTTATCCTCACAGCGTCCCTGTGAGTTAGGTCGTGTTACGTTTCGTTTGATATTTGGGGAGCTGAAACGAAGGCCCTATCCACACTTCCTCTCCCCCCCCCCCACTGCTTTCCTGCAGGGGCAGCCACTCTTTAGCGCTCAATCGGAGCAAACAGCAATTCAGGTTTTCCACAGATTGCTGGGGGAAACCGCTTGGACTTGTGCTTTTTAGTCACGGAACAAGCAGAAATGTGGATAAGGCCTGAGAGATGGTAGCTTGTCTAGGTATTGTGACTCTAAGGATGCTTAATGCTCCATGCCCAAGACTCCTAAGGTGAAAGGCCAATGCTGCAGTGCCATCACTGGACCACACAGCATCTGAACTACTTAGGAAAGCATGTTGTGAATTGGTTTGGGGTAGTGGTTAAGAGTGTTGGTTTGAATCCCCACTCAGTCATGAAGCTTAGTGCCCACTGGGTGACCTTGGGACGTTCTGTATTTCAAAGCTTTTACCCAACAGGATCTTTATGAAGATTAAATGGAGGAAGGAGGGGGAAAGCACTTTTATCTATCACTTTCTTTGATCCATGCTTAAATTTTATAAACTTTCTGGCATGTCACCTCCATTGCTGCAAATTTTCCTCACAGGGGAACAAGTAAAATGCCCTCATTTTACCGGATCCAGGATGCCATTATGATTCATACTAGATCAAATCCACCACAGCGAGAACAGACTTGATATAGTCTTAAGGTATTTGTTCCAGAGATTAAGTTAAATAAGATGTAATTGTTACAGAAGTCAGAAGCTTTGGGTGATTTAAATTGGGTGATTGGGGTTGAGAGAAGAGGGTTAAAGGTCCCCCTGTGCAGTGTGGTCAGCCTTGTTTATGCATCTCTCTGGTCATATCTAGCTGTTCATAAGGCAGAAGAAAAACAAAACTCCCATACATTTTCATAGTTCTGTAAATGGTGGGGTGAGCAGAGTTGAGCATGTCAAGCAGAGGTGGGAAAAGTCAAGCTACATACAGCCTGCTAAAATCCCTTTTATGACCCAGCTGAAAATCTGCTGTACTCCTTTCCATCTGTTTAATCTGCTGAACTCTGTATTGCATGCTTCCTGCCTGCTAAATACTTTTTCAACATTTCTCTAGGGAGTAGCTGGATTACAAAACAAGAATAATACCTGGTTTTCTATTCTCAAGATCGTTAAGTTAGCCTGAATATATTTGTGCCTCACTTTTCTATAGAAAAGTACCCCCCCCACCAAAAGTGGTTAACAAATTCCAACTGACAACAACATGCAACACAGAACTTATTAAAATAATAATCACATTTAACAGAATCATGCAAAATAAATAGTGTCAACGGATCAAAAATGTACATAGCAAGAGCCAAAGACCTGCAGAAACAGATAAACTTCAGCTGCCCCTTAGAAGTCAAACTAAGATTTAGGCATGCAGATCTCCCCTGATAGGGTGTTCCATAAGAGATACAATACTCCATCCTTAAAACAATCCTGTAAGAGGGGCAGTGCTATGATTACCACATTTGAGGCTTAAAAGGGTGAAGGTAAAGGACCCCTGACAATTAAGTCCAGTCGCGAACGACTCTGGGGTTGCGGCGCTCATCTCGCTTTACAGGCCAAGGGAGCCGGCATTTGTCCACTCCGCAGACAGTTTTTCCGGGTCATGTAGCCAGAATGACTAAGCCGCTTCTGGTGCAATGGAACACCGAAACCAGAGCAGCACACGGAAACTCTATTTACCTTCCCGCTGGAGCGATACCTATTTATCTACTTGCACTTTGATGTGCTTTTGAACTGCTAGGTTGGCAGGAGTTGGGACTGAACAACGGGAGCTCACCCCGTCGTGGGGATTCGAACTGCCGACCTTCTGATTGGCAAGCCCAAGAGGCTCAGTGGTTTAGACCACAGCGCCACCCATGTCCTAAGGTAAGCTTGAGGCTTATCTAAGATAAAATAAAGCTACCTCCTTCCCTTGTTCTCTGGTGGCAAAACAGAATTAGCCAGATATGGAACTGCTTTAAGAGATGCAGATCAACACTGGCTAATATTTGTGCATACAATTAAAAAGCTAGATACTTCCTCAGTCACTATATGTTCCTAGGTGTATGTGTGTGCCTTTGATATGTGGCACTTTGATGCATGGAGTGGAGACAAAATAATGCATTTTCTGTACCTCTCAGTTGTTTTATTCCAAAGCGATTGGGTTTTTTGGTGTGAGAAAAGGTGCCTTTGTATGGCAGGGGCAACGGTGGCCAATTATCTATCTGTCCTCCTTTTAGCTAATCCTGGCGGCTTTTTCAAGAACTGAAGTACATATATGAATGATCACTAATGGGGCAGCCCTTCTGGGGTCAGTGTAGAGCTTGAAAAACCCTGCAAATAGAGACTGTATCCTCTGTTTGTCTTCATGTTGTTAATGTTCAGAGGTTCGTTGGCAAGAATGGTGTGATAACAAAAACAAGCAGAGAGTTCTTGTGAGGATGCATCATCTGAATTGTTACCACTAAGTCCAGGAGGGTATAATTGATTGGTTAGACAATATAGTTACAAAAGAAGGGGATTTGGGGGTTTTATTTTTAGCACCCACGCGGCAGGCATAAATCTAAGCTAGTTAGCTTGATATAATTAAATGCATTTATTGCCATTGGTCTTCTTATCTGGAATTCCAAATTCCACCAGTTATGAGTAATACCTAAGTTGAGTTGAGTTTGATGTTTGAGAAAACTGGGAGCTTTGCAAAAGACAGAAAAAAAGGGAGGCATTCTGAAGCCATGTCAGCTTCAGGACCAAATTTAGAGGCAAAGTAAATGCTTCAGCGTACTCCTTACCAGTCCTGGCTGAATAGTGGAATTTAACGTTCAAGTGTTCAAATAGCTTGACAGTGGCAGGCCGATCCATTAGTTGGGATAAATCATAAGACCTTTGACTTGCCTGCCTTTCCCCAAAATACATCTGCCTCTTATTTTAATCCCAGGACGATTCTGCCAAAGTCTCAAATCTATACGTGTATATGGATCAAAATGGAGATGGGTGATTTTTAAATTCCAGGCCCACCATCACTAATTGCCCCTGGAGCACTTTCAGATAGAACGGGGGGGGGGGGGAGGGGAGAGGTTGAAAGCACTGGAAAGTGTTTTCTTCTGAGTGCCATTACATGCTGAAGAGCCAGGCTATTTTACAGTGCAATTTTTATTTTTATTTTATTTTAAAACTTGACCTAAAAAGCAACTTGCCTCTACAGCGACGTAAATTGATGCGGTGGAAACTTCAAAGAGTGGAAAGATGATAAATGGAATAAAGGAGAGAGAATCAAGTTCCAGGGCAGGAACAATGCCAGAGGAAGGACATTTCATGTGGTCGGCCTCTCGTGTGACAGCCATAAGTTCAGACAATGTGGCAGCCCGCAAAGAATAAGCAGGCCTGAATAATGCTAGCCAGGAATGTTCCGCCTGGTGCAGTATCAATCTTGGTGACTGGCAGACAGCATGAATTTTCTAGATTGACCAGGCCTGCTATTACTTAACTGACAAGGGTTCAGAGTAGATCTATGGATTTAGGTTAGTCATCTGACCACTTAGAGCTGTTCGACAGTGGAGGTGGACTCTCCTTCCTTGGAGGTTTTTAAGCAGAGGTTGAGTAGTCATCTGTCATGAACGCTTTAGTTTGAGATTCCTGCATAGCAGAGTGTTGGACTAGATCACCCTTCCAAAAATACAATTTTGTGATTCTGTGGTCCTACTAACAGGAGTCACCCCTTGCATGGAAAAGAGGTCTTTTCATTTTGCCTGTTTCATTTCAAGCTCCTGGCACTGTCCAGGTCCAAACCCAAGAACTGACCTCAAGGATCTAGGTATGGATTTGGTCATTGTCACTTGGGTCCCAGCCAGATCCTGACAGTGATTTTCAGCATAAGTGGAGGTGTAAGAACCACTTGTGTGCATTCTACTTTTCAAACTAACTCTTCAGGCATCAAATTTTAGTGAAAATATCAGCCGGTTGGGACGATTGGGGAATATCATGTGGATTGTCATTTCAGGCCCAGGGGAACCTGTGCTTCAATTTGGTTTTTTTATTTTGATCAAGCGGAAGTAAAAACTGTCTGCATTCAAAACGTGCACAAGCTTTAGACGACGAAGAAGAAGAAAAGACAGATCAATCAAAAAGTCTAATCTTAAGATCCCATCATTAATCTCTTGCGGCAACAACATTTGGGTATTCTAGGCAAATGGCACCTTTTCATTGTAGTCATCTTTATGAAGGATGAACGAGACAAATGCCTAAATGCATACCTAAGAGTATACACATGGTTTAATTAGGTCTTTTACAAATACACCATGTTCCTAGCAGAGCATTTCCAAGTTTTGGGGCATATGGAGAGCCTGTCTGATATAGCATTATGGCACTGTTATTTACGATCTATATTAAGCACTGCACAGCTGCAGTAATGGTTGTGTTAAGCAATGAAAAATCTTCCTACCAAATGCCGCCTGCAAGAGTTAACCGATTAATCAGCGCGATAAACCAGCCAAATCTTTAATTGCTGCCTGGTTTTAAGCAAAGTTCTCCAGGCATTTCTCTAAGGGACCGGACATGCCCGGCAGTCCCTGCACTTTGAAAAACAATTTGCCATGTGGCACTGGGCCAGTGGCTGCTGTTTGAGAAAGCCCCCTAGGCACTTGGAGCTAATTGCAGGGTTCTTGGGATCTGTTGGTTTGAAAAGCAGTCAATTTGAAAATCAACAGATCCAAGTCACTAGCCACACAGAGGACTCTTTCTAAATTTTATTTCACCTGGTTGATGCAGGGAAATCACTGTGCTTTGACTCCAGCGAAAGCCATTGATTTCTGCAGAGCACAGTGGAAAATTCTGCATGGAGTAACCATGGGAGTAGCCAGGGTTTGTGTTGGGGAGGGCAGAACAGAGCTATCTGCGATGCGATTGGTCAGTTAAGTTTATTGATTTATTTACGGTACCTGATGGGGGGTGCAGCTGCCCCCTGCCCCCCCCCGGCCTACACCCATGGGAGTAACTGACAGTTATTCTGGCTAAAATTAATAATAATAATAATAAAACCCACCCAGCAGCATCTGTGATGATTCTGAGTGAGAAAGCTGCCCGGATTTAAGATTACAGATCACACAAGTGAGCCCAAAGTGCAACTTAATTTGGAAAATGCAGACTTGAAAGTACAGTGGTACCTCGGGTTACATACACTTCAGGTTACAGACACCACTAACCCAGAAATAATACCTCAGGTTAAGAACTTTGCTTCAGGATGAGAACAGAAATTGCACTGCAGCGGCAGCAGGAGGCCCCACAGCTAAAGTGGTACCTCAGGTTAAGAACAGTTTCAGATTAAGAACGGGCATCTGGAACGAATTAAGTACAAAATCAGAGGTACCACTGTAGTGTCCTTGTTGCCAGTTTTGCATTTAAGGTGTTGTGGGGCAATCCTCTGGTTGTCCCATTGGTATCTGATGCATAACCCATTTGTTTTATTTTGTCAGGCTGACTTTGACATACAATATATGTGTGCTTTGGTGCATGCACAGAGCCTTGCGGCTGAACTCCCATCTATTCCACAGGATTGTCACTATTATTATTATTATTATTATTATTACTCCTGTGCCTTTAGCAGCATCTTGACATGTACAAATCTCACAGGTGATGCTTTTCCCTGGTGTGGACATTTAGGTTTGGTAAAAAGCTTCATTCACAAATCTTATGTACATTAGTTCATTGCTAAAAGCACATGACCAAGGTCAATAACAATCGGGCAGCCCTACCACCCAGTCCTTCTTTCTGCACTCCAGACAGGCCTTAGCTCCTCACCTTGTCTAGTCTTCACTAATATGATAGATTTTCTGGGCACGTGGCCAGAAAGCAAATGGACACATTTTCTAAATGGGGATTTAAAAAAAAAAATAAAATTACCCCTTAGCTGTGGCCCCTGTTACACTGTGGTCTTATTATTTAGCATAATGGCTTATCTAGTCCTGTTTGCAGTGAGCAGCGAATGAAACCTTGGAGCCATCATCATCATAGTCTGCCTCCAGAAAATTGGCACTTAATTTTATTTGGTATTTAATTGAGTTGGCCTGTGTACAAGCTGTTTCAGGGGAGGATTCTCGAGTTCTGATTTCAGTTTTGATACAGGACACTTCGTGCTGCCTTAGTGTTTGCCTTTTCAACATTTCCATCTCAAAAAGTGAGGGACAGTTGTGCCGCAGAGCTTAGTCAGTTTCTTCTCTCGAGGTCCTTATATGGTTTCCATCTTCTGCTGCTGACTGCCTGCTTCATGTTTTCAAACTGTTTTGGATGGAATCTTTCCGTGCAGCACAGAAAAACCAAATGTCTTTTGTTCTGTTTTTCTAAAGTATAATGTTTAATGTTTACCCGGTTTAGGGATTAAATATTTAAGAACCCAAGAAATCAAATTACCTGTCCTGTTTAAGTCCATAAGTGTAGATATTTATTTTATTAACCATGTTTATAGCCCACACTTTGAAAAAATAATCGAGGGTGGTTTCCCAACACAACATCTGAAAGCATCACACAACTTATTCGAACCATGTAATTCTAAAGAAAAACCTGTAATCTGATATGAAGCAGATCAAACAGATTTCAGATTTTAGTTACGGTGAAAAGCAGAATGACTTTTAAGTCTCTCCAAAAGCCTGAGAGAACAGGAGCTTCGTAATGTGGTAGCTACTCACCCAGTCAGAGGGGTGAACTTCATAGCTGGGGAGCCACTACTGAAAAGATCCTATCTAATGCACTGCAGAGTGTGCCACACCAAATGACAAGAAAGCAAGTGGGCCTTCCTGGTGCATCTTAAGACACAGACAGGTCTATAGAGAGATAGAGGTTATTCGGATAACTATCTGGGTCCCAGTCATCACAAAGACTTTGAATTGGGCCATCCAGTGTATCTGAAGGAGCGTCTCCACCCCCATCGTTCTACCCGGACACTGAGGTCCAGCACTGAGGGCCTTCTGGCAGTTCCCTCACTGCAAGAAGCCAAGTTACAGGGAACCAGGCAGAGGGCCTTCTCGGTAGTGGCGCCCTCCCTGTGGAACGCCCTCCCACCAGATGTCAAAGAGAACAACAACTACCAGACTTTTAGAAGACATTTGAAGGCGGCCCTGTTTAGGGAGGCTTTTAATGTTTGATGTAATACAGTATTTTAATATTTTTTTGGAAGCCGCCCAGAGTGGCTGGGGAAGCCCAGCCAGATGGGCGGGGTATAAATAAATTATTATTATTATTACTATTATTATTATTATTATTATCCATAGAGGTGATTTGCTGTCCTTTTAGTGATAGTTCATATTATGCAAAATGGTTTTATCTGATGTGAAAACCTGGAAACTCAGCCAGTCAGAATCTTAGGATGTTTCCAGAAGGCACTTTACCCCTCAGCCCAATTCATTTCTACTACAGTGGTACCTCGGGTTACATACGCTTCAGGTTACATATGCTTCAGGTTACAGATTCTGCTAACCCAGAAATAGTACCTCGGGTTAAGAACTTTGCTTCAGGATGAGAACAGAAATCGTGCTCCGGCGGCGCGGCAGCAGCAGGAGGTCCCATTAGCTAAAGTGGTGCTTCAGGTTAAGAACAGTTTCAGGTTAAGAACGGACCTCTGGAACGAATTAAGTACTTAACCCGAGGTACCACTGTATTAGAGTTCAGGTGGGTGAAAAGTGTCTGCCTTGACAGAGCTTGGGGATATAAGGAAGGTCAGTGGTGTAGCGTGGGGGGTGCAGGGGGGCCGGCCGCACTGGGCGCAACATCTGGGGGTTAGGGTTAGGGGGCGCAAATCCACGGGTTAGGGGGCGCAAATTACTTGCCTTGCCCCGGGTGCTGACAATCCACGCTACGCCACTGAGGAAGGTGAAGTTTCTGCCGTGCACCCCTTACAAAAGAAAAATAAAGCACCCCAGCCTCCCATTTTATAGGAGAAACGGGCACATGTATAAACAACAAACCTGCTCCCATGATATCTGTTTTGGTTCTCGGGGGACCAGTATAAGAGGAATAGGCTCACATTGTCTTGCTTTTAGGGATTTCAGTATTTGAATTTATGGGATGGGTAGTCATCTGTTGAGTAGTAAAAAATGTCAATTAACTGATAATGTAGAATTGTAAAAGCCAGACGCACAACTCCCCACCCCCACCCCTCAACCATGCAAACTAGACAATCTTAGGGTGTGTATATCACTGTCTCTCTGTAATAAATCTCTTTGTTACTTAAAGGCTCTAGATCTTTAGTTTCATTTTTAAACTCACTGATAAATTTGCTCTGCGGTGAGTAATTTGCAGTGACAGCGGGATAATTTGCTTGTTTTTCAGACAAATCTAAATTGCCTCACAACAGACCTGCTATCATTTTAATTCCTTCGAAAGTTTAGTAGGCTAGCTACATTTTAATACCTTCACTTTGGATAGACAAATTAGCAGGGCTTTTTCCCCAGGGAGAACTCTCAGGAACTCAGTTCCGGCATCTCTCGGGTAGGTGCCGTTGCCATTCTCAGAGAACGAGGGAAGTGTTCACTGTGAGTTCCGGCACCTCTTTTTCTAGAAAAACAAGCACTGCAAATAGCTACGTTGCAACACAGACAAGGTTTAAGTGAATGCATAGGCCTGGTATAGGGACGCGGGTGTCGCTGTGGGTAAAAGCCTCAGCGCCTAGGACTTGCTGATCGAAAGGTCGGCGGTTCGAATCCCTGCGGCGGGGTGCGCTCCCGTCGCTCGGTTCCAGCGCCTGCCAACCTAGCAGTTCGAAAGCACCCCCAGGTGCAAGTAGATAAACAGGGACTGCTTACTAGCGGGAAGGTAAACGGCGTTCCGTGTGCTGCGCTGGCTCGCCAGATGCAGCTTGTCACGCTGGCCACGTGACCCGGAAGTGTCTGCGGACAGCGCTGGCCCCCGGCCTATAGAGTGAGATGAGCGCACAACCCTAGAGTCTGTCAAGACTGGCCCGGACAGGCAGGGGTACCTTTACCTTTACCTTATAGGCCTGGTATAACTTTAAAATTGTATATCTTAAAAATCAATCATAGTTACAGTAGAACCAGGTGGTTATAAGCTGGTTTTAGGTCAACTCTTAGGATTCATTGTGTGCACAGTACTCGCAGACACATGTAACAGAGATCTGATGCCTTTTTTAAAAAAAGAAGGCAAGGAAAGCCATCTTGAGAGGGATACGTTTGAAGCACAGAAGTAGGACAAGGAAGGGAATGCTTAAGTTTTAAATTATTCACTGCTTCTATGATCCCAATGCTCTTCTGGATGCTTCTTCCCCACACAGGAGTAAACAAACATTTAGTGTGCCACAGAGGGCCTGGCAGGATGGTTCTGGTCATTTTTGGAGTGGAGAAGTAGCAGACAGGGGGAGAGTTATTTATTTAATTTAATGAAAACGCGCATAGTCCTTAATTGTCGAAACATAAAATATATATTTAAGTCATCTTTTTGAATGCCAGTAATTTATTTTTTTTAAGTTAAGCATCTCTTTGCTCTGTCACTGCTCCACTCCAAATGAATTGCCTCCAAAATCCTTTTCTCCCTTCAATGTTCTGTTACATCGGTTTGCACAGAACATGGGGTTTGTCTGTTAGGGCCATTTCATGCTTCATACACCCTCAGATTTGCCTCGCAGGCAT
The DNA here is from genome assembly GCF_964234715.1 of Podarcis melisellensis. Classification (NCBI taxonomy): domain Eukaryota; kingdom Metazoa; phylum Chordata; class Lepidosauria; order Squamata; family Lacertidae; genus Podarcis; species Podarcis melisellensis. The sequence continues at coordinate 82,062,523 of NC_138537.1, forward strand.
ATGCTCAACAGGAAATCACAGCTCTCTTACAACAGACAGATGTGTTTGCAAATATGTGTGTTGACACATTTGCATTACTGTTTTAGGTGTGCCCCCCCCAAACTCCCCACATAATGTATGGCATGGAATCCATGACTGATGCCATCTAATGAACTGCAGGGAGAGGTCAGCAATTGCAAGGCATAAAGGGGAGCAAAGGATGCTGCGAGGAGCTTCTTTGGCTCATCAGCTGTTCAGCAGTGCACACCTGATGGAAATAAAGCTTGAGGCAGGCATGAAACTCCAGGCAAATGTTCTCATCTCCCTTAGGCTGACCTATATTATCTACAGCTGTCCACACATTTTTGACTGCCCTTGATAACTAGCCTGGATTCATGGCTGCCCTGTGCAGCTCCTCAATTGACTTTACTGAGCTTTGAAGGCATTTGGAAGTCTGCCTCTGAAGGACAAACTCTTGCCCTTTGGCCAGCCAGGAAGGAGGCTCACCATGGCAGTTGCCGGTAAGTTGCTTTTAGGTGATGCTCAGAAGCCACTGACTTGGAGCAGCTTTGGAACTTAGTGTCACAATAAGGAAGAGCCTCCCTGCACTTCCCTTGATTCTGAGAACGGCAGAGGGCTCATTCTTCCAACGCTTAGCCTCTCGCTTTGCGTTTGCCACAATTCACCCTGGCGGGTACTTTTCTGAATCCCTAATTATCTTCAGCAAACTTCCTCCAGGTTTATTTGGACAGTGAGTGATTGGGAACAGTGCAGACACATTACAACTACCCTGTGCCCTATATGGATGCCTGTGTTTTCTTTTCACTTCCCTTTTAGTTTATTTTGCCTCTAGTGCTCGTCACAGTCTGAAGGTCTGATGTGCAGTGCACCTGCTTAAGCCATGTGCTGACAGGCATTACAAATGCGCTCTGCAAACCTACTGCTGTTTCTTTGGGTGTATTATTGCAGTAATTAGCATGATAAATAATGCAAAACATGTGGCTTTTTATAATACCCCTTTTGTAGTAGTTTTCAAATGGTTTCATTATAATGCTTCAGGAGCAGACTCGATGAGAAGAGCCATATGGAAACAGATTTTTGATTTCCTGCTTCCAGACTTACTAATGCTCCCTCTTGCCTTCACTAATCTACCCTTGTTTTCTTATAATAATTATTATTTCCCCAAGAATCAGCCTGAAAGCTCTGCATTTCAGATCAAGACATCCATTGTGACAGGAGCTCTACAAATACTTCGCATGAGGCATTTCTTTTTGGACTTAAACCTGTAGAGATCTAGAAAAGTATACGAGATCAATTTATACCCATATGCTGTTTGAATGCCTTGACTCCAGATTCTAGCCAAACCTTCTGGACTGAAGCCAGCCATCAAGGGCCCATGTTTACTGTCCCTTGACCTGCTGTTGCAGAACAGAAAGGTGTATGTGTGAACTCTTAAGCTGCCCATTTAATTGTTAATTAGGGGAAGACATACTGTAGGAAAATGGACCCATACCCTTATTGCCTTCTGATATTTTGCCCTACATGCACAATTGTATTGGGCCTTGCTCTGCAAAATGCAGAAGAGGAGAGTTGGCGCTTTGCTAAATCCAGCGTAAGCCACTTGAGGTCTACAAATTAGACCACAGCATCTCAAGGATCTGTGGCTTTGCAGCTTTGGAGAACCATAGTCTTGATAAGCAGCTAGATCAGCCCAAAGCTAATCAGTACAGTGGTACCTCGGGTTACATACGCTTCAGGTTACATACACTTCAGGTTACATATGCTTCAGGTTACATACGCTTCAGGTTACACACTCCGCTAACCCAGAAATAGTGCTTCAGGTTAAGAACTTTGCTTCAGGATAAGAACAGAAATCGTGCTCTGGCAGCACAGTGGCAGCAGGAGGCCCCATTAGCTAAAGTGGTGCTTCAGGTTAAGAACAGTTTCAGGTTAAGAACAGACCCCCGGAATGAATTAAGTACTTAACCTGAGGTACCACTGTAAAAGGCAGCTGGTTGAGATTTATTATTTGGGAGTGGTCCTTATCAAAAGAACAATCAGAAAAGTCATGATATGGGTTACTTCACAGACACCGTATGCTTCGAAAGAGAGTGGTATGCCAGCTTTCTTAAGGATGTAAAAGTGACAAAAATATCACCATTAATTATGTATCCTTACCCGTGGGAGTTTTTAAGTATTGTCAAGGTGAGTGACAATAGACATTTGCAAGAAGAATTCCTGACGTTTGTGAGACAAACTGTGCCTTCTTTATGACAGTGTTGTAGTTTGGGGCTAGAAAGATGGAGATAGTTAATCCTGTTGCTTTCATGTCATGATCATGATCAAGATGCCCTTTCCCTTGTGTGCCTACATGGTTTCTTGGTGTGTTTGTGTCCATGCTCAGGGAAAATAATACAGTACCAGCAGTCAAAATTCCTTGGCCAGTTGTTGTCTTTAATCATAATCATAATCATAATCAAAATGATGATGGTGATGATGATGGTGATGTCTGCTCCTCCCACAAGTATCACTGTTCCTTTCACATATCTCTTCGGGCACTTATATACAAAGGCTCCCTCCTCCCCATGACTCAGGCTGTCTCCATGTTTCATCTTCTCCAAGCCTACCTGTTCCCCATGTGTCTTCGGCTGCCCAAATGTTGCTCTATGAAGATGCAACACAAAGCAAGCCACCCAGGGCTGGTGTGTGTGTTTGTGTGGGGGATAACCAGTGGAATGGGATCTTGCCAGGTCCACCAGGAAATGCAATCCAACGAGAATTCACCTGCATAAGCTTCAAGAAATTTGTGCCCATTTTATGCTGAATTAATCATTCTGGAATGAACAACTGCCACCACCTGGCTTAATATTTGCAACCCTCATTAATTAATTTTCATAATTTGTGTCCTCATCTGCCAAAGTATTCCAGACAATATAACATAACATAATGTTGAAACAATAATTAGACTGCAAACAATCAAGCCAGCAAAAGAACAAAAGTGCATGAAAGCTACCCAGTCAGAGTTGGAAAACAACAATTAAACAGCATTTAACAGGGATCAGAGATGTTTTAAGTATGAGTCAATTAAGTGCTCATATAAATTTGAAAATGTTTTCTGGTCTTTACTAATCAATCTGCAACAAACTGCAGAGTACTAAGGCCAGCAATGAGAGAGCCCTGCTCCAAGAACCTTCCAACGTCACTTCTTGTACCAAAAAGAGCCCAAGCGAGGCCACCTTCACAATCCAGACCATAAACAAACAGGAATGGAAATAATGGGAAGAAACCTGCCCCTTTCCCCATGCTACAATTGTGGGTGGGCACAAAAGATTTCAACATAATTTGAACCTGGTTCTATACTCAGCAGCCGTAATTTGTACAAGCAGGAAGAAGTAGCTATAACTTTCATAAAGTAAAGTAGCAAGCCAAGCTCTCCCTCCCTCATACAAAGCTGAGCAATCTCTTTGTGAACAGTAAACCATTGTCTTATGTAATACCGCTAAAGGCCACAGTAACTAGGTCCCTGAAACAATGATGGTTCCACCTTTGATTTAAATAGTGTCCTGACTTTGATCTAATTAAATACCTGGTTTTGACTTTTAATTCCAGCTGTGACATTATAATTGGGTGGGAGCTTTGGGGGGATTATTTTAAGTAATGTGATCTGAATCATCTAATAAACTAGGTTATGCAGAGAGAGTGGTGCCATCATCCCAGTTCATAAGTATCTGAACTACTTTGAGACCTGAGCCAAATTCAGATATTTGGGCCCAACAATCGTGAGCTTTTTCCTCATACAGACAGCAAGTTCTGGGCTGTGGCAACAGCCCTGCCTGGCGGTCTGCAAATGATGGGAGCTAGAGCTGCACTCTGCCAAAGCTTAGCTGTCTGAATTATGCAGAGCACATTACCAAGGAGCTGAATGTCTGACCACAGCTTTAGAGACAGCCCACAATGTCCAAACAAACAAACAAATTGTAGACCACTTTTGGTCTACTATTCTAGTGGATTAAGGCTGCAATCCTAACCATGTCTGCTCAGACGTGAGCCCCATTGAATTCAATGGGATTACTCCCCAGTGGTTCGGCCTAATTTGACTGCAGCCTAATTTAATTTGCATTTAACATGGGGCATTGTTGTGGTTGAATACATTTCCATGTAATGTCACAGGATCAACAGTGTGCAAAGCACAAAATAACCTTCTCTAAGGGCATAGTCTGACATGAATATGCATTCCTTGACGTGTGAAATTCCTGCTGAGCAGCATTGTGTTGGAGGGAATGGGGCTGATGGTTCATTCAGACATTCAAGTCACTACTTGAAACTGTTGCCACAGTACAATGAACACGGTGAAGTCCCTGCAATGGATCACTAGGAACGAGGCTAGAAAGAGCCATGTGTATTTTTTTCCAGTGTCAGAGGCAGTGTGCCTTGATCTACCAGTTGCTTGGAGTCACAAGTGGGAAGTGTTCTGTTCCACTCAGAGCCTGTTTTTGGACTTCTCACAGGCATCTGGTTGGCCACTGTGAGAACAGGATTATAGACTAGATGGACCTTTGGTCTGATCCTGCAGGCCTTTTCTTGCGTTATTGAAAAGAGAAGTTCAGAGCCAGGCTATCAGAATGTTTTGCTTATTCAGGTCCAACCTGTGGAGAGACTGAGCCATTTATTCAACACCTATGTTGGTACTGCACCATATTCTGGTACACTAGAGAAAGTACAAAATATGGAGTGTACTTCTAAATGTGACATACCGTATTTTTCGCCCTATAGGACACACTTTTTCCCCTCCAAAAATGAAGGGGAAATGTGTGTGCGTCCTATGGGGTGAATGCAGGCTTTCGCTGAAGCCTGGAGAGCGAGAGGCTTCAGGAAGCTATCCACAAGCCTTGCACGCCCGGGGGGAGTTCCCCCGGGTGCGCAAGGCTTGCGGGCGGCAGCTGGCAGCACGGAGCACGGGGCGCCCTCCGGAGGACGCCCCGTGCTCCGCGCTGGTGTCGGCAATCCTTGCGCACCGGGGGGGCACGTGGGGCGCCCTGAAGCAGAGCGCCCCTCACGCCAGGCAGACATCGGCCAGCCCCACAAGCTCGGGGGACATCGGGGAGGCGCAGCACCGCCATCCCACTGTTCCCCAACCTGGTTTGGGGGGGAATAAAGGAAATTTCCCCCTCCTTTATTTCTCCCCCAAAAAAGTAGGTGCGTCCTATGGGACGGAGCGTCCTATGGGACGAAAAATACAGTACTTTATTTTACCTGCAGTCTAAGCTGGAGCCATCAGAGCAATGGTGGTGATTTTGTTCCATTGAAGGAATATAGCCTTTCCCAAACAGGGACCATCAGTGCATCTAGAGTTTGCTGTATCAAAATGCCTGTTTGGGGTTTCATACATTCTAAATGGCTAGCAGCTTCTTACCTGGTCTTGCTAGGGAATTCTTAAAAACCAAAATATCAGGGCAGTTTTGAAATCAATGGTTAAAATCATTGCAGTTTTGAAATGTTCAGTCTGCCATCTTGATTCAAAAATGATATCCAATCATGTCCAAGCATAGATGGAAACCTGCTCTTTGATCTCACAAACCCTCATTCAAAATTGGGTTATGATATCTTAAGAGATGGCCAAATTCAAAGCAAGCAGAAAAGCAACTTTCCAAATCAATGAAGTACATGGCTAGGAATTGCTGTTAAAATATAGATGGCTTCAAGCGCTTCATTTTGGTGAAATCGTGTTCAAAGTATTAAGTTTTTTCTTTTTTACTTGACAAGCAGGGATAGGCAAACTAAGGCCCGGGGGCCAGATATGGCCCAATCGCCTTCTCAATCTGGCCCATGGACGGTCCGGGAATCAGCATGTTTTTACATGAGTAGAATGTGTGCTTTTATTTAAAATGCATCTCTGGGTTATTTGTGGGGCCTGCCTGGTGTTTTTACATGAGTAGAATGTGTGCTTTTATTTAAAATGCATCTCTGGGTTATTTGTGGGGCCTGCCTGGTGTTTTGACATGAGTAGAATATGTGCTTTTATTTAAAATGCATCTCTGGGTTATTTGTGGGGCATAGGAATTTGTTCATTTCCCCCCTCAAAATAGAGTCCGGCATACCACATGGTCAGAGGGACGGTGGACCGGCCCACGGCTGAAAAAGGTTGCTGACCCCTGTACAAGCTTTAAGAAAACTTCTATTCCATTCTGCCGAGAAACTATTCCATTAGGGTTTAGCAAGATTCACATCAAGATTCACACAGAGGCCCATTGGTTTTAGCTGTGTTGGATTGTGGCCCATATTATTTTTCGAACTCCAGCATATATGCAGCACACAACGTTAACACACATTATGTAAACTGCAGATTTATTAATATATTTACAGCAGTAACAACCTTTCCCCCCTCTGCAATTTGTGACAGAGGGCATCAGACACGTATTGGTACCTAGATATGGAATTCAAAGTCTGAGCTCTTTCGGAATGATAGAACCTCTCTATCTCTCCGGACGAACTAAAAACTGACATTAGAAGTCACAAACAACTGCTGAGTGGGGATCCAGGAAGTTGAGTCACATTTCAAAACAAGTGTTTTATGTTATTACATCACCAAATGGCCCTCACACCAACATCAACAGCAGTTTTGGCAGGGTGAGGCATTGGCATGGTGGTACCTGTGATGAAATCAAGGCTCTGAAATATTCCTATAACTATTTTCTTGATGACAGATAGTGAGCAGATGAGCTGATTCTTCTCTTGCTGTGTTTGTGTGTGTGCTTATCTGTAGTCCCCCTTCCCTCATATGCACATTTCAAGTAAGTTTCTCTTCATGTGGAAGGATTTGATATGAGCCATTTAATTCAGGTTAAAGCCATAGACCTAGGACTTGCCGATCAGAAGGTCAGCAGTTAGAATCCCTGCGATGGGGTGAGCTCCCCTTGCTCGGTCCCAGCTCCTGCCAACCTAGCAGTTCAAAAGCATGTCAAAGTGCAAGTAGATAAATAGGTACCGCTCCAGCGAGAAGGTAAACGGCGTTTCCGTGCACTGCTCTGGTTTGCCAGAAGCGGCTTAGTCATGCTGGCCACATGACCCGGAAGCTGTACGCCGGCTCCCTCGGCCAATAAAGCGAGATGAGTGCTGCAACCGCAGAGTCGGCCACGACTGGACCTAATGGTCAGGGGTCCCTTTACCTTTACTTAAAGCCATAGACAGATCCTTAATATTTAGATCAAAATAAGTACCATTACCCAAGGCTTCATATTTTGTCCCAGAACCCTCTGTCCAACTCCTGTTACTTTGCTGGCCTGTCATGGAGCCCCCAAACACATCAAAACCTCAAATCAGCTGTCAGCATATAAAAGGCAACACCCTCCCGGCAATTGTTTGCCCTCAAACAATTGGGGGGAGATGGCAATTGAACTGGAGGTTCCAAATAGTTGGCTCCTTACATCCTGGGAAGTAAGGCTCCTTGAAAGTGTGACTTTCCGCCAAGTGATTGTGCATGGGATGCATGAACTAAAATCTGTTTTGGGTGCAGGTTTTCTTTAGCCGCCAAATTTGCAACCATTACATAGCCTGTGAATAATTTATAGGGAAAAAACGTTCGGTTGTTTCATCAGATGTGTTTTCCACTTGGCTCTCTGTTTCCCTTTCTGCACTGAAAAGAAGAATGTTTTTCTAGGTATCAATAATTAATCCTTTTAAACTGGGGTGTGGGGGGTGTTACAGTATGATATCTGACGGCAGTGCAACCTAATAAGAACATAAGAAATTCAGAAGGAGGCTGGCGGTAACCTAGTTTGTCAGCCAGCAGCCATAGCTGTTAGGTGACATTTGTTGGTTCACTTTTGCTGCTTCTTTTTAAATCTCCGTGCTAAAATGTTTTGCAAACACTTCCTTCCCCTGCCTCCTTGCACTTTCTGTGCTACCAATAGGCACAGTTTTAATCTGGGTGAGCTCAGTAGATCACCTCCTCACCTGGAGTGATTCCATATGTATATATTTTCCAGAACTCTCAGTGACATATGTACCTGGTGCTTTTAAAAACAAATGGTTATGGTGCTATTCAAACCTGAGATCTCATTTCTCAGCTTTAGTTTAATTGGAGCTTTCAGTTTCAGGATGAGGTCATTGCCTGTGCCAAAAGATGCAATCAGACTTGGACGCTGAATTATTTAGAGTTCCGTTTAACCGTTTGCATGTGCTCAAGCGGCAATAAACATTGCCTTGCTACCCTGTAGGCAACTGCAGCTGTTATGCAAAAGGCAAATAAATGTTCCCCAACCTCCTAGGCTGAGGCATTCTGAACAAAGGAAGAACCATTTCCATAGAATCATAGAGTTGGAAGGGACCCTGAGGTTCATCTAGTCCAACCCTTTGCATTGCAGGAATACACAGCTGTCCCATATGAGGATCGAACCTGCAACCTTGGTGTTATCAGCACCACCCATCAGGGTGTGTTGCTGTTGCACACTGGAAGGAGGAGTGGCATGGCAGAGCCAATCAGATGCTCTTCTTGCCTTGCCTGCACCATAGCAAGCTCCTGTTACCTTGCCCCTCTCCTGATTGGCAAGTGGCCATGGCGTTTGGAGCTGAGAAGGCAAGTCAGCAGCACAGTCTCTCTCCCCTGCCCCCCTTACTGGCTAATGACTACTCCATTAAGGAAAGAAATCAGGGCATGGAGGTAATGGGGTTCATTGCTGAGCTTGGACCAGGAAGACCTCAGTTCAAATCTCTGCCAAGCTTACTAGCTGGCCTTGAGCAAGTTACAATCTCCCATCCTAATCTACCTCGCAGGGTTGTTTTGAGGACACAATTAGACCCTCCACCCCATACCCTGGGCATTTTGCAGGAAGCTATGAAAAAGAAATGCATTGGCCTTGGTCATTTTAATTCCTTTTGGATTTTGCCATGGGGGTAGAATGATAGTAGAAAACTGGAGAATTAAATAATAATCAATTACACTTACCCCCTCCCCTAATTAACTGGATTTTTCAGGGTCTGGCACAAGCCCCCAAATGGATTCATCACTGCTTAGCCAAGTATTCTGATAAAGAGGATTTTTCTCTTTCCCCATTTATAAATGTAAGAGAGACAACATCACACCAAGCGCTAGAGATATACCACCCTCCCACTTCACTCTATTTATATGTTCCTGTCATCAAGCAATTAAAATAATGAATACTTTACAAAACAACAGGTAAGCAGCCTGCATAAAGATAGTATTAGCTTAAAATGTACCTGCCATGCCTCTAAATAAGGCACCAATTAAAACTTCATTCTAGGTTTCTTGAAATGTCTCTCTCCCTTCCCCTGGTCCTGCTTCCTGGCTCATGGAAGGGCTGCAATGCCATTTACTTACTTCTCTGTCTTTATATTTAAACATTTTCAAGCTGATACAACCACCACAACCAAATAACAACCTTAAAACTTTTTTTTTTAAATAGCTGCAACCATAGAACAAATCAAACAGTAAAAAAAAAAAAGTAGCTTCAACTTTGCTAAACCTTAACTGTCTGGGGGAAATTAAGAAGAAATCTGTCTGGTACTTAAAACTCATTAAATTGGGTGTGAGGCAGACAGGCCTGGAGGGGAGCGTTCCAAAGGAAAAGATTCCTTCCCCAGGCACCGTAATGCTCTTTCCCTCTGGTGAGGCTCATAACACGCAGGCAAATTCATGTAGAAGCAGGTGGTTTTTAAGGTACCTGGATCCCAAGTCATGCAGAGTTTTAAAGGTGAAACACTGGTGATTCTCCTTCATCTCAAAACCGCTAATCTTCATGGGAAGTGCCACCCCACCCAGAACTGTCTGAACACCATCTCCCTAGTCCAATGAAAAGGTAAAAGATAACGGACCCCTGGACGGTTAAGTCCAGTCAAAGGCAACTATGGGGTTGCTGTGCTCATCTCGCTTTCAGACCGAGGGAGCCAGCATTTGTCCACAGACAGCTTTCTGGGTCATGTAGCTAGCATGACTAAACCTCTTCTGGCGCACAGAGGGCTGTGACAGAAACCAGAGCGCACGGAAACACTGTTTACCTTACCACCACAGCAGTACCTATTTATCTGCTTGCACTGGCGTGCTTTCGAACTGCTAGGTAGGCAGGAGCTGGGACAGAGCAACAGGAGCTCACCCCATTGCGGGGATTTGAACCGCCAGCCTTCTGATCTGCAAGCCCAAGAGGCTCAGTGGTTTAGAACCATCTGCCAACTGCACTGCTCTCTTCTCTGCATTGCACTCAAGTTTGTTTCCCTTCAATCCAATCTGTTGTGGACTATAGGCACATCTACAACTTCAGCTGAAATGGATGTAAAGGAGAACTAAAACTGCCTGTCATCAACTTCAGCCTAAAACCCCACACAACCTCACATAGAGACTTCATTAAACAGCAAGAGGATGGCTAATTTTTGTGTGGAATGTGTCATTCATGAATGTTGACTGCAGAATATCTGATTCATCAGATCTATATTTATCATATAATAAAGGCTATACATAATTGAAAAGGAAGCATGACTTTTATCCTTGCCACAGATGTTGATTTGTGCATGCATGCGTGTGTGCGTGCGTGCACACAGAGTTTTGATTTGAATTATAATTCATTTACTCTGTATGGCAGAAATCTGCTTTGACCACAGTGCAAATGATGGTATATTTCACTTTATCAGTCAGATGCTGCCATTCATATTTCACAATGGAATGTGAACATGAGCAATCATTCTGAATCATAAATTTGTTCAAAATCTAAACAATTTGAATACACATTTGCTGCATTCTGAGCCATTAATTGCTTGTTATTCATTGTTTGCAAGCTGCTTTGGGATTTAGTTGAATGGGAATCAACATAGAAAATCAATCTCTCTATCAATCAGTCAATCAAGCAATCAATCAAGCAAGCAAGCAATCAGGCATTTTAAAGGCAGAAAATGCTTGTTCAAACCAAATCTTACCATGCTTAGAATGCATAGATTTCATCCATCCACAGAATGTGTACCGTATTTGTTTTCACTCTAATATTCTGGATATATCCCCCCCCCCCAATTTGGGGGGAAAGTTTGGGAAGGATTCCAACCGTGAATAAAATGTCAATAAAACTTCAAAATCTGAAATATTGGTGTGTTGAAACTTGCAATGTAAAATTTAAAATATGGAGAAGTCAGTAACATTTCAGTGGATGCAATATTGATTTATCTGTGGAGGATGTGACAGGAATGAAGCCACGGCTTGCTGTTCCATGCTCTGAAACCTCTGGTGAGATCCAGAGCTTCCTAAAGCCCTTGGGGACATCTACAGGGGTTGAGGGATGCTGCTTACTTACACCAGGCAACTCAAATGTTTACTATGCTAGGATAGTTAATAAATATTACTGCTGTTTTGTCACCAACGCAGTGGGAGATTCCTCCGAGTTGCGCCTCTTTCTGTATTCTTGTCTTGTGGAAAACTTCAGGAAGCAGTAATGAGTGTTAAAAACGGCAGTGGGAGCTGAACTTCTCTTACTGACCTGAACAAACAAGCTACAGTATTTGGGTGGGTCCACCCCCACATCTCCCCCCCCCCCACATCTTTTGTGCTGTTCATGATTGAAGCATATCGAACTTGGGTGTGGCGATGCAGTGTCCTTGCAGCAGCGCCCCGCGAGGAGGGCTGGCTGTGAATGGCAGGGGTCAGTGGTGATTCAGCCGGCATAGCACAGCAAGAATGCCTCCTCTTAATTTGCTTCTTCCTCCCTTCCTCTGGTGACTCAGTGAGGGACAGTGCTTACAGCCAGAGAGGAGTTCCTCGGATTAATCATGCAGCTCCCTTTTCAGAGTGGCTCCTTGGCAACCCGGCAGCTTGCTGGAAGATTGGCAGCTCTGCATTCCCATTCTGTTTGGTGTTTAAGGTTCCACGCACTCGCCCAGTGTGAGCTTCCTTGGAAAACTCATTCAGGAAACCATAAATTAAAACAACACCTGACTATCGTGCGCATTCACTGTGTGTTGCATCGTAGGTTAATTTTGTCTGTGTGCATACTTTGCATTGAGGTTTGCGTACAGGGCCGTACAAATACGAGGCTGTGTTGAGATTGCCGACATTCCAGGTGCCAGCTACATTGCATATGAGAACGGAGAGAGGAAACTAGCTCCTGTGGTGTCAGAAATACCTACTGCATCTCCCTAGCAACTTTTGTAAAACACCACTCACTGTATTTGCATAGAGCTTGGGAAAGAGAAATGCCAACCAGGGGAGTTTTTAGGTGGGGGTCACCTTACGTTGCCCATAACTCATCATCATTTCGCAGAATGGGCAGAACTCAAAGTTGAAAGCAGTGCCAGGCCTAGACAGTGCCTGAAGCACATCCCAAATGATATCTCCCTCCCTGCTAGGACCAGCACTTTAGTACTGATGCACTGTTCAGACAACAGGTCCTGCCACCATCTCCTCCCTGCCCCTATCACAGTGCTGCTTGTGGTTGCATTTCTGAACTTGCCATGACTGAAAGTGTGCTGTACCAGAGTTGGCTTTTTGATGGCTTGACTTGGGCTTCTTTCTTTCTTTCTTTCTTTCTTTCTTTCTTTCTTTCTTTCTTTCTTTCTTTCTTTCTTTCTTTCTTTCTTTCTTTCTAGAAAGTAAGCACTTGCCATTAACAGGAATATTCTTATTTGCATATCCCATAGAAGGCAGGCCAGTTTTCCATTTGACAGAAGAACATAATTTCCCCACTCACCATTTGTTGTGGTGATAACTGTCTTGTGTGTGCGTGATAACTTATATTATTACTTTACCAAAATACAAGCATTATTTATAAAATAGACAAACAAAAGGGAAGGGAGGGGGGAATCCCCAGTAAAGAGGATATAAAGGCATTGGGTAACTTTATACAGATACATTAATTGTCCATCTTAACATCGGTAGTATCTTTTTAGCTTCTAATGCACTGAACTGGGAGACCGCAAACAGAGATGATGTGTTTATCTGGTACTCTGTTGCAGTTTAACCCCTGCTATGCTAATCTCTCTCTCTTTCTCTCAATTTTACAGGAGGTCCAGAAGATAACCAGCAATGGGGAGACCCAGGCAGATGGGGACTTGAAACCCACAGACGAGAAAGAAGAAGTTGTGGCAGCAGAAGTGGGCTGGATGACCTCTGTTAAAGACTGGGCAGGGGTGATGATTTCAGCCCAGACCTTAACTGGCAGAGTCCTTGTGAGTTTCCCTATACTTTCCCTATACTTTCTTCAGATTTTCCATCTACTTTTTTCAGAGGGCTAGCCAATGCCCCCCATTTAACAATATGGTAATTTTCACATGAACAACACTTTCTCTCTTTGGTGTCTGCTTGCTGATACATGCACAAAATGGACTCATGAGGACAGGCAACCAGGCTATTCCTTGATATTTAAAGTACCGTATTTTTCACTCTATAAGACGCACCAGACCACAAGATGCACCTAGTTTTTGGAGGAGGAAAACAAGAAAAAAAAAATCTGAATCCCAGAAGCCAGAACAGCAAGAGGGATCGCTGCGCAGTGAAAGCAGCAATCCCTCTTGCTGTCCTGGCTTCTGGGATAGCTGCGCAGCCTGCATTCGCTCCATAAGACGCACACACATTTCCCCTTACTTTTTAGGAGGGAAAAAGTGAGTCTTATAGAGCAAAAAATACGGTAATTAGGTGAAAAGGTTGGCCATGTGCATCCACTCTAACTCTTTGTTCCTAAACCTATGTATTTGAGAGTTAGTTCAAATAAGAGAAATGAGATGCATCTTCCAAGTAAATATTGTTTGTATCAGGGTGCCACATTATGTGACAAACTGTCTTCAGAAAACCCTTTCCTTTCCACAGGATCCTGGTAGACTAATTTTTGCACAGGAAGTTAAAGGAGGACAGGTTTGTTCCTGTTGAAGGGAAATGTATTGTTTCTGACACCTAAGGTTATGAAAATTAACTACTAATGTCGGGGAGGTTCTGATACTCAATATAGGCATCGTTTTTGTCATAATTTTGCACCCACTTCCAGGCACAGCAAGTATTCCCCATAATGGTGCATTTGTGCCACAAAAGCTCCAAAAGTTTCCTGTATTCAGTACTCTAGATAACTGTTATCCCTGTAGAGTTGTTAAATGGTGGGCAATATCCAACATTAATCATACTTACAGTAGACCCACTGAAATAATAAACCTCATTACTTAAGTCTATTGATTCCAGTTGGTCTAAGTAAGACTTGGTTCGATGGAACCTTGTGAACAGAAAGAGGGCTAGTTCTATTAGGAAATTAAAAATGTGGAACATTTTTGCCTCCCTTGAGCCTGGTTCTGAGCTCTTCGCCTCCAGGGGAAAGACTTCCCTTATTTGGGTGTAAGTAATTTGGATCCAGGCCCTGTGGGAACAAGGCTCGTTTGTTATGCAAAATGAATTTAGGTAGGCTGCCTGCTAGGACACACTGCAGCCAACAGGCTAATTTGGGTTAATTGCCTAGATTTAATTGAGATTTAGAGCTAGTATTGTTAGGTTTGAGTCCAAAGTGCTTATATTATGGAAGTATCATTACTGTGGACTTTTAACAGGTTTTATCATTAGGTTTCATACACCCACACCATTAATTTATTATTATTTTTAAAGAATTGTTTGCAAGTGTTATGGAGCCATTTTGAACCATGTACAGAACAGTGTGTTCTGTACATATAAGGAATCCAGTTGGCTCTATATTGATATAAGCTTAAACACCATGCAAGTAACATGGTTTTATATTTAAAATTTTATATATCAGGAACAGTCAAAGGATGTACAATAGGTTTATTGGTCTCTATACACATTGCCAGATTGTAGGTTTAGTTTGTATAAATTAAAAGTAATGGGATTTAGTCTAACAAACAACAAACACTAGATGTAACTAGAATTTTTGTGTGAACAAACACCCCAAAAAGGCATGTCAATATCTTCGCTACACAAGTCGACAAGGATCTGTTTAAAAACAGCCTAGCTCTATGAAAAGAAAAGATGAGATGGCAAATGTGGTTTTGGTTTTCTTTCTTTTTTGATAGAATATATATGGCCAATATGAATATTCTGCCTTTCATGGTTTTGTCTGTTGCAATGGTTCACTAAAAGTGGGTACAGTATATTGACATTTGCACAGGTAGTTAGGAATTGGTTTTGTTTTTTAAAAATTGGATCAACATTTGGGTTTGGTTGCTTTATGGCAAAGCAAAATTAAAAGTGCATATTTTGCTTTATTAATATGCAATATAATTGAAAAAGATAGGAAGAAAATGTACTTAACCACACATTGTTTTCCTGTCAGTTTAGGAATGCAGCTTACTTTTAGGTAGCATTTTTGCACCCAATGTTTCTGTGGACATTTCTGGCAGTGAATTTATGGGTTGTGGCTCTTTTAAGTAAAATCCCAGCTGAAACTGAGGGCATAGTTATTGAAAATCTTTTAAAGATATTTACCCGCCTCTGCTTCTTAGTGACTTAGCACGCCGTGTATTCCTGAAAGGTCTGATCATTTCCCCTTGAAAGCCAACTGCAGAAAATTCTGTTTTATTGAGTAAAAGATTATGGCTTTTTGTAGGTCAGTTGCAGATCAAAATTAGATCAGCCAGAGTGACAGACGAAGAAATTACAGTACCTTTTCATACTGTAGGCCACAGTTTAAATCAAAATCAATCTTCCAGATTCACAATTAAATAACCTTTAGGAAGTGGTTCACTGAACACTGGTGTGGAGGGAGAAGAAATAGTAGCAATTGATTTTTGGTTTGGCGTGCTCACGCAAAGAAAGCTGTTGTGCAACTGCCGCCTAGATTTCTTTGCTAAGCAAATAAAAAAAGTTATTAAGGTGTGGTGTGAAAATTGATCTTAAAAACAGGACTTCATTAATAGTTCTTTCTTCAGATCACCCTTTTTTCATTCTTATATGATCAGTTATTTCCTTGGAAAGGGGCTCCAATGAGGGTGGTCAGTCTCTCAGTTGAGCAGCCCACAGCTCTGCCTGCACAACTTTCCAGACTGAGTCTTTGGCCTTTTGGGTTAAGGAAGTTCCTTGCCTGAGGCCTTAGAGACTTGCTGCCTAGTAGGCAGTTCTTGGCAGGATGGGCCAATGGTCTCACCCATTTAAGGCAGTACCATATGTTCAATAAGACTCGTTGTAAAAGGGCAAGAGCTTCAAAGGCTAATATTTTCAGGACCCTTTCTCTGTTGTTTTTGTTGTTTTTTGCATATTGTTCAGTTTAGTATGGCTCTCATCTCATTCTTCATGAAATGGGTTCCTACCTTCACCAATCAAAGTGCAAAAGAGTTGGTTTGGATGGCAGCACATATCTGGCAGCTGGTGAGATCTGCCGACCTTCTCGATAGCTAGCTGTGAAAGGAGTGCTTATGGAGTGAGCTAAGACATTTCTCCATCTGTGAAACAAATAACCAGTTGCATTCGTAAATGCTAGAAGAAACCAGAAGTTACCAGATCTCTGGTATCAAGTCCAGTCAAGGAGTTTCTTTTCCATAGAAAAGAAAACTTTGTAAGGCTGCAGTCTGATGCCCACTTATGCCCAATAAGGAGTCAGTGTCACTGAATCCAGAAGGACCAACTATAATAATAATAATAGGAATGTACATTCTGATTATATGGGACATTCTGGGAACAAATTGGAAACTGGGGTGGCTTCTGTAAATCTAGGACTTTTCCTGGAAAATAGGGACACTTGGAAGGTCTCTTAGTATACCCGGGTCAAGTTGGAGAGTCTAGTATCCATCTCCAAACCTATGCTAGCTCAGTCTGCATCCACAAAATCGAGCTGTTTTTATATCCTTTATATTCTTCATTTCTGATTTTGTGATGGCTCAGAGTGCTGCACATGTGCAGCATAAGTTTTGGTTTCCCTGCTGGTTACTAAAGCCACAGGAACGTAGGTACACATTCATGAAAGCCCTTTGCAAAAAGGAACCTTGGAAGGCTCACAATTTCTTTGATTGTGCTTGCATGTCTTGGATCACCTGCAAACTGAAATCTGCACCAGTCTGTGCACGCACCAGTTCCAAAATTAATTCAATTTCTTTCTAAGTTAGGGCAGGCAGGCAGAACCAGAACATGGGTCAGAAGCAAACCATGGGACAAGAATGGGAGGGGGGAAAAGGGAAACTGAGGATATCCGTCCATCCCTATTCTCTTTCATTTCCATGTTACAAAAATTAGAAAACTTGTCAGCAGCTCAATGTGTGAAAATTATTTAAAATGTGACATCCTTTGCCTGGGCAGCTGTCAAAACCAGGAACAGTTTGTGAAAGCTAATTCGGTTCTAAATTAATCCTGAACACTTCGAAAATAACGCTGTTAAAAGAAAACAACATTTGAGATGCTCCCCTCCACCACCTAATTTGATGGTTGGAAAGAATATATTTTAACATTTTGTACATATGTTTTATGCACTATAACTTTGCTCACTGCCATGGGCTTTACATATATTTTTGTGTTATGTGGGATAGATTGCAACGGACTGTGCCTGAACCATCTTCCAGGGTTCTCAGTATGTGTCTTAAGGTTTCGGCTGCACTGCGATCACCTGAGAATCCTGGAAGTCACATGGCTCTGAGGGTGGAGCTCGCCAGCGCCTCCCTGTGCCCTGCCCTGTTAGCGCTCTAGTTTTACGTGATTCCTACCCTGCGTTGCAAAAAATCCGTGGCCCTACTTCCCTTGAAATCCACCTGGTTCTTTTGAGCGCTGAGCTAGAACGTTTGCCAAAAAACGTATTCACCACATGGTCAGCTTTGTAACCTCCCGACAGTGAGCAGGTTCTAAGAGGCAAAGTTTGCCAGACCCAGCTAGTGAGCATTGGTGCCCTCTGTTACCTTCCCTCCATCACAGAAGCTTTTGAGGTGGGGTTGCTTGCAAAAGTGGAAAGATCTAGCAGGAGCAGTGATAGAGGTTGGGGGTGAACACCCTTTTGAGATGGAGCTTGACTTGAATGAGCCTGGGCCTCCCTTATAGCAGAGACTTTCCCAACTGTGTTGGCCATAATTGTGAACTTGGTCAGCATCACTAAACAATGAATTAATATGCCTGCACATTGGCATTCCTGGGATGCTATCTTTGTTTGGCATAATTAAGAGCTGATTGTGGCATGACATATTACATGGTGGTAGAGAAGGGTTTACTGGGGAGCAGAACTGTAGCAACCAACTGTACAATATGCACTGATTTTGGCGAACATTTACTTACTGGTAAACTATTATTTTTAACACACTTCACCACAGTAGCTTTTGCAGTAGAGCAAGACTCGCCCCTTTCCTGCTTTTCCTCCTGTCTCTTCTTGCTCCACACACTCGAAGCTCTGCCCTCGCAGAAGGAATATAGGAAGCCACAGCCTCTGTTGGGCATACTAGCTCAGGGTCTCTACTAGTGCAATAATTAGCTAAGGAGCTCCTAGTTTGAAATATAATCACCTGGGGGGACGGTGGATGAAATGGATGCTAATTATCGAATGGTAGCTAGTGGTTTGTATTAGGGGGGAAAAAAGTCATTTTGTGGAGCAGTTTATTTTGAGCTTTAAACCTCCTCGTGGGTTGCCATGGGGATTAGGTGCAGCCATAAATCCGCTTCCTAGGTGTTCACATGTGTTAAGCTGCCTGCAAACACTTCTTCTTTCCTTAAAATTAATTTGTAGACCGAACACCTTTGCTCGGCTTGGGTCTGTTATCGATGTCCCTGGTTTATGCTCTTTTTCTGTGTGTGTGTGTGCGTGTGTGTGTGTGTAAATCGGTGGTAGCTCTCAGTAGGAGAGATTGCTCATAGCTGAATTGGAAGATATTTGCTCCAGTTTGCTTTAATCTCCCGTGACTACAGTGTGGGCTGTTCCCTAGGTTTCCATAGGGACAGGAACAATGCTTCCCGTTGGGGTTCATCAGCAACAGAATGATGATGCTACAAAGTACACAGTGTTGAGTTGGTCTCATTGGTTTCTATGGTAACTGCAGCTTCCTTTAATCCACCATCTCTCTCTCTCTCTGTTTCTTCCCCTTCCCCTTTTTGCTTCTGCACCAATATTATTGCCAAACCTATGGTGCATTTTTGGAAATTGATTTCGGGCTTGTAGGAGGTCTATGCAAGCATAATTCTGAGGATGATGAAGCAGAAATATATTTTTGGCACATCTTGGGTTTGGGTTGTATGTGTGTGTGTGTGCCTTCTCCATTCTCTTACGGAATCAAAACCAAAGTGCTACCAGACCTTCAGTAGTGCCATCTGCCTCAAATTTTATGGGATGGTCTGGATTTTTATGCACCTGACGAATGCCAGGATTTGAAAACCTATCCAACTGTGTTTGAATTTAAAAGAAAGAAAGAAAAAGATAAGAGAGGCCGTGTAGATAAATAAAACTAGATGAATCATAAAATGATTCAGTATTGTCATTTCAGGATGTTATGTTGTGAAACAGAGATATAAAGCTAGAAAGATGCAATGAACGACTTATTGTACCAATCTCATCTATTAATCATACATAGTACATCCATCCACATGATGTCATTTCAGGATAGCATAGTGGATGATTTATATAACTGTACTTACCAGGGGCCCACACATTTGGGCTGTCCTTGGCAGCCAAGCTAAATTTATTTTTTCCACTGGCCCTGCCTTTCTCCTGAGGATTGATAGGGAAGGGGTATCATACATGGCTTTGACTTAAGAGACCAAACAAGACTGAGGGGAAACCCCCCCCCCCCCAGTTGTGAAGAGGCTCAGGAGGTAGCAAGGCTGTAAGAGAGCTGCTCCTTTTCTCCAGATCCCATGGACCTCACAGTTATGTTATACTGAGAATCTGGCTTTGTTAAAGGTCACACCCCATAGATGCAGTGAGTAAGTTACCCAGCGCCCTGGCAAGTTCCTGGAAGGGATTATATTTCTGTTTGCCCCTCCCCAGTCATGATCCTACCCTTGGTGGTATCATTTACCATTTAAGTTGATTTTATCGGGACCAAAAATGATGCACACCTGACTCACCTAATTGGCTTCCATAGGCTGTGACCATGGCTTAGATCAGCCTTCCAAGTATTGTTGGATTCTAACTCCCATAATCCCAGAACACTGACCATGATGGGACTGATGGAAATTGGGAGTCTGACAACATCTGGAGGACATTTGGCCAGGAAAGGGTGACTTAGGTGATTTTTAAAAGGGGGTGGGGAATAGGCAAATTCTGGAAGCAAAGTTCTATTGATGGCTATTAACCATGAGAGCTGAATGGAAGCTCTGTGTTCAGAGAATATCAAATGTGGATGTCAAAGAGTGAGGAAGGGCTGTTTCTTATTGTTATTGTTTTATTTTATTTTATTATTTGCACCCAACCCATCTGACTTGATTTGTGCCCTGTTTCTGAGCTTCCTGGAAATATTTGGTTAGTCACTGTTGCGAACAAGGTGCTGGACTTGAGGATTCCTTAGAATGATCCAACCAAACTTTTCTTGCAACATGCAACATGCTATGATAATCTTTAATTGGTTACAGTGTTCTGTCTTTTATTTTTAACAAGGGCCACAATGTGTAAAGCTCAGCATTAATCCCATGATTTCACCCTTTCCTTACTATTGCATATTTTCACAATAAAATGAGTAAAAAAAATCATAAAGTAGAGAACAAATGACTAGTATTGCATCACATTAAAACTCCTTAGCAAAAGAAACATATTTCCATCAGGTGACAAAGTAACAAAATTGTAGGGAGCCTCTCTGATTTCAATAGGAACTAGTACAGTATTCCAAATTACTGGTGCCACTACACTACACTACACTACAGTTTTTGCTGTGCATGCAAAAACTCCGCTTATCTAAATCAAGCTGGAAAAAGATGGCTGCAGTAAGACCAAACTCTCAAGACATTTTTAAAACACTACTTAAGAAGGTGGCAGTAGGAACATTTGAAATGGGGTGTCAGCAGAAACAAAAACATCAAGTCCAAATCCTCCTCTCTTTTTTTTAGAAAACCTTTTTAATGTTTTTATAAAAAAGAATTGTGATTTTTTAAAAAAAGGAATGGGGAAAAACACACCTTTCTGTTGCAAGTCTCCATTACCAGTTCAACATCTATAGCAAATGACTCCCTCTAGAGTCCAAATTGCAAAAGAATGTCGTTCCATTAAAAAAATAGTTTTGTTCTTGTGGCAGCTTTTGTCTTTGGTCACATGGTAAATCCTACGTTGCAAAAGGATCTGAATTGTTCCGTGAAGACTATGGCTGTGCCACAGGCATTACCTGAAGGACCACCTTGTCCCTTATACACTGGCCAGATCACTGTGATCACCTGGAGAATCCCTCTTGAATGTCCCACTGTGAGCTTGTATTCTTTTATAGTTTCTATGGGAGCCAAGGTTTATCAGTGTAGTGGCACCAGTAATTCGGAATACTGTACTATTTCCTATTGAAATAAGACAGGCACCCTACAATTTTGTTCTTTTGTCACCTGCTGAAAACATGTTTCTTTTGCTAAGCAGTTTTAATACGATGCATTGCTGGTCATTTGTTCCCTATTTTATGATTTTATGAATTTTTTTACTCATTTTATTGTACACTGCCATTTTTTTATATTGAGTTGGCAGTTTTGTAACATTCTTATAAATGTAAACATTGTCTTATGCTTTCACATCCTGCCAGTGGGATTCCCAAAAGCATCTGTTTGTCCGCTGCTGAACTAGACAGACTTTTTGCAGGCTTCAACAGCAGGCCAGCCATAGGCAGCCTTCCTCGCTGTTTCCGTTCTGCCGTTAGGAAACCTAGTGCATAATAGAAATGACTACAAGAAGATGCAGCTGTCTAATTATAGAACAGTTCAGCACTGGCATGGGTTGCCAAGGAAGGCTGTGAAATCCCTTCCTTGAAAGTCTTAAACAAAAGGTGAGACAGGCATCTTTCAAGCTTCGGCTATAGAAATCAGCAGTTAGCACAAGAATGGAAATATGGAATGTAGGATCAAGGTTTTAAAGTTATACATACTTCTTTACAGCAATCAAATTTTATCACGTACTTGCTGAGAATCTTCTTTACCCAGCTGCATAGGATTGCATTCAATGTTAGTCATACTCAGAACAGACCTGTTGAAATTAAAAGACTTCCCTTACCTATGGGATCGCCTCTCCTGGTATGCCCTGCGGAGGACCTTAAGGTCCATAAATAACAACACTTTGGAAGTCCCGAGCCCCAAGGAGGTTAGATTGGCCTCAACCAGGGCCAGGGCCTTTTCAGCTCTGGCCCCGGCCTGGTGGAGCGCCCTACCTCAGGAGATCAGGACCCTGCGGGATTTGACATCTTTCCACTGAGCCTGCAAGACGGAGCCATTCCACCTGGCCTTTGGGCTGGACTCAGTCTAATCCCCCCTCTCAATTTTTTTTTTTAATGGAACCCCTCATATGGGATTTTGTATATAAATTTTTCCTCAGCTCTTTTTGCTGGCCCATGTAGGACCAGCGTGGATATTTGGCCCTGGTGAATATTTGACGTTTTCTCCCCTTATGGCTTTGATCTATAGGCTACCACTAAGACGAGGCAGCATTTTAAGCTGTATTCCAACTTATATTTTAATCAACTGTTTGTTTTGTTTTTAATGTTTTTACTGTATTTATATTCAGTGTTAGCCGCCCTGAGCCCGGTCTTGGCCGGGGAGACGGGGTATAAATAAAAATTATTATTATTATTATTATTACTTAAGTAATGTCTAGAATTTAGCTGGACACAACCCCTAGCGGTTTGGGAGGGAACATGTTTTCCTTTATAGATTGCCACCCTAGAGAGATGAAGAAAAGCAAACTTTTTTGCGTGGGGGACCCAGTTGAGATTGCAGTTCTGTACACCAGGCATGGGGAATTTCTGGTCCTCCAAATGTTGCTGGACTCGCATCAGCCTTGGCCAGCATGGTCAATGGGTGAGGGATGGTGGAGACTAGAGTCCTGCAATATCTAGAGAGCCATTGGTTCCCCATTCCTGCTACACACGCCTACCTGAACTCCATGGGTCTCACATCTAAGTAGTTGGATTTCACTGTAAAAGTGGGCTAGAGGCATGTTCAGCTTAAGATAGTTCTAATCAGATAATAATATCCTGGTCTTGTGACTTGGGCAAAAGCTTTTAAGATGTTTTTTTTCAAAAGAGAAATACTTTCCCTACATTATTTAATCAAGAGATTAATCAGCTTTTCATTAAATATACTCTGAACTGAAATACTGCAGCCCTGACAATAATTGGTTCATTAAATCAGTTAAAAAACAAGGTGTGTCATCAAGACAATCTCCTGACTACAAAAAACCCCCTCCTATTTGAAAATCAGCTGTGGAACTGATTTTCTCCTGTTGTTCTTGTTAAAAAGCAAAAGCAAAAAAAGCGAGCTCAGTCCATTCACAGGTGCACTTCAGTAACTTCCATTTGGCACGGCGCTGTGGGTAGAACCTCAGTGCCTAGGACTTGCTGATCTCATGGTCGGCGGTTCGAATCCCCGCAGGTGGGGTGAGCTCCCGTCGTTCGGTCCCAGCGCCTGCCCCCCTAGCAGTTCAAACGCACCCCTAAGTGCAAGTAGATAAATAGGTACCGCTTTATAGCGGCAAGGTAAACGGCGTTTCCGCGTGCGGTGCTGGTGGTGGCTCGCCAGCTGCAGCTTCGTCACGCTGGCCACGTGACCCGGAAGTGTCTTCGGACGGCGCCAGCTCCCGGCCTCTTGAGCGAGATGAGCACGCATCCCTAGAGTCAGACATGACTGGCCCGTATGGGCAAGGGTACCTTTACCTTTACCTTCCATTACAAGAGGATGAAACAGCAAAGAGAAAGAAAAAACTTGTAACTTCCAACATAAATTAATGAACGTCTATTTAAATTGGGAGAAAAGACCCATGAATGCAAAAAAAAACAAGAATGACCGTTGATGCAAGGTCATGGATAGCACCAAAATGGTAAAAGCTGAACTGTTCCTTTAAAAACGAAGGCTTTTTTGTGTTTATTTTAACAGATAAATGTAGGCAGTATTCATGCCATTGGACCATCTGTATTAGAAGGATATTTTAATAGGATGTTTTGGGTAAATAATTTGAAACAACAATATACAAGCAAGGCTTTCCACGGCCTGTCATCCGTTCAATTTAGTTTCATGTGTTGGGTGGTTTTTAGATCCATTCTCATCTCAAAGCTTTGGCTTAGTTGTCATGGAAATGGTAAACATGCCCCAGCTGTATCATTTGAAATTGCAGGTTGATAAAAATAAATAAATCCCTGCGTGTGGAAAACTAGCATGCCAGCGAATAAGCTTGGCATGCACGTTTTTGGTTGAAATGTAACAATTGTCTTTGTTTGTTTGTTTCAGCAAGATTGTATCTGGCTTCTAACACTTTTTGGAAAAAAAAGATTTTGTTGTCTTAATTTTTTTGTAAGCTGCATTTCTTTGTGCTTAAATTACGTATTTGTGTGTTGGAAGCCAGTTTTCCTAAATGTGGCATATAAATAAATAAACTGTAACAATAGCAATACTGGGGTTGGGGGACTCTAAGTAGCTTGCATATAGTAAACTGTCAAGGAAAGGAAAGCTTGGTAGGTTATATCACTTTATAGCTTCTGATGCCAGGTAAATACTTTTTTTTATTTTGCTTTTTATTCTAAAATTCATTGGTGCTGACTGGCATTGCTTTGACTGCTGCAGTTATTTTTTTATAATGCCACTTTATTATTTGTGTTGTGATGTTTATTGCTCTTATTGGCATTCTTCTTGCCATGGTACACCACCCAGAACCAATCTTAAAGCAGAATAGATTCCAATTTACGGTTTGGTGGACATGATAAACTATTTTGACGATATCATTGCTTGCAGACATTTTAGCCCTTGCGGTGTTTTGATACACAGAGACTGAGAAATGAGTTTCAAAGTTCGGGATTTCTGGAACCTCTGTTCCTGAGATGCGAGGGTGTAACCTGGAACATAAAGAAGAAGAAGAGTTTGGATTTGATATCCCGTTTTATCACTACCCTAAGGAGTCTCAAAGCGGCTAACATTCTCCTTTCCCTTCCTCCCCCACAACAAACACCCTGTGAGGTGAGTGGGGCTGAGAGACTTCAGAGAAGTGTGACTGGCCCAAGGTCACCCAGCAGCTGCATGTGGAGGAGCAGAGACTTGAACCCGGTTCACCAGATTACGAGACTACTGCTCTTAACCACTACACCACACTGGCATTGTAGATAATAATAATAATAGTAATTTATTATTTATACCCCGCCACTCTGGCTGGGTTTCCCCAGCCACTCTGGGTGGCTTCCAACAAAATATTAAAATACAATAGTCCTTCAGATATTAAAAGTTTCCCTAAACAGGGCTGCCTTCACATGTCTCCTAAAAGTCTGGTAGGTGTTTTTTCCTTTGACATCTGGTGGGAGGGTGTTCCACAGGGCAGACGCCACTACCAAGAAGGCCCTCTGCCTGGTTCCCTGTAACTTGGCTGAGGGAACCACCAGAAGGCCCTCAGAGCTGGACTTAAGTGTCAGGGCAGAACGATGGGGGTGGAGATGCTCCTTCAGGTATACTGGACTAAGGCCGTTTAGGGCTTTAAAGGTCAGCACCAACACTTTGAATTGTGCTCGGAAACGTAGATCAGGGAAGAAGAGTTTGGCGGATGAAGTGGGGAGCCTAGTTGCTCTCCATGGGTCACAGAGCAGAACCTGATTGACATGGGAACTGAGCTAATAGCAAAAAGCTCTTACTGAGCCAAGCAGAAAATAACTTTTCCCCATCTTAAATTCCTCTGGAGGGCCCCTGAGGAGTAGAAAACACTGAAATGTCAGGTCAAACTCAGACTTGGCAGCTCAGTTCTTATACCTAGTCACTTATTTTCCCCACAAAATTCCCGGTTTATTTCTTGCCATTACCTTTTCGGACATTGTTTATGCAGTCAGAAAGGCCTAAAGGTTGTATTTGTAGCTGAAATGAGCCCATCAGCGTTTCCACATCAATTGGCAGGTTGCACAAATGTTTGTGTTGCAACCATGTGTGTCACATTGCGACTTGGGTATAAATAGCTGCAAGGAAAACAGGCTGCAACAAAGGGAGTAGGGAACCCTCTCCCAATACATATGCTAAAAAGTTGTTTTTCAAAAAATCCAGACATTTTCATTTGAATCAGATCTGCAGCGAAAAGCCATTTCTTGCTGCCTGCGCCCTTTCCACCTCCGTAAACTGCCATTAATAATTAGTCTGTATCTATGAAGGGTATACGGAATGCCCTAAACTGTTGCTTCCCATTTTACAAAGAAGTGTTTTTGCAAAACCTCACAGATGGCTTTCCCTTGAGGCGCTGTGGCCTCCTCATGCAGAGAAGAGCAGTGCTCTGACCTTGCAGTTAGCAACACTTTGTTTAATTGTTACATACTATTTTTACTCCATTGAGCGACATGATGCCTGCGTTCTCCAGCACAAGAGTGACAAAGCTATTGGCAAACTTGGGTGTTCTGCAACACGTATGTAACCTGAGTTGTTGGGGGGGGGGGGAGAGTTGGGCATGAAGGTGGTCAGCAAAATGTGTCGGCGAGCTCTCGGCTTCTGGCAACCTTAAACTTCATAGGGAGCAAACTAAAGATCGCTAGATAAAAACAACAGCAACAACAACTTTATTATTTATACCCCACCCATCTAGCTGGGTTTCCCCAGCCACACTGGGCGGCTTACAGCTTATTAAAAAAATGTAAAAATTAGACATTAAAAACTTCCCTAAACAGGGTTGCCTTCAGATGTCTTCTAAAAGTCAGATGGGTTGTTTATTTCCTTGACATCTGATGGGAGGGCGTCACTGCCGACAAGCCCCTCTGCCTGTTTCCCTGTAACCTCACTTCTTGCAGTGAGGGAACTGCCAGAAGGCTTTTAGAGCAGGACCTCAGTGTCCAGGCTGAACGATGGAGGTGGAGACGCTCCTTCACGTATACAGGACCGAAGCTGCTTAGATTAAACCCATGTAAACTGTATTTATCTTTCTGCATGCTCTTTGTTAGGATTTACTCTCAGGAGGTGAAGAGGGGACTGATTCCAGGCAACTGCCTTAACATCTATGTGGTGTCTAGAGTTCCTTTGTTCATGAATTTATTTCCTACATTCTAGCCTAAGTCCTCAACGTGTGTGTGTGTTGTGTGTGGGGGGGGGGGGATGCCACTCTAGTTGTCCATCTACAGGGAGGAGTATTATAGTACAATATAGATATGAACACACACATACATGGTTGAGCTATATAAATAAAGCAAGGATAGGGAACCTCAGAGGCTGGATGCAGCCCTCACTATCTGGCCCTCAGGTCTCCCAAAGGCCACACCTACTCTCCCAGGCCTCACACACCTGATCCTGCTTTGCACCCTCCTCAAGTATTTCTGCTTTGCTGGAATTTGCATTTGAACCCTGATAATGTTTATTGCTTGCAGGGATGGAGAATGCAGAGGAGTGTGTGTGTGTGTGTGTGCGTGCACAAACAAGTTTACTGTACAAGGGTAAAATCAGTCCTTTTTTCTGGGGGGACACAAGGGTTTGCATAACCCTAAACATTTTGTGAATCTAATGGAAGAAGAAACTAAAAATTTAAATTTTTTTTAGTTTCTTCTCTAGGATGGTGAATCATCATAGTTCCATTGCTACCCCCATTGGCGGCCTCATTTCCTGTCACAGTGTTTCCTGAGTCTCAGATGGAATGAGAGTACCCCTAAACACTTTTTTTTTAAAGAAAAAAAGCACTGTGTAAAATTGACATTCATTGATCCAACCACTTTCGCGTCTGGCCCTGGCCTCCTCTGTCATGTTCGCCCCGAAAAGTTGCCTGGAAAGGAATGCAGTAGCTGTCAAGCTCTGTGGAAAAACCAAAGAGAGACCTGACATTAAGCTAACCACATAGGTGCATATTCTTCCCCTGCTTGTGTTGCTTGTGGCCAGGTCAGTATTTCATGGGAATAGCTATGGAATAAGGTGGCTAGCTGGTTTTTGTTGTTGTTTTGCTTTAGGGCCTCCCAACAAAAGAACTGCGGAAATAAGCAGCTGAAGTTCCCCCCACCATTTTACTTCCATGCTCCTGCCATTTCTGTGTATGTCTGGCTGCTGTTAAAGCCACAGGAACAGGGCAAGTTTTGCTTTTTAAAAAATAAAAACAGTGGCATTTTTTTCTAGGCAGCTGTGAATGAGAGGTAAGTCTTTGACTGCAATATCTATCCTTCCAGCCCCTTAGGATTGGCATTACTGCAAAAGAATGCCTGCTTCTGTATGTAATTGGCCATCTAAAGTTATTTTTGGAGTGCCAGTGAGAGATGTGAGCACTTTAGAAACCATAATAATTCAGCCTAATGAATAAGTCTGCAGTCAGCACACCACACATAATATGGTATTAAGCTTACAGAACAGCTGATTCCTTTCCCCAGGTCAGCTGTTGTATGGTGTTGCCAGAGATAACTGGTGAAAGTGACAGATAGCAGAGGATATAACGATAAATTAAAAGCTAGACTCCAAATATCATTTCAGGTATGACCTGGGATTTTCGATAATTAGGACCGCTTGCACCCCAGACGTTTACTGTGGAATAGTTTAATTTTGTTCACTTTTTTACATAGCGCTGTCATCAAGTTCTTCTGTGTTTCCTCCATGAGTCCACTGTCTGTTTTCAAACTTTGCTTTTTTAATTAAAGTTTATGTGTGTGTGTTACAAAGCAAACAGATAAACAGGGAAAGGTACATCTGTTGTCTCCACTTTAAGTTCATAGTATTTTTCACAGTTCGTTTACTTTTGGTGAGAGACACTTTCATCATAGACATCTTGCAGTTGGGGGGGAGATGGGGGTATTATTATTTTGTTTCATTGTCTATCCTTTGTGTAGTAGGGGTTTGTGTCAGCAAACTTTGTTTGTTTTAAGAACAGAACAGAGGCAGCAGCACAGTCTCCAGGAATACACACCCTTCTTAGCAATTGGTCAGAACAAAATCAATTGCACTTGAAGGGCAAAAATATTTGAATGATTGACTGCAAGACAACTGCATCTTTAAAAGCCACTAAAGTCCTGCCAATCACACAACAGTGTGTCTGGGCAAGGCTGCTTGGCCTGCATATGTGCACATACTGGCATCTGCATCAGGAAGATGTGGTCACAGGCTTGATGAGCCTGGCCACACCTCTTTGGGTCATTTCTTGCACATTGAGTAAGCAGGGTTTATTGCCTGGTCTGTGCTGAATTCAGTGGGTGTTGGTGTGTAGAGGTTGGTGGTGTTAAAAGGGTTGTTTTGGTTAATTTGGCTACATGTTTAAGTTGGTCACATTGTTATAATAATAATAATAATTTATTATTTGTACCCTGTCCATCTGGTTGGGTTTCCCCTTCTGCTCTGGGCGGCTTCCACAAAGACCAAAAATACATTAAGATGTCACACATTAAAAACTTCCCTTAAGATGTCTTCTGAATGTCAGGTAGTTGTTTATCTCTTTGACATCTGATGGGAGGGTGTTCTACAGGGTGGGTGCCACCACAGAGAAGGCCCTCTGCCTGGTTCCCTGTAGCTTTGCTTCTCGCAGTGAGGGAACCGCCAGAAGGCCCTTGGCGCTGGACCTCAGCATCCGGGCAGAACGATGGGGGTAGAATCATAGAATCATAGAGTTGGAAGAGACCACAAGGGCCATCGAGTCCAACCCCCTGCCAAGCAGCAAACACCATCAGAGCACTCCTGACATATGGTTGTCAAGCCTCTGCTTAAAGGGGTGGAGAAGCTCCTTCAGGTATACTGGGCCGAGACCATTTAGGGCCTTAAAGGTCAATACCAACACTTTGAATTGTGCTCGGAAATGCACTGGGAGCCAATGTAGGTCTTTCAAGACCAGTGTTATGTGGTCTCGGCGGCTGCCCCCAGTCACCAGTCTAGCTGCCGCATTCTGGATTAGTTGTAGTTTCTGGGTCACCTTCAAAGGTAGCCCCACGTAGAGCGCATTGCAGTAATCCAAGCGGGAGATAACTTATTCACAGGAAAGTGCAAGAAAGCTGAATGTTACAGAAGGTGAGCACCCGTTGAAGGTGAAGGGCGTTTTTAGAGGTCAGCTGCTCTGAGTTGTGAGGCTCTTAGCCTGGACATGGGACATTCTTGAGGCTCCAGTTCCACATCTCTCTGGAGTTGTGGGGCTGGGAGCATGTGGGCCAAGCAGACCTCCCTGCTCACCATAAGGTTGGGCCCAGGCTTTGGAGCTTTGCCTTGTTGTTCCCCTTGGAATGGGCACCTGACATGATTGAGGATCGCAGAGCCAGAGACAAGTTTGGAGAGGTAAAATTGAGATATGGAAATATGAAAATATCGATGAGAGATGAGAGGCAGGACTGAGATTTGGATATGCTTCGAGATTCAGACTGTGGGAAGTCGTAAAATCAAGATTATAATTTGGAAGACAATTTGATTTATTTTATTTTATTATTTTTTATTTTTATTGGATTGTGATTTGATATGTTAATTGGATGTTTTTTATTGGAAAATTAATAAATGCTATAACAAAAAACAAAACAAAAAAAGGAATGGGTACCTTTTGGCTTGCTCGTGATTGAAGTTAAATTGGGTTCCCACACATTTCCCCTGCAGATATATTTTAAATAAAATGTGGTCCTAGTTCAACCCATCACTTGCATCTAGCCTTTTTATTGCCAGGTCCAGTCGCGAAATGAAAATACAAAGACAAACCCTTAAATTCTCCGTTTACTGGGGACTATAGGAGCTGTAGTAGCAGTTCACTTTCAAAATATGGGTATCTTATTATAATATATGAGAGAATGGAAAGGTCAAAGAATTGATCACGAAAAATGCTATTTCATATTTGTGTCAGACTGGGACTCCCCCCCCTTTCCCTTTTAGTCATACCTGTCCTGTAGTATATATCACACAACCCTGAACACAGATTTTAAATTTAGAGGGGACTGAGATCTGCTGTTAATTAAGGTGGAAATGACAGGGGTGTGTGTGTGAGTGACTTGTGGACATGATCCCACTGCCTCCTCAGCATGGTTACTAAATGCATGAAAGGGTGTTTGAAGTGGTCTTAGCTCAGTTCCTATTTTCTAGGTGGAGTCATTTTCTGGTGCTTTTTGTCCATAATACTGTAAACAGCCCCTATTCCCCTTGCTGGTCTTCTGTTCTTTAGGGTCACAGAACTGGTAGTGCATGTTTTCATGGGTAGTGGTGGCAGCCAAAATACTGGAGTCAGTTTTCTTCATCTGACTGTCATCTTCCCAGTGCATATATGCCAGTTTGTATGAATGGAAAAAGGCTTTCTGGTCTTTGGGCTAGGGGTTGCTTTCCTCAATTATTTATTTTTTAAACAATACAGTATTCTTCTTCTTATTCATTCTTGTGTCTTGCATAATTGTGTAAAAAGGTTACTTTTTAATTGTGTCAATGTCAGAAAAAAAACGTTAAGGTGCTTTGTAAGTGAACCTTGGGGGGGGGAAATAAGTGAAAAGGGCTTTTCTAAACAGGTCACCTTTTAAATGTTTTATATATCATTCAGTTTACAAAGTTAATAATTTTTTTGAGCTGTTAAATGTAGCTGGGCTTGCTCTTGTTTGCCTTTCAATGCTCCCTTTTTATTAGTTCATGCTTTAAATTGTGTGCTCAGGGGAAGAAATGATTCTCTCCCCATGATTTTTTTTCAGCAGTTACGAATCCTATCAAGAGTTCTGTACATCTTTCTCTTTATTTCTTTGGGGGTTTTGTTTTGATGGGAAAATATGAGAGGGGAGGGTGGGAACCTGTTTCACGAGTTTAAAGATTTCAAAAAAGAACTAAGTAGATGACCTTAGGATTGGCACAGTCTCTCGGACTTAGCCCCACACCTGCGGTATAACTGTACTACCTTACATGGTTTCAGTAATTCCAGATTGATATATTTCATTTTTAGTTTGTAAAATTAAAATTTGCAAAAGCTTTGGAACTTTGTTGGGTTGGATCCTGAGCCTTTAGTTAAAAATTATACCCACTTCAATATGGTTTACAATACTGTACAGCAGCCTTCCTTTGTCAACCTAGGGCCCCCCAGCTCCCTGCACTATGGGGCTACTTCCCCTTTGAATTCTCAGATAGCTTTAGGCAAATGATCCAGGGCCCAGGACATTATGTTAGCCTGAGGCAAAGTACAATATAGTAATAAATGTGATTAATGGTCCACCCCACCCCCCAATATTAAGGTAATATTAGATCCCCTTGGTATGTCTATTAAACTGCACAAACCTCAACATTCCCCCACTGCTGTCCAGAGGACATCCTATTGCCAGGGGTAATGTTAGGGCTGCATAGAGAAGGGAGTCGGGCTTTCATTTTGTGTGCACTTGCTTGCATTCAAAATACCGTACTTGCTGCTCCTGTGAAATAATCCCATTGATGTCAAGCTGAACGGAATTGCTTGCAATATGCATGAAAGACAACAGCTTGATCCATGTGGAAAGGATAAAAATGTAATGATATTGTTTTCCTGATTGCAAATGATGCAATTCAAAGCAAGACCTTTTATTGGACTACAATATTGATAGACTACAGTAGCAAAGTTTTGCAGAACTTTTAAAAATAAATACGTTTGGAAATATGCTCGTGGTAAACTTACTTCTCGCTATCAATTGGTTGTTCTTTCAGACTTTTATGCAACCACATCAATCATAAATAAGGGAGGAGGGGAACATCGAAATGAACGTGCAGTTTATTAAACCAGCATGTAGACGCCTTGGATAATAGTGTTAATAGCGAAGCCCTACTCGAAACTTTAATTCCTCTGTGAAAGGTGTACACCATTGAGACAATTAGGCAGAATATGCGCCTTAGCCAGCTGACCTTTCTGCTGTGCTTCCTCTGTGCTTTGAAGATGTTCATCAGTTTCCATTTTCATGCTGTGCTTACAGGCTGGACAGCTTGAGGAGGAATTAGACCTGCATGTAAATAACATAGCTATGTGATGGGGATTTGAAACACGGTCTCATAACCTTCAAGGAGAGAGATGGCAAGGTTATTCTGAAACTGCTCCGAGCAGCCATCTCCAAGTTAAATATTTAGCATACCCTTGCAAAAATGCAATTGCGTAACAGGCAGGAATGTTGCAGGCTGATTGTGAATTCACCGCCTGTCTTGGAACAACAGGCAGTCAGAGGGTATCTCTTGTGGTTCGTAGAGCAGTAACCCTTCCATTTGTCTCTTGGATTTTCTTTACGGACGGAGGTGAGAGGGCCAGAGTAGTTATGGCTTTGTGCTGGAACTCTTACATTATATAAAGCTACTCTGGCTCCGTGTAGCATTATTTAATCCGTTATTTAATCCATCATGGCACTGAGGATCACTATCTGGCTTGCTTGTCCTTTGCAGATCTCCCCATACTGTACTCTTATCTTAAAGCCACCACATGGGATATGCTTGAAAGGCTGTTTCCTTGCTGCGAACAAGGCAAACCACTTTTCATGGTAAATTTTCAAATTTGCATTGAAAAGTGAGTTGTCTCCTCAGCATGCAGTGGAAGCTCCAAAGAAATGCTTCAGTCTTCAAGTCTTTATTATTTCTATTGTGGGTTTGGAGACCATCTGAAAGTGCCTAAAACAAATGGTCCTTGAATCATACTTTTTAGAATTACGGATCTAAATAATGTAAAATCCTCTGAGTAAGAGTTAACAGTTGTCATGCAAAGCTAGCATGAGTAGGAGACACTTAATACTGCATTTACTCGAATGTAATGCACACCTTTTTTGGTTAAATGACACCACGAAAATTAGGGTGCACATGAGATTTGATGGCACATTTATGTTCTTTGCAATAATTTCCACCATCAAAAACTTTTGATTGCATCATGCCCTGACGCTGAAAATTTAGGTTTTCTAAACCTAGTTTTTCCACCAAAAAAGCTACATTTATACATTTTTAAAAGGCATTTATAAAATCTTTTGAGTCCTGATGTATTTCCCCCCTGAAATCCTCATCATGTTATTGATTTCTGTATAAAATTTCGAAGAGATCTGATCATTGGTTATGGAGAAAAAAATAAAATGCACACAAGGCCGAGGATCTCAAGAGGGACAAACACAGATTTCACGAAACTTTGAAGTGCTATAAAATTAAAACCGTTTGAGATAGAGGGGAAAAAATTAAGGGGGTTTATTTCAACCATAAGGGAAGGGTGTGCACCAAGTTTCATCAAAATCCGAGATGGTGGGTGGCATGACCGCGTTGAACTGACATGGAATGACACACACTCATAATGACAATAAAGAAGGCTATCTAACTTCTTGGATGTGCACATTCGGAAAAAAGGACATAAACAGGATACTTTGCTAATATTTCCACTTTCTACAAATTATTTTTCGGAAAGTATGCATCTTTCCCACAATATATGCTAAATTACATTCTTAACTCATTTGGATAGAAAGGTGGGGGGAGGACCTCATGAGAACTTGTGAGTGTGCTGTGGAAATTGGGAATGACTGTGTCTTAACCATTGTCCTGGGCCTCCTTTGAACAACCGGTTCTGCTGACAATGAAATGGTCTGCTTAGTAAATGTGTTCAATTAACATTGTCTTACAGAGGGAACCTTTTGTCTTGCACTCATTGTTACGCAGAAGCATTCTTGCTCTGCAGTTTTTATTGCAGCAGGATTTCTTAATTTGCATCTTGCCACTCCTTTGACCCTATTTCAGCTGCCAGTGCCTTGGTGCTTATCACAGATGCTCACTCTATTTTGTCTTCATATGGGGGAAAATATAACCGTAGTCTTGGATTGTGAAGCTACTCTTGGCTGGCATGAAAAAGGCCAATTTATCCGCTACTGTTTCCTTAGCTCCTCTAGTGAATTTTAATTTGGTATCTGGCATGTCACTACTGAAAAAGCCCTTTCTGTTATTGTGACTGCTCTGTTTTAAGCAGGAACTGAAAAGAGAACAGCAAAGGTGTCATCTTCTTCTTTTTTAAATAATTTTTTATTAAATTTTTCCACCATAATAACACAAACCACAAAGCAAATTAATACACAAAAACAGAAAAGGGAAAAGAGAAGAAAAGAAAAAAAAGAAAAAAGAAAAAAGGGAGGGATGAAAGGGGGGAACAATAAACAAATAGACAATAATAACAAACTTAATTCTTCACAAATCCAACTTTTTAAACATCTTGATTGACTTCCTCAAATCCCTCCCTTCTGAGTTTCCTTGTAATTTAAAAGTAACAGCTTTCCAATATCATTATTAAACTAAAACAATTTCCAATTATAGTCATCTTATTCACTTTTCTTGACATTCTGAATCCCATTTATTTAATTATAACTTAATTTGTCCTAGGCCTATTTGTTTCTTTCAAGTAATTTCTATTTTTTTATATTACAATATTTGTTCAAATAGACCTTAAATTTCCTCCAGTCCTCTTGAAACTCCTCTTCTTTCTGGTCATGGATTCTTCCAGTCAGGTCAGCTAGCTCCAAAAAGTCCATCATCTTCATCTGCCAATCTTCCACTGTTGGTAGTTCTTGTGTTTTCCAATTTTTAGCAAGTAATTTTTAGCCGTTGTGGCATACAAAAATAATTTAACATCATTCTTGGGCAATTCTAAACCTGTTATTCCAAGGAGAAAGGCCTCTGGTTTCTTAATAAATGTATAGTTCAACATTTTTTTCAGTTCATTATAAATCTTCTCCCAGAAGTCTTTCACCTTGGGACAAGTCCACCACATATGGAAAAAGTACCTTCTTTTTTTTTACATTTCCAACAAAGATTATCACTTTTGTGATAAATCTTTGCTAATTTTACAGGGGTCAAGTGCCATCTATACATCATCTTCATAATGTTTTCCTTTAACATCGTACATGCAGTGAACTTAACCCCTTTCCTCCATAGCCTCTCCCAGTCCTCCATCATTATATTATGTCCCACATCCCTTGCCCAAACAGAAAAATTCCTTCCAGTAGCACCTTAAAGACCAACTAAGTTAGTTCTTGGTATGAGCTTTCGTATGTTTCGTTCTTGGTTGGTCTTTAAGGTGCTACTGGAAGGAATTTTTTTGTTTTGACTATGGCAGACCAACACGGCTACCTATCTGTAACATCCCTTGCCCAATCAATCATGACCGATTTAACTTTTTCATCCTTTGTAGCTCACTCCAACAACAAACTGTACATTTTAGACATATTCTTATCATTAGTATCTAACAACTCCATTTCCAATTTGGTTTTTCTGTTGCAAAACCATTTCTCTTATCCATCTTATATAATTCGTTACTTTGATAATATTGCAACCAATTCACTTTATCTTTAATTTGTTCAAATGGTTTTAATTTAAAGGTTTTAAAGCAAAGGGTGTTCTTGGTGTTACTGGGCAGGGGGTTCCAAAGCATAGGTAGTTCCACACTAAAATATAAGTTTTTTTACAACTGCGGAATGAGCATTATGTGGCACCTCTCTAAGAGTGCCAGTTCCTTAGATTGGAGTGGTTGAATGGGCATATGTGGGGTAACCAGGGTGGATAAAAATTAATGATTTTTTTTTTAAAAAAATTGGATTAAAAAAATTTGAATTGGATTTTTTAAATAAAATGCTTGCGGAGGAAACATCTTTCTAAAGATAGTTTTCTATTTAAGATACATTATAGTCCAAAGGCTATTCATCAGGAAATAAGGATTTGTTTTAAGTTTTTCATGTGTGCTAAAACTCAGTCTACGTTTTCTTTTTCTTTTTTAAAAAAGCCATTTAACTGCATCAGTTAACAAACATGGATAAAGGTAAAGGGACCCCTGACCGTTAGGTCCAGTCGTGGACGACTCTGGGGTTGCGGTGCTCATCTCGCTTTACTGGTCATGGGAGCCGGCGTACAGCTTCTGGTGAACCAGAGCAGTGCATGGAAACGCCGTTTACCTTCACGCCGGAGTGGTACCTATTTATCTACTTTGATGTGCTTTTGGACTTCTAGGTGGGCAGGAACTGGGACTGAACAACAGGAGCACACCTCGTTGCGGGGATTCGAACTGCCGACCTTCTGATTGGCAAGCTCTAGGCTCTGTGGTTTAGACCACAGCGCCACCCATGTCCCTAACAAACATGGATACATATGCTATAATGTTATTGTTTTAGTTAAATAAATTGTTTAAATTGTTATTAAGGAAATGATTATTTTTCTCCTTCCAATAAAATACAGCAGAAACGTCCAAATATAAACAGTTAGCTTAGTAAACCTCTCAATAATTTCATAATTATCTGTCTATGTATTTCTAATAGTATAGCCAAATCAGTAATTTTTGATATAACTGTAAATACTACTCTGAAAATTTGTTATTCCAAAAATGAAACCTTCATCTGGTTGTAAAAATTAAGATTATACCAGCAATAATGACTCTTTCTGTAAAAATAAATAAATGATTTAAATCAAGTCTTACTGACTAGTGATTTAAATCATGATTTAAATCGATTTGATTTAAATCAAATCCACCATGAAGGTTACACGATCCCACAAACAAATTGGTCCCAAGCTGTTTTGGCTTTCTATGCTAACAGTAACACCTTGAACTTGGCTTGGTAGCAAATCTCAAACCATTTCAGATTTCTGAGCTGACAGGGTCTCATTCCTGTCAGCAACTGTGCTGCAGCATTCTGCACTAACTGCAGCTTCTGGCTGAAGCGCAAGGGAACCCAAACATAAGAGTGGTGTTGCAGTAATCCAGACTCAAAGTCGCCATTGCTTGCACTACTGTGGTCAAGCTTCCCTGGCCCAGGAATGGCCACAGTTGTTGTGCCAGTTGCAGCAGGTAGAAGGTCCTTCTAGCCACAAAGGCTGCCTGGGCTTCCAGTGACAGAGATGGACTCAGAACCCTGCCCCACAAAACTCCTTCAGAGGGAGTGCAATCCCACACAGGGTAGGCCTTACCTTAGGAAGTTTGTTATGGGAGGAGGTGCTCATTGAAATGCTCTGGTCCCAAGCCATTTAGGGCATTAAATGTGAACACCTGCACTTTTTAATTAGGGCTGGAAGAGAATAGACAAGAGCAGCCAGCGAAATTTCTGGCAAGATACGACCTGTGTGAGCGGTGCCAGTCAAAATCATGGCTGCTGTGTTCTGCACTATAACTAACGCTTCCAGTTTTCAGCCCTTCATAGTCCAAATGGGAAGTTACCAGAACACAGATAACTGTGGCCGGGGTATCTCTGTTTACAACAGGTTACAGCTGCTGGAGTTGAAAAAGCACACTCAGTACTATCAGTCCTCAAGAACATGAGACGATCCTTGCTGGATCCGGCTAAAGGCCCATATCACCCAGCACTCTTTTCCCACAGTGACCAGTCAGATGCCCATTGTCCAGCCCACAACCAGGGCCTGAGCACAACAAATACCTAGCCAAGTTTCCCAGCCAAGGTACCCAGCCAAGTTTCCCAGCAGCTGGGATTCAGAGACATATGGCCTGCAACGCTGGTTGCAGAAAGTAGCCATCATGGCAAGCATGCTATTTGTTAAGTCATTTGTGCTGCACTTAAAACATTTGTTTAACATACAGTGGTATTTGTTTAACATACAGTAGTACCTTGGGTTAAGAAATTAATTCGTTCTGGACGCCCGTTCTTAATCTGAAACTGTTCTTAACCTGAGGTACTACTTTAGCTAATGGGGCCTCCTGCTGCCACCGTGCCACCGGAGCACGATTTTTGTTCTCATCCTGAAGCAAAGTTCTTAACCTGAGGTACTATTTCTGGGTTAGCGGAGTCTGTAACCTGAAGCATCTGTAACCTGGGCTACCACTGTATAAGCATCAGCCTGGAAACAAGTTTGCTACCTGCAGAGATCTCTTAACAGGTTTGTCTGCTAGGATCCCCAAGAACCAGCCAGTCTATCATTCTTCTCTTGGGCCCCAGTCTTCAACAAGTCTCATGTGATTTCAAAGAGAAGCCTGACAAGCCCACTCAAAATCTCTGAAAAAGGCACTTGGAAAGATCTGTACAGTGGTAACCTTGGTTTAAGAACAGCTTAGTTTATGAACAACTTGGATTAAGAATGTTGCAAACCCGGAAATTGGTGTTTTGGTTTGTGAATTTTGCCTTGGAAGCAGAACATGTTTCACTTCCTGTTGAGTGCGTTCCATTTGTAAATTGGGTCCCCCGCTGCTATGGGAACTTTCCCCAAGCTTATTTTCTTTATGGTCTCACTCGCTCTGGGTGTCTGCTCTTTTGTGTGTTTCCCAGAAAGTCCCCGCCAATACAATAATTTCAGATTTTTCTTCCTTGTTCAGAAAAACATTGTACTGGTTTTTCTGCAAGGAACAAACATAATCATACTCATAAAGACAAAGCAGAAAAATAAATGGATATAACAGGAACCAGTCTTGATATTGATGCAAACACAATGAATAAGTTAACAATACAGATACTAAAGGTGTTAGTATCGATCCCAAGGCAGGAGTTATATATTCCATATGTCCAAAGAGGCAGTTGGTAATGTCTGTTGCAGTTGTTCAGCATTAACCTGTGAAATAAAGTCCCACCATATCACGTGAAAAGGAGTCCAAATTTGTGGTATCATTAAGGGCTCTAATACGGCAGGCTCTCTTTTCTGGCGATACAAAATGGAAAGTTTTTCCATTTTTGTACAATTGAGTGGCACACGGCCAACAATAAATACATTAAAAGATCTTTGGATTGCGTGTCGGTCTTAGTCCATTCAAAGAATGTTAAAGATACAAGTTGTGGGTTGAACTGAATAGGCTCCTTAATAATAACATAAATTTATTTGAAGCCACAAAGTTCTGAAACTCTTTTTTTTCTTTTTAAAAGCAAGCAGAGGGTCACAATATGTTTTATGTGTTTGTCTCTGCATTCCACACGAATCTTGTGTGTGCGTTTGTGTGTGCATGGGTGTAGCCAGGATTTTTTGTGGGGCAGGCCTTTTATGGGGGGGGGCGGGCAGAACCTCAGTTTGCTATGTATTTTACTGATTTTTATTGATTTGGGGGGGGCAGCTGCGCCCCCGGCTACACCCCTGTGTGTGTGCAAGTGCTCGCACGTGCTCAAACCCATCTGGGTGAAAATGTCTCCAACCACAGTCTGTACAGTTCCT
Source organism: Podarcis melisellensis (assembly GCF_964234715.1). Lineage (NCBI taxonomy): Eukaryota > Metazoa > Chordata > Lepidosauria > Squamata > Lacertidae > Podarcis > Podarcis melisellensis. The sequence goes on from NC_138537.1 coordinate 82,102,502, forward strand.
TTCATCTGAGGCCCATTTGCTCTCTTGGATTTTGCAATGCTTCTTTGGATAGAACTATGCTTAACAGGTTGGTTTCATGGAACCGACGTGTTTTATGCCTTTGAATATTTTGCAAGGTGCTCGGCTGTTTAGAAGAATCTGTGTTTTAACACTTTCCTGTTGTCCTAGAAAAGCCAGTGGTCCGTTTTGTCACTAGATGTCACTGTTAGTAGTTTGTTTCTTAGGAGAACAGTACTGTATGCTGTCTCTAGGTGGTCTAATTGTTTATATGGGCCAATGCTGTGACCCAGGGAAGTGGGGAAGACGCACTAAACAATACATGGACTCCTTTCATGTATTTCCATTCAGAGAAGTGGACTCACAATAATATATTTCAGCTGCTGGATCCTGATTTAAACTCCAAATTTCATTGAACTGACATGTATTTCAGATGTACCTGGAGTTGAGAGATGAGTGCTTTAGAATGCATGAGTATCTTGTACTTGATTTTATTTACTTTCATCCTTTAAAGGAAGATTCTGGGCACCACGTGGCAAGACAGTCTCAAATAAAGATGTGCTTTCCCAAGCCCACATTCCCAGCATGTTTGCACTTCTGTCTCAGCGATGGCAGGATACCCAAGGACATGCTGGATATAGGATTGATCTGTAAACTTGTGAAGTGATTAGCTTGGCCAGATCTGCATATAAGGTGTTTGCCGTTAAAACAGAAACAAACAAACAAAAGCTGCAGTTATGAAGACTAGAGCATCTCTTTCTAAAAACAACCTGGGAGTTCTATTAGGAGTTTCCAGCTGCAGACCATATGTCAGTGAAAGAAACTAAAACTTCACTGCTTGTGGCTAGTACATGTTCATTCCAGTGGTGATTGTGCTTAAGGCATTCCCAGTAGAATGTTTTAGCTGCATTAAAAACAGCAACTATAACTGGACAAGAGGTAAATTTGAATGAATCTGGCATCATTGCTACCTCTTCCCTTTTATAAATATATTAGGGAGTGCCCAGCACTATGTGGAAAATTTTAGAAACCCCCAAATACTGTGTTTTTTTTAATGGATAGTGTAGAATTGTAGAGTTAGAAGGGATCCCTGAGAGACACCTAGTTCGAACCCCTGCAATTCAGAAATCTCAGCTAGATCATACATGACAGATGATCACCCAACCTCTGCTTATTAATCTCCAAGGAAAGGGAACCCATCACCACCTTTGAGGGAGTCTGTTGCACTGTCGAACAGCTTTTACTGTCAGAAAGTTCTTCCTGTTGTTTAGTTGGAATCTTCTTTCTTGTAACTTGAATTCATTGGAGCCCTTGCCTTGGGAGCAGGAGAAAATAAGTTTAGGGCCATCACACCAGAAATGGGGTGAAGTCACACCGAAGTAACATTTCAAAATGGTGCCTGGAATCTAATCGTTGGTGAAGATCCCCACCTTAGAAACCCTCATGCCAAGTTGGCAATGATCTATTGAGAGGAGTCTGGATCTCTGTCAAAAAACGTGCAGTCATGCCAAAGTAATGTTTCAGTCCACCATATTGATTCAAAATGGCAGCTGGTGTCCAAACTTCAGTGAAGTGTGCTGCCCCCACCTTGGGAACCTTTGTGCCAAGTTTGGTGACAGTATCTCAAGAAGCATCCAGACATTTAGGGAACAGACAAATGCGCAGATGCAGATGGACAAACTATATTTCTAAAATATATAGTATATCTCCTTTTCATTGTGTCTGGAAAATGTTTGCTCCAGTTGGAAGCACACTTTTGCCAAGGACCATCAGAATGATTTTTCAGCATGGCTAGAAAAGTCAAAGCCAAGGGGCACAGTGTGCAAAACTTCAGACTAAAAGTGAGGGCTCATAAATGATGGAGTAGCCCTCTATACAAAAATATTTCCCATAAATAGAACATTAGCCTGTCAGGGAGAAGGCTAGGTTCTTGACACCTAGATTTCTATCCGGAGGGGTGCATGCTTTCTTACATGGAAGAATGATCTGTAACATACCTGCTGCCACCAATTACCCCCCCCCCAAGTGTTATTGGTTGCTTCGTGATACAGCTTTGAGTGCAGGATTTTTTTTCCTGAGTTCCCATTGCACTGAACAAGGATCAGGTTGACATCTTCTCACCTTCCACCTTCCCCAGTCACTCTCAGCAGCTTGCCATAGATGCCTGTGGTGATGGGAATGAATTAAGCTGTTCAAGAATAACTGTCCAATGCCTAGGTATTCTGTGTCATTTTTGCAATTCACCTGTGTGCCTTTTGAATAGGGAATTTGGAAATAGTTTCTAGGAGAATGAGAGACATTCTTCAGATAAGAACTGAGAAAATTATTTGTTTAAATCTCATAATTTACATAAGCCATTTATAATCTCAATGGGATGGGAAGTTGAGAAACTCATCAGGGGATAAAGATTAATAAAATGGGGCATTTAAATGGCAGCGTTTGTTGTACTGTACATAGATTCAGTGAGTGTGTTTTTAAAGGCGGTATATTTCACTATTAATTATTTAGACGGTGAAGAACAGAGACCAGATGGTTGTTTTTGCTTAGGCAAGGTCATAAGCATCCCTTAATCATTGTTATTTTCTGCATTTACTTTTCTTTTACATGGCAATAGGGGGGGGGGGGAACACCTTGGTGTGTTATCACTGTGTTGCCACTATTATCTGCTGGCCAACATTTCATTGTGCAAAATACAAGCTTTGGGTCAGAGACCATAATATATGAATTACCTGTTTTGTGGCACAGTTAGTGCAAAGTATAGCCAGAGGATTTAATCTCATGTATGGCATGTAGTTGTGATGACATAACCCACATGTGAAATAATCAAGATGGCTACCACTCTAAAAATAACAAATGCCATTATCTTCTGTTTGACTGATTTTATTGCATAAGTTTTTGCTTATTTTTGTAAGTTGTTTTAAACTGTTTTTAATATTGTACTTTAATGTTGTAACCTGTCCTGGGACCTTTGGGTGGAGGATGGGTTATTATTATTATTAATAATAATAATAATTTATTATTTGTACCCCGCCCATCTGGCTGGGTCTCCCCAGCCACTCTGGGTGGCTTCCAACGAAGATGAAAGATACACTAAAATGTATTAATAATAATAATAATAATATAGGAGGGCTATCTGCATAAGCTGCAAAACATGCCCTTATGTTGTCGTTGTTTTTAGGCAAAAAATGGTGGTGGTAGGGATTGTGTTGAAAACACCATGATTTGGAGGTATTGTGACTAGAGATCTGCAAGGAAACCAAATCATTTCTGCATTTGTGGACCTCTACCCTAAGATGCAGATATGGGCATGCAGATATGCCTGTTGCAGCTATTAAAGCTTCATTTATTAATGTTGGGTGCTAAAGTGTGGTTGCTACAGGGCACAACTTTATGACCTTCCAAAACATCATACTTTCCCCCATGCTAGAAGCAGCAGCAGAATCAGACAAGTAAACTTCCGTGCAACACTTCCTTCCTTGCAACAACAACAAAACAACAACAATTATTATTATTTCTATACTGCCCTTGATCTGAAGATCAGGGGGTGGTTTACAGTATAAAAACATAAAAATACATACCATAATAACAAACAAAAACAATATCCGCCCCAACATGCTGTTTAAAAGGCCATAAATAGTTTAATTAGTCAAAGGCTAGGAAAAGAGGAATGTTTTTGCTTTCAAAACTCTTGAATTTATTTAACAACTTTATTGTTCTCTATGGCCACTTGTAAAAAAAAAAGCCATTTAAAGCTGTTACAAGGTTTCCCATTTTTGTTTAGTTTGAGGAGAAGATAAACTTCCATGGTACACTGTCATAGCTGGTGCACTGATATCCTGGCCTTTTAGTTCTCTCTACACCTGTAGTACACACTTCTTCTGATCATTTCAGATCCTTTAAAAAGAATGCTAGAAACTGGTTTGATAGGAGAAGCCAAAGATACCCCATCAACTAACGCTAAGCGCTGATTGCCTTCTGCCCGCCTGAGAGATAAGAATAGACAAAACTGAACGCAACACAATGCAATTTGTGGATCTGTTTGAACTCGTAATTATCCTTCAGGGTTACCATTGATATTTTGATTTAGATCCCATTACAGCCCAATATATAAGGAGGGAGTGAAAAATATTGAGCAGGCATTATCAGTGAGTAAAAGAACAGCAGTAGGAAACTGTATTCTCAATAACCCACTGAGGATAAAGCACACCAAAGCTGAAAAATACATCAGTTTATTAGTGTGCTTGCTGCTAACAGAGCATATGAAACCAGATTCTGGCATGGTCTCACATCTTTACTTTACACTCCATAGTTAAATTCTATCCCCTCCACAAATTATGGGGTCCCACTGTGCATTTTTGTATGAAATTCAGCAGATCCTGCTACACCTCTCTTTTTACTCTTTAGCCTGCTGATGTGGCATAGTGCAGTGGTTCCCAGACTGTGGCGCACCAGTGGTCCATGAGTTTCATTAAGGTGGTCTGTGGCACACCTGTGGATTTGTGGTTGAAGTTGGGGAGGTGGCACCCCCATCACATTTAATACTCACATTGTATTTTTATTGCTCCTTCACACTGAGAGCCAGTGTGGTGTAGTGGTTAAGAGCGGTAGTCTCGTAATCTGGGGAACCGGGTTCGCGTCTCCGCTCCTCCACATGCAGCTGCTGGGTGACCTTGGGCCAGTCACACTTCTTTGAAGTCTCTCAGCCCCTCTCACTTTACAGAGTGTTTGTTGTGGGGGAGGAAGGGAAAGGAGAATGTTAGCCACTTTGAGACTCCTGAAGGGGAGTGAAAGGCGGGATATCAAATCCAAGCTCTCTATTTCTCACACTCTATTTTATTGTACTGTATTGCAATTTGAATTATGTGGAGCAAAGTAAAACGCAATCTATAAGAAATAAAAGAAGTGATAAAAATCAGTTCAAAACCATATATCATCCAACACAGTATGCTGCATTTGATACAGGCAGGAAGAAAACAACAACACCGTGTGCCACGACCCTTAGCAACTCTCAAGCGGTCAGTAGGGGGGAGTTCAAGAAACACCAGATAGAGCAGCATTCCCCAAACAGATGTTTTGAAGCACAGCTTCCACCAGCATGACTCCACTGGTTGGGCTTGATGGAAGTTGTAATTCCAAAGCATCCAGAGGGCAGCAGATCAGGAAGGCTTGGTTAGAGGGATGGATGGACAACTAGGGAGAGGAAGGTTTAAATCAGTATCTCTCAGCCTAATTTAGCTGTGGGACCCATGTGAAGAAGCGCGGAAAGGCACAATCATATGTATGCTATCCTGAGTCCTTTAGAAGAATGCTGGGTTTATAAATAAAACCTTATGGTAAATGGGTTTTATTTTTAAAGCAAGAAAATAAGTCCAGAGCTAAGAAATTTCAACCATCTGATATCTGAGGATCAGGAGTGAGCCCAATTCAAAAAGCTTTGGAAAGTTTCTAAATGGTACTTAGGCTGCAGACAAAGAAAGATTCTCCATAATGGAACATCTATGTGAATGTTCGTAATTGATACAAGATTCGTCACCATTTAATAATAATAATAATAGTAGTTGTCATTAGAGAGTTTTCATGGGGGGGAGGGTTGGGAACAGCTGCCTTGTGTGCCGAAGGTCTCAGTTTCAATTCTTGGCATTTCCAGTTAAAAACATCAGGTAACAGGGAATATGGAAACCTGTTGCTTGAGGTCCTGAAGAGCTGCTGTCAGTCAGAGTAAACAGCACTGGTCTGGGCAGGCAAATAGTCTCATTCAGAGTTTCCCAAACTTGGGTCTCCAGCTGTTTTTGGACCACAACTCCCATCATCCTTGACCACTGGCCCTGCTAGCTAGGGATGATGGAAGATCCTGCTTCTGGGCTTCACAAACTCTTAAGAAGTGGCCCATTTTCACTTCAGGCATTGGGCACCAACACTCACAATGTAGCAGGAATCCCGGTAATCTAATCTGTTGCTTTCCTCACCACTGTCTGGGGCTGTCTTCCAGACTCTTTCCCACAGAGGCTTACTGGTTCTTCTGCCTACTGGTTATTTTGTTTTGTTGTGCAAGAGGAGGAGATGATTGTTCTTGTATGCGGGCCATGTGTCTGAATAACCATTAATCAGTTTCTTTCAGTTGGCTGTTGCTGAAAGATGACTGCCCAGTCTATTGGTTTCATTTTTCAGGCAGTCCCTGGGGATGACATTGCATGCTGATTGCAGGTGATGCTACGTGCCCAGGCAGAGACAGAGAGGCAGAGGAAAAAGACAGTCCACAAAAGCATTGCTTTTTTCAAAACTCAGAACACTAACTGAGAAATACTAGGGTGTTTTATTATTTTTTATGTTTTAATCAACATTTAGTTGCAAGGGACGTAGCTGGAATGGAACATTAGTAAAATATTGATCTCCGCATGCTAGATAATTGGAAACCTTTTGTTCCTGTGGCAGACGAACATTACTCTGTTTGCATGAGTGCACCTAAAAAACTGCTCAAAATGCTACATGCCCCTTTGAGCTTTTTAGCTGAGAAATCTTTCATGCCAGAAAGAACATATCAAAATCTGGGTTTCTTTAGTTCATAGTAAACTGCAGCAATCTTTTTTCTTCTTCTCATTCTGTCCCGAAAAAACATCTATTACTTGCACTGTAGGTGGAAGTAAATATCAAGTTTCATTATTAGACAGGCAGACAGATGGATGGATGAAGGAAAATAAAGGCAATAGATGATGCTGAATCAATTTGGATAACTTGAAAACTTTCCATGCTCTTATAAATGAGTTGGGCCACTAAATGATATCCCCTAATAGTACAGTACTTGGATCAGAAAGCCAATGCAAGGAGCCTCCTCTACGTGTACTTGTGGGAAGGAGCAAGATGGGTAGGAAAGGGCTGTGGCGGCTTCCTTCTAGTCTCATCCTGACATTGCACAGCTCCTCTTTATGTCCACAGATTAGCATGGGCAACAGAGATAAATAAACCTATTTGCATAGAGGTCAATGTGCATAGGCTTCCTTGCCTCATACATAAACATGAGGGAAGGATGGGGGAGCGGAGCATCATCATGTATGGGGCCAGAGGCTTAGCCACCTAGTGCCTTTCTATGCTTTAGCCCCTTTCTATGTTGCAGCCCCTTTTTACCAGCATTGCAACACAAATAATAGATTACTGAAATGCACTTTGCATGGGGCTACCCTTGAAGACAGGCTAGAAACTGCTGCTGGTGCAAAACACTGCTGCTAGAACCCTGATGGGGTGATGATCTGGAGTCACATTGCACCACTTTTGAAGGTGTTTCATTAGCTACCTGTATGTTACTGGACCCAATTGAATATATTGACCTTAGAATTGAAAGACATGGATTACATGGGTCCTGGATACTCGAAGGAGGGTCACTTCCAATGACATGGATCCTAGATCCTTGAGGGAGTGCCTCTTCTCCTTCATTTTTAAGAGGAGACCCTTCATGTGGTTCCACTAATACGTGAGGTTCATTATGCGGTGATACCCAAGATACAAGCTCTTCCACGATCACACCCTGCCTATGGAACTTCCTTGCTTCTGAATTGGTGTTGCCTCCTGACGTCTTTCAGCACAAATTAAAAAGTGTTTTTAATCTAATAAATTTTTATTGGGAACTGATGGGAAATACCTAGTGGGATGTAACTGCTATTGTAATGCTGTAGAGGAAGGTTCTGGTATTATCTGCTGAAATTGTTGTTGTCTGGTGTTTTATTGTAAATGGTTTGCTTCAATGTTGTTAAAAGTTACCTGCTCTTGAATCATGAAGGTGAGGAAGGGCAAGATATAAACCTCAGTAGAAAATAAAGGAATAATGCATGAAGGGGAGTGTGAATGGATTCGCTTGCTGCAAACTTGCAGAACTTCAGAAAAGATTGTTTACCCCACATTTTTTCTTTCTTTTTGTGGCCCAGTTTGCAAACAACAATTGAGCAGCAAGGTAATGGAAAGACTGGGAAATTCTCTGGCTGCCTCACAGTGATGGAACTACCTTCCCATAGAGATACATCAAAGTCTGAACCTAAGTTGTTCCTATTAACCTTTACCATAAAACTGACACACAGAAATCTTGTGTCACCCTGGGGCAAGGCCCTTTAATCATAGGAGGCAGTTGCACTTTGAGCAGCACATACCCAGTGAAGTTTTTTTATTTAGCAGGCCCCTGGGCAAGGCACAGTTCTGACCACAGGAAAACAGTATTGGCTGCATGGATGAAAGTGAGGGGGGAAATGTTGAGTTTCAGAGGCAGAAGGTATAGGAGGCAATTGGCCGGATCTTCTCACTAAGACACGTGCTGTTCATATGGAAAATCAGGCTCTGGATCCAAGGTCTTCCAGAGTTTCATTGGTTCCTTTGGTCACTTGACTGGATTATGCGTCAACCGGTAGGACTTCTAACACTGTCTAGGTTTGCTCAGCCTGCAACGCCTTCAGCCGACATGCTTCTTGGGTGATGCAGGAAAGTTCAGGAGCTGGTGACTGGCTTCTGGGAATCCAAGACCCCTGGAATGTTATCAGTGGCTTGTCCGATACTTTGGATTTTAGTGCTGATGCGCTTTGCCAGAAATTGAGGCATGTTCTTGTAAGAAGTTCCTTCCTCCTTGCAGATGGAAGGAGTAACGTAAGGAAAACCAATTGCATTGCACAGCCCAAATCTGATAGACCCCCTTTTCCTTCCCTTCTCCCTCTTCATTATTATTATTAAGCTTGCTTGTTTTTCATTAGTTTTGCTTTTTCCAGACAGAGGCATCTGGAAAGTTGCCTTTGAATAAAATGGGGACATTGATTCAGTGGGTGATGATTTTAATGTGGTCTTTATTCCTTAATTCATCCTATAGTATGTTGTGGTTGTTCATATCAGGTTAAGCCAAGAAAATAGATTATGGAATTTGTGTGTAGTATATATAAAGATGCTAGGAGTTGGAAAACATTTTTTTCTTTTTAATGCCAGGAAAGAATGGACTTATGAGAGAACTGACTAGTGAATGTATGAGGACAAAAATATCAGTCTGAGTTGGAAGTAATAGTCCTTTTGAGTAGAGAAGGTCGTTGTTCTATTAACAGGGAACTAATAGGGTGTTCCAAATGAATGGGTCTTATTTTCCGTTTGATGAGAGGTGGGGTTGCCAGGTGAAGCAGTGGAGATTGAAAAGAGCTTTAATCTATGTAACAAGAACCTTTGTCATAGAAAACACACCAAATAGATTAATTCATCTACAAGCTGGAATGAGAAATAATTGCTTTGAAACTTTGCTCTTCTGTCAGTAGTATCTCTCGATTTAGGAACTGAGCTTTCTTTCACACAATTCCTACAAAGCCAAACTCTATTTTTAAATTTGACACATCAAATTAGAGACTGTTTTATCATCAGTGGTATAATGATTGCACCTGTGGATAGTAACCATGGGGAAGAAATTGAATGCTCTTAGAAAATTTCATTCACTTACTCAGTGAATACTATAGATTTCAGGAGTGTGAAAGTTGTTTGTCACTACGTCTGAGATGGAGGCTGTGCAACCTTTATTAATCACAAAAGACCTTGCACAGAAGAAGAGCCACTGAGGGGTGTTCTTGTTGTTTCTAATCCACCCTAAAGTCCCAGAGTAGGTTATAACAACATAAAATACAACATTAAAAAATTGCAATTAAAATTAATGAAATTGTAAAAAAATAGGATGGGTCCTGAAAATATACACCTCAGGTGTCAAAGGCCAGGGCAAAGAGATAGTACATAGTGTTGAACTTTGACTAGAAAACCTACAAATCTCCATTCAGCCATAAGGGTAATATTGGGTTACTCATGCTCAGCCTAGTCTCCTTGTTGTGAGGAGAAAATGGGAGAACCCCATGTTTTAGGTTTCTTGGAGGAAGGGCAAAATACTGAACAAAATACTAAATACTTTTCCATCTCTTGTAGTGTCAACAACAATAACTGGCGTGAATATGGAGAGCCCTTTTCTGGTGTAACAAGAGATTTAATTTTGGAGGGAGGCTAAAAGAATTCTGATATGACCAGTGAATTTTCTAGGTGATTTCGTCTACTCCCAGTGGAGAAGGCTGTGCTGATAACTAAAACCAGTATGTGGAGATTCTAGTAAGTTGACTGGCATCATCTCTAGACAGGGCAAGGAGCCTGTAATCCTAGCGAGTCTCTGCCTGTCAGTGTAGGCACTCCTGAGCTAGCAGACTGGTGCAGTCCGACTCAGTAGAAAGCAACTGCCTAGCACCCAGTGAAACATTGGCTGAGCAGGCACTTGAGTGCATGTGTGTGTTTCAGAAAGGAACAGTCTAGAGATGACCATGCTTAAGAAAGAGGGGGGTGGATATCTGCGTATGTGACTATGTGGAAGCGGATGGAGTAGCGGTTGGGAGTTGGGGGATTTCCTCCCGTTGCTGTTCTACTTATCCCTGCTCTTTCAAATTCCTCTCAGGTACCCGGTTGAGGATTTGGTTGAACTGACTTCCACAGAATGTGATGGAGTGAAGACTTATGTGCTGAATAACTGCCATGCAATCTGCACTTGTGATGTCTGAATTGCTCACCAAATATAGGACTCCCAGTCTGGGGTTTTTATTATTATTATTGCTGTCAGTTAACCCACTTGATCCTTGCAGCAGGTGTCAGATGGTGGTACCACAGCTGTCCTTAGTATAGTGGAGCTTTTCACTTCTCACATTCATTTTTTTAGTCTATAGATTTGCCAGATTTACATACGTAAGAAAAGACAGCCTACTGCTCCCCCCTCCAACTCTGAGTTTGGCATGCTCTGTTTCAAACCTTACTTTTACATTCCTCTGCTGCATCCGTCTTGCTTGAAACTCCCACAGATGAGTTCGCTGGATGCAAATCTGAGAACTAAGCCACGTCTTTTGGCAATTAGTAGTAAGTGGATGGAGGCAGGAGGCACATTCTCATTTAAATAGCAAAGTTGCATTATCCCACCCCCTCCCCAGACCCTGGGGAATTGCAGAGTGCAACTCTTTTGAGCTATGTGCACAATATCTTCCTAAATAACACATTTTTTAAAAAATGCAATAGCAACATTTTAAAAAATGTAAAAATAAAACTTGAGAGTTGCCTTAATATCTGCAACGCTGGTTGGAAAGGTGACTTCTAAGGTTATCATCATTTGCAACAAGATCATTTGGCTACAAATAGCAAAATGGACCTAGAAGGCTTGTTTGACATCTCAGAGATAACCTGCTGATAATGGCATTTTTAAAAAAGAAAAGAAAATCTCCTTATTTTGGAATGTGGCATATTCTTTGTCGCGAGGCAACATAAATGGTAATTTTTGCACTTTTGGTTGAGGTAGCTACGTGAGATGAATTTGTTCACAGCACTGTCCATGTTCACATAGGCATTTTCATCAATCAGTTACAGAAACATCAGCTGAAGACTGTGGAATGGGCCCTCACAGTTATAAAATAACTTTAATTCCACAGCAGATGCAATGCTTTTTGATGGAGTTAGTTCACACATGCAACTACCAATCAAATTCCATAGTTGCCACAGGATTGTCACTGCAATTCCTTCCTTAATTTCCACATTGTTGTTTTTAAGGAAATCTTTCGTCCTACTTTCTGGGTTGATTGTCAGTCATGGTTCATAGCTTTTAGTTGATTAATCCGGTTATTTTAACTGATCCCTATTTCAAAGGGGTTATCAGTGGGATTGCCATATTGATTATATGTGAAACCTGTTTGTTTGCTTACTTGCTGTTTGGGATGAGATGTCCCTCTGTGGGTCTTTCTGCATTTTCTGGTCACAATCCAGCATTCAGTGGTAGTTATAACTGAATCCTATTAAAATCAAGTGGACTTAAATTTGTCTTATCATTGGAACGTTGAGCTTGATCACAACCATTAATCCCACTATTTCAGGTCAAGAAGAACAACACACCTTTTCTGAATGAGAGAACTCACACGTACTTGTAACATATGCCACAATGCTCAGCACAAAAATGACAGCAGCAAGAGCAGCAAACTGCCACTGAGACAGTGCAGGCTTAACAGTGTTTCTGTTGGTAGTTGCAGGGATGCAGTGCCATTGTGAATACATCTTGCAGTAGTTTCCTGTACTCTATTGGAGGCCTGGTTTGGCAGAGTTAAGGACAGTCGTGTCCAAACTTTTTTCAAAGAGGGCCAGATTCGATGAAGTGGAGAGCCGACCAAAGGGCCAACCAGAGTTGTTAACATGTACCGCCACACAGGCCAGATTAAATCGACCAATGGGCTGGATTAGGCCCCCAAAACGGACTTTGGACATGCCTGGTTTAGGAGGAGAGCTCCTGGTTGTCTATGGATTGTGCCATCTGGGTAGCAGAAAGTTCTTGTTCAGTGCTTCTAGAGGAATAGGTAAATTCAAGAGCTCCTCTTCATTCCCTGGAACTCAGCATACTTGGCCACCCAAGGGAAGGGTCGCAGGGGTAGATTTTGGAAGATCTACCCCCTGCCACAAGATAAGGGGGAAGTGTTCTGAAAGGTACAAATAGATACTTGTGGCAAAGCATTGAATCTCTTGCCAGTCTTAAGCTATGGCTTTTACCCCCATGTGAATAACTTGTTCTGATGAGGTGGCAGCTCTTGCCTTGGGTTCCTTGAGCAGAAGTTGTTGTTAATACATGCTTAAGAAAAGACTTCATTTTTTTTCTTGAGAAAAAAAGTCACTCTGATCAATAGACCTGTCCCACAGAGAAAACAAAAATAGAATTAAATGAGACCATGCTATCAACTGACTTTCAGATTGCATTATGCCTGAAAATTGGGAAATTATGTTCTTGAAGCAAGGCTACAGGCCACTAATTTGACTTTTTGAGTGTTGACAGATGACGTGCTCCAGAGCCTTGAGGGTTTCCTCTTCTTATACATCTATGTTGAGCAGGAGAAGAGTATGTTAGTGTTCTGCCTTTTTAAACAACAACAACAACTATTATAAATAATGGTGTCGTGTTTCCATCACCATGGTTGGCCTTTAAAACAAACATTGGTTGCATGTGTTGAATTGGCCCTTGGCATGCTTTACAGCTGTATTCTGAATGGGTCACTGCAATATAGGGATGGTTGAATTTCACTGAAGGCAGCTCTTTTATAACTAAACGCTGATGGGCTACTGCTGTGTCATGATTCTTGGGTTTATTTTATACTCTATTTCAAATGTCAGCATACTCAATCTGATAGGATACACATTAATTCTTCTACAATCAGACGCAACAGCTGATGTTGCATCAGTTGGTTAGGAAGAGGGTAGCATCTCCTAAAACTACTCTCTAATGGTGATAAGACAGAACCTTCCAACCTTTGTTTTTCTGTCCTTGCTAAGTTATTGCTCCCTAATTCTGTGGGTTATTTAATATTTCAATACTTTCCTTGAAAGCAGTCCTGTAGCCTGTGGTGATTACTATTTTTGACTTACTGATTAAATCAGAAATACTGAACCATCTTAGTGGAAGCTGAACCTCCATCTTCTGCCTGTCTTCAACAGAGAAGGATCTCTGTCTCTCTTTGCATACAGGTGGATGTCCTACATCTGAAAGAGAAATTGGGGATGACTAGCAGTTAAAAAAAGGGACGCAGGTGGCGCTGTGGGTTAAAGCCTCAGCGCCTAGGACTTGCCGATCGAAAGGTCGGCGGTTCGAATCCCTGCGGCGGGGTGCGCTCCTGCTGCTCGGTCCCAGCGCCTGCCAACCTAGCAGTTCGAAAGCACCTCCGGGTGCAAGTAGATAAATAGGGACCGCTTACCAGCGGGAAAGTAAACGGCGTTTCCGTGTGCGGCTCTGGCTCGCCAGAGCAGCGATGTCACGCTGGCCACGTGACCCGGAAGTGTCTCCGGACAGCGCTGGCCTCTGGCCTCTTAAGTGAGATGGGCGCACAACCCCAGAGTCTGTCAAGACTGGCCCGTACGGGCAGGGGTACCTTTACCTTTTACCTTTAGCAGTTAAAAACATCATGAGAAGGTACAATGTTATGAAGATGGTGCAGCAACACGTTATCTAGGCAATATGAGAAATTGCTAAGCTCTTCATCATTATCAACATTTCCCCCATTGAAACTATAGCCTGTCTGACAACCATTTAAAGCTAGGAAAAGAGTTTAAATCAGAGCAATCAGGTGAGGAGCCAGATAATGAAGAAAGGCCAGGGTTCTTCACTCTGTAGGGTAGTATTTCTGGACTACAACTCACATCATCCATAGCTAGCAGGATAATGGTTACATATTTTTTATGCAATCCATAATGCCATACCTTCCACTACCACCAAGAGGAAAGGGAATTATTTGGGTTCCCCTGAGTCTTAGATTCACCCCTTTTGCCAGCTGCCATGGAGCTCAGTCAGTTTCCAGGTCACTATTTGTGAGCAACCTTTCAAAACGAAAACACCTCTCGCATTGCACACCTTCCCACAACATTTGGCGAGCAGAACTGGGGCGGCTGTGACTGTAAAAAAACAATGTAATGCAAAGGACTGGTAGTGCAGATGAAATAGTAAGCCATGTGAAAGCTGCTTTAATAAATCACAATCTCCATGCATAAAACCTTCCCTTTTTGTGCATACTGTGGCTCGCTCTGCATATTGTGGATGCTCTCCAGATTACTGTTTATCTCATCATGGGGAACTTGTTGGGAAACAGGACCTACTTGAAGTGTTTCAGGGTCGCGAACATTTTAGGGGCACTGGCTTCCTAGGAGCTGTTGCACGAGGGCTAGTTCATAGAGGATTCCTCACCCCTGTAATTGCCTTTGGAGGGCTTGTGGCTCCATCTGGGTGCATTTGTGAGATGGTGTTGTTGGTGGTGGTTCACACACATGATGCCTCCATACAGCTCACTGCAAGCCAGTTAGGGTGGCTCCTACTGCCGTGATGTGGGGGCCTTCGTCACATATGAACCAGGCCAGTGTTACGGATGTTCATTAGATCATAGCCTATGTACAGTCTGGAAGAGGTGCCTCAGTGCCTGTGAAAGCCTTAATTTTCTTTGGAGTCCGGTAGTGTTAAATGTCTCCTCCATGCGAAGCAACCAGAACGTGTAAATCCTGTCCATCGTATAATTTATTTGTTTTTGTGTGACTCAGTTGCTTTCCTTATGCTCCAATTAATCTCCACCTTGCACAATAATCTTTCTTCTGTCAGAACTATAAAGAGGGGAAATTATAGTTGCAATTACTCTGGATTCTATATATTATCTGTCAAACGCTTTTAAAGCTGGCTGAGTTTAGAAATGGCAGCTCGGTGAATGTGTAGTAGAATTTTCTATTATTAAAAAACAGCATTCTAACTTTTAATCTTGGGCGTAGACTTTTTAATAGCTTCAACTTTCACTGCAAATTGTGGATAGCACTCACAGAGATTCAATTTAAATAGTGTCAGGCAAGACTGATTTCTAGCATTGCTTGCAAGCTCCCCCACCCCCACCGCGCCCAATATGAAGATAAATTTTTATTTCAGTAACCAGTATTTTAAAATGATTTTACTGGAGGAGACAGAGACAAATGTATTTTCAGTTCTTCTTTATCAGGGGGGTGGCAGCGGCCGCATTCCTGCCCCCACCCACCTGACACACAGAGGTGGGTTAGTTTCTAGAAGTACTGATTTCATTCCAGCTGGGCAGCGGTTGCCTCTTAGGACAGCAGTGGGCAGAAGGGGGATTGGGATCTACTTATATGCGCCTGGCTGATTTGCAGCAGATCAGAGGTTTCTGACTCCCAATTGTCTAAAGGCAGCAGCAGCTCCTGCCTCTCGCTAAAAAATGTCCCCAAAGAAAATTCGAGAGTGGAAGAGTTTGTGAGCTTGGTTCTGGTACTGATCACAAATTCCTGAGGTGTGCATGTGCTGAGAAGCACTCTGTCCTGCATCAAACATCTATTCAGCTGAGCCACAGTGTTGCACCTGTCTCTGGTTGGTGGAGCTCTAGGTTGCAGCAACAAACAAACAAACAAACAAACAAACAAACAAGCCAGCAGATCCTGCAAGCCTGACATCTGCCCATCCCTATCTTAGTGCATCTTCACAATGCCTTCAGCTGATTTGCTGGGTGGATGGAAAAAGTACAGAATGCCCTTTTGATGTACACATGCCTCTCTTCCGCATTAGCAGTGATCAAACATTCGCACAAATATTGTGAGAGAGGCATTTTCACACAAGAAGCTCTTGCTTTTCAGTCCCTTTCGAAATGCAAATGGGAAACTCACATTAGATAGAATGCTCATTCACTTTACAAATGCCTCTCCGCTGCTTTCTCTTCCGCATCAGCAACAATCACAGTTTCTCATAAACAATGTGAGAGAAACTCAAAAGGCAATTTAAGCCCCGCAAGTGAAAATGTTCTAAGATGCATGTATTCCATCCAGACTTGCTGTTTCCAAATCATGCCTGGCATAGACAATTAAGACAGCTGAATGAATAAAAATGAGCTGCCTAGTCACCTTCAAACTTAATGTCTAAGGCAAAACCCAGCAGTTGGCTGTTAGGAACGGTAATCAAACTGGACCATCTTACTGGGCAGACAGACAGTTTATATTTCCAAATATTTCTTTATTGCCTGTCAGCAGTGAGTAATAGTATATGAAGTAAGCAGAATATGGAACCACCGAGGAAGACTAGATAGGGAATTACCTGGACTTTATCTGGCTTCCAAAGCTCTTCTTGGCTGTGCTGCCACCATGTGGCAACTCACCTGTAGAAGGATCTTGTAAGGGATAGGCAGCCTACAAGTTAGTGGTCATATCTACTCACACCCACACCTACACCCACACCCGTTAGTAGCATCTCTTACAGGATCTAAGCAGTGCAGAAAAGACAGTTGGGAAATAATTTTTGTGTATGCGAAGGAGGAGATAATAGGAGAATTCTTACCACAGCGAGATCTAGGCCTTAGTAAAAATGCCAGAGAGAGGGAAAAGATTAAAACAACAACGCCGGACATGCAGAAGGTACAATGAGATGAATGTTGTCCCTTTTTTAAATGGCTCAACTAAGTTAATACTGATTTGTGGAAGTCAGTTGCATGGACATTTGCTTCAGCTTAGCACTGCCTCATGGTGAAGTCCCTGAAGCAGTAAGTTCATCCCAAAAAATGAGGAGAAATTATGAATAAGTGGAAACAGAAACAAAAGCAATCAAATGAGAAAATCTCTAGGGGAAAGGCAGGTTGCCCATGCTGTATGGCCCAAACCAAACTGTACCCAACTAGGGTAGGGTTTAGTACTCTGACAAGCTTTCAAAGCTTTGGGAGGTGGGGAACAACAACAACATTTTTTGTAAACAACAACTTTATTATTTGTAAGCCACCCATCTGACTGAGTTGCCCCAGCCACCCTAGGTGGCTTTCAACACATATAAAAACATAATGAAACATTAAACATTCAGATGTCTTCCAAAGGTTGTATAGTTTCTTATTTCTTGGGACATCTGATTGGAGGGTGTTCCACATGGAGGGTGCCACTACCAAGAAGGCCCTCTGCCAGGTTCCCTGTAATTTCAGTTCTCGCAGTGAAAGACCACAAGAAGGCCCTCAGCGCTGTACCTCGGTGTCCGGGCTGAATGATGGGGTGGAGACACACCTTCAGGTATACAAGGCCAAGGCCATTTAGGGTTTTAAAGGTCAGCACCAACGCTTTGAACAGTGCTCGGAAACGTACTGGGAGCCAATGTAGGCGTTTCAGGACTGGTGTTATATGGAAGGATCTTTCATTTCTCTGATCCCAATTTGATTAGAAACCTTATGCTTCCTTAGGCCTAATAATGATGATCAAATATTTCCCAAATAATTTTCAGCACAAAATGTAATTTTACCATTCATACTGCCTCTATTGTGTGTTAGGTTAGGTTGAGAGACAATGATGTCCCTCAGGTAAAGCGACAGAATGAAAGGCATTTCTATCAGAGGATTGACTACCGGTAGTTTCCTTTCCTCTGGACGTTTCAGCAGCTGGAAAACATGGCACTCTGGGCAGGGTTTTAATGCGGGCTGAAAGGTTTGGGATTTCTTTTATGACAATATTTTATTTGTATTTTTTTTCCTTTCTTTTTAGATGGCTAAGTATTTGTAAGTATAGGTTCTTTTGGCAATGTTTTTTGTTTTTTAATTCTGCCATTGTGATTGGTTTGTACAGTTTTTGTTCGTTCTGTATTGCTTTGAGTCCTGCTGCTATGACAACAGAGGAGCAGTACAGAAATGCCCAGCAAACAAATAAATCCAGTGAACTTCATGCTGAAAAGGGTTTTGGAATCAGGCTGCTCTACAATTCAAGGGGTAATCTTTATTCAGGTTTAAGTGGGGAGGAGACCATGATTTCTGCAAGATTCACAGCAAGCTTGCTCTTGGGTATGCAAGGCTAAATTACACAGAATGCAAGCATTTTAAACTGCATATGTGGTAGTAATTTTACTGTCCATTCTAATACCCAGAATCTGTTTTACCTGGAATGAATGGCCCCTCAGTGTGTTGCACATGATAGCAACATGGGGCTGCAGAGGTCAGGTCAGGGACAGGGAACCTCTGGCTCTCCAGGTGTTGTTCAATACAGTTCCCATCATTCCTGACCAGGGGCCGTGCTTGCTGGGGCTGATGGGACTTGTAGTTCAGCAACATCTGGAGGGTCAAAGGTTTCCCACACGTGGGTTAGGTAAAAACATTGGATGGGCCAAACACAGCTGTATTTTGCCCGCCAGTGCTTGGCAATGTTATGGTACCCTTTGGCATATGGGAGAAATACATTTATTTTTTTGCTCCCTAAGGGATCCAGTCCGATTGAAGATATCCATGATGACTTGACATTATTTACTCATTAGCACAGTTGCCTCTTCACTGTGATTAACTTTCATGCTGATCCAGTAAGTTGTAAATACTGTTGTGTCATGTTCATGCTAGCCATTCTCCACCCAGTTGGTATAACAGTATGGCTGAACTACATGGGTGGATGTTTTGCATGGTACTCTGTTAGTGCAGGAACCAACCAGAGTGAAGAGATCTGGTTATGTCCCTAAGGAACCGTGGATTCCTTGACCCTTAGTCCCATTGCTTCCAGCAGAACTTGAGTTGATGGAGGTTAAGTTCCATTTTCTAGCTTTTGATGGGATATTGTCATGCCACTAACTTCTGCTTGGACGGTGCCCAAGGGCTGCAGTGTGGCTCCATCTGCATTAATGAGCCATTTGATTAAGGTGCCATCTGGTTAATGTGCCATTTAGCCCAGCTACTAGATATGGGAATCCAGGCCAAGAGAACAGGACTGCAAATGCAGCCTGGCTCTGCCAACATCCACATTGCTAATATTTATAATCAGTGACACTTCCATCCTTTGGTTATCCTCTGCGTAGTTCAGTCTCGCCCACGTTCCTCCTCTCCCACCCTCCTCCTCACATGGTGTGTGTGTGTGTGTGTGTGTGCGCGCACACACACACACACACACAGACACACACACAATTTTAAATAAAATGTTATCCTTTCAAATGCAAGCTTAAAAAGAAGAAGAAAAAACCACAGACTAGTTAGAGGAAGCAGGGCAGGACTGTCAGATAATATTTTGTAAGCAGAACATTTTTCAGCAATGCATCAGTTATTACATAACTACTGAAGGGAATTCCAAGGATCTGACCCCAAGGGAAAAAGACACAAAAATTGCTGCAGTCTACTGTGTTCTAAAGATAGCCGTATTTACTGTTTAGGAACCAAAGAGGAAACACAGCAGAATAACACGCATATATGCATGTGTGCTATATGCACGCTCCATTGAACTCAAAGGGATTTATTCTCAATATAGGACTGCAGCCCAATATGTTAATTTGGATTCTGGATTTGTAATGATCTCGGTATCTCTCAAGTGCATTACTTAACTCCTTTGCTTAAGTGCCACTGTTTTTCTTCTTCTAATAAAGGTGATGTTCCCCAATGTTACATCTGCCTGCCCCTGCTTTAACAGGAATGCGGGCTCCAGGGATTTAAAAACCTCATCATTGAAAGGGAACCTTTATGTGTTCAAGAATTCATTAAACACTGTCTGACCCCAGAAAAGCTTGTTTTGTTTTTGTTTAAATTTATCAGGAAACATTTACAGATGTTAACTAAGCTGTCTTTGGTTCAAATATTGTCTCTTTCTTTATGCCAATGGCTTTATTCAAGCTAACTGTCTCTCAGCCCACAGTTAGTCACTGAACGGTATGAGTTTTAGTCAGTTTGGCTGCAATCCTTTATTTTCTGGGAGTAAGCTGCATTTAATAAGTAGACCTGTAATATCACTGCACTGTCGAGCAATGAATGGATTTGTTAAATCTGCACGTCAATTAAATAATGGTTCTGAAACAAAGTGGGGGGGGGGGATACATAGTCAATGTTGTTTATACTGACTGGCAGCTGCTCTCCAGGAATTGAAGCAGGAGGTGGATATCTCAGCCTCACATGGAGATGCTGGGGATTGAACCATGTACATGCCAATGATAACAAGGCCATTCTGCATGCAAAATGTTCTCCACAATGTGCTGTGTTGTTTTCATACGAGTGTTTTAAGTGCTTTATTCTGTTGTTGGATTGGATTGTGGACATGCCATGCTGGGCTACTTCAGAGAAAGAGCAGGATAAAAAAAATATATAATAAATGGCTTAGGAAGACAATGGGAAACAAAGTGAAAAAACTGCTATGTGCGCTCCACTTTCTAGGTTTCTCTTCTGACATGGCACAAGAAGTTCATAGGCTCTGTTGAGATGCAACTCTCAAAGCACAGCTCCTCTTTACCATTTGTTGATTTCATGTAATTTTCAAATGAACAAAAACAGGTGTTTAATAATAATAATAATAATAATAATAATAATAATATATAATAATAATAAATAGAACTTTTCATTATACCAATTCTAGATTTCAAAATCTGGAACTCCAGATTATCTACTACTCATGCTGTTGTTTAGAGCGTTCCGGTTGATCGGAGAGATTTCCATTAAGTTAATAATCATTCCTTTTGGGAATTTACTAATGAGTGCTATAAAAGGCTTGTCAGTTTCTAATTTCAACAGCACCAGGCCTCTTGGGCCAGGGTCAGGGCGTTGAGCCAGGGCAGTAGAACAAAGGAGCTCTATGAGTGGAGCCTGGCAGAATCTGCAGCTTAGTGGCTGGTTGGCAGCCCTAGTGGCATATTTATGAATATATGGAAGGGGAAACTTTGCATCATCACTAAGAGGAACTATTGCTACCTGTTGTGGTCAATGCAACATCTGGAAGGCCACCATTTCCCCATCCCTTATCCAAAAGTTCACGGCTCCCTCAAATGACTCCACCCTTTCTTTCTTTCTTCCTGTCTCTTTTGCAAGGGAACTACCACCAGCCCTCTTGCTTCTTTCACATCTCTGTTTAAAACCCACTTTTTCCTTGGTGCTTTTGGCTCCGTTCTTCGATCCACTAGCCATATACGGTAATTATTCCTAGGTATACGCAACTGAAATATGCTTTATCTGATTGCACTTGCCTGTATTTCCCTATTGTTTCCCATATGTTGGATTTAAGATTGTAAGCCTATTGGGCAGGAACTTACCCTCTGGCACTTCATAAACAACAATAATAACATGGTATATATTGTCAGTGCTCCCCCCCCCCGGCCGAGGGGTCTAGTCAAGGGTACGCAGTACCGACACTTCTTTTTGTTGTTGTTAAAAAGTGTGGCACTTGCTGTAACAACTTCATTGTGAGTAAAAGAACCCCTAACCATTAGGTCCAGTTGTAACCGACTCTAGGGTTGCGGCACTCATCTTGCTTTACTGGCTGAGGGAGCCGGCGTACAGCTTCTGGGTCATGTGGCCAGCATGACTAAGCCGCTTCTGGCAAACCAGAGCAGCACACGGAAACACTGTTTACCTTCCCGCCTGAGCGGTACTTATTTATCTACTTGCACTTTTTCGTGCTTTCAAACTGCTAGGTTGGCAGGAGCAGGGACCGAGCAACAGGAGCTCACCCTGTTGCGGGGATTCGAACCGCCGACCTTCTGATCGGCAAGTCCTAGGCTCTGTGGTTTAACCCACAGCGCCACCCGCGTCCCTATACATTGTGAGTACTGGCACCTAACTTTTCTAGAAAAAAGCTCTGTATATTGTACTCCAGGCTGCAGCTCCAGCCTGAATAATGAGCAGCTAAGACCTGGGTTGGGATAAACCCAGTCTTTGGTCTGGATATGGTGAGTAGCCAGGGCCGGCCAAATACATTTTGACACCTGAGGCGAAGAACAAAATGGCTCCCCTCTCCCCTCCAGGGAAGAAAACATGAATGAAGATCTGCATCAGGAATGGGGGGGGGATAAATATCCACATGGGAATCTGCTTCCCCTGTGGAGCCTGCTGCCTGAGCTGGTTGCCTCAGCTTGCCTAATGGGTAGGCCAGCTCTGTAAGTAGGGATGGAATATTCTGAAAATCTCAGTGGTTCCTCCTGCAAACTCTGATCTGCTTTGGGACTTGTGTGTTGTTCAGAGACCCTTCTCCCCCTCCCCATGGTTCTGCCCTTTTAGTGTTTCGCCCAACTCTCTCCCTTATAAACAGCCCAGCCTGTGGTCTGCTGTTGCCTGGCTCCCTGCAATTTGATTCTGCATCTGCCAGGCAAACATCAGCATGTGATTGTGGGCAGAGGAAGTTGGAGGATGTGAGCAATGGAGCAGTAAATTGTCTGCTGCTGTTCTGTGCAGTATAATAAGCACCTAGAACAGAGATTGCTTTATGGCAGCAACATCTGTTGCAAGCCATGTCTGCTTTGAGAGGGTGGGGGATGGCAACCATTGGGCACTTTCAGGCAAACAAATTATCCAGAAACAAACAAAAAAGGCATATAATGGCTTTATTGGCTTTCCAGTCTCTTGGAAGTGTACAACCGCGTCATGCATGTGTTTGATGAAAATATCACAGATGAAGATCTTTTCCCATACATAGCAATAAGGGCAATTGCTGAACATATGCTATTGCTCTCTTCTTTCATCCTGACAACATACTTCCATCTATTGGCTAACGCATTTATCCTGGTTAGGCAGTTAGAAAAGAACTCACAGAACTGAGCCACAGAACATGAGTTTTACCTAATCCAGCATTTCAGTTTTCAGCACTAGTCGGCACAATACTTTCCAGGGTTACTTTTGCCTGGAATTTCAGGAGAAGACAGCTCTCATTTTGCCCCTGGGCAATTCACCAACATCACCAAGATAATTTGCCACACCAAGTTCAGATACCTAGGGATACAAATAACCAGAAACCTCAACAATCTATACCTCCACAGTTGCAACCCCTTGTGACGACAAATCAACAAAGACTTGAGGAGATGGAACAACACCAACTTCACCCTCTCAGACGAAATAGCCGTGATCAAAATGATCACCCTCCCAAAATTAACCTACCTATTCCAAACCCTCCCAACCTGGATTCCCCAACTCCGTAAATAGCAGAAAAAAATATACTCTTTATCTTCTCAAACACAAAAAACAAGAATAAACCTCATTTTGTCCCTTGGTCCTTCCTTTAGACCCACAGCCTCTGATTCACCTCCTGGCTAATGCAGCTCCTGTTAACAAGCAGCTTGGTAGAATCTGTCCCTAGACCTTGGAGGTTTCACCTTCCACTCTGCTTTCCCACAGCCCCATAGATGTCCAAGCTGTTGGAAGGTAAAAAAGAAAAATCCATCCATCCTGTAAAAGACAGGAGCAGCCTGCACAAATTGTCCCCATGAATGATGGTTCAGAACATGATCTTCCCAGTGCAATTTCATGGTGTTAGAAACTGTGTGATCCTCAACTGAGTAACTGCAAGGCAAAGGCACTCATTCAGCTTTAAGGAATGAATGAATGAATTCCAACAAGTTTAAACCCTAGATTTTGAAAATCCTCTGTTTCTTTTAGGTGTGTAATACTGTTGAGAATGGAGCTTTAAAGATTTCTGCATTGCAGGGCTTTGGACTAGATGACCCTTGTGGTCCCTCTCAGCTCTACAATTCTACAATTCTTTGGCACGAGTCTATATACATCATTTTGTTTATAAGCAAAAGCATCCAACAGGACTGTCATCTGGCTGCAGCCAACCTGTAACCCGCACCAGAATCATTATTAATTACATGTTGAACCTGTCCGTCCTTGAAGTAGCTCAGGGTAGTATAAAAGGTCCTACAAATATTATCATCTCAACAACCCTTTGAGGCAGGTTAAGCTGAGAGGTATTAACTGGCCCCAAGTTCACCTAGTGAACAACTGGTTGTGGGTGGTATTTGTGGGTGTCTCCCAGGTCATAGACACCCTGACAACTATACCACACCAGGAGTCAAGGCAACGCCTTCCCTCTCCCAAGTTTATCTATTACATCTGAATATAATTTTGTGCTGTCCACCAAACTGGACAAGTGGGGTTGTTATACTGTGTTGTACTATGGCGGATACCAGTGAGCATTCAGGACTATTCCTGACTTTCCCCTTTTGCACCTATGCATGTATTTAGACTGCTTATTAACCCCACCCTGCAGGCAATTAACAATGAGTTTAAAACAATAAAATACACACAGCAGTCAAAAAATGTTATGAAAGCAATAAAATAAGTTCAGATTTTGACATGAAAACTAACGTGAAGGACACAGTCATTCTAAAACAGCACTTAAAACCCAGCTAAAAATAATTTGCTCCGGGGACTAAAATACATTCCATAATCGAGGCACTACTGGTGTACAACTTGTGAGCTACCAAGCTAAATGCTGTCACATATCCGTATTCCCAGTTCAGGAAGGCTGAAGCTGTTGCTTCAGCAAATGAAGAAGCATATACTAGAAGGAAATGGGGGCTTCACCCCCTTCTGGCTCTCAGCCAGGCCCTGGGCAACTTCTTCCATGTGCTTCTGCATCCCCTTAAGTAGACTCAGATCCTGCTAGCTGAGCTCTATGGCAGCTTGCTGTTTCCTTGACTCCTGGGTCTCTGGGAGAGATGAGGGGAAATCTGAGAACTAACCAGGATGCCAGACCTAGAGCAGGAGACCCTGGGTAACAGGGGCTGAACCCTTGGGGTTGATTTGGTGGGTTGCAAGATGTGCAGTCCTGGTCTAAGGTGTGGGGAAAGCCCTCCATTGTAAATCAGACTCTCTCACTGTTAAATTAAAATTGGATATCTCCTGCTCTCCACTTCCTCACGAGCTATTTTGGTGAATCAATCAATCACTAATACAGAACTTCTATTTTAATAGCGAATTAGTGTCAGATTTGGGACTCCCGAGCCATCCAGCTTCACTGGGCAACTCAATAACCTCTCTTAGAGAATGTACACTCCATTTGTCAAACAAGCACAGAGATGGATTAGTTTGAGTGTTCGCTGACTACTTCACTTAATCTCTAATTGAGCTCTGTATCAACTAATTAAAACCACATTTTGTTGGAACCTGATGGGTTCTCTCTCTCTCTTAAACAAACCCTGTCCTTACAGTCCAAGGTTCTTATTACGCACTTGACTTGAGTCTTGCCTTTATCCTTCTCAAATCTGGTGCCAATAAAGAAAACCTTGTGAAAAATGTCACCCAGTCTCCTAGAACTTGCAGAAATACCATTGACTGGCCTGGAGGTTTGTGAGTAGGGGGTCCCAAGAATGACAGGCAGCACGGGTCTCTTACTCTTGCTACGCCAATATTCCAGGAGGTTTTATGGAAGGCAAGATGTGTTGCTGCCCCTGTGACGCCTCTGAGATGCACCTGGGATCATTCCTGGGAAGCCCACCCCAAGTGCAGATGGCCCTCCCATTTGCCCTTTGCGGGCTCTCCCAGACTGTCACTATTTTGGGATGGGATTTGGTTACATACCGGCAAATTCAGGTTGCAGAGTTGATTTGGAGCTTTTAAAATGCAATAAGGAAAATGTGCTGGCAAGTCTGGGTAACATTTGCTTGGTGCAACATCATCTATGATACTGGGATTCTCCCTTTTCACTAGGTGGCTAGAAAAAATATTGATGGGGACTTGCATTAGTTCTTCACCGATGTGTGTGGGGGTTTGCATAGTGAGGTGGCTGTACAATTTGCCTCTCAGAAAGCTCCAGGATCCATCATTTGCCCAAACTGGCTGATATTTATGACTGGCCATGTAGGTTCCCATTGCTTGTCATTTGGATGTTTCCAGGTAGTCCATGAATGAGATCAAGGTGACCCAGGGTGGGATCTTCCAAGCCAAATGCAACCAGACAGCTGTGTATGGAGGCCCAGTTTTAACTTCCTGGGGTTGTTCAGCACTAGACAGGTAACAAACAGTATGTATATTTGGCTCAGAGTGCTGCAGATGTGAAGGACTGGATTAGACTGAAAGTGGAGCTCCCCTGAATCATTGGCCAGTTTAAACAGTGACTCATTTCATTCTCTGCTTGCATGTGTGCCCATATAGCTCCTTGCTTGGAGCTATATTATTGATATATGTCAGCTGAGGATCTGACCCATTGTTCTTGCCCCAAAACACATATGCATATAATCGCATGTCATTGCATAAGGAGAGTCTGTCCTGGAAGCATAATCTGGTTTTAGGGGGAGCTATGTAGTCATTTCAGTGGGTAGGAACTTCATTTGTGTGCATTGGCTTTTGTACAAAGTCAATAGTACTTGAGTTAATGGCGTGACAAAACTGTATAATTTGGACACTTTCCCTCTTAAAAAATAATAGAAAGGAATATTGCTTTTCTAGTCCTATTGCTTTTCTAGGCACAGGAATAAAAAAAAACTATGTTATGTACACAATCCTGTCAACTTGAAGTTGTAGATTGAAAAGGTGCAGGCATGTAGCTTTATCAAGCTGCCATGATTTGTCATGTCTAGTGATACATACACAATAATAAGATCACACGCCGTGAGTATATTTTCCTTATCTGTCAGAAAGGAATAGAAAGGGTCAATGAATTGTTACCCAGCTTTTTCTTCCTGCACTTGCATTGTCATTTTCTCACTGGTAGCTTTAGGAAGAAGAGTTTAGACTTCCACATATTTCAGAGATGCACAATGTACTAAAATGGGGCAAGGAGAAAAGGAATCTCGTAGTGTAATGCTTTCACATTGTACATTAATCTGTGGGGTAGGTCTGGAGCCCAGACAGGTATAATTGTAGAATCTTGGCACTGGGCCTTTTAAAACCAGCTTCCAAAGAGATGCCAACTGGGAAGAGCTCATCATATGACATTAGGCCTTGTTTGTGCCAACTGTTGACTTCAGGTTCTCAAATGCTTAATGTGCTTTAAACCCTTCTGCTGACAATAGGATGACATTTCACATTGACGCATTGTGAAAAATAGGAATCATGGGATCATAGAACTGTAGAGTTGGAAGGAACGCAAGGGTCACCTAGTCCAATCCCTTGCAATGCAGGAATCTCAACAGGAGACATGTTACTATTTTGTTTAAAAAACATAGGGTGGGATTGTTGTATGTGCAGAACAAGGTATGCTTGTGCAATGGGACTTTCCCCCTTCCCCATGCACACCCTCCTATAAATCTGATTTGGAGGGTTGGAGAAAACCCCATAACATGTTTAGGAGTGGACATAGGAGGAGCGGGTGGAAAAGTCTCATTCTGAGAACAGACCTTGTTCCTAATGTACATACTTCACTTAGCACTCTGTTTAATTCCACCCTTAGATTTGCATGAAATTTGCATGTGCTATTTATGTGTATATATACAAATTTAGGAATAATTGCTATGATTTAAATAGAAATACAGTGCATCCCACCACCATGGGAGAATACTTTGACCAGGAGGCTTAGTCTGCAGTCCAGGTGATAACTTCATGGGCAACTTAAAGGCACCTGCACTTCCTTCTGGTGCCAGAGCCTGCAATAAACCCAGATGCCAACTTTGCTGCCACATACACCCAGACAACACCATTACTGGCCCCAACAACATCACACATACCATCTCGGGACTATTGAATTGCTCATCGTCTAACATTGTGTATGCCATCAAATGCCAACAGTGTCCTTCAGCTCTCTATATTGGACAAACAGGCCAGACCTTACGCCAAAGAATAAACGGACATAAATCGGACATCAGGAATCACAAGACAGAGAAACCAGTAGGAGAACACTTCAATCTCCCAGGACATTCTAT
Source organism: Podarcis melisellensis (assembly GCF_964234715.1). Classification (NCBI taxonomy): domain Eukaryota; kingdom Metazoa; phylum Chordata; class Lepidosauria; order Squamata; family Lacertidae; genus Podarcis; species Podarcis melisellensis. The sequence continues at coordinate 82,130,562 of NC_138537.1, forward strand.
ACAAGATCTCAAAGTAGCTGTTTTACTACAAAGGAATTTCAGAAATAGACTGGAAAGAGAAGCTGCTGAATTGCAACTTATCACCAAACTTAAAACCATGGAGAAACCTGGTCTGAACAAAGACATTGGATTCTTATCTCATTATACATGACAAAGCCACTTTTCACCTTCTCACCCCTTGCTTTTTCCTGTAATACCTATTGCAGTTGTTAAGAGTCGTCAACAGGCTCATCACAGCTATCTGCCCATCACCCATTCCCACCACCCTTCTGAGTAATACCCCTCCCCACCTTCTCACTATATAGAAGGGTCTGGAAACTTCTGTTTCAGTGTATCTGAAGAAGTGTGCATGCACACGAAAGCTCATACCAAGAACTAACTTAGTTGGTCTTTAAGGTGCTACTGGAAGGAATTTTTTTTGTTCCTTCTTATGGTTCTTTTATCTTCGCACAGGAAGATGGGACAACTCCTTCAAACAGAATCCTGCCCTCCTGTGAGGGAGGGCACATGGCCACCCTAGTTATCACTGAGCCTGGAGTTTTAATTAGCAGCTGACACAAATATATACCGTTACTTAGAAAAATATGGTCATGAGAGGGACCATAGCTTAGTTGCAGACTGCTTATTGTGCATGAAGGAGAACGCAGGTTCAATTTCTGGCACCTGAACCGAAAGGATCAGGGAGTAGGTGATGTAAAAAACTTTATTTGCGTGAAACTCTGCAGAGCTCCTACCAGTTAAGATTCAGATTATTTGTACCTAATCATCAGGCCACCACAATACAAGGTTTATAACTGTATGAAAGTAGCATCAAGAGAGGTTAGCTGAGACCGAAACGAACTACAACATAAACCAACTTAAAATGCTGAATTTCCCTGGCAGATCATAACATGCCCCTTCAAAAAAAGGAAAGATTGTTCCTCTTTTAACAAATATTAAAATGAAATATTAAAGCAGTAGAGTGGGTTGAGTTTAACTGAATCTGAAAGGTATGCAAATCAGAATAAAATTATGTAAGAACTTAATGAATCAAAGCGTAAAACAAACTTAGAATGCTTAATTTCCCTGGCAAGACGCAGCAGTCTTCCTGAAGAATTTTGTCCTCACGTTGGTTATTGCAGATAGAAAATGTGTAGTCTTCACAGATTTATATTTTACCTTGGCCAACCAGTATATAGATTGCAAGCTCATGGTCAGACCTCTCCCTAAAATTTGTTCCAGGTATTGCTTCCGCAATGCATTATGTACAAAGCATTATATAATGATATGCACAAGGACTTTCCTCCTGCGACTTTTTGCTCATGTGGGGAAGCATCAGGCAGAGGAAGATCCCAATGTCCTCTACTAAAGGGACTGAGAAAGAGAGTTTGTTAAATGCTACACATGACATGAAAGACTTTACAGACCATCTGGATCTTCAGGGAAACATATGGCCCCACCTCCTCCCAAAACAGCATAGAATTGATTGATTCTTTGGGGAGGGGGGGACGGAAGGTCAATGCCAGTCACAGTAAAACAATATTGGGCTAGATCAACAAATATTCAGAACTAATATAAAGCACCTAACCCAAAGCAATCTTGGCCCCTGCACCATGGGTGTGCCTACATCACAGTAAAGACATATAAGAACAGAAGAAAAGCCTTGATGGATCAGGCCCAAGGCCCCCTCAGTCCAACATCCTGTGGCCAATCAGATCCCTTTGGGAAGCCCATAAATAGGACCTGAGAGCAACAGCCCTCTCCACTCCTGTGGTTTCCAGCAACAAGCACCCAGATGCCCATTTCCTCCAACAGTGGCAGTAGGGGTGGTGGCCACTGGTAGCCTTATCCTCTTTTAAAGCCATCCAAGTTGGTGGCCATCACAGCCTCTTGTGGGAGCAAATTCCATAATTTAACTATTGACACGTAGACCCCACTGTGGGGTGGTATTCGAAGGGAAGGCTGAATAGGCAGCATAAACTAGTTCATTTTGCTTGAACCCAACACCTGCTCATAGATATCCCATGGTCACCTTATCCACAAACAGATTAAATTTCACAGTTCCTAACTACACACTTGCTTACTTGCTTCTAAAGCAAGGGGTTGGTGATGTATTCCTTCTTGTTTTAGTGAGAAGAATTGCTTTGCAGTTTACTTTGGCTTCATTCTGAATTCCTGCTAGTAATGAAATACTATAGTGGCTACTTGGTTGCTTTTCGTTCTGGACATGATTAAGGTGTTGTGTTCAGTAGTGAAGTGCCTATGACTACTCTTCTGTTTAAAAGCAAAAGAAAACCCTGATTTCCTCCTCCTCCCTCAAGAAAGTATGTATTTTGAGCAGCAGAAATTAAGTAGTCAAAAATTAGTCATAACAACTGTGCTGTGGGAACATTAATAAGGTGCAGATGAATAACTTTGTTGTTTGATATGGTACATCCCAGTTACAGAAGACGGTAGCTTCACAATTGATTCATTTCCCAGAAATATACTCTGCAAGGTGTTGAGAGGTAATTGACCTCAGTTCCCATGTTTGCAGGTTTTTTTATTGTTTAATTTGGTGTGTGTTTTTGTCCAAGGAGCTAAAAATGTTTGAATTATGAAAAGATTATGGAAATATACAAGGACTGTAAAAGGCCCTTACATTTACTGATGAACAAACATAAAAAATGTGTACCATGTAGCAGTGCTTTTTTGTCTAAAAAAAATAATGTTTAGGAGTACTCTCATTAAACGCTCGCTTCCAGTAAACACTGCGACGGGAAATGAGGCCTCCATCGGGGTAGCAACAGAACTGACGATTCACCACGCTAGAGAAGAAACTATATATATATTTAAAAATGTTTCTTCTCCCGTTAGCTTCACAAAATGTTTAGGGATATGCGTTGCCCTGCGTCCCCCCAGGAAAAAAACACACTGCCACATAGAGTAATGAATTCACTGTTGCCTACGTTGAGTCCTTGGAATGCGTCAGTCAAATAAACATACGCACATTATTGAAACTTGCCCATCTGGCCCAGTTTTGTCCCTTCTGACTGGCAGCAGCCCTCTGACACCCCAAGTTTCGAGATCCCAGTCCTGCTATTTGAGATCCTTGAGAAATGCCAGAGATTTAGCCTCAGGCTTTGTGTATGCAAAACATGTGCTCTACCCATGGTAAAGAAGATGGCGACAATACTGAGCTTTCCCCCGTTAAAGTCTCCATTCTTTTAATTATTTTACCCATTTAAATGAGCAACACTCATGCAGATTTGCTTGGCTTTACATAAGATGCAAGGCGGTTCGGGACGTAACATTATTTAGAGGATATTTTCAAGGTGAAGGACAGGTAGTAATGATGCAGTGGACAAGTTTTGGATTTGAATATGGTAGATCTGTGTTGAAAATCCCTTCTCAGCCATGTAGCTGGCCTTAGGCATGACAACATATCTAGCCAGATTTTTTCAACGAGTGGAGACATTTTTGTACAACAAACAGAATTATATGATCTATCTATCTTTCTTTCTTTCTTTCTTTCTTTCTTTCTTTCTTTCTTTCTTTCTTTCTTTCTTTCTTTCTTTCTTTCTTTCTTTCTTTTTTAAAAAAAGATATCCAGAAGGTAATGCAGATCAAATTCTCAAAGCAAGTGCAGGAAGGATAATAATAATAATAATAATAATAATAATAATAATAATAATAATAATAATAATAATATAATATCTTTATTGAAGGGAGAGAACAGCTTTCTTTGACTCTTCGCATTATTACAGTCATAAATAAAGGCCTGCAAGCTAAAACACCATCCAAGTAACAGAGAGCTGAGAAGTCCTTGGTCAGGGGCACAATCAGGGCAGCTAAGCTAGAGCTTCTGCATTTGTATTCATTTTTAGGTTTATGAAAATGTACTCATCCTTATTTATCCAGGGACTGTACAGGTAACTTGGGGGTGGAGCAAATGATTAAAATTATGAAGGCAAGCTCCTACAAACAAACATTTTAAGTCCTAATTTTTTACCATTTTGCAGAAGCATCAGAACTAACACACAATCAAATATTATACTCTAGTAAATGGGTGATCAGATACCACTGCCTAATGTATTTGAGCAGCAATTTTTCTCTCAAGAGAGAATGATGCTTGGCAGACATGGGCAATTAAAGATGTCTATAGTGGTAATTCTGCTATTTTTTCAAAAGAATCTTGGTTATAGCTATGGGGGAAATCAGTCTTGCATTTTGAGTAATGGGTTGCAATAAGAATCTATGTCATGCATATTCTCTTTGCTGTCCTCCACTTCTGGCTGCCATTATAGGATGTTGTAGTGAGGATGGAATACTGTTTTCTGATCAGCGCTCCAAAGATTATATATGTCTGGTACTTAGACTCAGTTTTTAGTTGCCAGAGGCAACCAGGGGAGCCATTGCTACAAAGCCGATCAATATTGTAGGTTTTCTGCCTTCTGTTCTGAAGATGGCAAGAGACAGTTTGGGGCAAGCAAAGATTTACTGGGCCCTGTGATAAAACGGCAGCTCAGTCCTAGGATTTGCTGCACATGCATGTTAGCGATTTAGGAAAAGAAGTCCCAACAGCCACTCCAATGCAAATGCTAAAGCTCGGAGTGTAAGGCACTCCTGTGACAAGGGCACAGGGGCAAATGGAAATTGTTAAAGGTCAAAGTGAGCAAACACACACCAAGAAGCTAAGGGTCATAATGAAGAATATATTTCTCAACTCTGAATGGAATGTTGATCTTTAAGGGAGTGCGGAACACTGTAACATGCAAAATTAGTCTCGAAAAAATGCTCTCAAGACTGAATTTTGTTGGTTTACGTATGCTCAATTACTGGAACCTTACAGCAGCGCAATACTTTTTTCTTAGCCAGTCCCCTGCCCCTTAACCTCTTTTCAGCTTTACTTCCTCATTCATCTCAACTGCAAGGTCATTCAGTTGTGTGAAAATGTTGAACGCCTGCCATTTTGACACGCTGAATGCCAGTTCATACAGTGGGCTGCCAGTTTGCGGTGAGCAGCTGCACTTCCTCCTTGGCCACTCATGTAGCTGGAATTGCATGGGAAAACATCACTGCAGATGTAGCCAGGACACAGCTATAAAGTTGCAGCAGTTTGTAAGGATTGCAGTCCATGTAAGGAGCTGACCCGATACAGCTAATATTGTCGATGAATCTTAAGGCAATGAAGTATCAACTTGACAAATGGATTATTTTGAAATGCACCACCAGTTCTTATTGAAATCACGGGGCTGGGGGTGATTAGAATTCACATGGTGGTTTTTGAAATTCTGGTGTGAGATGTGTCCAACTTCAACTTCATAGAATCCTCTTCAGCTCCACCTCCATATTACTGTCCCCCCCCCCCTCTCTCTCTCTCTCTGTGTGTGTCTGTCTCTATGGACATTACCCAAATGCACCATGTTTTTCTTTGCTGAGTCAAGACTTTTTCTCGGTTTTGTTTTTTGTTTATGCTAAAGAGAAGAGTTAAATAGCTGGTAGGAGAAGCACTGCACCAGCATCTGTTGAATTTTATATAAAGAGCAACTTAAATATTTAATGCATCAAATTACATTTGACAACACCTTCTCCTTGGTTTTGTGCAGATGTGTTTTGCCAGCATATTTGTCTTGCTGTGTAATTAGACAGAGGGAGGGAGAGTATGTTTTGTTGAGTGTAAAGTGTTTCTCCCTAGTTTGGAGAATTTTAACTTGGATGGCGATGATAATGATGGTATAGAAGTTGTCAATTGCCTTACTTCCAGAATGCAGTATTTTCAAAAAGATTCATTTTATTTTTTAAAAAAACAACAACAACCCATGAACCTAACCACTGAAAATGCAAATATTTGCAAAGAATTGGAAGGAGGAAGTGGGGTGGAAGAGAGAAGAGACCAACCTTTTTTCTTGGCTAGAAATCTCAAATATCTTAACCCTGGCATATATAATTTGCTTACTGATTCTTTACATTACATGTGGAAACTGTATTTTACTTGATCCTGGGCCAGTTTCTAGTGCACCCATCACCTTCCTGGTCCCCTTCCTCAAGTTTTAGACTACAACTCCCATCATCCCAGCTAGTACGGTAGCCCAAACCAAAACTACTAACAGTGCTAGTCGTCTGCTAACATTGGCTGGGGTAGTAAACACATTCCAATGACAGTATTCAATGCATTTCTGAGTCTCTTTATACCGCAGCTGTTCTTTTTGTTTCTAGAAAGAAAATGTGAGTAGTAACTTTGTACAAATTGCAATTAGTGACAGTGTCTTAGAAGGACCACCCTGCAGGTCTTATTGTGTGTGAATTGAACATTGAAAAGTGTGCCAGGAGTAAGTTTCTTGCCCCATAGAATTGGGTGAAGGCAAGTGGAGCATTCTAAAGCTGGAATTCTAGTAATGAATGCTGGACTAGGGGAATGGTCAGACCCTGAGAGGCATTTCTGAATCAAGTGTGCATTATCAGGGTAACTTAGAATATATTTATGATGTCTTTAAGTAAGATTTTAACATTATGACACATAGGTGAACCATGGGGTTGCTGGTGGTGTGTGTTGCAGTAGTTCATTGCTGTCAGACCACACCTAACTTCTACAGCCTGTTTGAAGCACTGCTGTATATCCGGATCAAATGCATCCATATGAATCTAGCTACAGGATGAAAACGTCTCTCTTGATTTGTCAGCTTGATAGCTTGATAGCTCTGTACAGGCTTGGCATCAACATTTCTTAACAATGAACCCACTCTGTTTTCATTCCACTGCTAAACTGGGAAACAATGTCAGGTGTCAAGCTTTCACTCACATTTCCCCTTGAATTATGTCAGTTGGGTGTCCTGGGATTCTCAACTTGCCAACATTTGGATGTTCAGGAGAGGTCCATGCAGGAAAATTTGACCCCTTAATCTTTTCAATGTACTGCAGGGTGGTTGCCACAGATAATCCAAAGCACATGGAATTCTAAACCCCTGGGAAACAGTGTTTGTTTGTTTTTAAAGGCCGACCAGGTCCCTGGCTAAGATGCTTGTAATTACATTTCAACAGTGATGAAGACAAGCTGGATGAAAGAGTTATGGGGAGAATATGCACAAAAGGCATTAGGCCCCTAAGGCTTAGACTCAACGGGGTGGGGTGGGGGGTGATGACTAAAGGCACATTCCAACCTCACCCTGCTGGTGGGGTTTGGCAGAGCCATGGCTGCATCCTCAGCCCAGCCACTCATGGTAGCCGTGTGTGTGTGTGTGTGGAAAGGAAACTTTATTATTGTGTCAGCTCCAGGCTAGCCTAGTAAACAGCTTTGGATCAGGCCCCAATGCTGTTGTACAATCGCCTTGGATCCAGTGGATCCCAGGCCAGCTCTGACCTGCTGCCCTCCTTGGCACCCCCCATTTCAGGACTAGCACCAGCAGCCCTCCTGCTTGCAAGTTTGATAACTGGTAGGTGGCAGCATTGAGCAGATGAACACCGGAACTCAAACCACATATCTCAAAGGAGGTTGGAGGGGCTGGATTGCTCTGTAAGGAACTGAGCCAGAGCCTTGACATAAACTGTGAGTTTTGAGGAGGGATCTGAAGGAACAGGTGGAGGCAACACCACCGTGTTTTGGAAATAATTGCAAGGTGTAGGAGGCAGCATCATGGGCAGGGCATTTTGGAATTCAAGAGCAAATAGATAAGTCATTAGGAGTTTTGAAGGTAAAGTATATTTGGGTGGTGCTGTGGTCTAAACCACAGAGCCTAGGGCTTGCCAATTGGAAGGTCAGCGGTTCGAATCCCCGCGATGGGGTGAGCTCCCATTGCTCGGTCCCTGCTCCTGCCCACCTAGCAGTTCAAAAGCACGTCAAAGTGCAAGTAGATAAATAGGTACTGCTCTGGCGGGAAGGTAAACGGCATTTCCGTGCACTGCTGTGGTTCGCCAGAAGTGGCTTAGTCATGCTGGCCATATGACCCAGAAAAACTGTGGACAAATGTCGGCTCCCTCGGCCAGTAAAGCGAGATGTGCGCTGCAACCTCAGAGTCGTCCGCGACTGGACCTAATGATCAGGGGTACCTTTACCTTTTTACATTTGGTTTGTGCTCTCAATAGCGACCATGACACCAGTGATGACACTAGTTACGCCCACCTTGAAATTGGTTCTCCATTCACTTTCACACTTACCTGCTCTGATCCATAGGCCACAGTTCATTTAAACCCCAGCTGGAAGTTCATAACTAGCTCTGTTCATTCCCACTTCTAGCCCTCACTTACTTATTTCTTATAGTTCAGGACCAGAATTTATGGATTTGGGATTTGGGCTCTCTGTGTAAACATTTGCCATATACAATCCAGTGATGCAGGCTGTGATGCGTTATTTCCTAAGCAAGAAGTGAAAGGATTTGGTATCAAATGAATGACAACATGCAGTTTAAGAGCTCAACTCACACAAGACATCGCACGAGGTGGGTGAAGGAGAAGGACTGAACGAGGAAAGTTTCCCATCGCAGAAATGAAAGAGGTTGACAGGGTTCAGTTTGCAGGACATTCCTGGCTTCTCGGTTTGACAGCTGTGTCCCCAGGCTCCCAGTGAGACAGCAAGAACTCCCAATATAGTAACCCTTGTCAATTTAAATACAGCACCAGGATGTTTTGTATTCCTGTTCAGCATCCGGACACAGCAGCTGACACCATGCATTTGGCTGTATAGATCTGATGTTCTGTGCCTTACAAATACAGAGCCTTTAATAGGAAGCTGGATGTTCAGCACTCATGAATAAATCTGGGCTCTTTTTCGGATTTGCACACATGGTGAATGAGTCTCTGATTATAATCAGAGGCATACAGAAGATTTTTTTTCCCCTCCTGTGGCTCACTTTATAACTAAAACAACATGGGGGGTTAAAAATGCAGAGCTAGGCAGATAGCAGTGCTTATAGCTGGCATTTTGGAGGCAAGTGAGGGGGTGATTGAAAAGGCAGGAAGCTGTGGCCCGCCTAAGAGCAGCTGGTTTGGTCTTCACTCAGGCAACAAGTGGCAGAGACTGTGGAGCCAATAGTCAGTAGCTTTATAGGACCAAGTGGATCCCCAATGGCCCTGGCTGTCACTTGTTACTGAGCTGGTTGCTGCATCTGTGCCATCTGTGTGGAACTGCAATAGGGAATAGGCAAGAAGCTGCCTCTTCTAACAAGTGGTCACAGTGGCAATGGGAGTGAGGTGTCTGGGTTCTGCTAGAGAGTCTGGTGCAAGGTCCCTTTGGATATGGTTCGCTCTCTTTATTTCTATATAATTTTGCACAATGACCCTTTCCCTTTCAGATTATTTAAATGTTTCTTTTGCTTTCATAAAGGTTTGCCATGTTTCTTGGGGCTCTGACAGACAACTTACTCACTGAGGATTCGTCCTGACTTACTTGCACAAACCTTAGGTGGAGCATAGATTGTATCCAGGCTTCATTGTGCATTTGCTTCTGATTGGTTTCTGGGGTGTTTATGCAGACAGCAATGGAAATTCATTCTGATTTGCTTGTGGGCTATTTATGCATCGATCGTCCTGTTAAAAGGTTGTTCGTTCCACAATTTTCAAGAATTTTCCCTATCATTTTCTTAACTGCAGAAAGTCTTTTTCCTTTTAAAAAGTGGATTTGTTGTACTAGGGCAACAGAGTACTTTAGTCCACTTTAGTCTGGGTATCACCCACCCTCAGAAAAGCAGGATGCAGGACTCCACATGTAGCTAATGGCCACCGGAGAAGGTAAAAGAGAGAAGACAATGCATTTTATTGTGGATTTTAACCCATCACAGCAAATAGGAATAAGTCCCCCTCCCAACTTTCTGGCAACCAAACAACCTTTCCTTGGCAAATTAGGGGAGAAAAGTTAGGTCCAACTGTACTGTAATTGATCCCTATGGGGAAATGTATCATTAAGCTGTATTCCTGCTAGAAACATTTCATCTGCTGCTAAATGTTTAATTCTAGGAGAAAGCAGCAGTCCGTATGAAAACACACTAGGAACTCTTAGATGCTTTTAAATCACAGTTAATGGCAACATCTTAAAAAACAGTTTACGCTTTATAACATGAGAAAGCAGCGCTGTGGGTACTGGAGATTTGAATAAATCAGGACCAATTAAAATGGGGGGTTGAGGAAGCCTGTGGAGTGATCTTCACTTCAGGCACTGCGGTAGCTCAGCTTTAGTCCTTCATGCCATCGTCATGCTCCAAAGAAGAAGAAAAAGCAAAGCAAAGCTAAAATACGGTAGACACCAGGAAGTAGGGAATCTCAATCCAGGGGGAGTTTCCATAATTAGAACTAAGACGGCTGCCCCTCACCACAAAACGCTGGCTCAGTTCAAACACAGGCCAAGCCATGGTTTTTACTAACTATAGTTTAGAACTTAAACCAGGCTTTGTGATTCCTGATGTTGTATATTAAAAAAACATATCAGTGTTTAGAGCTGCTCTGTGTTTTTTATTTTCAGTCCTCTGAGCTTTTACATTTGCAAACTTGTTTGTATCTCAAAAGTGAAGCTGGCTCTGGAGGCTGAACAATAGGCATAATTATGATTTGTTTATCAAGGGATCGCATCCAACCATAACTAGTACAAACCAAGGTTGCAAACAAACTTCAAAGCAAGGTTTGCCAGTCTGCTTTTCCAGGCAATCACAAACCATATTGGGACTACCAAGTTACAGTTAACTTTCCATAACTATTGGTGAGTATGATGTCTGAATTGAGCCACAGTTTTGCTAATGTGCTCTTATAGCTCAGCCCTGCTTTGATAAAACTAGGGACCCTTCTGTTAACTCAGTGTTTCCCAAACTTTGGTCTCTAGCTGTTGTTGGACTACAACTCCCATCATCCCTGGCTTGCAGGGCCATTGGTCAGGGATGATGGGAATTGTAGTTCAAAAACAGCTGGAGTCCCAAGTTTGGAAAACTGTTCATATAAATTAACTGCTCATATAAATTACCTAGCATTCATGCTGTAGAACAAAGCAAAATCATCCAACTTTCGGTATAGTTTTGACTGTTAGCTTGTTCCCAGGTTGGTAAATATACTATTTGTATATTTAGTTTGGAAAGGATTACTTTCTATAGTAAATAAACTATTTGAGAGAAAGCTGGACATTTACTTTTACAAAGCAGGCCCACCAAATTGGGATGCTAATTTTGCATTCAGAATCAATTATAGCTTGCAGTCCAGCAAAAAGTGCTGCCTAGTCATCTCCAGTCATTTTTAATGGGCCTGTGACTGACTCCAGTGCTTAATGGTGTGTGCTCATAGATTTCAGTGTCAAAGTCACAGCCAAGGAGCACTGCCCTTGCTTGTCCAGAGGAGAACCGTGCAAATGCAACTATAGGTAGGTTACTGGAAGTTGTTTGCTTTCCGATTTGATAGAGGTGGCAATGCAGTATATTTTTTGGGGGGAAACTACTACTGAAAATCGTAGCTTATTACCAGTAAAATAATGTCACAGTTCCATGAATTTGATGTCCACAAATATAATGTGAAGCTTATTCCATTGCCATCCAATGCAGTATTCTCCCCCCTCCTGCAAGTGGTATAGTCTAGGCAGTGACCTCTAGAAATCCACATATGGGTATAAGATTGCTACTGCTTACCTTGGAAAATGATGGCTAGTCTTGCCTTTCATTACACTTAGGAGACAAAATGAGAAAAATTACATTAGCCATCTTCAAATATTTGAATGATTGTCAGATGTTGGAGCAGCTTTGTTTTCTGTTTCTCCAGAAGGGAAAAGACCTGAAGCAATGGGTTCAAATCTCATGGAGAAAGGGTTTTAAACTAAACATTGGAAAGAACTTTCTGGCAAGTTGTTTGACAGTGGAAGTGATGCACTCTTCTTAATTAGACAGTTTAAGCAGAGTTTGGATGGTGGATTTCCTACACTGACAGAGGAGGTTGGACTTACCTTTGAGGTACCTTCCAACTCTATGATACTATTGAAATGTCAAATGACTTGTTGTCGTATATAATCTCTGGTATCTAGTTAGCCAGTGAAGCCTTCTAATCATTATAGCCCCTTATCAGTTTATCGAACAAATACTTGCAGCCACATTTAACCTCATCTGATCTTTGGACTGGCTGTCTCCTCTGTGAGCTCACATGCAACACTTGACTTTTGAAGTGCTGTGTTTTCTGGAATGACCTGGAAAATTAGTAGTGAGAAATCAGGTATATGCACGGGTGAAAGGGAAGAAGCCCCTTTCAACATGCCCGGGAAGATTGACCCCCACCTGATAACGAGAAATGGACTGGTCAAGCCTAGCGATTCTGTGCCCCTTGTGGCTAAATGATCCCGGTGAATGTAAACACTGGACATTTGGTAGCAAGGATAATTTGTTCCACATGATGAACAAAGCAAAGAGTTTGCATGCAAAATACATCTAAAGAATTAAGTTGAGGGCTTTTCAGGAGAAGCAGAGGACTTTCAGTAACAGAGGTAGTCCTATCACTGCCACTACTAAGTTTATGGGAAAGAAGTAATGGTGAACAAAGCTGCAGGACGTGATTATCCATTTGGACCTTCTTTATGTTCCTTGACATCCACAGCCTATGTAGAGCTACTGTGGTAGTGTCATCATCATTAGTCATTGTTGTTGCTGCTGTTGCTGCTGCTGCTGTTTTGTACTTTTCTTGGGTGGTCTACATACATTATTCCAGTTGGCTTTTTGACACTGCAAGGTTGGCCAGTATTAGAATCCCTATATAGGGAGGAAGGAGGTCAGGCCAAGAGAACAGTGGCTTGCCTAACGTTACCTAGTGATCTCTAAAACTGATGTGATAATAAGAGACAGAGGTGTCCTTTCATACAATAAGTCAAATATTACAGTTTGAGTCAAATTTAATATTTGACTTTTTGTATGATATCTCACTTCTGTTTCTTAATCACTCAGTACAGTCACACTAACATTTTGAATCCTAATGCTTAGGACAGAGCAGGTTTATTTCACTACTAGAATAATATTGTAGAAGCCATTTCTTTACAGAGACCTTGGCCAGTAAATAACTGGGGTTATTTCCAAAAGGGTGAGAACTAGTAAATAATAGCTATGATAGGATGGTCCTTTTTATCTCAATGGATGGTTGGATTGGATTAGAATGAGCATTACGCTGTCACAAAACTTCGCATACTAGATATTTCATGAGCTTAGACAAGGTTTTTATTAGTGGCAGGTGAGCTCTGTTTGGCTTGATTGTTGCACTGATTGTGTATGAAAGCTTTCCTGGACTTTTCTTCAGAGAAAAAGCTAATCTATTTCTAGGGGTTATCTCCCAGCTTATAATGTAGGTTCATGTGTACTGCTGCTGCTGCTGCATGTATGTATTTTACCAATTCTCAGCACCTGTTCTGCTGAAGAGTTGCTTGGAAATTCAGCAGCCCACCTCCCTCCTCTCCAGAGCAGAAACTTATGTACCTTCCTCACATTTGACTATAAGAAGGGTGTCTGTTTGTTACAGTTCTGGTACTGTGTGTTGCTGTCGCCAATCTGGTTCAAGCCAAATATTATTTGATTGCAGCTCTCATCATCTCTGACCATTGACCATATTTACTGAGGCTGATGGGAGCAGGGGTCCAACTTGAATAAAATATTTGAGAGGGGGCTAGGTAAGCCCTTCTCTACATAATCAATAACATGCCCATTTGAATGACAATGCTCATCAACTTGGGGGGCAGCTTCCTCCAATATTTTATTGGGGGGGGGTGAAGGGACCTTGGCCCCTAGGAGTGCCTCCTATGGAAGGGAGTTGGTGTATGTTAGCACCAGATTGTGGAAGGCTGTCATAGGAAATGTATAAGATGTTTATTTTACCAGCAACAATGAGTAGGAATTTTTATGTATTAAATTGTAAGTTATCTTATGCTTCTTTCAGTATTCTAGGAACACAGGAAGCTGACTGATACTGAGTCATACCACTGGTCCATTCACCTAAGTGGCTGACACACTCTGTATTCAGCCTACACACAAGCCCCCCCCCCCCCTGGTCCCAGAGAGGGTTTTGTACTTCAAAGTCCTTGCTGAACCAAAATTCATAAGCAATTCCAGTTGCTCCCAGTCCTGCAACTGACAGAGTAGTCTGAGTTTTGAAGTCTGGCAGTTCTCCAGCTTCCTCTCAGGTGATCTCTTCAGAAAAATCTGCATATGAATCCGTAGCTCCAACAGCTAGTCTTCAACAATTCCTGTATTCTCCTACCATGACCCACACTGTACGATGTCGCTTGAGCTTTTTTATACACAAAGCTACTTATCAAATCTGCCCAGTAACGTAGATAAGAAAGCCACCAGATTCAGCCAGGTGCATTGTGGGGCATGAGTCAGCATTACCAACCAATGAGGAATTAACCCAATTACCACTTTCCTTAACGCACATGAGGTTTTGCTCTGTCATTTAGCTACGACCGTTCCCGTCTCTATGCCCTTTCTCCTAAAAAGAGTTCTGTTTGAGGTATTGGAAATAATATGCACATTTATTTAAGTTCAGTCGATTCATGGTTGACTACTCACCTGTCTCTTAACCAATTAAGCAACAGAAGTCTCTTTCATCTGTTGATAGACTTGTTGTTAGTAAAGATGCACTGAATTTGCCCCCAAATACAGCTAAGGCTTATTAACAGTGACAAGAACTCAACATGCATTAGGAAGCAAACTTGCCAAGGAGCATATCCATCCATCTTCCTGAGCACCGAAGAGGAGTGATAGATAAACAGCATGGCTTTTGCATGAGGCTCCTCAATCTGCTGAGCTCTGTGTTTTGGATTAGATGTGTTGCTTACCGGCACTGTTTATCTTGCTCAGGTACTTTCCTAAGTGAAGGTGGCATATGCATTAGATGAAGGTCATTGCTGGGTATAAAACGTGATTACTTGTCTGCTCTAATCCACAGGCAGGTAATGCTTTTAACTCTGGCTCTTTAAGGGGCTTTCCTGCTCTCGAGATATCTAGGTCAAGATCTATTTATAAAAGCTGCGCAAAGACGTTGGGGGTTTCCAGCCAGAAAGGGTAGTTGTGATTGAAGAGACAGGCTGGCTCTTTGTTTATTTGCCATGCAGCGAATTTGATTTTAAAGGGGCATGGCTGATGGCATTTCTTCAAAAACCTTTGCCTTTTAAAGGAATAATTTCATAGAGTTCCTTGTTTAGCTTTTATAAATCTCGGTAGGAGGCAGTGGAAGAGAGGGTTTAAAGTCTAAGCTTTAAAGCATTCACCATTTGTAATGTAGTCTTGGCTTGTTTGTTTGTGCACTGCTATGCAAGTCCATGATAAAAGCTGGCACACTGCCCATTTACTTCACTGCCACCATGAAATTTCACAAATGAGGTAGGGAATATTGGGAGAGGGTTGAGAAGGAAGGGGTGGGGAGATCTTACCTCCCACCACCATGGTGGCGATTAAAGGGGGTGATGGTAAGAAAACCACCCTCCCCAGTCCGAAGTTCCCAGCGTTCTTGTACAATATGCTTGTTTTTGGAAACGGATGGCTCCTGAACTGGACAATTGGTTAATATAAGCAGGCTGTCTTTTCCTGCAGTGGATCAATGGAAATCTTTGGTCTTTGACTGCATACAAATCTGCCACTAAACGTGTTTGCTAATCTGGGGCTCATAATCCTTGTCACATCTGGGGTTGCGCTGGAATTTATCTGTACCTTTTAGGTGCTGCATTCGAACCCTGTCTCCACAAAAGCTGGAATCCTAAGCACACCCATTAAAAAGTGAGTCACACTGAACCTCAATAGGGCTTGAAGGAAACATATGTAGGACCTGGCTATAGATTGATAGCATGGCTTGTCCCAATATTGAAGAAAATTTCTAGCACTAATATATTTGAAAAAGAAAATCTATGGCTCCCACACACTGGCAAGTTATAATGGGGGGGTGTCCATGGAACAGGGTCATGGGGAGGTAGTTCCACGGAGCTGTGGTCATGCATAGTGATAGGCCCACACTAATGAATAATGCTTCTGTGTTCTGCACTTTCTTTGATTTAAAATTTTATTTTATAATATATTAACTTCTCACTGTAAGCTTCCCAGAGATCGACATATAATTGTTTTACACAAATAAGTAATGCCCAGACATGTATGTAGCAGTTTATCAAAGCAATTCCTACACACTTTCTTGTGCTACTCATCATAAAAGAACCATGTAAGGCACATCAGTATATATATCCTTATGTTGCAAACTGCAAGAGGCAGGCCTACATAAAGCCACCTACGTGAGTCCATGGCAGAGGTGAAGTCTTATGACTGGGAGCGGCTCCTCCTTTTGTCGACCACTCTCTTAGCCACTGTGCTACACTGCCAGCAATACATAACCAAATCTAAATACACAGGGCTTCCTTGGTTCCCATCTGCTTCATCCTCTCCTGTCCCCGAAAACTTCCAGAAGCAGCGCCTATGAGAAGGTAGACACTAAACTTATAAATCTCAAATTTTGGAAGCAGAATCTTCAAATAAACTTTGAGGGGGGGGGGGGAAGGCATCAGAGAGTGTAACAATGTAAAGGTTCACCGTTGGACATGCCAGTTTTTGTTACGCTGTTATTTGGAGTTTTGTTTTGTTGCAGTGACATTTAAAAACTAATTAAGTATCTGGCCTCCCCCTCCTTGAGCACTGAATGCTCTTTTAGCCATATGTGGCCATGTTTTTTTAATCAAGTCCACAGAATGTTCCTATAATTAAGCTGGCTTCATTGGCATAACCTTGGAAGGGGTTTTGATGGGTAGGTAATAACCTGGTTTCCTTCCAATCAGAAATGCAGATAGAAAGATAGTGTGTTTCAGGTCTTATTCTACCTGTTTGAGGAGGAATCCAGTCAAAAAATAAATAAGTCCCAGCTCATGATTCACTCTAAAATAATATAATTTGTTTAACAGTTGTGGTTGCAAACGTTCTAAACCGATCCCACGGGAGACTGAAACATGCAGCTCACAATTTCTCCTTATCACCAAGAAACTTATAAACAACAACAGCAACATCCCCACTGATTTCAAAATGGCTTCCTGCCAGTGCACCCCCTTTCAGAATACTTTATCCTACAGTGTATGTATGCCATGTTGGAAAAGACTCATTTGCCCACTTATTTTCCATAACAACTTTTGCAATGAAAATAGTCTCGGTGCTATGTCCGTCATCCATGTTTCATGTATAAATATTCTGAAGAACGAGGTCAAAAAACTTCAATGTTGTTGAGTTTAGAATCCTGGAACTGGAGACATTTGAAAACGAATCATTATAATAATTTAAAAGATTTTTTAAAGCATATGAAAACAACCCTATTAAGTAACAAAGCATTCAAATTAATTTAAACAGAGCAATATAGATTAATAATATCTTGAAATTTCAGATTCCTATAACTTATTAAACTTTCAGTAAAAAAAAATTCTCCACTTGTTATCCTAGATCCTTCTTGGTTAAGAAAATGCTGTTCCAACTATTTATGTACCACTGACTGATATCTGGGCTACTTGAAGATGTCCTCTTACCAGGCTTTAATGCTATTAATAATGCTGAAATGTGTCCTGAATCTATCTCATTAATATCTATCTTTAAAAATATGATAAAGAAGATTGAAGTAATATAATTGTGGAACAGAAAAAAGCCTTGAAAGTAATGCATTGAGTCAGGATCCTCTGCACAGTGTGATTTCCCAGTGGAGAGCTAGAGTGATCAAAGGGCATCATGCCAGAGTCCAACAAGCAAGGAATAATGCAATAAAACAATTCTAGGCAGTTCAAGCTGTTTAACCAAGACATCCAATATATGGGCAGGTGACATTATGTTTGAAGAGATATTCAGTCTCTGTCTGTAATACTGTTTGAATTGATGGCCTTAGATTTGTGAAGGCCTATTTAAATATAATTTACATAACTTTCCATGGCAGAAAGTGGCAATTTTTGAGGCTGCAAGAATGTCAGAAAACAGGGCTGCTTGAAATCTTAAGAGTGTAAACTTTTTGGGCTCTCTCTGTGTTAATGTGAAATGGTCACGTTAGAAAGCTATAATATATTATTAATAATTTCATGGAACTGACAGTCAAGTCATAGTCAAGTGACCCAGTCGGAAAGTCTGCTAAAAATACTGTTTTCTATAGATCAGGAAAACAGAATAATCTTATTAGTCTCAAAAAGGACCACAGGTTGTTCAACCCCTGATGTGCAATCTTTGAAAATGTGGACCAGGGATTGCCAGCCTTTGTGGACCTGCAGGCAGATTTCAAATTCCGAGAAGCGCTGTGGGCGTCAGTCACAAAATGGTCGCCAATGTGGGTGTGACATGGCTGTTGGGGCCATGGCATAAGACAAAATTAGAAAGCGTGTAGTCATTTCTGCACTCCCTCAATACCATGTGCAGTCTCTCTTGCACACACCCTATTTTCATCGGAGAAATATGGGAGGGTATGGAGTTATCCAACCCCCCAAGCCATATGAAGACAGCCCTGTATAGGGAAGTATTTTAATGTTTAATGCTTTATTATGTTTTTATATATGTTGGAGTGGCTGGAGCAACCCAGTTAGATGGTTGGGATCTAAATAGTAAAGTTCTTCTTCTTCTTCTTGATTAGGACATCCCTCTTTTCATCAGATAAATGTTGGAGGGTATTATACAGGCTAAACACAAGCATGCATCTCTCTTTCTCATGCACATTCATACACCTCACAAATACACCTACCCCCCACACATACAGAACAACCCTCTCTCTCCACCCAAGTGTATCATTTCCTTTCTCTCACAGACCACACATAAACCTCCCTCCCTGTCTTTGCGCAAGTGCATCTCAATCACACCTATGGAACATGCTTGAGCACATTCAGAAAAGCTCCTCGACGGGTGAAAGCAGTTCCTACTATTCCAATAATAGTAATAGTAATACACGAGGGCAAACAACCTGGTGTGTCTCTGCAAGTGCCAGGTTAGCGACTCATGATGTAGACACATCTGAGAACACAGCAAACAGTTTTCAGCTAATGGAGAACATCACCTGCTCCATAACATTTGCAGACCATCTGCAGAAACCCTCACATGGTACCTCATCCAACTTGCACGGTAACTTTTATATGCATGCTGATGTCACTATACTGAAAGCAGGCAATTGTCCTGATGCCGTGCATTATTCATCAACTCCCTTGCCATGCTATTACACTCCATTGCGCTTGGGACAATAACTACAACCTGCTAATGTGTATTTGCCTCAAGCAAATACTCCCTGTTTTCCCCTTCCTTCTCCCTTCATATGCCCCACCCAGATTCTATTCTTTCTCTGTTTTGGAACAATGAACTAAACGTTTTAGAAAGCAAATTCTAATGAGTCCCTTTGCAAAATGGAAACTCGTATAGGAAGGAGTTGCATTTATTTATTTTACTTTTCTGCTAGTTAATAAGCTTGGCTGCCCTTTGGGAGGAAGCTACTTCTGGATGACTTAACATTTTTGGTTATATAAGCAGCTGTATTTTCAAACTATCCAGCATCTGTAAAAGACAGTGAGACAGTCCTTTCTTCCTTTTTTTTAAAATCGGAGCTAATGTCAGGCTTAGAAACTAAAATGACAGTGTCATCAGAGCTGCATAATGCAATCTTTATAAGGGCTTATGAACCTAATTCCATTTTATTTTATTTTTATTGCTATTCCAAAATGGTTTTTTTTTAAAAAAATACATACCTATAAGCAGCCAAATGACTACTTTTAAGCACTAAATGGAGTGCATGTTGCAGCAATGGCGCACTATGTTATTCCTTTGGATGTTGTTACTCCCAGCTTTAATCATCCCCAGCCATTGTGGCTCCTTGGTCAGGGATGATGGGAGATGTAGTCCAACAGCATCTGGAAGGCACCAGTTTGACTACCCCTGTATAAAAAGGTGCAGCCTTGCTGCTGTTGGAACTGGGCTACTGTTGGAAATGGAGTTAAGCTGTGTACTCACTATACCTGTGAGCACATTTGAAGCACACACTTTCCCTCAAAGAATGCTGGGTGCTGTAGTTAATTGCTGGGAATTGTAACTCTGTGGTGGGTAAACTACATTGCCCAGAATTCTTTGTGGGAAAGAATATTGATTGATTGCATTTCATGCCCCACATTTTTTCTCCATGAGCTCAAGCTAGCATACGTAGTTCTCCTCCTCCTCATTTGATCCTCACCACAACCTTGTGATGTAAATTAGAATGTGCTTCAAAGGTAAACTGTATGCACAGACCCCAGACCAGGTCCCAGGTAATCCAGCAGTCTGTTTTCAGTAGCCGCTGTTCCGGTGCCTCTGGAAGCCCACAAAGAGAGCATTAATGAAATGGCTTTCTGTCCCTAATAGCTGGTGTTTAAAGATATTCTGCCACTGAACACAAAGATTTAAACATTTACTGAAATAAATGGAATTTGCACAAGTGTTTAATAAGATTCAAAAGTACTTACCATTTGGCTAGCTCATGCTCAGTTTTTTTTTTTAAATTCGTTTTTGATTCAATGAAGCATAAGAAACAGAAGAAGAAGGCATATTTAAAGGCTGATTCTGATAAAAAAAAGGTTCTTCCTCCCTTTCGAAAAACCCCATGTGCTTTTCTTCACATCTGCCATTTCCCTATGACATTGTATTCATGTGAATCACACTCGGATCTTTTAAAAGCTACAGCTGGCTAGCTGATTTGATTCCCAGCATTTCTGAGATGTATGGAAGAGTAACAGAAGTTTCTAATGCTAAAACTTGTCTTTTATTTTGTTCTATTCCTTTGCATTTATTAGTTGCATATAGAAAAGTGGCTTTGGGGTTTTCTTTTTTCTTTTCTTTTTTGACATGGAATGCCTAGTGCACTTGCTTTGCTGGCAGCTCTGTGAGACCATTTGCCTTGATGAAATAGAATCCTGTCTAATGTGCTTGCCTCAGCAGGCTGCCAGTGCTTATGTTTTATTTGGCAATAAATTAATATCATTTGGTGCCAAATATAGATAAATAAATAGACAAACTGACAGCTCTGGACAAAGAAAATGCCACTTCCTTGCTTGCAATTTTTATTTAAATATTTTAAGCACCTGGTGTTGGATTAACCCTAGCTGTTTGTTTGGCAGGGTGCTACTCCAACCAAACTGGAACCCTTGCTAGGATTATTTGGGATTTTCCTGGGCAGGAAGGTATTTCGGTCAGATGGCCTGCTAAAGCCTTGCTCTCAAGGAAAAATGTCTTCCTGAGTTCTGGTGTATCCCTGTGTCCTTGGTTGCCCTTCATTCCTGACTTCTGTCTTGCTCTTTGTTCCTGTTTCCTGGTTCATCCTTCAGTCATGGCTTCTGATTTCAATGGCACTACTAGCAATGGAGAAAGAGGAGAGAGATAGAGAGAGATTTGGAATCCTGCATCACCAACAGGAGGGGACACTTTCATCCACCAGAAGTGTCCCTTCCTCTGCTTGAATGAGTGATACAGGGCAGAAAGTTTTCCCAAACAAAACATTTCCCAGTTTGCTTTGTTTTTCCATGAATTGTTCCCCAATCCGTAAGTTCATTAGGAGCTGTGAATGGGTGTCAGGCGGCGAGCCTGGAAGTTTACTAAATGTGAGTAAAATAAGCATGGTAAATTTGAACACCTTCCAGGGCACTGAGAAATGTTCTGATGCAAAGTACCCTTGAATTTTAATTTTCCAATTCAGCGCCCCCACAACCAGAATATCCTCATCACTGTCTCCACTCACCTGCCCCTGCCTGCTTGCTCTCCTTGCCATAGAAAGCCAGGCTGCCTGCCTGATATCCAGTGTGCTACTTGCAGCAGGGTGCAGCTGGGCATGGAGGGGGAAAGTGGAGACAGAGTTAGGAGCAGGAACCTCTTGGTTGCTGCTTGCATCCACTTCCCTTGTGCATGCTTATCACGCCAGATGCCACCCTGCAGTGACCTGGCCTTATGCTGCCCCAAGGCCGCAGAGGAAGCACTGCCAGCCTGGTTTGGATCAGAATCGGCCAGGGCCACCTTCATAAACAATCAGCACTTGGCAGTCCCCAGCCAGACTCCCAGTTCCTGCCCCCATTGCTGCCAAAACACACCACTACAATGCAGTGGCGTAGCGTGGGTTGTCAGCACCCGGGGCAAGGCAAGTAATTTGCGCTCCCTAACCCGTGGATTTGCGCTCCCTAACCCTAATCCCCAGATGTTGCGCCCGGTGCGCCCGGCCCCCCCTGCACCCCCCACGCTACGCCACTGCTACAATGGAGCTCTGGTGCTCTTAAGTTCCTTTGTGAGGATGGTGGCAGACCAGTGAGAAGGTGGGAGTGATAAGCCACACAACTGGCTCATTTTAAAAAAGTGCTCTTTTAGCAGCGCAAGTCTAGGCATTGGGCAAAAGATTCCTGCATTTGAAGGGGTGGGACCAGATGACCCTGGTGGTCCCTTAGAACTCTATGAGTCTATGTCTACTCAGAAGTAAGCCTGAGTGCAATGGGACTTTCCCCACTAGGATAAGCATTGGAGAGGTGCAAAGAAGGCCTGGCAAAGTTGAATGGAAATGTTGCACTAGGATGGCTGGATCAAAGTCTATGAAATTAGAGACACCCTTTCTCTTTGTAATTAATAGCCCATCCTTCAGTGAATGATCCCAGGGCAGGTTACATAAATACCGCCTTTAAAACAAAACAAACCCAAAACTATTAAAATCACAAAAATACAACCGTAAGCTAGCTGGTAACAAAGTTAACAAAACAGCACCCCAGAATAGCAGTGCATCAAGGAGGGAAGACACCCATGGCTGTTGATTTCGTTGTGAGGGTGGATGGCAGGAACCTAGAAGAGGAGATCCCATTTAGCTGTGTGGATATGGGATATTTTGAAGTAAGGGGCACTCATCCTAAAAGAAACAATTTGGTGTGCTCTCTTTCTGTTCCTCCATCTTGCTTCCTTCAGAGTGTCAGAACAACCTGTGACACACACTCAGAAGCAGGCTTTGATGTTTATTACTTGGGCAGTTTTTGCACTAAGAGTTCTTGTGCTCTGTGATGCTCTGCTGGCACCCCTTGCGATCAAATGCCTCCTGAAGTGACTCTGGTAATGAGTTTTTGTTTAGTTCCTGCCAAAGCTACATGGAACTCTCTCTCTAACACACAGAGTTACTTTGAGTGCCTGCTTTTATTTATTTTTATTTGCAGTGAGTGTGTGGAGTTCTTTTCATGATGAAAGCAGAATTTCTAACCCAGAGAAATACTGGATCTCAAATGTCCCTGAAAATGTCATTTTCTGAACTGGATGTTTCCCCTTTGACTCTCAGAGCAAGCGAGTCTTAAAATGGATGGCAGGAGGCTGGCACAATGTTGTTTGGATTAGGCAGCTATGTAGATTTCAGATTATTCCAAGGATCAATGACTGAGCCCTTCATTATGTGGAAGAATAAGATGAGCGAGTTTCATAAACAGTCCTGCAGAACTGTAATTCATAGCAGGATCCTATATTTGTCTACTCAAAAGCCACTGCCATTGAGTTCAGTGGGGCTTACTCCTAAATATGTTGGCATAGCACTTCAGTTTCAGTCTCACACAAGTAAATGCTGTGCTCACCAGTACAGAACTGAATCGACAGGCTTGCACTTAAGATTCTATTCGTCTTAAAAGATTTAGTAAAATATATAAATGCAAAGTGAGGTGCAGAATAGGAAGAGGCATGGAAATGGGGGTGGTCTGTGTGCAATGGCTAGTTGGAAGAATTGGGGAGGGAAAAGGGGTGACGGTAAAAATGAGGAGTGCAATGGGGAGTTGCAAAAAAGGAGGAGGAAGAAGGCATGGAAATGGGGCGAAAATGAAAGGGGTTGCAGAATAGAAGGGGGTGGTGGCTTTGTAATTTGGCATAATGTCAAGAGGGTGCTTACTAGTTGCAATGTGTGGGAGGGGGAAGATGCAGGTGGGTTACTCAGCAGCAAGAAGAAATTTGTTTGGACGGTAGAGGCGGATCGAGCCTTTGAAGAACTGAAAAGGGCTTTCGCCTCGGAAGAACAACTTCTGCATGTGGATTTACGAAAACCCATGAGAGTGGAAACCGATGCATCCGACCGGACGGTAGGGGCGGTCCTTCTTCAACCGGGGAGGAGTGCGTCGGAGTGGAGACCGTGTGCCTTCTTCTCGCGGAAGCTGAATAAATCCGAGAGGAATTACACGGTGTATGACAGGGAACTACTTGCCATTCACGAAGCATTCCGGAGGTGGAGACATTTATTAATTGGGGCACAACACAAGGTGCAAGTGTGCACCGACCACAAGAATTTAGAGTATTGGAGAACAGCTCGAGTGCTCAACCAACGACAAGTGAGATGGGCACAGGAATTCTCCAAATTCAACTTTGAAATTTGTTATGTGCCAGGCCCAGAAAACGTCAGGGCGGACGCGCTCTCACGCAAACCAGAGTATTGGGAAGGGGAGGGGGTGATCGAAGAGAGACATGTCATCCCTGAGGACCGCTGGGTGTGTGGGGCGGCGCTGGTGGGGCAACGAGAACTGGTAGAGGAAACGGAAAATGATGAATATGCCCAGGATAAGCTCAGAGGTCTCAGGGGGGAGGGCGAGAGTCCCGGAGGTTTTGAGGAAAGAAATGGGGCATTGTATTACAAAGGGGCACTGTATATACCCGAAGGTGAATTGAGGGGGAGAGTACTCAAGCAGTTGCATGATAGCCCCACGGCGGGACATTTTGGACAACACAAGACCATGTGGTTGGTTACCAGGGAATTTTGGTGGCCTAAGGTGAGGGAAGATGTAAGGGAGTATGTAAGAGGGTGTGACCAATGTCAGCGAGCCAAAGGGGAAAGAAGGGCGCCGGCAGGGTTATTAGAACCATTACCCACACCAGAACGGCCTTGGGAAGCGATATCAATAGATTTTATGACGGATCTGCCAAAGTCCAAGGGGAAAACAGCCATCATGGTAGTAGTAGACCTGTTAACTAAGATGTGCCACTTTGTAGCATGCTCACATGCAGTCACAGCGGAAGAAACAGCGAAGTTGTTTGTAGAACACATCTTTAGGTTGCACGGGGCTCCCTTGAGGGTGATCTCAGATCGCGGCAAACAATTTACTTCCAGGTTCTGGAGGAAGCTCATGAGCTTGCTGCACGTGGAAGTCAATTTTTCAACTGCCCGGCACCCTGAAACCAACGGGCAGGCGGAAAGAGCAAATGGCATTCTTCAACAATATCTGAGGTGTTATGTCAATGACAGAGAGAACGATTGGGTCGAAAAGTTGGCGTTGGCAGAATTTGCCTACAATAATGCGGAGAATGTGTCCACAGGGATGAGTCCCTTTTTGGCTAATTACGGGTGTCACCCCAGGGCATTTCCAGGGGAAGGAGGGGAGAGATGGAGCGTCCCAGCGGCTGAACATTTTGTAGAAGAGATGGAAGCGATCCATCATCAGCTCCAGCTCAACTTAGAAAGGGCTAAGGCACAATATAAGAAGCAGGCAGACAAGAACAGAAGGGAAGGTGAAACCATAAGGGTGGGGGATCAAGTGTGGTTGTCAACCCAAGGGTTGCCGTTCAAAGGGGGTTGTAAGAAATTGAGGCCCAGAAGATTGGGACCCTTTGAGGTCATTCAGCAGGTCAACCCGGTAGCTTTCAAACTCCGATTACCCAACCACATGAAATTGCACCCAGTGTTCCACAGGTCGTTACTGTCACCATACAGGGGGGGACGTGAAGGGGAGTACGTCAGGGGACCAGCCTTGGAAGAGAGGGAACGCCGCAACCATGTAGCGGAAATCCTCGATTCCAGGTGGAAGGGAAATCAGGTGGAGTATTTGGTGGCGTGGGAAGGGGAACCGGAGTCAGAAAACACCTGGGTAAGTGCAGAGGAAGTCAATGACGAGGTTTTAACAGAAACGTTCCACCAAAGGTTCCCGAGGAAACCTCAGCCGATAGCAAGGTTTAGGAGGGAGTATTTCGGCACCACCGATGAGGAAGAGGAAATGGAAGGGTTCGCGGAGTCGGAGTTGGAAGAGGGAGTGGACTCCGATGACGAAGATTACCGAGAGAGTAGGAACAGCAACAAGTGGAGGGAAGTGTTCGCGACGTCGGAAGATGAGGGAGGTTCTTTCAGGGGTTTTACCTCCTCACCGCCAGTAGGGGAGGAGACGGGAGGGGGTGAAGGGGGCCCTGGAGGGGAGGTGGATGTCAGGGAACTGCCATCTAAAGCGCCGGGGGCGCAAAGGCTCACTGAGGTTGAGAGAGGAGTAGCAGCGGAAGAGGGAACCAGTAGAGGGCGAGCAAGAACTCCAAGGGAAAGTGAGTCGGAGGGATGGCTCAGAGACACTTCCAGCGAAAACAGTGGGGAGGTCTCAGGACCTCCTATAGGGACACCCACACCTCGCCGGAAACTGTCACGCCGAGAGGCCAGACGACGTGTTTCCGTTAAAGAGCTTTTATGTTGGAAAAGATTCCGAAAGCAGCCACTTTCGGATTCTACTAGTGATTGACGCAGCCATGCTGGAGGGGCTCCGTCACAGGCAGAGGTTTGAAAACCTGATCAAACTCTGAGGGACTTGCATTTTACGCACAAGCAGCTCATCGTCCCATCACAGTTACCATGGTTTGGGAGCAAGGGAGGGTGGTTCTGGAAAAGAAACAGGGAGAAGGAGGCATGGATGACAGGGTGGGAAGTGAAAATGGACACAAAATAGGTGGGAGTAGCTGGGATGATTTATTGGCTGGGCAAGTAAAGTGTCTTGTAGGGAGTTTGGCGAGCTGAGCAAGCAGTGGGCCCAAGTGCCCCCCGCCCCCACGTTGAACATCTTATCAGGATTGTCCAGCTGTTTTTTGTTTGCTCAGGAATAGGGCAGTTGTAAAGCACAGTCTGAGGGTAAGAGGAATTAATTGCACACATAAAGCAAAGGAGAGTTTTCGTGTAATTGTGTATGAACGCAAGGGAGGATTCAGGCCACGTCAATAAAGGGGTGCCCACATTTTAATTAAAAGTACTGGAGGGCAAGTGGGGATGGATTTGCCACACAAAGAACTAGTACAAGTCCCCATCACATGTTCCGATTGTGTGTGCAGCCAAGAAACAAGGTGGGGCTGCAGGAATGAGTGCTTTGCCTCTGCCCCCTTTTTGCTGTTCCGGCCTGCCTCTTGGAGCTGGAGAGCAGCTTCCCAAAGTGGGCTTCTTCTTCTACTCATGTGCTTTTGAACCCGTATTTCAAGGGTTCTAAAATGCATGGGGAGCCTCTAGAACTCTTCCCTTGCGTATTTAGTGCACACAAAATCTGAACAGAGCTATTGCTGTGATGAGGAGGCAGGAGCACGTGGAGAGTGAAGGATTCCCTTCAGTCCAATGTGAAAGTGGATGAGGGATGTCAAAACAGAGCTGGCACAAGTACAGCAGAAAACTGGAGCCAGGGATAGCTGTCAAAGCCAGAGAAGTGGTTAGGCTGAAACAAGAGAGCAAGGTCACTGGTATGATCTGGTCCACAGATTTCCTGCTTCCTGTTTTAGTGCTAAGCTGAAAATGTCAGTCATAAAAACCGAAGACACTAGATAAAAACCACTCCAAACTTAAGCTGCCTACCCCGTCTAGCGTAGACTTCCTGGTGGCATGTTGCTTAAGATTAATGATGTTTCAGTTTCGAGTCTACAGACCATTTGAAGGCAAATGTGTTTCTCAGCATGGGAACACAGAGCGTAGGTATCCAGTGCTGCAGAGCTGGCACTCTTTTTTCATTGTATTTTTGCTTCATCAAGGAAGGAATAACTCACCATTCCTTAAAGGCATTTGCTGCTGAATTTCTGTATTGGATCAGGCCTCTCTGTCCAAGGTGGAGAAGTTTCACATCCATTCCACGTGTATGGAGTGTAATAGAAACAACTGTCATGGCACCCCATTTGCAGCTATAGGTTCACATTTGGTTCAGTAAAAACTGTGCAAGTATACTGAAAGGTAGGCCAAAAAAGAGGGGGAAATACCACTATGGGGAAAACTGCTTTTCTCAAAACAAATGAAACAATTAAGCGCCAGGTGAAGGAAGCACAGACCTCTTCTTTTGCACTAACAGACAAAAGGTGGGTTAACAGCATCAAATCCAGAGTTAGAAGTGGGGGTCTCCAATTAGAGGTCAGGGCAGATACTCTTGTTTGGTTTCCAATTATGGAGGCTTTGAATGGAAGCTGGAAGCTGCCAAGCACAATGCACGCTTGCTGCTCAATGGGCTTCCTGGCTACTGCTGAATTCCTGAACGAAATGTATAATCAGATCTTTGCGCTGGCGTCAAAGGTTGTATGTGAGTGAAGAAGCATTCCCTTAACTCCAGAGAAGGATCATGGCAACAGTGAGCTTCAGAGAAATTCACCATGGGCCACAATCTCCCTTTTAGTTTAATCAGTCTGCAAGAAAACTCACATGTTTTTGCAGTGCTCCTGTTTCTTTTAATGTGGCTTGCATCAGTGAACATGACTTGCTGGAAGATGCTCCTTTAAAATGCCAACTTTAATGCCGCTTTAATGCTTATTCTGTATTATACTAAGATGGTTCATTTGCTCATCTACAATATCTGGTGGCAGCTTTGTAGTGTTTCAGGTGGTCTTTATCTGTTGGGACCTTTTGCATGCAATGCACATGCACTGAGACACATGTACTGAGACACCATGCCTAACTTAAACCCATATATATTGCTCTATTGTAAAGAATATGGTACCAGTAATGATGATGGCAAGATACTTTTTGGACTTGATTTCCTAAAAATCCCACCTGCTTTGTTGTAATCATTATTCCTCCTCCATATACTTATATTATACTTATATTTCGAGCTTGAAATCTCTCCTGGTATTCTGCCAAGGATGTATTTTACTGGAAAGACTAAATTCTACTAAAGCTTAATTTATGAGGCAAAAATGTCAAAGTGAAACACAAAGCACTGGGCACCTGACAGCAGAATGTGAGCATGACTCAGGGCTTTTTCTTTTCTTGTTGAGGCTCTGCCATACAATTAAAAATAAAATCGATGGAATGATTTAATCTTTTTGACACCCTGATCCTAAATGCATTGGCCGTGATCCAGGGCTCTGTGTGAGCATGGATCTCTCCCTGTTTGACAGCTATGTACTGCACAAAAGCTTTCCCCTTCCTCTTGCCATAGACAACAGTTGGAGAGCCTGACATGTGTGCATGGGGGCTGGACCACTGCCATTTGCTCTGGAATTAGTTCGTTGGTTTCAGCAGAACTTACTCTATTTATAACCTGCCTTTCTCCTGTTAGGCACTTGAGAAACAACTTCATGAGATCCTATTGGGTTCAGTAAAAGTACAGTCCTTTTGAGAGCTGGTGTAGCATGATGTCTCTAAGAGAATGAATTGGGAACCAAGAAGTTCTTGGTAGATTTACCTAGCAGTTAGAGAAGCCAAATTGAGTAGCTTTGCCTAGTGGTTGGTGCTGTTGTTGTTTAGTCGTTTAGTCGTGTCCGACTCTTCGTGACCCCATGGACCAGAGCACGACAGGCACTTCTGTCTTCCACTGCCTCCCGCAGTTTGGTCAAACTCATGCTGGTAGCTTCGAGAACACTGTCCAACCATCTCATCCTCTGTTGTCCCCTTCTCCTTGTGCCCTCCATCTTTCCCAGCATCAGGGTCTTTTCCAGGGAGTCTTCTCTTCTCCTGAGGTGGCCAAAGTATTCGAGCCTCAGCTTCCGGTGCTGAGTGCTTCCAGTGAGCACTCAGGGCTGATTTCCTTAAGAATGGATAGGTTTGATCTTCTTGCAGTCCATGGGACTCTCAAGAGTCTCCTCCAGCACCATAATTCAAAAGCATCAATTCTTTGGCGATCAGCCTTCTTTATGGTCCAGCTTTCACTTCCATACATCACTACTGGGAAAACCATAGCTTTTACTATACGGACCTTTGTTGGCAAGGTGATTTCTCTACTTTTTAAGATGCTGTCTAGGTTTGTCATTGACTTTAGTTTTTACCTGGCACCACACCTAAAATATGTACCTCTGTTGAAATATATGGTTTCTCTTTGTTCCTGTTTTCAATCTATTAAAGGAACCAATCTGTTTTGCCTAAGGATAGAAGCAGAACTGAGTAACAGTTGGCTGCTGCATTTGCAGACATTGGGGACTCAGCCATTGTGTGTTTCTTCTTCCCACAAGGCCACGGTGCAGCTTGGAACCTGAAAGCACTTCCTTTGAATGTCTGCTAGCACATCCCACACTCCACCTTAAAAGTTACCAGATGCAGATAGGGATGCAGTAAAAAACACCAGGAGCCTTTTCCCACCTCCATCCTGCTCAGGGTTTTAAGCATCTAGTTTTATTAAGAGTTTTAGGGAACACTAAACAGTAGGGAACAGTATTTTGTTATCTTTTGTATGGGCTAATAAAAAGAATATCTGAATATGGCCTTTTGGATTTTTTTTCTTATGGCCAACATGTTTACCTTTGCTCTTTGAGATAATAAATGTAAAACAGTATGAATAACAAAACTGCTATATTATTGCTGCTGTTGTTTCATTCATAAACTTTACTACTTTTAATTTCATTTAGTAAATAGTCACAAGCTTTTTGGCCACTGCCTCATTTCCTGGCCTTGGCAGTTAGTATTAGTTTTAATCTGGCGTTTCCAGTTGTCCGTGATATGCCGGGAAATTGATAACCCACATATTTAGCAAGTGCACCAACAGTTGTCCACAGTTTTGCTATTTTGGCAATTGATTTTCCTTGTTTAAAATGAAAGCTGCCTTTCTTTTTCATCTTAGTTGACATAAATGTTGCCAAAGACGCTGTGTTTACATTTCTTAGTAGAAATATTTTTTGGAATTTCTTGTTTAGCTAATGGCTACATTATGTAATTGGAAAAATGAATAATATTGAAGCTGATCATAGACTCTGAGGTTAAGAGTCTTATGATCCACTGACTGAGCTATTCTTCTAAACTCCAGGTCACATTTAAGAACTAATATAGAGATGCCATGCAATATATAATTTCCAGATGAATTTTATTTGACAGCTTTACTGTTGTTGCTGTTGAAGGAGGAGGATTTCCTCTCAACCATTTCTTTCTATTGAAGGTTAAGGGTGAAAAGGCCAGAGAAGGAACAGAGAGGAAAAGATTCAGCTGCTTTCTCTTCTTCTACTATCATAGTTTTAGGAACTTACCATTCAGCTGAAAGTTGTCAAGTGTACAGGGTACAACAGTCTTCCTCCAGGTCCTGTTGGACTACAAATCCCATAATCCTTGACTATTGGCCAAGCTGGCTGGGTCTGATGGAAGTTGGGGTCCAACACAATCTGGGAAGGTACCAGGTTGAGGGAGGCTGGTGTGGTAGAGAAATAAGGTGAGAATTCCTCCACTGGTGGGACCACTGTGCACAATGGTTCCAGCAGTACATCCAACTCATCATTTATTCCCAACTATTGCTGTTTGTTGTCATTGCTGGTTTGTTGCTGTAGTTTTTTAATGGAGATCACCATGGCAAACTGCATTTAAATCTCTGAACCAAGCCTGAGAAACTTCACTTGTCTTATTGGATCTCCTTTGGTTCCCACCAGAAAACAGGCTGAAAAAGAAGAAAAATCTGAAAAGCTTTTTAGAAGTCCAAGTGCTAGATATATGATTTATTCCAGGCCTAACATGTCCTGGAACAAAAATCCATCCGCTGGGGAACTATAAATAAGCAAATACAAAGTTATACAGTTATTCTACCATTATTCTACCTAGCAGCCATCCCTTTTATAAGGCAATGAATTACTGGAGAAGGAAGTCCTTAGGGATGTGCTATACAAGCACAGAATCCTCTTTTTGAAGGGAGCACAAAGCCAGATTAGGTACATTAATAGTGTTCGCTTCAAGAATGCTCCATTCAAGTAAGCATTATCTTTTCTGGCACTGTCTATTTAAACATTATCAAATGGAACATTTGTTACGTTTCGCCATTTACTTTTTCAGCTGTTAATGCAGCAAAGAATTAGAAGGTCATGGAAAGGTTGGAAATGACGAGATGCCGCCCTGGTTGCCTCTGGAACAATGCCATCTCCTGTCTTGCTAAAAATGGGCCCCTTGGTCACTTCTAACACTACTATGAAGTGGAAATAAGGACTTCTGTTGATGGGATTTGGGGGGGGGGGTTAAAGCTTTTTTATTATTTCATTTTATAATGCATATAAAACAGAGGAGACTATTACAACAACAGACAAAACTTAAAAGATGGAATGCTGATGATTACTGTACACCGTAATGTGTCTGATTCTTATTATTCCACGTATCAGTCAGACCACGTTTTTCAAGAGTCACTAAAAAAATAAAGAAAATTGATATGAAACAGTGAGTAGAAAATTCAAGATATATTGTGAAAACCCCTCTCCCCCTGTGATCTTAACTGGTTCATGAAGCCAGAATGATTCATATGACATAAGTAGCCATTTGAATTGTACTAATATTTATAGGAGAAATTATTAAATTATTAATTTAATAAAAATTATTAATATACTGTATTCCATTAAGCGGTCAAGCGGTCAAGCAAAGGCAAGAAGCGAAAGTCTTGGATGGAGTTAATGAGATACTGAGAGGTTCTCTGTGTATCTATGGCATATGTATATTGTGTGTGGCTGTGTTTGTGTCATTATTTCTCACGCTGATACTTTATCATCATTTCGTGAAGGTCAAAAGTCTCTTTTCTGAAGACCCAGTTACCTCATTGACTTTCTAGGCACCAGCTCACCTGTTGAGAGGATACCTTAATAATAAATGAATTGTGAACTGCAGGCAAGGGGTGCATGTCAGCAGGCCTTAAGGATTTCAATGCTGAGAGGTTTATTGCTTAAGAAGGGTGGAGCCAGACAGTGGTTGTTAAGATAGTTGAAGATGGTTTGATAGAGCCATTGTTACCTGCCATTATGTACCCATTTCCTTTTGTCCCACTCTAACCTTTGAAACACAGCAAAAACTTGCAGTACTTGTTTGATCAGAGATATTTATGCTACAGGGGAAAATGAGCATGTGTACTACAAGCAACAGTGTGTGTATAATACTGTTCCCCCACTCCCCCATTATTTGTCCTTAGTCTAGAGATTAATATAGGGCTGCCATACGTCCTGATTTTCCAGGAAATTACCAGGATTTCAAAAAAGCTCAACAACTTTCGGGGTGTCCTAGATTAATGAAAGCACAGGTGTTTGAAGACTTTTGCCACTAGTCAGACTGATTAAGACGATTACTGATATCCAACAAAACATAGCAGCTGCATACCGGTATCTGTGAAATCCACCTTTTGGAACTGCACTTCTCCATTTTCTAGCACCCCTCCCCTCAAATGCAATAAAATTGCCATCCTCAGTTTTCTTGCTGAAAACATATCAAGAATTAGGCTGGAATTCCCTCCCTCTCTCATTACATTAGAACCCTGGGTCATCTAATGAAGCTGAACGTTTGGATATTCAGAACAGGCAAATAGAAAGAGGCAATAAGTTCAAAGTCAGAGTTAAGTAAAATAATATTAAACTGTTAAAAACTATTTTTAAAGGTCTGGTAGAAGAGAAGAGTTTTTTCCCCTGGTGGTGAAAATACATTATAGCAGGTGCCAGGCAATCCTATTTGGGGAGAACATTCCACAAATGGGGCCACCACCAACCAACCCCCCTCACTCTTATTGCTACCCTCTGTATTTCAGAAGGAGGGGGCAGCCACAGGAGGGCTGGATGGATGTGAATATGTGAATCCCTAAAGAATATGTGAAACTAGGGAGAACCTGGATCAAGATACAATAAATGTTAAGGCCCTGCAGATACAGGACTCGGCAGCCAGAGTTTGGAGAAAAGAAAGGAGGCGGGGAAGCCCCTTACCCTGAGTTGTTGAGAAATTTGAGGGTCTCATGCTGGAAGCTCACCCTCTTTACTAAGCCCCTGCTGTGCTTGCTGGTTTTGTAGGGAATTAGGGAGAGTGCATTCAGCCTCATAGCAGACGGGGGAGAGCAGAACTGCTCCCATCCTCACTGGGGATTATTGCAACTCAGATTTTAGAAGAGACATACATTTGTGTGTGTGGTTGCTTGTATGACAAGCATTGCAGAATGTTTGAAGACGATTAAGGTAACACACATGCACACGAAAGCTTATACCCAGAACAAACTTAGTTTGTCTCTAAGGTGCTACTGGACAATTTTAAAATTAATTTCTTCATGCATTTGCTTGGTATATGAAGTCTTAATTGTGGAAAGGCATGGTGGCTGGGCAAGCAAACACACACAATCTGCACCTATTCCACAAACTGTGTATAAGTTTTATGATGGTTTTCTTGTTCTCTTAGGCAAAGTTATCATTTTTTTTCTACAACCCTAATGAAGAGAGAAAGCTGCTTTGCGAAAAGACCTTCTAAAACTGACCTTCAGACACATTTTATTCAACTGCCTTACCAGCAGATTTCCTACTCTTAATTAGCCCACTCTCCCTTGATTAATTCAGCAATGTAGCAATTCAGTGTTTGCTATTTCAGTTATGTGATCAACAGTACACTGTAATTATTCACGACTAATTTAACTAGGGCATAGTAAATGTATCTCCTCTAGTGTTTATTTTCAACGAGGCTTACTTACTATAAAAAATGCTTCCCTTAAGTCAGTGAGAAAGGTTTTCCCCTTTAGTAGGAAGCAATGGAGTGAGCCAGTTATGGAAGAATCATTCTGTTCATTCATTTTTGTTGTTTCCTTACTGAGCCTAGCTGGCTCACAGAATATGCTCTGGCCAATGTAGAACGTGAGCACCTCTCAAGACTCAGGGTTGCAGAAGGTGTTGAGTTGGCAAGTGGATGGATGTCATTTGTGGATTCAGCCTGTGTGCTACCAACTCCCCTCATCCCTGATCATTGTTGTTACAGCTCAGGCTGATGGGAGTTGGAGTCTCAACAATGTCACAGTGCCACAGACTCCCCATTCCTGCCCATAAGCCATACAGGTTAGACTTGCTCACTGCCCTGAGTCGGGAAGGGACTTTGGTGTTTCCATTTCCTGTGATAAGCCCTCTTCAGATATTCATAGCTCACACAATGAGGGAACCAGATTCCCTGGTCTTGGCCCCTCTGCTACACCTCCATTAGTTTGGTCTGTCTACTGACCATGTGCTATGCATTGCAATGCATTGACCATGTGCAATGCTGTGCATTATTTCAGTCATTCGGATGCCTTTCCAAAGTCTTGGACAAAAAGTAGGCTTTCAACCAAAGACCCATTCTGGGTATGTGCCAAATCTCTCTCTCTCTCCCCTGAACTGTTAAAATTCTGGAGGAAATGACAGTTGATTCATAATTCATCTGAGCGTTACAAGCCAGGCAGATTTGTGTTCTGTATTTGTATTCTGAACCAGGCAGTGATGAAGTTCAGCATGGAGGAAGGTGGCAGAATGCATAGAAATAAAGAGACAGGTTTTGCATATCCCTTGTAGTTAATGATCTTCAATTCTGCCTGCTTTTCAATACTTCACAGTAGTGCTGCTCTTGTGATAATCAGACAAGTAAAGGTTTTGGAAGGCCATCTTTACAAGTCTTGTGTAAGATTTGAGGGGTCCCTGGGCAAAGATGCCTTAAGTTGCCCAAAGTGCCCTCTGTTGATGGATTGTGGCTTTATCTGGCAGTTGTGATGGATGGCAGCAGAAGTAATGCTCAGAGCAGCATTAGGTGGCTGGATCTAGCTGCCATTTAGTTCCCACAATGTTTGTAAGTGATGCAACATTTTGGGCATTGTGGGGAACAAGACCTAGCTGCATGGTAGCCCAGGGCAAGTGTCAGGGACCTAATGCTAGGGATGGCAGAGTGGTTTGGCCCACATTTTTAAGCAGACTGAACTAATTAGTACCACCCAGACCTATATATAGATTGAAACTAATACATGTGATCATCTTTCAAGTAGAGACTTTTAATCACAGTTGTGAGTTGTGTTGGGCAAAAGATTCCTGCATTGCAGAGGGTTGGACTAAATGACCCTCATGGTCCCTTCCAACACTACAATTCTATGTGTCTATGATCTCCAACATTTGTGATACATGTCTCAGCTCGGAACATGTTCTAAAATGCATAAAAATAACACATTCAATGTGTTTAGAAATGAATACATTAGGTTAAAATATGTATTAAAAACAAACACTTAAATTTAAATATGTTTTATTATGATAGCACATAAAATAAAATACTTTGACTATAAAATATTTAAATATGTAGTGTGCTAAAATACATATTTAAATGCAAATCTTTTGTATTTTTTTTAACACAACAACAACCCAGAGTTTAAGATGGAAACAGTATGGAGTAAAAATGAATGAACACATGAGAAACAGTCATGGACCGGAAACAAACTGATTCATTCATCCCAACCTACCTCAGACCATGGCAGCTTGATGCCAGCTGCTGATGCCAGGCCTATATTTGGGCATTTTTTTCTCTTCCGCCATCTAGCTTTTAAACCCTACCATTGAATTTGATTTCTCTAACCGACAGTTTTAGAAGACCAACTTTCCTTCCTCGTGGTATTTCCGTTTGGAATCTTACAATGAGTTTATTTGATTGTTAGAACTGATTCTAAATATGCTTAAATCACCCAGCATCACACAGGAAGTACCCAGCATAGCTGTACTAGAGATTAGCTTTCATGCAGTTGGATTTTCCCAGCTTTCTCCCTACGCCCCTGCAAAATGCCATGTCCTTCACATATCACTTAGCTAACAAATGGCAATAATTTGGATGGAGAGGGTGGAGCGTGGATAAAACAATCCACTATTAGTAAGGTCTCTACAAAGAATCAAAATCAAGAATTGTCTCTGAAAATATAATAGTAATTCTGAGTAAATTCCCATGCTTCCCCCCCCCAACACATCCAACTTTAACTTAGTTATACAAGTTATGCATGACCCCCTTTGTCTTGCATTGGTTTCATTGCAGCCAGTATATTTTCAGCCTCATCCTAAAACTCTGGAAGGGACCACAAGGGTATCCCCCCACAATGCAGGAATCTTTTGCTCAATGTCGGGCTCAAACCCACGACCCTGAGATCAAGAGTCGCATACTCTACCAGCTGAGCTAAATGTGTTAAGCACGGCCTGCTGCATTTATTTCCAGATAAGTGTGCATTGAATATCAGCCTAAACATGCATAGAATCAAGTGTGAGCCTGAGTTTTCAAGCTGAGGCCACAGCAGTGTTATTTATAACTTGTTTCGTGAATATATTTGTTGTGAAAATTATTTTGCTTGTTTGAGTGATTGCAAAGAAGCTACTCTATCCATGTCTACAGATGATGTTTGCACAAGGAGTACAGATTCAAACTTAAATTTCTGATCTTGATTATTTGCCATTTTCAAAAGCGGCAGGGTGCAGGTGGGTGTCCTATATGTAATAATTTCAGATAGCTTGAAAATTTGTTGCAGGGGGTCAGAACATTTTTTTTAGAAGCAATGTATATATCTTAAGCCAGTATATTTCCATGAACCTCTGGTTGAGTTTAGCAAGTGCTTAATATGGGCTTGTAAAAACCACTTACCTAGTTAAATAGGGTAAATATTTTCTTTAGGCAGGAAAGCTTTTTTTTTGAGGGGGGAAATGGTTTCTTTTTAGGAAAATTAATCTGGGCATGTGACTATCATAGGCATGTTTCAGTGAATAAGCTAGTAAAATGTTATTGGACTCATTACTTTATTTATTTATAAGACATAAGCTGTTGTGCTTGTTGGGGACAGCTCCCCCCCCCAATGTGTGGAAATCTGCCCAAGTTTATTCTTTCAGTGGAGTTGGGCATATTTATCTGGTCCTGTGCTGAAGGTGCTTCCTTGGGTGCCTGGAAAAGAAATTTAGCATATTGTGGTCTACTCCTCTAAGAATTTACCACGGTTAAAGACCTGTTGAAGAACAAACAAAATTAGTGCAACATATTGTTTGCACATAAAGCTCATAAGAAGTAACAGCTTGTGAGAATCTTATACTGTATGGGGAAACTATAAGGACACACTAAGGTATTGGATATAGTTCAGAAAATTTAAGTGCTTTCATACATAAACCTTTAACTCATGCACATTAATGTACATATTCCTTATCTCTCTCTTTCACACACACACACACACACACACACACACACACACACACACACTGCAGAGGAGTGTTCTGACCGCTAGATGGCCAGTCTAGGAGATCAGAGTCACAAGGACCAAAGAGTGTAACTGTAGCATCAGATGTCTCATGTTTCTCCAAGTGAACGCAGAGTATTTGCTTCACATCTTCACCCTTAGATAGTATCTTCTGCCCAGGCTCTTATATTAAGGTTACCAGAAGTTTATTTCAATGAATCCGGGGACACTTTTCAACTTCAGTGGATTTTGTATAGGGACTGATTTGTCAATCCGGGGACTGTCCCTGGGAAACGGGGACGTCTGGTAACCTTATCTTATATTCTTCACCCATACCTATCAGGGGATAGGTTGCTTAGGCCTTCTTTCACACCAGTAGTTGTGGGCCGTATGAGAGGATGGAACCATTGTTATGGTTACAGTAGATTACAATTTGTAGAATCTTTTTCTCTCTAGCAGCAACATACTCAGAAAGAATGGCTGTGTGCTTCTGTACACACTATCACCAATTATACTCTGGTTGAAATGAAAGGCAGGCTAGGTCTTATTGCATTACGAAACAACTGCACTTCATTGTACTCAAGCAGAAGAACTTTATGTATGATTCCCACTGTCTTTCTGAGTTTGGATTATTTAATCTAAGTGGGGGCTATCAGAGGTATGGAAGGAATTTTCTGAAAATCTCGACATGGAGCTTATCTGCATGGATTTTTCCATGAAGGGGTTTCATTGAATGGTTTTGCTAATAGTACAACAAACAACTCTTCCATATTATATGCATTATTATACACATGATACTGTACGTATAATTTTATGTGCATATATACTCCATTTTTAAAAAGTATCCTGCATATAAACAGATGCCTACAACAGTTAATGTCACTGTGTAAAAATACTTAGTGTTAATACTTATAAAATTATGCTGCAGAAATTTAGTCCAGCATGGGGCTTGACTCATACATATTATACATTTTTCACATGTGAATTTGGATATATAATTTTGTGTATAATTAGCTGGGTTTTTAAAAAACGAATAAATAAACAAATCCTGATGTATCACAAGTGGCTTGGACCTAAGCAGGGGCTTGATGCGAGAGTCAGTCGAATATGGGCATGACGTAGTTGGGTTGGAACAGTTAAATCCCATGGACAAATCAGGTTAAAATGGATCCCTCAGACTGCCTTCCTCCTGATCTACAGCTGAAAGCTGTGGCTATTGATGCCTTCAAGATGAGAGGGGTATTTCTCTTGTCAAACCATTGGACAGCAGAAAAACAATACTGGAGTAGCATTTCAGTCTCTCACTTTGCTGAGATAACTCAAAAGAACTAAGCGAGATTCAGTCAGGCATAGCTTCACATGCAGCTGTAGAGTAAGACTCCAATGAAATGTTTTATGTCACCACACTGCAATTGCCAGGATCCTCTGCGAGAAGTGATGTCTGTTACATTGGTACAACTAAAATAAATTATGTAGGGCAGATACATTCCTCAGTCACTTGAAGTGGGATGTAACAAGCTTTTTAAACACCAAGTGGATTGGTAATCCGACATTACAGCAGAAACAAACTCATAGCAGGAGCAAACTATTCCAGAAAGATTTGTTTTGTTGCTAATTAAATTGCAACTTGCATTGGCAAAGCTCTCTGTACGTCTGTTGGTCTGCTCGCTAGGCATTCTCACACAAAAAACCCCTAATTAAATTCAAATACACAATCCAGCTAACAGATGGGAGTGTCTTTCTTGTGGATTTGCCACTGACTAGAATGCTTTGAAAATGAGAAAGTAAATGGAAGGCTGGGGCTGCATACACACTAACCTGATCGTAGCATAAACATGTAGTTTTTTTCAATCTGGATTCATGCATGCTCAGCCACATTTGAAAACCCTCCCCTTGATTAGGTCACCCATGCCTTTTCTTCCCTGCACATGCCTCAGGTAAATGAAGGAGGAAGTGGTGATTGCAATTTTGGTATATGCCCACCCGCAGTGTCACTGGGCAGGAGTAGATAACCCACCCACCATTGTCAGAACCACCTACATCTGTTTTAAAATGGACATATTGAGGGGAAACACAGACTCAAATCTGCAATGTGCTTTTATTTTCAGAGTGAAACCAATTTCTGAAGAAGTGCTTTTCAGGGGCAAAAAAATATGCAGTAGATCTAGACTGTGTGTGGACTATGTAGGGGGAAAAACTACAACAAGTACCTAGTCTTGATGGATTCTATAATAAAATGTTGTTTGTACACAGCCTTGACATTTTTTCTGCAGATTAGCAGGGAAAGTTGAACATATAGCAGTAGAAGTACAGCATGATCCTGTTTTTCAATTTTGCATGGAATTAAGGCCATTGAGTTGAGTGGGCTTGTGGCCAGGCAAGTGTCCATGGAATTCCACTCTACATCAACTGTCTT
This sequence comes from Podarcis melisellensis, assembly GCF_964234715.1. Classification (NCBI taxonomy): domain Eukaryota; kingdom Metazoa; phylum Chordata; class Lepidosauria; order Squamata; family Lacertidae; genus Podarcis; species Podarcis melisellensis. Next base: position 82,170,959 of record NC_138537.1, read on the forward strand.
AGGCAAGGCATACTTACCAGAAGTAAATCCCACAATATTCAGTGGGGTTTACACCTGGGGGTCAGTGTGCATAAGGTGGAAGCCTTGTGCTGCGGTTCTAACTCCACTTAACCTGAGGGTAAATCCCACTGAATGCAATAGGATTTAGTTTTGACCAAACATTCACAGCATCCAACCTGCTTATGTGGGCAAGAAATGTATTGTGCGGATTCATGTAAATATACATCCTATCAGGGTTCCATTCTTTGTGTTCCTTCCTTATCTTGCCCTTCACTTTTTCTTAGTTCTCTGGGTTATGTATATAGCACACTAAAATGAAGAAGAAATTGCTTTAATTTGAGAGCCAGTGTGGTGTAGTGGTTAAGAACGGTAGTCTCGTAATCTGGGGAACCGGGTTCGTGTCTCCACTCCTCCACATGCAGCTGCTGGGTGACCTTGGGCCAGCCACACTTCTTTGAAGTCTCTCGGCCCCACTCACCTCACAGAGTGTTTGTTGTGGGGGAGGAAGGGAAAGGAGAATGTTAGCCGCTTTGAGACTCCTTAAAGGGAGTGAAAGGCGGGATATCAAATCCAAACTCCTCTTCTTCTTCTTCTTTCCAGATGAGCAGTTGCGCTGATCTGATCCACTGTTTGGGGTTTCTTTTCTTTTAATGCTCTTTTTGAGAGTAGGTGTTAAACCCAATGGGGCTTACTTCTGAGATGATAGATTCAGGACCATTTTTTATTCTGGATTAATTAATCCAGAACAAAATTGCCCCTGGCTCCATCTGTGATCAACTAGCTCAGCTCTGCACTGGCATGCGACACCCCATGCAGATTATTTCCCAAGGGAAGGCCTTCCTCAACAGTTTTGCCCACCCCCTGCCTCAGCACCTCACACTCTTCCCATCTTACTATAGGTAGATTATAAAGCCTCCACCAGTGTGGCTTGGCTAGGTTCTCTGACCCTGAACCACAGAGGGTCACCTTGACCATGTCAGCAGATGTTTTCTTTGTGACCTTAGTGTTGTAGGAGCAGTCGCGTGAGCTGCCTCTCCTGGGCTGCCGAAGTATCAATTAATCATTGCGATGCACCAGAATCAACAAAAGAAGAACACCATTTCTACCTGAGAAATGGCTTTCCTCTTCTTCTTTCAGTTCACCAGTCCTTTTAGATAGCACGGCTGCTTCAGATTCCGCAAGAACAGCCTGCTCTGTCAAAATGAATAGTAAAGCATTATTCAAATGGGGGCATAAAATTAGAATGAAAGGGCTCTAATGAGGATACAAATCTGGATATGAAGACGGCTGAATCTGTTGGCGATTGGGATTTTACAAGCATCTTTGTAAATCATTTCTACCCAGCTGACGTGCACAGAGCAGAAAAGTTGTACACCAAAGAACTAATGTTTTTCTTTCGTTAGACAAAAACAAAATAATGCAAGGCCTAGTTAGCTTTTCTGTGGACTGTGCCTTCATGGAGCTTCAGTGTACCATATATAATAACTGTTATCCCCACTTCAGAAAGTGTTATTACACAGCTGAATGATGGCTTGAAGAACAGAGGTTCTCTTTCCTTTGTTTTTCCCCTCCATCTCTCTGGGGAGTTAACTGCTAATTATTCCCTGCCTTGTCTTGCAGTCAGTCTGCCCTCTGACAATGCATTCAGAAACTACGCAGGCCGCAATCCTGAAACACACATGCCCGCGAAAGGAACTCTGCCAAAATCAAGTCTTTTCTTCTGAGGAAATGCATTCAAGATAGCAACAGCCATTTTGTAAATGTTTTGGGCTGATAGCCAATCCAGGAGATTGTGGAAGCCATGGGACTTTTGCAGGATGAGACCCACGGGAACTGGCTAGATCGGAAGGATGGGAGGAAAGAGAGGCATGCATGAGTATTTAAATATTTAAAAAATCAGTGGGGAGCAGCAATTTCCTAAACCTACTAGTTCTGGGATTCAACTGGTGTCATGATATGAATGGCAATAGCTCAGTGGTACAGAGAACATCTGGTTTACATACATAAGGCCCAGGATCAGTCCCTAGCATCTCCAGTAGGACTGGGAGAAACCCCTGTCTGAAAAATTGTAGTGTTCTTCAGCTTTGGGTCTCTGTATGCTGTTGGTCATTCCTGACCACTGGGCTAAGCTGGCTGACAACGATGGGAGTTACAATTCAGCAACATCTGGGACTCAAGGTTGATGAACACTGATGTAGAATATATTGAACTGATGGACCAGTGCTTTGGCTCAGTATATTACAGCTTCCTATGTTCCTCCTTGGCCCAAGACAGGCAGAATTTACCACAATATAAGATCCCACCACACCCACACCCTATATTGACTATCTCTAAGTATGCCGCACACACTTCTTAACACCCTTTGCCATTTTAACTCATTTCCTGTTTTGTGACAACATTGCAGTCTCTTCCTCATTGCATGGCTGATTTTGTCAATGGTCCCAGATAGCAGCCCACAATTCCCTGGGGCTGCTTAACCATGTTTGATGAAACCTTGGAGCCTGTGTACAGCAGTTCTGAACAGGGCAGGGGCTACAGAGCTGAAGAAGTTGGCAGGGCTTCCTGAGAAGCAGGCTGGTGTAGGTATAGTTGAGGAGAAGCACACATCCCTTCTCTACTTCTGGTCTCCTGGTTGACCTGGTATGACCAAGGAGGATGGGTTTCTTTGCTTAAGGCAGGGGTGAGGAAACCTCAGGCCCAACAGTAAAATGCATCTTTCTGGAACTTTCTATCCAGCGGCTGGAACTCTCAGCAGCCCATGTCCGCCACACACAATACACCCCTCATTGTTCCTGTGCCACACTCTCCTCTAAAGTTCCTGGACCATGGTCATTTCTCTTGCTTGCCTCAAAGGGGGATAGAGATATGTGTCTGTTTTCATGGTGGAAATGTAGCCTCTCAAACAAAGGCACACCAATTGATCTGCTGAAAAAGGTTCCCCACTTCAGGGCTTAAGGTATGTAACTGCCAGGCTCCTCCACAGATTGTGTGCCTAAACACTTTTGTTAATGCAGACTGTTTTGTTGACAAAATTTTTCAAACTTTTTTTTTTTTGAAGAAGGGAAGCATCACTGAGAAATTGTCTACTGCTACTTCTCTAAAGGGAAAATGACCTGAAGGGGTCTGAGTGTTGCGGTTCAATTCTCCATTCTCTGATAGGTTCAGCGTGATCACCAGATATCAGAGAACTGATACAGTGGTACCTCGGGTTACAAACACCTTGGATTACAAATGCTTTGGGTTACAAACTCCGCTAACCCGGAAGTAGTACCTCAGGTTAAAAACTTTACCTCAGGATGAGAACAGAAATTGCGCACCGGTGGCAGCGGGAGGCCCCATTAGCGAAAGTACGCCTCAGGTTAAGAACGGTTTTGGGTTAAGAATGGACCTCAGGAACGAATTAAGTTTGCAACCTGAGGTACCACTGTACTGCTCTGCTGGAAGCCCCTCTTCCTATTTGCACTGGGTCCCCCAAATCCTTTCCTGGTTCATTTGTAATTCTAAGAGATTTCTGTAGGGAGAAGAAAAAAGCCAAAACTTTTGATTTTAAGCATTTTATCTGTTCGGGTCAATTAAGCAAAATAGAAAATGCACATCTGACTGAGTTACTTTCCTAAGTGGTTGATTTGGCTAAGCAGTTATATAAATCCAACTAATTGATTTAGGGAGTCGAGTGGAAATATTTGTTTCAAGATAGGATTCTTTTTAAGCCTTAGTAAACTCATTTGCTGCTCCTCACACTGTTTCAGGTATCTTGCATTCAAAGGGGGGCTTGTTGCAAAGATTCACAAGGCCTTTGCGATTTTTAATGACCCTGGACAGTATTTCCTTTTGGGTTTGATTTCCGTTCCCTACCCGACCCACCCCCGCCACGCATAAAGTATTGATTTTTGTTAGTCTAAGGCAAAGCTATGTGTGCTTCTCAGTCTCAGCAGCAGAGAAATGGCAGAGATGTACGCAGCTGTCAAATTGGCTCTGACGTCTGTGAGATATATAAACTGTAAGGAGCTGCCTTAAACCACAGTCCATTAAGTTTGTCATGCATTCTCTGCTTTGACTGGCAGCATTGCTTCAAGGTCTTAAAGAAGAGTATTTTTTTCCAAGTCTGCCTACCTGAGATTTTTTTTATCTGGAGAAACTGGGGTCATTGGTCTGCTAAGCATTTGCTCTCCCGCATGAGTTATGTGCCCTTTTCAGAGAGAGGCATGTACAATTCAAGACACGCTCTGGCTTGTGAAACTGGCAATTCCATATGATGATATCTCTACACCACTGGTACAAGTGGACAATTTAAAGATATCAGCAAGGCAAGAGACATGCAAGATGGACACTCATGTTCCAGGCCTTTGGGTACTTCGACATGAGGGTATGCGACTGGGCAAAGGATATAGGCTAGTGAGAGAGACAGAGCATATTCATTTTTATAATTGATTTTAAATCCACTGGTTGAGCATATGTTGTTATAAACAAAACATTTCCCCTGTGGCTTTTCTGTTCCCCACTTTGAATATTCTATAATCATACCTCTGTTATTACCAAGCAGTTTTTAGCTCATTATCATCAAATCCCACATATTTTTGCTTCCTTCCTCTACTAGAACAGTTTTTTAATCCCACTTCTACCCAATGGGGAGTTAAATCTTTAGCTACAGCCTTCTTGCATCCAGCAGATACAGACCAGTATCCTGTACTTTTCTTTTACTCAGTTGTGCAAATAATTTAGCAGCTCTGCCTGTGGTATATTTATTGATTAATGTATATATATTGTGTGTGTGTGTGCGCGCGCGTGCACACAAAAGCATATACGTTTTCAAAATTCTTAGTTTATTTTTTATTTAGTGAAATTTATACACCGCTTGGTTATAAAAGTCCTCAAAGCAGTTTACAAAAAGATGAAACAGCAAAATCAAGAAAAAAAACCACAGCCCTACTTCAAAACATACAAAAGTCCAAAAATGAAAACAGATTAAAATTACCTCATCTTTCTAAGTACCTAGGTAGGCTTGTCTGAACAGGAATGTTTTTAGCAGGTGCCAGAGTCTCAAACCCACAGGTGATCATGCTTACCGGTATGTTTTGTCTGTAGTAAAATCTGTCCGTGATAGTAAATGTGCTGGATAAATGTGAAACCGCAAAGAAACTGTTTGTATGAAGCTTTATTTGTACAATTGCCTTTGACATTATATTATTGTGAACATAATGAAAAACAAAAAGTGTAGCTGACCACTACTCTCTCTAGGAAGTAAGGACCGTAAAAAGCAATCTATAGCTGCCTGTTTTATGAACAGAGTGAAACCTACCCTACATACTTCAGGTCTTTACTGTATTTTATGAAATAGTGTGGATTGGTCACTTAGACAATTACCCACAAATAACATTGTTGTTTCTTATTTACCTCACAAGGTTCCACCCGCAACCTGTCATACCCTGTTGTGTTCTGCTCATAATCCAATAGGCCACAAAATGGCATACAAGCCTTACTTGGGAATCCTCTCTCATAATGTTTAAACGTCAACAAAGAGGTTTTCCCAAGGTGGATTAAACAGAGCAGCGAGGTGCTTTGACAGGTCTTGGTGAAAAATGTATTCTGCCGTTGTGGTCATGTTTCTGAGAGCACCATACTCCAGGGACCAAAAGGCTTTACTTCCTGAGAAGATACGGCCTAGAACAAAACCCCAGATCACATGAACATAGGGGATGTCTGTATGATTCATATTAGGGCGTGGTAGACTGCCTTAGGTTGCAGGTGTTAGGACACCATTAAAGGACAGGAAATCATCCATTATCGTGTTTATTATTATATTACCACCAGTGGATGCCACCTGGATTTTCTTCCTCAGGCCCACAGATATCTTTGGCAAGCTCTGGTTGTATACATTTCCAGCATTGTCCCCAGGTTTGTCAAGCGCTGCAAGCATGATTCCTATTTCTGGTAAAGCATAAGGCAATTAAAATGGAACCATGAAATTTCTTGCACTGTTTTCTCATTCCTGTTTGTTTGAATAATGAATGCCTCAGCTGTAGGCCTTAAAGTGACTGCATTTTCTTTTTCTTCACTTTTGCAGGTTGTCTTAGTCTTCGCTCTTAGTATTGGTGCTCTTGTAATATACTTCATAGATTCGTCAAAGTGAGTATTTTAATACATTTCCTGTTCCCTTCCGCCCTCCCCTAAAGCAATTATGAGACTTTGTATTGCTCCATTCATCTACTTCAGCTCAAAGCTTTGTACAGTACTCATCACCTGCATACAATTAGAGAAAGGCGGGAAAACACTAACACATGACACAGTCTCCCAGGCTTAAGTTTCAAAGAGAATGGGGGAAGGTCTTGTGTAATTTTTGCCATATTTTTTTATGTTTTCCTGTGGGGTGAGAGAGAAATAATTCCTGTTTTCAGAATATGAGGAATGTAGACACATTTTATTCTTACAGTCAGCAGGTTAAATATCTACTCACACACATTTTTTTTTTAAAAAATGAGTATATCATCATAAGACAGGAGGAGAGGGGACCTCATGGAAAATTATATTTGTAAAAATTAAAATAATTGTATGTACCGTGGACCAAATTAAACATTCTCGGTAAATGCATGGCTACAACTCAGGAATGCCACCATTGCAACTAATCCCTCTCCTCTGCACTACCTAGTAGAACTTCCATCATATTGTGATGTTATAACATTCCACATTTTACTGCCATTGGCAGTTAATGATGCCGAGTAGGAGCCAGGAATGTGGAACACTGTGACATCGCAACACAAGGCAAGTTCAACTGACATGAGTGGGAAGGACACAGCCATTTGCAGTATCAGTGGCACACTATGGGCATTATTGAAACCAAACTAGATACCGTGTTGGCATTGTCAGTCCAAACCACATACCGCAATAACTAGTCTGGTATTGCTAATAGAACCTAAAAGTCAATGGATGAATTCTGCCATGTTGTTGTTTTTCCTGTCTCTTGTGGAATGCAGAATCCTGAAAACAATATAACATTTTATTTTATGGTTAGCAATCTCCATTGATGTCAATCAAGTAGGATAATACTGTAAATGTGTTTCAGAAAGTGTCACTGTTTCATCACAGTGCCTTTCTTTAGTACAGTAACTCAAAAGGAGCACTGTGTCTTTATGTACAATTATATGATTATAATTTATCTTTGATCTACTTAATAATCACATCTGTAGTCCCACCTGCAAGATGACCTAGCATGGCTATGGTGTTTGCCCAGAACAGCCTTCCCAAACTTGATGTCCTCCTAACGTTCTCAACTAAAAGTCCCATCTACCCCAGCTAGCACAGCTTATGATTGAGGATGATCCCTCCCAACTCTCCAATTCTATGACAGAAGTTGGAGTCCAAAATATCTGGAGGGTACCTGGTTGGGGAAGGCTGTTCCAGATGATTGTGTGCACCAAATATTACTCTTAGTTTTGCTTGCTTCACACACAATCCACCGAAAGCAAAGCAGCTCCAAGTGTTTTGACTTCAATGGGAGAGACTGAAGCAGGTGGCTAGTTCTTCCATTGAACTCAGTGTTACTGCTTCAGTTTGGTTGGATCATGCCTGTTGTTTCGTAGGTTCACGCCTGAGATGTAAATGTAACAAACATGTTGCATACATGCCTCTCATATGGATGTATTTGTCAGAGAGTTAGGATTGGTTGCCCTATAATGTGTGTGTGTGTGTTTGTGTGTGTGTGTGTGTCTGACAGGGTGTGCACATGTATTTCCAGATGTGGTTTGATACCCTGCCATCTGCTGTGCAAGGCAAAAAGCAGGGGGAAATAGGTGCAAAAGCCATGGCACCTCCACAGCATCATGCCTCATAGTGTTCTCCCAGAGCATTACAGCACCCCTCTATGTAGCCCTTGCAGTGTATCAAATATTTTGTGATCTGGTTTTCATTTCGAAAGCAGCACATTCAATGCAGTTGAACAAATTACCCTCTCCCAAAATACTTGCCTTTCAGACTTGGCATCTTGACGTGAGCTGGAAATTGGTTGTTCGGGAGTGCCCCCAAAAGGCAAAACTCTGTTGTTGGGCTAAAACGTCAACACCCTCTTGCTTAGCTTGAGGCCTCCTTTCTTCTCCCTCCTTGCTGTGCTCAGCTTCATCTGTCCTCGCTGCCACTTTATTCTATTGGCTGTGGCGACCTACCTGATTTGAATATTTGTCTGTTATGTCATCATGTCAGATGTATAGTGACATCAGCAACAGACTGATGTTGGTCACCACAGCCCACAGGATTTATCAAGTGTGGACAAATGAAGCAAAAGTCAGTGAGTTCAAAGGGTGGGGGGGGGTGGCGCCAGGAAAAAAACAACAACACCCAAAAATGTGAACATGTCTACAACATATGCAAAAAAAAAAATCCTCCTTCAAGAAAAGGCACGTCAACATTAAAAAAAAAAAGTAACTTGAAGGTATGTACTGTAATTAGCTATGGGGTTTCCCCACCACCACTACTATGGAGCATGAGGCTAGGCTGACCACTGGTTTAGCTGTGCCATGAAAGATCAGGCCATTAGTCAGATATGGGAAGAGCAGGATTGTGACTGGAATGGAATAGTGGTGAAAATATATCCATACCATTCCGTGGGCAGGATAAGGGAATTCTCTTATAACACTGGAATGTCACAACCACCTAACATGCAGATTTAATCCATAAATGACCAAAAACCCCTTTCTGAGTATGGGCAGATGCAGAAGTGGCAAACACCAGTGGCGATTCCAAAGAGTTCCATCTCCTTGACACACATAGGAAGGAGACAAAGGGAAGGAGAGAAAGAAGAATGGAAACATGCTGAACACAGGACCTCATTAGCTAACTTGGGTCTGGCTGATTCTGCAGCAGGCCTATGTGTGGCAGGAGGGGAAGTCTCCTATGACTAAATAAAATTGCACTTCTGTAGGAAAATGGACTTGCCTTTTTCCTGACTATTGTTCATTTTTTTTTTGTCAGAGCTATTGTGAACTACAGCTACTTTCTTTCGATCAATGTTAATCTTTAGTCACTTTTTTTAAAAAGCATTTTATTTTCACTTTTTAAACAGTATTCTTATACATTCATATCATTTTCAGTTTTTACACTCCTGGGATTATTTAGATCCCTCAGACTTCCCCCCACCCCCACCCCTGGTTTCCAATTTTCCCTATTTTTTTGCACCTAATTACATTTTTCTGAAATCTTTAGTCACTTTCTGTTGTTGTGTTACCTGATGCTTTTGAATGGAAAGAAGCACAACATGAGGTTTTCATCTATTCCAAATTTACTGTTCCTGGGGCTTGCTCAGAGTGGAGAGCAGAGTGCCTAAATCATAATAACAATAATCATTTTGGCTGCGGATAACCAGGCAGGTGGGCATCCCCAATGCTCAGGATGCAGTGGCTGCTGGTCCATCCTCTTAAGGCTGCTGCAGAAAGGCAGCCTCCATAGCATCTTGCAGAATATGTTCTCACACTGTGGATGCCAAAGACGATTGCTGTGGGCAGGTGGTGCGGGGCCCTTTGGAGAAGGGCTGCAGCTCATACAAACATAAGAACAGCCCTGCTGGGTCACATCAGTGGCCCGTCCAGCCCAACGTCCTATTTCCCAAAGTATCCAATAGCCTAATTCTCCATGAATTTGTCTAAACCCCTTCTAACACTATCCAAGTTGGTGGCCGTTGCTATATGTCAGGGGAGGGAATTCCATGGTCCAGCCATTGCTGTGTAAAGAAATACAGTATTTTTCGCTCTATAAGACGCACTTCCCCTCTCCAAAAATTAAGGGGAAATGTGTGTGCGTCTTATGGAGCGAATGCAGGCTCCATGGCTTCAGAGATAGCAACGCGAAGCCTCCAAAGCGCAGTGGGAGCGCTCCTGCTGCGCTCCAGAGGCTTTGTGTTGCTTTCGCTGAAGCCTGAGAGCGAGAGGGGTCGGTGCGCAATGACCCCTCTCGCTCTCTAGGCTTCAGGGATAGCTGCCTGAAGCCTCGGGAGTGCAGCGGGAGTGCCCACTGTGTAGCGCATCAATCCCTCTCACTCTCCTGGCTTTGCTTTGCTGGAAAGGCACTACGCAGGTTTCCCTCTCTGCGCAGCGCCCCTTCAGCGAAGTGGGAGGAGAAATGGAAGGGGCTCCATTTCTCCTGCTTCGCTGAAGGGGCACTGCGCAGAGAAGGAGAGATTTTTTTTCTTTTTGTTCTCCCCCTCAAGGTGCGTCCTATAGAGTGAAAAATACGGTACCTTGTTTTGACTGCCCTGGATCTGCCAGCATTCATCTTCATTGTATGACCCCGGATTCTGGTACTATGAGAGAGGGAGAATTTTTTTTAAAAAAAACCACTTTCTCCATGATGCCTAATTTTATACACCTCTTACCATGTTTTCTTTTACACCCATTTTTGTTCTAAAATAACAAATCCTTAACCTTTCCTGATACGGGAGTTGCTTCAGCCTCATTATCATTCCAGTTGCCTTTGCTGAAGGCTTCTCAGCTCTACAATAGAAATGAACACCTTATTCCAAGTGTGGTTGCGCCAATGATTTGTGGCGGTGTTATGATATTGGCAGTTTTATTTTCAGTTCCTTTCTGAATGTCCCTCGGCATGGAATTCAGCTTCTTCGCCGACAGAAACTCTTCCCCCCCTGTTTTACTCATCTGCTGAGAAGCCCCTGAATGTTTATCACAAGGCACCATTGCACTGCAGAAGAATTGTGTGTGTTTGTGTTCCAGGACACACACTTGTTTTATGTAGGGCACTGGCCAGACAAGTTAAACCTCACTATCTCCCTTTTTGGAGTGAGTGTTTGCTCTGTTTCCAGTGGCAGCAGCTAGGCTCAAATCAAGACACAGGGTTGGAGGTTTGTTAGAAGCATTTTGGCTGTACCACCTGGCTTCATGAATTGCTGCTGGGCTGACAATTTATGTGTGCAATTTGATAAGATCACACAGCAGTGAAGGCTTTGCACCTTAAGATTCCTTTTAGGTCCCAACCAGATGTGATGGTCCAGTAGAAACTCAGCAAACCTCCTGTTTCTGCTGCCACTTTGGAACAGCCAGAAAAGAGGATGGCAGGCTGGTAGGCCAGTTGGCTTGTGTTGTGAAAGGGTAGACTACTCCTGTGCGGGCAGCATGTCTAACTCCATTTTCAACAAACCACTTTTGTAAAATGATATGGATTCATCTCTTGTTTGGATTCTGGCCGAATCCAGCGCTGATTGCACTAGAAGCTCTGGGTGTTGCTTTGTAGTACAGCAGAGTTATTGCTGATAACTGAATTGTTTTGAAGAGCCTGCTTGCTTTGGGAGTCCTAGCCTGTGGGGTTTCAGAAACTCTTTGATTAAAGCATTTAATTTCCCCTCCTTCAGATAAGGAACTTTCCCTAATAATAAGAGATGCCCCTGGGATAGATTGAACTTTATATGGGTGTTTTACTCAGTGCTTTATATCCACTCCTAGTCTTGCTTTTCACCTTCTGAAAATAAGAGAACAGTGAATGAAAGCTCATATTAAGGAAAAGAAAAGCCATCTTGAAGAATGCCAAGCTAAGTTGCTATTGGTATCTACACACCCTTTCCTTTTTTTGGGGGGGGGGGAGAATTGCCATCACTAGCAACACAGAAACACTGTGCTCAGCACTCTGGAGGGAGACAGTCCAGCTCGATTTCTCACATTAAGGGCTGTGCAGAGGTCTATTAGGCCGGTGTACAATCAAAGCGAGTGAAATATTATCCTATTAAAACTCCCAGTGAAGTCTGCTGTTTTGTAAAGTCATGCCAAAAATTTCATGCCGGCGCACTTTATCAAGTCTACATTTTTGATGGGTGAAAAACTAAAGTATGGAAAGTTAACAAGAAGGGAGAGAAAAAGCCAGGAAAAAGCAGAAAAGCCAATAAAGAAGAGCACCCGTAATGGAAAATGAAAACAATAATGGCCAATAGAATCTTGTGCAGAAGAATGGAAGATGTGATAAATAATAAGTATGTTGCAAACACTTGGTCACGTTTAATAAACAGTAGCAAAACCATGGACTGCAAATAAAATGTTTTGCATGTGTTGTAAAGTGCAATATACAATTGTGACACTAGATGGCAACTGTGAGCTATAGCTAATTCAATGCATTTTTCAAAACAATAAAAAAAAATTTCACAAAGTTTTTAACATATGTAGATTCCACCTATGTAGTCTTATGTGGTATCACCCGCCAATGAAAAGGCAAAATATTATGAAGTATCACAGAATGTGACAGTCTTCTTGTCCAATGACAGCAGAGGTTTCTGCCCATGGAAGGCAAGTCAGCTAACCTGTTTTCTCAGGTTGCAACCACAGGCATGGAAAATAAGGCTTAGAGCTATCTTGACTGGTACATATTCCTGCTTGTTGCCCCTTTGATTGATGCTGAGTACCAGGTGGCTTCTTCCGATTGGCACTACTAATTGTGAAATAGTCGAAGCTGCAGCTCCATTTCATTACAGGTTAAAAATATTTTGGAAGGGCTTTTCCTTTTTTCTGTTTCTTTGCTTTAAAACATATATTTTTATCAGTGGCTGTCTCAAGGAATCTTTTGAGTGTTTGAGAAATTCATCCATCCTTTCCAAGGCTCATTGTTGAAGTCTTTTCTTCCTTTTGTTTACCTTCCTATGGCATTGCTCAGGTCAAAGCCAGGTTATGCATGGTACAGAATCTGATCCTATAGCTGATTAGAAGTATCATATGTCTTTTCAGTACATCTTACAGGTTATTGTAAAAAGTTACAGCTGTTCATATATGGCCCAGTGACCTCGGCCAGCAAGAACCAATCCATTCTTTTGCCATTTATGTTTTTATTGCAAAAGTACAGTGCTTTATATTACATCTGGGTATCCTATTAAAACATCACGTAGCATTTGACTTTGACTGATTTATGCTACGTATGTTATCTCCAGTGTTTTGCTTTGTTTGTTTGTTTTTTACAGTATTGTGTTCTATTTACTTTTATACCAGGAATGTGGAACCTGTGACCACCAGTGTTATTTGACTCCAGCTCCCATCAGCCCCAGTCAGTATGACCAGTGGTGAGAGCTGATTGAAGTTGCAGACCAGCAGCATATGGAGGGCCACAGTCTCCCCGTCCCAGAGAGAGGGGCATATCCCCCATATTTTATAAGTGTTCCTAACCCAATGAGCATATGGCCAGTCCTCATTTAGATGTTTTTGGGATTATCCCTAAACTTATTTTTGTAGTTTTGCAAACCCTGTGATTCCCTCAAGCTTGCTGATCTTGTGAATGATGGAGCCATTTTAACTGCCTAAGGACTGGCACTCAGAGATACGTGTTGTTTTCTTTGAGTTTCTGTGCTGCTGGGACGATGCATCCCAAAACAAGAAACACTCTGCTCTATTTCTAAGCACACCTGAAGCCCATCATGTCTGATACTTTTTGCAACTCCTTTCTCCTCAACATTTTCTTATTTGGAATCTTGCATTTTGCTTCTAAGAGTGCCTTCACAAGCCTTCCTTATTCATTCCCTGCCCCCATGGGAAATGATTTAGTTATGCACACAGAATTAGTGGCATACTTCTTTACACATAAAATTGATGCAGTGCAAACTGTAAAATAAGCCTGGGTGATTTCAGAAGGACGGGGTGGCTTTTGCAAAGCAAATTTTCTGTGACAAACCATTTGTCAAAACAGGAGGATTTGCAAGGATCACTGCCTTTCAATGTGACAAAGCAAAAAATAATCACATCCCCATTATCAGCTTTCAGCAAACGTGACCTTGCTTATTTCCCGCTGCACCCCCCCCCCCCCCGTGACAATTTGAAATTTGACAGATGTAGCTTTTGGGAGACCCCAGTAGTTAATGAGTCATCTCTAGTTAAAAATAGACTTCCCCACAGCAAGGACACCCATTCCATTTTTGATGCATTTGTCACCACTGATGGAGTCATAGCACCAACTTTGCCGCATTATGGTTGGAAGTCTGAGGGGAGCCTCTCTCTCTTTGCTGTTGTTCATGATTCGAGGCAGTTCTAAAACTACTGCTTTGGCGGCTAAAGATAGACAGTGGGCAAAATGCAGTACATTTAAATAAATATAATTTATCGGTTATGTTAGCTATTGAAATTCTAACCCAGGAAACCCAGAAAACTTGCCACCCAAAGTCAAACTGATTTGCTAATACAAAATAAAAATCATGAGCTGGGAAAATACATACAGTATGTATGCATGCATGTATGTGTGAGAGCAAGAGAGAGTGAGCTTTTCTATCTCTGTCCCTTCGTAACAGTAATGTGAGAACATTTGCAGAGGACATTTGTTGAGCAGGCCGAGGAATACTTTGCCCTTTCCCCACTCACTGCTCCTTCCTTGCAAATATGTTTTGTGCCAGAGTTTCCATTTCTTTCCCCCCACCCTGCCATAGCTGACTTTGAATGACTGTGAACAAGCTGATGGTAAAAGCTTGTGGAGTAGGAACCGTGGGGAAAATCCCTCCCCCTCACCCTTCCTGCTCACCTACTAATTCCACCATCTCTGCACGACATGCATAAGCATGTTGTTCTACCTTCAGAAGGTTGCTACTCTAGCAGCACAACTGCCCAACCAAAAAGGCATCTGTGATCTACTCTATACTTATCTTTCCATGTAGGGCAATTCCTACTGCATATCTTCAAATTACCTTGAAGCTGACTTGGGGACAGATGGCAGCAGCCCAGGGCTAAATGCTATAAAAATACAATATATGCAAAAGCCTTTAAGGAGCACCATATGTTAGAACTCCCTTTTAATGTCATAATTAAGACTGAATAGGTTTTGCGTGTTCAACAGGAAAACTGAATGTGGCTATTACGATTATATGGCTTTCAATACTGGCTACATGTTATTATGTAATAAAGGCAGTGTCCTTTATAAGCAAACAATCTTGTTCAAAATACATTGGGGAATTTAAAGTCTAAATGAATTCAATTGGGGTGGGGAGACAATCATTCTCCTGTTTGAGGTGAACAATCACGCCAGAAGGTATTGAAATAATGTTTAATACATAATCAGGTTCTCTCTGCCCAGCCCTGGTATAGAATGGTGAAGCATGTTTTCAAGACAGTAGATGGAAAGCCAGATACCAGCTTGCTCAGAGGGTTATTGTCACGAGTCCCACAGCCCCATCAAGATCAGACATGGTGATAATTTTTAAAACCCTGACTGGCTTAGGTCCAGAATACCTTGAAAATCATCTCCTCACAAGCCAGCAGGTTAGCTGCCTAAAAATAGGGTGAAGAGGTCCTTCTCTATGTTCTTTCTTCAGTGAAGGCTCTGTTGGGGAAGATGAGAGAAGGGGCTTCACTGTGGCCTTGCCTAAATCGTGGACAAGGCTCGGTTGCCTGCTTCTCTTACAATATTTGCCATACAGCAACCCTGTTTTTGTTTTAGGCAGGCTTTTTGTTCCTCTGATAGATAATTTTATTATCCAATGCCTCTGCTGCACCTGTTTTTATCGTGTTGTGTTTTCATAGCGTTGTTGTATTTTACTGTTGGTTTTAATAGAGTTAGCCACCTTGAGTGGTGCAATTAACACTAGAAGGGCAGGGTATAAACATCTGTATAAATAAATAAATTAGGGGCAGTACCCTCGAAGTTCATAAACCATGGGTCATTCACCCTTGGGCAGGGTAGAATTTAGAGACTAATCTCAGCATAGAAATAACTCCAAACAGCTATGCATCCCTTGAAGTCAACACACTTTCAAGTTACATATTTTTGCGTAGATTGCATCCATTGTTGTGCTGTGCGACTATCCTTGTCACATTATATCCCGGAACTAAATAATAATTTATGTAACTCTCGGCATATTAATATAACTCTTCGCAGGTTGTCAGTGGAACACATGGGAGACATAGACTAATGGGCATAAAGCAGTTTAGGTAAAGAAAGCCTGTTGCTAAACATTATTGTTTAAATTTCAGGTCAGCTATTTCCAGGACTTAAATGGAAAAGTGTCTCTATCCTAGCTAACACTTCAAAATTTCTAATAAATCAAAAAACAAGTTCTCACATGCCTTTTTGGAGCCTGATGTTTTAATCCCAAATGTTTTACTGCGGGAAATGCAATGTGACACCAATGCTCCGTTGGTGCAAAGGCCATTTTTTTGAACTGTACATTAAAACTGAGGCAGATCCCAGTGACCTTATTGTGTTTTCTGTTCAGGCATTCAGGTGCATCATTAAAATCTGAGAAAGTAGAAACCTTGAATAGTACCTTTAGGAACGAGTCTCCAATTACTTCTATTTAAAATCCATTTCCCTTTCTAACTTGATGTGTCCCCTGGTTTGGACAGTCATACGAATACCCTGCTTAATTAGATGCCTATCTTAATTTCGTTATAAAATGTACATCTCTCAACAGAGGGAGAAGAGGTAATAATTCATCACCTAAATATTGCAAATGCAGACATGAAGTACCCTAATGAGTATCTAGCTGATTTTGCTTTTTAACTTCATGTGTAAGTTGCTGAGAAACATGGTGGGGAAACTTCTCTCTCTTTTATATTTAGGCAAAAGGAATATTGTCATGTTGTGGATGTGGGGGTGGGGGTGTTTTCCCCTAGTTTATGACTTGACATTTCCTGCTTTGGTATTCTATAATTTCATTGTGGACCATTTCAGGTTTAACTGGATTTTGCTCATCACATGAGCAAAACCTTTGCTTGGTCTTTTCTTTCTTCTATATAACATGGAGATGGGAATCCTGTGGCCCTCGGTATGCCATTAAACTCCATTCCCCATTAGCCCCAGCCACTGGGATATTGACAGCTGGGGTCCCATAACCTCTGGAGCATCACATGTTTCCCGCCCCTAGTATGGTATAGTACCCACAATATACATACTTCTGCCTACTTCCCCACACTATACTGTAAAAGATTCTACCCAATTCAAAAGGAGAAGGTGAAAATTCAATAAAGGCATGCTGCTTTTCCAAGCAGCCCTGTGTGTTGTTGTACCCAAAGAAACTTACTTTTAACAAGAACTGTTTGGCTTCTTTCTGAATGGCTGTTGAACAAATATCTGTAGCAACCTTCCAGAAGACTACAACTCCCAACAACACTACCCAGAAAGGTCAGTGGTTGGGAATGATGAACGATATATGGATGTGCCTTGCTGCGTAAGGTACCCATTAAGAAAAACTGTGTGAATTAGGGGTGCTGCAATAATACACAGATTTGATATTGTTCTTCCAGGTGTGGACAACAAGCCTGAACCCCTCTCATGTCTGATTTTATCAGTGGGGGAAGGGGAAATATATCAATGCAGACACTTAAGCAAGCTAGCTTATGAATGGGGGTGTGCATTTGAATATGGATCCCATTGGAAGTAATGGACGGCATCCACATTTGGATACATTTCTGAACATACAGCTTATTTATGCTGTCTGCTCCTATACGCAAGGACACTGTGGGCAGTAGCCAAGACCAAAAGGGCAGAAAAGAAGAAAGCTCCATGGAGAGAAAGGGGCAGTTTTCACACATCCCTTGTAAGAAACAGTATATCGTGTTTTTGTGCCACACTTGTTTATGGGCAAGTAGTCTGCAGCTAGTCAAACAGACTGTGCCCCAAATAAACAGGGAGGTTATCAAGTAAATTGATAGGAGGAAAGAGAGAACTTTCACAGTGAGAGCTATTAACACTCAGCACTTAGGTATGTATTCTTCCACTTCCTCCTCTTTTGGCAGAGGGAAACAAAACTCCTTGCCAAGTCCAACATGCTCTCTTAGTGTCCATTGCTCCTGTGTGCCAAGTGCTACTCTCTTTCAAACGGCAATTTAGGGGGTTTGGGGAGAAAAGCTGGGTGGAGTCAAGGTAATTAAAAATGTGGTGGTTTTGCAGCTTTTGAAATATATTGCGTGGTGTGAATGGAGTTGAGCCAGTAGGTTGTTTATTAGGCATGCTTTGCAGTTTATTTGACTAAAAGGGCAATAAATCTGTTGGTATAATCTACATGTCCTATAACAGTATTGATGCTAAAAAAAAACCCTGAGCCTATTATTCACTTCCTAATGAACATGTGGTGCTCCCATTAATATTAAAGGCCCCTTTGCATCTGCATAAAAAAATAAAATACACTCCTAAGGGAGCATGAGAACAAGATGACGATGTTGGTGATGATTCAGTAATAGAAGAAGCAAAATTATTAGAGAACTCTGATCTTTACTTTTAAAAAATGATCTATTTTTGCTTTTTTGCAGTTTGAGTACCGTATTTTTTGCTCTATAAGACTCACTTTTTCCCTCCTAAGAAGTAAGGGGAAATGTGTGTGTGTCTTATGGAGCAAATGCAGGCTGCTCAGCTATCCCAGAAGCCAGAACAGCAAGAGGGATTGCTGTTTTCACTGCACAGCGATCCCTCTTGCTGTTCTGGCTTCTGAGATTCAGAATATTTTTTTTCTTGTTTTCCTCCTCCAAAAATAGGTGCGTCTTGTGGTCTGGTGTGTCTTATAGAGCGAAAAATACGGTAGTTAATGGTTCCATTTTAGTTATGATATTTATTAATGCATTCTTCAGCGATGTGTGAGGTGACCTAAAAGAGAGCCGTGGGCAGCTGCACTTAAAACAGTACGCAGGGAGGGATGCGTTCTCAAGTACAGCAGAGTCACTGAGCTCAGGTGCTACGATTGGAACAGGAGAGACTGAGTTGTATTTGGGAGCTGGCAACGTGGGAAACAGAAGGAATGCCTCTGTTGTGACCAGCCAGAATCCTATCCGGAGACTTCATATTGAAGCAAAGCTTGGGGTGGGGGAGTCCAGGAACAGACTCTGGGGAGGCAAGGCAGGAGAGGGGTCCACTCCTGTTATCTGCACAATCCCTTAGATCAGGGTTTCCAAAACTTGGGTCTGTAACTGATGTTGGTTTACAACTCCCATCATCCCTAGCTAGCAGGACCAGTGGTCAGGGATGATGGGAACTGTAGTAAAAAAACAACAGCTGGAGACCAAAGTTTGGGAAGCCTTGCCTTTGATGCCAAAAAAATTTAGGCCTGCATGCCCTGCTGTCTGTGTGAATGGGGAAGGCATGTGCGCATGGAATGTGACTGCCCATTAGTCTGTCTAATTTGGGGCTGAGACATCAGGGATGTTAGAAAGACTTTCATCAACCATAATTTTCACTAATCTTCCATTTATGAGTGGGGCTCATTGGTTAGCAGAAACTGGGAAAGGCTTCAAGCTGCATTGCTTCCATTTATCAGCTTAAATGAGAACTTCCACTTGGTTAAGACTTTCACCTTCTTTGAAAGGAATGACTTCCATTAAGGAAAAATGTGATTTATAGTGTTTCCCCACCTCCTCCAACCCATTACAATGTCCTATGTCTTTGTGCTGTGCTAAAATCTTTGTGCGAGATGAATGACCCACAGTGGTCACGTTGTGGATTTCCTCCTGTCAAGTGTCACTTTTTTTCTCCCCAGTTAAGCCATGGAAATGGAATTATTTGAGACAGGCTGCCTTCATAAATGATTTTTATAGTAAGAAATTGCTTTTCAGTCTCAATCTCAACAGATCTGACCAGACAAGTGGGTTTCATTGGCTAAGGTGTTCTCATCACAGCTACATATTGAAGGCAGCAAGAAGGCTTTGCAAAACAGCTCATAAGCAGAGTAGCTGAAGTTGTTATTCACCAGAATGATGAGAGGACTTGCAATTGGTTTTGTGCTAGTGTTCCTCAGATAATTCCACCCCCCTTAACTGAGGAATTTCAGTAAGTCATTCTGATTATTTATTTTTATTGGGGGGGGGGTGTCCTCCCTCAAAATGGAAACTTCCCAATGCGATTTGAGTTCACTTCAAACAAATCTGGTAAAGGCCAAAGAATATATGGATTTCCCTACATACGCTGCAGGTTTTAGGAAGAATCTTCATTGTCTTCTTATTTTTTAGTCTGCCTTGCAATTTCTCGAATGTTTCACCAGTTTCCAAACTTGGGATTATTACTATTATTTCTTCAAAATTTCAGTGGCAGCTCTAACAAGAGGGGTATTTCATATGACACATTTTCCTGTGTGAACTAAACAAGAAAATGGGGACATGTCCATCCCCAGTTATGTTATTTATATTTTCATGCCTGTTTTCTCCCTACCAGACCTACCCTGAAGTGACATCTAATCTGTAGTGAGAAAAACCCTACATGAAGCAGGTTGCACTCTCAAACTAGATATACATACCTTAAAAGCAAAACAGTCTTGTTCAGGGTTAGATAGAAAGGAGGGAGGGGTGGCAGCAAACAGGCAACTCCTGTCAACAATTGTCTGTGTTTCCAACGTTGTATTAGAAAATATTAGCCCATTAATTCCATTGCTGTATATTGATCCACACACAGAAAAACAACTCTCAGTATCAACAGCTCTGGAAAAGTGTTGTCTCTGATAAACTACAAAGAGAGTAGTTTGATCCTATGCAAGCTGGAATGTGTATTGATCTTTCAGCATCTCTCCACAGCCAGCTTTCATCAGTTTTAATAGCTGTCACTGTTTCGTGAAAAGATTTAATATGTAGATTTGCATTACTTGCATAGAAATTAAAATATGCTGCACAGGGTGATATGATGCTATGTGAATGTAGGGATTACAGAAGCTGTTACATTAGAAAAGAAGAGGGGGAAGGAAGGAAGGAAGGAAGGAAGGAAGGAAGGAAGGAAGGAAGGAAGGTAGGTCTGACTTTTAGGCTTAGACTGCAATACTTACTGGGGTGTTTTGTTTTTGTTTTTACGAAATACATTACATTTCTAATGCCATTTTGTCTTCTATCAAGGTTGATATCTAAATGCCACATAAGCTACCTAGTTATGTTTTTGAACCTGGGTCTCCACCCACTTCAGTTCCGGAACCAAACAGGGATGATACCAAGCAAGGACTTGGTTTGTGGGCCTTTAGTGAGAGGAGGAAATGGCAAGAACAGCCGGACCTAAAATATAACCATGGACACTCAGTTGGCCAGACCAGGTCACATTATATAAGGCTTTACCCTTATGGAAATCTTCCAGGTCATTGCTGCTGCTGCTGCCTTGCCAAATTTGCTGTATTCTGCCTTTGCCAGAGCCTATTCCCATAAACCCAGCATTGCCTTCCCTCGCTACCTAAACCTCACTACCTAACCATTTTCATTAATCACAAAAATCCAGCGTCCAGCTGAGAGCCAGGAAACCTGGCCCAACTAACTTAGCTGGTGATACTTTAGCCTCTGTGCCCTGGGCACTGCTGGATAATAAGACCATGCCAACTCTATGGTAATTTCCTGCCAATAATTCTATTTCTATGGCTGCTAATGCTTGCAACATTGAGGTTTCCAACGAGTGCCACTACATAGAAACTGTTTCATGATCTGCCTCCCCTTTGGATAAATTAGCTTTACTCTGGAGCAGCTGCTCTGTGCCCCCTACATTATATTAAAGGTAGGTTGCAGCTAGGCTTGTGGTGGATTTTCATCTGCTTCTAACAATTGCTTAGATGTAAGCTTTCATCTACCTGCAAAGATTACTGTGTGCACCCAGATCTCAAAAGCTTAATCCCCACACTGTGAACTAAGGACTTAGTGGCTGCTACTATATTAACTGTAAAATCAAAATTGAGTTTTTGACATTACAGAAGTAGAAACATACATCCAGAGTTATTTCCAGTGATTTGTTGTTGTTTTTAGGTTCCTTGTGTGGTTTAGTGGGGATGCCTCACCATGCTTCCAAATGAGCCATCTGCATTTAATTTGAATTCACTTCAGTGATAGAAGCCGCCATAAGTAGTAGGGGGATGACGACGACACACAATAACGTGTGTAGGTTAGAAAACCAAATATTAAAGCAGCAGATCCAGTTCTGGTTTTAAAGGTTCCCCAGGCTTAGCTTCTGATAAAAATGGAAGTGTCATTCACTGCTGCGCTTTGCACACTGTCCTTAAGGCTGCTTGCTCCCACTCACACCAGCTGCCAGATTGTCCTTTCTCCTCTCCCGCCCCATCTGATGTCAGTGTGTGTTTCCCTGCGATTCTGAGACAGTTGAAAATGGTCTGATGTGGTTCCTTTATTGCAGGAAGAAGTGGCAGAGGGCAGATCCACTCCATATATCCACAGGACTTTCAGCACATATTTAAAGCACACAAATCCCCCGCCCGCCGAATCCTGGGAGCTGTACTACTGCTACTACTAGTAGTAATTTATTTCTTATACTCTACCCATCTGACTGGGTTGTGCCAGCCACTCTGGGCAGCTTCCAACAAAAAGGAAAGGGGGGGGATCAAAAGCTTTCCAGAACAGGGCAGCATTCAGATGTCTACAAAGAGTAATATAGTTGTTTAAGTTACAGATAGGTAGCCGTGTTGGTCTGCCATAGTCAAAACAAAAAAAATTCCTTCCAGTAGCACCTTAAAGACCAACTAAGTTAGTTCTTGGTATGAGCTTTCGTGTGCATGCACACTTGTATCTGAAGAAGTGTGCATGCACACGAAAGCTCATACCAAGAACTAACTTAGTTGGTCTTTAAGGTGCTACTGGAAGGAATTTTTTTTATAGTTGTTTAACTCATTGACATCCGCTGGGAGGGGGTTCCACAGGATGGGGGTTCCACAGGATGGGTGTGATCACTGAAAAGCCCTCCTGCCTGGTTCCCTGTAACTTCACTTCTCACAGTGAAGGAACTGCCAGAAGGCCCTTGGAAGTGGACTCCAGTGTCCAGGCTGAATGATGGGGGAGGAAATGCTTCTTCAGGTATACAAGGTCGAGGCTGCTTAAGGCTTTAAAGGTCAACGTCAGCACTTTGGATTCTGCTAGGAATTGTAGCTGTGTGAGGGGGAACCTATAGCTCCCAGGATTTTTAGGCCATGTGCTTTAAATGTGCTTTGAATGCACTTTAACTGTACAGTGTGGATCTGCCCAGAGACTCCTTCTGTGCCTTCTCCCCACAATACTGTATAACAAAGAGATCTTACTGCCATTGGCTGGAGAGGAGTGGGCTTCACCGATGTGAATCTCAATGGCACATAAGGGGCGCTGTGATGCCATCTCAAGCTGACATGTGCCTGTCTCTGAGACTGTGCTTGCTGGGGTGGGGGAGAGACATATTCTATACAACTGCAATTCCCCTTTACAATTCCTTGCATAGAGACAGGCAGCTGTAAGCTT
Source organism: Podarcis melisellensis (assembly GCF_964234715.1). Classification (NCBI taxonomy): domain Eukaryota; kingdom Metazoa; phylum Chordata; class Lepidosauria; order Squamata; family Lacertidae; genus Podarcis; species Podarcis melisellensis. The sequence continues at coordinate 82,194,070 of NC_138537.1, forward strand.
GTCTTGCTGTTCTGCACCTCAGCCTCTTTCCTCCAAGCTGAGATTTGGGTAAATAGCTTCCCCTTTCCACTGTGAACTGCCTGTGCTGCAATTGTGACTCTGGAAGGGTGTATCTTCATGCTCATTGTTTGCTCACATTCCCTTGTGTAGGCCATGATACAAATGGTTCTAACTGTGTTGTTGAGGCACTTATAAGACAGAACTTTGCAAAACCCTCTGCAAGTTCATACTTGAAAAATTAGTTACCCCTAATACTTTCACAGCTGAGAGGAGAAAGGTTGGTTGTTGTGCAAAGACTGATCTGTTGCTTTAGCCACAAAGGGTGGAAATATACAACTGCTTTCTCCAAAAATAAAAAATGCAGTATCCCCTCACACCACCCCCAGTGAAGAGCTAGCTTCTAAATAAACAAGTTGGGGATTTGGCAGTGTGCAGGCTTGCTCTGTCTTATTATTATTATTATTTTTAGTTGGCTTTATTCTCATCAAACTTTTTTTTTAAGACAAAGATAGTAACTGCATAAATGAAAAGCTGAAAATAATATCGCTGTTAGCAAAAGCAGAAGAAGATAAACAACTCATTCTCCTGGGACTCTGACACTTCCTTAAGTACTGACAGGCTTACATGAGTTCTCCTCTACTTTTTTTTTTTAAAAAAATAGCTACTACTTTAAGTGTTTGTTGCTTTCTGATCAATTTGTATGTTGTGATGGACCTATGTTCTGGCTCAGTATAAGGCAACTTCCTGAATACGTAAAATAGTACTGACTGTATTCAAGGACAAAAATAAATTGTGTTTATGTGGTAGGTTGTGGAAGAATCCGAAAAGGTGGCAAAAGGCTGGATACTGAATGTCACAATCCACACTCCAGATCTATCACACATTGGCCCCATAGCCCTCCAAAGTCTGAGCTAACTTATCTGGAGTTTTGGAGTACATTGCCAGCAATATGCTGATGACACACAGCTCTAATTCTCCTTTATGTCTGCAGGTGTAGCAGTGAGTGTGCTGAACTGTTGCCTTGTCTTAGTAATGGACCAGATGAAAGCCAGCAAGCTGAGGCTCAATTTAGATAAGCCTGGGGCACTGTTAGTGGGTGGCTGCCTAGACCAGATGGATGAGAGGTGGCCTCCTCTTGATGGGGTTACACGCCCTGGGGGGGGGGGTTCTTCAGGATCCTTTAATGTTCCTTGAGGCTCTGAGGGCCTTGGTGGAGCTGAGTGCATTCCATCAGCTTCAGGTGGTGGCAAGGTGTGCCACTACCTGGACAAGGACTGTCTACCTACTGTTGGCTATGCTCTGGTATCCTCTGGGTTGCTGTTGTTGTTGTTTAGTCATTTAGTCGTGTCCGACTCTTCGTGACCCCATGGACCAGAGCATGCCAGGCACTCCTGTCTTCCACTGCCTCCTGCAGTTTGGTCAAACTCATGTTCGTAGCTTCGAGAACACTGTCCAACCATCTCGTCCTCTGTCGTCCCCTTCTCTTTGTGCCCTCAATCTTTCCCAATCTAACCTCTGGGTTAGATTATTGCAGTGTGGGGCTGCCTCTGAAGATGGTTCAGAAACTTCAGCTAGTGCAGAATTCGGTGACCAGGTTGCTCACTGAGGCAAGATGGTTTGAGTATATTACACCAATCCTGGCCCGATTTTGCTGGCTGCCAAACACTTTCTGGGCCCAAGTACTGGTTTGACCTATAAAGCCCTAAATGGCTTAAAGCCCTCGATGACCTACATCAAGGACTACGTCTGAATTGACTCAGACCCTGTGATCACCATCTAAGGCCCTTCTTGTGTTGTCTCATGGAGAGGAGAAAAAAAAAGAACGGGCCTTTTCTGCAGTGACTCCTCATTTGTGGAATACTCTCTCCAGCAGGGCTTGCCTGGCACCTTCACTATATATCTTTAGGCACCAGGCAAAAGCATTCCTTGGCCTTTTAAACTGGGGTGGGGTGGGGGTATTATTTTTGTTTTTATTGTGTTATATGTTTTTGTGTTTTTATATTGTAAACTATCCTCTCATGAAAAGTGATATAGAAATTTAATTAATAATTACACATTTTTAGGTGCCAGGTGAAAATATTCCTCTATAACCAGGCCTTTGGCAGATTAAACAATCTATGGCAGTCTATGGCTCTTTGGATGAAATATTTAAATGCATAAATAAATAAATAAATATTCATCCAGCTCAGTGAGTGACGCCCTGTAAGCCACTGTCAGGGCCTCCTTGAAGTTCTGGATTCCGCTGTGCATGTTCACAGGCTCAGCTGCAGCACTCTGTTGGTATGGAGACAAATAGTCAACATGCAAACACGAGGGACAGCCCATTTCACGTAACTCCAGGGGTGTGAAAGAACTAGGATATTGCAAGTAAATTTATGAGCAACATTATCACAAACTGTAATGGGGGTATTGTGCAATGCAAATAATAGCTAACCTGGAGTGAATTTGCTGTTAATTTACACCTTTCTGACTTGCCCAGTGAACTCTGTGTTTTGTTTTTCAGTAGAATGTTTAGCAGTGCTGACATAAACAGGAGTCCTCTGAGCCAAACATTAATGCCTGTGAATCACTGCTGAATATAGTTACCATTCCCATCTGCCCCATTATTTGTGTATACCATTCCATGCATAGAAATAGCACAGCGCAAATAATGCTAACAATGTTAGCAATAATACACCGGATCAGCAGTACAGGAGGGACTGTCATTTGTGCTAAAAAAAAACCCCAACCAAACAAACCTAATGGTTTGTTCTTTTCAAAGTGTACAGTGTGATTCAATTTTCACTGCTTTGATGAAGCAAACCTAAATCTTAGACATGTTGATAATACAATCAAGTTTTGACTTATTCTGTGGTTTGTGAACTACTCTATATTCATGGGCATCATTCATTATTCCTAGGTGACCCAGATTTTCTTTCTCTGATTTGCCCCTAACACTCCCCTTACATCCTGCTCCTTTTTCTTGGTATTGTTCCCCTTCAGGAGAGCAAAGTTGCCTCTCTTGAACATTTTACTTGAAGTGGGGCTATTCATTCAGCTTCAGTATAAGTTCAAGTCATTATCATCATTGTTCCAGATGTTCTGCTCTGATCATCACCACTAAGACTAGTAGGGGTGCTTAACACCAGTGCAATCATGTCACAACTGCATGGGTGTATCTGTAGCTAGGTATCTTCCACCGTATGAAACATGTCAGGTATTTAAGTTGTGGTTTATCACATGAGAACTGTACTGTACAAAAGCTATTTTGTGTGCAGTGGTCCACTTGCTCTGGTGTTAAACCCCCCTGCTCATCTCCGCGATGAGATTTACGACTCTGCTAAAATAACAGATGAACTTGATTCAGACTTATACGATTAGCAGAAAACAGGTTTGCTCCATGGAAAATCCCTCCACGGGAAAAGTAGGAAGGGGGCACTGCTCAGTGACAGAGCATATAATTTACAGAGGTAACAACCCATGTTTACCTCTCAGTGGTTAAAGAAGAGGTCACCAACCTTTTTTGGGGCCAGTGGGCACATTTCAAATTTTGACAAACGACTGTGGGTGCCAGTCACAAAATGGATGCAGTGTGGTGTGTAGCATAACACAAAATGGCTGCCACATCTAAAATGCACAAAATGGTGCAGACATGCCTCCATCATCCATGAGAAAAGGCACCTATATCGGCGACTGCTCTGTTTACTCACAAAGAAAAGCTCTTTGTATCTCTCCTCTGTTCAGCATGGAAGGGATGGTTGGTGTCCAGTCCATGAAATGTGGGCTTTTTCACAAGGATGTGCTCAATGCAGGAGAGGCCGAGACAGTGCATACAGAATCCAAGCAGGAAGAGCACGACAGTCTCCTGTATCTTGTGGATTTTTGAGGGGATATTTACTGAGAACTTTCATGGATGCCGTAAGAGGTGTTGGTGGGCAAAATGGCGCATGTGGGTGCCATGTTGGTGACCCCACTGACTTAATGGATCCCTGGTAGAAATATTGGTCTGAGGTCATAGACTACTGCTACCAATTGGAGTAGACGGTTCTGAGCAATATTAATGTCAAGCCCCATAGCTCATTGGTCGAGTGCATGCTTTGCTCACATAATATTTTGTCCCTGGCATCTCCGCTTAAAATAATCTTAAGCCTGCTCGACAGTGGCACTAAAATGATGGAATTTCCTCCCAAGAGGACTCTGCCTCATGCCTTCCATAGTAATATTTAGATGCTTGCAAAATGCGGTACTGTATTACTGCAGAGGGTTTTGTGGGGCCTCTGATTACATTGATTTTTACTTGCTGGTTCCTTTATCCTGCCCATTTTTTCATTTTTGTTTCCTAGCTTATTTATTTCTGATCTTTGCTATGTGGCTTTGGGCTGATTTAGTTTTGTTTTAATGGTCTTAATATTCTAATATTTTAAACATCCCTTTGTTTTATCATTGGTGTTAATGTCACCTTGGGGATTTTGTGACTCAGAAGGCTGACTACAAACACTTTTAAACTCATGCAAATGAAGAAAGCCTCTACCAGTCATTGAAACATTACTGGGCAAGATGGGACAACAGTCTTGGTGAGGCTTTATCATATTATATATATCATATAATATCATGCACAAAAGGGAAAGGTATCAGCACGTTTGAGAAACCCTAAGGTTTGCAGAAAAATTAAAAAACTTAACAGGCCAGGGACAGAGACTTAGAATTATGTAGAGGAAGGGCGAAAACAACTCAGTGAAAACTAAACATGCTCTGTGGGCACTGACCTGCTGACTGACTGTTGATTAGGGATGGGATTTTGGTTCTCAGTTTCTCATTTTTTCCATTCTGAAATTCAGTTGTCCAGTTTTTGCAGCAATTTGTGAATTTTTCTTCTTTTTTTAAAAAAAAGTCCTCATGAAAATCAAGCAGTATTTTGGTGTGATTTTCTCTGAATAACCACATTTTTATGTGCATATGTACAGTATACATTTTTTTGCAAGCAATTTCGCAAATATGTTACATCTTTGTATGTTACTTGCACCGATGTCTTCATTCCTTCATGCACACATTTATATGCATCTTTGCAAACACTGGTTGGAAAACTGTATCCGAAAAGTCAGATAAGTGCAAATTTCAAGGGATGGCTGTGTTTCAGTTTGCATATTGTTTTTGAAAGTGCAAATTTGATAGGTTTGCCTTTAAATGTGCACCAAATAATATTATCTTCCATTCCTACTGTTGAGGGGAGGGGAACTGAAATCAGGGGTGAGGAGGAGTGGAATATTGCAAAATAGAGCATGGCTGTCTAGAACCTGGAACCCAAGCATTCCACACAGTAGCATTTTATTGTAGTCCGTGTGTGTATAATAACTTGGTAGATTCTAGCTGTGTAAGGCTCTCATCATTAATAATTCTTGAGCCTGGTGATCTTCATGAGAATCATTTCTAAAGCTTGTGCCAATATCACCTAGTGTCCTTTGACTTTTTATCATTTTTGGCAGACCTCTTTGCTCTCCTGCACTACTGCTGTCAGCCTTAGATTTTATAGCAGTTGCAGCTGATGACAGAGGACTGCAGTTATCTACCTGGCACCTCAAGTATCATTATGAATTCCCACCAGGGTCCTACTGTCACAGGGTTTGTTGTTTTCCTCTGAGAGCTCCTGCAGTTTTAAGAATTGCATTTGAAGGAAAATGGTTGCAGTTCTGAAGTGACAGGAGAAAGTACTCCTGGTGGAATTTAACTTTCTGTGCAAACCACGTAGTGGGGATTTGGTACATTATGCATAATGCAGGAAAGCTGGTGTGTGTGTGTGTGTGTGTGTGTGTGTGTGTGTGTGTGTGTGTGTGTGTTAAACAAACCAGGCTAAATAAACTGACAGAAAAGCTAACCTTGTATTATTGTCCATGGTGGTTTCACTGTGGTTACAAGGCAGACATGATGTTTACCAGTTTGAATGTTTTTCGCCAAGTAAACTTTGTATTTTTCTTTAAATATCCTGGTAGTGTGTGTTAAAGCTGCGCCCACAGTACAAAATTTATGTTCTGTGGAGGAGGCTTTTCACATTGCTAGGAGAAAAATAGCTGGCCAGTTTGCTGACAAATGTGCCATATTTCCGTTTGCTTCGCTCTGTACCCCTCCTTGAATATTTCACAGCCAGGCTCTAAAACAGCTGTGACAATAGGTAGTTCACTGTCCTGAAATGCACAGAGCAACTCTAGAAAGAAATAAATAAATCACAGTATGGAATGAGAATGGACTTTCAGCAAAATCCCCCCCCCCATGTAACTGAAATAATCCTAGTGGTGTTCAGGGAGGTATTGTGGGAAAGACATAGCCTCTGGCTATTTAGGGAAGCACTGCCACCACAGCAAAAACATACAAGATCCTCATGTTTTAAGGAAGGTAAGAATGGGAAGGAAACTGCTGTCAGTTTTGAGGAACAGCTACCCTTCAGAAATTGGCTTTATTCTTCTGCTGCCATGCTCTGGAAGCTGCATAAAATCCCCTCCTGTTTTGCAACCTGTGAATGGGCCTACAAAAGTGAGAGGGCATTTTTTCAGCACAGCAGTACAAAATATCTAGATGTTGATGTAAACAATCTGAGGCATACAACTGGAGGGGCCTGATGCGGTCATGACTAACCAGGAAAGAGATCGTAGAGCCGCTGTAGAAAGTTCGGTGAAAATGTCAGCTCAGTGTGAGACAGCAGTGGGAAAGACAAGTGCCAGGTTGGAGTTTCTCTAGGAAAAGGGCCTGAAAATAAATTTTACAGTGTCTGACAATGTCCTCATTTAAATCTCTGGTGCAGCAGCATTTGGAATGCTGAGTTCAATCCGTGTTGTTGAGCTGGAAAAGGTGAAGGAAAGGCAGCAAGCAGAATGATCAGGACATTAATGCACCTCAGCTACCAATGATGAAAGGCCAGAACAAATTTATTTGTTTTTGGTTAGAAAAGATATGACTAAGGGGATAGATGTGTCAAGTGTTGACTGTGGGTGGGGCTGAAGCTGAAACAAAGTCAGCCGAAACAAAACATAAATGTGGGTGGGGACTCTTCTCTCTCCACCCCCTCCTCCCTCTCTCTCTCTGTCTGTCTTTCTGTCTGTCTGTCTGTCTCATACACATACATACACTTCCCTGATCAGCAGACTTCCAGAGGGGGAAGAGGTCGTTCCTACCAGACGTCTGAAAGGATTGCTTGAAGTGGGCCTTTGAAATTGGGCTGAGGGGCACATAAAATTAGACTGAAGGCCCCAGGTTCTTGGGTTGCGGCGCTCATCTCACTTTATTGGCCGATGGAGCCGGCGTACAGCTTCCGGGTCATGTGGCCAGCATGACTAAGCCGCTTCTGGCAAAACCAGAGCAGTGCACGGAAACGCCGTTTACCTTCCCGCCGGAGTGGTATCTATTTATCTACTTGCACTTTGACGTGCTTTCGAACTGCTAGGTTGGCAGGACCAGGGCATTTGGCCTGATCCAGCAGTGCCTTTTCTGTTCTTGAAATGCTTCCTCATGATACATAATTGAGTTCAGGGTTCCAGTGTTTCAATATCTGGTTATGCCACTGCCTTAGATGGCTTGAAAAGAGGATTGAGAAGGGGAATCATATGTGATGAGAGGTCAAGGAGACTTCCTTTCTGCCGTGCTGAGGCTGGTGTTCTGGCCATTAAAAGAACCAGTCAGACTGCAAAAGGGACATGGCAGGGAGAATGCGCTGAGGATGCCGCACCACTCATTGGATAAAGGTTGGCATAAGATGCAATGGGTGTGGGCGTTTTCAGGAGGCTGATCACTGAAATTCATCTGTATAATACTTTCCTCTTTTCTGTTGCTGTTATTGTTGTTGTAGCGTGGATGATTGACTACTGAATAAAGTGTTCACACACACATACATCCCACCTATTTCAATGAATCAATGAAGAGGTGGGAGCAGAATGGCTAGAGACAAACACCAAATAGATTATCTTTCACAAGGGTGTTTCAACTATGTCTTGCTTTATTGTCATTCTCCACTAGCAAGTGAAGCTTTCTTTCCACAAGTACAGATACGTCTTTGTTGTTGCAAGTGGAAATGTCCTCTCCCCAAAATCTGGAAATGGGACTCCCACAACCCAGTCTTTTTCTCTGGATCTGGCTTGGTTTGCTCTTGGTCTCTACTATAAGGCAAATCTCATACCCCCATGTTTTGTCAGGCTTTTCAAATTATCTGTTTGGGGCTTTCAGTTTGACCTGAAAATAGCTTAATCGTTTTCGGACATAGTACACATGCCCTAAAGAGACAGACAAATGTCTCCCTTTTAGACTTTACTAGTAAACAAAATATCTTGGTATAGATATGTGCTGAGTTTACTCTATCTCAGTTTGGGGGTGTACATTGAATCTTCAGTTTTAAAGGAGAGTTATAACATTTCCACTGGTCTGGGCACAATTCAAAGTGCTGGTTATTATCTACAAAGCCATGAGACCGAGTTATCTCAAAAAGTGCCTCCTTCCAGAGAAACTTCTCCATGCATTTCATGCATCATCTGAGGCCCTGCTCCATGTTCCACCGCTTTTAGAGGTGTGTTTAGTGAGGATGTGCTGTTTAGGTTCTGAGTTTGAGCCCATGGGGCAAGGCAGGTTTGCTGTTGCAGCACCAAGGAGAGCTCCTAGTGTTCAAATGGGACCCCACGAGGGCTGAAGATGGCTTTTGAGCCTCCAGCCCACCTCTCCTGTGTTCTGCCACCCTCTTGGTCTTTTAAAGGCCTGAAGAGAGGTGCTTCTCCTTGGTTCTATGTCCTGCCACCTGGTATACTTCCTATGCCATTAAATGAGCAAGGTAGCATGGAAGGATCTTGGACCCAGAGGAAGTTGTCTGTGAGGGTCCTAGCTCTACGGGCCCTAGGGATGTGGGATCCGGTTTGGCAGAGGCTCCTTGTTTGCCAGCCTCAGATTCAGTGGCTCCTGTTCACCAGCACCAGGCTCAGGGCCAGGAACTTAGTCCAGTCCTTCAGCTGATGACACTGCAGCCTCCAACTTGGTGCACAGGTCACTGCTGAACTCTGGAGACATGGCAGACATTTTAGAATGGCAGGAAAGAGCATAAGAAGGTAAGAAGAGCCTTGCTGAATCAGACCAAAGAACCACCTAGTTCGGATCCAGTTACCACAGTGGCCAAAAAAATGCTTATGGGAAGCACACAAGCAGTCGCCTATGCTGTGTCTTTTATCTGTTTTAACTTCCTGATATGTTTTATACTTCCCTTGTGTTGCACTTGTTTTAATAATTTAATTCAGGCGTATTTAGTTTTTTAAAATCTATTTTTATTGTATTATTATCTTTTAAATCTGGAAACGGCCTTGAGAACCCTTTTAGGTAGGACACATTTTCTAACAAGCCCCCACAAAGAAAACAACAACAGTGAGAGCTGGAACTGCTGAATTCCGGCAAATAACATGACAAATGTGTATGTGTGTACACACACACACACACACACACACACACACAAACACATTTGGGAGTAAGCCCTATTGAACTCAGTTTACTTCACTTAAAATAATAGGGTTTATCTGTAATACTACAATCCTAAGTATATTAACTAGTGAGTAACTTCTAATTAACTTATTCACTTAGCTTGTTAGAATTGTAGGATACAAATTCAAACCGGCTGGAATCCTGTATGTTCTTGGGACTCATCCAAACTTCCTTTCACACTGCCCTTTCTAGGCACTTTCTAGGTCCATGTCTGAGCAGTTTTTTCCCTTTTTCTTTTCGTCCCACTACTTTCCCCTGGAAAAGCTGCTGTTTACAGTTGAATTGGAACAAACAGCAATCAGGTTTTTCACAGATTGCTTTTTGTTCAGATTCAATGGTAAAGCAAATTGGAGTCTGGACGAACCCTTTTGGGGAAGTAAGTCCAATTAAAATGAATAGGCAATACTCCTAAGCACATACAGTTAAGATGAAAAAGTTCGTTTCAGATCAGACTACGGTATGTATCGTCAACACTCCACTTGGTGTCTAAAGATGTATTTGCAAGGCATTTTCTCGCTTCAGAAAATGATAGACTTCCTGTTACGTCCTGTTTAGGACCTCTGGGAATCACCCTAAATGCCACTAAAGCCAATCAAGAGTCCAGTAACATACTTCCAAGGGACAATAGTGTTTTGAAATATATTAGTTGATTATAGCTATTAGCAGTCTCATAATGAGGGCAGAAGTGTGTGTTAGTAATATTAATAAGCTTTCGCAGTGCACAAATCAGTCTGTTTATCAACTGCCTGTCTACTCTCAAGCTCCAAAAGGTCCAGATGAGCGGAAAACATCGCCATCTTGTGGTCTTGTGTTTTGAATAAGGAGGACACCCCCCCCCGTATTTTCTCAATTATTAGGCTATGCTAAACATTCATCTCCTGTGTTTTTCAGGATGAATGAGATGCTCCTATACCCTTTTACATAGCTACATTTTTAAGATGACCATGAATTAAGAGTGCATCACTTAGACTGGAAATCATATATACACACTTAACTGGGATTAAATCCCATTGAACTCAATTATTGCTGAGAAGACATGTGCAGAGGATTGCACTGTTAATCCACCAGGACTCGATTTGGCCAGTGAGGATTTGTTGTGGACTGAATCTGTGACAACATGACAGAAATCTTGTTCATTATTTTAGCTTTAAAGCGTTTATCTTCTCTAGGGACACTGTGAATGTGGTCGTCAAAACTGATGTTGGAACAGGGAACATTTGTTTCTTCATCAACATTCTTCAAAGTAGTCTTCAGTGTCATTGTTTTTGCTTGGTTTGATGTTGACGGAGGGCTTTGAGGACACGGCAAGACTAAGGCACTGTTAGTGGGCATTTCCCTGGACTGGATGGTTGGAAGGTTGCCTGCTTTTGATGGGATTATGCTCCCTATGAAGGAGTGGGTACACAGCTTGGGGATACCTCTGGATCCATGGATGTTTCTTGAAGCTCAGGTGGCCTCAGTGGCATGGAGTGCCTTCAATCCACTTCAGCTGGTGGCCCAGCTGCACCCCTATCTGGACAGGGACAGCCTAACTACTGTTGTCTATGCTCTGTTCGACAGTGGAATTTGCTGCCAAGGAGTGTGGTGGAGTCTCCTTCTTTGGAGGTCTTTAAGCAGAGGCTTGACAACCATATGTCAGGAGTGCTCTGATGGTGTTCCTGCTTGGCAGGGGGTTGGACTTGATGGCCCTTGTGGTCTCTTCCAACTCTATGATTCTATGATTCTATGGTAGCCTCTAGGTTAGATTGCTGCAATGTGTTATACATAGGGATGTCTCTGAAGACTGTTAGGAAACTTCAGCTAGTGCATAATTTGGCAGTCAGGTTGGTCACTGGGGAATGATGGTTTGAGCATATTACACCGATCCTGGCCTGACTGCACTGTCAGTTAGTTTCTGTGGCCAATTCAAAGTGCTGCGTTTGACCTATTAAGCCCAATGCATTGTTCAGGATTGCAATACCTCAAGGACGCATAAGCTCAAGGACTCACAGTGCGATGCAGTAGCAAAAAAAGCTAATGCTACTCTAGGCTGCATGGACATATAGTGTCCAGATCAAGGGAAGTAATAGTACTACTCTATTCTGCCTTGGTCAGACCACACCTGGAGTACTGTGTCAAGTTCTGGGCACCACAGTTTAAGAAGGATATTGACAAGCTGGAATGTATGCAGAGGAGGGAAACGAAGATGATAAAGGGTCTGGAAACAATGGTTAAAGGAGCTGGGTATGTTTAGCCTGGAAAAGAGGAGACTGATAAGAAATATGATAGCCAACTTCAAATATCTAAAGGGATTACTACTACTACTATTACTATTATTAACGCAATGTAATGCAAGAGAAGGTACCCATGCTGAAAGATGGCAGCAGGAACACAAGAAGCCCTACCAATGTTGCTGGAGCACATGCCTTGGAAGCAGAGCATTAACCCTTTTAATAAGGGCTCATTTTCTCCAGGGAAGCAGAAATGAACAGATAACTCTCTGCCACCCTATATAAAAAAAGCTCCTGATTAGAGCTTGCTAGAGCAACATTCTAGCTACTCGGTTGCCTGTTCGCTTTGCCTTCATTCCCCAATGTTCTGTCCAGGGTCCTGATATTTAATGTGTTCTCTTAGCGTATGAGAATTGCACAGCATTCCTTCTTGTTGCTGGCCTGCTTACTGACCACTGAACCTACTTAGTGATGGTAGGCTTCAGATGCTATCTGCAGCTACTTTCATATGGCAGTGGCTTTTCAGTTCAGCAGTGGATTGATAATTGCCTGCTGCAAAAGGCTCTGAGAAGTTTCTCCATTTCAAAAGCTCTTTTCTCTCACCCTGTTGCTGCCTAAATTGTGCAGTCTCTTCACCACCATTTTCAGAATGCTTTGTTCATTTTCCATTTAAGTGTCATGTTCATGATGTGCAATGTGGAGCTTTGTGCCAGAAATGGGAGATTTAATAACAGCAACAGGTGTGACATTTGTTATCCTTCAAGCTACCTGTAGTGTGCTTCTCTAGATCCATTGAAGGAGTCTCACAAATGGGGGTTGTCTTAGGGGCATCTAGAAATCGTAATCACTGAAGGGCTGGTAGTAGGGCATAGGATGGCTAGGCATAATTTGTAGGGGTGGGCAAGTTTCCAAAACATTCTTTGGACTGATTTGGAAGTAACCAGAGCTCATTCAGGGAAAATATAATTAACCTGTCAAGCACTCAGACATTCAGCATGTATGACTTGAACCCAGCCTGACCACCATTCTGCACCTGTGTGTTTTCATTGTACACTTTGGGATTTGAAGTATAGGAATTCAGTGCTGAATTGGGGGCACATGGAGTTTTCACAGGGTTGCTACATTAACATTTATTATTATTATTATTTTACAAGTCAAGACATGATTGGATGCGTCCCTGGTGGCCTTATGACAATCTGCATGGGATTGGGGTGTTTCAAGAACTTTCATATTGGCTGGTGGCCACTAGAATTTCCCTGTCTCAAATGGTTCAAGTCCAAATTTTGCAATGCCTTCATTACGGTGTGTTGGGTGTTTCATGTTTTTATCTTGTTCCCTGCTATGCCTTGAGGATACACAGAGACAGATATTGACAGTTCAGCCCAGCAAACCATACAGCGTGCACTCTGGATAATGATGGTGCACACTGAGTGTGTGCGAGATTAGAACACATACATAATACAGATATCCAGATAATGCAGAGATGTACATATGCACTGAACCAAAATGTGTAGCTGTCCAATTCGGAATATATAATTTCTGTACTGCCTTTCTGCCAAAGCACCCAATACACTTTACAATTTAAAATACTGAAACAAACACATTGTATGAAATGTAGTGTGACGCAGTCACCTTGGTCCAATTAGTAGGCAATGCTATGTGCCTGAACTGGGTACCTGACAAACGAAGTAGAGAATGCCTTTTCTAAACAAACAAACAAACAAACAAACAAACAAACAAACACCTTTATTGTTAGTTTGTTACATAAATTTCTAAAAAGTATTTTTATTTAGAACACACAGCTAGTATTACGTTGAACCCATAATAATTTCACAGGGTGATGGAGAAAGCTCCATTTTCTGTCAAGGAAGGGAGATATGCAATCAATTCTAAAAGCTGCACAGAAGAGCTTTTTGACACACATTCAGTGTTCTTTGTAGCAGTCTTTCTGATTATGCTGAGGAGATACTTTTTGCCTTTTCAGTTGTGGAAAGCTGCTGATAGTGGTTGCTTGAACTATTAATATTAAAATCTGATCTCTTAGTTGGTTGAGGAACTCAGCACCAGAGCTGCTGCTAATCAGCTTGATGAACTCTTCATAAGAAGGAGAATTGTGTAGGCTGCCTTGTGATGCTTGTTCCCCTGTTCTTTGTACTACATCTGAACAAGCAGCAACCTTTTGTTGATATAGTTGGGATCACTCAGAAGTTCTACCATTGGTTTCAGTACGTTTAACACAAACATTTCTGCAAGGACTATGTACAAGCAAGGCAGCTAAGCTTTCATCAGGCATTGAGGATTATGTCTAAATTTCACTTGCTGAGTTTCCCAACTAAGTGAGTTCATTCCCGAGCAAAGTTCAGGAGAAACCCTGCACATCCCCACCATTGCCAAGAATTTGGCCATATTAGTTACATGTACCCTTTTTACAAAAGCATGTTTGTTTCATATAATTTACCGTAAAGTCTGGAATGTATGCCAATGTATGATAACAATGCATCACTGGTATCTGTTTCATTAAGCCCTCTGGTCTGGTGGTGCTGTTATTGAATGCCAGGTCAACCCATAGTAAACCATGCTCATCCATGACTTGATTGTGGATGAAGAGGCTGACTTGGCAGGCATTTCTGAGGCTTGAATGGGGATGACCTAACAATGATAGCACTGGGAGACTTCAGCATTATATAGGAGTGGCCGCGGTGCCGCGGCAGGAGGAGGCCCCATTAGCTAAAGTGGTGCTTCAGGTTAAGAACGGACCTCTGGAACGAATTAAGTACGTAACCAGAGGTACCACTGTATAGTGTAAACTGCTCATTGTGTTCTAGCAATACATTTTGTTTAAAAATGAAACAAAGAAACAGCTCCCCAAAGTTCTGATTTTTGCTGCACTCTTTTCTTTTCACATACTTAATCCATCGAGCATCCATGATGGACTTTTCTTTATTACTGAGCTGCAGTGACAATTTTGTATGCTTAAAATGTTTCCTAAAGAGAAAGTGTAGTTTGTTTATCATAAACCCCATTATATTTTGAGAGCCTCCTGCAGTTCCGCACAGATAAGAGCTAATGTAACATTTTTATTGCACATCTCACCCAAGATTGCATTGAAGAAAACAGTGGTGGAGGTGTCGTTTATTAGTCATTCATCTTGCAAACTGCATTTTCCACTATTTTTTAGTGGAAAAGAAAAGTAAACTGCAGTTGTCAAATAACTAAGGTCCATTCTCCTAAACCACCTCTGAATTTTGTGGAATTCTTAGCAGCTGGATTCAGAAATGGGGGTTATGCCACACTCATAACAGGGTCTCCCTTGCAATGTAACAAAAATCATGACATTTGAAATGGATTATTTCCTACAACTTGTGACCTTTCCAAACAGTTTTGGCTTAAAGATTTCCAACATACAGGAAGAAATGGAGAGGTTCGTGCTGTAAATATCTGTAAACCTCTCTGATAACCTGATTACTTGTTTGACACAGTCAATTTCCATGAAGGTAATTCACAGTTTATCCTCATGGTAAAGAAAGCCCACTAACCTGACTTAATTACAGACAACCTTTCTTCACTATTACTATCCCATTTACTCCTAAATACCTGACAATTAGCATCTTTGTTATTTATTTGGTCACTTAGCAAGAAACAAATGGCAGCCAGGAGTCCATGATTAACAAGGGCATCTTGTTCTGTATTTCAGCTTACGCTCATTCTGATTGTGAGTGCAAATTACTGAGAAGAAGGGTGGTGACAGGTGGGAGCAACAGCAAGGAGATTGCAGTGATCTAACAATGCAATCCAAACCCATTAAAATGAATGAGACTTTGGTCATGGGAGGTTGACGGTGCTTTAACCATAGACGAAATGATACATAAAGAAAAATGCAGATCCTAGGGATGAATAAGGAGAAGATGCTGAAACTGGTCCAGGGTTGGGTCGGGGGAGGAAGATGACCCCTAGACAGAGTAGCAGAGCAGACAGACAAGAATAGGATGCTTCTGGGCCAACTTGGTGGGATGGTTATCAGCAGCACTGTCTCACGGTGGCTCCATTCTTCCCTGCTGGCTCCTGTCCAGAGAGTAGCATTGGAAAAGTGCTCTTCAGCCCCCTGGTGTTCAACATATGAGGTCCCACTGGACATTATTTTGTCCACAAAGTATTCTGAATCTATATGAAGCCATTGGGACCAGTCACTATGAATTTTGCAGCAAGATGCGTCGGTATGCCGATGATGTCCAGCTCTGTTTTTTCCTTTTTTATATAAATATTTAAATATTTTTTATTCATTTTTATCTTTAGCAATTATCATCACAGATAAATCATAATCATGTATACATAGGATTCTCTGAATCCTCGGACTTCCCTCCATCCCTCTATGGTTTCCATAGTTATTCTTTCCCAACTGCATCTTATAATGTTATCCATATTTTCTTAATACAGTGGTACCTCGGGTTAAGTACTTAATTCGTTCCGGAGGTCTGTTCTTAACCTGAAACTGTTCTTAACCTGAAGCACCACTTTAGCTAATGGGGCCTCCTGCTGCCGCTGCGCCGCCAGAGCACGATTTCTGTTCTTACCCTGAAGCAAAGTTCTTAACCTGAAGCACTACTTCTGGGTTAGCTGAGTCTGTAACCTGAAGCGTCTGTAACCTGAAGCGTATGTAACCCGAGGTACCACTGTACTCAGTTCTCACCATAGTTCTCACTACATTGCAAGTGTCTTTTAGAATCCTGCCAGTGTTTTTAATTTTTTACAATGTTCTTTTAAATAACTTATAAATTATCCCCATTCTTTATCAAATTAATTATCTTCTTTATCTCTGATCTTCCCGGTCATTTTTGCCATTTCAGCATAGTCCATCATCTTTACCAGCCATTCTTCTTTTGTAGGTAGTTTATCTTCCTTTCATCTTTGGGCAAGAGGCCCAGCTCTGTTTTTCCATTACTTCTGAGTCAGGAGTAGCAGTGCTAATCAACTTGGGAAGGTAGACCATCTAGGAGAAGGAAAACTCTGATCCTAAACCTCTGCTGCCTTGCGGCTATACTCATTTGTGAGAAACCCTTAAGGAGAAGCCCCACAGAAAAATCCATACCCACTGCTTTGTGGGACATCTTCAGGAGAAGGAAAAGGCTAAGGAGTAAACCCTGCACAAATCCAGAGTGAAGTCCTTAACACAGTTGGATGGCTCCCTGTACTCCTCCATCTGGGCTAGCAGAATCTGGAAAAGCTTTGAGTATCATAGAAGCATTTTATATTTGAAAATGCTGGTCCTTTAACACTCTGGGCAATGTGGGAGGGCAGTATGATTTGCAGTCACTACACACTTAGAAAAGCTCGGTTTGTATGCAGCCTCCTCAAGTGGAGGCCTCTTGGAGAGAGGGCAGGGATGGTTGATGTAGCAGTTCTTCCAGACTTCTTCCAGCTGAAGTATCTGAAGTTCCAGCCTCCAGGTTCAACTGCAGATAATGTTTCTTCCTTGGCCCCCAGTGTGTCTCAGGTATGTTTTGGTGGTATAGCACTTTCCAATATAGATCCCTTTGTCTTGTGTTCACTATCAACGCTGGAGAGCTCAGTTGGCTAGAGCGTGGTGCTGACCATGGCAAGGTTGCAGGTTTGATCCTGGACAACTGCATATTTCTGCATTGCAGGGGATGATCCTCAGGGTCTCTTCCAACTCTACAATTCTGTGATTCTATCAGAGGAATCCATGAAGTCCATGGGTGCCTGGGAGGCAATAAATAGTATGTTACATAAACTAGTAAAACAGTATATAAGAGGCTTTCCTGCAGATGTCTCATTACAGATGATTTCATCCTTTCTGTCCAAGAAAACAAGTGCAGAAAGTGAGATGGTGAATTATGCTGCAAAAGTTCATAACTATATTCATTGAGCTATGTCAGTAGTGTAGTTGGAGAACAGCCTTTACCAAAGGTGTCATAGGCTTTGAAGACACTCAAACTCAGGACGGAAGGGAGAAACATGCTAAGAGGAAGGCACGCTTGGCAAATCCACACTGTGACCAACTCCTGTCCGGAAACCAATGTCCCCACTGTGGAAGGACGCGTGGATCCAGAATTGGCCTCCACAGTCACTTACGGACTCATTGTTAAAACCATGTTTATGGAAGACAGTCTTACTCGGATACAAGTGATCGCCAAAGAAATATCGTTCCTGTCCTGCTTGAAAGTGTGTGTGTGTGTGGTGAGGAGGAAGGTTGTTGCACCAAGATTGGAACATGAAAAGCCAAATGATGTGCTGAATGTGCTTAACAGGTTACAGTGTCTCACATTTCGCGGCAGATACTGCATTACAGCAATCAGTAGCAGTAAACGTGGCTCCCTCCAGATCTTCTGGGACTACAGTTCCCATCATCCTTGAACACTGGGCATGTTGACTGGGACGGAAAGAAGTTGGAGTCATCAACATTTGGAGGGCACCACTGTCCTTGCAATATATTTTGGGATTTTCCCTCACATCTCTGAAAAATGGAAGCGGACGTTGGGTAGGCATTTCAGTGTCAGTGAATTATGCTATAAATCGGCATACCAAGTTTCTCTGTGATCTCACAGTTATCAAGTCAGATATCAATCTGCAGTGGGTTTTTGTTTTTTTCTGCCCTCCTGCTCCCTTCCATGGGTTTCAGTCTGAGGTTCAAACCAGTGTGGTGTCCCAGTTGTCCTTCCAAAATTTCAAACTTCAGCTATCGTATTATTATGTATTTCTCTCCCACCCACACTTGAAAATAGCTGAGTTTGTATTTGGACTATTGACATCAAATTGTGTCCTGACCATGTATACCAAATTCATTCCAGCATCACACTATTCGACATAGATGTTGGGTTACACACAAGCAAATTATGCCAAGGGCTTCACTTAGCCTTAACCAGTAGACTGAAGGATTAAATGAACTACCAAACGGCACCTGTCTGCCAGTCCTTGTTCTGTTCATATGAACTTTTAAAGAGAAAATAGTTGCCTGGCATCTTAAAGAACAAATAAGCCCCAAGGCTCTTAAATATAAGAGACATGTGCATACAAGCCTTTTTCCAGTGTACAGATGACAGTGAATTGAAAGGAATGGGTAATGGCTTGATCAAGGCCACATTGTGAAATGAGGATTAACATTCATGCTTGCCCTTAGCTATTGTGAGACCAAACTGCTCCAGTTGCATTTCTCCATTCCAATCTTTTAAAATTTTAATAGAAAGAAAGAAAGAAAGAAAGAAAGAAAGAAAGAAAGAAAGAAAGAAAGAAAGAAAGAAAGAAAGGGGGAAAAACACTTCCTTTTGTCTGGACTCCAGAAGGCTGGGAAAACAAAAGCAATAATCTATTTTTGATTGAGGACATCATTACTGGACTCATTCAAATAATTCATCACTACCTGCCACTTAGTTAAATGGCAACAGAACAGATGTGAAAAATGCAAGGACAATTTTTACATCCTTTATATGCAGTATGTACTATGACAGATTATTCTCAGAACTGCTTCAACAGTCTTTTGTTGCTTGTCAAATGTATTGGCAATCCCAGCTCCAAAGAAAAAACAGTCTTCTTCACTATCCCCACTAAGGATAGTGAGGGCATTAAAGTCCAAAATGGGGGAGCTGAGTACCAGATTCTAATTACCTGCTCTGTAAAGATCCCCCCACCCCATATCTACTAGTGCCTTCCAGATGTTTTAGACTACAACTCACACCAGCCCCAGCCAGCATGGCCAGTAGTCTGCGATGATGGGATTTGTAGTCCAACAATATCTGGAAGGCACCAGGCTGGGGGAGTCTTCTTTGGATTTTCTGGCATCTGCCCCAGCACAACACAGGTTCAGCTCATCAAGCTGAGGATTGGCCACTCCCTCGCATTTCCCTTTCTCACTTTTTGGAAGCAGGCCAGTGCGCTGTCCTCGGGCGTTAACACTACAAAGCATGTGTAAGTTATGCCTACATACATAATGCTGCCAAATCAATCAGATGAAGTGCTATGATGGCATGGAATGTTCACAAACATTCCAGCAACTCAAGGAGTAAACTGCTAGAATGTTGTATACAAGTCTCTCTGGGTTTAATGGGTCTCAGTCCCAAGTAAACAGGACTGCAGCCTTAGTCACATCCTATAACACACCATATCACCATCGCCACCATCATAATTTTATTTGTATGCCACCTTTACATAGTTAAAACCATACTCAGGGCTGCTTACAAAGTGAAATATGAGCACAGAACACAACTGTGAAGTAACATACAGTATATTACACTGAATTTATAACAATGGCATGACTCCCAAGTGGTTTCCTGGCCTGAAAGATTGTTGGTGCTGACCTTCAAAGCCTTAAATCTGGGGTGGCCCACATGGTGCCCTCCAGTTTTCCTGAACTGCAGCTTTCAATACCTCTGACCACTGGCCATGCTGGCTGGAGCTGATGGGAGTTGGAGCCCAGCCAACATCAGGATGGCACCATGTTGGTTCCCATTGCTGTAAATGGTCCCGTCTTGTATTAATCTACCTATAGATTAAGATATGCCTTCTCTGTGTGAATTGCAATGGGTGGTAACACAGACACAGGGCAATTGTGGAACTCCCTTGGAAGGTGGAACTAATTGGAGGGTGAAATGGCAGGGTGAAAAGAGGACACAGTGAGAAAGGCAGGATTGGGAAGTGTCAAAGCTCAGTGGTAAAGCATGCAGAAGTCCCAAGTTCCAGCCCCGGCATATTCAGGTAGAGTTGGGAATGTCCCTTTTCTGAAACTTTGAAGAACCTCTTACCATTCAGTGAAGACAATGCTGAGATAGATGTACCAATGGTCTGATCCAGTATAAGGCACCTTACAGAGTCCCCACCCCTGCTCCACAATATCGGTTTTTGGCCGCATTATGATTGAGGCCATAACTGAGATGCTACTCACAAAGAAATATTGCAAAAGTACATATCCCAAGTCCACTTTTTTGCACTTAGTATCTTTATAACTGGTCTTATCCATCCAAACCAGCCCAAAGCAATAGAACATAGAATTATGGTTACTCTAAGTCACTAACGGTGGGTGCACTGCCATAAATGTGTTTGTGTGTGAGAGCAAGAGAAAGAGAGAATGCCAATTTTGTTTGCTAGCAGCATAGTGTGTTCAAAGCACTATACAAACACTGCCACTGTTGTTATCATTTGCCAATACATTTCAATGGGGCTTGTGCATTATTATTATTATTATTAGTAGTAGTAGTAGTAGTAGTAACAGTAATATTGATAATGATGGGATTACTTCACTGTCTATGGAAATGGTGCATTGCAGATTCTTATCCAAAGGCCTTTAAGTCTAAAAACAGACATAAGGGAGACAACAGAAGAAGGGAAGGAGAAAGAAAATGCAATTATACATGATCTGAATAGATAATGTGCAGCTGTGCTTGGTGAATATATGAATACTTACTGATATTAGAGCCACAGCAGTAATGAGGTTCAAAATTCCACCTATGAGAAAATCACTATTTCTCAGTCTACCTTCCTCAAGGGATTGTTGTGAGGGACTCCCATATATGACACCCTGAGCTGCCTGGTGATTTGTGTATTCATTACGGTAGAAAGATTCCCATCTCCCAGAAGGACTCCAGAAGAGTAAGATATAGCACAAGATAAACCAGTGAGCTCAGTTGGTTAGAGCATGGTACTGATAACAGCAAGGCTGCGGGTTCAATGCATTGCAGGGTTTGATGCATTAAGTGATCCTTGAGGTCCCTAGGACTCTATGATTCTATAAAGATTCTTACGTCCCAAGAACTGTGTCTTAACTGAGGAAAGGAAGGGAAAGGAAATAAAGAACGCGAAATTCCATGGTAAATGATACACACCTAGTGCTAATATTGACAGACTCTTCTTCCCCACCTACCCACTTTCTTTCACCCTCTTTTCGTTATTTTGTGGCTAATGTGCATCCGTTTGTGAGTGGCTGAAGCTGTGATCATGTATTTAGGATTACTGCTGCACTCTAATACAGAAAGCTAAAATGAAATTTGTTAGCAATCAGAGAGTACCTAAGTTTCTAGTGATGTGAGATGCAAGCATCCAGACTGCTGGGATGTTGCATACCATATGACTCGAGGCTGGCAAACAGCCATCAGTCCCATATTTTCTTGTAGTCTACCAAAGTGGTGCTTGTTTTTCTGGGAGAGGTTCTGCTGCAATTCTAATACTATTAGATCAAGTCCGGAAGTACAAACCGCAACTACATGTCTCATCTATTCTCCCCCTTAACTATTCTCCCAACTTAGCTGTGCCCTGACATCATGGTGTTCTCTCCACCATCGAAAAATAATGTACATTTCCCTATCTTTGCCCTCAGCACTATGATGTAAGGACATGATATATGTTTTACTGGATGCTAGCTAGTCCAACAACATCCGGGGGACCCAGTATTGGAAAAAAGACTGGTTTAAACAAACAAACAATTGACAAAAGGGTTCCTCGAGTACAAGAGGTTATTAACATATAGCCTATGATTTTATTCTGGTTAGTACATTATGGGTATTATATGCATGTAAGCATTCAGCATAGTTTTAAAGCCATAGGGTTGAGTACTAAAGTGAGTCAACTACTTCTGCTTTTGGAGTGCTAGTCAAACTCCCACAGAGAACTTTTGTATATTTCCCAAAGGAGTGGGTGGAATAAAATGCCTGTTTCACAGAATAGCAGAAGTATATTATGTTCTTGTTTTCATCTGTATGGTGGGGGGAATAGCTTATCAAGAATGGAGGAAAAGGGGCATTGTTTGGATCATATTATAGCATTTTAATGATACCATATCTGGCATGAAAGAGGGCAATACCACTCACACTTTGAATTTAATTGGTGTTCTGGGGCTTCATGCAAGTCTGCCAGGTTCTAGTAGGCTGGAGCGTAGATGGCTTTTGCAGGACTGGGGTTGTGGGGAAAGCAGAACCAGGTTTGAACCAGAAGGCAAGATAAAAGAGGAATAATTGGCAGGAGGGAGAGCAACTGGGTTGAGAAGCTGGATGGGGAAACAGACTGATAGGAGCTCCTCAGGGCCAGCCACCAGACTTTGTAGGTAACCATATAGGATACTGAACTTACAAAAACCTAGTGGCAGAAAAGCTTTGCAGGAGAACATGTCTATAGCACTGTGGAAGAGATCAAATTATTCTTTTCTGAACTTTTGATACTTGGGTTGCAGACTAAATTATTCTTGTTCAGCTCCTGAAATAGTGGGTGGACATCCCAGCAGGGAGACAGCTCAGTTGATATGACCTCCTGATGGTTTGTCCTCCTCTTTGCCCAATCGCTATGGTACCATACTTACTGGGTAATGGTGATGCCTCTGTAATTCCTTAACATGTACCAGTTGCAGGGACAAGCTTCATCAGGAAATTCTGGCATATCTTGCTGTCCTTTTCCCTCTGATCTCTATATGGTGACTTCCATGTTTATCAGTGACTTTCCTGCCCTTTTGCAGTGTTGCACTTAATATTTATAGCTTACCCTTACGCATCTTTTTCTTAAAAAAATATATCCCACTGTCTCCTGATTTTAATTAATCAGCATTTCATTTTGAAGAGAAGCATAACCTGAGGATGCAGGTGCTCTTAATTCAAGATATTACAAAGCTGCAGCAGACCAACAGTTTTACTGTTGTTAATGTCTTGTTAATACCTTAGAAACCACCCCTTTGCTTGCTTGAAATTGGAATCAGTGGTTCTTTTCCAGGACCTTTGCAAGATATTTGGTTTTATTGCAGCTTGCTGCAGACCTCTTGATGTGCTAACAACATACAAAAAGCACCCACCATTTTTAAATGGATGAGTAGAAATTATTTAACGTCATCATCAACAAAGAGGGCACCTCTTAATGTACTTGTGTTTCTTGAGAGCATCAATTTCTATCAGAATCTCTCTCTCTCTCTCTCTCTCTCTCTCTCTGTGTGTGTGTGTGTGTGTATGGTGGAAAACCATGTCTGCGGGTGAATCTGCAATAATTTATAGCCTTCAATTTGTTACTGCTGCTGTGAGAGATAAATGCATCCAATCTTAAAGCCTTGGGGAAATCTGCAGGTCTGCCAGAAGACACTGAATGAATAACAGAAAATTGCCCATTGTGTATGTATTTCATCTAAACAAGAAGCAATATGGAAATATATTTATATTCCTTCTCCATCCCTCTCTGTGCGGCTGATGGCCATTTTTCATAATATGGCCGTTGCATGAAGGCTGCTCGAAACTACTTTCTTGGTTGCTCCTCCATTTGGTAAGATGGTCATATTGCCTTGGCTTGTTGGTCTCCGTGACATGGTTGTCTTTGTTCTGCTACAAGTTGCCACCAGAAGCATTTGATTACAAACCACAAGGTGGGGAGTTGACTGAACGAAGCAGCTGCTAGACATGGGTGGTTTAAAAAGCTCCCCCGGGGCTCCCATATCATGAGAAGCAAGAGTTAATTCATTTAAACCCACATGCCTTGGATTAATTGAATGGTGAGTTGGACTGTAAGTGCAGACTCTTACAAGTAGTTAAGATGCTGTCCCAAAACTTATTCCTTTCAACTGGCCCCTCTGAAGTCATTTGGACTAATGGAGAAATATCAGATTTGTAAGTCACTGACAGTTGAACTCATTCATTCTAGTGCCTTTTATACATTTTATACACATGTTTAAAAAGGAGAAATAAACACTGGTCTCATGTTTTAAAGCCTAATTTTCAATCCATCTGGTTTCCCTACCACCTCAAAAAGTATATTCCTGCATTGCAGGAAGTTGGGCTAGATGATCTTCAGGGTCCCTTCCAGCTCTACAATTCTATGATTCTACATCCTAAAAATGGAGAAGGTACAGAAAAGAACACCTAAAGTGGGTCAAGTGGGGTTACCATTCATATGATGTTTAGTTTAGAGTTTAGAGACATAAGAAGACACATGCAACAATATTCGCAACTCAGCTTAATCAAATAAAACTGATTTGGCAGTAGGTTGAATTACTGACAGGAGGAAGTTTGTATTCACACAACGCATAATCAACTTATGGGATCCCTGACATATGATTTAGTGGTGATTGTTAGCTTAAAGGTAAAGGGACCCCTGACTATTAGGTCCAGTCGTGGCCGACTCTGGGGTTGCAGCGCTCATCTCGCTTTATTGGCCGAGGGAGCCAGCGTACAGCTTCCGGGTCATGTGGCCAGCATGACTAAGCCACTTCTGGCGAACCAGAGCAGCATATGGAAATGCTGTTTACCTTCCCACTGGAGTGGTACCTATTTATCTACTTGCACTTTTATGTGCTTTCGAACTGCTAGGTTGGCAGGAGCAGGGACCGAGCAACAAGAGCTCACCCCGTTGCAGGGATTCAAACCGCCGACCTTCTGATTGGCAAGTCCTAGGCTCTGTGGTTTAACCCACAGCGCCACCTGCATCCCCATTGTTAGCTTAGATGGCTTTAAAAATAAGTTTGACATGGAAGGTTGATCTATCAACACTAGCCATAAGAGCCAAATTGAACTGCTAAGTTTGACTGCAATATACCTCTGAATGCCGGGGCAAACAATGTCTTGCTTGTGGGTTTCCTGGAGGCTTCTGGCTGACCGCAGTTGGATGTAGAAGATAGGTGCCAAGTCTGTTTCGAATTAAAACGTTTGGCTGTCGATATAGCACAGGTCAAAGCTCTTGTGGATTTTATGCCATTTGGAATTCTTTGGGAGTTGTTCTCTGAAATGACAGCAGTAACCCCTAATTGTTGTAAGTCCCCTGGTTACACCAGTTCCAGATCCTAGAATTCTTCCTAGCAACAAAGGACAACACATCCAAGAGCAGTGAAAGCAGAAAAAAGCACCATTTGCCAGGTACAGTCATATCAGAACAGCTCATTTCCTGTATGTTTCTGGACCCAATTCACTAGTGTTTAAAGCCCTAAGTGACATGGGCCCCAAATATCTGAAAAGGCCACCTTTTAGGTGTTACAACCATTAGAGCAGACCTTCTTGGTAGTTCCACCGCTCTCAGAAGCTTTGGTTTGTGGTGACCTGGGAGAAGTCATTCTCTGTGGCAGCCCGTAAGTTGTGGAATTCTCTCCCCAAAGAGATATATAGATTTCACCATATGCTGGAGACGCATCTCTTTACCTTGGCCTAAAGATTTGTTTTAAATTCTTGTGACCTGCTCTGGGACCTTAGGGAGATGGGCAAATGATAAACAAATAACAATGAAAACTTGGGGAATAGCTATGCCAGTTCTCATTCTCTAGATAGTCTCTAGATAACACACTTGACCCATCACAGATCGAGATGAACATTCCATTTCATTCTTTCTTTCTAGAGCTTATTTAGCATTCTGCTTCCCTTGTTAGCATAAGAACAGTGTGTTGTTATGCAGTCAGTGTTCAGCCTCAGCCAGAACTGCCTGGTAAAGTCCAGAGAACATAGCAAGGAACAAATACGCCAAAGCAAGAATGTTTTAAGTTAAAGCTGGTTTTTAGATCGTATCATCCACTGTGTCTGTCTATGCTTGCTGTTTTTTTATTGTTTTGTTGTTATTCTGGTATTGTTTCTCTTTCTCTCTCTCTCTCTCTCTCTGGTTTTAAAATGTTCTAAGTACCGTATTTTTCGCTCTATAAGATGCACCAGACCACAAGAGGAGGAAAACAATAAAAAAAATATTCTGAATCTCAGAAGCCAGAACAGCAAGAGGGATCCCTGCGTAGTGAAAGCAGCGATCCCTCTTGTTGTTCTGGCTTCTGGGGTAGCTGCACAGCCTGCATTCGCTCCATAAGACGCACACACATTTCCCCTTACTTCTTAGGAGGGAAAAAGTGAGTCTTATAGAGCAAAAATTACGGTACTTTGGACGCAGTGGAAAGGCAGAATATACATTTTCTGAAATAGGTAAATTTGACCGAAGGTCATGTATATTCCGGCATATTTAAATCATATTTATCATCTAATATAGCATTCACATAACTGCATAGGTGACCCTTCCAATATCAGCCAAAATGCACTTAGATCACTCTAAGTTTGTTTGCAATTCACTTACAACTTTTTAATAATAAGATTGCTAATTAAAATAATATAAATATTAGAAAACTGGCATTACAGGGAAGGCCAGAATATAGACCACAATCCACTGCGGGATGATTGGCCGTTTTTTTGTTTTGTTTTGGTAGTACATATATTGCTTGCTGTTAGTTATTGCTGGGGTTCTTGCAAATAATATTGGACTAAGTAGACCTTTGGTACAAAAAGACAGTTCTTATGTAAGCATTTTTACTCAGGAGGGTCAGCTAACATAGATTATTTAGGGCTTACTTGTTAAGAGATCCAAAGTATGCACTGTTGCATATTAATTGAATATGCATTGGTAGACTGTGGGGATTCTATGAGGAAAAAGTAGGCTATGCAAATTTGAAGTCAAGCCACTTCTGATGTAGCATATAACTTACTAGATTGTGTCATTGTTCTGTTCTGAATTATGGCCTCAGCAGTAGGAGGGCTCCATTCTAAGGAGGGCTTCAAGACAAAGGTTCTGATTCCAACAAATCAGAGCAAGAGTTCAGGATCCAAATATCAGCCTGGACAGTTCCATCTGTTGCTCAGGGTAGAGGACTCATAAGAACATGCCTTTCTGAGATCCTTGGAAGATGGGTGGGGAATACAAATGTGAAAGCAGAGACATTGGTTGTTTTTCCTATAACTTTGTGCTGCTGTGATACCCAGCTTAAATACATCTGTGAGCATATTCATTAAAATTATAATAACAAACAAGTAATACTCTAGCAGAACTTTAGTATACAGTAATGAATATGAAAGCTGGATTTCAGCTGGCCTTGAAACAAAACCTGGGGTGGCTTGCTCCTGTACCTTTGCTAGAGGTTTGATAGAAATCAGCAGATGGAGCTTTTTATGGACTGCAGGTAAGTATAACTACCTGCTCATTGCTGTGGATCAAGCTGCAGCTAAAGGGACAGCTACAGGGAACAGTTTGAAAGTTGGCAATCTAGTTTCTGGCCATGCATTTTATCACACTGTGTTTCTGTGCAATCCATGGGGCTTGGATATGATACAGCTTGATGGATTGTGCCCAGTGGGTTACCATTAGTATAAGAGAAATACAATGTGCATTCAACAATTATTATGACAAATGGGTGTTTTGTACTTTAGAGTGGAGATTTCTCATTTACCATCATGGCAAAGCTTCATTTTCGCTGTCAGCCTTGTGCATTTTAACCAGTGAAATAAGTTATTAATAAGCTAGATGTTTGTGCTTGTATCATTTATCAGAATATGCAAGGGAAAGGAAATCCATTTTTCCTTACCCCATGCATTTAAATCTCTGTTAATGGCTTATCAGACTTGGATCTCTGTTAATGACTTTGTTAATAAAAGAGATGATTATTAGCTGTATGGCATGCATTTTTCCAACAGCAGAGAATATATGTCACCCAAAAACTATCAATAAACACACATTAACTGCTGTTCCTGCTCCTCCTTTAGATGGACTTAATGATGGAGTTTGTAACACCCAAATCATTTGCTTAAGCACATATGTGAGAACTCTGTTTTGTGTGGTGACTTTTTTGAGCATTTCCAGAAACAATGGACCTTGCTTTGTTCTCTCTCATACACAGTTCACACTATAATGCATAAGGAAGTTGGACTGTGACCTATGTTTGTGTTTGAATCCTTTGGCTTTACAGCAGGCTTCCCCGACCTGCTCCTCTCCAGATGTTTTGGACTACAACTGCTATCAGCCTGAGCCAGTTTGGCCAATGGTCTGGGATTATGGGAACTGTGGTCCCAAACATTTGAAGGGCAATGGGTTGGGGAAAGTCTGGTTTGGACAACAGGGTGCATTATAAGGAAGAAGAGAGAAATAATGCTTGATGCATGATGGAAGTGGTTAGGACATACATCCCTGAAAGCATTTTCAGTTTCTGGAATGTGTTTCCAGGGTGTAGTGAATATGTACTTAAACCTGCATATATATTATTTTTAAAGAAACCTGTTTAAATAGCAAGCTGAATCAGGAAATGTTACTATTTTCTAATGGGCATTATCCTTCTCCTCTGCCCCCTGCAACTGAAAATTGGCAGATACAACCCATATGCTTTCTTCACTGGATTCATGTTTACAGAATTGGAAAGTACCTAATCTTAGGACTCTTTGTTTCCCCCCAACCCCAGATGTGTGAAATAATATTCTAAGCAATGTGTAGTTACATATATAATGCCTATGAATAGTTTATATTATATGTGTATAGCTCATATTTTGTATATACTGAATGCACTCAACTATTTGGCTTGCGCACCTTAGAAGTTCACAAGCATGACTTCTAAGTTACTTTGCCCCATAGCTCCTTGCCTTGCACAGCTTCAACCAGAACTGCTGGCTTTGTCAGCAGAGCTTATAATTTTATTGAATCAACTAGCGAGCACTAAGCTAACTGTATGCATGCATAGGGCTTGTAGACGTACCTGTTCATGTTTGAAAGTGCTTGTATGTGTGTGTGTGGACTTGATCAAATTCAAATGTTGTTTCTTAGTTACATGGAGATCTTTTTAAAAACTGAATGGATACCCTTGTTCTTGTTGAAGGTCATCTGTGATTTAACTGTGCTACAAGGGAAAGAGTTTCAAGCTGCAGGGTTCCATTGAACCGGCTGTCTAAAATTTTAATAGGTTTTTGTAACATTTTCCTGCTGGGCAAATGCAGTCCACAGACACCACTGAACTGTATGGGGCAGGTTTGGGAAACATTTGGCCGTCCAGATGTTGCTTTGCTACAACTCACACTGTCCCTGTCCATTGGCCATTCTCGCTAGGGCTGATGGGATCTTTAGTCCAGTGACAAGATGAGAGGGCCAAATATCCCCCACATCTCGTATGAAGTATAGAGTTTAGGAACCACTGAACTGTATGTAGTGTTGTATTCAGCATGCTTGGTTTGCAGCCCTCAGAATTAATTTGTTAAAATTCTATCATAGCCTTTCTCCAAGGATTTTTCACTCTCACAACGAACCCATGAGGTATAAGGTTGAGAGATAGCGATTTGTCCAAGGAAGAGATTTAAACCTGGTTTTCCACATCACAGCCTAGGACTCTAGCCCAGGTCTACACACTTTGTAACAGATACACATATGCTCAGGTCAAATACTGTACCATGTGCTGTGGTTTGTCAGGTACACAACCTGTTGTTTTCACCCCTCGAAGTCCATCACAGACAGCTAAAACAGGAGATTTATTTTGCCCCCGGTGAGCCTCCATACATAGTTATTTCACTACTGTACTTTCACTTTAGTAGGTCATCAGTTGTGCAAACCTGCTCTCGGAACATGGTATCACTTCTGCTGCCTTGCACACTTCTTAGCATTTGGCTCAGGTCCAAAGACCCGCACTGTCAAGGATCATATAATATGGGCAGACAGTTGTGAACAAAGAAGGAAGTGAGAGTAAATAAGACAAAGTGGGGGAAAGCAGAGACAGTCTTTTGAATGTGTGCACATGCACACAAATATACTTGGAAATGTACACTGTTGACTGACTGTCTGATAGCACAGGAATGGCACATGATTTAAAGAAATGCACAGTGCCTTCTGAAGGGCATGCATTGTACAGATGTTCATGTGGGATTTCTTCTTTCAGTTAAGAAAAAAACATTGTGTTCACGCTGCCTCAAGATAAGTTTAAGGATTCCTGCAAGGATGGGTTGCTGTTGTTCTCTTGCCCTTGCGAGAGAGAGAGAGAGAGAGAGAGAGAGAGAGAGAGAGAGAGAGGGAGAGAAAATCTGCTCAAGGGATTTCTGCATTTTCAAAGCAGTTGTGAAAAAACCAAGAGCTAAATAAAATAAGCTCAGAATTCAGGTCTATGTGGGGCAGGGGGAAATTCTGATTCAGAAGTGCAACTGTGAAAATGAAGCCTGTGAAATATTGAAGACACATGTTTAGGCAGGTGGCTTCCAGCAACCTGTTTAGTACTGGGAACCTTCCACTAAAGGGATTGTTTTCATGGCCTAGCCTGGGTGGCACCAGGGCCATGACTTGCTGTACCAGGAACCAAGTGTGAAGTGCATGTTTAGCAACCGGGTTCCCTGCAGTTGGAGTGCCTGGAATGCGGCAAGCAAGTGATGTTGCCCTTGTTAACCAATGAAGACTTGCTAGCCTTTATACCAACCCAGAGCCAGCAATCTGCCTGCTAAGCAAAAGTGAAATTAGGCACAGATTTCCTTGTAGAAGCTATAGGCATTTCAAGGATTTATAAGCAAAATGTTTCTTCCCTTGAACGTCTTGCTGGGGGCATAATGATCTACCAAACTTTCCCATGTGATGTCTTCTACGTGTCATGTTTTCCACATAGGAGAGCTTTCGTATCATAACAGAGCACCACGTGAAGTGGTTTCTGGTATGGGCACTGGGTTCTAGATGAGATCGCACTGGGATATTTCTGACTATATTTAATGCTATTTCAGTGGGGCTTACGCAGGAGAACTCCACTGTGTGTGTATGTGCTGGTGGGGAGGGGAGCCCATAGATTCTGTTTTTGTGCAAGGAGTGTGCTTTGAAGTAACTTGGGAAGTACTGAGATTACACTGCTGTTATTCATTCAGGGATATATGACTTGTGACTGCCTTTTCCAGTGTGCCCAATTTTAATTGACGTTTAAAGCTCTTCTGAGAAAGGGCTCCCGAAATACCAGTACTTGCCTCTTGTGAATGGTCCTAACATTTACATAGAGTGACCACCTTTTTATAGAGTACAGCCATAGAGCACAACATTACTCGTGCTATTCACTCGTAAACACCATACAGTATTTCAGTCATTGAGTGCAACTCCATTGACACAGCCTCACATAATATTTTTGCTGCTAGGCTATACCACTTCAGAATGTGGAATGTTTGAATATTTCACCCATATAAAACTCATTCAAAACTAATATGATGGAGGGAAATGTTTTAGCACTCATGATGCAAACTTTTAAAAATTGGGTTGGGTATTCAAACATGAAATAACCACTCCTACAACCATCAGTGTGAAATGGCACAACCTTGTAAAAGCTGCAGTGTATGATATTGGATAATGCGCTTCTGCACTAAGTTGTGGGATTCTGGAGATGTACAGATGAGGTGGTCAAGCAAATAACATTATCTGTGGCTTGTTGGAGTTAGTGCTGATTCTTTTCAAGCTGCAGAAAGGTCATTCATCTGCTAAGGAGCAAGGAAAGCTTGAGCACCCTCTAACTTACCTTCCAGTTGGTTCAATACATTGCACATTGATACCTGCGGAAAGTAAAATGCTTTCAGATTTGGCAGACCCTGTGCTGGGAAGCCACCTTGAAATTTATTTGTTTTAACAATTGGAGCTGTTCCTCAATTGCTTAGTAAGGTGGACGTTTTAAGAATGGGTGTGTGCTGATACCTAATCAATGCCTTGTGGTTTTTTCCTGGATTTTCAAAATGCCGTAAAAAACAACAACAAGGTCTGCTTTTGTGCTATGTACAGTGTATTTTTACATCAGTATAAACTTTACAGCCTATGTCTTCACTGCTGAAATAACCCACCTCTTTCATATCAACTCTTACCTAGGAGCCGCTCTGCAGACTCATTGATGTAGGTTCCCCGTCCCCCTGCATGGCAGCCAAAACCAAGCTGTTGGTTTCACTGCATGATGCAACCTCATATGTTGGGGGTCTTCTAAGACCAATGCAAAACTTTGTCCGCATAGTGCTTGGTGCATGCCAACATGCTTATTCTAACAGCCAGTACACTGAATGCGATCTAAGCATTAAGTGCATGAACCCAATTTGAGACCATGGATCTGTGATAACTTGAGTTTAAATTATGGCTATGATGTTTCATATTTTGATGGGACTAATGAGGCAGTCTGTCTTTCAAGCTAGACCCCTCGTTGGCCCCGCTCTCACTTGATGACTTCCTATTACTGTTGGCTAGATAGTGAATGAGATAAGCAACTATTTTAGATTCCGCAGGGGGAGCAGGTGGAAGAGGAAGCATAGAAATCTTGACTCACACTAGCCCTATCTCTTCTGTACTTCATGTCTTTATATTAATCCAAATTTCATTTGCTTTGTTAGAGCCCCTTCCTAAACATCTCTGTTGCACTGAAAGTGAGATGGCTTAAAGGGAAGTAAATACACAGCTTTGGGATGGAGTCCTGTCTTTCTCTTTTGTTCCTCTGTAAAAAGCACTGTGTTCATTGCTGGCACTATAATAAGTAAACATATGTAACATGATAAAGGTCAAATATTTCTGCCAGTTGCCAGACCTGTTATAGGCACCATGCATTCAGCTGCTGGAACTGGGAGGAGGCAATGTATGCTGTTTGGAGGTACAATGATACGAAAAGGAGAAAACAGGGAAAGAGACAGTATTGAGGTCTTTGGAATGAGAAGCAATATAGGTCCTGAAGCAAGAGAGTAGAAGCTGAGAAGTATGTAGGATCAAGTTCCATCAGAAACATGCTGAGTCCCTGAAAAAAGATGGCTTTGCCATTGGTTTACTGGCCCTGCTCTTGTACAAGCCTGATGTACAGAATGCAGCAGTAAGAATTTCCCATCACTCACATCTCAGTGCCAAGGAAAGCTTCACCTGCAACAATTCTGGCTGTCAGGCTGCTGTTAAAGGCATTGGAGGAAAGCCTGTAAAAAAAATTAGCAACTGGACCCAGTTCTTAATTCATCTCTGGCCACTGACCTTGCCAGCTATAGCTGCTGAGAGTTTGAATATTCTTGAAAAGTTGTCATAGTTTGCTTGTTACAAGAACTTGAGCAAAAACACAGAGTCTAGTCCTTACTAAAAAAGAAGAAGGAATGGAATGAAACTCCTTTGAATGGAATGTTTCCAGGTAAAGTATACTTAAGACTGCAACCTCAATCAGCAAAACAGTGTATGAGATTTGAAATGAAGAATTCACCACACAATCTGGTATGTGTTTACTTACAAGTATGTCCTATTGTGTTCAATGAGGCTTACTGTCTAGTCACTATGTTTAAGACTGCAGTCTTCATCTCTCAACCATCCTAAAGAGCACTACATTAATTTTCTGTTTGAAAAGCCTTAGTGTAAATGCATTCTAAAAATCAGGAGGAAATGAAAAATTTAGCAGCACTTTAGCAAAATGGTTCTTGATTGACTGCTGTCACTGGCTACTTTCAGATCATTGTAAGCCTCCATTTGGTACTAGAGATTGGTCACACAGCTTTTGTCTGCATTCTCTCTTGCAATGTAATAATCTGCCTGTTTTCATTCCAAGATTGATTGCTATTCTGTAGAAGCCCATGACAAATGGGAGGGAGAAAAGTGCATGTTTTAAACTTGTGAAAAGAGCTTTGAATGATGCCAGTATTTTATTGCTATCTTGAGCATGAAAATGAAAATTATGTAGATGAAAAAAGATTGCAAAGGTGCAAAGAAAAACATCTTAGTCATTTGTCTTTTACAGAGGTTAGTGGAAATGTTTGTTTGTTTATTTAAACATTTATACACCTCATTCTCTGTCACAAAGGCAGTCTATAATCTGCCCTAAAACCATCTAAAAGCCACCTCTCCCTCCCTCCCTCCCTCTCTCTCTCTGTCACACATACACACACACTCTACAATAAAGCAAATACAAAAAAATAAACAAGAAATGCAGTCTGTAGAAATTCAAGTAAAATATAAATAGAACAGCATCATCTAATAGCCAGCCAGCTGAAAGTCTGATTCTGACCTTATGGTTGAAGGACAACAATCAACAATGATGGAATCAATGTGCATTTCAGAGCATGGGTGCCAACATAGCAAAGGCATAGTCCTGTTCTTACACAGGTAATGGGTATAGTCCCATTTCACTGAATGGGAAGGAAGTGGTTATATGAGAGATGGAGTTAGTATAAAGGCCATTTCTTTACTTTAAAATGTTTTCTCTTCCTTTTATTAGACGGCAGGAGAGATGGTGCTTTCTCAGTCCTCATTTAGGACAGAACCAACCAGCCTGTGGCCCAACAGATGCTGTTGGACCAGCTCTCATCAACCCAACCATTAGTCTTGGTGTCTTGATGGAGCTGCTGCCTAAACCAGCTAAAGGGTATCATGTTGGGGAAGGCTGCCCTATGAAATGTTTTCACCTGAGTCTCATAGCTTCCCTTTGGATAATGTGTGGAATGATGAAACCTTGCCCCCTCCATATGATTCCTTTGGGCGGGGGGAGATTACTAGTGTAATGTGGCTACTATTTTAAAGGCACCGTTTTTCACATGGCTTTCCATGGAAGCCTGGAATTCCTTGAAAACTTACCAAGGGCTCTCCAATGAAAAGAACAGTGATAGCACATTGCCAAGAGATAGATTAGCACCACTGCCAATCTTCTGGAATAGGCAGATAATGGAGCATTTTGAGTGCATTGTAGACCATGCTTTCAGAACAAACAGGGATTCCTTGCTGGATCTCAAACTGGGAAACATTCAATTTTGAAAGCAGAAGACCGGAAAGATGTGTCAGATCCCTGTTTTGGTCAATGGGATCACCACAGTAAGTCTCTGTGGTTAGCAAGTAGCTTTGCCTGAGGCACACTTTGAAGGATCTATTTGCCACCAGTTCTGCCCCCTCGCACCCCTTTCTGCATTTTAACAGCCAACGGGGATGGGCAGATCTTGCTGATGAGCTCCAGGTTAAATGACTAGTAACTCATCCTATATGTTCTGACAGCGGAAAGAGAGTAGAGGGTTACAAGAGTTGAGCCTGAGCAAGTGCATCTGCAGCACCATACATTTAGACTTCATAGTGTTAAAGTTCAGGATTTCCACTAAATTCAAGCCTGAAGAGTAAGAGATTTGACAAGTGCATCTTTTTGGTCTTACTGTTGCACCACTGAAGACCTCAGCGCAAAATGCAGTAGCAGATGACAAAATTACATTTCCGTGGAAGGCTGATATATCGTCACACACTTGTATGGTGAAAACAGTAAATCACTGTTCTGCTCCCAGAACAATATACTGTTCTGAATCAGCAGATGAGACAAAAGTCTATAATCAATATTTGTTTTGTTATAGCTGAGTTTTTCATGTCAGCCTCAAATTTAGTCTGGTATTGATAATAAACTGACTACCAAGAAAAGAAAATATAAAATATTATTAATCAAGTTTGGCAGGCGTAGCCTTTGGCACTCAATCTATAAGAGGTCACCAAGCCTTATTGTTCAGACTCATTAGTCACTTATCTTCTCTACAGAATTAGATATATCTTGAGCAACCTACATGAATCACTCTCTCTTTGTGTTCTATATATCTAATCAATCACCTAGCTTTTGGGACATTGGGTAGATTTCAATTGATGGTGTTGTGCTCATGGGAGGACTTTTGATCAAGCAGATCGGAAGAGAAGAGTAGACATATTTTTGTCAATCTGCTCCTGAGGGGGGTGGGAACAAAGTGGAAGGTGGTGTGGGAAGGAGGGAATCTGCATAAATGTCCTCATCCATTTGTGAAGAAGAAGAGTTTGGATTTGATATCCCACTTTATCACTACCCTAAGGAGTCTCAAAGCTGCTAACAATCTCCTTTGCACTTCCTCCCCCACAACAAACACTCTGTAAGGTGAGTGAGACTGAGAGACTTCAGAGAGAAGTGTGACTAGCCCAAGGTCACCCAGCAGTTGCATGTGGAGGAGCGGGGAATCGAACCTGGTTCACCAGATTACGAGTCCACTGCTCTTAACCACTACACCACACAGGCGGATCAAAAGCCCTTTTGGGCATGCAAGGGCACCAAGTGGATTGCACCCGTTCATTCTACAATTTTTAGAGATTTGTCAGAAGTTGCACACCCTGCAGTATTGCCAACTGTTGATTCAGGCTGAGGTCCAAAGGATCATGCGACTAGTTCTGTGTGCCCAGGTGAGCTTTCCGTGCCGCATGGAAACTGAAATGACTTTCTATGGCAAAGGGAGCGTACAGTGGTACCTCGGTTTACGAACTTAATCCGTTCTGGAAGCCTGCCCTTAAACTGAAACTGTTCTTAAATTGAGGTGCGCTTTCCCTAATGAGGCCTCCCGCCATTTTACCTTTCAGATTCCATTCTTAGATCAAGGTAAAGTTCACAAACCGGGACACTACTTCTGGTTTTGCGGAGTTCGTAAACTGAATAGTTCGTAAACAGGGCGGTTCTTAATCCGAGGTACCACTGTAGTTGCTACTCAAAGCCAGACATTTCATTGTGGTGTGTCTGTTGGGTAGGGCTCATGGATTGTTCCTCTTTGAACTAAACAGTATTGTGATAGGTTTTGTCATGGCCCTTCAGCCATAGCTGTCAACCGTCCCTTATTTGGCGGGAAAGTCCCTTATCCCAGCGCTATGTCTCACTGCTGTCCCGGATTGATGATGTCCCTTAAATTTTCCGGGTTTCAAAGGAAGCAGCTCCTCTGCCTCCCTCCTTGCTGGCCAGGGAGGAGGGATGCTCCAACTGTGTTGCTTGGCTGCATTGCTCACCCAATAAGGAGTCTAAGAACGACTGGGGGGTGGAGCTTGCATGCCTTGTGCCAATCAAATCGGCCGTGTTGCCTGGGGACTCGCCTTTGCTTAGTGCTTCCCAGAGGAGAGGTGACGGTGGTTTCCCTTGCTGCATCCCCTTTGCCGGGTTACTGCGCAGTGGGAACCACTGCTTGAGGCTTCGTTTGGCTGCTGGCTGGGCTTTCTGCCTTTGGCTTGGAGGGGCTCAGAAGTTGAACATACCTGTGCTTCGAAAATCCCTTATTTTGGCTGCTGATCCCTTATTTTCAAATCTGTAAGTTGACAGCTATGCCTTCAGTGATGGAGGAGTAAGGAAAATGGCAGCTTTTATAATTAAGCAGGATCATTGAGATCTAGAGGCAACTACTGGACTCATCCTGCTGTAGCCACATTTGTTCAAAATAGTCCCAGCCTTACACCTCTCTCTCTCTCTCTCTCTCTCTCTCTCTCTCTCTCTCTCTCTCTCTCTCTCACACACACACACACACACACACACACACACCCCTCTTAATTCTGTAGATAGATACACCCATGTACTTTATAGAGGTAAAAGGAATAAATATCAATCACTTCTCACTCGCTACATTGCAGACATGTGTCCTGAAATATTGGGTTGGGGCAATTGACCTCAATCTGTGCTCCGTTATTATTACTACTATTATTAGTGTTATTGCTGTTATTTGAACTTCTTTGTAACTATTTTTATACAGAAAACCCTGAAAACAACTTACAAGCGTACATTAAAACCAGGATACAACTAAAACAGTGTAAAAGCTAAAAAGCACCAGTTGGCTTAAGTGCATGGCTTTGGGTAATTAAGTAGCAGAAACCATAATAGTAATAGCATAACACTGCATTACTCATACCATGCAAATGAATGGGCTCCAGGAAATAAACTTGCAGTCAGTCACTTTGCTCTTCCATGGGTTTTGTTTGTTACTCCCACAGCCCCACTGACAAATGCTTTGGCGTAACATGTTGTCTAAATCTACCTTTGCGGTCAAGCTATAGCCAAGGTTTATACTGGCCATTGCTTTTCACTGGGCAGCTAGATGGGTGTTTCAGATTTGGAGACATCTATAAATTCATCACTGACTTGCAAATCTAGTTCTCTTGCCCGATAGAATTAGAACAGAAGCAAGGAATTGAGGATAATTTGGGACCAAGACTTGTTGGAACCCAGAGGTGGCTCACTTGTGAGGCAAGGAGAAGCAGCACATTTTGGACACCACTGGAATTTGGATTCTTTAATGTGGAGCCGAGAGGAGGAAGTGTTTATGAATATAATGGTGATGAAAAGGAAAAGCATGTTGGAGGTTTATTATATATTTATGCTATCATTATTGTTGTATACTGCTTGTAAAACTGCTGCTACTGCTGTTTCTGCTGCTGCTGCTGCTACTCATAAATTTATTGTAGCCAAAGACCATGACAAACATATGTTAAGTGATAGTATTAATAAAATAATACAAGGCATACCTCCATAATACAGGCATACCTTGTTTTACTGTGCTTCGATTTGTTGCTCTTCACAGTTATATTGCTGCTTACAAGGGCATGGGCGCAGCTGCAGGCAGCCAAACTGCTTCTGTTATGCTTTGTTCTCAAGAGTGGCTACCAAGGGGGAGATTTGGTGTTTCTAATTAGTTGCAGGTCCCTTCAGGATTCTATTCAGAAGAGCTAATACCTTAGCTAACTCTTCTTCAAGGTCAAAGCACATACCCCACCAGTGTCCTAGGAAAACTGGGACATCCAATGTTTGGGGGGGGGGGTTTAGAAAGAGAGAGAATGGCAGTCATTTTGATTACCATGATCTTGTGTGGTTTCACGGCACTATTCCCCACCGCCACCAAAAAAGGGCTGTAGTCTAGGGCTATGCCCCAGCATAGATTTCTGGACGAAATATGGCAAAGGAGTTCTGGATGCTTTATCTAAGGCACTGCAGGTTTGTGCTTATGTAGTAACCATGTTAAAACTTCAGAGTATCCATATTCAGTCAATATGGTCTTCTAAGCATTTATTATCAGTTAAAAAAACACCTAGCCTGAACAGCTGCTCTCCCAACACCTGCTCCACACCTGCACTCCAGTTAATATATATGGCTTTGAAGCCCATGTAGAAGTAAAATAAATAAAACATGTATGTTCTTTGCCTGTTTGTAACAATTAACATTAATTGCTGAGCCAACTGGCTTTAAGACTGTTCTGATAGAAACAATCCACTGGCAAGCTCCCGCTATGCAGCAGCGAAATGAACAGAAATTGTGCAACATTATTATTTCCCATGGTGCTTGCATAACAAAGCTTCCTAGTGGACCATAGACCTTGAGGACTCAAGGTTGATGCACTGAAATTAGTAGACCAAATTTAGTTGTGTTCATACATTTCAATGAGTTTACTCTAAATATTTTTTTAAAAAGTTGTCTACAACCCAGTGACTTGGGTCAGATCTAGCTATGCCTGTGTGGCATCTCATACCACGGTGTTAACTGGGCATACATGTATATGTCTTTGAATTTCAGGCATCTATGCAGACAAAACCATTTGGGCTTCCATTTGCAGTTAATCTTTCCCTTGATTATATATTAATGTGCTGGTGATATATCAGTGATAGAAGTTTCTCCTTCTTTTGCATTTGCTGTTTATCAATGCCACCTTCTGCAGTCGCCCCAATTTTCATGTTTCATTTAAGTTTTAATGACAACCCGCCCAGTCAGCACTCTTTCTAATTGTTAATTGGAATGCTGTAGAGGTTTTCAAGACTTCCCCAGCGCACTGCTAATTACTTCCCAGCAAATTTGTAGGACGCTAGGAAGAAACTACTACAAAAAAAACCGCTGTATAGGGCCTTTTGTTTTGTGCATCTTGTCTGGGATACTGTGGTTCATTTAATAGCCCTGTTGATGCATAAATAAACAACTTATTATGGGTTATTCATGTTATGAGTTGGCCAGGGTGGGATAGAAGGAAAAGTGATCGATTGATGTAGCTGAATTGGCCTAAAGTGGAACAAAACAAAACAAAAATACATATTTTTTAATTCTGCTATTCATTCAGCATTCTGTCCTCAGCTGCCTGTGAGAAACCAGGGAGCAGAACGAGAGCACAAGAGCGCACTGCCCTCCTGTGGTTTCCAGCAACTGCTATTCAGAAGCATTGCTTCCCCCAACTGTAGAGCATAGCCATTATGGCTAGTAGCCATTGATAGAACATCAGTTTGCCCAACCTTCTTTCAAAGCCATCCAAGTTTGTTGCCTCCACTGCCTCCTGGGTGAGCAAGCTCCATAGTTTTCGACTATGCACTGTGCAAATAAGTATTTTCTTTTAACTGCCCTAAATCTCCCAGCATCTTTATTGGATGTGCACAAGTTCTAGTGCTATGGAAGAGGGATGCATAGTTTTATAAACTTCTAGCATGTCACGCCATACCTGCCTTTTCTGTAAACTTAAGAAGTTACAGGTGCCGTAACCTTTTCTCGTGGGGGGACCTTTTTCAACTCTACAGTATCTGTACTGAGGTGAAGCAACCTACTGTCAGGATCTTAAAGGCTAAGCTTGTGTTTAAGAGGTGTTTGTTATGCGATGTTTGTATTTGTGGTGTCACAGTTTAGCTTTGTGTAACAGCAATCCCACATCAGGGATTTGCTGCAACTCAGCGCTTGTCATGGTGAATATGTACAATTAGTTTTTTGGGGTTTTTTAGAGGAAATGTATGGAAGGCTCATTACTCCACCCTCATTGCCAAGTAATTTCCTGAAGGGAAAAGAGAGAGTGATGGCCCATGGCAGACATTTCACTATCCACTCTTGCCATGTGATAATTTTGACTATCACTTCGTAAACACAGGGCTGGATCCAGACTGGTAGTTATGCTTAAACCCCATTGAATTCAGTGGACCCTAACTCTCAGTCTGGATTCAGCCCATAGTCTGGGAACTTGACAATAGTTACTTCCACTGCAACTAGTCCTTTGCAGAATAGTTCCATACAACTGTGCTTTTTCAATTGTTGTCTGTTTACCTTCGGTTGACTTCAGATTTCTGTGATGATGATTGTCTGGAAAGAAATCAGTATGTGAAAATAAGCCCCTACCCAGTGTCTCTGGCTCGCCAGAGCAGCAATGTCACGCTGGCCACGTGACCCGGAAGTGTCTTCGGACAGCGCTGGCCCCTGGCCTCTTAAGTGAGATGGGCGCACAACCCCAGAGTCTGTCAAGACTGGCCCGTACGGGCAGGGGTACCTTTACCTTTACCTTTTACAGTGTCTCTGACAATCTTGGACTACTAGTAGTACACCATTTTAGACTGCACAACATTGGACTACAGTACTGGGGCACTTTAGACTGCAAGTGAGGGGAGGGGGAAACATGTCTGAATCATCTTCATTGACAATTCCCCACACATATCTGAAAGGAGGCTAGCTAGAACTCATCTCCTTACTAGTTTTTGCATTGGAGAAGCTTCTGTTGGAAGGGTTGCTTCGTGGACTTCAGAAGAAGCTTACAAAGCAGATGCGTTAATGTCTCACACTTCTGCTTTTCCCGTTTCTGTTACAATGACAATGTGGGAGCTTGCACATTTCATCCCTTGCCAGGTCCATGGTTTCCAGATACTTGGAGGATCTGGAAGTGAGTGAGATGCCTGACTCTCATTCTGCATACTCTGGGGAAAGTGTGTGTGTGGGGGGGGGGGGGGACAGAACTGAAAGCAGAAGTTTTCCCCTGTTCTGGTTTCCTCACTTTTCTCTAACGTATTAAAGCAAGATTTATTTTCGGTTGCTTTGCTAGCAAGACAATGTGAGATACTAACAACAATACCACAAATATACCGTTTTGTCCTTTATTTATTGTAATTGACACTGTTTCGCTAAGACTTGCGTGTTTAATATTTTTGATGCAACATTTGCAAGTAGTATTTCAAAACACTGTGAATATGGCGTTGGTTGCTACCAAGTCTTCTTAGAACTGTGCGTCACTGCCCTTCAGGGAAATGTTGGCAACTCTAAACATGCCTGAGGATAAAGCGGGGGCATGCTGTTATTGGACTTGTTTGAGCTGCGATGTTTGCAAGTAAATGGGAACCTGGCTGCATGTGTAATACCCTCAAAATCCAGCTAATTTCCTTCCCTGCCTTCAGTTAGGTCAGCAACATTCAGAATGCACAGAACCTTGCTTGTTTAGCAATTTAGCCTTGCACCTTCAGATGTAGCGCTATACTAACTGGTATGATATATGTAGTGATTTATTTGTAAAAAGAGGAGTCATGGAATTTCTCCTTAATTGTCATTTTCCTTCCCGTTACCTCAAGCGTGTATTTTTTTACATCTCCTTCCCAGAATTAAGTAACTTCTAAGCATCATTCCTGACCTCTGTATGGTTATGCTGACTGAATGGTAACTTGTTACAAATCTTGGGACATGCTACTTAACCTGGGGACTGTGATCTGCAGTCTTTCCAACCATCTCGTAGGACCATCAAAATAAATCACAGCACACACGTGCACACACACACACACACACACACACACACACACACGTGCATATTTTTCAATTTGCTGCAACCTGGTTTATTGAAGCATACCACAGTACCAGTTTGTATAGAGTATGCTAGAGAGTTGGATGTGCCCCTTTAAAATAAAGCAAAACTAGATTTTGCAAGGCTGCCTGAGAAAGAGAGGTGAATCTGAAATCTGCATGTGAAAATTAACCCTTAGAGTCCTGCTTCTACTCCTTTAATTTATGTTGTTCTGCATTAATTCTAACAGTGGGCTATGCTCTTCTTTCTACTAGATTCATGGTACTGTATTTGTAAAGAAGCAAACAAGTATCTCCCCCAAGTTGCTAAAATCCATAAGCAACTCTTTTTATATTACATTAACCAGAAAGGGGAGTGCGTAATATAAGATGGCATTAATTTGGTGGGGGCTCTTTTTAGAAAACTTTCTGAAATTGTTGGCGTAACTGATTTACAAGATGCTGTTTCATCCAAAATACACAAAACATTTTATAATGAAATCAAGTTTGCTAGATTTTGGGTTGCCAACTAATGGGGGTGGGTGGGTGGCATGCTCTTGTACCTTTAACAGCAGCTGAATCTGCAGGAATTAGCAGATGAAGCTTTTCGCATGCATAGGCACCTACTGTTGCCTGAAGAGCCACCTGCTGTAACAGGTGTGGTAACAAGACCTGCCAAAAAGTTGGCAACCCAAATTTGATGATTGGATGATTGAACTGTTATAGCTTTACGTACCTGGTAGAAAGAAGCCAGTTCTTTAAGGGTTAATGTGGGATTAAGGAATCCTAAGAGATTTTCCTGCTTGTCATTCCTTAAAAGTGCCTGCATGTTTCTGCTCACCTGTTGTGACTAACAGGTGAACAGTAAGAATGGCTGACAATACAAAAACAATGTTCCAAATATTATTATTTCTTTCAATGCCTGCGTGCTTTAGAAATAATGGAAGAGCCAGAAGCAGCGTATAATGACTGAATCCTGTCCATTCTCTAATCGAAGTGATAACAGTGGCCAGCTGACGTTACTTTTGCCATACTTCTGATATGCAAACTTCATTCCCTCTAGTTTACTCTGGTCTTTTTTTCTTTTCTCAAATAGCCCAATAGAATCTTGCCAGAATTTCTACAAAGATTTCACGTTACAGATAGACATGGCTTTCAACGTGTTCTTCCTGCTCTACTTCGGCTTGCGGGTAAGTGTGAATCTCCATATTGCTTGGCTTGAGGGGAGGGCGAGGTGCCACAGTGTTTTTCCCCCAGAGCCACTTGTGGGGATAACCAGGAGAAAAGGATGCCAGCGGCATAAAAGTGTCAAGCAGCAACATACTGCTATGGATGCGCAAAAGTGTATGAAGGCCATCATGGTTGCCAGTACCTTTTGAGTAAATTGGTTTTCATGTGTGGTAGGTGGTTTTTTTTTTTTTGGTTTATATTTGGGAAGCCAAGTTTGTCAAATTAAAATACAGTGGTACCTTAGTGTTTGAACGTCTCGGAAGTCGAACATTTCGTTTTCCGAACGCCAAAAACCCAGAAGTAACTGCTTCAGTTTTCAAAAGCTTTTCGTTTTAATGTGCCACACGGCTTCCATATTGAGTTTTCCGTAAGTAAATGCTTCTGGAAGTAAATGCTTCGGTTTCCGAACATTTCGGAAGTCGAACGGTCTTCCAAATGCATTATGTTTGAAAACCAAGGTACCACTTTACCGCATCCATAAAGGTTTTTAAAAATAAAATAAAATAGGCTACTGCCCTTGAATGGGAACTTTTCTCTAGCCGTGTTGAGAACAGGAATTGCTTCAGTAAACCTTTGTTCCATGATAAAGAGGTTTATGGATTTACTGTGCAGCAGCAGTGTGCTCTCCCTCTCTCTCTCTCTCTCTCTCTCTCTCTCTCTCTCTCTCTCACACACACACACACACACACACTGTGTTAGTGGCAGATCTTACTCCATCCACCATCAGTTGCTTATAAGAATGATAATTTATACACTGCCCATCTGGCTGCATTGCCCTAGCCACTCTGGACGGCTTCCAACACATATAAAAGCAAAATAAAACATTGAACATTAAAAACTTCCCAAAGGTGTTTGCTGCACGCACCACAATCTCAGTGCTGTGAGATGCTCCTGAGGTTCCAAAGTTTGGTTTCCTTGGAATGAATGTTGATG
Organism: Podarcis melisellensis; assembly: GCF_964234715.1. Lineage (NCBI taxonomy): Eukaryota > Metazoa > Chordata > Lepidosauria > Squamata > Lacertidae > Podarcis > Podarcis melisellensis. The sequence goes on from NC_138537.1 coordinate 82,238,893, forward strand.
AATACAGCAGTGATACAGTGGGAAGTATGGTTTTGTTTACACATATCTACAACCACAGCATGGGATGGAGAGGCTCACTGCACTAACATTCCCAAGAGCTCTTATCCCTCGCATTGGGTTTCCTGGGAGGCCCTAAGCCTGCAACAGAGTGAAACAAGCCTTTGTGTCTCCACTTTCCACCAGGGGCGGAAAGCGGGCGGGGCTGGCACGCATCCCAGAGGCGTGGCGCGGCGCCTGCTGGGGCGGGGTGCCCAGCGTGGGGGGGGGGGGCAGCCACAATGGCACCCTGGGGGTCGTGCTGCCGGGGGCGGTGCGCTCCCCCTGCACTCCTCTTCCTCTGCCAGTGCTTTCCAGCATCAGCTAACAGCAACAGGGAGCATTCTTCAGTACTAGGAAAAATACACCAGGTGGACACACCACACTTGCTCTCACTTCACATCTAGAAGGTACATGCACTTTTTGTCCCATAACTTTCTTCCTAGGTGGGCTGGAAACTCCCCCTCCATGAAAACTCAGAGTCCAGGGCACCTTCCCAGGGGAACCATTGAAAGCCTTTATGGGTTGGTGGCACCTGCTAAAGAGTAGACAAATTAATCCCATTGTCTGGATAGGGAGCTGCCTGGTTTCTTGATACATTCTCCCCCCCTGCCCCCCATTCCTTTGGGTTCCCCCTAGAAAGCAATGCAGTAATCCAATATTTTGGTGTAACAGTTATTTGTCAAAGCATATTATTATTATCATTGTCATTAAAATATTTATACCACCCTGCATCTGTAGATTTCAGGGTGATTCACACACACACACACAAAAAGATGAAAACACAAAATACATAATAAAAATAAGAGCAAAAACAAAGCAAACCAATAACCCCCTACCCCTCCCACAAACACATTTAAAATAATATATGATGTTAGTCAGCCAAAGGCCTGGTCCCTGGTGCTTAAAGGTGTATAATGAAGGTGCGAAGTGGGCAGAACATTCCACAAGTGGAGAGCCATTTCAGAAAAGGCCCATTTTCGTGTTGCCACCCTCCAGACCTCTCATGGAGGAGGCACACGAAGAAGGGCCTCAGCTGACGATCACATACAGGTAGGCTCATATGAAGAGCTCAAGTCTTATTTCATGTGAAGAATGCGATTTTAACCATTATATTTTGTTAGTTTTTAAACATTTAAAAATTGCAAGCCAATGGAGTGTAAAGGCTTCCATGTTCATTTGAGCACTGAATTTGAACTGGAGTAAAATGTGAGAAGGCGATTTAAGTAGTATCCCCAAAGGGTGATTTTTTTGTTTGTTTGCATTGGACCAAAAATCCAAACCAGTTTTCACTTTCAACCCAAGGATAGAGGGCTGGGGGTCTAAAGGCACCAGACAGGACCAGTCCACCCAATAGTCAGGGTGAGCCACATGCCACAGACAACAGATCATACAGTTGCATGGGGCCCCAGAAGAAGATCCTGTTACCTCAATATAGCCTTTGTCCTTCCTTAAACCCTAGTCAGACTAATCTGTGGCAGTTCTGCCTTCTGGTCCTTCCTTTACCTTTGTGCTGCTGGATCCCTGAGGCAACCCTGCTTATTGTACCCTGTTTAATAATAATAATAATAATAATAATAATAATAATAATAATAATAATAATAATAATAATATCATAATATAATATATATATTATGATATATAATATATCATAATAATATAATAAAATGAGATTAAAATGATTAAAAATGAGATAAAACGATTATATCCCAAATAAATCTGAGCAGTGTGGAGAACAAAATAAATCAGGAGTCAGGCAACCAGGAAAGCTTGGGTAAACATTTTAGGAGGTGTTGAAAGGTTGCTAATGTCTCCGCCTCACACCTTATCTGAGAAAGAACATTCCAGAGGATGGACTTATCACTGGGAAAGTCCACTGCCACCAAACCAGAGAACCACCAACAAAGGTGGAAAGATTGGTTTGGTCTGTGTAGGGGAAGGTGGATTGCTAGATTTCCTGTTCCTAGATTGCTTAGGGCTTTAAATGTCAGTCACAAAGCCTTCAACTTGACTCAGTAGCTATTAAGCCTCCAGTGCAGACCTTTCCACGCTTCTGACGCAAGATGTGGAAAGCTGGGTGAACTTAATTTTATGCTCATTTGCAGTTTCTGCACATTATATTAGTCTAATGGTGAGGTTACCAATGTATGGACCACCCTTTTCAGCTGCTGTGGCCTTTTCCCCTCTCCCACCTGAAAAACTCCCAGAAAGAATATATACTGTATTGGGAATTGTAGTTTGAGGAGTGGAGCTTGTCCTGGGAATATTAAGAGATCTTTAATATTCTCCTTCACGTTAACCACTGCTCCCTTAGAGGGAATTATTATTTAACTGCTTTAACTCTGTGGCACAAATAATGCTCTAGAAGCTTCTCAGTCTTTTCTCCCCTCATACCAGCTCCTACAAACTCCAACACTTGCAGACTGTCCATAGAGAAGGTTTTCAGTGGTCCCTTTGCCTTGTTTTTTTTTAATGCTGAAGTAGATTTGCTTGTAGGACCATGTACACAAGGTTGAAGTGATCTCAAGCATCACTAGCCCACCAGGAAAAGTTGTTAGGCTGGTGGTGACAAGGGACAGGGCCTGCTCAGTCATGGCCCCACCACACCTTTGGAACCCCCTCCCCAGAGAGATAAGTGTTGTCTCATTGCTGCTAGCTGTTAAATAAAAACTCATTTATTCAAGACACATTTCTTTGTAATATCCGTATGCTGATTTATTGTTGAAATCTCCCAGGTGGTTTACATAGTTTGGGGAGGGGAGTAACCTTTCGTTGCTGGGGTATTTTGTGTGCGTGTTTGCAATTGTATCTTCATGTAGTTTACATGAAAATGTATTTTACAAAGGGTTCTTCAGGTGGGAAGAGTGCACCCTTAAAAAACAGGTTTAAAACATTTTTAAAATGAATTAGTCAATTAATTAATGAATTAAAATGAATAAGCAGGTGTATTTTAATTAGAGGTCACGAAACAATGCCATAATTATTTCCAAGGGACAAACAGAAAATCTGTTGTATCTTTCATAAGGAATCCCCATCCCCCACCCCCCACCCCACAACAACCAGTATCTTTATCCTCTTCATTTCCCTCCCCAGTTCATAGCAGCCAACGACAAGCTATGGTTCTGGCTGGAAGTAAACTCGGTGGTAGATTTCTTCACAGTCCCTCCAGTGTTCGTTTCAGTGTATTTAAACAGAAGTTGGCTGGGTAAGTAAACAGCGTTTTTCTTAATTGTGTGTGGGTTTGCAAGATGCTGGATACTGGTACTGTGTTCTCAATGACTTGCAATTGGCACTGAGAGAAAGGTACTGAGTCTGCCTCCTCCCTCCGAAAGAAACACAAACCGAGGCAGATTGGTGGCAACTTGGGGGGGGGGGTGTTGCGCAATTTTCCCAGCACACTGAAGCAAAGGGAGAGAAGCTGTAGCTGGCAGTGGCGTAGCGTGGGGGGTGCAGGGGGGCCGGCCGCACCGGGCGCAACATCTGGGGGTTAGGGTTAGGGGGCGCAAATCCACGGGTTAGGGGGCGCAAATTACTTGCCTTGCCCCGGGTGCTGACAACCCACGCTACGCTACTGGTAGCTGGCCCTGGTGTAAGAGAGCCTGTATGAGAGATTGCCTCCTCTCCTGCAGGGGTGGCTCACAGCTGTCTCCTCTGCCCCTCAAATGTTCTGCTAGACTGACCAGACTGTGATCACTGGCTGCACCTGCCTAAGCACATATAGGCAAGTATCACTGACTTCCAGAGGTTTTGCAAGACAACCAGTCTAGTGAGCTGTCCACGCTTCACACAAGCAAGAAAAAGGCAGGATCAGGCCCCAGGCAGCTGAAACCTTCTCCGCTGTGAGGAGGTGCAATCCTAAGCATCCTTTCTTCATCTGGAAAAGGGAATGGGCTTCCTCTGCAAGAAAGGAGAGGGGGGAAAACTGATTAGGAAATCAGTTTGCTGCCCATTATGATTCTGCATGTTGACACTTGGAGGTTTGTTGCTGTTATCAGAGGAGTTTCTCAGGTACTTCCAAGAAGCTTGCCTTCAAGGGATTTCAGAGAACAACTTCCATCAAAACCATTGCCTCCCTGCTGTGCCCCAACAATATCTTGGTATGGCAGCATGTTGGAAAATGGTAACCGGTTCCACACCAGCTCCATCACCACCACTGCGGCAGGCCTCTTTGGCTCTCAGGAGAGCTCTGAAGCAGGCGCTACTGTGTCTCTAAGAAAGACCCATGTAGGAGGTTTTGTTTCATTGGGATAGAATGGTGTCATTGACTCTGCATTCTGGAAAATGCAGACTGCTGTAACTGGCCATTGCTGACTCTTCCTTCCACCACCAGCACCATTGTTTGATGCCTTTTGAATTTAATTGCCCTTCAAATGTGGCTGCACTAAAATTTTAGCTTCCCTAGGCAGACGCATAGTGTGCCCCTATGGTTAAACTGGCTCTGTATCTTGAACTTTAGTATGTGAATCTTCCCCCCCCCCCATCCCCATCACTTTATATATCTGTTTCATCTGCTAAATTTCTCTGTTAGTAAAGGTAAAGGGACCCCTGACCGTTAGGTCCAGTCGCAGACGACACTGGGGTTGCGGCGCTCATCTTGCTTTACTGGCCGAGGGAGCTAGCGTACAGCTTCCGGGTCATGTGGTCAGCATGACTAAGCTGCTTCTGGTGAACCAGAGCAGTGCACAGAAACACCATTTACCTTCCCGCCGGAGTGGTACCTATTTATCTACTTGCACTTTGACGTGCTTTCGAACTGCTAGGTTGGCAGGAGCTGGGACTGAGCAACAGGAGCTCACTCCATCGCGGGGATTCAAACCGCCGACCTTCTGATCAGCAAGTCCTAGGCTCTGTGGTTTAGAACACAGTGCCACCTGCCTCCCAGAAAATTTCTCTGTTAGGTTGGTATTAAAGAGAGAACAATGTTGAGGAAAGGGGGAGATAATTTTATTCACTCAGCACAGAATTTTTAGCAGCTTTTTTTTTGGTAGCATCTAGTTTTGTAGTAGTAACGCTGACATAGAATAATAATTATGAGCTTCATAACATTAATGTTGTATTCACTAGCTTGAGGATCCGTCTAATTCTGTTTTGCTGATTCCATAGCTGCAGATGTTAGAAGTGGCCACAAAACTTGCTCTTTCCTTTCCATTTTTATGTGGCTTAAAGAATTGTGTGCTTCTGCCATCCAGTGGTCATGCTGAGGCATGATTTTGCCACCAGAAGCAAACTGCTTTTATCTTTATTAAGTTGTGTAAAGCATGGAGTAGTTGCACTGACACAGCTAATTGCTTGAGACAAAGGGAATAATACTAGCAAGTTGAAATATGAGAAAGCATCTTCAGTGTACGAGGTTCATCGTAGGCTTATAAAGGGCCTGAAAAAGCCTGTGACCTACAAAACAGATTTCAGCTGTCAGGTTTCTATTTCTTTTGTTATGCTGTATTCTCAAATCCCGGTGCAAAAAGATAAGATCCTGCACAGTTCTCTGCCCAGGCCTTCTGTCTATGCACATCCTGTAGCTCAGGGGTCTAAAGCAAACATATTCCCAGTCTCTTAAAGTTAGGTAGGAAATGAAGAATGTTTGCTGGGCTCAGGACCAGCTTCCCACGTCGAGAGGCAAAATTCAATGGGGTGGTGCCTCCGTGGGCACCCTACCTGCTACTGCTGCCACCGCCAGGGCCACACAGCTGTGGCTGCTGCTTCCACAAGATCTTGTGAGATCTCACTGAACTCTCGCGAGATCTCACCAGGAGACCCTGCTGCATAACCCTGGTAAGTGAGGCTTGGGCAGGGAGAAGTGGCACCTTCCCATTTTGCCTCAGGTGGTGAAATGAGACAGGCCACCCCTGTGTGGGCGCATGCTTTAGAGAAAGGACATGGTTAACTTTGCAGTGGTGCTATCCAATATTGTCCTTGTAACCCCCCAGAGTTTGTGAGCGCAATTTCTGAAGCAGCTTTGCAAAGCCTGGTTAAGAACCAATATTGGGATAATGCGGTTAGCGTCAATGCACACCTATCAAGCTGAACTCTGGTTAAAGCCAACTATCTAAGTAAAGGGGAAATCATACCCATAAGTAGTGCCAGATCTAGGGCAGTGTGAGCAGTTTCCCCACACAGGGCACCGAGCCAAGGGGCGCAAAATAATAACAAGAACAATAATAAGTCACTTACATTTATACTCATATTGTACTACTTTGGCTATGTGTTTAATAAAATATTGAATTCTTGCATTGTGAAAAACAAAGATTATGGTGAAAAGTGAAATACATGAATTGCAAAAAAAAACTAGAGCTTACAGAACAAAACCAACTTCAGATATGAAATCAGCTCATCGAAATTAGGTTAGAACAGGTGTTCAATGCAACAAAAAAATTGTTCCTCAGTGTAAGTGTTACTATGGTGGTTTTTGCACTTGTCAGAAGCTGCTAGATGATTATTTTCTCATCTTGTGCATTCTTTCATATACAGTCATACCTTGGTTTTCAAATTTAATCCGTTCCGGGAGTCCGTTAAACTCCTGGAACAGTTTGAAAACATGGCTTCCGATTGGCTGCAAGAGCGTCCTGCAGCCAATCAGAAGCTGTGGAAGCTGTGCCGGATGTTTAGCTTCCAAAAATCATTTGAAAATCAGAACAATCACTTCCAGTTTTCTATCATTCAGGAGCTTAAACGTTCGAGTTCAAAGGTGTTCCGCTTCCAAGGTTCCACTGTATAGATATGTGGCTATATCATGACCATCTACAATGTGTTTTTAAGAGTTTTTAAGAACACCTCCTATCATTAGTTTCAGGGATTCTTGTATAGATGTTTGTTCTGTTTTTAATTTGGCTTGTTAGATACAGTTTTTGTTCTGACATATGTTTCTGTAAAAAATCTTTGTAATAAGTAATATGGTATTTTGTTTTATATTTATTTCACCTGAAAATGTATTATATTATCCCAGTGGAAGGGTAATCCTGCAACAGGTCAGGTCTGAATAATAATAATAATAATAATAATAATAATAATAAATTATTTTTTATTTATACTCCACCCATCTGGTTGGGTTTCCCCAACCTCTCTGGGTGTCTCTCAACAGAAAATAATAATAATAAAAAATAATAATGCGGTAAAAGATAAAACATTAAAAACCTCCCTAAAAAATACAGGGCTGCCTTCCGATGTCTTCTAAAAGTCAGATAGTTGTTTATTTCCTTGACATCTGTTAGAAGGGCGTTCCACAGGGCAGGGGCCACTACCGAGAAGGCCCTCTGCCTTGTTCCCTGTAGCTTCACTTCTTGTAGTGAGGGAACCTCCAGAAGGATCTCAGAGCTGGACCTCAGTGTCTGGGCACAATGATGGGGGTGGAGACGCTCCTTCAAGTATACTGGGCCAAGACTGTTTAGGGCTTTAAAGGTCAGCACCAACACTTTGAAAGCACAGGAGTTGCTCTTCTTTCCCCTCCCCCGTCAATGTTTTAAAAAATCTAAACTGAACTAATAGAGGGAGAATTTACCCCTCCTCCCAGTTTATTTTGAGAATGCACATATCAAAGATCACAGATCTAGCTCACTGGAACCTAAGCAAACAATTTCAGTGGGTGAGGGACATTAGCAAGGGGGAATTAGATGCTGCAATAGGACTGTGCCAGGCTGCTCTGATTCATAGAATCATAGAATTGTAGAGCTGGAGAGTCATCTAGTCCAACCCCCTGCAATGCAGGAATCTCAGCTAAATCACACACAAAAGACCACTCCTGATTAGCTTTCTTCACTTAATGAGCTTAATTTAGATAGCAGGTGTTGATTTGTTATTCCTATTCTTAAACAATTGGGTCTCAGAAATCCTTGACAATCTACAGTGGTATGTACTTAATTCGTTCCGGAGGTCCGTTCTTAACCTCAAACTGTTCTTAACCTGAAGCACCACTTTAGCTAATGGGGCCTCCCGCTCCCGCTGTGCCACCGCCGCGTGATTTCTGTTCTCATCCTGAAGCAAAGTTCTTAACCTGAGGTACTATTTCTGGGTTAGCGGAGTCTGTAACCTGAAGCGTATGTAACCTGAAGCGTATGTAACCCAAGGTACCACTGTACGGTAAATCTCCAAAAGATTTAGATTTAGAGTGTAGATCATGATCTGCATTCTGGTTGACACCTTGCCCTGTGCATTTCACTCCACAAACTATCTGGGCAGATCTGGGTAGATTGAGAGGAATCAAACAGTAGTCATTCATTCAGGTCCCCTGTTCATGTTTCTGCAGTAGTAGTTTCAAAATACTTATGGTACATCTTTAAGATGAGACCTCTGGGTATAGGGTGGTATATAAAATCAATCAATCAATCAAATTTAAACGTTTATGTGAGAACCTCTGCATATGTTTCATTTCTGTTCTGCTGTTCTTAAGACTTCGCTTGCTTTTGGCATTTGTGCTCCATACAGAAAGCACCCTTCAGAAAGAGGAGCAATGGAATGTTCTTTCTGAATACTATTTCATAATTTTACCCCAAGAGAGAGTATTAGTGGGAATAAATACGAGGAAAGATTAGAGAGCAGTTAGGCAAACTCTCTCTCTCTCTTGAAAAAAAAAGAAAAAGATTATGCAATGCTATAATCCATGAAAGTGCAGACAGCGGATTTTTGTTGTCACCAAACAGCTGAACAACCACTTGAATCCTTTAGGTGATTTAAAAAAGCTATAATGGAGAGAAAGGGACAGAGATGAATGAGAATGAAATGTCATTTTCAAACTGTTACATATGGAACAAAAGGAGACCCTTTTCACAGAGACAAGAGGGGGCGTTATAATAATCAAAAGGGAAAGAGTAGCTAGCCAGAGAAATGCACTCCCTTTTTGTTTTAGTTGATCTTGATTGTGTGCAAATTGGTGTCTTCCTCAATGTAAAGGTAAAGGGACCCCTAACCATTAGGTCCAGTCGCAGATGACTCTGGGGTTGCGGCACTCATCTCGCTTTACTGGCCGAGGGAGCTGGTGCACAGCTTCCGGGTCATGTGGCCAGCATTACTAAGCTGCTTCTGGCGAACTAGAGCAGTGCACGGAAATGCCGTTTACCTTCCCGCCGGAGTGGTACCTGTTTATCTACTTGCACTTTGACGTGCTTTTGAACTGCTAGGTTGGCAGGAGCAGGGACCGAGCAACTGGAGCTCACCCCGTCACAGGGATTCGAACCACCGACCTTCTGATCGGCAAGTCCTAGGCTCTGTGGTTTAACCCGCAGCGCCACCCGCGTCCCTTCCTCAATGTAGTGCCCTCCAAATATTGTTGGACTACAGCTGCCTTCATCCCTGACCATTCCCCATGTTGGCTGGTCCAGGTGAGAGTTGTGGTACATCTGGGTTGGGCAGATGTTTCTATAATGGGTCTTACAGTGGGAGGATCTGCACTGTGGCCATTGATGTTTCCCAGATTCCAGCACAATTCCATCCACTCAAGCAAACCATTAGTTCCCTCCTAAGGATCTGATCCCTGGATCAGCCCTGTGCCTTAGGGCAAAGGCCACATTTTGACCTTGTCTGTTTGGTTATCTGGACACCTTCAGAATGCTTCTGCTACCCAACATCCATATTTTCCAGCCTCTTTGTTTGCTTACCTTTCCCACCATGCCTGTTTTCCCCATTGGTGTTCACCTCTATTCCCATTCTCCTGAGATTCATCCCTCTATCACCTTGTGCTCTTGCCCGCTTAAGCGCCAGCAGTAAGAAAAGCTGGGTAGTAATTAGTCTCTCTCTTGTATCAGTAACAGAGCACAGTACAATATGTGTTCAAATGTGAGTAAGCAGTCAGTAGTCTGACCTGAGATGGCACGTGGCATGCCCTGTTTGTGACATCAGACCAGCAAAGATTGTGATGTCAGCAGAGCTAAACCAATGGCAGCCAGAAAAACTGTGACGCTTCAGCGCCTGCAGCTGAATCTCTGAGGTCACAAAGAGTTTTGCAGACCTCAAGCCGGGCAGATGTCATAAAGTGACTAATAGCATTGAGAGGCAGGGGCTTGGAGGAATTGTTCTCTGAGTCAGACCGTGCTGGTGTCGCTCGAAATTGCCACAAGTTTTGATTTTTTTAAGAGTGAAAGTTGCTGGGCTTTTGTTTTTGTTTCATTTTGGTGGGGAGGGAGTCCAGAACCTTTATGAACCTCCTCCTGTCCTCAGTATTTTTGGTGTGCATCCTGGCATTGCTTTCCTGTCCTCTAGCTACTTAGGTACCATATTTTTCCATGTATAAGGCTAGATTTTTTCCTAAAAAATAAGGTCAAAAATTAGGGGGTGTCTTATACTCTGGGCCATCTCCCTTCATTTTCTTAAATATGAGTCCCCCAAAATAGGGGGCATCTTATACACGGGGGCATCTTATAGACGGAAAAATATGGTAATTCGAGAGAAAACACAGCTCCATTCCTTAGCTATCTAGCATATCCCTGCCACAATGCACAGGCAGTTTCATTGCTCACCAGGACTGCCTAGATTCAACTCTAGACCTATGTAGTAGCTTCTGTATGTCTAGTTGTGGGAAGAATGTGGATGAGAGTATGTGTTCAGAATGTGTGTGGCAATGGTATTAACGTAAGGTGTATAGACAACATCTGCAGCCACACACATACACACACAGGCATTCTGTCTCCCTTTCTTTTTTAACTACAGTGGTACCTCGGGTTACAAACGCTAAGGGTTATGTGTTTTCAGGTAGTGGACCGCGGGAAACCCGGAAGTACCGGAAAGGATTACTTCTGGGTTTCACCGCTCGCACATGTGCAGAAGCGGAAAATCACGCTTCCCGCACGCGCAGAAGACCAAATTGCATCACGCGGCACTGCAGGTTATAAATGCTGCGGGTTGCAGACATGCCTCCGTCACGGATTACGTCCACAACCCAAGGTTCCACTGTACCTTCTCCAACAGCCTGGAGCTCTCTACACTGATCACAACTGAGTTGTGATCATCTCCAGCAAAATGTTCAGCAAAGTTGCTGAATACAAGCATCTGCCTGAGGCCAGCCCTCAGAGCTAACTAGACATGAGAGGGCAATCCTGACCACTGGTCCTGCTAGCTAGGGGTGATGGGAGTTGTAGTCCAACAACAGCTGGGGAGCCCAAGTTTGAAAAACACAGGAGGAACCCGTGTATGTATGCATACATTTCAAACATTTCTATACCACCATTCATCAGATATTTCAAGGCAGTTTGCAAAATCCAAAACAAGTAAAACAACACAAATATATGCAAGACAAGAGAGTAGTGAGGAGAAGATAGGACCATACAGGTGAGAGAAGCCAAACTTTCCTCTCCATTCTGTCTTACCTTGCTGTGCTCTGTTGCTTTTTAAAGTACTTCTTCCCCAGCTTATCACCGCTACTGCAAGTAAGCTGGACTAGGCAGTGAAAACTGTTGAAGCAACTGAGTACACATAGATAAGGACGGGGGCTCAGGTCCCCTCACCCACACTGCTCCTTTTTATTATTATTTTTTTAAAAAGACACGTGGATGAATTCATGTAGTTGCCCCCATCGTGTCTAGTTTGGCCCTTAAATGCTTTTGACACCGAATACTTAACTTAGCAGGCTCCAATCTAAAATGATTAAGAGTGACAGCTAGCGAACCTTCGAGTCATCTCTCATGATGCTATTGAGGAAGCAGGAACTAAATAACTAGCCCCATTTCCACCCCTTGCTGCTTCTTGCCTCCAAACAATTCACTCTGACGGCTGCACGCTGTCATCTCCTGCTCATCCTGGGATGGGCCTCTGGATACACTGCGTTAATTTTCTACAGCAAAAGTGGGGAGGTCTGAGAAATTAAGCACCAGGACAGATCCTTTCTTCATTTGTTCCTGCCCCCTTACATCTTTTGCATGCAGCCCCCATTTACATGGACAGGCGGAGTCCCCCCAACCCCAGGCGACTCCCGAGTGGACTAATGACTCAAGACAACGTGCTATGGAATTAAAATTGGCCACAACTTTATTAAGATTCAGATGTGGGGAGACCTTGGCTTAGGCATTGGGAGTTTATCCTGGGGGATATCAGGGTTATCCAGAATGTGTGGGGATTGGGCTGGCTCTGGAGAACATATGTTCAAGCAGAGAGCCCGCCCCCCGTTTCGCCGCCATCACAGGGGAGAGCAATGACAACCTCTCAGCGTATGGCCAATGCTTCCCCTCAAAACCCCTATAATGGGGAACCCTGGGATCGCTGCCGCGCACAGGGGTGGGGGAGTCACCGCTTCATGCCTTCCCCATTTAGGGAAGATAGACTACGGATTCTGCCCAAGCCTGAAACTGTCAAAGTTGTGATGTTTTGCTACGGGGAAGGCAAAACCTGCCAATGCAGGAAAACTCCTTTCCGGCCCTTCAACAGCGACCCTGATGTAGCAACGCCCGCGTACTTGTGGAGAAAAGGTTAACCTGCAAAAGAAGGCCTAACTGAGGGAGGGCAGGGTGGGAGAAGCTCTGGAGCCAACTGACTATTCCCAGGTAAGATCCACCCTCTACTGTGTGGGCAGGACGCTCCCTCCCCTTACCTGGCCCGATCCCCTGGCAAAGCCTCCCTCAGGTGGGATTGGGCAATTGGCTGAGGTAGGCGGAGATCTCCAGGTATCCAGCCTGGGGAGGGCAAAGCCAGGCTGTACTGCCAGGAGCTGCATAGTGTCTAGGGGGCTGCTCGCGACCACGCAAAAGGCACCCCCCATTTGATGTGGGGAGCGGTCATTATTTGACTTGGCTCCAGGCTCAAGCCTGTGGTGCTATCAAGTTAGGTGTTTTCAGGGGAATGCTTAGAAACAGGGTTAATGAGAGCTTCCAAAGAAAAAACACATAGGTTTGTGGATCAGAACAAGTCTCATTTTCTTTCACTCGTCAGAAACTGGAGGGACTCCCATTCCTACCATCCTGTCAATGGTCTTCAGTACTAGCTGGGTGTTAGCAGTCAGACGCTCGGTTAATAAAAAAAAGTTGGGTTTTCATTTGCCCCTTAATCTCATTTTCTTAATGCCCTATCTGTTGCTGCTTTCCTTTTTCTTCACCTGCTTCACTACAACAGTAACCAACCGACTTCCACCTCCCTTCAGTTTTCCTTTCACATCCTATGCCCTTCTCTGGATATTGCGATATGGGTAGTGTGTCCTTCAGGACACAAAAATGGTGTCACAACTTCACACTCCAGAAAATCCTTTAAGAGGGTGGTATTCACCGAAAAAGACATTTGTAGCTTGGAGATCATATAATATGCAGACACGGAAGGAATATTTTCTCAGTTGTATGTATGGAAAGGCTTTGGGGCGGGGGGCATCAATGACCTTAGAGGGCAGAACTACTTCGCAGTGCCAGTTTTGTTTGTAGAAATAAAATAAAATTTTGTGTGTGCTCGCACACGCGCATGCGTGTGCACAAATTCCTGCAACCACCAAGCATATTGCTTGTCACTCTTCTTTTCTGAGCCCGGACAGAACTGTGCTTTAAGGAAATTGGTCATTTCATATAGGTAGGAGAATGACCAGTTCTCCAGGAACAAAGTTTTGCCCAAGTACGAAAGACACATATTTGGAGCCACGAGAAAGCAGGAATTTAAACAGTTGTTCAACCATCATGAATGTTCCTTTTCATAGGAAGTTTTGATAAAGTACAAAAAAGATTTACTGGTATTTGATTGGTGTATGCTGCTGCAAATGTTTCTAAAGTTGAGCTGAGTGTTGCTATGCCAAATGCTGCTTCCAATAAATAATTTAGGCAATTATTAAGTTGATTTGAAAAGAAGAAGCCACCTGTTCAGTTTTACATAAGAGGGAGGAACTTCTTGAAAAGTAGTGCTTGATCCTAATGAATAATCCCTGAAACCAGTGGTTAGAGGCAGGCTTCCAGCCCTGTTCAGATAAGATATAAATTGTACTGTGTATGTGTCCTGAAAGTTTGGAAGGGCAAGACATAATTATTATGTTGTTGAATTCAGTTTTCAATTGTGTGCATGTGTACTTGTGATAAATTCCCTTGAACTCAGTGTGAATGAACTTCAGAATAAATATGAAATGGTTTGGGCAGTTTTAAGATGTGGGAGAGCAATCATGAACCTTTAGTGATGAGGGGAGGGTTGCTGGGGTTTTTTGGGGGGGGGCATTGAATTTGAAAATGGCTATGCAGATTGCATGGATTATTTGAATTTGAAGATGTCCAATTCAAACTTGGTTATTATTTTTTAAATGCCCTGGAACATTTGCTCCTCAGCTGTTGTTGGACTACAACTCCCATCACCCCTAACTAGCAGGCCCAGTACTCAGGGATGATGGGAGTTGTAGTTCAAAAACCTCTGGTGACTCAAGGATGAGAAAGGCTGCCCTAGAGGGTGATCTGAAATAATAGCATGTTTGCTTTCCATGAATTCAGTAAATATTACTGAAAACTGTGCAGCTTGCGAAATACTGTATTTACATCTGGCATCTGTTAAATGTTACTAATAGCCTTTGTGAAATGAAAAACATTACACATAACATTTACTGCCCCACTTCACTGCTTAGACCAATAGTATTTTACCTCTTCAGATCCAACGTTATTGTGGGTTGCTTTATCTATTTCTCTCTTTTTCTCTCCCCTCCCTCTCTCTCTCTCACACACACATCCCTAACAAAAAGGGAAAAGGTGATAGTGGCACTAGTGTGATTCACCAGAATCTTGGAGGTATGGCTCTCTTGTGGGCAATGGCCCACCAACTGAAGAGGAATGCCTAAGGCCACTCATCTGACTCCATTGTAGAAGTAGGATTGGAACTCCATTTTGATTAGAGCCCGGTTTCCCAAGGTATAAATCGAATCGACCCAACCACATTGCTCTAATTTGTATATCCATCCATCCACCCTCTCCTTGTGACTAGTTCTCTGTGATTTACAGGAGATGCCTCTGGTCATCTTCATCTGAATGGTGTCTTGTAGCATAATCCAGGCTTTGCCCCTGACCTTTGTCCTCCTTTACTTTCCTTCTTGACATTCTGTCCTGTCCATAGGTTAAAACCTCTCTGAAGAGCCTGGTCCTGGTTTAGGGCTATGCTACTGGCAGCAGCCAGATAAAAATAGAAAAGTCATGCTGACGTACGACTTTCTGTGAAGCAAATGTGCTTTCCAGAAAGTTGTACTAGTTGGTGGGTGGCTTTTTAAAAAGACCTACCTCTGTTGCAAGGTTAGCTTGCTGAGAAGGAACATCTCGTTTTCCTTTACTTCCTAGCAGGGGCAGCTTTCCAGATGACATTGGACTCCAACTCCTATCACCCCCAGTCAAAAGAACCAGTGGTCAGGGATGCTGAGAGTTGCAATCCAACAACTGAAAGCACCATGTTGGCAATTCCTGCAATTAGAACTGCATTAAAGAAAGAAGCGGGTGTTGGTTGTCTCCACCCAGCATATCCTGTGCCTGGCTTCACCGCCCTTCATGTGCTAAACGGTGAATTTTAGTGGTGGGGAGCCTTAGAGCCCTGATTGGGGGAAGCTGCAGGAGTACAGAAGGCTCCCAGCTGCTGGTGTTCATAGTGTAGTGTATGGAGGTCAGCGGGGCTGGGCAAGAGATTTGCAATGGAGGGGGCATGGATAACAGACATGCCCTTGCTCTCCCGCAAACAATTCTAATCACATGGGGGAGACAGAATGCCCGCGCTGTCTCTGTACAAGGATGTTTCGTTTAGCTAGAATGTTAAATAGCCACTGATAGACCTCTTTTGCTTTTGCTAACGGAAACAGATGTAAGGATAAGCAATCTTCTGAATTAGCCCAGCTTTTGGGGGTTGGGATGACAGCTTTTATGTGAAAGTGGAGATTAAGAAGAAAAAACCCCCACTGTGTTTGAATTCATAATGGATTGCATAAGCCATAGCATCTGACAGCTGTGGGGAGCCCTAGTTCTTTTCTTTTGTGCAAAACAAGCATTCATTAAAAAATAATATTTTTTCACTATCATTTTCTTAACCTGAATGGGTTGGGTAAGGCCTTAGGTGGAAACAAGGGATTTGCAAATACCATCTATCAAAACTTAATTGAATACTGTTTATTTCTAGCCACTCCTTGTTATAGCTTAAAATATTTGGTATTCCAGTTGTCGTTAACTGAGGATTAGTTGAAGGTTTCCCCCCACAACACACACACACACAACACACACACATCCCTCCCCAATTCATAAGGACTAAATCCTGTAAGAGTTGGCTGATTACATGACCTCTCTGCAGTGTGCAGGCTTTAACCTGAGATAGGGCATGTAATGCTGTCAAACGAACAATTTCCGTGACAACCAAATACATTTTGTGGCATTGTGGGTGGGCCTGTGGATTTGTGGATCAAAGCATCTCCTTTTTGCAGGAACTGTAATCTGTTCTGTTTTCTCCTCCTGGGGAGGGCGCAGGTTGGAGGGGAAACGAAAGAAGCTTATATGGCAATATCCGGATAGGAGATGCCTTTTAAGCCCTGGGGTGGCACACAAACAAGAGGAGCATCTGCACAGCAAGTCTCTCTGCCATAACAGTTTGGTCCCTGTTTGCGTGATGTCCTCTGCGTTTTAGAGAGCACAATTTGGAATAGAAATTTGTTCTATTTCTCCCTCTTCCAGTCACTACCTCCCCCCTCCTTTTTTTGCTTATGCCATTTTAAAATTATTTTTGGTAACAATATCAAATACAGAATATGCAGTCTTCCTAATTATTTCACAACTTAAAATATTCCAGCATGAGTGGCTGATTCTCAGCAACCTCTCTTCCTTTATGCTCTTTAATTTTTAGTGTGTAGTTGGGGGGGGGGGAGAGACTTTACACTCTGGCAAATTTTGCCCACACCTTGGAGGAAACACCTTTTCGGGTAAAATTTTGATTCCCCCCCCCCCTTTAACCCTGAAGCTCTGCTGCGATGATTCCCAGCAAGATTTTGGTCTATCACAACCCCACAGGGGGTACACGGACGGAAACATACAAAAGTACCCGGCGTCGTAAGAAGTCTCATGGAGATTTATTCAAAAATGGATACAGAGTCAAACCTGGGCATAGTGCCTCTGAAAAGGAAGAACAAAATACGTATCGACAGACCTTGGTGTCTTGTTACAAAGTTGGCTCATACTGGGGTAAGGTATAAATTACTGAAATAGTTGATTTACTTCTTTGCCCTGCGTGATTCTGTCTGTGGTTGAATGCATGATGAACCCACTAGTTGTGTTTGTAATGCATTTGCAAGGCTGAAGTGCTTTCATCTGTATGCCTAGAGACATTTTCTTAAACAGAGTCATTATCCCGCCCCTCTCCTCGTAATGTCCAGATAGATGGCTTTTAAGTTTTTATTCTGTAAAATGGGGGATGTGGTTTTATTGGAAGGGGGGGTTTGGGTGAGGGCTTGATTAATATATTTTCACAAGTATAGACCCATGAACGTTTCCCACAGTTCTTGTGTTATACATTTCCTGTCATGCGCCTGCTTCCTTTGTACTATAAATTAAATGCAGTGTTCTTTTGACTTTTAAGTATTGCCTTTCGCAAAGCGTTTCATGTCCTGTCCTCTATGTCGTACAAACATGCAGTCAAGCGATAGAGTCCTGGCAGAAATGGAATCAAATTGGGCCTCCTAGTGGTGCAGCAGTAAAACTGCTAGCACCTTTGCAAAGCTAAACAGAGTCAGGGAGTTGGATGACATAACCCTCGGGTCCCTTCCAACTTTACAATTCTATGAATCTATGAAACAAGAGGTAGGTGTTGGTGTGATCAGGGAAACTTTAAGGTGAAGAAGAAGAAGAAGAAGAAGAAGAAGAAGAAGAAGAAGAAGAAGAAGAAGAAGAAGTTCTTAGTAAACCCTAAGGAGCCTACCACTTCTTCCCCAGTGTTTGAAACTCCCCTTGTTCTATGCGCATTTTGCGACAGGCAATTTTATCAGCATGTGCAGTTTCTGAGCTCTGGGCTCAGTACTGCACCTAAGATTTCAGATTAAAACTGAAGAGTGGAAGGAAAGGGGGACCTTTTCTGCCTCTCCGCTTCCAGCTACTGTCTGAAGACTGGAGAAGAGACCCTCTTAAGAATATTACAGGGGTGGGCAGGGGAAGGACTAGACCATGTGAAAAATGAACACAATATTTTAGCTGCTGTTCATTCATTTCCAGCTTTGTATTCTTGGTTTTTTTTTTTTTAAAAAAGTACACTAAACCGTTGTTGCCCCCATAACCTAGGTTGAAGGTGCTATTTAGCTCCTAGTTTTCATATCTTAGTTTCTAACACTGTTCTCCACCCCCCAAAAAAACACAACCCCAGTCCTATGAGGGCTGAATGCCCAGCAGCCATTGAATGTTGAGTGTCAGTTGGAAAGAAGAACAGAAAAGTGCAGTGAGGGGGTTGGGGAAAGAGGAAGTTGACTCTCCTGCCTCTTCCTCACAATTTTTAGAGTCCTAGAGGAAGAGGAGTTGGCTGGCTGGCAGGGACTCTGGACAGGGACACTCCTACTAAGTGGAGAAGGAAATAACTCTACAAATGGAATTGTTGCAGGTCTTGTGTGTATATGGGACCTGCCTCCTGCAACAATAATGTTCAGAGAGCCAGCCTTTTCAGGATACCATAAGCTGCAAGGAACTCGAACGTATCGATTCCTTCCTTCTGCCTCTTCCACTGTTTTCTGTTTTTGTTTTCCAGCTGATAATCAGTATTTTGTGACTCATGGAAGCTGCTCAGCAGGCTTAGTCTTCACTGGGTTGCGGGGGGCACTGAGATTTTGCTCTTTTGCATACCATGGGGCTCACTTAAGTGTGCTGAGGCCTCCCCTTGTCCTGTGGCTGCTTGAGTTTTCTGTTAAGAGAAAACGATGCAATTTCCATGTACTGGTGGTCCTAGTAACATGACGATTAGATTGTAGCTAGGAAGGCGGTGAATATATGTCATCTTCCCATTCTCAAAGTAAAAACCAGGTATTTGCTGTGGTGGATATGTCCTGAAGTACCTTTCAGCATAGCTGAGTATCTTTAGGAAAGTTAAAAAAAAAAAAGCAGTGGTGTAATTGTGCATGCTTTTGAGCGATTAAGCCCCATTCCCTTGTCCTCTTCAGATGGAATAGAACAACAGAGTATTCATCACTATGCCTTGGAGCCAACTCCTATGGGCCGAGGATTACATCCGCAAGCTCCTTTAGTACTCTTGGGTGCAGCTCATCAGGCCCTGGAGATTTGAATTCATTTAAAGTAGCTAGGTGTTCCCTTACCACATTTTTTACTATCTTGGGCTGCAACTCCCTCCTTGCATCGTTTATTCTGTTATCACCAGGTTGGACACTGCTTTCCTTTTTGGGGAAGACAGTCACAAAGTAGGTGTTGCGCAGTTCCACCTTCTCTCTGTCACCCAACAGCATTTCTCCATCTTCTCCATGTAGAAGACTACCCCTTGCTTGTTTTCCCTCTAGCTTTGAACATAGCCAAATAAACCTTTGAAAGTTATATTTAACCTTTCTTTCAAGCCTGAGCTCATTCTGAGCTATGGCCTGCCTGACCTCCCTGCAGCTGTTGGCTACTCATGTATACTCTTCCTTTGTGATTTCCCCTTTCTTCCATTTATTATACAAGTCCTCCTTAAATCTCAGCTCATCTGTAAGCTCCTTATGCAGCCACACCAGGTTCTTTAGAAGCCTCCCACTTCTCTCTCTTGTTGGAATTGTTTGTATTTGTGCCTTGGTATTCCTCCTTTTAGAAATTCCCATTCATCTTGGACCCCTGTCTATCTGAGTTTTTCTGGCCATGGGATCTCACCCAATAGTTGCTTAAGCTTTTTGAAATCATCTTTCTTAGAGTCCAGAGTGCATGTCCGACTACACCCAGCCTTCCCTTGCCTCTGTATCACAAAACTCAAGAGGACATGATCACTTCCTCCCAAAGTACTTCCACTTTGTCAGTCACTTCCTCCCTGTTGCATTCTTTTTTTTCAAGTAAATTTTTATTGTTTTCCTTACATATTCTTTTCCAACAAACCATATTAATGTCATACATTCCCTTTGACTCTGCCGAGCCGTGACTCCCCTCCCTCCCTGCAATTGGTATATTTAACCCCTTTCTATCGCGCACATCATTCTCACAATAGTACTATCATACATTGAAGGTATTATGTCAATCCTGCTAGTGTCTTGACCTCTTTACAATTCTCCTTTAAATATTCAATAGATTTACTCCAATTATTTTGGTATCTTTGGTCTTCCTGGTCCCGGATCCTCCCTGACAATTTGGCAAGTTCTGCGTATTCTGTCAACTTCACCTGCCACTCCTGGATGGTTGTTGCATTCTTGGCAGTTCCATACAGACACCAGGGTAGTTGAATTCTCCCATGAATACCACATTTCTCCTCTTTTGAATGTTCAGTAATCAGCTCTAGGAAGGCATCATCCAAATCGTCAATCTGACTTGGTGGTCTATAGCAGACACCCACAGTAAGGTCACTGCTTCTCCTACAGTTTTTACCCATATACTTTCAATTTTTCCTTCTGTGCTCAGGTCATGGATCTCTTCACAAGCGTACACATCCTTTACATATAATTCTGCTCCTCTTCCCTTCCTGTTACGTCTATTCATTTGAATAGGTTTTACCCCTCAATTTTTACATTCAATTCACGAGTCTCATCCCATCAGCTTTCAGTAATGCCTATTAGGTCATTTTTGCTATTCTGTGTATAGGCAGGGAGATGTGTATTTAGGGATGCCATGAGGCTGTGAATTCAAACCTGTCCTGTGTTTACTGCAGTCAACACTGTTTCTCTTCCACTACAGCTAAAACTCACGTTATTCATCTGACTATCCACTAATATAATTCATTACATAGCTAACTTCAATGCATTTCAGGGGAAACATAATAATAATAATAATAATAATAATAATAATAATAATAATGCCAGTGCCAATGTCAATGCTGAAAATATCATTTGTGCACTAAAAAACCGCCTGACATTAGCGAATATGTCTTGCATTCACTTGCATGATTTCCGTTCCTGACTTTGGGCAAGCACATAATTTGCGGCAACTCCTAACTCCTATCTCTGTTTCCAGTGGAATTCTCCAACATCCCTAGGTGCATCCCCTCAAAAATGTTTTCCCATTTGCAGCTCCATTGTACTGAGAAAATGAAATCGCATATCTGCTGTAGCAGCAAAGCATTCCAAATAGGAATAGAACTAAAGGCTGCAAAAAGATATGTTACCTGCATTTCTGGATCAGGGCTTAGGAAAAGATGAAAAAATGGGGAGGATTCTCCAGACCCACTCTTCACAGGGGACGAAACATTTGCTTTGGTCTGAAAGGAGGAGCCTGGAAGAGTTTTTCACTGATGGATTACATCTGGCAGGCAAAACCCCTGCTAAATTTCCCCTCTTCTTCTTAAGTTGGAAGAGGAAACTCTCTAATAAAAGTCTGGTCTGAGGCTGTGGGGGGGCATTAGCTTGTGTTGTTTTGGACTGAATACTCTCCCCAAAGATCTGTTCAAGTTAATGCCATAAAGCTATGCTCTCAAAAGGATTTTTTCTTTGCACTTCTAAGCGTTCAGAGATACACTATTGTTTTTTCTCAAGCTGGAGAGAATTAAAATGATCTTCTCCAAAATGCTTTGTAGTTAATAAAACCCTCACCACCACCACCCCAAATGATAGTGTTGGAATTTTGTTCTCTTTCATATTTTGATTATTTCATCAGGACTTTCAGCTGCTTGCACAACATTTTCCTACCGACTGGGACATAGCCAAATAAAAAGTTACTGTCCGGTATTTTCAGTTTTGTAGTTGTTGTGGCACATGCACAGTTCAAACACGGTGAATTCTACTTTGCCTTTATTATAATAAAATATATCTTCTCTAAGGGATGGTAGGTTGCACTTACATGACAGTAATTGGAATTGGTATAAACATGGAAAACATCAATGAAACATTGTTGTTTTTATTAAGCAGCTAATTTGAATGTTCTGAGCACATTTATAATAAAACTGTTTTTCATGCATACAATTATGTAAGCTTACCAGGACCCCTTTCATCTCCACTATTAAATAGAGGAATTAATTACAGTGAAATCAACTAATTATTCAAGACTAGGCTGGAAGCTTTTTCAAATATGCTTTAGGTAAAATAATGGGAATACCTTAGGGCCTTTCTAGCTTTAGGATTTAGAGTCCTATTAAGGATATGCTAGCTTTTTGCACACAAAACTATATCCTCTGATATAGACATCTTTTGCCCACAGTTGGAGCTGAGAGGAGTTTCAAAAGCAGCTGTGAGAATAACATTGGGAGGGTGTCTGCTGCTCGAAAGTTAAAATAAAAAGTTTTATTTTTAAATATCCACTGGGCACTTGGGCCTATCTATGCAATGCTTTAGATCTCACTCTAGATCCACCAAGTGTTAGTGGATTATGGGATGCCAGGTTCTCACCATAATTTCTGAAATTAGTAAATGTGGGATTTGTTCAATGGATTCAGCAAGGAAGAAGAAGAAGAAGAAGAAGAAGAAGAAGAAGAAGAAGAAGAAGAAGAAGAAGTCAAGTCATTACCCTGGCAAAAGCATTCAGTGTCCTGATTCCCTCCCCCAGCTGTGTGTTAGTTAGCAAAAGAAAATAGGAGAGTTAGGGGGGAATTTGTCAAGGTTTATGTCACCACAGGAAAAAATGTTCTTTTTGCATGAGGCTTGGGTTACGTTTTTAGCAAGAGTTTTTGGGAAGAAGGAGGTTGGGGCCAGTGCCATGCAAGTTGTGAGGAAGAGACACAGAAATGGCATTTGGGCTGTCTTTGAATCCAGTGCTGCGCTGCTGTCGAAGCACGCCACTCTTGAGACGTGTTGCCCCAAACCCTCGCTCTTTATCCAGACTCAGACCATATCTCATAAAGACACCACAGCCTCTGCTGCTCCTCATTTTCCCCAAAAGGAACACATGGTTAAGTGCCAAGACCCCTGGAATCTTGTATTGCTCGGCAGAAAGTGGAGTGGCCTTTAAAAATACATTGCAAGTGGGATCTGCAGCAAAATGTTGCAGAAGGCAAGCTCTCCTGTTTGGGGCTCTGGCCAACCTGGACCCAGAAACTGCAAGTGAGCCGGATGGGTAGCAGCAGTGTGTTTTTACCCCTGTGCTGCAAGGTGTGGTTGTACTGAAAGAGCCCCACCACCTCCAGTAATCCAGTGTGATGCAGGAGTGGAGCAGTGCCACATCCTTAAGTTGAAGCAGGGGTATTGGTCCAGCAGGGTCATCTGAGAGCACCCTGTCATGCTCTCTCTTTCTGTTTCAAAGTCTTCCTCTTCAGCCCTTGAAGTTGAGGAGTCTGACACTAGAGTCATGGCACAGCGGTGCCCGCTTGGCAGTGGAACTCTGTGGAGATAGAGCAGGGGTTGGCAAGGTTTTACCTGCCTGGGCTGGTCAAGTCCCGCGGAGATCTCTCCATGGGCCGAATTCTGCGCGTGTGTTTTCTGGCATCTGGGCATGGGCGGACACGATTTCTGGCGTCTGGGCATGTGCAGATGTGATTTCCTCTGCTGCACCGCATCCGTTCAGCACAGCAAGTGGGGACTCGCCAAGCGGGTGATTCAGTTTGGGGGCGGCTCGTGAGCTGGTTAAACTGCCCCCTTGGACCGCTTGTTGAGGTGGTGAGCCCAAGGCTGGCAGCAGCAGTGCCCTGCAGGAGCGCACGCACACCCCCCCCCCGCAGGGGAAAAATGCTGCCAGCTCAGAGCTCTCTTCGCTGCCCTGTCCCCATCCCAGCAAACAGCAGTGGAAGGCCACCAAAACTGTCCCACCGGTTTCACATGCCACTGCAGCCTTGAACTGAATCCTTGCATGCTGTTCAGTCATCTCTCCATGAGGAAAAAGGGGGGATTGAGGGGGGGAGAATGGAAGACAGATACCTTTTTATTTTCAACCGCCATTCTGTCTCCCAAAGACCTGTGCTATGATATATATAAAAAGGTAAAGGGACCCCTGACCATTAGGTCCAGTCATGGCCGATTCTGGGGTTGCGGTGCTCATCTCGCTTTACTGGCCGAGGAAGCTAGCTGACAGCTTCCGGGTCATGTGGCCAGCATGACTAAGCCACTTCTGGCAAACCAGAGCAGTGCACGGAAACGCCATTTACCTTCCCGCTGGAGCGGTACCTATTTATCTACTTGCACTTTGACGTGCTTTCAAACTGCTAGGTTGGCAGGAGCAGGGACCGAGCAACGGGAGCTCACCCCGTCGCGGGGATTCAAACCACCAACCTTCTGATTGGCAAGCCCCAGGCTCTGTGGTTTAACCCACAGCGCCACCTGTGTCCCTATGATATATATATATATATAGTACTAGAAAAGGTCACAAATTGCTGTACAGTGGTACCTTCGGTTAAGAACTTAGTTCGTTCTGGAGGTCCGTTCTTAACCTGAAACTGTTCTTAGCCTGAAGCACCACTTTAGCTAATCAGGCCTCCTGCGGCCGCTGTGCCACCAGCGTGCGATTTCTGTTCTCATCCTGAAGCAAAGTTCTTAACCCGAGGTAATATTTCTGGGTTAGTGGAGTCTATAACCTGAAGCGTATGTAACCCGAGGTATCACTGTATAGTTGGAAGGGCTGCGGAGTGAAAAAGAGAATGGGTTCCCTTTTCACTTATCTTGCTCCTCTATAGTGCAGGGATGCTCAGCTTCACCCTCTCCAGGATGCCTTCTGTAAGCTGTAAGAGTCTTAGGTTTGTACCTTCAGAAAGTTCACGGGACATTTTTTTCTTTCTCTCTCTTTTTTTTTGTAGACAAACAAAACTTTTCTTTCTTTCTTAATTTAAAACTTCCATATGTATGCATACCTGGAGAGTCCCCCAAGTATATTGGAACTAGTACCTTATTTGTTGATTTTAACTTCCAAACTGATAATGAACTGAGATGGCTGTGTTTCTGCTGGAGCGAATGGTGGTGATACATAGGGACAATATAAAGCCCCGTGAATTTCAGCAAAAGCGACACTGAGCACATAATTATGCAGTGCTCTGCACAACTGCACAAAGACACAAATTTGTCCTCTAAACTTCCTTCCTTCCTTTATAAGCTGCATAATACCCAATGTACCTTTAACTCCTGTGAGAGAGATTTGCAGCAGAATTGTTTCCTATCACCATAAGTCTCCCTTAATAATTTAAGCCTTTAATCTTTTACAGTATTTCTCTGACCCTGTGCAGTCATCCGTAGAGTTGCTATCCATACAACCTGGCTTCACTAATAAAAATGTAATTTCTTAGAAAAATTGCATTGGCTAAAAAGTGGTAGTATAGTTTAACCTATGCTAAATTAGGCCATGGTCTATTGGAGAGCTGTTAGAACTTCGGGAGTTTGTTGTGAAAATGCAGAATGTGTCAACCAGAGATTTTTACGTCATAAAGTATTATCTTAATCATGAATATGTACTTTCTGGTTCTCTTTAAAAACAGGTTTCCTGATCACTTGCCCATAATCACTCATTTTTTTCAGGAAGCTTTGGGTGGGTGGGAGTTAAGAGCTTTCAGGAATATATCATTGGAAGGAGACATTATCCTCTATGCATTTTATAGTTAAAATAGTTTTAATGCATTAAGTGTTTATATGGTTCATATTCACTTTTCTCAAAAGAAATCTATACTTTTCTGAAAATAGCTGGCTAAGCTTTGGGGCTGATCAATATGGAGCAACATTTCAGAGGTATTTGATATTCACCATGTTAGTGACTTTTGATTTCACAGCTGCCTTTGGAATTCATATAGGGATAAAAATAACCTGATTATTTCTCTCTCTCTCTCTCTCTCTCTTTCTCTTCCCCTCTACCCTTTTGAAATTGCAGGTTTAAGATTTTTACGAGCTCTTAGGCTGATACAGTTCTCAGAAATTTTGCAGTTTCTGAATATCCTTAAAACAAGGTAAGACATTAATGTATTTTCCCTTAACCTTTTTCACAGTGATTAATTTCACAGTTTCTCAGGGCACTGAAAGGACAAGGTTTAGACTCCTGTCTAATTATCAAATATGAACAAAAGTTATGCTTAAATTTCTTCAGCTGCTGCTATTCAGGTAATGGCTAGTTAATTGCTTTATCCAGAGCAGCAATCCCGGGAGTCATCCTTTCTCTACTTCACAGAAAATCCAGGGATTTACAGGACAGTCCTATGCGTGTTTACTCAGAAGGGCCTTACTTTCAGGTAAATGTGCATAGGATTGAATCATGAATAAATGTGGCAATTAACTGCTCTTGCTAAATTCTGTGAAATACTGTACTCTTATTTTCCACTCAGTTTCATAGCTAGTTCTGCCTTGCCAAACTTAATACTGAATGGCATTCATTCATTGATTTAATTGTTTGGTCACTTTTACATTTGTAGAGTGCAGTTCAAAGCAAACATAGCTTAAAAACAGTGTGGCACCACATTTTCAAGGACTATTTTGTTTGTTAGATAAACCAACAGTGCAGTCTTACTCCGAATGTCCCAAGGAGAGATTTATAGAACCTTGAGAGTAGGTTAGAACTAGGTGAAGGGTGATACCCATTTGTTGCAGCCCAGTCATGCAACAGCCATTCTGCTTCATTAACACGGCACAACAAGCCTTGTGCTTGTGGTAGATGTTGCACAGGAATTATTAACTGGTAGCAGTTGAGCCTCTGTGCTTATGCTTGCAGAAGTGTTGGCATTCAGACTTCTTGCACTGATTTAACAATGGGTCTCACCCTAAATGAGTTGAACTTAGGTTCCCACTGGGAATTTATTCATGACTTAAATCCCACTGAGGTGCAAATAACTCAGTCCGGTTCCAGCCCTGTGTGCTTGTTGAAACAATATTTGCCTCTGAATTATAATGACAAACATACTTTCCCATTTGATTCTGGAGTAGATGGTTTCTCAGAGCTCTAAATATCTTAGTCTCTCCTGTGTTTGTCTTAAAAGCCCTTACTGCACAACAAGTCTGACAGCAAGATTAAAACCTAGAGATTGTCTTTGTACCTTTAAATTCCCTGATACAGTGGGAGAATTCACACTTTCCTCTAGCCACTTCTTGTCCTTTTGTCTGCCTGTCCTCTGCCTATTTGTAACACACCTAGAGTGCTGCTCCTAGAAGGGAATAATAATAATAATAATAATAATTTAAATTATTTATACCCTGCCCATTTGAATATATAAAAGAGTGACAAAACACCAAACATTAAAAACTTTCCCAAAGAGGACTGCCTTCAGATGTCTTCTAAAAGTCAGATAGTTGTTTATTTCCTTGACATTGAACAGGAGGCCATTCCACAGGGTGGGTGCCACTACAGAGAAGGCCCTCTGCCTGGTTTCTTGTAGCTTCACTTCTTGCAGTGAGGGAACTGCAGAAGGCCCTCGGAGCTGGACCTCAGTGTCCAGGCTGAATGATGGGGGTGAAGTTGCTCCTTCAGGTATACTGGGCCAAGACCTTTAGCAGACAAATGGACACTGGGCAGGGCAGAAAGATGGAAATAGCCGCAGTTGCTAAGTTTACCACTCCAGCAGGGGTTTAAAACTGTAGTAATGATTTTCAGAGTGCGACCTGTGATGCAGGGTAGAACTTTTCCCAGTGCTTTTTCCGTCCTTGGAATTTTCTCTCCATTTCATGAGTTCATTAGTAACAATGAATGGGTGCCCATGGCATGTACAAGCTTGGCAGTTTCTTAGTTTCTGCTTGGTTTACTGAATAGAAGTAAAATGCTAAAGTAGATCACTCCCTAAGGCTGCATTCTTTTTTGCTCAGTCTGATGTGGGTGAAGGTAGAGGGTGGAGCCAGATGCAAACATAGGTGGAGCAATGTATGCAAATTTTACCTTTGTCCAGTAGGCAAGATTCTACACACAATCACACACTCTCTATCCTTGCATCCAGAAAAAACCAAACAACAGGAGTCAGTAGTAGAAGGAGTGGCCTGAAGAGAGAGGATGTGGTCTGGGAAAAATCGCAAGAGCCAAGAAGAAGCCAGGAGGGTTACATTTCACCCTTTGCCTCAGGTTCCCCACCCCTGCTACAAACAGTGTGCTTCTAAGGAGAGGGTTTTGCCCCTGGTTGCCACCTATTCTGTCTCCAGTGAAGGGAGCAGATCCTCTAATGAAGACAGTCAGGTTCCTATGAGAGGCCGTGATCCCTTTAGATAACTTGGTTTTTTGCCCAGTAATAGGCTGGAAGCCATATTGTAGTTTGCAGTTGCCGTAAAGCTATTTCTCTAGTATTTAATCCATCCCAATCCAAACCATCCTCAAATAATTAAATAATCTAGGTATTGTACTTTTGCCAAATAATAAGCATGTAGGTGTGTCTTAAAGTGTATCAGTTTTGTTTTTGAATAAGAGAAGACTTCCCTCCATTATTGGGAAAAAAAGAGCGGGGGGGGGGGGGATCCACTGATAACGATTCTCCTCCCCCAAGTCCTCTAAGAACCAAATAGTGGAGCATAAGAATTTTAATGCAAAAGTGTAGGTGGCATTCAACTAAGTTTAGCTTACTAAAATTAATTAACATAGCTACTTTAAGTCCATAAATTTTCAAAGGTCCACACTGTGTGAAACCTACGGTAATTGAATATGACCCTATATTTCTAACGTATTAGTGACCCTATATTTCTAACGTAGCTCTGTTCGGTTTCTTTTCTTTATAGTAAGGGGACACAAAAATTAGGAAGTATCTAGTTGATCGGTCCTATAAACCCCTGCTTTTGACAGCAGTTACAATCTGATGTGGGGAGGTTGATGGAACCTAAAATAAAAACCTGAGAACACAGCGCAACAGCAGTACGTGCACACATCCTGGACAGTGTAATGACACGGGGACATGAAATTGTGCTGCACTAGGGGTTGCCAGTGTGATGCCCACAGGCAGGCAGGCAGGCACCCCAGGACGCTCCCACTGGTTCCCACCAGGCACCCTGCCCACTGAAAGTAGATTCAGAAGAAGCATTCTGTCGCAGGCAATTGAATAGGTTGCAGCATGTGCACAGTCGTGATGTGTGCATGTTGCAAATGGTTTGCAAATGTTCCCACCAGCCCCAAAAGGTCGGTGGCTCCCTGAAACCACACACTATGGAAGGGGAGAAGGAATGTTGCTTGGGCCTTCTGTTTTCAGCTATAGGTGCCTGTCCTGTATCCGGGGGGGGGGGGGGGAGGGATTCCACCCATCAGGAACTGCTCTAAGGTGACAAACTGAAAAGTGCAAAACTTGGTGAAATTTCTACCCCTGCCCAAATTCCTGGACTCTTAAAGGCTTTTAAATGTAAAACCATTGATTTCCCTTCATATAGAAAAGTGTGTTTTGATCGTGGCTAGTGTAACTGAAGAGAGAGGGGCATCATTTCCTGGGGTGCCCTTTTCTCCTGTGGCTCCTCCTCCTCTTGGCTTGCACTCCAGATCACTCTTCACAAGACACTGTTTTGTAGTGTGTAGAGCCAAAGAGAGAAGCTGTGTGCATCCTATTGAAGGATTGCTGGGGCAAACAAATTTATTTCCTGCAATCAGTGATCAGTGCAGGGGCCATTCATATTGCTCTGTTTCTTGGAAAATCAGTTAAGCAAATCATTAAGCAAAGGGGGGGGAGAGATATTATCAGCTGGTCATTAGATTTCATGTAATTATTTTAAACATTTCCCCCCATGCTCAGATATTTCTTTAACAGATCCTTCAGGTGCCTTGCTGCTGCTAGGGCTGGATGAATCTGTCAGTTGCAGGTTCTCACAGACTGCATTCACAGAGCAGTTTACAGGTGTTCCCCACTTGCGTAGGGGTTCCATTCCTGCCACCACGTGTGTCATTGGGACACACGTGAGTGGGGATTCCCCTGTTCTGTCCCGCCCCCTTTTGGCGCCAAAAGCAGCACTCGGGTTGGCTGGAGTGTGTTAAGGGGAGTTCAAGGACTGCCAGCTGAGCGCTTGAGGCCAGCGACTCCCCTCAAAGCCCCTCTTAACGGAGAACCCTGATATCACCGCCGCGCGGGGGTGAGTCACCACTTCACCCCCTTATTGATAGTCAGACTAAAAGATTTCACCCAAAGCCTAAAACTGGCACCCGCGACACTGCGGTCTCGCCACCCAGACTACCTACAGCTGAAAAAGCACCCCCCCAGGAGCTTCAAGGCCCTAGAGAGGGCATTCCCTGTTAATGCCTTATATTTTTGCTTTCACATCATGTACTAGGCAGAGGGCCTTCTCGGTAATTGCGCCCGCCCTGTGGAACGCCCTCCCATCAGATGTCAAAGAAATAAGCAACTATCTGACGTTTAGAAGACATCTCCTGTTTAGGGAGACCCAGCCAGATGGGCAGGGTATAAATAAATTATTATTATTATTATTATTATTATTATTATTATTATTAGTGTTGGTGCTGTCCTTTAAAGCCTTAAACAGCCTCGGTCCTGTATACGTGAAGGAGCGTCTCCACTCCCATCATCCAGCCCAGACACTGAGGTCCAGCGCTGAGGGCCTTCTGGTGGTTCCCTCACTATGAGAAGTGTGGTTACAGGGAACCAGGCAGAGGGCTTTCTCAGTAGTGGTGCCTGCCCTGGGGAACACCCTCCCAGCAGACGTGAAGGCAATAAACAACAATTTTAGTTTTAAAAGACAACTGAAGCTGGCCCTCTTTAGGGAAGTTTTGAATGTCTGACACTGTATTATTTTTAATCAGTTGGAAGCCACCCAGAGTGGCTGGGGAAACCCAGCTAGATGGGTGTGGTATAAATAATAAATTATTATTATTACAAATTATTATTATTATTATTATTATTATTATTAAAAAAGCCACTTCTGGAAATATAGTGAAAGTTCAGTGCTTATTTCCATGTTAATTGCTTCCAGGGGGGGAAAAAATCCATTTGCCACCCTATTCACCCAGAAAATCGTGAACATAATGTGATGAGCAGTAGACAACCATAGAGTTCTCTCCTGCTGTTTTTGTGGGTGAATCATAGTGATACAGAAGGACACATGTGCAGAAAGCATGAGGGCATGTCAATGTTGTCCAGTGATGTTCATGCTTGTGGCATACCACGCTCAACGTTTTGAATGAAATTTAGTGCAACATGGCAACATACTGATCACAGAGCCACAGTTCCATCACACAACAGATACTACAGTGTGAAAGGAACATACAGTGGTACCTCGGTTTTCGAACACCTCTGTAGTCGAACGTTTTGTAACTCGAACGCCAAAAACTCGAAAGTAAGTGCCTCAGTTTTCGAATGCACCTTGGAAGTCGAACCGCTTCCGGTTTTCGGTTTTTGAATGCTTCGGAACTCCAACGGACGTCTGGAATGGATTATGTTCGAAAACCGAGGCACCGCTGTAATAAAATTAGACAGAAGCTCTCATATTATAATCAGGAAATTATAACACAATATTCCCCAGGTTAAAACGAACCCTCTGTTACTCATTGTTTCCAGCGTTAAATCCAGTTATCCACCTTTTTGCAGCAGTTTTAATTAAAAATAAATAAATCCTCATGAACATGTGCCAGCATTGTAGTGCAAATTTCTCCTAGTAGGTAGTTTTAACTGATGCAATCAGTTTCCCCATTCATTATCATTTCTGTACGTTATTTCCACAAATATGTGCATTTTTATTTGCACTTTCCACCAACAGATGCATGTCCATGCACGATGGCTGCGTCACAACATTTGGGAAAGTGAAAATTTCAAAGTATAATTGTGTTTCAGTTTATATATATTATATATATATAAATATGGTGCATTCATTTTCTCTTTGCAATTCAAACAAAATCAAATATCTCTCCTACCCTTACTTTTCCCCTACCTGGTCAGATAGCTGAGGTGACAACATTAATCAGCTGAGTGGTACAGGGAGGGAATGCAGAGGCTTAATCTGAATTCCCTGCTCCCATTTTTGAATTGCTGATCGGTGTCTCACAGTACAGTCACTGATCAGACTAGGATTCTTTTGTTCAGCAGTCATTTGCACGCAATTTATCATCCAGCGAAGGATATACATCTGTGGGTGCCTGCTTCAGTGTTCAAATGTTTTCTAGCTGGATCTCAGCAAGGAACAGTTGACAGCATCCCAATAATTCACCCGGTGCTAGAAAGAACAAATCCATTACTTATTGGCACTTAAGACAGTCACCTCTGCAATTTCACCTAGTTGCACAACTGTTTTTCAGGCATTGTTCCCAAAAAAAACCATGACGTATTAAACTGAATAATGTGAACAAATTTGAATTGATTATTTATGTCTCCTTGCTGCTGGTTTAAATGAGGTTTTCAGTACAACTTCAGGGGCTTAGACTGGACTCAGTCAGAATCAGAGATTGCACAGATGTCTCAAAGAGCTTAAAGAGCAGGGAAATGTTGGTGACTAATCCGCCCATCTATATTTAGAACCCTGACTGAAAAGAGAAAAGGCATCTACAGGCAGGAAACAGTTCTGCGTAAAACAGGACCTACACCGCACCAAAGTGAGCCATGAGAAGGATGCAAATGTTTAAAGCATTAGGCTGGTTCACACACTTGTGCTCTTAATACGAACAACTGAAAAATCCATTGGTGGTTTTCGCATGTGTGAATGAGCCATTGGAGAACTTCCATATCACACCAGGGAGGGATTTTTTGGTGGAGTTCACTATACACATTTGTTAATTTTTCTACAGAATATAATGCAGCTCTGGGGGCTGTGGCTGGACTCAAATGTTCATCACCCCAGCTTAACCAGTGGTCAGGGAAGTTGGAATTTGTAGTTCAACAGCATCTTTCTTCTTCTTCTTCTTCTTCTTCTTCTTCTTCTTCTTCTTCTTCTTCTTCTTCTTCTTCTTCTTCTTCTTCTTCAAATTTATATACTGCCCTATACCCGGGGGTATCAGGGAGGTTCACAGAATAAAATCAAAATATAAAACCACAAAATACATAATCAAAATAAAAACAACACCCCCAAAACAACAACAACAACAACACATTTAAAAAGGGGACTCAAGATTGAAGAACACTGAAGTAAAGGATGCTCAGCTAAAACATAAAGTCTGAAAACATCTTGTTTATTTCTGTCTCCCTCCCCCTTCCTTTCTTTAAACCAGTAATTCCATCAAGTTGGTGAATCTGTGCTCAATATTTATTAGCACGTGGCTAACAGCAGCTGGATTTATACATTTGGTAAGTATTTGGGTTGTTTTTTTAAGGGGAAAAAACTTACTTGGGGATGTTCACATTGCTATTGCCATGTGACATAAAGCACTGACATAAATATAGATTAAAGGATTTTAAGAGGCATCAGGAAGCCATTTCACACTTTCTGTGATGGCTCAGGTACACCGCTGGCTGTAAAGGAGAACTGTGTCCCGTCCCCCCCAGACGTGTTGTGAGCATGTGCCAATAATCCACAGCCATTTGAAGATTCCTGATACATACCTCCGGATATTTTCAGGAACCTTTTTTCCTCTTGGTGAGAAAAGCTGTTTGGGAGGGGCAGAGGAAAGGATTAAACCTTTGCTCCCACCCTGCGGGTCCTCCCCTCTCTTGGAAGCCATTATTCATTTGCACAACATCAATCCGTGGGGGGTGGGGGGGGGGAGAAGCCATCACAGAGCAACTAGTACTGTGCTGTTTGGTCCTAGAGGTTGAAATAATTCTACAATCACAGGAGTCTTTTACTGAGATCGCCATTAACAAAACGTAACCACTAGATGGTAGTGTTTGCTTAATAACAGCAAGAGGGGGGGAAATGTCACCAAAGGCAATGCATGAAAAAAACACTGTGTTCTAACAAGCACTTTATATGTTACTAATATTTAAGAGAGAGGGGGAGAAAATATTTAAATTATACTTTAATTGTTATATAAATAATGCTTTAGTTTCTTCCTTAAGTCAGCATTCAGCAATTCTTTTTGAGGCCAAGGCACAAATCACTTGAGGCACATTACTTTAACAAACATATTCCCTTGGTAAGGGCTAAATAAATCTCTTGAATCCTAACGCTCTGTTGAGTCATACATGGCTGAAACTCACATATATGGAAATCTTTTCCAGCTAACAAATTGGTGGGAATTGATTCATACGGACCATTTCCGTTCACTGAAACGCATCCCTGAGTGACAGTCACTGAATCTTTGTTGCAGCAGTGGCCCAAATGTTTCTAATGCTTCTCTGCCTCTGCAGCCCCAGAAAATCAACACCTGCTACTGCGGTGGGTGGTCAGAACTCTAGCACTGGCTCCCAGGACATGAGAGCTGCTGCCACCCTGTTCCTGCTCAGGAATTTGTGCGACTGCTCTGGTCAGTTGTGAGCAGCACAGTGGCCGATTATTATTGCAATGGTGGACGCAGGTGTGCCAAAGTTTGCTATGGCTTGGGAAGCCCTGCAGCTCAGTGATAGAGCATTTGCCGTGTATGCGGAAGGTCTCAATTTCCGTCCACAGCATCTCCAGGTAGAGCTTGGAGGAGCCTCTGCCCGAAAAATTGGGGAGCTGTTGCCCATCAGTGTAAACAGCAATGAGCAGGATGGATTAATGGTCTGACTCAGTAATAAGGCAGCTACTTATGGGAAAAGGTGCCTTATATTGCAGTAATAGCTTCCCCAGTTGTTTTGTGCATTAGTCATTGCACTTCCATCCTGCCCTCCTCCAGAGTTTTGGGGGTAGGGCTTGAGCCTCTGTTTTATCCTTACAGGCATCCTGTGAAATCAATTCGCCTTAGAAATAGGGATTGGCTCAGAGATATTCAGTGGGTTTTTTTGGCTGAATAGAGATTTGTGCCTGGGTCTCCCCAGTGTAAATCCAAAACCCACAACTGCTACACTTCCCTGCCTATACACACCGGTCCTGCTTTCTGAACGCCTGCTATGTGAAAATTCACTTATCCAAACTCAGGGAATTAGTACCCAAACCTCGCTATACACACACAGTGGATTCAGATATCTGGACAGAGCAT
Organism: Podarcis melisellensis; assembly: GCF_964234715.1. Lineage (NCBI taxonomy): Eukaryota > Metazoa > Chordata > Lepidosauria > Squamata > Lacertidae > Podarcis > Podarcis melisellensis. The sequence goes on from NC_138537.1 coordinate 82,273,752, forward strand.
TATTTTATTTCCCCCTTGTTTGCCTTTTGCAGGTTGACTGAAGAACAGAGGGAAGGAGAGGGGAGGGGAGCAATCAGACAAACCAGAGGGTTGTTTTTTGCTTTGGGCGGCCAAAATTCCATAGTCGGAAACACATTAGAAATTTCCCCATAGGAATCAAGGGAATATGTCAACTCATTATGCAAACGCTTGCTTAACAAATGATTTCCAGGGAACACATTGTGTTCAGATAGTAGGACCTGTGTATATGTAAAATCAGGGGAACACTCTTATAGTGTTTTACTGTCTTTATTTCATTCAACATCCCAACAGCCCCCTGTAACACTGCTATTAATTGCTAGCTAGAAATAAAAGAATTTGCCTTCAGTCACCCAATGGCTGCTTACCTTCATGCAACAAAGCTTTGTAAAGGGCTGTTCTGTTCTTCAGCCTTGTGGGCATCTGTACACCTGAATCATTCATCTGCTGTTATTCTTTCATTGTAGGTGGAGAACTCAGGGGATCCATGGGAAAACTTCCAAAATAACCAAGCGCTTACATATTGGGAATGTGTTTATTTACTAATGGTTACTATGTCCACTGTTGGTTATGGAGATGTTTATGCAAAAACAACCCTTGGTCGCCTTTTCATGGTCTTCTTCATCCTCGGGGGACTGGTAAAATTCTTGTTATTTTCTGCTGGATTTTTTTCTCCTTAGTGTAGTAATTATAATAAATCGATGAGTAACAAAACATTTTTATTTTTAAATAATAATAATAATAATAATAATAATAATGTATGCACAATTATCATTATGCAGAGCTGTTGACTTATAATTAAACTATGACTGCGGTGGTGTGCTTAAGATTATAATGCATGCAGGTACACAAAGTGCCTTAGGAGTTCTCAGTATGAACTTTCCAGTTAGCAGTTACCGGCAGTGCATTAATTTGGTGATTATGATAGCAATAATGTTAACGTTAGCTGCGGTTTCAAGAACCCTCCCCACCCTCTGTGTTCCTTCCCAATATTCCAACAAACACTGTGGCTTAGGACCACCTTTAAAGAGCCGCTTGCCCGTTCCAGACAATGGCAAAACTGTGTTTTCTTTCATTTCGACACATGGCAACCATACAAGGAGTAACATGGTACTAACTCAGGCAGTCATTGCCAATTACCTAAGAGGAGTCAGTCAAGTATGTCTCTGCTGTGCTTGAGGAGCTGAGTAAGTACACGCTGAACGACGAGAAGGAAAATATTTGCATAGATAGGTAGATGTACATATCTTGTATCTAATCAAATTGCCTCTTTATTTTTCTGTCAATGCTAAAGACAATGCGGCAACTGTTGCATTTTTTTTTGTCTTAAATTGTCTTAAACAGCACCCTTAGCATTAAGCTTTTCATTCCTTAAGGTAAGTAACTTATCGACTTCAATCCACAATATATGTAATGTACATATATGCAGTCACTGAAGTATTTTTTTAAAATCCTCTCACATATTTTTGTATATCTTGTATACATCTCTTTCTTGGGGATGTTGCATCTGCTAAGTGCATTATAAATGCAGTATTTCATACGCATTTATTTCCAAAAGAGGTGCCGTTATTTGTGTGCCAAAAAATGAGGCCAAGTTCACTGGCAGCAGCTCTTAGAAGTATCCAGCCACAAGCAAAATGTTTGTTGGACAAAACATGGCAGATTCCATTCCCCACCATCACCCCCCTGCTTTTACATCTTTACATGTTCTTATCAACTTTTTTTAAAAGGCAAACTTTTAAAAATACGTTTTAGTTACATCTTGTCCATTCTCATGTGTGTGGAGGAAAGCCTCTGCTACCACCCTGTTTTCTTTGGTAACGGGGAGGAACCCCTCGTCTTTCTTTTATAAATTAGCACCATCAGCTTAGCAATAATACATATTTTGGCTTGTTTTGTCTTGGTGGAGGTTTTTGGTTTTTTTGGCGGTGCATAACGTTTGAATATCCCCGCTTGCCCCTTTTCAGAAAGTGTTAGCCATGCAGCTGCACTTTATCACTCAGATGCCACTCTGACCTCATTTTGCTCTTGGCTTCTTCTTTTTTTTTGGTTTTTGTTTTGTGTGCCTTTCTCCCTCTTTTGACCATTTTCTTTAGTTGACCAGACATGCATTTCTTTTGAGACCCAACATTTATGTCAAAACCTATTTGTTTTAATTTTATGGCGGAAAAAGACCCTTTTTAAAACCTTTTTGAAGGGGAAAAAAAACACCTTTTATAGATCTAAGTCTTTTGCATTTTCAGATCTTAAAGATGATATATCTTAAAATATTCATCATCCCCCTTTCTTTGGCCTCTCTTTTTAGTCTTTTCTTCTGTCTCCTATCTTCTTCCTTAGGCCATGTTTGCCAGCTACGTCCCTGAAATCATAGAGTTAATAGGAAACCGCAAGAAATATGGTGGTTCCTATAGTGCGGTTAGTGGAAGAAAGTAAGTATTCCAAGAGGCTCTGCTGCCTCTGGTGCAGTAGAACACTCTCTGCATGCCATTTTCTTTTTTTGTGCTTTTGTTTCACGCATGTAGGCAATGTTTGCGCGCTACGTGCCAGAAATTGCTGCTCTCATCCTTAACCGGAAGAAATACGGAGGGACTTTTAACTCAACCCGAGGCAGAAAGTAAGTCCAAAAAGAGACGAAGACCAGGTGTGCTTGTGTGACGTTAAAAAGAACCTGCCATGGTGGTGACATCTGACTCACGGACACACCCTGATATGCACTCTCTGTCTGTCTCTCTCTCTCTCTCTCCCCCACGTGCCATTTTTGTGTGTGTGTCCTGTTGACATCAAATGTCGTTTCCTCCCTAAGTTGTCACACTGCATATTAAGAGACCTGGGCCATGCTAAGGTACAAGTCAAAGTGGTTTCCCCTGTTCTCTAAAGGCACTACTGGTAATGCTAGAACTCAGTTAACACAGTCTGGAAGATGACCCTGCTATTATTAATTTGAAGTCAGTGCATAGGACTAAGATGTTTGTTGCGTCAAATATCTCCATGTCAGTGAGGGGTTACATCTGTGGCTGCTTTTTTCTGAACACTCGCATCCAAGCTACTTGCATGGGGAACGTCGTAAGTGAACCAGCTCCCATGTTAATGCCACAAGAGACCATATGGATTCATCTCCAGTCAAGGCATTTGACAAACTAGCTTACATTTTCTATCTCTCCCTGAAAATGTGTTTCATTGGTAATAGTGGGACATACCTAAATATTTTCAAGTGACTCTGACGTTGATGTTGAGATAACTCATGCCAAAAGTACTGTCAGATGCAGTCCTTCACTGATTTTCTGCTGATAATCTAATTTTTATTTTAGTTGGATTTTTAAAATGACCCTTATTAACAGCAAGCAGAGTTTCTGAAGATTTGTCAACAGTTGACAAATCTGAACAGTTCAGCCAGGAAATCAGACCACAACTTGTGTCCGTCTCCAAAACAGAATCAGTGTTATCTGTAAATAGAGAATAAATACACATATAACATCAGCACTAAAGTCCCTTTTTGGGTGGCTGAAACATTTAATGATGTAATGATGTGAGTTCTACTAATTTTCAGAAATTCATTGCACTAAATTCACATCTTAAAAATATTGGTTACCTTAAGCATAACATTAACAAGAATTTGCCTCAGAAAATCTGAACAGGGCCTTAACCTTTCCCAGTTGCACCCTGTTGTATCTTCATTCAGTCTCCTTGTTTCCTTTCGTCTTCAGTCCAGTATATGTTCTGCCATTCCATAGGAAAAGATGGAAAGAGCTCGTCTGCTAACCCAACATTCAACTCACTAGTCAACAAACTAAATTCCCATTTGCTGTAGCAGATAGACCATAGAAAAGTGAACTTTCAAACTATTTCCTTTTAATGAACCTTGTTGCCGCTACTCTCAACCCACAAACCACATTTTCCCATTGTGTGGTGTCTTTTTGAGGGGGGCGGACAGGAGGTGAGAACTACTAGCTCTGTGTCGCTTTTTGATGTGATGTGAGCATGATGATATTGGATCCATCCCTCTTTGCCTCCACATCTGACAAACTCCAAAAGACCTATAATCTTATCCTAACTCATTCCAAACTAGTACTTCTTTGCATTGTCTATGTCATTCCAGGATTTTGGAATGTCCTTCTTTAGATGAAATTTATTTAAATAGTTAAATACTGTGAGATTTTTCTCTCTCCTTTCCCTGTTGAAGCTCATGTGATGAGCCCAATCCATTGAATAAATGTTGAATCCTAATGTTGTGAAGGAAGATTTCACAAGTACAAACCCTGTTAAATTCAGACATTATTTGAGCCCTGAAGTGCATGCTCACCAATTCTAAACATGAAATTTAGCTTTGGGATTGAAATGCCTCTGATAGAACTTAAAAACAGTAGGTAGAATCCTGCATAAGTCAGTTACAATAACTTCAGGCTGTTAATCAGAGACTGGGTTTTTGAATGCTCTGCTGCATTAAAACAAAAGCCTCTCTGCATGTGTAAAGTAACATTTTCTATTACTATATAGAATTGTTGAGTTGGAAGGACCCTGAGGGTCACCTAGTCCAACCTTCTGCAATGCAGAAATTTATTACATATTGGAAACATAGGAGAATATTCAGAAATTTGACATTCCTTGCCTGCAATCTGAAGTAGTACAGGCCAGAATTATATCTCCTTATTCTGCACTATGAGAAGAAAAGCAATAAAGTCCAATGGAATGCCGTGAAAGGATTATTTCATTGGTTACTTCGAAGTCCAGTTCATTTCAACAGGACTTAATCATTCTGAACTTCTCTTCTAGTGTGTTTTTGGTGTGTGTCTCACCTGTCATTTTTACAGGACTCGTTGACCCAGTTTGCTCATAATGCTAAGCCAAACTGTGGTTTAGGGCAAATGAACAAACATAGCTTCCCAGAGACGGCATCATGTCCTCTTTCTTCCTCCTATGGTCCTGCTGCTGCTGTGTTGCTGTAATGCAAGTTAGCCTTACATTCAAACCTAGAGCCATTGTCTTTTCTTGCTGCAGACAAGTCATGAAGTTGTAGCCACAGGTTACATGGTTTGTCTGGGGAAGGTAAACCATGATTCCAGGTTCAGAAGTAATGCTAATCAAACCACGGCTTAGCTTACAGTAGCACCAGAGGAAGAACATAATGGTTTTGATCTTCTCCTTAGAAACACACACATTCGCTTGCTCACAGTAATGTGGTTTGGCTTAGTGTTACATGTGAGGGCCAGTGTTAAAGGTTGAAGGTGTTTCATTTTTAATCTAGTTTCCCTCAGTGTTAAAGGTAAAGGGACCCCTGACCATTAGGTCCAGTCGTGGACGACTCTGGGGTTGCACCGCTCATCTTGCTTTATTGGCTGAGGGCTGAGTGTACAGCTTCCGGGTCATGTGGCCAACATGACTAAACCGCTTCTGGCGAACCAGAGCAGTACATGGAAACACCGTTTACCTTCCCGCTGGAGTGGTACCTATTTATCTACTTGCACTTTGACGGGCTTTCAAACTGCTAGGTTAGCAGGCGCAGGGACCGAGCAACGGGAGTTCACCCCATTGCGGGGAAATGCTGACTTTTCTTTACTCTTGAACAAGTTCAAGTCTTCATAATGCATCCAGTCAGAAATAAGCCCCTCTCAGTTTAGTAGGCCTTGTTCCCAGGGAGGAATGAATAGGATTGCAGTTGAAGTTTAAATGTTGAACAAAGTACTTTGATGTAACAGGATTATAGCGATATCTCATCCATTTACATTTTGCCCTGATAAACAGAGTTTTCAAGAAGCTAGTCTGTAAGATAAGCTATTTTGTCACTGGTACCCAGCAGTGCTCTGTTGTCTCTAAACCTAGACCTGATCTTCAAATTCCCACTTCCTGCTGATTCTTAACAACTAGCTCATAGGCTTCACTGCTAGCTTGGGGGCTTGCTTAAGTCTGTTTTGCCTCTGGGGGCTTTTGCTTTCTTTTAAACATACTCTATGTTTGTCTCCGTTCATCTGCTTCTATTTGCTTGTATATTTTGTTGACTGAAGCTGAACTCTGTCATCAGTGCACAGACTGTTCAATTTAACTTTATGCATTGTTTCCTGGTTCAAAAAGCTAATTTCTAAATACTTTGGAGAAGCCCTTTGCTCACGTACATCTTTCATCAGAGCACATAAGCTTGGGAACAGCACAGTAAAAAACCATTAGCATCTTACGTTTGATATTGGTTTTGCAGTCAGTAGAACAAGATTGATGAAATGTTATGTTTGGCCAAAAATTTGAGTTTTCCTTTGGAATTCAACATTGAGAGAATGGGTTGTCAGAACCAATAAGTTTTCCATTGCATGGGATAGGAGGCATGTGGTAATAATTAGCAATATAAGTCTTTAGCTGAGCAGCTCAGCAAAGATTCTGGCAGCAAACGTAATGAGAAACTACAGTTCTGCAATTTCTAATGTCAAAAAGTTTCCAGATAAAATTGAATGCATTTGCAAAATCTGGAGCCGCTAAACTTTGTTGAAAGATGTTGCTCAGAGTCCTAAAATTATGTGTGCATTTCCTTCTCCCAGGAAGAAACATACATTAAGCTCCTTTGTTTATACATATTATTTAAGAATATATATTTTTTTTAAAAAATGCCATGCAGAGTTTAAAGCATAAAACAGGCTTATATGGCAGCAGGCTGCCATTCTGAAGACAGTATAGTTTTGATCCATAATGCTTTAAGGCTGTAATATCATGCACACTTACTAGAGAATCTTCAGTGGGGTTTTACTTCTGAGTCAACGAGCATAGGTTCATTCTGCATGTTGGCATAAAAGCAGAGCTTTCCAAACTTTTTACGTCGGTGACAGACTTTTTAGACATGCATCAATTCATGACACAGTAATCCAGTTTTACTAATAAACCAGAGGTTAAACTAACCCCTTTCCAGCCCCAGAAGCAGCACAGGGAGCATTCATGTGATACACACACTGCAGCCGACACACTAATATGTCACGACACACAGTTTGGAAAACTCTGGCATAAAGGCTTAGAGCAGGCCTTCACAACTCAATTACTGTATTTTTCGCTCCATAGGGCACACCGGACCATAGGGCGCACCTAGTTTTTAGGGGGGGAATAAAGAAAAAAAAATCCCCCCCAGCCCCAAAGAGCAAAGAAGCCAAGACAGCCAGTGGGATCCATCCTCTTTAGCCACGCACAACCTCTCCAGCCAGGAGAGGCTGCGCGCGGCTTCGTTTTAAGCCGCGGGGCTGGGGCGGGGGAAGCCCGAGCTTCCCCCGACCCCAGCCCCCAGAACAGGTCCAGGAGCAGAGGCAAGGTTGCGCAGCCTTGCCGCCGCTCCGGGAGCTTGCAGGCTGGGGGAGTGCTCCGAAGGTTTGCGGATAGCTCCCCGAAGCATGGGGAGCGCAGTGCCAACTCCTGCCATGCTCCAAAGGCTTGTGGATAGCTCCCCGAAGCCTGGGGAGTTGGCACTGCACTCTCCGGGCTTCGGGCTGCAGGCTGCTACTCGCAAGCCTTCGGAGCCCAACGGGAACTCCCGCCGCGCTCCGAAGGCTTGCGGATAGCTTCCTGAAGCCTGGAGAGCGAGAGGGGTTGGTGCGCACCAACCCCTCTTGCTCTCCAGGCTTCAGCAAAAGCCTGCATTCGCTCCATAGGACGCACACACATTTCCCCTTCATTTTTGGAGGGAAAAGGTGTCCTATAGAGCGAAAAATACGGTACCTACCAAGCCAAATGTAGTTCAGCAGTATTGTTTGACCTGCCTGGTACTTGACAAGCACTCACTTTCTGCAGGCCATAAAATTAGAGACTCACTGAGCCTCTGGTGGACCATCCCACATGGCTTCTGGATTGCATTCTGTCTGGTGGGACTCAAGTAATGCAGACCTATGTTAGAGACTATTTTTGTCCCTATCACCAACATGATCTACAATTTGTACTGAGAGCACTTAACATAAAGCTATGTGTTGTGAGTGAAGAAGTCTCTGATTCAAACTTTGCCTGAGCCATGAATTCACTTAGTGATCCTCAGTAAGCTGCTATCTTCCAGACTTAGTCCACTCTCACCTACAGGATAATAATACTGTCCAACCATATCAGCGTTGTTGTAAGAGTTATGGAAGATTTTATATGAAGTACTCTGGATACACTAAAGGTTCTTCAATCAGTCAACAAGAATAATAAAGGATAAACAGGAATCCTACTAAGTGCTTGAATAGTTAAAGCCAGCAACAGGGCCCAACTCTCAAATATGGAGAGAGTAAGGTGATTGGTTCACTGGCCATTGATGTCACAATGTTCCACCTCTCTGTATCCAAGGAGTCTGTTTCTTACCTAGGGGATGGGCTGTTTGTGCAGCTCTTCCAGGTGAAAGGCTTGCATTTCTGTACCTTTCCTGCCAATGTGGTGTAGCTGTTTAGAAGGAGTAGATGGTTGGGGCAGATTCACTGCTTGTGGACATTTAGATTCATACATAAACTACTCCAAACTTTTCAGACCTCCTTCTTGTTGGATATTGTGAAAGACTAGGTATCATCTTGGAACAATTTGGGCAAAGTTGTGTTTGATTTGATAGGGATTCTTTTGGTTGATTCTACTCCCTGTTTTATATCTTCATACCGTTATCTATTAGGCTTTCGTTGCCTGCTGTGAATGTTCATGATAGGGCACAATGCAATTGTTATTGATTATTTCTGGAGTTTATGGGTTGTCAGTATTTCTTATGAAGCGAGAGATATATTAAGTCTTTGCAACTCCCTCTCAATAAATCTGAAATTTGTGACTTTTCCATCAGTGTTTTCATTGGCTCCTGAAGTGAATCAGGGCCCCAGTCATGTTTTTGGTTAATGCAGATTCCAAGGCAGATCATGTAGGAATAATGAATCCCACAGTGGTGTGGCTTGAAGCATAGGATACCAGCTTGAGTGAAGCCACTACAAGTGGAGATCATGGTGATGATGGAAAATATTTTGATCATAGGCAAATGTTCAGTATGTGCTTTGCTTTTATAAGATTATAGGTTCTGTTTTTGATATCTCCTATTAAAATATGTGGCAACAAGTTTGGAAGAGTCATTGCATGAGTTCTTGGAAAGCAGCTACCACCAGTCAAAACAGATAATCCTGCCCTAGGTGGACAACAACAGGTCTATCTGACAGCCACTGAGGCATACCACAGTTTGTGTCCCAGATGCAGCCCAGTGGCTAAGATTGTAGTTCTTGCTTTTGCCATCTATCAGGAGGAGGATGCAAAGGGTATAACTGATGACCTCATTGACTGGCATATGTGGAGGATCCTGTTCAACTTGCTAAATCATAACTAGTGCAGCCCTGATGCACGGAAAGGGGGAGAGGGAAGAGTAGAGTTTGGAGTTGGCAACCTAAGACTGAAAAAAATTCTGAGAAATTCACTATCATTCAGTCTAGTCTACTTTGTAGGTTTGTTAGGATAACATATAATTATCCCAAGTACTTGCTCCTGTAAGACATAATTAATGGAATAGTATCCTGATTCAAGGTAAAGCAGCACTTTATATCCTGTCAGCCCAAAGTGGAAGTAGCCCCAATAGTTTTGAAACCAGCCATTTTCTTGAGGCAGAATGCAACTGCCTCTACTAACATTGCCAAATGGGCCCTTCTGGAATGTTTGTTTAGTTAAAGCAGGAGGTTGGAATTTCCATTGGAGAAATTATGGGACGGCATGTATCAGAATTATACCAGACCACATTTAAGTAACAGTTTAGTTAGAAGATGCACAAGTCTGCACACTAATCCAGGAACCCATAGAGAGGCAACCACATAGCCTGATAACGCAAATTCACCCTGACACATGTTCCCCATCTTTGAAGTCTAAATAAGAGTAGCCCACCTCAGAGAGTTGCTATGAGGATGAATGAGATTAGGGATATGCAGCACTTTTGCACTCTTAAGGGCTTTTCAAGAAAAACATTTCCAAGCGCTACAGTCACTAGTGCTAAATGACAACCATGTTTCTCGTTTCAGTTTTTATTTGTACAGCCAGTCAATGGATTTGAGTAACATGGCTGTATCTTTTCCCTTTCTTAAACCATGCCAAAAATGTGGAATGTTCGGCAACGTCTTGCTCTCTCCTTCGGTCGATTTTTCCGTCAAAATGTGTCCCTTGCATGATAAATCTTGTAAAAGGAGCTTAAGGAAGAATCAAATAAGAGCACATGCATGCAGTCAATCAAACATGAATCTGTGAGCCACACCATTGTAAATGATCCCCCCCCCCGGTAGGTAAAGGTAAAGGGACCCCTGACCATTAGGTCCAGTCATGACCTCTGGGGTTGCGGCGCTCTTCTTGCTTTATTGGCTGAGGGAGACGGCATTTGTCCGCAGACAGCTTCCAGGTCATGTGGCCAGCATGACCAAGCCGCTCCTGGTGAACCAGAGCAGTGCACGGAAACGCCGTTTACCTTCCTGCCAGAACGGTACCTATTTATCAACTTGCACTTTGATGTGGTTTCGAACTGCTAGGTTGGCAGGAGCAGGGACTGAGCAACGGGAGCTCACCCTGTCACAGGGATTCAAACCGCCAACCTTCTGATCGACAAGTCCTAGGCTCTGTGGTTTAACCAACAGCGCCACCCGTGAGTGAGTTTATTATTGAGTGAGGTGTTGAGGCCTATTTAGACCTTTTCTTCAGAGGAAAACCCTTGGTCAAAGCACACTGGGCAATCTTCCCATAATAAGTGGCTGCTTTCAAGGACTAGCTTGAGGGCTGCCTCTCCCTTGACTCTTTTTGGTGTTTTGTTGCTGAAAATGCTTTTAAAAGCACTAAGTAATATCATTTATCCTGAGACCTCTTAAGTTTCTGTCATGTGTCTGAATGCCTTTAATTTTTAAGCTAGCTTTGGTTCTCTGCTGTGTAGCACTGTGAAGACCTCTTCTTTCTCTCACAGTCCATGATTGCTTCTCAGATATTTATTCTGATTCATCTATGAGCCATAACTTACCAAATCATCAGCCTATCATGAAGAAGAAGAACAATCTGTGAGATTCCTTCAGGAAGGAAACGTAGGGACTTAATAGCAGCATTTCTCAGACATAAAAAAGAACTGAGGAGAGACAGTCAGTGTAAACGAACAGACAAACAGATAATTTAAGTTGACAAGACACCTTGGATAGATTAGACGTAGTATGTTGATTCTGAGCTATAACATGGTTTTGTTTTTCTTCTACTTAGCAATTTGCCTCTAGATTTCCCATAGCTGAGGGGAAGAACTCTGTCTGAAAAGGAATAATATCATTTCCTATTAAATTGACTTGGAAGAACAAGCAAATGAAATACATTTTTATTGGAAGTGCATATGACCTAGACTACTGTCCTGTCTTGTGATCTTTTTAAATTTTCTAATAATTCCTCTGATTTTCCTAGGCTTCAAATGACATTCCACTAAGCAATACTGTATATTGTAGTGGTGAAGACCTTGAGCTATGTGCTATAGGTTCCCATGCCCCAGCATAGCTATGATATTCACATTTTATCTTAAAAATGCATATTTTCACATGCATTTCAGTGTTGTTGTTTTTTGAGCTGAGATGCATATTACAAAATTCAGAGAAGTGCAAACACTGAGGAATAGTTGTGCTTCGGTCCACATATTAGGTCAGGAAGTGCCATTCAGGCCGCTTTACTTAAAAATGCAGACAAACGAAAACCTCACCTGTCTGTAGTAGCAGTTGCTTTTTGGTAAAAGTTCACTCAAAGCACTGTACACAACATTAAAACATTGCAAAACAAAAACAATATGATCAAACTAGAATAGCAACAAATCAAATACTTAAACATCAGCAGCATGGGCAGAATTAAATAAATAATGTAGTCACAGTGGATGTGAAGGTCTCTTATATATAAACATGCTTTCACCTCTTAGTAGAATGTATACACAAAGAAGCAGAGTGCTGCAGAGTACTGGGGCCACCACATGGAGAGTCCTGTTTTCCTTGCTGTGCTTGATTTACTTCACTAAAATGAGGGACACAGAGCAAGCCCATACAATACTGATTTAAAAGGCCTGGGAGAAACATCTCTCAGTGGCAAAGTTCCACTGAAATTAACCTCTTCAAAACCATGTGCATTCATCCACATGTTGCTTAAAGGAAAGAAGAGCCATGCTAATTTAATGTGAATACTGTTACTTTTTAAATTATAGAAAGCTAAATTTGGATCCCTACTTATTCATGATGCTCAGTGGATTGTCGTCTCTTAGTCTCCATAGTTGTGAGGTAAAATGAAATAGCTCTGTGGGTGTTATCCAGTTGTGGCAACCCACTTGCGCAACTACCACTGTGCTAGTTCTTAGTGCAACACTAATGTTCTTTGTGCTGCACAGCAACTGACTCCAACAAGTGCTTTGCATTTGTGAAAGATGTTGTACAACTCCTAGCACAATTGTTTTTATTAAGCTTCTGCACTATGACTTGCACAACCCATGTGAACGCTCACATTTATTGCATTAGCATTATGGTGGACATTTATTTCCTTCACCTCAAAGAGGACAGAAATATGATACATAAATATATGGCACTTGAACAAACTGTATTTTACTTTGTCAGTATATTGTGATTCTTGACAATGCAGAAGAATAAATTCAGCAACTTTCAACAGCTACTTGGACCTTCTCCTGGTGATTTAACTGCTTACTGCAGTCTCTTTTCCTCTGAAATTCTCAAGAGAAAAGTTAGAAAACATGGGAAGGCTCTGTTTTCAACCACTCCAAGGCTTCATCTGAAGTATTTCAGCAATAAATGCCCTTTGCATAGTTATTTCCCAGTTGCTTTACTTAACTCTGAATAAAACACTGATTAAAATAATAGTCTGCTCTCAATCCCCCACCCTCCTTCCCTGTACCTCTCTCTCTAACTACTAAATATAGATCTACTGTCAAGCCTATAGACAACTTTCTCAAAATACCATACTGTGAACTTCCACTCTGATTTCTTATTATGATTCTACATCCTGCAACTGAGAATTCCATTTATAGGCTCTCTTCTCCCCTCCTCTTCTTTCAGAAATTGAGGGCAAATATAATGGACCTGGTGTATTGACACCCTCTCCCCCCTTAGATTAAACACCTCTTAAGAGGTGAAGTTAACACCAGTCGTTTCTCATACTGTTAAGGTTTACACCCCACCCACCCCAATCATCTTGCAACAGGAGTCATGCGCAACTGCTGTCCCAGCATCTGTTCAGTTAATGGGGTTCAGTAAACCCAAGGGTGCCATTTCAAATTTTGATATATGTGGTTTGTCAGGACAAAAAAAACCACCAGCCTTTAAAAAACCAAAACATTTGTCATTAGTCTAACTGATTAAAATGGACCCATACCAAATCATAAATTAATGGCAATAGATCAAAGGTAGCTAACATGGGACTCTTCAGATGTTGTTGAACCACAGCTCCCATCAACCTTAAACATGGGCCATGCCGGCTGGGGCTGATGGGGGTTGGAGTCCAGCGGTATCTGAAGGGCACCGCATTGACAACTTCTTGATTAATGTACCAGTTAAAATGGTAACCCTAGAAAAGGGTAGTCATCAGTGGTGGAAAGCTTAGCTATAACTTCAAATCATATTGCAAGCTATGCAAAGATTATAAGGCCATTTAAATAGGGGGGAAACACTGTAAAATGAGGAGCAGGAGCAAAAACATTGATTGCTTAATAATAGCAGGGTGTCTCTTGTGTGTCCTAACTGTTGCTTCTGGAAGCTCAAGAACTGCCGGGATTTCAAAGGATTAGAGCAGTAGACAGAAGTCTGGTTGATGCTGAAACTGCTGGTGCTGGAAGTGTGGTTTAATCCTGCGGTGTCCTATGAATCTGCTGGCTAGCATGCCGTCCTAACTGCATGTTCACAGCTGTTAACATTTTCTTTTTGGGTTTTGGTCTCAGTTCTTAATGACTAAAGATCTAGACTCTGCTTGTCCACTTCATCACAGTATGTCATGCAAAAGAAAGACAGCTCACAGTTGAGACAGTGTTTGTATGTCTCAGAGCAAATGAAAGGGTATTTATCCTGGACTGAGTTTGAATTATACTGTTAAGTTTTATTGCTATAGCCTTGGTCATGAGGGGATTCCAGAAAAAAACTAGTTTGGGAAGTAGTCTGGGCTACATAGGACCTTGAGACTGAAAGCTGGGGAAGCCAATGGAATAGTGGAAAATTATTTTGGGGGCGTGCCTACTATCCCTTACTATACCTTAGAGTTATTCCTGCTTGGTTAGTGCAAAAGTAGAGCTGCTACTAGAATTTTGGCTAAAGTGAAATTTGAGGTGAATTGTGAGGTTTCCGAATACATCCTTAAAGTTTTGTCTAAAACAAAATGTTACTCAGGCAAAACATCTGGGTGTTGTTTTTTTTGGGGGGGGGTGCAAACAAAAAAATAACCCTTGCAATTAGATCAATGACATTTCTCAGCAATCTTGATTTAATTGTACGGTAGCAAATGTCATGGTACTTCCTGCTTCAATAAGGCCACTTTTTAAGTGCCAGTAAATGGCTCTCACAATTCTCAAGATGGTGAAATATCCTCACTGAGCAACCTTCCTTCTGTCCCAGGGCTCTGCAGGTAATAGTCAGGATACTTGGTGATTCTCCTGCCTCTTAGTGCTAGAACTTGCTACAGGGTCAAGGTCAGTAGAGACCAGTGAATCAGCCCAGGTGGGGCCCTCTTGGCTGCCCCAGCTTTCCAAAACTTTGGATCAGTGGCATTTATTGAGACGGGAAGAGTGAGGCACAGGGAGTTTGGCACTGCAGGCTGCTAGACACGAAGGGACAGGCCTAGAGCTCAAACCTGAGAACAAACTCAAATGTGGAATATGCACACCAGCTCAGGTTCAAACTTAGGGTTTAAAATTAGAACCAAGAAATAGATTAGAACACAAAAGGAGAAGGGCTCTTGGAGAGACAAGGCTGAAAAAAAGAAAGCTTTCTCAGAGCTAATGTAGCTCTCTCAAGTGGGCTGCTTCTACACATGGCTGGTGATATGGTAGGTGTGGTCAGAAGAGGTGCAGATCTTAGGTAGGGTAAATACTTCATTCTTCTATATATCCTTGTGCAGCAGGCCTTCACAAATGGTGACTAAATTGAAAACAGCCCACCAACCTTACCAGGGCTGTTTTGTTATCAGCGATAGGTTGCAAAACAAGGTTGACACTAAGCTCCGTGGTGGGCCACTGTTGCCCTTTTTGAGCGTGAGATACCAATGCAGTCATCTAGCGCCATGTATTCTGGGCAAAGCAGGCTTAAATTAATCCCTTAATTAATTAAAAATCAAGTGTTACAACCTTTTCCCCTTCCCTCACTGCTCCTTTAGAAATCCTAGGCAGGAAAACAGCTTGTGTTTTTGTTTTTTTAACAAGATCTTCAAAGCAGTTATCTTCTGCGGTTTCTTTTGAGCATGACTTTCTATGACTTCTTACATAGGATTTGGGTTCTATTAGTCCTGTTGAAGCAATAGTCTGATCTAACTTCGGTTCAAAAATATAGAACTGTTGAAAGAATGCTGTTTCTAAGAACTTTCTTGAACCAGGTCTGACCCCCCCTCCCCTCCCCACCTTAACCACCATGTAATAGAATCTTAGGTCCAAGATGGTTAATCTGCCCAAACTCAATCATACACAGCTTTTATTTATGTGAAAGAGTGTTCCATTATAGGTTTAATGGGGAAAGCAGTTATTAAGAATATTGTTCCACGCACTTTAAAAAAAGTAATAATGATCTACATGTGGATTTGGCCTTACGTCAGCTATGTTATACCTTGAGTTTTCTTCAAGCTTGCCAGCTCCTGGAGTGGAGACAGAAGGAGCAGGGGAGAACCAGAGAGTGGGAGCAGAGATGTTGGACAGCTAGTAGACAAATGCACAAAGTTAAGAAGGAAGATGCAGGGGGTGGGGGTGGAGAGACTCAGACACATGTATTTGATATAAATATTATAGTTATACAGAGACATCTAGATCAATATATGTCATATTTCATTTATTTACTTGACAAAATGAATGCAGTGTGGTCAGTGGATGTTGAACAGAATCTTCAATTTACTGCCTGTGATTTAAAATGATGGGATGGCAAGGGTGACTTTTTAAGAGGTTCTTTATATTTGTTCCAAGAGAATGGATGTAATTTTCCTTGAAAATAAACAGCCAGGGGAGCTTTGCATTTTGCATTGTTTGCCTGTGAGTGCACAGAAAGGGAATATCCCACCTCAAGGATTATGCTAAGGTTCCCATTGTTTTAATTTCGGGAGTAGCTTACGTGGGCCCCAACTGGGAACTGATTTTCTAATTGTGGTTGGCAAAGCTATGTACGTAGGGGAAAGAAACAAAAACAACGTCCTATTTTGTTCATATGGATTCATGCTCACTTATTCTAAAATTATAATTTCCAAACTGTGCACTGGGTTACACAAGTCTGCAGTGAAAGAAGAATGGGCAGCATGCAATGGAAATTAAATGAATTTAAAAGTGCAAAGCCCCTGTGCCCTTAATATCTACTCAGCAGCCCACTGTATCTCTGCATGATGCATTGATCAGGGCTTGCAGCCACTGCAAGAATTATTGCTCGGGGAATTGCCTCCTAGAAATTTTTTTGGGGGGGCTATACAGAAGCAAAAGATGAAAGTGGGCTCCTATGAGGACTGGTGAGTCTTACTTGTGCATATTCTAAAAATAAACATTTGATATAATGAGTGAAATGTACCTCTATTTTTAACTCGGGGTGGGGGTGTATTGTCTATTAGAAGTTTGGAAAACCTGGATGTGCTAAATCATAGTGGTGCATTTGTTGTATTAACAATTTTAGTTTACTTTGGAGGATGGGAAATGGAATTAGTGGCATTTGACTTTGTAGACCATGTGTGCAAGCCTGATATAAAATCAGCACCCACATCACCAAACAGCTATAAACTAAACTAAACTAAACTAAACTAAATTAAACTAAACAAAAAAAATTCCTTCCAGTAGCACCTTAAAGACCAACTAAGTTAGTTCTTGGTATGAGCTTTCGTGTGCATGCACACTTCTTCAGATAAACTAAACTAAACTAAGCTAAACTAAACTAAACAAAACAACTAAACTCTGCTGGTCTGGACTAGAAGTAACTGTGGATATTCTAGTATTGGCTGAATTCCTGCTGAGAGATGGGGAACATGTGGTCCTCCAGATGTTATTGGACTAGTTTCCATTCTGGGTCTGAGTTTTAGCAGTATGGTATTATGGGAAAACCCCAGACTTTGCAGCTTTGCCTTACTTAAGTGCTAATACCAATGGGAAAGGGGGAAGCCCAGCAGTAATAGCAGTCAATTCCAGAGGAATTTGGAGTAAGTTTAAAAAAGAATAACAATAATTAACTAAAGGTCTAATACTAATAAAGTGTTCTGAGTTAGCTTTCCCCCTGCTCCACATATAACAACATTACCTCAAACCAAAAACTAAGAATTATAATAAATTTATAATTAATTATTCTGTGCTAAAGAGATGCAGTGTTAAGGTCCAGCATGGAGCAGTGATTTTGGCTCCAGAATTGCATGTTAATCATCATTGAATAAATATATTTATTTGCTTCTTCTTCTCAAGCAACTCTTAGTGACCAGCTAGGTTTCTAACCTATTTGAGTCCATGGCTCCCTTGACCAATTACATTCTTTCTGCAGCACCCCTGTGGGACTCAGGAGCCCTTTTAAAGTGCAACTATCAGGGCAGCGGTGCTGGTGGCAACAGCTGCAGTGAGAGGGATAATGGAGTTTCTCCCTCTCTTCTTTGTCTCAGTGCAGGATTTAGGGCAGTGCAGTACCTTGCACAGGGCACCACGCCAAGGGGGTACAAACTATAGTAGTGTTACTAGTAATAATAAAATATACAAATGGGTAAACTGTACCTGAATGAATTGTTGTGAAAATAAGAAATACAGTATTTAGAGGGGATGCACCAAATTTTGTCCTCACTCAGGGTGCCATATTACCAAAGTCCGCTCCTGTTTGGTTGACATGCTCTGTAGGTCCTGGTGGCCCTTGGGAAATAGTTTTCTCAAGGGCTGCTAGCATTGCAGTAAGCCAGGAATTCTTCTCTGAGTTGGGTTTTAATCTGAACTGAGAAGAATTCAGGGGTATCCTGATGCTCATTTATTCTTTGAGGTGAAGGTCTGAGCCCCTGAAGCTCGTTTATGGGCCTTGTCATAATGAGCTTTGTCAGCATCTCTAATTTCATTAAGTTGGCTTCTAGAAACATTTTGTTTTAACGAAGCTGAAGTAAGAAACACTTAAGACATGAATTTTGGCATGGAACTGGGGAGTCTGTAACTCTTCAGATCAGATGATTGGAACAATATGGGTTCTCCAGGGTTTCTGAAATAGTGTCCCTAATAACATTCTTTAAGCATGCAGACAATCTGGTTTTGATCTTATCTGTAGAATAAATTTCACTTATTCTAGCAGGAGAAAAGTGATTCTTTTCAATTCAAGATGACAGTCTAGAACCAGCTGATTTCTTCTTACCATTCTACTGAGCAGCTAAAGTTTGAAGTGAAGCTATTGCACACTAAGAGAGCAATCTTAGCTTGGAAATCTGATGGCTGGAAAGAGTTTTTATGGGTTGGAAGCACCTTTCTGTTGGGGTGGGGCAGAATGATCACGGAGGAGATGGGAAGCTGCATAGGTGTAGATATGCACAGGTATAAGCAGTATGGGGTATTTCTAAGGCAGGTTGTATTTTATTCCCTTGAGAGGCCCCAGGAGCATCTCCATCAACTACTTCAAGCTGGTGCTAGAGTGGTTAGTTATTCCAGTTCATTTCAGTGGGGGGAATGTTAGATAGATGACAGAGAGAGAGAGAGAGAGAGAGAGAGAGAGAGAGAGAGAGAGGAGACTCCATGTTCCACCTCCTGCTTTATCCAACATGAGCTGGTAAGCTTTTGGAAGTGGCGGGTTGTCTTCAGGAATCCCTGGCCAATATTTCGCTTTTGAGGCAAGCTGCTCAAAAGCTGCTGGATTGGTGTACATCAGCCTCTGGCACTCCTAGATGAATCTAATCATCTGGACGAATTGGGTCAAAAATAAGTGCAGTGCTTGAGAAGGTCGTAGGAAATTCAACAAGTAGGGCTTAACAAGGTTATTATGGCAATTAAGTCATGGGTTGTTCAAAGGAAACCAGTTTTGGACTGAAGCATATGACACAGGCAGATGGCAGTGGATTGTAGGAGAGGTAAAACAAGCCAAGGATAGAATGGTAACAGAGGTCATTCACCATAGACTATAGGTTGTGTTGCTTACAGACAAGAAAATATAGAAGGCATGTATTGGAGACAGGAGGACAGCTGGAGAATGGAGGCAGTCAGGCAAGCAAGTTTTTCCTTAATGGCTACATTGACCTGCTGTGCACATCTTTGAATCGTGCCAAGTGGCATGTGGAGATCAATAGATGCTTGCTGTTAAAATGTTGTATTCTCTTCCATCATTTCCTTTTGGCAATTGAGCAGCACATGGCAAAGAGTAGTCTTCATGGTGGTGACATGGCCACATGGAGAGATTATTGTAGATTTGGTGGCATAAATCAGAAACTGTGCTGTAAGAAGGAGCTTTTTAAAAAGTAAGCCAAAACTCTGAGAGAGAGAGAGGGAGGGAGGGAGACTGGTTATAGCCAATAGGCCAGGTTTTCAGTTTCATGCTCCTTTAGGTATGGATTTGGTTTTGTGATGCAACAGCTGAAGAAAATGCTGTAAGAAAATTGGCAATTGTATGGGAATAAGAGAAGGGTGGGGCTGCTGGACGATGTCAACAGCATGTAGGGGTTTTTAGTACCACCCCTGTGCCTGCCTTTCTTATTCAGAATGTGAATGATAAGCCTTCATTGACAACTAATTTTTAACTCGGGTCATATTTTGAACCGAGCAAGGGCTGAAAGGCTTAGCAGCTTTGGTTCTGCCCACTTAACTCTTTCATAAGCCAGGAACGACTCATGGTGAACAGCAACAGAGGCTTGGGCAGAGCCCTGCTCACCTTGAGACACTAGCAAATTCATATACCGCCCTTCATCCATAGATGACGG
The DNA here is from genome assembly GCF_964234715.1 of Podarcis melisellensis. Taxonomy (NCBI): domain Eukaryota; kingdom Metazoa; phylum Chordata; class Lepidosauria; order Squamata; family Lacertidae; genus Podarcis; species Podarcis melisellensis. The sequence goes on from NC_138537.1 coordinate 82,293,789, forward strand.
GGCGGTTCACAACATAAAAATCCAAACAGAGAACACTAAATATTTAATAAAACGAGAACAAAAACAAACCAATAAAACAAGAACAAAAATCAACTCCCCCTGTGTCGGTGGAGGAAGAAGACACCCCCACCAGAGAGTAAGGAATTTTCCCCTGCAGGAAAATAGAGGTGGCCTCGGAAATAAATAGGACACCCTCCTCCCCAAGTGACATGCACTGCTCCACAAAGGAGGTGCTAGCTCAGGGTTCCTCAAACTTCACCCTCCAGATGTTTTGAGACTACAATTTCCATCATCCCTGACCACTGGTCCTGCTAGCCAGGGATCATGGGAGTTGTTGGCCAAAAACATCTGGAGGGCTGAGTTTGAGGAAGCCTGTGTTAGCTCAATTTATCCTCTGCCAGTCTGCTCACTCCTCCTTCCACCCTGTTGTTTCTTCCCTCCATCCTGTCCCAACCCTGCTCTTCCTTTCCGCCATGTTTCTGCCATCTGTCCATCTCTGTGCTCTTCTTCAGAGTCTTCCTGTGCTCTGTTCCCCCTACTGACTCACAATCCCTCTGTGCACCCTAACACATCCTCTGTATTATATTATGTTAGTGGAGAAACACAATTTATGAGAGTTAACAATAAAAGCCTTGGATTTAGACATATAGACAGAATCACTATAATGATTTTATTTTATTTTTTTGAAAAAGAAACTTTCATTGGGATAGAAAGAACTTGTTAAATACGCAGGGTTTTGTTTTAACTCGTTTTTTCTGGCCCACTGAAGAAAGCAATGCTATATAGATGTACTGTGCTATATAACAGTGCAATTTCACTGTCACTAATGACGCCACTCCAAGTAGAACCATGTTGGGTGGTGATGTTAATGAAGCCTTTGTGCTTGTTCTCGGTTTATCCATTGTTCTGCATTATTATCCTCCCACCAACAAGACCCCCACAATTATTTCTCACATTCTTAGTCAAGCATTGAATTATGAAACAAGGGCAGGAGCTCATAAAGGCCCCTAATGGTAAATTACATGGATGGTGATTGCTTGCTGCCTATCTCTCATAGCCTACAGTCAGTGGTTCCCCACTACCACACAGACACATTTACTGGAATGTGTTCAGAACAATTACAAAGCAGGAGTGACCTGGATGGTCTAAATGTTACCTCTGAAAGTGCTTTGCTCATTATCTGCCACCTGCTGCCAGTTCAGCTGCCAGCTGATGAATACAGTCTTACATTGTGCACAACAAAAGGGGGAGGCTTGGTGACCCTCCAGGAGACCGGTGTATTGAACAGTGTGGTGCCATTGCCTTAACAAAATGAACTTTAGCCACACTCTTTTCTGGAAATGAATACAGATTACCATTTAGGAGGTGGTAGGTTTCCAAGGGAGGCAAGTCCCAACTTTGCAAACTGGTCGCTGGCATTGTTTGGCCAAGCAGTGAGGATAATTCCCCCGTACTTTGCACCTGTTGCGGAATTGGGGAAAACATGATAGTAGTCAAATTCTCCACACCAGTTAGCATGATGACACAGATGACTGGTTCACCAGTAGCTCATATGCACACTGTAGTAGGATATCAGCAAGAGATTGTCTCTACTCATTCCCATAGATCACCAATGAATATCGGGAGACACGTGGGAAATTTATGGCAGGAAGCATGGGAGTACAATGCTTCATATGAAGCAACCTTCTGAAAACTTGTGAGGAATAAAAGCGTTAGTTTAATCTGTGTTGTGATGAAAATGTCCATCCCTCAGTTGACCATTTCAGCTCAGTCTTTGAACCAGTTTACACACTAAATAGCCAGCAAAAACTCAACACTCTGCAAAGATCATAGACTATTGTATTACTTGGAAATCAATCTCATTGATGTCAGTTGGAGTTTCCGGCCACCCCTCCCCACTGTGATCTGCAGTATACTTTCTTGAAAAGAAGTTCAGCTGAAATCAAAGAAGCTTACTTCTAAGTAAAAATAATTAGGATTGAGATGTAAGGCACTGGAGGCTGTGGAACATTATAGAATGCTGTCATATTCGCTACTGTCAAATCTGATTCTTTGGTTGCTCATTTGCAATGGTATGTTAAGACTGCAATCCTAATTATAGTTACCAGGAAATGACTCCCAATGCACTCAGTGGAAATCACTTTTGTGAAAACATGTGTAAATTAAGGGTTAAGCTGCAAACTATGCAGTGAATGCTTATACTGCATTTAGCAACCCCTTTTTATGTTACTTAAAAGAAGAAGAAAAAGCCTTTGTAATGGAAGCCCAAAGCCCTCAGTAGTCATTCCAGTCTGCCATATTCTCTGCCTTTGGAGAAAAAATATTTGGGTATAACTTAACATCTTACTTATTTGCATGTAAAACAAAATACAGTGGTATCTCAGGTTACAAACTCAGCTAACCTGGAAGAGTTACCTCAAGTTGAGAACTTTTCCCCAGGATGAGAACAGAAATCGTGTGCCTGCAGTGCAGCAGCAGCAAGTGGCCCCATTAGCGAAAGCACGCCTCTGGTTAAGAACAGTTTCAGGTTAAGAACAGACCTCCAGAACGAATTAGGTACCACTGTACCACTAGAGGTACCACTGTATTTGCAAGGAGATCTGTAGTCTTGCTGCGTTAGCTGTTATGTAAAGATAAAGGTAAAGGGACCCCTGACCATTAGGTCCAGTCGTGGCCGACTCTGGGGTTGCGGCGCTCATCTTGCTTTACTGGCCGAGGGAACCGGCGTACAGCTTCCAGGTCATGTGGCCAGCATGACTAAGCCACTTCTGGCAAACCGGAGCGGTACCTATTTATCTACTTGCACTTTGATGTGCTTTCGAACTGCTAGGTTGGCAGGAGCAGGGACCAAGCAACTGGAGCTCACCCCGTTGCGGGGATTCGAACTGCCGACCTCCTGATCAGCAAGTCCTAGGCTCTGCGGTTTAACTCACAGCGCCACCCGCGTCCTTAGCTGTTATGTACGATAGGTTAAATGGCTTATCTGCATGTAGAGGTGAGGAATATGTGATTCTCAAAGGACATAGCAGATTTCTATGTCTTTGGAGCATAGTGACTAAGGATGGTTACCTGAGAGCTAGAAAGTCTCCAGTTCAAAGTTCACCACCTGGGGAGGGGGGCTTCCTGCTGCCTGGGGAGGTGGCCTTACCTTGCCCCTGCTAATGGGACTGCTCACAGGGCACTGGGCCCTTCCTTATGGCAAATGAAACTCACAGGAAGAAATTGAGACAGACACTGTCAGGGCTACACCTTCACGTGTTGTTGGATTCCAATTCCCTCAACCCTAACCAGTGTGGCCGTTGGTCAGGGCTGATGGGAGTTGTAGTTCAGCAACATCTGGAGAGTCAATGGGTTTCCAATCCCTGATCGAGATCACCAGTGCTTCAAATCAAATCAAAATGTTTATTCGGCTTTACGCCCATCATGAAACACAACACAACAAAACAAATCAAATAAAACTGCGGACTCGTACAAACCACAAGTAGTATAACACAGTTCACAACTCACAATCCAGTGCTTCCTTTTTCTAGAAAAATAGGTGCAAGTACTCACCATGAAGTTGTTCCAGTAAGTGTCACACATTATTATTATTGTTATTAAAAACAGAAAAGATAGGTGCCAGTATTGCATACCCATGAGTACCCTCTGAAAGAAAGAAAAAGCACCGATACCAAAATTCCAGAAGATACACAGTTACACAGTAAAATTAAGTGCTGGGTGGAAAAAAATCAAAGGGAAAGAGGAAGGATGCTTTTAAACAAGAAGCTCAAATCATGTTTTCCTTGGATAAGCATATTTTGGTATTGAGGATATGGTTAAGGAATAATCAGTTATTAGCTAAATAAATTTATAGTTTTAGGAAAATAGACTTTTTACATGGTGCATACCCCAAGCATACCTTTGATCAGTGCATAATCTAGGTTAAGTCTTCAGTTCTTTTACAACTTTAGCTCTTAAAATATACTATAATGTAGAATAATCTATTTTTAGCAAACAGTTAAGATGAAGGAACTTTTGATTATAATGGGCAATAAACCTGGTGATTGAAAGAAACCACCAGAATCATGTCTCCTTCTTCTTTCTTCTCCTTCTTCTTTGGCGATCACTCATAGCCAAGTAAGATTGTCTTCCATAAACACGGTTTTAACAATGAGTCCGTAAGTGACTGTGGAAGCCAATTCTGGACCCACACGTCCTTCCACAGTGGGGACATTGGTTTCCAGACAGGAGTTGATCACGGTGTGGATTTGCCAAGTGTGCCTTCCTCTTAGCACGTTTCTCCCTTGCGTTCTGAGTTTGAGTGTCTTCAAAGTCCATGACACCTTTGGTAAAGCATCATGTAACCCTTTCAGCAAGCAACACTAGAAACTACTAGTTGTAGGCCAAACTCAGATCTGGTTTAAGATCAGGCTAGGTCAACAGGCATTAAACCAGAGTTCCCCTTTTTTGTATGTAAAGAGGGATTCCTAGTTTAAACAGACCAGGTTTGAAGCACTTAAGCAAAGAGGAAAGAGGTGAGGGATGAGTGAATGGCCCATAGTTAAGCAAGCAGAATTGTTACATCGAAAAGGGCCTGTGTTCCATTATTATGTAGACATAACCAGTTGGCCATTTGCTCGTAATAATCCTTTGCTAAATTAGACCGCTGGGGTATTTTGGTGTCTCTGGGCTTCTCAGTGTGTTGGTATTTTCCTTTCTCTCTTTCAGGAATGAACTGGAGGCACACACCAGTAGATTGGTGCTTCTTTCCTTTCCCCTTTTCACATTTCTTTCTTTCCACAACAAAGGAGTGATTTTCCAAATTCTCTTGAGCTTGCTTGTGTTCCTGCCTGGTTGTTCCTCTCAGCAAACTTTTAACTGTGCCCTCCCTTTTTTTCTCCCTGTCCCAGGCACATAGTTGTCTGTGGCCACATAACTTTGGAAAGCGTGTCCAACTTCTTGAAGGACTTCCTGCACAAGGACAGGGATGATGTGAACGTAGAAATTGTCTTTCTGCATAAGTAAGTACAAAATTCAAACCTTCAATTACCAGCTTCAACGTGCTTTTTTAAATTATTATTTTTTTAAAAAGGAAAAAAATTATAAAGTGAAGTTTGTCTGTCAGTTCATGTGGGAGAGGAGTGAGAACCAACAGTCATAGCCAGCAACCCAATGGAACTGTGTGTGGTCTTGTACCTAGAAAGATGCTCATGAAACTTCAATAAGAAGCAAAAGTTCTGTCTGTTGTGAATGTGCATTGACTCTTTAGTAGACAAGTTAAGATGGACAGGATTGTTAGAAAGTAGGAAGTTTGGAAACCACCAGCCTGCATAAAATAGGGTGATACCCAACTTTCATTCCACTTGCACAATGGCCATTCCATTAGCAGGAGTCTATTTCTTAGTGTACCACAAGAGCTGAATCCAGTGGGTGGGTGTCTCGTGCTTGCAAAAATGGTTGCACAACCCATACTGCAGAACAATACTTTGTAACAGTTAAGCTTACCCATTGTCCCCCCGCTTTTTAAAAATAACTATAAATGTTATAATGCTTATTAAAGAGGAAATCATTCAATGTAAGAAAACATGATTATGGCCTCAAATATACTCTATAGCTTGTCATCCTATAACTCCCAAGACTTGGAACCAAAAATCCATCACTCTGTACTATGAAGTCAAAAAACAGTCCAGCCCTAGTCATTAACAAGAGGATGACCACAAAAGGTTTTATATATTTTGCATGTATGGAAGGAATGTCAAAATTCAATCAACAGATGCAAAACTGGCTCAAATTAGTTTGTCATTCCTTATTTCAGATTATGAATTGGCCCCGGTAGTAATGCTTGAATGCATTATGAATCCAAGCATAAATTTCCCTGAGAAGTTATTCTACAACTCGGAATGTAAAATGAGATTTTGCACATGTACAGAATGTTTGGGTTTTTTGTTTTTTTTTAGCATAAGCCTACTTTTTGTCCATGTCTTGGAAACTAATCATTGCTCAGACGGTGCTAAACCAACAGGCTGGCTGGCTCTTAAATAACATTTTGGGGAAGTGCAGGGAATTGCTGGGGTGCTAGAAACAATAAGCTGCACAGTCTCTAAGACCATTTGGCAAAGCCCCAAAGATCGCTCCAACCCAAATAAACTTCTGGCTTATACAAGAACCTGTTACATGCCCTCTGTTAGCCCTTCCCCCAGGTACTATTGTTTTGATATTTGGGGCTTAGGTTGAGGCTGAAACAATCTTCTGAAAAAAATAAATTTTAAATGCAAATTGGATACTTCTGTGGAGAGCAGGTTCATACATGCATGTGCATGACTTTATTTCTCTATGCTTTATTACTGTATATAAAAATGGCTGGCAGTTGAATATAAGACCAGCAGAAGCATTGTACTTGAGATGATGCATTATGCTATTCAAGTTCTGTCTCTGACTGTATCCAGCTTTGCAAGTCAATCCACAAGTTTCTAGTCCACAATATTTCTTACTAGCCCACTTGCTTACACTTAAAGGTAAAGGGGACCCCTGACCATTAGGTCCAGTCGTGACTGACTCTGGGGTTGCGGCGCTCATCTCGCTTTATTGGCCGAGGGAGCCAGCGTACAGCTTCCGGGTCATGTGGCCAGCATGACTAAGCCGCTTCTGGCGAACCAGAGCAGCACACGGAAACACTGTTTGCCTTCCCGCTGGAGCGGTACTTATTTATCTACTTACACTTTGACGTGCTTTTGAACTGCTAGGTTGGCAGGAGCAGGGACTGAGCAATGGGAGCTCACCCCATCGCGGGGATTCCAACCGCCGACCTTTTGATCGGCAAGTCCTAGGCTCTGTGGTTTAACCCACAGCGCCACCCGTGTCCCCTTGCTTACACTTACTTAATGTTAAATCATATTGACAGATAGGAAGGCTTCCTTCCTTCCTTCCTCTCTTCCAGTTTATGAAAGTGTCTCTTCCTGGTTCCCTGCTTGGAGGCTATCCATGATTGCCGCAGGTGGTTAGATGGGTAACTAACTATTTACAAATTTCCAGAGAGGCAGAAGTGTTCCTCTCTTGCAAATATTCATAACTATGAAACAATACACACATAAAAAAGAGAGGCTGGATCTCAGATTCTCTAGACAGATTTTAATAATTCCCCATAAATGTCCTTGCCAATAGTCATGAATGCTCTAAAGTAGTTGCTGTTTGTCATGATCCTGCCATTACAATAAAATCCAACATCAGATCTGACATGTCTTCCAGAACTGACAGGGTTGTTGTTTTTCCTTTTCCATTTTTTCAAAGCTGCTTGTAAGGCAGTTTTGACCTTTCTCTTATCATTTAAATGCTGGAAGCAATTTTGAAATGAGTGATATCAGTGCCCTTAACAGCAGGCTACATTAAACAGGGTATAATTATCTGAGAAGTGTGGGATAAAGCAAAGTGCAAATGGCACAGTGGTGCTTTTGTTTTGTTTTTAACAGATTAGCTCAGTTCTCATGTAACATTAAGCCAAACTTTGGCTTGGCTCAAAGGAGAAAATATCTTAGCCATTACACAATCCACATACGAGTAACACCACATGCTAAACCAAACCATGGCTAAACTCACAGCAGGAGGAGCCAAACTGCCCTGATATTCTCACTGGGAGTCCATGTGATTGCTCAAGTCATACAAAGCCACAGTTTGCTTAGTATGGTCACTGTGTTACTCAAAGTGGGGAATGACTATAGAAAGGATTGCCTCAAAGCTCTGATCATTTTAGGTTGTTTCTGTCTAGCAAGTCACCAAGGATGGCAAAATGGAAGTGGTGAGGCATTAGAGTTTCCAACTTTTGCATAAAACAATGTTGACGCCTTAAACTGTGTGTTTCAGCATAAGTAGATTGTCTCCTGTCTCGTGCTTTAAAAAAAGGATCTAAATTCAAAGTGAGGGCACCCACAGTATCTCTCCAGATGATTGGAATTGGCCTCCTAATGAAATAAATAGTATGGACAGTCTCTTGTCCTCTGACGAACACCATCTTTTTTAAAAAAGTGTGTTTTATAGAATGTAGGGAAATTACAATGACAACAATGCATATATTCTTCTTCTCCTATTCTTCTTCCTTTTTACATGTTTCTGTTCTGATGACTTGCCAGACTGGACCAGTAAAATTATGGATTGTTGACAATAATAATAATAATAATAATAATAATAATAATAATAATAATAATAATAATTTATTATTTGTACCCCGCCCATCTGGCTGGGTTTCCCCAGCCACTCTGGGCGGCTTCCAACAGAAATGAAAAATACACTAAAATGTCACATATTAAAAACTTCCCTGAACAGGGCTGCCTTCAGATGTCTTCTGAATGTCAGGTAGTTGTCCATCGCCTTGACATCCGGTGGGAGGGCATTCCACAGGGCGGGCGCCACCACCGAGAAGGCCCTCTGCCTGGTTCCCTGCAACTTGGCCTCTCGCAGGGAGGGAACCGCCAGAAGGCCCTCGGAGCTGGACCTCAGTGTCCGGGCAGAACGATGGGGGAGGAGACGCTCCTTCAGATATACTGGACCGAGGCCATTTAGGGCTTTAAAGGTCAGCACCAACACTTTGAATTGTGCTCGGAAACGTACTGGGAGCCAATGTAGGTCTTTCAAGACCGGTGTTATATGGTCTCGGTGGCCGCTCCCAGTCACCAGTCTAGCTGCCGCATTCTGGATTAATTGTAGTTTCCGGGTCACCTTCAAAGGTAGCCCCACGTAGAGCGCATTGCAGTAGTCCTTAATAGAGATAGAAAGGAAGAGAAAATTAGAACATAAACCACTCATGGTTCCTACAGAATTGACTCCATACCTATTAAATAATTTTGTAAAGAAAAGAAAAAACAGGAGTAATGCTCACAAACTGACTTTGTTCTGTTTGTTTTGTCCTTTCTTTTTCAATTTAGTATCTCCCCTAACCTTGAGTTGGAAGCTCTTTTTAAACGACACTTCACTCAGGTGGAATTTTTTCAGGGTTCAGTTCTCAATCCGCATGACCTGGCTAGAGTAAAGGTATTGGTTTCCTTCCTTTTTTTCTACTTTTCTGTTTGGTGTCTGCATTTAACTAAGGGTCCTACTGTATAGTTACAGTTATTTTCTTTCCCCATGGAAATATGGAATGTGTAGTTCTGTGAGGAAGGCAAGAAAATCTTAGCATCTTTACCAAACTAAACTACAGTTCCCATGATCCTTTGGGGAAAGCTATGGGAGTAAAAGTGGTACTGGTTTGTAGTACAGATACAACTTCGAAACAATCTGTTGGTTATTACAACTTCAGAGAGGATCGAAAGGAAACTTTCAATTAATTATCAGCAGGAAAAGAGGTGGGGGACCTGATGTGCTAGTAAACTAGCAGATCGGGTATAAAAGGTGTGAAAGCATTTGTTATTTTCAGAATGGGTGGTGACTCCCCGCCCATGTTATGGAATAACATCAAAATATGGCTGCAGATGCCCACAGTTGAGGCAGTGTCTGAGCCAGGATGGCAATGTGAGAGGAAGCTATGGAAGCCAAAACTCTGATTGCATAGAGTTCCAGCTCCCATGGAAACCTTCATGCATAGAGTTCTGAATGTATAGATTTCCTCAGCTGTCACATCCATGTCTAATATGTGGATGTCGGAGGTGAGACCAATAACATGACCCTGCTGCTTCTTTCTGTGTGTGGATTCTCTTAACGCAGATAATGTGTGAAGGAGGATCCTATGAAAAGGTTCAGGGTTTGATATTACGTTACCCATTCTTTTCAGTTGCTTTCACTCCTTGGGGGTTTTCTGTTGAGGCAACTGCATTTCCACACTTTCAACCGTAGATCGTCCTGGCCTCAATAGTTTGAAAGTCCCTCTATCCCTGGACTTTTCACAACTCTTCTTCCAATTTGTTGAAAACCTCAAAGAGGATTCTTCTACCTCTCCCCACAACCCATGGAGGTGTGTCATTCCTCCCACCTGTGTTTATGGAGTTTACATCATTGGCAGAAGCGGGGTAGGACCACAACACTAGCTTCCTGGCAGTGGTGTTGCTGTCGTGTGCCAAGAGTGGGAGTTGCATTGGGGAATAGCCAATCTGGCATTTGTGCCCAATGTGTCCACACAGACCTCCCCACCATCACTTGGTAAACGGCAGTGACACTCCTACGGTTAAATTGGTGTTGTGGCTCCACCTCACTAGGCAAGCCGTTTCTAATCCTCAGGAGTCTTCCACTTTCTGGAATGCTGTTATTGTGGAATGGCCAGGCTTTTGAGGCCTAGTCTCCTCTGCGTGAGCCAATATGGTGTTAAGGATAGAGGAGTGGAGGATTAGAGATACCCTCTGGCCACTGTGAGAACAGGATGCTGGACTAGATCAGCCTTTGGACTGATCCAGAAAGCTCTTCTTATGTGACTCATGTAGCTCACGGCATGGTACACCACACACACACACATACATGATTCCACAGTCTAGTGCAGGAATGAGGAGATGCCATGAAAGCTGATAAGGGTTGGAGAAAATTATTGTAAACATCAGATTGCTCTTTATGTTTGTTTTCTCCTTTGGTGTCCAGATAGAGTCAGCAGACGCGTGCCTAATCCTTGCCAATAAATACTGCGCTGACCCAGATGCTGAAGATGCCTCCAATATTATGAGGTAATTTAGAAGAGGACATTTTGATTCAGTTTTACTCCATGAAACAAACATGGAAAGAATGGAACCAGGCTTATTATTGGGCAAGTGAGGCAACTGCCTCAGACAGCAAATGCTGAGGAGGAGGAGGAAGAAGAGGAGGAGGAGTCCCTCCTGCTGTTCCCTTCCATGCCCCTTCGATCATTCCTCTCCCTTGGAGGACAGACCTATGTTTGCTATGTGGCATGTCCTGCACCCCTTCCCCCTAAATTAGCCTGCCCCCTCATGTCTGGTGAAGGACTTAGAGGTAAGATTCGACTGTTAGTCCAGTCAGCTTCTTCATGTTGAATGAAGCTTCTTGCCTGCCTCAGGCAGCAAAATCTCAGAGAAGAAACATTGGGTCATGAACACAGATCTCATACTGTTTCCTTTTATATTTTCCATCTGTTTCTGAGCTCTTGGGATACGTTAGGTTAAAAGTAAGGATAATGATGGTGTTTCTCATAGCATCCTCTTCATCTCTCTCCTTTTCAGGAATTTGGGCAGAACAGGAACTGCTCAGATTCCAAGTCCAACACCATAGGCAGGAAGTGCTGAGACATTCCTCTCCCTTTCCCTCTCAACATTTCATCCACTGAGGCTGCATGCTCCCAAATCTAGCATTTGCCATAGGATCACACTTTTAAAATCTACCCTTCCCTCACAAGTATCTTAGCTAATGTACTTGCAGTTGCCTTCATTATTGCTATCACACATTCCTAGAATCTATTATGCTCCCACTAAGTGGTTCCTTCAGCATATCATAAAAATAGCACATAGACTCTTGGGTGCATCATTTGTGTGGTAAGCAAATCTCCCTGTCATATGAGTCTTGTAAGAAAGGTTTTTTTAAAAAAACAAATTCAGAATCCAGTTAGCTATGTAACAATCTGGCTGGTTGGGGCCATGTAACACCAGTCTCCTTCTCATAGGAAGTTAGTTCCTATCTTGCTTCTAACCTGTTGGATTTAAGCTTTATTCACAACTGAAAAATACAGCTCCCAGTCTGGGTGGTACTGATTTCTAAAGAAAAAAAATATGTTATGGTTCATCTCAATGGCAGAAAGGTAGCAAAGCAATCACAAATGTAGGGTTATAATAAGACAGCTTTCCTTATTATTTGCATTGTACTAATACAGATCTTATTTAATGGAACCAATCTTCCCCTTTTTTAAAAAAAGCACAACACTAAAATGTCAGAGTACCATTAAAAATGAACCAATGCAGTGAATTGGCCTGTGTTCAGAACCAATTTTATTGGGCTGTCACACACACACACATCCTGCAAAATGAAGGCAGAGCTATGAGAAGCCATTTAAATTCAAGGAGCGCTGCATGGGGTGGTGCCCATTCTTTTTTATTTTATTTTTTCCTGAGTGCCATTTTGAGAGGAAGTTCTTAAGGCAGCAGTACAATAAGTAAGATGAGCTGCTGTTCTGATGGGGCTTGCACAGGACTCTTGTAAGAGCCCCAGTGTGAAAACCAACTGAGGTTGGATAGCAGCAGTGTTTCACCCATAATGGCAACAACAGCTCTGGGAATTGAACCCAGAATCTCAAGGTTGTGAACTAGGATTTAGCCTAAAAAGCTACATGGCACTGTGCTTGCTCAGGAGTCAGAGCCCTCTTCAGGAACAGGGGACTAAGAGTATGGAACGTCAAACCCTGAGGTTGGTAGGAGCCTCTGAATTCACCAGGCCTTGTATAAGTCCTATGTGTCTGGCCTTCTACCCTTGCCTCATCAACAAAATATATACATTGTGCTCATTGTGCTTCAGGCTCCAACCCCTACTCAAGCACTCGACCTCCAGGGACTGTGGGTCGGAGATCACAGTCTGGATTTGTGTATAGCCATATGTAGTTCTGGCATGGTGCGATTGATAGCTCATGCCTTCTCTTCTCCCACAAGGCAGTGTGGGGAGGTAAACCCCAGACCAGCTACAGAAGTACCACAGGTGCTTCCCTGTTCCTGTTTGGGCAATTTTGCAAATAATTTGATTAACAGCACCAACTAGGAAATAGGTGACCAAATACCTATGGCAGGGTTGGGGAACCAGCAGGGAACTCACTCAGGCATCCAATGCACAAAGAAAGTTGGCTTTGGTTTTACTGCTGGATCACGCTTCCCGGCAGAAAGCAAGCGTTGACTGTACTGCACACCAGTTGAAGCCTACTGGATCGAGTTTACCTACAGAAAACAGGCTTTGGCTCTTAGGCCAAATCCATATTTGCTTTAGAGTACCATGCAAGGCTCTCTGCAAGCCTTGTGTGGTGCTTTGAAGTCCCAACTTTGGGATTTCAAAGTGTCCAATCATCTGACATAATTGGCAGGTGGCTAGCCCCTCTCCCCTTTCAAATCTGTCTTGCGTGGCTAGGATCTGACAAGAACCTCTGTTACTACATATAGCAACAAAGTTGTGGAATATCCCTTTCCGTGCCCCCCCCCCAACCAAAAAACACAACCCCGGCTTCTTTAATTTTCCAAAGGCACATTTTAATCTGGTGGGAGAACTCTTGCTTTGATTTTAAATTATATACATAGATTAAAGAGAAATCCAGATGCAGATTAGTGAGCTTTTAAATAGATTCCATGTGTTTAATTAAAAAAAAAGTTATTGGGTGAACAGAATCCTCCTGCGTATTTGCAGAACAAACGAGTTTGATTCAATAAAATTGAATGCTTAATTAAATGCTTCAGCTAAAAAAGAGTTTAAGAAGGAGAATTAAGAGTGGGATAAATATCTTTGCAAATTGCTTCTTGCTTGTCAGAGCAAGCTATGCAACCAATTTTGTCAAGTCCATGCTTGGCTGTGGAATATAGGAGCAATACATTCTCCTCCACTCCCAGTAGCTGACTGGAAACCATAACATTTGTTTGTTTGGTGAAGGCTTTGGAGATCTATTTTGTGGGTGGGGAAAAGAAGCAAGGCAAGAGCATTCATATTCACTGCACCACTTGGGAGCTGAACCACATTGTGAAATCATTTGTTCCTGTTCTGCCCTACATCTGGGACAATGTCCCTTAGCCATTATCTGCACTGTCACAAAATGGTCAATTCAAGGACAGGTCACAAGTCTCCTCCCCCCACCCTTTGTTTGACAGGAGCTACTTATTTGTTTTCCGACAAATGCAGTATTTTGTGTCGTGTCTTCCTGCTTTTTAATAAAGTGGATAGAATATGTATGGATTTTTAGCCAGAACCAGAGGTTCTTGCCTCACTTTAATCATGGGATATAAATTATAATGTACAAAATATATTATGGATGGTGTGTATAGAGAAACACAGTGTCCTATGAGTGACCCAGGCTAGTCAACAGGGGAATGGGGCCCAAACCTATTGATTTTTTTTTTGCTAACAATGTAGACAAGACCCAACAGAGCAATAAGTTGTTACAATTCAGAGATGCTGGGGCACAGTGTTTGACCTGGAGCCTAGCAAGATAGCAAGTTTGAATTTGGACTACACAGTCCAAGTTCTGCGTGGAAATGGTGGACATAAAGTCCTGTTTTAACAGTTCACAGTAGGCTGTGCAACATTTGCTCCTTTTGATCAAACCCTGGTTTCATACCATGGTTGGGAGGGAGCCCTTAAGCCATAGTTTCCTGGTTTAGGCATTATGGAAAGCTGTATTTTAAGTAGCCACTGAAGTACGTGAAGGAGTTATTGAACTGAAAAATATGACATCCTATTTGGCCATGGAGTCATATTTGTGGAATTGCTGTTGAGTGAAAATAAAAAATGTTGGTGTATTTTCTTTTCAGAGTAATTTCCATCAAGAATTATCATCCGAAAATAAGAATAATCACCCAGATGCTGCAGTATCACAACAAGGTAATGGAAAGTCTGTGGGATGCTCATCTCCAAACTTTCTCTTGTTAACACCTCACCCATAAGCCTTTCTTGTAAGTTTCAGTAATGTGCAGGAAATTATGAATAAAGCTAATCTGTAACACAGTTACATTCTGATTAAGATACAACCTTTAAGGGTGGTTACAGCCATTTTATTGCACATGTTACCACCATCTACACTAAATAAGTGGTAAAATCATCCTCACCACTTGGAAGAATTCTATGAATGACCAAGTTTACTCCAGGATCTCATCCCGAAGCTACTTGGTCATTTGTATGGTTTCTCTGCAACAGTCTAACCAGTTAAAGCTTTCCAGTAGCACCTTAAAGACCAACTAAGTTAGTTCTTGGTATGAGCTTTCGTGTGCATGCACACTTCTTCTGACTATGGCAGACCAACACGGCTACCTATCTGTAACTCAAGCTGTAGTTAAAGCTTGAGGGCCTTCTCGGTTGTGGCGCCCGCCCTGTGGAACGCCCTCCCATCAGATGTCAAGGAAGATGTAGAAGATATCTGAAGGCAACCCTGCTTAGGGAAGGTTTTAATGTTTGATGTTTTATCGTGTTTTTAATATTCTGTTGGGAGCTGCCCAGAGTGGCTGGGGAAACCCAGCCAGATGGGCAGTGTGTGTGTGTCTGTGTGTGTGTGTGTGTGTGTGTGTAGTAAAAAAACCAAGACAAAAGAGGTAACCAAACTATTGGTCGAACTTTTTTTGCTGCTAAGCAGTGTGCTGAGTGTTTCCACTCATCAGTTGTGAAGGTGTGGTTAAATATGTGGCAAAATTGTAAGTACTTTTTAAAATGGTAAACCTTGATTTATCCAGCTATGACAACACAGAGGATGAGAGTTGAAGGGGCTGGAGCGGTACATTTCTGGTATCCAGCATTTCTCTGGGGGACAGCTAGGTGTAACAGTCAGCCAGAATATCATCCTCCTGGCCAGTTGCCTGTTAAAAAGACATCAACCAGCAATACCCTGTGTGTTCAGTGTTCTTTTTCTGTACAGTCAATAAAATTCATTTCTTGTGCACAAAATACGGCACCATTTGGGCAGGACCCTGCACTCGGGGCCATTCTGCCCTTAGGGCAACTATTTTCAAATAAGAAAAGGCACTCTGCACATGCTCTGATACACTCATTTAGGAGTAGGGTAGAAGTGATTTTCTAACTGAACAACTGGCAACCCTAGAGCAGTTGCCTCTTCCCCCCTCCTCTCTCCCATCCTTTGTTAGCAAAATGCAGATGCAAATGTTTGGTTAGGGGTTTCCCCCCCCCCATTTTTCTTTAACCTGTGTTTTTCCTTTGCAGGCCCATCTGCTAAATATCCCAAGCTGGAATTGGAAAGAAGGGGATGATGCAATATGCCTTGCAGAACTCAAGCTGGGCTTCATCGCCCAGAGCTGCCTGGCACCAGGCCTATCGACAATGCTGGCCAACCTCTTCTCCATGAGGTCATTTATAAAGGTAATGTCTCATCTTATTACAGGACATTAGCATGGGATTCAATTTGTCATGGGGCTGAGTAGAGTGCATGGCCTAAACTCAAAACAGAGAGAAATACATCAGTTCTGATGGTTAAAACATTAAACAACATATTCCAAAGGAAAATAAAACCCATAGCCTATTACAAATTGGGCAGTGGGCCAGATTCCTTCAAAATTATGCTTTTGTTTTTGTCTGGCACATCCATGGGCATTAAAGATTGTTCAAAGTGCATTTTTAATACTTTATTTCTTTCAGATAAACCACATGTTTATCAATGTAGAAAGCCCCCACAGGTTTGTTTTTTAAATATATATATATACATATATAAAAAGTGATCTCTATCCAATCCATATGGCAACAAAGTGCCGAGAGGAAAAAAGACACAAAAGTTTTCCTTTCTTGGCTTCTCCACACACCCCATTTCCAACCCATCAAGTGGCCAATGGATCCCTTACTTCAAGTATAAAATACAGAACATGTGTCTGTACAAAAGCCCAAGTCTCCAACAATAATAATTCATTTATCCTCTTCAGTCAACGAGGCCCTCGAGGTTTACGTGAAAATAGTAATAAATTATAAAGCCCAATGATTCTCAAGCATTTGGAGGCGACTACAGTAGGGACTTCTCGGCTAAAACCCCACTAGTTCCCTCAGAGTTAATTTGCTCCCATTTGGTTTTTGGCTGCTCTCCCCAGATTGGGAACTTGGGCTGATTCATTTGGACAAACGGAATGCAAGGAAACAGGACCGCAATCATGAAAGAAAGGGGATGGAATACTCTAGTAATTGTTGAAGCTGCCTAGAGCATAGCAGAGGTAGACAACCTTGTAGGGGCTGAGGGCCACATTCCAATGAAAGAAGGTGGCTGAGGGCTACATACCTGTGGTGGCCAAGGCCAAAGTGAACAGGAAAACTCATTTTTCTCTTTCCCCACTTTCCTCTTTATTAATCCATTCTCCTCCCTCCTCTCTCTCTATCTTTCCCTCCTTCCCTCTCTCATTCATCTGTTCACTCATTCTCTGTCACACATACATGGAGGCTTCCACAACCCTAGACAATCAATTTTATTAAAGCTTTTCAACCTAATATACCATAAAATTCAAACTAAAGGGAACAATATATATATATATATATATTAAAAACACAATATAACAGGAAAACTAAAGAAAACTAAACTTAAACTAAAGGGGGGGAGCAAAATACATTAATAATCTCATATGATGCTCATAAAACACAAAATTATAACTATATCTATGTAGTGCTCAGACACCATTTTATCTTAATCTCCACACACAGAGAGCTGAAACTTCCCACCTGGCAGACCTTCCTCTCCCTTAGTCTCCCACCCTAAATAGCAGTTATATACTGGCAGAGAAGGAAACAGAAGCATCTCGTTTTAATCTTCCTGTTCTCTCTCTAACACTACAGTTTTCTCAAAGCAGAGGTGAGGGAGGAAGTGGGGATATTCGGGCTGCAGCAGGTACCTCCAAAGGGCCACCTATGGATGGCCCTGATGTGATGTTTAGGAATGCTGTACATATATGTCCCCAAGACACACACACACACACACACACAAACACACACGTGACATTTTAGTGTATTTTTGGTCTTTGTTGAAAGCCGGGGTACAAATAAATTATTATTATTATTATTATTATTATTATTATTATTATTATTATGTTGCAGGATGTGTGCGCCTGCAACAAAGAGTGATAAAACATGCAGCACAGTTACTGTTGATGGTGGTTGTGCTCCTGGCTTCTGCTCAGTGCCAATTCCCTGTCCTGTTCTGCATTTGTTTCAAACCTCCTGGCCTTACTCTGGATTCTTATCAGTTTTGTTTTTTTTTAAAAAAAGCCTGTGGATTTCTGGGTTTTGTTTTGTTTTTAAAGGCGCCCGGCAGCAGTCAAGAATGTGATTACAATCACGAACAGGACCACAAAAACAAGAAGCAAATTTTTTTAGCATTGAAGCTTGCATGATTTTGCTGGCGGAGTGCATTGCCCCCACCCTACTCCAGCTCTGTGGAGATAGGGGAATGGCGAGGTAGTCTCAGTTGCTCCCAGGCCATATAGAAAATGCTTCAGGTAAATAACGTTAGTGGAAATATACAATGTTAGAAGCTTGCCAGCAAAATCTGAGCAGAAGTCCTGTCATTTTTGGGAAAAAATAGATTGAAGTGGAGAGTTTCTCCCCCCACTCTCACTACCCTGATTGCAAAGCAGGATAATACATCATAAATGTTTGATCCATCACTGACAACGGTGCATGATCAGTGGTGACATTGCACATACTTAACTGATTATGGCTTCACTTTGCAGCCAAATTATTTGTCTAAACTCTCCACAGTAAAACAAACTTAGGAAACCAAAAATGCTATTTTGCATCTGAATATTTTTCTTTTCCTTTTTTAAAAAAAAGCAGCATTCTTCATATGGAAACTCTTATTTTGCATCTAACCTGACCAAAGGAAAACAAAGCCAAGACAACCAAAGTACATAACGTTCAATTGTGCATGATCTGAGCAATTTCTGAAAATACTTAGTGTATGTATGTGTACACACACAGAGAGAGAGAGAGAGAGAGAGAGAGAGTTAGTAATGTGGATTTTAACAGCAAAAGAAGAAGGAATTAAAGCAGAAATAATTTATAGGATATACCCACATCAGAGTTGTATTACTAGTAAAATAATAAAATACTGATGAGTACTTAAATATGTACATATACTCAGGACTAGACAGAATTGTTGCTGTATGCGGAAATAGTATAGCAAATTAAATGCTTATCTACACTTATGTTTTGCCCCTTTCAGACAGAGGTCCGCACACCAACGCTCCATGTCTTTTTCTTTTATTTTGCTTTGTTTGTTTGCTGCCTTGCTCTGAGCTTTCCCCATGAAAACCCACTCTTTAAAGCCGAATTGGAGCAAATGTCAATTCGGGAGTTCCACAGATTGACATTTGTGCTGATTGAGCTTTAAATAGCAGGTTTTTGTGGGGAAAGCTCCATAGGGCCCCCCTCCCAAAAGGTGCTTGGATACAGAACAAGCTCAGGAAATAATGTGTGTGTGGGGGGGGGTAGCCTGTTTGGTGCCAACTGTGAGGTCCTGGAACCTCCACTTTGCTTAGCTGGCTTCACATGTCATATCAGCTGTGCAGGTCAGAATGCCCATTGTTGGGTCATCAACAATCAGGCATCATCTACCAGTGCCTGTGCCAATTGCCAGCCCCTGGACCTCCCTGGCTCTTCTGCTGCTGGTCCACCTGGTCGTGTCTGCATTCGCATTTGCCCTTTTGAGCGAGAAATCAGTGACAGAAGAATAGTCCTTGATAGCCAGGGTAAGTGAATGGGCAGCACTGACCATCTCAGTGAGGAGGTAGATGAACTCAGGGAGAGAGCCCTCCAAATTCTGGGGGAAGCGGTGCAGGCAAGTTCCTGAAATCAGCATGTGAGCCCACATGAATGGCAGTTAAGGCCATGTGTACTGCAACTCATGGCCACATTGAACAGCTGCTCTCCCAAGGTGTTGGAGTTAACAAAATCATTATCTTCTGAACTACCCTGAGATCTTTTGATGAAGGGTGGTGTACAGTGGTACCTCGGGTTAAGAACTTAATTCATTCTGGAGGTCCGTTCTTAACCTGAAGCTGTTCTTAACCTGAGGTACCACTTTAGCTAATGGGGCCTCCCGCTACCGCTGCACTGCTGCCGCGCAATTTCTGTTCTCATCCTGAAGCAAGGTTCTTAACCTGAGGTACTATTTCTGGGTTAGCGGCGTCTGTAACCTGAAGCGTCTGTAACCCAAGGTACCACTGTATATATAAATGAAATAAATTTGATTGCAAGTTGCACCTCAGAAATACCTGCTCTGTCTGCACAAACATTTATCTTCTCTGTCCTCCAAAGAAAATTCACTATTGGAACTTCCTATTGTATTCGGAAGGGCCTGAGGGTAGAAACCTGCCAAGGTGTTTAATTTCACAAGTGACAAGGATATGAAACACATCAGCTCCTTATAATGTACACAGGCCAGATTTGTGTCTAGTCGTGTTCTGTACTTTGTACTCATCTTTTCCCTCTGAACCTTCGTTTCTTGCCCATAGTTTCACTTCATGCTGTTTGAGGTCCTAGATTCTCATGCCCTCTTTTCCCCTATGTGTATTTTTCTACACACACACACACACTTTTAGTGTCATACTTTATTCCCCATTGTATCCTTTGGATCTGCTGCTTGCAGCTTGTTGTGTGTAACGAGAAAGCAATTCCACAATCATTCTCTGACTGTTCAAACCGTATCGACACGCTTGCATGATATGCTTTGTGGCGCTCATTGGAACTAGATAACAAAGCAAAACATGCAGTTCGCATATTTTCAGCGCAAGCTCCCCATCCACCTTTCAGAAGACTAATAGCTTTTGGAATATGGATTTGAGGAGGGGTGGGTGGGAAGAGTTTTGTTTCTCTACCAGAACCTGATGTGGCTTATATTTTCCCTCAGAGGACAGCTGGTCAATAAAAGGGAACAATCTTTGAACTGCTAGATGCATGTTAAAGGTAAAGGTAAAGGGGACCCCTGACCATTAGGTCCAGTCGTGGACTACTCTGGGATTGCGGCCCTCATCTTGCTTTATTGACTGAGGGAGCCGGTGTACAGCTTCCGGGTCATGTGGCCAGCATGACTAAGCCGCTTCTGGCGAACCAGAGCAGCGCACAGAAACGCCGTTTACCTTCCCACCGGAGCGGTACCTGTTTATCTACTTGCACTTCGACGTGCTTTTGAACTGCTAGGTGGGTAGGAGCTGGGACCGAGCAATGGGAGCTCACCCCAACAGAGGCCCACAGATGTGTGTGGTGGAGTTATCACTTTGAAGAAAGGAGGAGATAAGGACAGGTAGGGACTATGCACTGTTTGTAAGAAGGAAGGAGGCATGCTGTATACAGAGTGGGTTTGATGGGCTGAGGGGTGTTTGGCTAGAGGTAGGGAAGGGAAACCTTTTCCAATGATGCTAGACAACAACTGGTCAACATCCCTGACCATGCTGCATGTGGCTGGTGAGAGTTGGAGCCCACAGGTTTTGATAGCTGCAGGTCCACCACCTCTGTTCTAGAACTACCTGAGCTGCTGTTCTTTCAATAATTACATAGAAGTAGAACTGAGCTAGTTGTGGCTTATGATGTCACTGCTGCACTGTGACCTGACAACCCTGACCGGGCAACAGAAAGACAGGAAGCAGCAGAAAGACTAGGGGCTGAGTTTTACATATTAATATGAACTCATTCACCAATTCTCAGCCTGCAGACTTTTAGCCCTGGCGTATTTACGACTGATTTGGTTAAAAGACAGAATGTAGGCTCCAGTGGTTGTCCTTGGATCTCCAAAAGTCTCATGAGACATCACCACAAAGTTTAACTGAACTGGAAAGGTTCATAAACAAATCATACATGGCTTGTGAAAACGCACTTGGAGTACCGTGAGAAGCAGACCTTCCCTTTCCTTTTATAAAGACACAATTCTGTCATTGAAGACACAAAGCTTTAGCTCCATGACAGCTGATTTTCAGTACCTGAGATCCCCAATCTCTGTACAACGTGGGCTAATAAAGTTGAGCCAGCAACAATGGATTTCATTTCAGAGCACAGGTTTCAGCTGTAAAACCTTAAGTTTGTTTTGCCGAATAAACTATTCAGACACTGGGTATAAATCTCTCTTTATTAAGTACTGAAGAGCCTAAGAAAATAGATGTGCTTGTTTCTTTCAGATATCATGTGCCGCAGAACCAGGCTTTATCGCCATTTCATTGTTGTTTCTGTGGATGTGCTAGCTGTTTTAGGGTTTGATAGTTGATATATTCCTCAAAGGTTTTCATACTCTTTGGAAGACGTATGACTTCAGCTTGTGAAATGACGAAGTTGAAAAAGCACTTCAGAGTAAAATTCAGCTTTTAAAAAAAATATGACAGTATAGGACAGTTTTTATGTTTCTGATGGTGGTTTTGGTGATGAAAGTGAGTAACAATCCTTCAGAAATCTTTGCAATGCTAAACTAGTTGTTGCAATTCCGTCCTTGGCAGGAAAAGCTACTCTGCTGGGCCTCTTGGAAGCACCAGCAGATACCACCATTTTCTCCTGACCCAAAAGGCTTTGGAGGAAGGGAACATAGTGGTGGTTTTGATGGTTCACACAACCAGTAGCACTGTGCTCACTTTAAGAACATTAGAAGAGCCTTGCAGGATCAGACCAAAAGCCCATCTAGTCCTGCATCCTGTTTGCTCTCAAGCACTCAAAACAAGAGTGCTTGGTTTTGTGAGTGTCCCTGCTTAAATGCTGACAGTATTCTAACAAGCATCTCTCCTCCAAAATGAATGTGGCTGTGGGTCCCACTTCACTATAATTGCCTTCTACACTGTTCTAGCAACATATATGAAATGATGAAATCTTCTATGGCAGCATATGCCAATCTGATGCCAACCAGATGTTTTGGACTATAACTCATCGTCATCCCATGCTAGCTGGGCTGCTGAGAGTTATAGTCTAAAACATCTGGAGGGCACCAGATTAGCAAAGGCTGGTCTAGGAAGTGTGCACACCCCAATTTTTGGCCAGTGGCATGACTTCTCTTATGACCCCCTGCCGTGGGATATGTTGTTCTGCAGCCAAGCTGTAAGTTCAATGTATTAAATGTGAGATAGTGGCAAGCAAGGCCAGTGTTACTCTAATGAGCTCATATCAATGACTAGAGCTGAAGGACCTGATCAGTGCATTGGAGGGAGCACAGTGGCCAGAATGATGCCCATCATAAGTTGTTGGACTACAACTCCCATCATCCCTGACTACTGACCTTCCTGGCTTGTGGCTCATGGGTATTGTTGTCCAACATCATGTGGAGGGCATGATGTTCTCTATTCCTGGAGTAAGCTGTTCTGAGATATCTGAAGGAAGAGTGGGATATTCAGGTTGCATAATAGCAACAATAATCTTGACATCTCCCCACTAAATGCTAAAATAAAGAGTAGTGTAGTTAGCAGTAGGGTTTTAACCAGAAAATCAGTAAACTGTGTGCATCATTTATATAAATGCTGTTTTAGAATTACTAAAAATTAAGTTGGGCTGAATGATCCAAGGAGAAATATGAAACTAGTTCTGTAAGGCCTTACAGCGTTACAGTTCATTGATTTAAATCAGGTTGTTTCGAAGTAAGTATTCATAGGATTGCAATCTCCAGTGATGCCCTTTGCCACCAAATTGTCTCTATACAAGAGAAAAAATTGTGTGTGGGGGGGGGGGTTCCTGCAGATGTTTATGCATGTTACTGATTTTCTGTTGCTAATCCATTATCAGTTCAGAAGAAAAAGCTTGGAATTTTTTATTTATTGGATTTTTAATTTTTTTAAAACTATTTTGCCTGGACCTCGTTTTGATTTGTGGTCTACATGGTAATATGGCACTTCCATTCCTTGATTGCTAGCTGTCTGACCCGTTTTGTAACCAATTAGACACATGCATATCCACCACTCTGCTTTCTTTAGAACATTGAGGAAATCAGTTGTTGGGGGGGGGCATTTTCCCGTCTATATTTGGACATGCCCGATCGTTGAAGCATTTGATTGAAGTAGTTGAACTGCTTCCCATAGCAAACAGTGCTCACTCTACAAGTGGTTTAGCTCTATGACCTGAAATGCATTTGTATCCGTAGTAAGAAACCATCGTTGAAAGAGTCTTGTGTTTTGTGGAGACACACTGACTATCATTGATGCTTTTCTGAAGCAGCTTGCCCTTGAACAAGACAGTCAGATATAAGCCATTGCCTCAGGATGTTTTCAATTGATTACTGAATGGCTACAGAATTAATTTGGGTATCTTTCAGCGAGTTGCTCCAGTTCAGTGTTTTAATTTCTTTGCTTGACTACTGCTGGAGACATGCATTCATATTTCATTATAAGGAATTTATATGTCACATACATATACTTAACAGATACATTATTATTGGTTGATTGTTTTTAATTTATTGCCTGCCGTTCACCCTCGGGTCCCAGGGTGGGTTACAGCCATTTAAAATGCAACATTAAAATAATATTTAAAATCTACAATTACAAAAAAATACAATGACAAAAAATAGGGTGGGTCTATAAAATATACATCTTGCACTGGATTAAAAAAATCAGGAAAAGGGAGATAGATAAAACTGCTATAAAATATTGTGCTGATTGAGATGTTTAATCTGAAACCAAGCTAGATTGGAGTTTGTTGGGGTCTCTGGCAGCCTCTGTTTACCTCATGGATGTTGGCTCATATTGTGTATATATGATTTGTATTGTTTTATTGGTACCGTTGTTGCGGGTTTGTCATGGCCTTTGGCTAGAATAATAAAATTATATTATTAATAACTATTATTATTATAAAAAACAGAATTACACACTGCTTACAAGGCTTAGTCATTCCTTCATAAGACTCAACATCAAATTGCTGTTAAAAAATAAATAAATACATGGGTAATCCAAAAGGGAGCAGATAATATTTTCTTGTAGTAGAAAACTGAAATAGACGGAAATCTGTGTATATCTATATCTGTATCAATAGCTGGCAGCCCTATCCTATGTTGGTTTGTTCAGAAATGCATCTAATTTTACTGGGAGAAAGCACTATGTAGTACTGTAGCCTTTGTATACAAGACGCATCTGAATATTTTTCTAACTAAACGTTCCAGGTTCCCCCTGCAATTCATAGGACTTAGCTTACTTTAATCTAAGGCTATTGTTCTCCAAAAGTTGCCTATATTATTATTATTATTATTATTCCTCCTTGCTGACAATTATAGAGAGCAGTGGCATAGCGTGGGTTGTCAGCACCCGGGGCAAGGCAAGTAATTTGTGCCCCCTAACCCGTGGATTTGCGCCCCCTAACCCTAACCCCCAGATGTTGCGCCCAGTGCGGCCGGGCCCCCCCCCGCACCCCCCACGCTACGCCACTGATAGAGAGAACATGCAATGGAAACTTAATAGACATAATTAATTGGTAAAGCAAATAACTGATATAAAATGTTTAATTACCTCAGAATTGATTTGTTTTTAATCACCTCCATTTGTTTTTGCGGAATGTGGTTGCAAATTCTAAAACCGTCTCTCCCCACCCCCTTTTCTCTCTCTCCTCCTTTCTAGATTGAGGAGGATACGTGGCAGAAATACTACTTGGAAGGAGTTGCTAATGAAATGTATACAGAGTATCTTTCTAGTGCCTTTGTCGGTTTGTCATTCCCTGCTGTTTGTGAGTAAGTATTTATACAACCATTTATTTGTAAGCCGCCTTCTTCCTCTCAAATGGCACCAGAAGCTCCTTGTTCCAAACCCAGTACAGTTGTACCTTGGTTTTTGAACAGCTTAGTTCTTGCAAGGTTCTGGCTCCCGAACGCCGCAAATCTGGAAGTGACTGTTCCGGTTTGCTATTTTTGGAAGCTGAATGTCCGACAGGGCTTCCGCGGCTTCCCATTGGCTGCAGGAGCTTCCTGCAGCCAATCAGAAGCCGCGCTTTGGCTTCCGAATGTTTTGGAAGTCGAATGGACTTCTGGAGCGGGTTTCGTTCGACTTCCAAGGTACAACTGTACCATGGTTCATTGTTAATGCAACAGCATTGCAGGACATCTTCAAATACTAAGGTTTTCCCCCCATGTACTGTAAATGCATTTAGAATTGATGTGAAGTGGGAGTGGGGTTTTTTTTGGGAAACAGACTACTTGTGATCTGTTTCTTAGAGCTATCTTCCAAGAAGTAGGACATTGCACATTTTGTAGACATACCATGAAAGCACAGAAATTGGTATGAAATTCTGCTCCCCATTTTTGCTTTTTTAAAAAGGCAGCTCCTATCACTGTGAAAATGAGCTTGAAAGTGTCCATGCAGATTTGTATGAGGCTTGTGAGCTGAATAGGATTTCCATGGGTCAGGTGGGGCTTGGGTTCCTTCATAACTCCCTAGCACCTCCTCCCATCAATAGCTGAAGCAGAATAAATTAAGCAAATCTAGGCAGAGGGGTATTATTTTGCGATATACACGCAGGTCACAGAATCATTCTTTTATTTTTCCAGAATGCTGATATCTACTTACTTTAAGTCAAAGTACACACAGGACTGGTCATTGCAGGATGGGATTACATGACACATTGCTTCCATTATGAACAATTATAAAAACTGACCAAAACAAGAATAATCAGTGCCAACCGCAAGTTCAGGCTTATTTTAATTGTCATATAGATACATTTCACAAAGAAGAGAGCTATGTTGACTGAGACATATTTAGGATACTGACATATTATAGGCTTTGCATTGCATATATTTTCATACCTATAATAGAGCTGGACCAAAATAATCATCTACGGAATGAAAACAGCCACATAAGCTGTTGTGCAAACACTTGGATGCTCTAGTAGGTAAATTCTATAGTGGATCTCATGCTTGCATAAGATACTGTACAAGGTCTTCTGCAAGCAGAACATCAGCCTTGGGTTTAATTTTAAACATGCAGCTATCTAGGTATAAATGTCTCTTCCGTGAGTGGAAGTTGGTTCTGATTGTGGCTGGGCACTTACAGACTTCCAAGAACTTGCAGACAAGCTTCCTGGTTTAATCAAAAGTTGGGCAATTTAACTGTTGAGTAGCTACAACCAGGTGACTGAGCTGTACACATGGTAAAAACGAAGGGTTATGATGGCAGGGAGGGAAAGAATTGTTTATAACAATTATGTCAATAGTTGTCTTGCATGCCAGAGAGTTTATTACTATACATCATTCACAATGCCTTCAATAAAAGTGACAAACTGCATCTGTCATCTCCATTATATAATATGTGCAGTGAAAAATTTCAGGATTGTCCAATACAGTAAATCAGCTTAACATGATTAGAACTGAATTTCATTAAAAGAGCCAAATACATTTCAACCAAAGACTTCCTCTGTGACTGTTCTTAAACTAGTCTATGACCTCTTGATTCATATTAAGATACAATAAATGGCCTCTAGCTAGTACAATAAACTTATTGAATATAAACTTTATTGATTAATAATATACATACAGATACTATCAATATATATATTGGAAGACTTTGGTCAAAACTATTTTTGTGTTTTTAATGAAATTCAGTTAAATCAGTTTTTTGCTTTTCTTTTTCTTAAATGTAGTAAAGTTTAAACCATTAAGAAATATAACAGTGTGTAACCAAACAAAGCCAATACCACAGTCATATTAAGTACAGTGGTGCCCCGCAAGACGAATGCCTCGCTAAACGAAAAACCCGCAAGACGAAAGGGTTTTCCGATTTTTAGCGGCTTCGCAAGACAAATTTCCCTATGGGGTTGCTTCGCAAGACGAAAGCCCATAGGGAAATCTCCGGGGACAGCGGGGAAGCGCAGCGCGCCTTCTCCTCTGTTCCCGGACCTGTCCTAAGGCTTGCGGTGGGAGGTTTCTCCGCTCTCCCGGGAAGGCAGGCAGGGGGAGCAAAGACTTTTGCCCCCCGCCGGCCTTCAGAAGAGGTCCAGGACCTCTGGCGGGGGGCAAAAGTCTTTGTCCCCCCTGCCTGCCTTCCCGGGGGCTTTTAAATCGCCCCGGGACAGCGGAGAATTCCTCCGCTGTCCCGGGGCGATTTTAAAATGCTGGCGGGCGGCAGCGCTGCCGCCCGCCAGCATTTTAAAATCGCCCCGGGACAGCAGAGAAGTCTCCGCTGTCCCGGGGGCTTTTAAAATGCTGGGGGACGGCAGCAAAACCTTCGCTGCCGCCTGCCAGCATTTTAAGATCGCCCCGGGACAGCGGAGAAGTCTCCGCTGTCCCGGGAAGGCAGGCGGGGGGGGAGCAAAGACTTTCGCCCCCCGCCGGCCTTCAGAAGAGGTTGGGGGACAGACTGTCCCCAGACCTGGTCTGATGGCGGTTTCCATAGGAACGCATTGATTGATTTTCAATGCATTCCTATGGGAAACCGTGCTTCGCAAGACGAAAAACTCGCAAGACGAAAAGACTTGCGGAACGAATTAATTTCGTCTTGCGAGGCACCACTGTATTGGACAAATCTGAAACGTCACTGGAGATTTTAAAGATGATGACTTGTTTGTTTTTTTGGAGACACCCAACTTACCCTTGGATCCCAACGGGACAGTAGGTCTGGTGGCCAAATGACCAACTGATATTCAGATCCAGGGGGGCAAACATTGTGTGTGATGTGCCATAATGTCAAAGCTGTGTCATAATCAGGTTACCATAGAGGCAGATGTGAGGGCATCAGGCCATATGTGTGTGTTGGGAGCAGGAAGGAAGCGCCCAGACTGAAAGGTGTTGCCTAAAATAGGTTGCCAGGAAGGAACCTGTTGTCCTAGTAGGGTAATTTCATGGAGAGAAATTGAGGCTAGAACCCAAGGAAACAGCGAATTGAACACGTTATCAGTAATGGCTCATGTCCACAATAGTGGCTGGCTGAATAATCCTTAGTTGGATAACTATTGGACAACTGTTTTCCATTCTCTTCCTGCATGCTATTTATTGATCATAAGCAGTTCAGGGTTGCCTCTGTCTGGCTGTAGTAATAGCAGGGCCACACATAGTTTCTAAGCTTGAGCTGTTTGATGGTAGCATGCTGATTTTAGCTATGCTAGTGCTAACATAGTTTGAATCATGCTCAAATCATGTTCTTACTTGCAATGAAAATAAAGCACCATCTATTTCACACTGCAAGTCTTCATTCCATTTAGCCTTCAACCTACACAGACTGTGACAAACTTTGGATAAAACATTTTTATTTCCACATAAAACTGCTCTGCGTTTTTGTTTTTTCAAAATTAGTAAGATGTTTCAAATACATTTCCATTTCTGATGAGTTGGCCATTTTTATTTTTATTTTTTAAAAAGAGGTGTTTAATTCCTGTATTAGTAACTATTTCACTATGAGATACAGATTATCACATAAAAATCTATACATAATAAGGTTACCAGATTTTTTTCAATGAATCCGGGGACACTTTTCAACTTGATTGGTTTTTGTATGGGGACTGATTTGTAAATCCAGGAACTGTCCCCAGGAAACGGGGATGTCTGGTAACCTTAAATTATACCATATATTTAAATTCTCATCACATAATCAAGTGAATCTCAGCAATTATATGCAGATTACAATTTTACTCTTTTTTTAAGGAGGGGTAAACTCTTTGAGTTGCATGTTAACGTCATTTCCATGTAGCATTCCATGTTGGACTCTTTGAGTTGCATGTTAACGTCATTTCCATGTAGCATCATTTCAGAGGCCTGATTCTTTCATCGTTAGGAAGGGGCATGAAGAAGTGAGGTATAGAAATACATAAGATGCTTTCCTACTCATCCTTTTTCTAATCACCCCTGCCAGTGTATAAAACTGATTTGTGAGTTTATGTGCTCACCATTAGCAGGGTTTGCAGTAGTTTGCAAAGCTTGGTGCTTAGCTTATTAACGTGGTGAGCAGTCCCCGTGGCTTCATATGAATCTGAACCGAAAATGTCACCTGCTAAACATAAAATCTCAAATGATTCTTGCAACATTTTGCAGTGCAGCTAATCATGCCCCAGTGGGCATGGTTCACGTGAAGCAAACCCAGTGGGAGCAAAAGCTCAAAGCATTTTTCATTGTCAAGGCAGCTGTGTTTCCATATGGTTCTTGAAAACATGCCTACGCTATGCCTGTGTTCAGTCTACGGCTATCATTTGTACCAAGTGCCGAGGTAGAATCGATAAAGAAAGAGGCCTTTAATGAATTTTAGGAGCACCCCCAAAACATTGGCACGCTCCTGAAGTATTTGATTATCTGGAAACTTAATTATCTATTTTCTGATTTAAATTAAAGAGAGGCAGTAACTCAAACTTAACCAACATTTTAATGATAACATGATTCCTCACTTCGGGTTAATTAAAGCTCAGCGGCAATTAGGATGTGGTGTTGTATATCACCAAGCTTGGAGCATGAATATTTTCATTACAGCAAGGAATTTGTGTTTTGTTTCATGGTAACATGGAATACATTAAAATGTGCTTGTACTTGGTTCTAGAAAACAAACATAAATTGCTTGTACCTATTGTTTAGTCACATGGTGGCACACCTATAATAAGCTGTTTTGATATAATATACGGAGATGGAGCACTTTAAATAGCCTTTCGTGCTTTAAAACAGTTTGTAATGGATATTGCTCTTTTATAGGGATTGATAATCCGGTTCTTAAATTGCCACCCAAAATGGTGCCTGAAGAGAAATGCAAAGCAAAATGTGCATGTGTGTTTATTAGGCAAAAAGTCTGAGGAATTTGAAAGGAAGGGTTCTGATTAAGCTAGCACAGTTCTCAGAAGGCTTTTCACAGGTCTCAACCTTAAAAAAAAGACGAGCAAA
Source organism: Podarcis melisellensis (assembly GCF_964234715.1). NCBI lineage: Eukaryota > Metazoa > Chordata > Lepidosauria > Squamata > Lacertidae > Podarcis > Podarcis melisellensis. Next base: position 82,324,132 of record NC_138537.1, read on the forward strand.
GAAAAGATCAGGGCCAACGTGTAAATTGAAATTCAGAGCAACTCCAAGTGAAAAAGAAGTGGGGGGAAGTTCAGAGGTTTGAGCTGGCCAAACATGAAAGTGATTAAAATACTGTAGTTTTTCTCTTCGCTTTGTGAACTTTATTTAGGGACATGGGCTGATGCAGCTTGTTCCTCACTCTACTTTCCAGCAGCACAGTGTATCCCTATATCACAATGTTTGGCTGGTAATACATCACAATGTTGAAAAGCTGATATCGCCCAGCCCATGTCTCCTCTTTTCCAGGCTAAACACACGCAACTCCCTCAACCATTCCTCATATGGCTTGATTTCCAGACCCTTGATAATCTTGGTTGCCCTTCTCTGCACACATTCCAGTTTTTCCAGTATCCTTACATTGTGGTGCCCAGAACTGAACACAGTATTCCAGGTGTGCTCTGACCAAGGGAGAGCAGAGATGTTAGTACTATTACTTCCCTTGATCGGGATGCTATACTTCTGTTGATGCGGCCTAGAATAACATTAGCTTTTTTCTTACAGCTGCATCACACTGTTGACTCATGCTAAGCTTATGGTCAATTAAGACCCCTAGATCCTTTTAACACATACTACTGGTAACACATACTACTGGTAGATCTTGTGTAGCTGGTTCTTCCTGGCCATAGAAAAGCAGCATTTCTGAGGGCACTGTTGCATCATGTAACATTGATCATTCGGGATAAAGCAGATAATTTTTCCTAGGGGGCTGGATAGTAAATTCTTTCAGGAAGCTCAAGATAAAGGAATAAAAAGTGTTCCTATTCAGAGCTGTCTTAGACTGAGGACCACCACATTGTCCCTGTTGTTCGAGCCTTGTTCCTCTCCATCAACCTCATTAATTAATTACTTCCAATTTATAAAGCTTAATTATTTTTCATTTACTTAGTCAAGTGGGATATCTATGGCATCTTCTTGGAATTGAGAGGGCAGCGAATAGAAGGAGGTCTTATTATTATTTTACCCTTTCCGGTTTCCTGCTCTGAGTAGTGGTTAGGAATGGGAACTGAAATCACTTCAGAGTTTTTGTTGATGGTTTGGCGCATCCGATAAAAGGTTGCTGCCACACACAGAGTCAGAGAGGTCATTTGGCTGGCTACTAACAAGGCTAAACGATACAAATAAATGATTTGCTACTTGCTGCAAGTCTTTTGCTTATCAGTTCTTCTTCACAGAACCATCCTGGGGCTTCAGTGATTTCCAATTATTTAGGTCCCTAATAAAGGCCTGCTTCACAGGGCCACACACCCTGCCTCCATGCAATCTGTTTGAGGTGAAATCAAGCGGGGCTCAGCTGAATGAATGCCTGCCTACCTACAGATATAGAGTTGCAGTATTGCACAACTAGATTTTTTCATAACCCATGAAAATGTTGCATGGCCACAGCCAGTTTTCCACCATGCAAATTGGCTCTGAGTAGGAGCAAAAATTAATGTAGAAAGCCAAACTCATGGAATCGTTGAATTGGAAGGAACCTGCTCCTTTCCCCTGCCAATCAAAACATATTAGCGTTTTGGCAGTGGCAGAGGGTGTCCAGAGAGTTTTACTGTGTGTGTGTGTGTGTGTGTGTGTGTGCGTGTGAGAGAGAGAGAGAGAGAGAGAGAGAGAGAGAGAGAGAGAGAGAGAATGCACGCACATGCATGCATGCATGCAGAAGGGTTCAGCAGTCTCTTGGGTAGTCACACTGACTTTTAGTTAGCATTAGCAATGGAGGAAGCAGAACCAATGAGGGTTTTACCTGCTACTGTTGCCTCTGCCAGTGCTTCCTCACAACCCTTTCACAATGCACAGAGAGAGAGAAGAAATGAGAGGTGTCACTGGGTTCTGCCATAGACATTATTCCCACTGAGGTCACATATGTCTATACATGCACCTGTTCCTACAATAAATGGCACACGGACTAAATTTCCCCACTAGTAATCCTGGGATTTGCAGTCAAATCTGAGTCTGTGGTGGGAAAATATTGTGTTCCATGTGCCTTTGGGAAAGCCCGCCTCCACTGCTGTCGCCTCCTCCACCTCCCTTGTAAGGTTCATATTTTATCTTAAGGCAAGCAGAGGAGGAGGAGATAGCAGTGGTAGCCACTTCACAGTAATTATTTGAATGTTCAAACAGAACACCATGAAAACTCCGAGATCTTTTGCGATTAGTAGAAAGGCAATCACCCATTCCTAATACCAGCACTTTTAAAATTGTACTGGGTAGGGGTGGAATTGGCAAGAAAAAGACCTGTTACTAACCCCTGGCTATTTTGAACCAGTTGAATTTTCTCCTAGTAGAATATAGAGTTCATTAAAGTTCATGAGCTTCAAAAGTTACTCTTACTAACTTCCTGTATGGGTTGTCATAATTGAAAAAACAATTTACTCTAGGAAAAGGCACTTGTTGGCTACTGTCTCTACCTGTGAACCCAAGATAAGTCCTGGGACTTGCGGCATATCCAGACCACATGCTCTGTCTGTGTTTTTTTTTGGGGGGGGGTGATGTCCCAATAAGGGGAACTGCCAAATCCCATACCAACTGGGCCTCCCACAACGAACATCTCCATCATGCCTGGCTTGAGTTTTAATTCATTCACCCATATCCTGATGTGAAGCATCTGTTGAGCGCTTCTTTTGCCTCATCTGGCTCCATTGAAAAGAAGAAACAGGGGAGAAAAGGAGTAACAGAACAGAGCTTACTGATAGCACTTCTCACCAAATCTCCAGACAGTTTCTCAGAGCAGTTTCATGTTGATATTAAACACAAAATTAAAAAGAGATGTTTAACATTGCAATGTGAAATATTTTTTTATTTCTCACAACTTGGAAACATTATTTTCCTTTCCTTAGAGAACATGAGCCAGGACCAAAATGGGTTCCAAGTGTGCTTAATGAGGTTGAATGTGATTCTTCTTCTTCTTTTATTTTACAAGATCTGTACCTCAGTAGTTGGAATATAGGTGGTAACCATGAAGTCATCATTGTCTTTAAAAAATGAATAAATGATACTGAAGTTGGTTCTCAGTTCCTTATTCAACAAAAAGCTGTGTGAATAGCCTAAATGGTTTATTTGACCCTGCACCACAAAATATGTATCATAATACCCCAGATCATGTACTTCCATCATCTGAGAACTCTCTCCTTTGAGATGCGTCATCGTTCTGTGGGACATCATTCTATTTTCAAACTGCTGACGTATAGATCGTGTCAAAAAACAACAACACACTTACTCAACACAACTGGTACCAATTCACCATTTGGGGTGGCACGACTCAGGAATTATTAAAAGTGAGTGCAAGGAATCATTGATTAAAAATTTGATAGTACAATTTGAAAAATAGTCTCAAGGCCCAAATTCAGTCCACCACCCCTGTTCTAATTGGTTGATTGAAAGTTCACTCCCTTTATACACCAGCACCTATCCTTAATTCTAACCACCAAGTGTAAAAAGTGTGGGGGGTGCTTACTTAATTGAGCTAATATCCATGTACTGTAAATTAATATTTTGTAGGTTCATAGGATTGGAAGGGACCACAAAGGTCAGCTGACCCAGGGGTCAGGGTAGATGGAGGTCAGTCCTGCACAAACATAGTCCCCCTCCCCCCCAAAAAAGCACTTCAGTTTTGCTTACCTTTTTTGATTGTAGCACCTGAGCTTGATGAGGCACATGACTCCTCAGGCTTGAGGAATCACACACCTCCTCCCAGAGTTAATGAACCCCACCTGGCCAGCTAGTGAGCTGGGCTGTGGGCCCTTGTTTGCCACAGCCTCCTAAAGTGTCCCTTCGGCTGCTTCCTATGCATCAGAGCCTGCTGTGTTCATGGAGCCAGGGGCCCCTCTGGCTCTGGTGATGGGTCCTGCTCCTCGGATTCCTGTGTCCTGACCCCCATCCCATCGCCTGTTACTCTGTGAGTACTTCCTACACCAACTTCTGCTTCCCCATCCTCAGCTTGTGTGCTACGCCCCTTGCCAGGATCCTGTTCCTCCTCTCTATTGTCCTGCCAGTTCATGACAATTCATCACTTTGGATATTTTTCCCTGTGGTGTCAAATTAGTGAAAGGTGTTGTTTTTTTGTGGGAACTTCTGTCTAGCCTCAAGGTCCATAAATAACAACACCCTAGTGGTCCCAGGCCCTAAGGAAGTTAGATTGGCTTCAACCAGAGCCAGGGCCTTTTCAACTCTGGCTCCGGCCTGGTGGAACGCTCTGCCTCATGAGACCAGGGCCCTGCAGGATCTGATTTCTTTCCGCAGGGCCTGTAAGACAGAGTTGTTCCGCCTGGCCTTTGGCTTGGAGCCAATTTGATTCCCTCCCTCTCTTTTTTCTTCTTCTTTCTTTTCCTTCTCCTCCTGCGATGAGGCTGCATTTTAATATTTTAATGTTCCATTATTTTAATGTTGTATTTTATTTTTGTTTCTAAGTTGTAATCATTCATCTTGTTTTTATTATTGTTTGTAAGCCGCTCTGAGCCTGGCCTTGGCTGGGGAGGGCGGGGTATAAATAAAAAAATTATTATTATTATTATTACTGCCACATGCTAAAGTGGAGTTTTAATGCTATTGTGGTGGCAGGAATGGTTGGATTCTCTGTGTTGTTTCCTTTTCACAATTTCTTAATCTGTGCACTGTAGGTGGAAAGGGGTGACTAACCTTTTCTTTTTCTAGTAGCCTTCTATTTTCTATATGCGTTGAAGTTTCCAAAATACTGATACCAGTCCATGTTTATATCTGTGTGTTCCATGATAATAGCAGATGTTGGGGTGGGGTTAGTGAACTAGGTATACAGAATGTTTCAAATTTATTTTATGTGAGTGGTAAGTTCAATACCCCCCCAACACCCCCCCAGAATAATAAATTAGAATAATTTATTTCTCTCTAGGCAGGTGGAAACAGTTGATCCTCTGTGTTCATCCTGCTGTCATTAATAAAATGTTAGCATTTCAAAAAATAGGAAAGAGTAATGTCTTTTTAAAAAAACTTTTTGTGAATCTTGCTATAGTACTTACACGGTGAAAAGCATTTATTAGAATCAATATGTTTGCTATTGTTGGTTCCTAACTTCAAGAAGGTCCCTATTGCAGCTGCCGTTAGAACAGTAAGCTGCGGAAGAGGGTGTAAAAAAACTGGGATTTTTTCATTTATGTAAGCCCCCTTCATCGTGTTCCCCTAACTTTGAAACATTGTTTTCTAAAACTGGCTTCATGGGAAATGGTTGGTCTCATATATATGAAATCAGCTGGCTTGAAACAACATAAAGATTCTTGCTTATGCATTATGTAAAGCAAGGGTAGCCAATATGGCACTCTCCAGGTGATGCTGACTGCAACTCCCATCATCCCTCACCACTGACTGGGGATAGCAGGAGCTGAAGTACAGCCTCGTCTAAAGGAACCAAGTTGGCTACCCCTGAACTAAATTGTGCTTGTATCAGCCATGTGGAATAATCTTCCCTTGGAAATAAGACGTGCACTGACAAGCTTAGTGTTTGGCACAATGTTGTTTTGCTTACCCAACGCAGGTTTAGCCTCAACAGTGCTGTCGCCTTTTACTTCCAGCTGAAATTGTGTCTTGGTAACGTTTGTAATGAAGAAGTGTTCATTTTTACCCATGATAGGGTGACTGTTTTCTTCCTTCCTTCTGGCAGGCTGGTGTTTGCGAAGCTAAAGCTCTTAATGATAGCCATAGAGTACAAGTCGGAACAACGGGAAAGCAGGTAAGTCATTGTCGACAAAACCATTTTTCCTAAGGCACCTTTGATAACTTGGCCCGCTTATATTTCTTCCTTCCTTCCCTTGAATGGATCTTTATACCTATGGAAACATTCTAAATCTCTCTCATTGTGGCATCGCTGCACCAGCTCACATAACCCAACCAAATGGCTGCACCATCTCTCTTCTGACCGAGACTCCCATGAGGATGGTTGAAAGGAACAGTGTTTTAATTTCTGTTGCTAAACGCGCTCTCGCTCTCTCTTTTTCCCTGCCCCAAATGCACTGCATATTTAGGAACCAGGGGTAGCAACTTAGCACCCTTCAGATGTTGTTGAACTACAGTTCCCATCATCCCTCACCATTGACCATGCTGTAATCCACAACATCTGGAGGGATCAATTTTTCTACCCCTGCATAAAATGCTGCAAAAAAAGAACCCCAATCTTGATGCAATCGTACATATAATTGCATCAACTTCGTTTTTTGTTTTGGTTTGCGGTGTTTGTCCGTGTTTATCAGTATTGCAAAAGGTTCTTTTCTTTGAACTAATTCTACAGATGGTTCCGCTTAGTCCTTGTAAATACACAGCTACTATAGATGTGTGTATAGTTATCGGTGAAAATAATTTCTTGTAAAGATTACATGTAGCTCCATGCTAACTATTGCATAATTCACTTTGAAAGTGTCTCTTCCGACACAGTTAAACAGATTATTGAGGCCGGGGGGGACCTTGCCAAACATTTGTTTCTTAATGCTCTCCAGTGATCATTTGTTCCATTGGCTCAGCTTCATTTTTTCCATCTTCACCTTCGCAGTCTTCTTGCCTTTTTTGCCCATAAGGCTTTTCAATTCCACTGTCTGGGGGGGACTGTAGATGCCAGTGAGTTTCTTCCAAGCCAGGCTCAGAGAAGAACATCAAGGGCTTATAGAAGCCCAACTCAGATGAGAGGCAAGCTTTTAAGACCCCTTGATTCTTTCTCTGCTTGAACTGATATCCAGATGGGAGAAGAACTGCCAGCTTTCCTGACTGGCAAATGCTGTTTACAGCCTAAGCAAAGCCTTTACCAGACAAGGATTATGGGTGTGTTGGTCTCCAAAGGCTGCACACACCTCTTAAAAGTTGTCCCCCTGCCACTGTGGGCACATTTATATAGAGAAGAGGCATACAAATAGAATGATGGAATAAATGCATAATGGAGCTAGGTTGCTCCACTACCTTTCACAGGGCCAGTTTTAAGAGTTGCAGGGGTGAAATCAGAGGGTGGTAACCTAAAGCTGTCCCCACATGGACAACTGCAGCATTTCCACACACCCCAAGCCCCAGGAAAAAATACCTACGTTATCCCCCTTGGAATTTGAATAATTTCCTAGTTAAGCTGGGAGGGGGGGTATGCTATGGAAAGCTCACCTGTCTTGACCCACAATATATTGTATACAAAAGATTGTGGTATAATCATGTCTGGTGTAGTGTTGGGATTGGCAAAATCATGGGTTTCCACATTGCTTACAGCAATGTAAACAAATAAAGATGAGGGCAACACAAAGGAAAGGAAAGAACAGGACTGAAACTATGAGAAGGTGCTTGCCGCACTTGTTGGAAATGAATGTGAATGGAAGGTGACCTTTCAAACATTCATAAAGCTAAAGATGAGTGCAAAGTAAGGGAGTTCGGTTTTCTAAACAGCCCTGATTAGGTCTGATAAAGACAGCTTACCAGTTGAACAAAACTGTGCTTTCTGATAAGGTTTTACAGTGGAAATTTATTGCGCTCTTTGTTAATTCACCTGTGCACCAACCTCTCCTGGGTTGAGGGTGAACCTAGGCCAGTCATTCATTGGAAAGGAACGTTCAAAATTTGGCACACTTCCTTGGCATTTTAAAGGGACGACACCCCACCCCCCGAAATTATTGATCTCCTACTTGGTGTCTTATCAGTTTTGCTTTTTGGTGACCTAGGTACTCTCCGAAAACACAGATTCAGCACTCTTTGTTATACTAATGTTTGGAGCAAAAACATGCACGTTTGGTCCTACGTATCTCCTGTAACACTTTGCCGACAAGTGATATGTAGAAAGGGTGTATGTGATCCCAGATGTTTGTTTTATGTTGTCAAATACTAATCTCTGTTTATTTCAAAGGGATCCCAGTTTCAAAAATTCACAAACTTGAAAGCTGTTCCAGTTTCAAAATAGATATTGCCATTGAGAAGCCCCACAATGTATTGGCAAACATAAAGTCTATGCTTGATTTTGAACAGAGTTGTTCATTAGTAGTCGAGCTGACTGTGGCTTCCCTCCCAATAATGGCATTGCTGCAGCTTTCCTGCACAATGCGGTGATGAAGTTGGTGCTGTGTGGATGCACCAGCAGAGCCAATCTGACGCTTCTGCTGGAGAACCTGCACAGCTCTTCTGTCCTGTCCTGTCCTGTCCAGGTAAGCTGCTGTGGCACTGGTGACAGGACGATGCCTCTGCCCTACCACCCCAGCTGCTACAATATCCAATACCACATTCCCAACAATTGCTGTCATACGTTACTCCGCACATCATTCAATAATTCCTGCTCTGAATATTCACAGTAATTTCCTTTGTTGCCATTTACTAACATGTGCATCAAATGTACATTTCCCACATCCTTTCTTTAGTAGCACACTGGGCAATCCCTTCTTTTGAGTTAACCAGAGTGGTTTTCATGATTTTCAAAGGAAACTGGAACAAATCTTTCATCACAAAAGACAATATACAGTATATATATATATCAAGATCATTCTCTTAGAAATTAAGGCTAGGGTACAACGAGCTACCTGAAGGTACACCCAAGGGTTTGGGCATGTCGTTGATCTTTTAAGCTTGTTTTTAAGGGAGTACTGTGAGAATTTTAGCAGGGAATTCTTGCATAGGTGAGCATCCTGAGTTCGGGTGAATGGAACTGAAGATGTCACAGCCTGAAAGGAGCAGGCTGCACCCCCACTTTCTCCTGCCCCAAAGTTCCCTAAACTTACATTGGAAATGGCTGCAGTAGCGGGCATTCCCAGCCCATAGCGAAGCTTCTTTTCCCATTATAGTTAGTAGCCTAGGAAATGCCAACAATAATTTATGGCCAGTTGTGTGAACCATTAAACCAGCTCTCTGGTGACCAATGCCTTGGCATACCCTAACATTTATCAGCTGAGTAATAATAATAGAATCATTATCTGTGGTATACATATTGATTCTCCCCCTGCTCCCAGTCTCACCACAGTCACTAGTATTGTGTGTCACCTTCTGGTATCTCACAAGCTAAATTCAGTGGAACTTGATTGCAGGAGTATACATTTAGGGATGAGTGTTAGTATTTGATTGAAAAGGGGGCTTCCAGGTGACTCTTCAGTTTAGGTCAGCTGGACCCACACTGCTGAGCTTCCCAAGTGGGTGGGTTCAGTTTGCTTCTTGTCTTCCTTCAGACTCAAGGACACCATCATTTGCAACCCAATGCAGAACTGAAACATCTAATCTAAGAGCCCTGCAGAGGGAAAGTTAATCAAGCAACTAGATATTTCAGTACCCTACTAAAAACACGGTTTCCTTCCTCAAATACAACTTTGACAGTGTCTCCCCCAACACACTTTTCTTCTTTTTGCAAAAGAAAGTAAAAATGGAAAGAGAATCAACACCCTTCTCTCATACACCCCATGTTTACTCCTCCGTTGAACTTTCTCCCTGTCTCTCCATTTTGTCCTCATTCTCAGCAGAAAAACCTTTTTTTCATTGAAAAAAGAAGTGCAAAACATGTTGCAGCCTGTGGAGGACTTGAAATAAAAGGGTTTTTTTGCCTTTGTTTTGGTGTCAGTTGATTTCTTACCAAAGTGTTTGATTTGCATTTTTTTTTCTTGTCGTTTGCAGAAGCCGAAAGCGGTATGCCCTCTTCGTTACCTTTCCTTCCAACCTCAGCCCTACCTTCACTCCTCCTAACTTCAGGACTAACCCCTTGCCAAGAGTACAGGAAGATAACACCTTTGTCTATCTTTCTCTCCATATATATACACGTAAATATATGTATATACACATCCAAGTGTGCATACATATATATATATATATGTATCTCTATATATGAGGCCCCCCCACAGTTTCAAAGAGGAGAGAGAACTTTATAGCAACAGTTTGTTTCTTCGTTGGTTCTTGTGACTCTCGCATTAACTTCTTTGCAGGAATATACCTATATCTATATATATATACATGCACACATGTGGGTATATATACAAATGAAATTTTGATTCCAGGCTTCTATATTAAGATGCCAGAGGTGCCTAAGATTATTACAGTAGGAGAACTGCCTCTCCTGTTCCGTACTCTCCCCACCCCCTGTTTTATGTACCTCCCTTATGTTGCCACAGTGTCTGCTCCCTGTCTATTAACCTCTGCACTGCCCCATTGTCTTTGTCGTATTCACACCTTTGCTGAGAGATCCCTTGAGTCCTCCTTCAGCATACCTGTTGTACACACAGTATTATTTCCATGTCCTAAAGTTTCACCTTCCATTAACAAAGTACAAATGTGTTGATTTTTCTTTTTGTTTACATTTTAAAGTTTGGGATATATAACATTCAGTCGGATTAATTGAGAACACGGCGTCACACAGAGAAACAACTATATTGTTTTATCCATGCACAGTGGGTGGCTCTTTGTCCTACATGTTCATATTCATACCAACATGGGAGAGGCCATTTACTGGGACCTTTGAATGAGTTGGCTAATTTCTCCACACTTTGCACTGGCATGTTTTGCATACTACTTTTGTGGGCCGATATTCAGCGCCCCATCTCGAGCTTACATGCCATCCTGCTGTTTTGGATTTGAAATAAGTAAGGCATGAACTACCAAATCCCTTTTACTTCTGTATTGCTTCACAAGCCTGCACTTCCGAGGGTGCCCACTGGGACCTCCTCAACCTTGACATACTTTCATTGCTTCTTGCACTGCATACCCCAACCTTAGTTCTTCCTCCTTCTTCTTCCCTTCCTCTCCCTCCTGCTCCTGTTTTCGTTACATCATTCTGTGTAGTTTGTAACATTCTTTCTTTTTAGTTCTTATATCCTGTGGATTTGGAGTAGATATGCGAAAAAGAGAGGTGGCTTCCTGTCAGTTTGGCATTATTCATATGATCCAACTGCAGAGAAGTTACTGCAACACTTGGCATCTTCAAGGATCTGCAGTTGTTGCACCTCTTAATATGGCTTCTTGCTTACCAGTAATGTTAACCTCGTGGTAAAGGCATGCTTGGCAGTGTGAGAAAAGTGTGTGTGGTTTAAAAAGTGCACCGACTTGCTCCCAGAATAAAACAGCTTCGGGCTGCTTTAACGTTCATTTGTTCACATTATGTGGCTAACCCAATTAATGACCATGAACAATTTGAATGTTTGAGAACACATTGTGTTCGACACCGTTTTACTTGAAACAAGTTTGGACACATTCTTGCTAAAGGAGCAGGTGATGTAGTCTATTGGCAGTTGACATTCTTACCAAGGACTTTAATTCCCTGGGAGCAACTCTTGCGATTGTCTGCTTTGGTGTTAAATGGAGCTTCAGTATTCTGTAACTTTATGGAGCTGCCTTGTTGTCTGCATTCTCTACAGTGTCTACAGTGAATTTTTTTTCTATGTATATATAAAGATGTGGAATCTGTATTAAAATTAGTCAGAGAAGCCCCAAAGAAAGGTGGGAGACACACAGCTCCCCAAAGAGATGTGTGTGCATGCCTCCCACACTGTTCTGCAAAAAGCCGCGAGGCTAAGGGTAAAAACGAAAACGAAAGCACACCTATAATTCCTAATTGCTTTAAGGACCACAGTTTAAGGAGCTGTTTGCCACATTACAAGCTGGCCTTATCATGAACCAATAGGCACAGCCCATGGATCAACAAACATTTAAAAAGACAACCAATAGCAGCTGTGTTTTGACTTTGTGATAAACCTAATCAAGAACATCCCATGTCTATTAAATTAAATACAGCGATTGCAATATGATGGTGAATAATATATTTTGTTGTGATCTTAAATTGCCTGGGGAATGGTACAGCACATCTACCTTATAATGGAAGTTACTTGTACTTTTTTTTTTGTTTTGTTACCCATCCCATCAAAAGTTTGCTCGTTGTTCTATACATGAGCTCAGAAAATATGCACTCAGGAATTGTGTGCCTTGGTGTGCATATGGACGTACTAGACATTTTTTACTGACATGGAGCCAGGAGTAGGTCTTTAGCTGGAGATGCCAACTCTTGATGCAAATATATTTACTACTACTAGACGACTACTACTACAACTAGCTGTGTGATATCCAGAAGTTTGGCAGGAATAGGTTTCCCCAACCCTTTTTTTTTATTTATTTCAATGATACATATGATCTAGAAAACTTGAGAAACTTACTTGGGTCTCCCTGTGGTCTCTTGTCCTGGCACCATTCAGGGCTACATGCTCTTATCTTTCCTGCTCTTCCGTGCCAAATTGATATTGGTGGTTTTATATTTCGTGGGAAGCTGCATTTGTCAGCAGCAGATTTAGAACCTAATATATAGTTTCAAATTTGAATAGTCTGATGTAAAGACTGAGCAGATGTTTCAGTATTTAACATTTTCCAAGTTCTCGATCAGTTTCCTGCCCACTTCCAGTATATAGTACACTTAGGCATAAATCCTATGCAGCAGACCGGTAGGATGTTCTATTGAGCTAATCAGGGCTTATGTCCGAGAAGGCATGCATAGGATCACACTTTCTAAGGCTTGTACACACATAATTGGCAATAAGTCTCAGTAGACAAAATGGGTGCTTCTTCTAATTACACATAGATACAATTGCTTTAGTCCAGGGGTAACCAATGTCATGCCTGTCAGATGTGGGCCACACCTTCTAGAATACACCTGCCAAATGTTCTAGAAAATAACATATTTAGTCTAGTGGAAGGCCCAGCGACAATGGGGCAAGCAGATGTGGATGTTCCACAAGTCTGACAAGGTGACTGAAAAAGCCTGTTCATTATAATTGCTTACAGCATGGAGAGAAGGGCCTCCAAGGTTGACCTAAGTATTTGGCTAGGTACATATAAGTGGGTATCTCTGTCCCAGACCATTTAAAGTCTTAAAGATTCTGACTAACGCTTTGAATTAGGCTCAGCAAAAAAATGGCAACTAGTGGAGATGATATAACACCAAAGTAATATGCGCTTTACACTTTGCTCGGTCAAAATGCTCCAGTCCAGTTGATGTATCAGAGCACTTCTGAGCGCCCTCCTGTCAGATGTACAAGAGCCTCAGCCCTGTATACCTGAAGGAGCGTGTCCACTCCCATTGTTCAGCCTAGACACACATCTAGCTCACTGCGAGAAGTGAAGTTACAGGGAACCAGGCAGCCTTTGCTGTCATGGTGCCTACCTTGTGGAACACCCTCCAATCAGATTTCAAGGAGATAAATAATTATACAACTTTTAGAAGACATATGAAGGGAGTCCTGTATAGGGAAGTTTTTAATGTTTGATATTTTATTATGCTTTTTATATTTGTTGGAAGCCACCCAGAGTGGCTGGGACAACCCAATCAGATGGGCAGGGCATAAATTATTTATTTATTTATTTATTATTATTATTATTTCTCAAAAGCAGGCTTTCCTAGAGCATGTTACAGTAATATAACCTGGATGCTGTTGTTGTTGTTGTTGTTTAGTCGTTTAGTCGTGTCCGACTCTTCGTGACCCCATGGACCAGAGAACGCCAGGCACCTCTGTCCTCTACTGCCTCCCGCAGTTTGGTCAAACTCATGCTGGTAGCCTCGAAAACACTATCCAACCATCTCGTCTTCTGTCGTCTTCTTCTCCTTGTGCCCTCTATCTTTCCCAACATCAGGGTCTTCTCCAGGGAGTCTTCTCTTCTCATGAGGTGGCCAAAGTACTGGAGCCTCAGCTTCACAATCTGTCCTTCCAGTGAGCACTCAGGGTTGATTTCCTTCAGTATGGAGAGGTTTGATCTTCTTGCAGTCCATGGGACTCTCAAGAGTCTCCTCCAGCACCAGAATTCAAAAGCATCAATTCTTCGGCGATCAGCCTTCTTTATGGTCCAGCTCTCACTTCCATACATCACTACTGGGAAAACCATAGCTTTAACTATACGAACCTTTGTTGGCAAGGTGATGTCTCTACTTCTCAAGATGCTGTCTAGGCCTGTCATTGCCCTTCTCCCAAGAAGCAGGCGTCTTTTAATTTCGTGGCTGCTGTCACCATCTGCAGTGATCATTGAGCCCAAGAAAGTAAAATCTCTCACTACCTCCATTTCTTCCCCTTCTATTTGCCAGGAGGTGATGGGACCAGTGGCCATGATCTTCGTTTTTTTGATGTTGAGCTTCAGGCCATATTTTGCGCTCTCCTCTTTCACCCTCATTGAAAGGTTCTTTAATTCCTCCTGACTTTCTGCCATCAAGGTTGTGTCATCTGCATATCTGAGGTTGTTGATATTTCTTCCGGCAATCTTAATTCCGGCTATTAGAACATAAATGACCATGCTTAGACCTGTTGGTGAACAAATTGAAGCTGGTAAAAATATTTATGGCCATTAATGCCTCCTGAGTATCCAACCATGCTAACAGACTCATGATTCTCCAGACCTCCAAACTATGAAGCTGATTCTTAAAGGAAAGTGCAAACTCCAACCAAAACAGGGTGAACACCCTAATCAGCACCCGCAGAACCCCCAACGAACCATGCAATCTTATCTGGAATAAGGGTTCTTCTTTTATCTTGGAGAGCCATTGATAACCTCTCCATATTGTTGTTGTTTAGTTGTGTCCGACTCTTTGTAACCCCATGGACCAGAGCATGCCAGGCACTCCTGTCTTCCACTGCCTCCTGCAGTTTGGTCAAGCTCTTGTTGGTAGCTTTGAGAACACTGTCCAACCATCTCATCCTCTGTTGTCCCCTTCTCCTTGTGCCCTCCATCTTTCCCAACATCAGGGTCTTTTCCAGAGAGTCTTCTCTTCTCATGAGGTGGCCAAAGTATTGGAGCCTCAGCTTCACAATCTGTCCTTCCATTGAGCACTCAGGGCTGATTTCCTTCAGAATGGAGAGGTTTGATCTTCTTGCAGTCCATGGGACTCTCAAGAGTCTCCTCCAGCACCAGAATTCAAAAGCATCAATTCTTCGGCGATCAGCCTTCTTTATGGTCCAGCTCTCACTTCCATACATCACTATTGGGAAAACCATAGCTTTAAGTATACGGACCTTTGTCAGCAAGATGACGTCTCTGCTTTTTAAGATGCTGTCTAGGTATGTCATTGCTTTGCTCCCAAGAAGCAGGCGTCTTTTAATTTCGTGACTGCTGTCATCATCTGCAGTGATCATGGAGCCCAAGAAAGTAAAATCTCACTGCCTCCATTTCATCCCCTTCTATTTGCCAGGAGGTGATGGGACCAGTGGCCATGATCTTCGTTTTTTTGATGTTGAGCTTCAGACCATATTTTGCGCTCTTCTCGTTCACCCTCATTAAAAGGTTCTTTAATTCCCCCTCACTTTCTGCCATCAAGGATGTGTCATCTGCCTATCTGAGGTTGTTGATATTTCTTCGGGCAATCTTAATTCTGGCTTGGGATTCATCCAGTCCAGCCTTTCACATGATGAATTCTGCATATAAGTTAAATAAGCAGGGAGACAATATACAGCCTTGCCGTACTCCTTTCCCAATTTTGAACCAATCAGTTGTTCCATATCCAGTTCTAACTGTAGCTTCTTGTCCCACATAGAGATTTCTCAGGAGACAGATGAGGTGATCAGGCACTCCCATTTCTTTAAGAACTTGCCATAGTTTGCAGTGGTCAACACAAAGGCTTTTGTGTAGTCAATGAAACAGAAGTAGATGTTTTTCTGGAACTCTCTAGCTTTCTCCATAATCCAGTGCATATTAGACAAGATCAAATAAGCCAGGAATAGTAAGGATCAGGCAGGCCCATAGTAAGCCTCAGTTTGCTAAGAATTCTCAGGCTTTGTAAACTGAAAAGAATCTGCCAAAATATGATACCTAGGTAATTTGTGGTTTATAGCAAGATTCTTTAGAGAGCTTTAATATCTGCCTAGAATTGTCTAAATTGATATATTAGTTTTTTTCTGGCTCAACACATGCCTGTGTATGGTGAAAATATCAAGAATTGATATTTCTCAACTTCAGTCCCATATTTTAGAATTCCACATCCAGCTTTGCTTTCACAATAGACATACTGAGTGTCAACTCTCCTTGTAAGCTACTTTAGTATCACTTTGGATCCAACATAAGTTTATCATCTCCAACAGACTTTTAAAAAAAAAACCAACAACATCTCCCTTCATGAATACTTATTCAAATGTAGTCAATGTTAATCGCTCATATACCTGAATATAGCAGAGGTCTGCATGCGGGGCCATAACTCACTATGGATATTCAAGCCTCCTTCCCCTGAATTTTCAGCCGTTTTTCTTTTTTAAAAGGATCTGTAGCTCTTTTAAATGTGAGGCTATCAGGAAAAACCTGCTGGAGACATTCCTACTGTGCTTAATGCCCTTTCCTAGAGAAAGTTCTCTAGCTGCATTTAAAATTCATTCTTGCTTCCTTTGAAATACCTTGGGCAAGAGCCTCCAAAAGTCATTCTGGAATTTCACTTTTGGCAAACTCTATCCCTGAGTTAAATCAACTTTTGTTTTTTTTTTTACCAGCTCCACCAGGATATCCATTACTGCTGAGTGACAGACAAGCTTATATAACAACCTGCACTCACGTTTTCTGTTTGGGTACAAAGGACCTCTCCTTTGTGGAAAAAACCACCTGGGGCATTTTGCTTGTCTTATTTAAATAGTAAAAAATAAGTAGCAAAAATAAGGTAGAAATCTCTTTTGGTTCCCCCAAAATTTCTTGGATGTTTTGCCCGAGTGGGAACTTCCAAATTTGATGTTTGCTTCAGGTGAAATTGAGTGGCAACTCTAATTCTACTCATTTGTTTTGTAAGAAGTTAACCCTCTTCCTGTCTTCCAGGGTTCTGACCAATTAGTGCAAGTGCACTGATATGATTGGCATGTGACTGAAGCAATGATGTCATCCTTCACGGCTTTCTCTTGCACGTATTGATCAGTGAAGGAGAAGAGGCTGGATGGCTGTGCTTCCCTCCCTTGTCAATTATATTAGTCAGTCCGGTCCTGGTTAGAAAAGAGAAAAGACAGTGCAGATACCAGATACTGCAGATATAGCAGTAAATATGAAACTAAATCTCTGCTTCCCAACTTTGGGTGGTATCAGTTCTCCTGGTACAATGACTTTTAGCTGCACAATGAAACTCCACTGTCCCTCCAAAATATGTTCTGGATTTCCACTCCAACAACACTCCAGAGCAGATTTAAGATGGAGGTTGGGGCATGCAGGGAAAGGAGAAGGTGGGAGGGCTCCATTTCATAGCTAAAAGTCCTTGCATTGGTGGAACTGTCTAGTTAGATACCTCCCATTATTTCTAGTGATCCAATGTGCTACAGAATCTCTTTCATGTACTTCAAGGTTTTCCAAGTATACAATTTATAGCAGTATTTCTTGAGGGTGGGGGACAACAACTCTGACAGGACAATGCCAGGAAACTGTACCCTTTGTGACCTGCACTGTTTGTGCCATGTGTTCATATGTATGTGCTTTAACTGTCCTATCAGCTTCATCCCTTTAATAACATGGTTTTCTGCCAAGTTGTATTGCATGGATGTCGACTCTCTTCTCACCTAACACAGACAAAGCAAAAGAATTAACACTCTTCTCACACTACTTGGAAAAATCTGAGGCTTTGCCACAAACAGAGTCCTAAATAGCTTAGATGGCCCAGTTTATTGATAGGGCAAGTTTCACAGTCTTGCCTTAAAATGGATGAGGTGGAGTTATTGGAGGGAACCAGCTATTCTAGGAACACAAAAGTGTCACAGTGATGATGATGATGATGATGATAATAATAGTAATAGTAAATAATAAAAATAACAATAACAATAATATCTTACCCATTGCCTCCTATGTTCTGCCCTAGAAGAATTTGGGGTTGCCTGATACTTCACAGAGCAAGCTGCTCTCCTGAATACAGAAAAAAAACTTAAGAGAAAAATGATTACTGGTGTTAACACAACACAGTGTTATATTAATATCCAAGCTCTCTGCTGCTGTTTATGCAAAAGTTAATGCTGGGGACCTCCTGACCCCACCCCCTGCCATCACCAAATACATTCCTAGTGAACTTTGCATTGGAATAAGAGAACCTAGTTTCTCATGGGTGGGATTTGGAGCAGATCAGAAGGGGGATTCATGAACACCCGTGCTCATCAGGATATTAGGATGCAACACCAGAGAAATTCATCCAGTCTTTAGTGTTAATAAAGCCAGCACTTAGCATCCTTTAACACAAAGAAAAAGTTATTCCTACAATATATTTCACACTAAATAGGCATAACCATTTATCAAGTGGTAAGTTACCACAGCCTGTGTGTATTCAGCTAGTAAGTTAGTTCTCTGTGCTGTCCTGCAGTGAAGAGACATTTACTCTGGCTCCATATTTCTAAGCTGATGTTGAAAGTGAGATAAAATTAAACATCGATTTGGCTTTCCAAATGTTTATATACCTACACATGATGATGAGTTACATACTCGGTAAATGGACTTCTATATTTACCCAACATCCCACCAAACCTCATGTAGTTGCAAGACCCCTGAGCTGGCATTGTTTAGGCTTATGCTGATTACTGCCTGAAACCCAAAATAATTCATTTTGATGACCATACCTGAAATTCACAGAGGTTAGCAATGAACAATGTGATTAGATATTATCCCCTTTCTTCAGATCTAGCTGATTTCACCCCCGCCCTGAAAGGATGAGTAATTTATTTTTATCCATTGGCAACACATTGAAAAGGAGCTTTGGGATGGAGAAATTATTAACCATTATACTCATTTTATGTTTGCTTTAGCTACAGTAACTGGTTGTCTTGTACCATTCCCCTTGAGTATATATGTGTATTGTACTGTAAGTAATGTGATATATAGAGATAGGGGGCCCATTAATAACGTCCCTATTTCAACAGAAATTGACATGAAGAGGTAAAATGCCTGAGAAATAGAGCCTTTTCCAAGCAACTCTTTCCTTGGGAATCACTTCCTTTCACATCAATCATTATGATTTTGTCAGCCTTTAATGCAGAGCAAAAAAATCAAAGCTTTTCTGAGAGGCTCCATAGACTTTTCCTCTCCTAATTTAAGACACACAACTCTTAACGCAAGTGTTGGGAGTTAGTTGTATGATTACTGTCATTGTTTATCTTTTGAATTTTAGGTATATTTAAAATATGCTTTAGATTGGAGCCCTGGTCAGATTCGAGACCTTCAATAAAAGTGGCTTCCAGGTTTCTTATTTTGATTTTTCTCAACTAATGGGCCCCCTATCACAGAACAAAGATAAAGCAATTAGTTTGATTTCACAACTGAAAAGCAGCATGACCTCATGATGTTGTCTTCTTGGCTTTTGTTTTTTTTTTTTTTGTTTGGTTTGGTTTCGTCTGACAGTATATTAATCAATCCTGGAAACCATGTGAAGATTCAAGAGGGTACTTTAGGATTCTTCATTGCAAGCGATGCCAAAGAAGTAAAAAGGTAATACGTTGTCAGATTTTATGTTGTTCTCTAGATCTCCTCCTCCTTCTTCTCCTTCTTCTTCTCCTTCTTCAATGTGGCATATGGTGCAACTTTAAACTGTCTTGGTAAACTGTGCTGGCAACTGTCCAAGGCATGTTTCAGAAACTGGTCCCACATAAATTTCCTTCATCTGGTGAGGAATAGAGCAAACCCTCAGCAGTGCAGATAAAAGATAGAGAAGGCCTTGCTGGTTCTGACCAAAGGCCCATGTAGTCCAGTGTTCTGTTTCTGCTTGCAGGTAATCAGATGACTCTGAAAAGCCCACAAACAGATACTGTAGTTCCAACTCAGTGGTGGCCAACGTGGTATGGTGGAACCATGCTCCCGACACCAGCATCACTGCATCAACTCCACACCCAAATAGGGCTGGTGTGAGGCAGGACTGTGCAGGTGCCACCTATCACCCATCCACCCCCAATTTTATTGTCACTTTGCTTCACCCTAGCTCTGTCCAGGTAAGCTGGAGCAAGCTCTGCCCCCAAAATTGGGCCCAATGTGGAACTCAAGGCAGCTTACGCTTACTCACATAAAAAAACCTAAAGATTTGAAATCAGCACTAAAACAGCATACCAATTGAGCATCACCAACATTGCATCATAAGACTAATCTGTATTATCAGGTGACACCAGCCACATGAGTATTGAAGGGCCTTTCAGAAGAAGAACACCTTTTGTCAACCTCCTAAAGAGCATAAGGGAGCCGGCCTAATGGGTCTCATTTGGGAGAGATCTCCATAAAGAGGGTGCTGCAACCACAAAGCCTTGCCTGTTGTAGGACCAAGTCTTAGAAGTCAGAGACCCTCAAAACATGGTATCACCATATGCTCAAAGTATATGGGTGAGGAGAACCTTTAAAAAAGGCAGTTCATTTAGCCCCAAGCCCCAGCTATCTGTCACAATATCATTTAGAACTACATTGATAAATAATAGTATATTGGATCAGAAGCCCCCACAGCAAGCTGGAAGTTGCCAGTTCTCCCCTCCCTGTTTATACTTTCCTACAATAAGGTGCGTGAATGGGGCCCTGACCTCATGCCAGTTCAGTGGGGTACATGGAGGGCTACAGAAAAGGATAAATGAGTGACCCCCCCCTTTGTATGAG
Organism: Podarcis melisellensis; assembly: GCF_964234715.1. NCBI lineage: Eukaryota > Metazoa > Chordata > Lepidosauria > Squamata > Lacertidae > Podarcis > Podarcis melisellensis. Next base: position 82,344,646 of record NC_138537.1, read on the forward strand.
CAGAAGTACCTTTCACAGAGGAGTCCTTAAGCCAAGCCAAATATTCGTAAAGCATCATAGGTGTCTGTCTAAGCACAGTAATTGCAAGAATAATTGCTATTGTCCTGCATTTGTTTCATGACAGCATCTGAATTCCTCTAAAACATTAAGCTATGTGAAACTAAGTGGAACAAATGGCCTTATATATCTTCAGCTGTCTGCTTTTTTAAAAAAAATAAAAATAAAATAAAAATAAAAACCAGGGGGCTTTGAGCCAGCAGTTCCCCTGCCAAGAACAGTGTTTTCATCTCTTGTGTGTTTGGATAATAAAGTCACTTTGGATGCTACTTTCCAAGATGAAAGCTGGATGATCTGATCCACCGTGTCATATTTATTAACCGTTCCCCCAATTATTTTCAAGTTAAATTTATTAAAAGAAGCACGAACTTGAATCACCCGGCCTTGTGTTTGAAATTAATTGTCTTGTAGCAAACATTTCCTTTTTTAAATGTCTAAACCTTTCAAAAGATTAAAGGAAATTAGTGCTGGCATGTTTCATTAATTTGGCACTTGTAGCAAGGAGGAAATGTGGGACTAATTTCATTTGTATGGATTAAGAAATGTGTCAGTTTTTCCATTCTCCCTCCCTCTCTAGGGCATTTTTTTACTGCAAGGCCTGTCATGATGACATCACAGATCCCAAAAGGATAAAAAAATGCGGCTGCAAACGACGTAAGTAATTTTCCTCCTCCCCTCCCCCCAGCTTTTCTATTCTACAGAAACTGTTAAGCATTAAGGGATCTCTTTTAAATATATTTCTACGTTTTGAATAGTGCTAGAGAGAGGCTAGGAAATCTGTACATACCAACACGGTTAATAACTGTCTCCTGCAATATCTGCTTGCATATTTTGAGATTTAAATTTCCCACCGTTTGGTTATACTTGCGCTGTTATTAGAACTTATTTGGCATCTTAAGTTAACAAAATTTAGAGAATGATTACATTATGTATAGGCATCAAAATTACGTATATAGGCTTAGTGTTTTATCCCCTCACCCCTCTCAAAAAACACACAAAAACATTAATAAGGGTTTCCACAGATCAGTACACTTATTGCCTGTTTGAAGCAAAACCCACCATAACTTACATGAAGGAAAATACCCTAATTTTAAATTACCTGAACATTGCACATATTTGTTTTGTTTTGTTTTGCATATACAAATCGTGGACATCAAGCACTGATCAGAAGGAGCTGTGCAGGAAATTTAAAGAGGCTGTGTCCAGCCTTGGGAAGCAAAGCAGATCTATAATCCCCAAGCTGCTCCACAGGGACCAAACTTTGGGAAGCTCCCTAAACAAACTGTGCAAAAGCTCACTGGCACATTGAAACCTCAGCCCAGAGTCCATTTATTTATTCTAGGTTAGCAGGAATAGCTGACTTGTGTCCCTGCCGATGCTGTTGGATTCCAGCTTGCATCGATTGCAGCCAGCCAGAGTGTTGTAGTCCAACAAAATCTGAAGGGGCACAATTTAGCCACCCCTGCAGTAAACGAGTTAATATTAGGGCCAGTTTATATAATCAGCAGAATCAAGTGATAACACTTTATGTGGACTGCAACTACATGGCCTTGCGTTTGAGAGCTGCGGGTTGCATGTTTGAATGCTTCTCACCAATAACAAAACCATCTTATCCTTCCTATTCATGTGCTATTTTTTCATGCACAGGTGGGGGGAGGAGTTGGAAGGGGCCTTCTCAAAGCCCTTCTCAAAGGCTGAAGTGGTCTACACCAAGGGAGGAGACGAAGTTTTATCGCAATTCTGCTGATCATATAAACTCCTCCTTTATATGAATACTGCAGATCATATATTTGTGTCACTGCCTATACAGAAATATCATGACAGGCAGACAGATAACAGAATGACAAAGGAGAATAAACATTTGGGAGGCCAATGAGAGGAAATTAAAGAAGTGGAAATTAATCCTCCAAAATGCCTTCCAGCAAAAGGTAACTCTAAAACTACAGGGAAGCTCTCAGAGGACCAAACTGTCAGCCCTCAGTATATAAGAAATAGTCTAGTGATTGCAAGCATCAGTCACTCTGGCGAATGAAAAACCGTTGGGCAGATGCTGAAATAAAATGAAGGATGGCATAGAAGGAAGATGTCAGAAACGTTGTCCTGAGCATGGAATCAACCAGACAGGTTGGGAAGAAGGCATGGATAGCAAAATTGGACACCCCCTCCCTTTGAGTATTTCCTCACAGCACAATCTTATGCAGTCCACTCAGAAGTTAGTCCCATTGAGTTCAATAAGACTTATGTCCAAGCAACTATATGTAGCATTGCAGACTAAGAGTGGAGTTCAGCATTGCACTGCTATGAATGTTGTGTCTGTGCGAGCAGTTCAGCTTGCCAGATGGAACAATCCCACTTTCCTTCCTCCATGGGTTGTTCTGGGGCTTCTGCCAAGGGAATATTCACAAGCAGAAATTCTTGAGCAGCCTTTATGCTGATAGGGCTACTTTACTGCATCCCATCCTAAGTCTCCTTATTTCTGTGTGAGTCCACCTGCGGATGAGTCCACACATTGGCCAGAATTGCATACGATGCACCAAGTTGCATTGTTGCAATGCAAATCTAGGTCTGAAACCTGGAGGGGGGAGTTGCAGGAGGAAAGCAGCCAATTCACCTTCTACTGACTGCATCTGCCCTGCAAATTTTCCCTACGAAAAACCACTTTGTGCCAGTAGGGTTTGCTCACATAACTGTGGTTCCGAGCACAAACCTAGTATGCAGTTGGCATCTCAACACATATGGAATATAAGTGATCCCTCATTAGAGAGCAACCTGTGCCTAATTAAGCATGGCCAAATCCCATTGATTCCAATGGATGTCCCCTAGAGCTGGATGTAACTGGGTCGTTACTTGTAATTTGATTAAGGCCCTTCCAGTGAACCATGATACCTAAGACTGTTGAGAGTCGTTGGCAGTTTTTTGCATGCCCAGTCGCAATGCATGATTATCCCTCAGGGAAGAGACATGTGCTGGAGTTCTAAATCCCTCCAGTGAAGAGGGAGAGTGCTTGTGAATGCACTAGCTCCAACACCTGTCATCTTCTTGCCATCCCTGTCTGCCTCTGTAATGGAATGGGGATTCTGTTCCACTCATGTAGGCTACCTGCGCGATTTTGAACCCTGAAGTGGGGGTGAATGTGCTCGATTCCACTCTTTCTTGTCACATGAGGACTTTAGAATGCCTGGGAACCCTCTGCATGTTTGCCACAATAGCTTTGCATGCTGTAGAGCAGTGGTTCTCAACCTGTGGGTCCCCAAATGTTGTTGGACTACAACTCCCATCATCCCTGAGCTCTGGCCTTGCTAGCTAGGGGTGATGGGAGTTGTAGTTCAACAACATCTGGGGACCCACAGGTTGAGAAAGGCTGTTGTAGAGGAATTGGGGGAGGCACTTCACTCATTTCAAGCTGCTCTGTGTAAGCAGAGAAGGCTCCCTATAGCAGGCCAGGAATTCTCTTGCAGGGAAGATCAGTATCCGTGGGCAAGGTCTTGTTGAAGGCTGCTTATCTGCCCTTCATGTTCTTCTCACTGAAGGACCTCTGGTAAGCTTTAAAGCAACCCCAGGGTTCACAAGAAAGCCAATGACGACACAGCTCAGTCATACTGGTGACAGCTCTTCAATCCAGCCCTCCAACAGTGAGGCAGAGGTCTTTGTAGTCTTGCTACCCAAAATTCCAACCCTCACCCCAAGAATTTCTGAGTCTGGGGACTGCCTATTCTGCCATTTTCACCTGTAAATTGGCAGAGGCATAGAGAAGTGTAGCACCACCTGGTGAAAGCTAGGTAAATAGTGCACGTGAATAGACGAAAGGAATATGATTCATTTCAGTTGAATTTCAGGAGACTAGCAGTAGAGGATTGCAGGCCATGTTAGGAGAGAAGCATGTCAACAAGGACAGGAGGAATGTTGCCTACTTCTCTTCCCCCTCTCCTCTCCACTCCCCATGTCTTTCTGTGCAGCAGAATTTGACTAATCTGCTGTAATATGTCAAATAGCTACATTAGTACTGACAATGGACTTTGTAAAGCTGCAAGATTTGGAGTTCTACACTCTCCACTCAGTTTGTCAGCTTCATTTATGGATGGCCGTGAGAGCGAACCTTTTCTCTCTCTGCCCTCCCTCTCCCCCCCCCCACACTTTTGCTTTTCGTAATTGATGAGCTTCATAATAAAAATTAGAAACCTTAAATGAAAATTATGCATAAGATGAAAGGGAGGCACGAGAATAAACCTGTGTGTACAGGTGAATGGAATTTGATAGAATATCTTTTTTTACATGGAAATCTTAATTATTGTGGCATTAATTACATGCAGTTTCCTGGGATAGTTGAAAGCCATGTTCTTTAATAATGCATCAGAGGTTTCACGTCCCTTCAGATGCTGTCTGAACATTAGCTTCAGTATTGTCAGGGTCTAAAAGTGAGTCTGACCTACATAGCTGTTTGTCCAAACCTGTTAAGCCTAGTATTAATAATTCAGCACAGAGCTCTGCAGTTCCACAAAGCCAGAGATAATTAGAGTAACCGTGCTTTCCTTTCACAGATATTTCCCCCCCCCCTTCTTACAGCCCTCTTCTCCTTATTGCTTGAATAATCTGTAGATTTTCATGTAATGTTGTCCAAAAAGAAATTCTGCTGTGAAAATCCTGTGCTCTGGATTACTGTGGTAGCCTTGCGGTATAATCTGCTTTCAGTTGTGTTCTTGCTTTAATTTCATTACAACTTTCCAGCTGAGAGCCAGTATTAATGCATGTGTACATATTGTGGTTAGAGAAACAAACCTTCATTGAGGCTGCAGTATTTAGTCGATTAAGTGTGTTAGACATCTTTTTAACTATATATATATATAATGCAAGCTCTTACAAAAATTGCAGGTGGCACTTTAGCAGAGATGCTTCCCCCTTCTCTTGCAAGGAGGAGAACCCTCTTCTAAGATGGTGCCTGCCTGTTGAGATGCTATGAAATGTTTGCATGGATCATCTAAAAATGAACATTGTTTCCCCCCCCCCAAGCAGAACAATCGTCTGATTCATATTCAGATAATTTGGTGATTGACTTTCTTATTTAACAGAATGATCAATGAAAACTTAACACGACTGATTCACGTAACTGAATGACCGCTCTAATGTTTTTTTTTGCCACAGCCAGCCTGAGATGAAAGCTGCAACGGGGGAGGATGATATACTTACTCTTGTTTCTTCTTGTTGTATTAACCAGTTTAGTATAAATATGCAATGCTTTTCTTCCCCTCCTCCAGCCGCAATGCTTCCTTCCAAAAGGGGGCCATTGAACCCCCGAGGTACAGGTCATGTGTGTGTACACTGATAATGTTTGAAGGAAATTGCATTAACCTGTGATAATTGACAATGTTTTGATTTATTTTTCCTCTTGCTGCCTTGGAACACGGCCCCTACTATATTTTAACTACACACTGATAGTGATCTATTGTGAGTAAAAACGGGCTCCCTGTAGCCCAGAGTGCAATCCAACCTGTCTTTCTTCCAGTAGAGAGTATTCATTTGTTCAGTATTCCGGTTCTTTTCTTTATACACTTTTATGTTGCATGTAGCGGTGGCGTCTCATACCCACACCTTTCCTCATTCTTTATTGACCTTTTTGGTCAGGGCGACGTTGAAGAAAATACAGCAGTCTTTCAACTTGCTTTCCCCTGGCCTCTTCTCATTCCCAACTGTATCTCCCCTCCCCCAATTGTAAATCAAACAATTTTTTCTCAAGCTTTCCTAATTCCTTATGTATTACGAGGCTGAGAGAAATTGCCATCCCTGTTTGCAGCGGGTCAACATCACAGACTAGGTTAATACTCGTCCCCTCAGCCCAGGAGAACCCTGGGAACTGTTTTCCTACAAGGGTCTCCAACGGAAAACCCATCAGTTCTTAGGAGTCTTTTGTGGAAGGTTGAGGGAAGCCATGTATACTGGTTTTAAACCAGTATATATTTGTACTGCAGAAATGCCCTTTCCTCTGTTGTTCAGTTCTAGGTCCCAGTCAAAGATGCGCAGAACGTTCGATATAAAATACCCAATGAATGACTTCCGGCATCAAACATTCAAACTTGGCAAATACTCATCTGTGCACCAGTTAAGGCACCCTGATATGCTAATACAGTTGTGGTACTTGTACTGATTAGGCACCAGTTCTTCAGTAGAAAGAGGTGGTTCTAAAGCACTAATTATAAATTATTGTTGCTAAGTGTTTCCCTCAGTCTGTAGACTTTGGAGAAGAAATGATAATGATCATGTGCGCATGGCCTAAGTATATTTTTAGTGGCATCCACTGTCTCCAATTTTGTTTATCACTCCCCGTTGAAATGCTTTTCATATACCCTCCAAAACACATGAGGACCACTTCCCTGTGACTGGCACCCACAAAGCAGGAAGGCCTTTAAATGATCCTGATCACATAGGTAGGGGCTGACTGTACCACTCTTTCCATGGGAACCAAGACTTCGCCTCAAGCAAAGTACCAATTCCATGGCCAGGAACCATCGCAATAAGCCACCACCTATGTGGTTGTTTAAATGTTGCTCTCAGCTATAAACCACTCATAGATAAGTAGTTCCCATGCAGATACAGAAAAGTGTAAAAGGACATCACATTGTGAAATTTATCTGGTTTCAAATATTAGCAAAAGTGAGGCCAGGTCAGTCTAGTGTACAGCATTGTGTGTGCATAGAGTGTAGCACTGAGTGGGAGGCAGGGGGGCGGGCAGACTTACTGTAAATAGTTTGGCCTGGTGAACTTAGTCTCCTTCTTCCTGCATTTTTGTTATGTTTCAGAAAGAAAGACTAAAGAATACCTCTGTCAGAAAAAGAATGCTAGCATTGTGGAAATCCTAAATACTACATTTTCTGTAATGTATCAGAGCATAGGGCTGCTTAATTGGTTTGTAACCAATTATGTGTTAAGCAGAGAGCTGCAGCTAATCCAGGATATCAATAACAACAACAACAACAACATATTTATACCAGGCATAGGCAAACTCGGCCCTCCAGATATTTTGGGACTACAACTCCCATGATCCCTAGCTAACAGGACCAGTGGTCAGGGATGATGGGAATTGTAGTCCCAAAGCATCTGGAGGGCCGAGTTTGCCTGTGCCTGATTTATACCCCACCCATCTGGGTGGGTTTCCCCAGCCACTCTGGGTGGCTCCCAACAGAATATTAAAATCACAATAAAAGATCAAACATTAAAAACTTCCCTAAGCAGGGCTACTTTCAGATGTCTTCTAAAAGTCAGATAGTTGTTTATTTCCTTAACATCTGACGGGAGGCCTTTCCACAGGGCAGGCGCCACTACCGAGAAGACCCTCTGCCTTCCGTGAAACTGTACCCTTATTAAATGCCCCCCGCCCCCTAATTGTGCCTTGGCCTCATTCATACATTAATACTTTTTTAGGTCTGCACCTAAAAAAAAATGGGGTTGTATCCCAGTGCTGCTGTTCCCCCAGCACAGCAGAGTTCTACTTCTGCAATGGGAATTTCCCCTCCTCTTTCCTTGCAGCCCTCCATGCACTGTCCAAATGGGCTCCACGGGGTTGATGGGCTGCCCACCCACCCCAAGCAGATTTTGAGAGGAAAGGCAAGGGAAGCCCATTTGCACAAGTGGACCTCCATGGGCACAACCTTGGATACAAGCCGTGAAGTGTAAATCAGTCCCCTGGGGCACTGCTATTCATTTACCTTTGGGCTACGTTTCAAAAGACAGTTAGTTTACCATCTGGGAGTGGGGGAGAGAAAGTGTACCCAAGCTACACATTGCTTTAAATGTGTTGTTGCATTTGTGCACCTTCTTCATTGTTCCATTTTTTTAAAAAAAATAGAGTCTGCACTGAATGCTTCCAAGCTAAACTTCTAATTAGTCTTGCGCACTTGAGGGGAAAGTTAAGTAGCTGCAGGACATGGTGTGGAATATTCTTTTAAGAAATAAAAACACTTAAGAGCTTTGTAGCACTTTAAAGGACTAACAAATGCATTATGGCACAAGCTTTCAGGGAATCAAGTCCACTCTGTCATAGGGGGCCCCTCTGTCCTCCAGAGGATGTGGGGTGCTCAGTCTAAGGAGTGGAGCCTTCCTGCTGGCTTTCCTGAAATGCAACCCCTGCCCCCATTTGCAACAGGGTTGATACACCTCCTGATAAGCCACTTAAAAATATTTTAAAGTAGTGGAAGGGAACTGCAGTTTCAAAAGGGCACATGTGTATGGACAAGAAGCCCCAATAATATGGCACTTTGCCTGGTGGGCCTCCCACCCAGCTTGAGTGCATCTTTGGCACCTCTCAAAAAGCTATTATCACATGGGGTTACTTTGTGTACTCCTGCACTTCAGTAGCCTTTTGTGATAGTGATTATGATACCCATTGTGAGGCAAGGAGGAACATAAAATTTCTGCGGTGTTAGTTCATGTTCACGGCTCGGCATCCGTGAGCAACTCAGGGATCACATTAATTAGCCAGCTTGTTCAAGATGATCAGTGATGGCTGAATAGAGCCAAGTTGAGGCATGGCCAGACTTGGCCCTCCAGATGTTTTGGGACTACAATTCCCACAATCCCTGACCACTGGTTCTGTTAGCTAGGGATGATGGGAGTTGTAGTATCAAAACATCTGGAGGGCCAGGTTTGGCCAAGATCATTGCCTTGCACAGAGTTCACGAAGAATTCACTAGTATGACTTTCTGGGGTTGAATTCCCCTTGTTGATTTAATTTGGGACCAATTGCTCAGAACTTAGCACTGTTGGATTTTGCACCACTTGAAAGATTTCCTTCTCACACATACATTTCCCTGGAGTTATATGATTTTATAGCTTTATGACTTTATAGTTTTATGGCAGCCTTGATATTTATAACGAGCTGGCATTTTATCAACATTCTTATTAAAAAAATGCAGAAATAAGACTTAACCATGGTTAGCAGGAATCATGGATCGTTTGCTGCCCCAGCTCTGGTTAAGACCCAGGTGTATTTTAACACTTTGGGTTAGCTTGGCACACTAAACCCTGTCCCCAGATAGCATGTATATGTCGACTAGCAAGCACAGAGACTCGAGCACTGGGAGAGCTAACCATGTTTAATGAGAACAAACCATATGCCATATTAGAGTTCATTTTACTTTATTAAATTATAATGATTAAATTATAATCCTAGTTTTACTCTTAAAATTAGTTTGGTTTTCTTTAGAAACACTAGTTCTGTAAAACATCATCCCAGTCAGAATCCTGATACTGTACTTGTGAATATATTTAACTCTTAAGTAATGTTCAGCAAAATCATTTAGTTACTGGCAGGGAAATAAATCCATAGTCTTTGAAAGGCATAAATTGTATCAACTGAAATGTCAGTCTCAGTCAACAGACAAGGTCTGAATCAATCAATGAATGCACAATTCGGGTATCAAATTTTAGTGTATTCAAACATTGTTATTTGAAATTCAAACTTGTTACCTGAATATTTGGGGGAGTCAGATTTCGGCAGTCAAAATAAGATCCGTTGTGGGGCTGGCACATACCTTATTTTCAGAGGCGAGTCAAGGTGGGTAGATTTTTCTTGCCAATTCTGGTTACAAAATCCACACCCACAGCTGTTGGTGTGAGTTTATAGGGTGTTATTTTGCCAATGTTTAGATAAAGCAGGAGTGAACAGCCTTAGAGACACATGTGTCCCTCAGCCTAATTTTATGTGCCGCCCCCCAGTTGATTCCCAAAGCCCCCTGCAAGTGGCTAGTTCAGAACTTTGCTAAAAGTGAACGGCAAATCAGAAGGAAGAGGGAGAAAACGCGGGTGGAAGCAGGTGTCAGAAAGGGAGAGAAAGTTATCTTCCTTTGACTCTGGCCTTGCCCACTGCTGGCTTTTAGCCCAGGGGTCAGCAAGGTTTACCACTCCTGGGCCGGTTCACTCCAGCAGAGATCCCTCCACAGGCTGGATCGCGCACGCCTGCGATTTCCAGCACCTGCATCTGCACAGACACGGTTTCCAATGCCACGGAAGTGAGTCCCCGTGCTGCACTGGCAGCTTGGTTCGTGGGCTGGTTAAATGACCCCCGTGGGCCACTTGTGCCCCATGGGCCTTAGATTGCTGACCCCTGTTTAAACCCCATGCACAGTCAGCATGCGGCACTCAACAGATTATCCCTAAAGGAATGCGGCACTCGACAGAAAATAATACTGCCCAACTTGCCCTAAGTGATCTAAAAGTAAAGTTTTGTTCGTTCTTCCTTGCACATCAACACTCAAACTCTGATCATGGCTAGAACCAGTACTGGCAGGCAATACGTTGCTGATGCTTACTGAGTATGGGAAAGGCAAGACTGTGGCTTGCAGAGGATTTTCAGTGGTATTTAGATTTGCAGTTTATAATATAATATTAGTGTAGATACTCACTTATTAAGAAGCATGCTACTTCCCCATGTTGTATGCTGAAGGAATATAAAAGGCAGGGAATATAAAAAAGTTGATTGCTTTCTTAGACACCATTAATCCAAACATGCTATGAAACATTAGGAAAAGTGCTATATAGTAGAATGATCAAACTGCTTCCTTCAATAACATATATAGCTAAGCAATTTCTGACTGTATAATTGGAAACAGCTAACACTCTCCCTTTAATATTCTTTAAAAGCCAGAACTTTAAAAAAAAAATTGCAGAAGGCTCAGGAAGGCTGTGGTTTCCCTGGCGTACTATGGAATAAGGGAGAGAAAGCTCTGCCTGTTGAGCACAGAGAAAAATCAATTGTCACAACCAGTTTTAAGACACGCTGCTGTATTTTTAAATTTTTAAAATATTTTTTACACAGCTGAAACAGCTGTGGGGGGAACCCTTTGCTATTCTTCAGGTTGATGATCTTTTCCAACATCGCCACAAGGCAAATTAAATCAATCTAGCTGTTCCTGTAACACTACAGTTCCTTTGTGACCGTAATTTCTTTGTGAAGTTTTCCTTTGTTGTCATTTACCTCTTGCTGTGGATCATAAGAGAAGTTGAATTGAAATGACATTGTATCCATTTCAATTCATAATGGTAGTCTGGCTCTTTTCCCCCCCTTTCCTTTTTTTTTTTTTTACTCAACCCCAGTTGACTGACATGGAGTCCAGGTTTTCTTTAGCCAGCTGTTGTTTGGTGCAGTTCCACTAGATGTCCTCATAGATCTACTTTTTGTTACCATTGGCGATGTAAAAGCCAGGCAGAGGAGTGGTAGCAGTTGGATAGACAATGGTAACAAAAAACCAGGTAATCAGCAGAGAAGATCTTTATCCCTGTTTGCTTTGCTTGTCAAAGTGAAAATATTGTTTAGTGGGCAGATACCTTCTTCCGAGGGTATATGATTGAAATTGGTTGGCTTTTGTAGAATTTTTAGAGGTGCTCCAAGTACCATGACACCAAAATTAATGAAGTTGTACAGAAGAGTCTCCTGTCTTTCTGCTGATTGCCATATTTAATTAACATTTATGGTGGTTTAATGGGAAACAGTATGTGTCTGGCTGTACCAGCTTTAATCACTCCATTATGTCTTTAATCTGCTCAGCAACCATTATTCCTAATACTCCATCTTGTTATATGTTTGCGGGTGTATTTAAAAATATTTATTTTCCTCTTCTATTTGGTATGAATGCAAAATGACTGTGTAACAGGAATGAAGAGTAATAAGCATGTTGCCTTATAAACTGTGCTGCTCTGATATGTGATTGCTCATATGATGATTGATTAAAACCTTCATAGCAAGTCCTTTTGAGAAGTTTGCTATCAGATTTGAGACTGTTTCCTGCATGTTAACAGAATGTATTATAAAATGATGCATGGTCTCCTGAATAATTGATATTAATAATTAAAAACAGTCCCTGAAATGCATTGGGTCTTGAAATGTGCCTTGCACCAGTTCCATTATTGAACAGAAGAATACAAATTATTGCTGAAGAAAATGGTTCTTAAATATTTTCCTCTTCTGTACCCTCCCTCCCCCAGTGTCTTATTCTATTATTGCATTTTGACAAAATACAACTTAGATGGAAATGAAAACCAGGGACTGTTACTAACCAATATCAAAACATTATACAACTGGCAGTTACTTGGGTTTCGCTACAGCATTTGATCAGTAGAAGCTTCTTCAAAGCAGCTGTATATTATGAATGGAAGAACTTTCATTTTTCTTTCACTAAATCAGTGCATTTCAGACCAGATCTTAATTTTCCTTTAAACAAGAAGAAAAAGCCAAATATTGTTATGTTTTGGGGATTTTTTAATGTAGGAATATTTGGACAAACATAATCTTTGTTGAATGAAGAAATGTTTTCCTTCTTTTTTCTGAATAACCCTTAAATGAGTTATGGAGATGCAAAGAAACTGATAAGTTGTCCCGAATAATTTTTAGCCGTCTAAACTGTTACCTATCAAAAGCTGTAGTGGAATTCCAGCTTTCTCCTAAAAATCAAGTTCTGGGGAATGATGTATGGTGCGCTGACCGAGCCTGATGTTGCATGTTGACATATTCAAACAGCTGCAAGATAACTCAAAGAGAATGCTAAGAACACATGCCACAGGAAATGCAATCAAAGTTTTAGAGAAACAGAATCACTGCTGAAGAGATCACTCATCCATCTCCCTCAATGCCTGTTTCCCCACAACCATGGTGTTACCCCTTGCTTGTCAGATATACTGTGTATGGCAAGTCATAGAGGCCTTAGAATAGGACTTGACCCATTTTGGGAGATTTATATCCTTTCTCAGTTTAAAAACAACAGCAACCCCCAAGTCAATGGGAAATGTTTTAAATTAACATGGGAATTGTGACTGCTTCTTTGTATTTTTTTTTTAAAAAAAGTTTGGGTGCACATTTGCTCTTACGGGTTGTGCTTTTTGACTACCAGCGACATGCTTCAATGTCACTAAAATTAAATTAGTTCATGCTAAGCCATTGCCAATAAAATATGGCCCAGTGCAACATGAGAAACAATTATAAGATGTCCTTTGGTTTCACCTTCATGTGTTATTTGTGAATGAAGTCACGTTAGTAGAATTGAACAAATTGGGCTTTCACTTGAAGCACTGAAACCTGAAACCATTCCAAGTTGAAGAACTGTCAATTTGCATTGAGCTTCATCAGCCTCACTGAAAAAGATGGAAATCATTGACTTTATGACATTTGATGGCTTTTCAAAATTATTTCTTGTGGTGGCTACAATACTGAAATCCTGCAATAGATACAGAAGAGAAAAGATGATGATGATGATTATGATTGGTTCAACATGTTCCAGTGGACCCATATTTGGTGCACTCTGGTGATGCCTTACATGTGAACTGCCCTTAATGTTGATCTTAGAACCACAGAATTGTACAATTGGAGGGCACCCTGGGTGTCATCTAGTCCAACCCCCTGCAATGCAGGAATCCCAGCTAGTAGCAGCATCTCTTGCAATGGACATAATTTGGTATTTTGTCAAAATGGTTTTATGTCCTCTGAGGTGCATGCTCAACGAATGGGATTGTGATCTCCTTAGTACTGAGGGGAGGAAATGGCTGAAGCCAAATTTAGCTTAAGAAGCAATGGCTTTGCACTATTCACCTTTTCAATTTAAAGATTACAGTGGCAACAAGGGTGCGAGGGAAAACCTTTATATGTTTCTGCCTCTCTATTACCCCCATGCAAAAAAAAAAGTCTTTGTCTTGTGTCACCCCCTAGACAGAACAGAAAGAATCACTTATCTTTCCTTTACATTTGACGTACAAACACAGTGCTATTAATAATCAGAATGATTATATCCCTGGGTCAAGACTGCCATAAACTAAGGCCTGTATCTTAAATCCCTTAAATGACCTTCCAGCTGCATTGTTATATTTAACCTTTCCATTAACCTGCTACTCTTCCTCTCCTCCCATCCAACCCATGGTTATAGCCAAGATGTCCATCTACAAGAGAATCAAACTGGCATGTTGTTTTGATTGCGGACGCTCTGAGCGTGACTGCTCTTGCATGTCAGGCAGTGTGCATAGTAACATGGACACCCTTGAGAGAGCCTTCCCACTTTCTTCTGTCTCTGTTAATGATTGCTCCACCAGTTTACGTGCCTGTAAGTTTTAACACCAGCACATGCTGTTCCATGTCTGTGGTGTCTGTGGTATCATCCCCGTCCTGTGTCGTACATTGTGGTTTTATTGTTTTGGCTTTCTCCCCTCCCCTCCCCCTTTCCTTTTCTTGTTTCTTTTTTTTAATATATATATACCGTGAGTCAGCACGTTTCCTCCCCCCCCCCTTATAACTACTTTAATTTATACAGATCTATATTTATATATTCTTCAATGTACTTCATTAAAAGAAACAATATTTTGTGTAATTGTTGCTCTCCCTTCCTCTTGTGAGCTTTTCAGGGAAAATGCATCTTGGCAACAGTGTAGTTTCGTGACATTTCGTTTCTGATTCATACACACAGTATAATGGTGGTTAAATGCTTTCTTAATGGCTGTGGTAGACATGCTATGCTCTGAACCAGGCATAGGGACAATGACTTAGGGAACAAATGCTGTAGCTATTTTGGGCAGATTTGGAACAGTTTGCAGTACGTGTAGCACGCAACCTGTTTAGCATCAAAGGTGTACCTTTGGAGATCTGCAAATGACCCATCATTTGTCTGAAGTAACATAATTTGATTATCATTTAGCACTACCGGTATCGGTTCATGGTTGGTGGGTGTTTCACAAACTCTTTGTTCTGTATAACTTATCTAATTACATGTTTTGATCTGGTGGTCCATGCAAGCCTTTGAGGGTAACACTTGAGTAGCCAGTGAAACATATTGGGGACAGGTAACCAGCACTGAGAACTGAAAAGTCGGTAAACTTTAGAGCAGAAATAGCAAACTCCTGGAGTTACAGTATTCCATACATAGTGCACTAACCTCTCCCATGCTTCTCCCATGAGTTGCTAGGTGCTGCCTTACTCTGAATCAGACCATTGATCCATGTAGACCAGTACTGTCTACTCAGACTGGCAATAGGTCTCCAAAGTCTTGGCTACTACTTTCCCATGCTGTCTACCTGAAATCCATTAACTGGAGATGCCCATGATTGACCTGACAGCCTTCTGCCTGGCTCTGCCTCCACCTTGGCCTACCAGCTTTGCCTAATACCTACTTCTAACCCATCTAGGGATCAGTATTTTGAAATAAAAATGAGTCATCCAAAATGGCACAGGTCAAAGCTCAATCTTTCTGGTGAACACCCAAAGTATATCTGTCTGGAGGAACCCTGCTCTGGAGGAACTTGCAGGTTCCAAGGCAAGGGCTTTAATGATGGCTTGATGTCAGTGGGCTTGATCCAGGGTAAGTTGACTTTAGGTGCCATTGAAATCCATAAAGCAGGTTACTCATGACTTTAAGTCCCATTGATTTAACCAACTTAATCTACCTTGAACCCAGTCTTCCCCCAATACCTACCTAGCACTTCTTGTATCCATTGTACTTACCAGTCATTACTGAATTGTGGCTAGCACATCATTGGAGTATCCACAACAACTAGAGCTACCCATAATTTTTTTTCATAGTAGCACCTGCAAACAAAAAAGAAACTATAACTTGGAAATTTGGTGCAACTTTCTATTTTTTACTGCTGCCTTTAGAAGGAAAGGAGCATTAAGGTTTGGGCTGCATAACCTAATCAGCCCCCCCCCCCAACAAACCAAAACACGCTGCATGTGATATCATCAACACCTCCCAAAGTACAGCTTTTGAAAAATGCACTAGCCACATATTGCATTCAGTCATAAAAGTGATGTTGATGGCTTAGAAGGTCTCTAGTTCCTCTGCTTCCCTCTCTCACCTTCCACCCGTCATTCACACTGTCACACAAAAACAAGGTTTCATTCTTCTCTCTGTGTGTGAGATCGCCCACCTTTGCTGGTTAATAATAAGAAACAAGCATCAATACCAGTCCATGCCCTTTGTAAACCAATGCTAGTTTATTAGCTGATGTTGTCCCCGATTGTAATATCTGCATCTCCATACACCCACACACCCTTGAAATCCAATTGGCAAGGCTTCAATAGAAATCAGCATTTTCCTTCCAGTGAGGAGAGGTCAGACAATGCCCATTTTGACAAGAGCTGGTTAGCTCAAAGAACAGTGGTGAGAGTTGGCTTTTCATTAAATATGAGCAGATGTGAAATGTAGAGTGCTTGACAATTAGAAATGGCAGCAGTAAGGCCCTGGAATCAAAGTGAGGTCAGATTGGCGGATCAGATTACCTCCCTTACATTCTTCAGTTGTTCGGGAAATCATTTTGAATTAGTGTCAGCAAAACCTTGATCGGTTTTGCCCTTTGTCTTTCATGCTAGCACTGTATTGTTTCCCAAGACACTCATTAAAGGTCATTATACTATTACAGGGCTGGCTTTGGTCACAGCCACCCCCTCTCCCCATTGAGTCAGTGTGTGCTTCTAAGATGGCTTAATGTGCTTTTCATTTCTCCCTTTTTCTCTCTCCCACCAATCTCTCTCCTGGCTTTTCATTTTAAAGAGAAACAATCGTACAATAATAATAATAAACAGGGGGGAGGGGGACTGGTGAAAGAAATCCTTAAAGAGAAAGTGGCTACCACAGTATTTTGGTCACAATCCTGTGGGAAATTCTTCCATGTAATGAATGGGAACTGCAAAACCTTTACTCCTCCACAGCCCCCATCCATTTTAATTTATATGGCAAAGCAGAACTTCTTGCTAGACTGTGCCCTGTGAAAACATCTATTTTACACATCCATTTAAACTTGCAGTGTTGTGAATTGCCTACCCTCCTGTAGCTAAAGGCATGGGCATTGCAATATCTTTCTTTGCAGTAGCTGAAAGGTTCACTGGGTGACTCACAACACCATTCAAAATAGTGACTTTCCCTCCATAGAAAAAATAGAAAGATTCAAAGAGGTGTACAGGGTGCTTACCCAATGGAAATTTTTTACCCATGCACCCTTTGCAAAACCCACCAGTTTCGAAAGAGATTTTCCATGTAGAAGGGAAAGCTACTGCAAGAAGAAGAAAAATTCTAAAGCTCTTTTAGGTGGGCAGGACTAATTGTAGGGTTCTTCAGATCAAGGGCACTATGGTTATGCAGCACGGATTAAAATGGGCTTGCTAAGCAAACAAATGGGGAAGCAGCCCCTTCATTCTGCTTATCTCTGCTTCTCCTCCTCCATAACCAGCACCCCCACACTGCTGCTTCTCCCACCCCCACCCCAGCAGTCTATGTAGTTACAATCAGATAAATCACTTATCTGCAAGGCTCAGTATCCTTTCTCCAGTAGTGGTAAAATTTAGATGCTTCAGCAAGTTGCAACCACAGACTGTGCCAAACTCTTCTCTCTCTCTCTCTCTCTCTCTCTCTCTCTCTCTCTCTCTCTCTCTCTCTCTCTCTCTCTCTCTCTGATTATGGGGGAATGTGTTACATGTTCCTTGTAAAAACTAGTGGGTATGACCTCTGTGATGGTTTATGCCCACCACTACCGTTTCTGGGAGGTTAATGATGATACCATGGGAACTCTCTCTGCCTGCCAACCACCAATATGATGTCACAGTGAACCACTGTGACCTCAGTGGATGTCCTGCTTGCATGGAGGATAAAACTATCTACTACTCCAGTTTAAAGACAGGATGCCTCTTAATAATGACTGCCGGGGAATATGAGATGGAGAGTGCAATTCTATGAGCTTCCCTTAGGCATCTGAAGAGCCACTGTGAGAACAGACTACTGTGCTAGATGGGCCTTTGGTCTGATCTAGAAGGGCTCCTTTTATGTCACACGGACATTAGTTTTTGCCATCATAATGCTCTCCTGCTTTGAATCTCTGTGTAGGCAAGGCATTGGGAATGTTCTGATATTAGTATTGGTGACTGTGTTGTCCAAGTAGCTGTTGTGGAGATGGGATAAATTGGATAGAGAGAGAAAAAGGCTTCCTCTGAATTGAGAAGCAAGTGGAGGGTTTTGGGGAGCAATCATAGCTCATGAACTTACTGGCTGACTTTACAAGTGGGTTGAAAGAATTACTGAGATAGCATACGTGAGATTGCACTGTACCAATGCTAAAAGTATTATTTTTGTGAATGTTTAACCTTTGAAGCACAGGATGAGTTGGATAGGAAAACTATTTCTTAAGCTATTTCCTCTGCTGCACATGACTTTCAATAGCTGCAACAGAACAGAAATATGTTGCAAAGAAATAATAGAATTTAAATTTGTCCTTATTGTTTACTTTTATTTTTAAAAAATTCACTGTTAGAGTATATCCTTTTCAGCATCCTGTGAACCTGTAGTTATTAGTATCTTGGGGTGGGGTATGGCACCAACGGAAGAAGCAAGGAACCAAGGTTTCTTTGAGAAACTGGAACTTAAGAAACTCTGCAAAGAAAAATGAGATGATTTCAAGCCCTGCAGGAAAATCTTATTAGGGCTACACAAGAGATTGCAATCAGGCAGCTGTGTTTTCCTAACCCAAATTTTTATGAAACAAGCAAACTGGTCTCTGTTGGAGAGCATTAAGCATTACTTTGGCCTGACATTCTCTTAACGAGACTAATATAAAAAGACAATTAAATCAAGGGCAGAGTGACACAATAAAAAAATGTATTAATTCAAGCCCACAGAGATGAGAAATCACACACTATATGTGTCACAAATATCTGACCTTTGTAAAGAAAGCCAGTGTGGTGTAGAAGGGATGGTCTAATGGCCTCATCCACAGATTTGCTAAACTAGAAAATAGAAGCTTGGGGAGAGGAATGTCAGCTGTTTTGTTGCTTGCAGAGCAAGGTATTATACCAGCATTGTTAGGACATTTTCAGTATATTATACAGCATGGACCAAATTAGGAGCCATACCTTGCCCTGTTTGGTCCATGGGCTGGAACTTCCCTACTCTTGCTGTGTAGGAAACTCATAATGAATATAGATGCTTAGCAGGGCCATCTTAAGCATATCCAGTGCCGTGGTGCAAAGATCCCTCTGCGCCCCCCCCATAGATTTCAACCTTTTTTTTAGGGCTGGAGGAGGTGGGCAGTGGCTAGAGGGCGGCTCCCCTAGCGGGGAAGAGGCGGGTGCTGGACGCGGTGCCTCCTGGCTCAGCTGGCCGCTTTGTGCCATGGTGGACACGGCAGGCAGCACACCGTGCGAACAGGCCTGCGCCGAGTGAGCGAGGGCGCATGCGCCACTCCCGCCAAGCATCGGCTCGGTTTTTCCCCTTTTAGCCTTCTGGCACCCCACAGAATTTGGTACCTGCAGGCTAAAAGGGGGAAAAAACAAGCTGACACTTGGCGGGAGCAGCGCACGCGCCCTCACTCACTCAGCGCACTCATTTGGTGTTCCCCAGACTTTTGCCTGGCGCCCTCCAGAATTTGGCACAGTGGCACCCTGCGCCACTAGCCTCTATAGGTAAGACGGGCCTGATGCTTAGGTTGCTTTCTTCCAAAAAACATTAAAAAGTTTCCTTCCTCTACTGTAACATTCTATTCTATTCCATTAAAGGGTAAATGTAAAGGGACCCCTGACCATTAGGTCCAGTCGTGGCCGACTCTGGGGTTGCGGCGCTCATCTCGCTTTATTGGCTGAGGGAGCTGGCATACAGCTTCCGGGTCATGTGGCCAGCATGACTAAGCCGCTTTCAGAGCAGCGCACGGAAACGCCGTTTACCTTCCCACCGGAGCGGTACCTATTTATCTACTTGCACTTTTTGGCGTGCTTTTGACCTGCTAGGTTGGCAGGAGCAGGGACCAAGCAACGGGAGCTCACCCTGTTGTGGGGATTCGAACCACGGACCTTCTGATCGGCAAGTCCTAGGCTCTGTGGTTTAACCCACAGAGTCACCCGTGTCCCCTATTCTATTCCATTAGCCATCACAAATCAAGTCAAGGGGTTTCATCTGCCTTGTAGCATAGCCCTACATGTGTGTACTTGAAAGTAAAATCCAATGAGCTCCATGGGTCTTACTCCCAAGTAAAAAATGCATTGGGCATGTAGTCTTCAGGATTTTGTCTGTCTTTTCCATACAAACCTCTTCCTTCTAAAGTATTTCATTGGCATGGGCAATGAAGAAACAAAAAGCCGAAAGTGAGGGGCTATATTTATGTGAGTGGACTATCTCTGGAGAAGAACTTCCAGGAAACGAAAGCCTCTCACAATGATAATAATAATAATTATTTGTACCCCACCCATCTGGCTGGGTTTCCCCAGCCACTCTGGGCGGCTTCCAACAAAGATGAAAAATACATTAAAATGTACATTAAAATGGAATAAGGATTGTTGTAGACGACCTGCCTTTCATTCTTTTCTCCTCTTTGTGATGTTTGATGATAATCCTGAATGCCCAAATAACAAGTTTCAACTATGGTAGTTTTCAAGCCTTCCCGTCGCAATTATCTAATGTACAGTTCTTGCATGTTGCGAACTCCATGTATTAACAGGGATACTTTCATCAGGGGTATACTTCGGTAATCTTTTGTAATATGGTGTCCTGTTTGAGGCCACAATTTGGTGCCTCCAAATGGATATTCTCAATTATGTGGGCTCTCGGCTCAGTGCCCTGTGCCGCAGAACTGCCCGCACCACTCTAAATCCGCCGCTGCTTTCAGTATACTTTGTGTAAAGAAAAAGAAAAAAACAGGCAAAAGGGAAGGTATGTGAATAATACACCCTTCCAATAATGCAAAAGCTTGACTTGGGTAGGAACACCAGTGGGATTTTGCTTTTGTCTGAGACCCACATGTTGCTTTATTAGTTAACCCCATGACCTGACTGTCATCCCTCTTCAAATTCCTGTGTTGTTATAATCCCAGTACAAACTGCTGGCAGTGTGATGGACCACCCACAAGGCTCCAGCAACCCAGTGGCGGATGCTTTATCCACTATTTAGGAATCACTGGCTTCACTATAAATATCATGCTGTAGATAGAATAATGAACAAGAAGTCATTGCTTCAGAATGAATTACTGTCAATACTTTATAGTATGCCAACTAGGCAATCACTTAGCAGCGCTTCTGCAATATGAAAAATATTATTATTATTAGTAGTAGTAGCAGTAGTAATATAAAGATTTTTTATTCTTTATGTTAAATATGTATTCTGTAGTTGACCTCCTTTGTAATGTTTTATTTTGAAATCTTTAAGATAATATTTTACTTTTCTGTTAATTATGTTGCTTTGACTGTATACTCTATATTTGACTTTCTTCAGATTGTTTTATTGATATAATATGCTGTAAACCGCTTTGAGATTTTTCTTAAAAATATAAAGCAGTATAGAAATTAAACAAACAAACAAGCAAGCAACATATAAAGTCCCTGCCCGGAACAATGTGCAGTCTGACTAACAGGAATACTTGCTACTTTTAGTAAGTTTTTTCCTAGCAGTAGAGTTTGCGTGTTTGGGGAAAGAAAAGTTATTTGTGTTACTTTATATCATTACATCACTTGTCTTTCTTAACAGATTAGGAAGTAGAACAGCGGCTTACAAATAGCTAAGTATTGTGGACTCCCTGTTTTTTTAAAAGCCAAGCCATGGACCCCTTACTTTTGCAAATGTGATACCTCCATGGTACTGTTTGTTATGTGAATGGTGCCACCCAGGGCTTTTTCTTTTCCAGCCAGAACTCACTGGAACTCAGTTCTGGCACTTCTCAGGTGGGCGTCATTGCCATGAGAACAAGGGAGGAGTTCCGTGAGTTACAACACCTCTCCCCCCCCCCCCGAAAAATAGCACTGGTGCCACCGTACCCTCCAACATGTCCCAGCACAAAACCGGAACACACATCTTCCAGACCATGGTTCCACGCAAGTCACATGACCCACATGAGAGCACGGTGCCCAAAAACAAGATATCCCTGACAGCTGATGGGTATGTGCCATAGACCCACTGGGTCCACAGACCACTAACTGGGGACCACTGAGGTAGAGAATTGGAACCTTTGCTAGACATTTTAATTGCTAGGTGAAGGGTGGGGAACCTGTAGTCCTCCAAATTCTGTTGGGCTGCAATTCCAACTAGCCCCATTAGTTTGGCTATTAGCCAAAGATGCTGTGAGTTGCCAGGCAACATCTGTAGGTCCACATCTGTAGGTCCTCATCCCTGTGCTCAATTGCTCTGCTTAAGACCGGCCATATACAAACTGGTGTGCTTTTTTTCTTGCCACAATCATTTCTCATTCACATTTCCCCCGTAAAATATTAATTTCAAAGACTATTAGTATGTGTAGTTTTATATTTAGGTCTTTAACATGGATATTTCAGTGGATTATTGTGCTTGCTTGAGGATGATACAGATTTGAAGGATTGATAGCTGGAGAGATACAAGGAGTGTGTAGCAGGGAAAGGGGGTAGACTCTCCCATTCAAAGCTGGTTGCTGCAACAGAAGAACAAACACAAGACAGCCTGACTAGTTTATTATAAATAGCTAGAATGTATGGAATAGATGGGTTTTGTTGTGCAATGCAGTGGGTTAGCTTAGATCCTCATCGTTGGGGTTAGTGCAAAGGAATTTGATGTCCTCAACCCTTTGAATATTACATGTACCAGCTTCTGTGCAGGCACCAGATGCTCCTAAGTTTAGCAGCAAATATTTCCGAAGAGTTAGATGGAAAAGGCGGGGAGCACGGAAGAGGCAGAGAGAAGTCTTTTTGAGAAATCGCTTCGGGCCTCTACTTTGGGTAGTGTTTCTTACCAGGGTCACAGGAAAGTGACTAGTGAATGGATTGCCTTGATGGGGACAGGCTAGGGGAAGAAAAGCTGTCTCCAGCCCGTGGAGCGGGTTTCAGAGAGGGCCTTATGAAAGGTGACATGGAAATTATGTTTGCATTTTTATTTCCTGAGTGTGGCTGGTTGTCATGAAACTCACCCTGACAGTTTCTTACCACCAGGCAACAGATTCTCCCTGTTACCTCCTCGGTGTAGGACAGATGCTAGCCAGTTAGCTCTCCGTCTCTCCTTCTCCTGAGCTATCTCAAGCGACAGATGCCAGGACTAGCTCAGTTTCCTCTTGAACGTTTCTGTCGTAGCCCTGCCTTGAGCCCAAATCCTGACCTTTACTTATATGAAATAAAGTACTTATGAACAAGCAAAGCCTTGATCCAGAGCAGGCTTAGAGCAAATGTCAAGCCAGACTTCTGCCTCCTTCTTCCACCTGCATTAGGGAGCCCAGATTAGACCTTAGTGTAGAGCGTTGGACTGCCTTAGGCTTTACAGGTCTGGAGAGACATAACTTATTAACAAAGAGCTATTAAATTTTTATCCATTTTTACAACACAATATAAATGCTTCCTATGAATCTACATTGTGTTCATTATCATTTAAAATGTTAATTAAGTCAAAGTTACATTTAATTTAGTCCTAAATGTGCCTTTGGGAGGAAGCGTTTAGAAACAGCTGCAGGATTGAGAAAGTACATCAAGTGTTCTGGGAAGTTCCCTGCACCAATTTCAGGACAGATTATCCCTCCCCGCCCCAACACCCCACCCGCTTCCTTAGAATCCTAAATTGAATGCTGTTTGGTGTCTGAAGCTAATTTGTAGCGATGCGATTGGGCACTGCTTCAAATTAGTGTCATACCAATAACTCCAGGGTTATTAACTCTTAGGAGAATACGGAAAGAGTAATGCACAAAAGAAGAGCTAAAGTGCTCATTTGAATTTTGACAACTGTTTGAAAGTGGGATGCAGTCACGTTCTAAAATGGCTTCCATTCTGCATTTTACAGAGGAGCTTCCCAGGCTGAGATTCCCATAGCACTAGGTTTCTTGATAGGGTCTAGTGCATGAGTGTCTGCATAGACAGCAGTAGCATAGAAATGTTTGTGGTAGATTCAGAGCTCAAGATGTCACAGGAATTGGATATCTGAATCAACTTTGGGGGTGCTTTATTAGCAGCAGGGAGGAGCCTGAGGCCCTCAAGAAGCTGTTGGACTCCAACTCCCATCAGCCCCAGCCACTATAGCCATTAGTCAGGGTTGATGGGAGTTGGAGTCCAGCAACATCTGGCAGGTCACAGGCTTCTCACCTCTGCTTTATAGTTAAAAGCTGCTTCTTTATATAGAACTGTTTCTCTGTGTGTTCTTTGCCTTGTCTGAACCCTTTACTCCACTAAAGGAAATGGCAAAAGATGATCTCCATATATTTCCATTCTGGAAGAAAGTTTTACTCTAAGGGTTATTGCTGGGAAACTCAGTTTGAAGAAAACAAATGGCAAATCCTATGTAATTTCCAACAACTTTTAATCTCTAGTTTTAATATAAGCCACAAAAGAGGGGTGCACATAAAATCTTAGAAATCATACAGCATCTCTAGGCTTTGTTGTGCAATTTTCATTGCTTGCTCTTGCGTAAAAGACATTGGTTGCATTAGATGTCACTGTCTCCACGGTGTGCACAGCATTATCCTTATTTTTCTAAACTCAAATTGCTTCGCATTGTCACTGCAGCACAGCAAAACATTTTCCCATCACTGCCTGTGTGGTAGCACAGCTGCTCAGGGATTTTAGTACTAGTCAGAACTAAGCAGCAACTTTGTCTAACGTCAAAATTCAAAAAAAGGGCTGCTGCTGTTGTTGTTGTTGTCTTAAATAAAACTGTTGCTTCTAGGCAGTGATATAACTACAGGTTGTAAGAAACTTGGAGCTGCTATTAATGCCAGCCCCACATTAAGTTCCCCTTTCATTTGCAGTGGCCCACCTTGCCTCATGTTCTCTGGCCAACGTGTTTTATGGTTCTCTGCCCTCAGTTGTATCAGAGTAAATCTGCCACATTCCCCTCTTTCAGCAAATGCACTGGTTACCACTGAGTTTAGATACTCTCACAACTTAGTTGCTGCATTGTCAAATCAAGTTTGTTTCGTTTTCGTTTCAGATGAGTTCAGATGTATGGATGCTTCTACAGAGTTAATTACAAAGCCCCTCCATTTCAATGGGAGTGTGTCTTCGCATGCAGGGAAAGTCCCTATCTCACTGAGGGCTTGAGACCCATCGGCTACACTCACCTGCTTTAGCCAGCCAGTCAAAGCCATTCCCTGGGTGTAGCATTCTGGGAACCACAGGGGAGAGTTGAGTGTAGGGTGGCGTCCAAAGGTAGAGGCAGTACACCTCTGAATAAGAGGCACTTGTGAGCATTGAGTGAAAGAGAACTGTTGTTTAATGTGCCCTGCAGTTTGTGGGCATACTGGAAGTTGATCACTGTTGGGAACAGAATACTGGGCAAGGAAATGAAGTAGGCAGAAGGTACTCTGGCTCTATTGATGGATCTCTTGAGTGATTTGCAGTTGATTATCAAGCATTTTGACTCCCAATTGTTTAGCAAAAACAGCAGCCAAAAGACCCACTCCCTGCTATAAATTATGATGCTGAAATGGAGGAAGCCTGGGGTAACCATGAGTTGATGTTTGCATGGGTATTCAGCTTTGTTCAGCTCTGGTGCTCAAAACAAAATCCTGGACTTACAATTCTCTCATTCTCGGTGTATGTCTTTTGCACCAGGTGCAAAGTAGAAGTCTGCCCACAGAGGTGGTTCTAGGGTAATGCTACTGGTTCAGCCACACTGCAGGCTGTCGAATGGAACATGAGAAGCAGTGGGGCACCAAATCTTAGCATCACACAGGGTGTCGCTGAAATTTGTGAGCCCAAAGTCTGCCCCTGCTGCCTGCTGTTGACTACATGGTCCTTCGTTGCTATCCAAGTATGCTGTTCTAATATTTTCAGAATTCATGCCGTAGCTAAACTAACAAACAGGCAATATGTGACACCAGGTGTGGGACAGGTAAATATGTGACTGCCAAAGAACAACCAGGAGCTTAAAATGTGTTCCTGGTTGTCCCTTGGCAAGCTGTCCTTTGAGGCTGCCTGTTTGAAGGGGCAATTTGGATTTACACTCTACCTGCAAATGGGCATTTTTCCTCTGCATGCCAACTTTGCAGATAGCTTTGCTTGTTGTCAGAGCTTGTAGGCATTGTTTTGAAGCCAAAAAAGTGTCTGCAAATGGACTTCAAAGGGGCTTGCTGCTGTCAGTGCCAATCAGCATGCCTTCAAAGGGGCTGGCTGTCAGCCCTGATCAGCTGATCATTGCTGACAGCAAGCCCCTCTGAAATTGTCACTAGACATCAGAATGATGTCACATGATTGACAGGTGGATATGATGGCCCTGCCCACCTCTCAGATTGGTCTGCAGGGTCAGGGTGGGAAGAGTCCATTTCCCGACTCCTGCCGTATATGCTGTGGTTCTAAGGTAATCAAGTAAATCTGCTTGCAAGTGATAGCATTAGCAAAACCTTTCAACAGGCATCCCAAACCCATTGCCCGGAATCGAGGCAAAAGCATATTTCATGCAGATCTTATGGATTTCTCTTTCTTCATAAGCTTTGAATGTTGACTGATTTTATTAGTAACTGCCTTTTTTGGTGTGTTTTTTGCCTCTGCAACCCCCCCCCCCTGAGATTCCTTCTTTTGAGATGGGTCAACAGAAAGCATCACAAGTTTTGCAAAGATAGCTTGAGGAATTGCCTGAGAACCCCTTCAGGCTTTTAGTCAGCCCCCAGGCTTACGTCTCACATGTCCCTCCAGAGACTGTCCATTGCCTTAACATTTTATCCAGGAGGAATTCAGAAGTCTCTGCACAGTAGGGGGGGGCGGGTGGGTGTTGATCCTTTTCGTATCTTCGGTAAACAAGCCAGCTGTTTTTGCTGTCATTGTTCTCCTGTACCTCCATTTCAAAGAACAAATAAATTAGTTGGAGGTAGATGACCCAAAATATGATCACATGAAATTAAAATTCTTTTAAAAGAAGGCTTAAAGGCGAACCTGTATATCCTTCAGGATAATTCAAAGTAGACTAACAATTCATCCAGCAAACCCCCAATGCAGCACAATCCAGTAGTTGCCTCGTAGCTTTTGCAGAGGGAATGCCCATTACGTTCCATGCACACCCGTAATAACCAGACTTTGTACTTCAACTCATTTGAAGAATGAACTTTTAGGGGATTTTTCTGACATAGGTGTTTGTTTGTTTTTAAAAAAGAGGGAGGGAGGGAAGAATCATTTCCATAAGTTTTAAAGCACATCATCACATTTCACAGATATATGTGAAATGACACTCTCCTTCCGTCATGACACAATCATAAGTAGTCTGCTGCTACCCTCTAGAGCCATTCCTGTGTTATCGGTGTAATATTTTTGTTAGCGATTGAATCAGTGGAAACGCATAGCAACCGTTTGTTATTTCGCAGAAGTGCCTTGATCCTATTTTGTTTTTATATGGAAAAATGACCTGGGCTGCATACATCCATCCTTTAGAGTACTTTTTCTGTTAGAGATCAAATCGCCGTTGTAAGTATCACTGCCATTAGTTATCACTGCTAGATTTCTTAGCTTACAGTTTATTTTCCACTCATGAAATTGCCAGTCTGGGCTCCCCCATAACAATCAATTCTAGCCAAAGTACTATGTACTTTTGTGGATGTTTTAGAATATATTCTTTATGGAAGAGCTCTCTCTCTCTCTCTCTTTTGCAAATGTAATCAGATTTAGCTATCACATACCCATAGCTCCATTTTATTGTGTTACTTTGCCTTTTCTCTCTTGCCGTCATTTACCAAAAATGATAGGCCACACATGTTCTGCTACTCTATATTGCTGAAATATGCTTCAGTTCTGCCTTCCTCTATTGCCACTTTTTACTATTATTTTACAGATTTAATCTTCAGTATTTATAACTGGGGTTATTTGTTGCATTAATACATTCACTGACAAATCTGGTGTTGGTGGGTTTATTTAGAAGAAAATGGAACTGTGTTGCACCGAAGCCTGTAATGGTGTATGTCAGGAATCAATATAAATATATCGAGAAGATAGATCCCAATGTTTCATCACACTGTAGTGTCAAACCAAGAAATGCAACTGGGACAATGATAAGGAGATGAAGGAGTGAGGCTGTGCAGGTAGTGGGTGGTTGAGTTGTCAATGAATTTTATGGGATATAAAGGAAAAGCCTGCATTCTGGGACACAGTTGCATGTGGGCAAATCCTGGCCTTCAGGTGTTGGAGGTGCAGTGTGTTTCTGTAAAATGCAAGCCATCTCTTCTGACTTCCTCCTTCCACCATCTTGTAATCATGAAAAAGAAATGTTCTTATTTCGTAACATATTTCCGGAGGCCTCTGTGTCATGAACAGGGGTGGGGTTTACAGTTCTGTATCTGCTGGTCTTTTGACAGCACTGATGTAACTCAAACTTGGACCGCTGCAGTTCGGCTTTTGTTAACCTTATATGACCTCGGCCCGATTGGGTGGTTTGTGAGAATAACATTATTGTTTTCTATCCTCCTGACAGCTGTAATGGATATCATGACCTACAGTACTGCTACAGTTATTCAATGCCCATCGTCAAGTAGCCATTTGCATGCCCCCAGAGGTATTGTAATTGGTCTGTCTTGTAGTATCACATTAATTTTGATGTGCCCCTTTCTTCTTTCTATATATATTTTTAGGAATTCAGTGAAGCTTGTTTGCAGCTGAACAAGGCATATTGTTTGGCTGTTTTTTAAAGTTTATGCAATTATTGATCTTCAATTGTGTTGTTGGCTCTAACTGTTTTTGGATTTTTTTTTTGTTTTAGTGTTACTGAGGAGCAATGTATCTGTATAGTTCTACTTTAAACATTGCAATGCTGTGTTCTTCTTCCGCTGACCTTTAGTTGCATAGTGTAATAGTAAAGTGCGACCCAGCCTAAAACTGATAATGCTGGGCCCACCACATAACATGGTTATTTGTGGTATAGATAGTATTTTACTGTCCATCTGCCATGCACCTAATCATGATACTTTTGGTCCCAGGGCACAGACTGCTAATCAACATTGATTGCGTAAATTAGTGAGGTATTTCATTTATAGGATTACCCAGTGCTATTTTTCCTAGAAAAAGGGGCACCAGAGCTCACCATGAATTTCTCCCCTATTCTCTAAAAATGGATATTGTGCCCACCTGAGAGGTGCTAAAACTGAGCTCTGGCTGGGGGGGGGAGCTCTGGGATTACTTCACATACCTCTGAGAGATGTTCAGAGAATAGTTTTTCCTTTAAAATGTATTTGCCTGTGTATTTACTGTATAATCTATTAGTACTATTAAGCATGGCCTTCTATACCCTACCCCACCATGTAATATAGAGCTATATTGGTAGGGAGACAGGATGAGAAATCTAACAATGACTCTAACCATCTTTACCTCGCTAAAGCACAGTTCAAGGGAATACACATTTTAGCACATCAGATCAGACCCTAACTCCAAAACAATTACCTCCCCAAACCCCAGAGTATCACTGATATAATGGCCTGGGTTCAAAAGCATTGTTGTTAAGTGTGTTAAATATTGCTGATACTCGCAAGAAACCTGACTGGCTTGCGCAGTTGGAAAAATGAGTGAAGAATATTGCAGAGTTTGCAATAAAGCTCAATTAATGTGAAATTCCCCACCATCTTTACTCAGGAGGAGCTGTATTTAATTTCAGTATCCAATCCAATGGCATCTATAATTGCAAGCTTTTACTGAAATGGGATAATTCATTTACCTACTTGTTTGCATGCTTAATTGTTGTGACTTCCAGTCTTTCCATACCAGTATTAGGTTTCGGAGCTATTAAGATTTCCTTCCTTTCGTGGAAGACGTAACTGAGGTAATGGAGTAAGCTATGTTTTCTGTGTTTGAAAGCTGTTAATGAAAGTCCTATCGTTAATGTTGGCCAAGAAATGTGCCTGTTTTAGGGTATATTTCATGAAAGAAGTTAAGGGGAAAGTACAGAAAAAAGATTGTAGGGGTAGCTTCAGACTACTAGATAATACCAGCAGGTGGTGCTGCCACCTTAAGAATCAAACAGAGAGAGAGAGAGAGAGAGAGAGAGAGAGAGAGAGAGAGAGAGAGAGAGAGAGAAGAATTACTTTTTTCCAATTAAAACACATTTGAAAACTTAGACATGCCTATCACTTGTCTAAATGTACATACAAGCACATAAATATTTATATTATGCCACATGTAAACAAATCTTGGGCTGAGCCAAAAAGGGTCATTTTTTCACTGAAACTCTCCTCAGTATGAAAACTGCCCTTGTCTGTGAGTTTTGAGGGGTGTGTGTGCTGAAGTATTAATCCATTCAGAGTGAGGGTAGGAAGCATTGCCCACAGTCTGAATTGCCTTCATGGTGCCGCTGCATAGCTAAATGGAGCACATTCAATTTGTGATTTGCTCATTAGTTACAATCACTATACAGCAGGCTTCCTCAACCTCGGCCCTCCATATGTTTTTGACCCACAACTCCCATGATCCCTAGCTAGCAGGACCAGCGGTCAGGGATGCTGGAAATTGTAGTCTCAAGCCAAGGTTGAGGAGGCCTGCTATACAGTGTCTTACATAGAGTTGCCCCTGAAACTTAACAGAGTCAGGGGGTTATCCTTTGGCAGGAAGCCAAAAGAGCTTTGCTAAAGGGAAACAAATATTTCAGAGGGTTGTGTGCTCTGAACTGGCAACCTTTACCTTTTCCTTATACTGTATAACCATTTAAAGGATGTATAAATATAATTTATATATTAAGATTTGTAGGTGAAAATTGCCAGAACCGCTGAACCTCAATGGCCAGTAACAACCAACAACAGCCTGTATTTCACACCAGTGCTTGCTTTAGAGATGGGCTAATTTCATTGGCCCCACTCTGTAAATAATCCAAACCCTCTAGATTTGTCTACAGTACATCAAAAACTCTTTGCTAAACCAGTGTGCTGATGCTAGCTGATAATATCCTTGGGAGCTGACTATAGCATCCATTGTCAGAATCCATTTTGTGCATGGTGGGCTTGGCTTTTGAGTGGTTTGCCTCATTTGCTTGTGAGAATCAGCTTTTCTTTTAAACTTCTGATTTGTTTTCACATATAAAATTGCAAAACATAAATAGCAAGGACATATCCCACCCCCTGATAAACTGCTTATCCATCATAGTTTTTGTTTGAAATTGGATTGATCAACAATCACTGTTGGATTCAAGGCTTCCTCAACCTTGGCCCTCCAGATGTTTTTGGCCTACAACTCCCATGATCCCTTGCTATCAGGACTAGTGGTCAGGGATGATGGGAATTGTAATCTCAAAACATCTGGAGGGTCGAGGTTGAGGAAGCCTGCTGTAGGGTTTTGTTTTTAATTGCTAACCTACTCCATACTGCTGGCTCAAGTCAGAACGTCACACAGCCAAATGTGTTAGCATTTGTTTCAGTTCCCATACCCCCATTCCATAATCCTGTATTTTTAAAACAAAGAAACATATCAAATAGGTAATGTAACATGGAGTAGATGCTGTAATCTTCATCATCAGTGCTTTTTCTGGGGGGATGCAGGGGTACGCATACCCCTAAACATCAGTTTGGCCTCACTGAGGGGCAGTATTTCAATATGAGTAGGAAAATGAGAGTACCCCTAAACATTTTTTTAGAACAAAAACACTGATCACTATCATCATAAAAATAAAAAACAACCTGACCCTATTTCCTTAATTTTGGGTTCCAGGAGCCAACACATATATAAAGGAGAAGTGCATTGGTTCTAGAATGTGCTGAGGCAAACATCAATGCTACTTCACCGGAAGCTGCTTCAAATAAAGTACTTTAACAACACTTTTCAGAAGATGCTCAGACTTTGAGGAACATATGTGGGAAGAAATTCCCATAACCACGGGGGGGGGGGATCATGGATACCTCTACTTATGGCACACAGATGACATATAATTTGGTCTTGGAGATCATGAAAGGATGCTGTGAATAGTGGCAAATAAAAAGTAGCAGAATTGAAAAAAAGGGGTATTAAAAGCCTAGATGCTCACCTGGGAAGAATAATAGAATTGCAGAGTTGGAAGGGACTACAAGAGCCATCTAGTCCACCCCCTGCAATGCAGGAATATTTTTCCCCGATGTGGGGCTTGAACGCATGACCCTGAGATTAAAAGTCTCATGCTCTACCAACTGAGCTATCCCAGACAAGAGATGCAGGTTATTACATATCACACATTGTGCAACAAACCCAGGTTTGTCCCAATGCATTCTTGATAGACAGCCGCAGATTCCAGCTCATGTACCCTGTTCGGTGTACATATTTGCAAAGACCTGCTTACAGCATTCATATTTTACAGGTTTGGGTGTACATCCAATATGGCTTTTTAAAAAATATATGAAGTGGCCCTTAGCATAAAACTACACACAATGCCAAAACAATAAGGAATGATTTTGCGAAGCTAAATAAATAAAGTCAGTAAGATATAGATTGCCCCCAAGAGCTGATACAGTAATATAATTGGATTGTCTCACAGGTCTTCATAACGGTGAATTTCTGGTAGCCTCATTTTCCTGCTAAAAAGATCCAGACATTTATTTCATTACTGGTTTGAAATGAAAACTCAGTGGAGTTGTAGATTGAAACCCATAAGTGAATCACACCCAATGTAACAGGGGTGGCCCATTCTGTTTTGCCGC
Source organism: Podarcis melisellensis (assembly GCF_964234715.1). Lineage (NCBI taxonomy): Eukaryota > Metazoa > Chordata > Lepidosauria > Squamata > Lacertidae > Podarcis > Podarcis melisellensis. The sequence goes on from NC_138537.1 coordinate 82,377,202, forward strand.
CTGATGCAAAACAAGAAGGTGCCATCCCTGCCACTGAAGCATCATGTACTGGGATTTGCGTGGCAGCAGCTTCTGGTGAGATCTTGTGAGCAATTGGTAGAGTTCCACAAGATCTTGCTGGAAGACACTGCTGCCACTTCTTCAGCGGCAGGCATAGGCGCCACCCCTCAGGATTCTACCACCTGAGACAGCTGCATCAGTCCACCTCATGCATGGGCCGGCCCTGCACTCTTAAGGTGGATTTTTCTCTTTTTTCAGTTTCTTAGATTGTTGTTAAAGAGAGGGAGAAAGGCAAGGAGAAAGACAGAAAGCGATAAAAGAGAGCATGGGGAGAAAAAAAGAAAGGCAGGCAGGTGTACATAGTAAAAAATGAAAATCAATCGTGTGTGTCCTGTTTCAGGCAAGGATTAAAGGTAGCTCCCAAGTCTGAAAGGTTTAGAGGGGTACATCTTAAAATATGCATAAAAAATTTGTCTGCATCTGTGGTCTCAATGCCTACTGGTATGTTCTCCCAAGCTAGTCGCACATCCTGCACAGTAAGTTAACTCCATTGTCCAGGGTAGAATTATTTCAGTCTCTGATAGTAAGAAAGGAGTTTTGAGCTGGACTCCAGATTTATAGCTAAGTGCTATAGAGAAGTATCCATGTGTGTATTGCTGGACCCTTTCCCTCTCTACTAAATAACTTTAGTTTCCTGTCAAATACATTGTATACAATAAACAGAAGGCTTCTAAATCCAGGCGAACAGAACAATCACCAAGGGCCCTATTCCTTCTCTCCCTCTTTCCCCTCTTTCTTTTTTCTTTTTGGCAACAAGGTACTTGTATATATCTTCATTTATGCTCGCCCACATAAACCTGGTTAGGCTGGGTGGGCATAAATAGTTAACGACACCAGGTACAAGTAACTGGTGGATTGTAGGTGATTCTGTTTTAAATATGATACACCTGTGAGCTCCGCATTTTGAGCGTGTTGGAGGCTTCGCTGACCTTAACGTGATTGATCGTTGTGCAGTCTATTTAGCCACAAAGGTGCAACCTCCATTAGTGTCTAGCAGACAACAGCAGCAGGACAGATCACTAGTACAGTTTGACAGAACTACATAATCGCAGCCCGTTCCCACTAATGCTTCTGACGCTGCAACTCCTTGCTTCCATGTCTCCTGTAGCTGGTGTCAAAACCTTCTCTCAGGCAACAAGACAAAGGGCAGAGGACGTCTTTCTTAGCTATATATTAAGAGAAGGACACTTTGTGTATCTCAGTTCAGAAAACCCAAATATGTAGGTGCAAATAATCTTAAGCCTACAGCTTAGCCTGAGACTGTTAAACTTTAAGAAGGAATAATAATAATAGCAATAATTTTATGATTAAATAAATACATTAAAGACTGGTTTGAAAACTTACATTTACAAAAGAGTCTTGGAATGGTGCCATCCATTAAAAAAAATCTATTTTAGATTAAGAAAAAAATATTTGCCTGAATTTAAGGATATGATTTAGATATGCACACACTTAATGAGAAATACAATATTGTTAAGTCTTATTGAAATGCTCTTGATTACCTTGGAAAGCTTTCATATATTTTCTCTGGGGAAATATATATTTTCTCCCAATATTGGCTGTGAATTTGTGTATCGTAGAGAACTTTAAGAAATGTAGCTAACCCTCTTGAAATACAGAATTGGGTATCTCAAATTCCACCCAAAAGACAAACCTTTCCATACTACAAATTTAGGGAAGGGCAGACATGAAAATACTTTATAGTAGGTTTGGTAGCTCCTTCTTGAGGGTCCCTGCTTCTAGTCATATTTGTGACCTTCAGATTTTCCTTCCTGTTGGACAATCAAGGGAAAACTTTTTAACCGATTGCTATATAGAAGCCTATTGAGAGATTGGAAACCCATTGTGGAATCAATTGAATTTTTATTTTTTTTAGTTTAATGGTTGCTTGGTTGGTTTTTCTGAAAATATCTTGTGCTTTTGGGAAAATCAGAAATTGGACCTGATTTATGGCCCAGCGAACTGTAGGGTGCACAGCAGTGCTTTCATTCTTCTAGGGATGTTTTCATCCTTTGCCATCAGTTACTGAAGAAGAAGAATGAAAAGGTTGTAATGAATTTAAAACATAGGGTAACTTAGGGTAGGCTTTTCCAGATCACTAAGTTTTCTCTTTATTTCACCCTTTAGCAGTAAGCACCCAGTCCTGCTCTTCCCTTCATAATAACTGCAGAAAAAACTACCTAATTTGGCAACCCAGAATGCTTCTTTGTTGGTGACTGCGCAGAGAACAGAACTGAAACTGAACAGTAGAACAAACAAAAGCCCAGTGGGTGGAGTCTAACTGTAGCTCATAATACAAAGTTCTAATATTTAACTTTTCAGGTTAAATATTATGTTACTAGGCAGGCAGCCCCCCCCCCCCCCAGTAATTATAGGGTGATTGTGGTCATGGAAAGTCAAATAAAGTCCTGAGTGTGCAGATGTTTTTGGGCTCTTCCAAATGAGGCTGTTTTCACAGACCCTCCAGGTGTCCCTGTTTTCCAGGGACACTCCTGGATTTACAGAAGCCATCTTAGTTTTTTATTTGATCCCACAATGTCCTGCTTTTCCTTAGGACATTCCTATTTGGAGAAATGTTGGAGGGTATGGTAGGATGTCTTTATTTGTATCGGAGAAATGTTGGAGGGTATGTTATTGTACAGTTGCCCTGCCTTTGCTGCCTGAGGCAGTCGGCATATTCTGCCTAATGGTAGCGCTGGCCTTGTTCAAAACAACTTTCTGTTCCATTTTAATAGTACTAATGTGTGAGTGGGTGGATGGCTGTAGAATTTTCATCCACGGAATTTAATCATAACATTTTTATACCACGGCGGCATGGACATGTATGGATTGTCAAGCTGACAGAGAAAAATGCCCCCTGATATCTTTGAAAGCTTTCATTGGACAGTTTGCCAATAGCACTTTAATGACTTGAATAAACAGACAGTGATTCATAAACTAGGAAGTCAGCACTGTAGAAAGGCCTGAAAAGGCAAAATGAAGGAATCAGAGGACAAAAGTCCCAAAATATGCATGGTTCAATAAGGCCATAAAAGTGCCAGAGTGGAAATTGTGCTTGATTCTAATTTCCCACAAATTAGCAGTTAATGTTTAGTGTGGTCATATGTGAGTTAGAAAGCAGAGTGATGGCTGCATTCTTGAGCACCCAGATTTATGTCTCTACATATAGGGGCATAATATGTCGGCCAATCCAACTATGCTGCAAAAATGTCATTTGTGTACATTTTCTGCAACTGATGCGCTGTTACTGGCACCATCATTTCTGCATGTGCACAACTGTTTCTCACGTTTTAGATCATTTGCTGGAGTACTGGGGAAAGAGAATTTTGGCTGCTTAGTCCATGAGTAGGCAAACAAAGGCCCGGGGGCTAGATCTGGCCCAATCGCCTTCTAAATCTGGCCCACGGACGGTCTGGGAATCAGCGTGTTTTTACATGAGTAGAATGTGTCCTTTTACTTAAAATGCATCTCTGGGTTATTTGTGGGGCATAGGAATTTGTTCTCTTTTTTCTCTCTCTCCAAAATATAGCCCGGCTCCCCCACAAGGTCTGAGGGACAGTGGACTGGCCCCCTGCTGAAAACGTTTGCTGACCCCTGGCCTAGTCATTGATATAATGAACATTGTGGGGAAAAGGTCATTTTATTGTTTGTTTAACTGATTGCAACAGCCAACCCTGTGTATGAGCAGAAAGGTCTTCCTTCCCTTGGGGAAGAACATAGAGGGTTTACAAGGACCTACCACTGGAAGAGGGACTAAAATAATGTGCAGAGAGAATAATGTGCAGAGGGAGTAATGTGCAGCATTTGGGATCCTGATCAGGGTTGATTCAGGTTTGAGGGGGCCCTCAACAAGGTGCTGCCTACGGGACCCCTATTAAGTTGGTGGAAACTATGGCTTTGGGCCATAGTTGGATGGAAACTATGGCCTTGGGCTTACCTGGTGGCTATGCGCCACCACTCGAGGAAGCTCATGGTACGTATCAGTGCCCATGGGCTTTTCTAGGGTACAGATCCCCTAGAGTTCTCCAAGGATTCTGGGGCTGATACCAGCCCCAGCCCTGAGCCAGCAGTATACATTATGCTTTGCAAAATTTCAGCAGTGAGACAGCAAATGGAGAAGCGAGGAATGAGGTGAGCCAGACATAGAAATGCAGCAAGAGAAAGTGGAACTGAGGCAAATTATGGCATAGAGAGATTAAGTTAGAGGCCTAAAGGCAAAATAAAAACTGACAAATTACTGTGGCCAGATGGCATCTACCTGATAGTTCTCAAATAACTCAAATGTGGCTAGAAATTAGCCAATGTAGCACCATTTTTTAAATTGGGGGTGGGGGGAGGATCCTGGAAATTACAGACTGGTTAGCTTAATATTTATCACAGGAAAATTTGAGTATTGTTAAAGATAAAATAAGCAAGTATATGGAAGAACAAAAGTTACTGAAGTAAAGCCAGTATGGCTTCTGCAAGGGCAGGATCTGTCTCAGGAAGCAATTAGAGTTCTTTGACAGTGTCAACAAACATATAGACAGAAGTGATTGGGTTGACATTGTGTGCTTGGACTTTCAAAAACGTTTCAACAAAGTACCTCATCAGTAAGCTTAGTAGTCAAGGAATAAGATTAGAGGTGAATCAGGAATTGGATAAGTTTCAGGAAGCACAGAGCAGGAATAAATGGACAGATGAAAAAGTGGAATCCCCCCAAGGATCAATATTGGGACATATGCTTTTTTAATTTGACCATAAATGATCTACAGTTAGGAGTGAACAGTGAGGCGGCAAAGTTTCCTGACGATACTAAATTGCTCAGGACAATTAAAACAAAAAAGGGATTTTGAAGAGCTCCAAAAGGACCTCTCCAAACTGAATGAATGGGTGGTCAATTGACAAGGGCAATTCAATGAAAAATAGTGTAAAGTGAGGCATGTTGGGACATTTGTTGTTGTTGTTATTGTTATTATTGTTATTATTATTATTTTACATATACGCTCATGGGATCTGGTGACTGACCAGGAGCAAGACCTTGGGTGTCATAGTGGATAGCTTGATGAAGATGTTGGCCCAGTATGTGGCAACTGTGAAAAGGGCAAATTCCATGTTAGGAATCCTTAGGAAAGGAGTTGACAATAAAACTGCCAATATAATAATGCTGTTCTGCAAAACTATGATGCAACTACATTTGGAATACTGTGTACAGTTCTGGTCCCCTCACCTTGTTTTCCTTTCACAGATCTGAGAGTGATATTTTCAAACCTTCTGACATTTAAGTGCAACAACCAATGTTCCTAGCTTTTCTCATTGGGAAAAGAAATTCACAGATTCTTGCATCAGTCCTAAACAAGTCTGCAAACCTTCCCTTTCATTCAGATTGACTGTTTTAGAGAACAAACACTTTAAATCATGACCCTGTATTTCTGATAATCAATTATTTGCTACTTATCTTGCTTGGGAAATGGAAAGAAACTGAAGTATCAATGGCCAATGTATGAACAAATAACTGGAAGGGTTTGTTTTTGTTGTTTTTTAAGGAACTTGCAAGGATTTTTTATCTCTCCGAACAAAAAATTAAATGTTTTGATTTAACTCTCTTTGAGTATATGATAAACTCCAACCCAGACCGACTGAGTGCATTTTTTTTAACTACCTTTGATAAGAAATGCATTACAAACTCATCAGCTCAACTTCCTGTTAACAAAGAGACAGCGGCCGTCTGGATTATTCTAGATCCGCAGTGAAACTGCCATACCACGTATATTCAAAGTAAGGCTGTGTGAGTTTGACAAGGGGCAGATGAATCCAGGAGTTATTGTGCAGGGGTTTAAGTCTATGCGGCAGCTGACGGTTGAAATAATCATCCATACATCGCTCTGAGCTAGCTGGGGAAAGGTTGAAGCTGTATATTTTCAACATATCTAGTCTAATGGTTAATCTGTTGTCTTGTACAGAGGGTGCTGGGTAAAATCACAGCAATAGCTGACAGTTTGGAGGAACCGTTGTGAGTCTTTTCAGATGCCTGATTCACAGAGTCATAAGTAGATAAGTCTAAATAGGCATTGTCATTGAAAAATGGGAAGACAGGCATTGTTTGCCCACACCTGAATCAAACCGAACTTGGGTCACCAGAAATCTTGATCATTTTTGTGTGTCTGTGTGTCAGAATTTGTAGCTCATCGTAACCCAGCAAGTCACATTACCTAAGCATGTTAAATAAGATTTGGTGTGTGCGTGTGTGTGTGTTAAAGAGGATTAGTGTGCTAGCTCTGTCCCTGTCATTGTTCTTGTTACCCTCCACAAGTCAGAGGCGCATGATTACAGGGGGGGGGGCTCCCCACTTCAGTCAGTCTCTGTGCATCTAATGGAGGTCAATGAGAATAGCAGGTGGAACTAAGGCACGGATTCTCACTGACCCACCCTCCACCCTTGCATGTTTGTTTAACATGCTCAGAGAATAGCTGAAGGGGGGTTTTATGTAAACTGCCAGAAAATAGAAGCCTAGTATTTGCTCTTGTTGGTTCCTTAAGAAGAGGTAAGAAACTGTAAATTGAGGGGAGGGAACAAAATAGTGTCTATGATTAGGGTGTGGCAAGAAATAGTGGAAAACACAGCTATGCTATATGGCTCATAATGCTTGAGTAGGATGAGAAATAAATATGAGGTTTTTGCCATTAATGCAGATTAATACTCCATAGGCATCTGGAGACACAGTGATTATTGGATGTTGAACAATTCCAAAGAATATTGATGCTGGCAGTGGGCGAGTTCCTTTTTCTTCCTTTTTTAATCATTTTATTTTAAATGCATTCTTGGCGCTGCTTCCAGGCAAATCATGCAGGAGCTAGTTTCAGCCATTTGTTTCAAAATGCTGCGCTGGTATTCTGCCTTGTTACATTTAAATTAAAGCTACATAAAGCCCCCCCTTTTTTAGTTGTGGCAAGTGCACATTCAAAGGGAATATAGCAGAGAGTGCCACGGGCATGGAAATACCCAATTATCTACATTGGTTACTTTTTAAAAAATGCTTCGGGACTTGATTATCATTAATATTAACTTTAATGTAGCAAATAAATATCAAGGAAAGAAAATTCCAACGAAAGTCCAGAGTTGTCTTTACATAACTCAAGCTTTAATGACATCTTTCCCTGGGTGCCTCTGGAACAAGATTTCTGCAGGCGTTATGTAGCCAAAATTAGTTATAACCAAAATTATGTCCCTCTACATGCATGGATTAGACACCTGGATTACGACTAGTTTCTTTAGATGTGGGCTGCTGCCAAAGACATTGGCCTTGCATTTTGTTTCCCCCTCTTCCTGGTAATGGCTAGCGAACCAAAATGTGTGACATGAACTCATTGTGCTCTTGAGTTTCCTTGCCAAGTGGCAGCCAGTGGAATGGAGGAGGGATGGAGAAACACGCTGGGTGATGAGGTCACATCATGCGTTTTGTCCAGGGTTTAATGTAGCTGTGATCGGACAGCTGCTGTGCATCTCATAAGGTACAGGTAAAGGGACCCCTGACCATTAGGTCCAGTTGTGACCAACTCTGGGGTTGCGACGCTCATCTCGCTTTATTGGCCGAGGGAGCCAGCGTACAGCTTCTGGGTCATGTGGCCAGCATGACTAAGCTGCTTCTGGCGAACCAGAGCAGCGCATGAAAACGCTGTTTACCTTCCTGCTGGAATGGTACCTATTTATCTTCTTGCACTTTGACGTGCTTTTGAACTGCTAGGTTGGCAGGAGCAGGGACCGAGCAATGGGAGCTCACCCCGTCGTGGGGATTCAAACCACCGACCTTCTGATCGGCAAGTCCTAGGCTCTGTGGTTTAACCCAGAGCGCCACCCGCATCCCTTTGCATCTCATATTCCACACCAATAAAAGGCAGTGGTGCGGAGTTGTTGCTACCTCTATAAACTCAACAGCAATCAGTGCCAGCCAGCACGACCAGTGGTCAGGCATGATGAAAGTTGTACTCCCAACAACATTGGAGTGAACCAGATCGGCAACCGCTGTGAAAAGGCAAATAGAATGTGTATATTTCTCTTTATGGCTAGTAGCTATTTATTTTCAAGCCTTGCTCATGGGCTTCCCAGAGACATTTAGTTTGCCACTGGTGGAAACAGGGTGTTAGATAAAGTGTAAATTTGTTCTGATCCAGCTGAGCTCTCCTTATATTCTTCTTGAACCTATCTGGTAAGGATGTTCAGTCTTCTCTTGACTGTTCCTGGAAAAGGTTACCTTGGTTTTTCAGCGTTGTTGGGTTCTGCAGCTCCACCAACTCCACCTCTTGCTCTTTTTACACCTAGCCCACCTGTGCACACTATCTTTTCATAGTTAGCTTTGCTTTGCCTCTCTGTCCAAGGGTTTTGTATAAACTAGAAAGGGTACATGATAGTAGGTATCATTTTCATTGCATTTTAGGTCTTATGCTAGTTGTAGCTCCTGGAGTGATCCCTGTTGGTACACTCATATGAAACCAAGATGCCATCTGCGTTATTAACTCTTTGCTAGAAATAAAGGTCATGGCTGGCATCCTTGATACTGCCATTCATAAGATAACGCACAAGCAAGTCTTTCAGATAACCTTTAGATGAAACATGTTCACATGCATGCACCCTGAGGAATTACTCCTGGAGCAAGGCTGCAGATGCAAAATGTTAACGTTGAAAACTTTGATTCCCCCCCCTCTCCTGAATTTGGCGGGCACAGGATTAAGCCATTCATATGGAATTTGTTAAAAAGCAAACCGGAATAACTCTTTCAAGCTTTAATGTATCTGGTGTAGATAGCATGTGATAAGCTTTCTGTGATAGAGACATGTTTCCTGTTTCTAGAAAGCAACTGGTTGACATCTGGGTTCTATGTATACATCCCAATCGGCAATTTACTTGTGAGCTACTTATTTGATTGCAGAACTCTGCATACCTTCCTGTGCATACAAAGATACGTGCTTATCAGCACACAAGTTCCCTGCGCTCCCTTTTATTTACCAGTATTATAATATATTTATAAGCATGAAAGTTTGCTTTCATTGCTCTGAAATTTCTTCATGTGCTTTATTCGCTTTTTGATGTAGTTGGGATCACTAGTGTAGCATGGCTTTGTACAGGGCTGGCCCACCCATGAGGCAAGGTGAGGAGATTGCCTCAGGCATCAGGAACCAAAGGGGCAGCAGATTCAGACACCAAGGAATAACCCGCTCACTACTGCCACAGCCTGATCTGTTGGATCTTCTGTCTCAACATCCCTTCCCCATGCCACCTCTACAGAGGCCTCTTTGCAAATAGGAGGGCTGCTAGTCTCCTCCCACCCTTGTTCCTGATGTGTATTATTATTCACCTGCTTGTTCCTGATGTAGATATATTCACTCACCCCTTCTTCCTTGGTGGGTGGGGGACGGCACCATTTTGTGGTTCGCCTCAGGTGCCCAAATGTATTGAGGGTGGTTAAAATGACAAGGTAATCCTATAAATGCTTACTCCATGGGGCCTCCTCCTCTCAAAGAAATATGTACGTACCTATGAGTAAGCCACATTGAATACAGTGGGGTTATTTTCAGGTAAACGTGTAAGACGATTGCGCCTCAAATCACTTTAGTATAGAATTATGCACATGCTGTAAGCCACTCATAGTGGCTGGGGAAACCGAGCTAGATGTGTGGAGTATAAATAATAAAATGATACTGATGCTGATTTAAACCATGTCTAAATAACAACGCAACCAAATAAAATAAAATCTAAAATTGTTGTTCCACCAATGAATTTAGCTTATTTATTGGTGATATGGAAGAGGGGGGTCCTTCCACCCCTTAGAGGTGTCCAGCACTTTCACTACTAGGCTTTTGATGCCATTAGAATACATGTCTCTTCACACAGGCCTGGGGGTGGAAAGCTGGGGGAAACTAGCTGAAAACAAAGCTCTTAGTTTGTTGCAATAATATGGCTAACTTTAATTGTGTATAGCATTATTTGCTTGAAGCATTGTTTTAGGATTTATGCTATTGCTGTTTTAATGTCCCAGTTGTAAACTGCCCTGGGATCCGGGTGGATGAAGGGTGGATTAGCAATGCTGTGCAAGTGTGCATCTTCAAAAGGGGGGGAAATACATTAGCAATAGTCCAGAAACATTAATAGTCCCCCCCCCCCAGCCAGCCTGAAGATGAAGTTGTGTAGTCCAATACACAACTCAGTTAAGTCAGGACACCAGGATTCAGCATCATATAGTCCCATTAAATAAAGTTTATTTCATGATTAAGTGCCTGAAAATGTTGTAAATGGAGCTACCTAGCTCTGTTAGCATATTCATAGATGCTTCCCCTGTTATTTTGGGTGAACTGAGAGAATCTGTCTCTTCTGCCATGAAAAGAGAGAGAGAGAGAGAGAGAGAGAGAGAGGGAGAGAGAGAGAGAGAGAGAGAGGGAGAGAGAGAGAGAGATTTATCAACATGTGGGAAGTAAAGATTGCATTGGATGCACATCCTCTAGGTTGGGATTATTGCTTACAGACGATGATAATATAGTGAAATGAACCTCATATATTTATTTTTGCAAAAGTACATTTTTAGAATAAATGAAGCTGACCACACACGTAGGCCAGGATCCAAAAACCTGCACGCTGAATCTTCCATAGTGACTACAACGCAGCACAGGAGTCTGTAGTTGTGATTGGGGGGGGGGGGAAGGTTCAGAACCCACCTGCACATGGAGAAAAAGTTTAATGAAAAGCTGGAGGTTTCCAGAGTCACCTAGTGAATAGTTTGGAGCCCGTGTGAACTGGGCTTTGGAGGCAACTGCTGCAAGCCCAAGATTGCCACATAAACCCGATACATCAATGTACTTTGGGCAGTCTTTTTAATGCACAAAGCATTAATTTGCGCTTTTTCCTTATTGTTTAGAGGTAAAGAATGAAGCTAAACCGAGTTACTCAAACCGCTCAGTTCAGTCCAAGGGCTCATGTACCCATGCAGTAGTTGGCATCAAGTCCACTGATGGAGTCCCGGAACCAGTTATGCTTGTTAATAACCGCAAAGGAGCCCTCCTGCTACCCAGCAATCCCTCGCTGCTGCCCCTTAACTCTGCTGAGCATGGAAAAACTTCCTACTGTAGACTGCAAAGGGCACGCAGCTCACCTTCCAAATGCTGCCATTACCAGAACAAAAAGCCGGGGGTGAACCGAGAGCTCTGTAGGTAGCCCCATAAGCCGGATGCATCAGGCAACCGATACTGCTTTGTGCATGGGTTGTGCAATCTGAACATTTTCAATGTGAAAATGACATTACTAATGCTCAGCTAAGTCCTTGCAGATGTGAGTTTCTCCAGATGTAGTGATTAATACCTTAATCGAGATAGCTAGTCAACTAATGGTTTCTGGTTGGTTTTGTGTTTCCTGTTTGGCTGGCTTTGAAATCTTTACCTTTTTTCATCAATAAGCTTGGCAAGTGTACAAGTTTGCATTAATGTTTGATTAATCTTGTTAGCTGTTACAACTTACTTTGGGATCAGCAAAGTTGGGTTTTGTTAAAAGCCCCTGTTAACTGTGTTGTTGGTGACATAGATGAGACAATGAAGGTGACAGGTTTATTTTTATAAGCGTATTAAAATAACTTAAATAGCTAAAGACCTTGACCACTGCTTCTTTGAAGTCATTTTCTTGAATGTGCTTAAAGTAAGAATTGAGGATAAAAGCCAAGTAAGATGTTGTTTCAGATGTTCGCCTTTGCACAAAGGCCATTAAAATTACCAGCACATCTTAAATCACTTCATGAAACATTGTCTGGAGGTTATGTCATTGAAATAATGAATATATATATATATATATATATATATATATATATATATATATATATATAATCAAAGGTTTTAAAACATCCTTGTGACTTTAAAGCTAAACTGCAGTCTAATCATAGTATCTGAAGCCTCATTAGCCATTGTCTGATGCTTCTCCTACACCAAGTATTCCTCAAAAGATAAAACAGTTTAATGCTGTGTCTATTAGGCAAAAGTAAGCTCTAGGTTGTTGTGAGGATGGTACTGTATATTATGTGTCACAATCAAAGATATCTAGAAAACTGAGGTCTTGGATTTTACAGGATGGGAGTTCAGATCCTACAATATTCTGTGTCAAATTCCTGAACCACTGTATTTCAGAATTGATAAAAGGAAGCCTGCATAATTCTGTACATGCATTGATGTCAGTTTATTTTCCAGAATAGTTAAACAAACAAACAAACAACAATAATTTTATCAATTCAGCAAAAAGGAACACATTTTCATTAAAAGGCAGCTCAATAAATATGCAGTGTTAACAATTAATTGGGCCATCCTAAGCATAGAAAGCTGGTGTAAATTATGTCAGCTTAGGTTAAGCTGGCACAATGGATGCCTGATCCAGAGCTAGTTTATGAAGCTCAGAGGGGAGGGGGGAAACACCAGAATGAGACCTGCTTGCCTTCAGTGTTTCGCATTCTTCTTAGCTTTGTTCTTGGGACCAGTTTTCTGAACAAGTCACATTACTCATGACCAATTAAGAGCTCTCCAGACTTCAGAGGTGTGAGAAACTTGAGGTGTGTGTGTTGGGGGGGATCTATAGAGCAGGCTTCCACAACCTCGGCCCTCCAGATGTTTTGAGACTACAATCCCCATCATCCCTGACCTGCTAGCTAGGGATCATGGGAGTTGTAGGCCAAAAACATCTGGAGGGCCGAGGCTGAGGAAGCCTGCTATAGAGGAATCCCAATGTCTACCTTTCCAGGGAGGCCAGGCCAAGTGGTTGAGAGCAAGATCTAGTTCATGTAAATTAAAATTTGGTTGTTATTACCCTTTTCGTTTGAAACCATCTCTGTGTTATTTTAAGCAGCAATTTCTATTTTGTCTTGGGATCGACATACTTTAGGAAGCATCCTCTCCCATATAGCCCCGCCCCATGAGTTACCTAAATAACTATTATCTCATGTTTCTACTTTTAAGTATCTAAGATGGCTAAGAAATAAATCAAAATATCGAAAAAACAAAACTACTGCCCAATGTGTCAAGTGAATTAATTTGGGATAAGAGGATCAAGAAGATATCAAGGGAGTTTGCTTTCCCCCCTTCCCCCAAACGCTTGCCCAATTCAAACAGATTTAACTTGATGCCCAAACAAGAGAGGAGTTGGACCAAAGTTATTGTCTGCAAATGCTTTGTCCCACGCCAAGCAAATCACAGCACTCTTAACTTAGAGGTTTTTGCATCCTGAATAGTGGTGATGAGACCTCGTTGGATAAAGCTCTTCTCCAAGTCCCATCTGAAAGTCAGGTGCAGGTGGTGAAGGCATGGGGCAAGATGTTTTCAGCGGCGGTGGACTTGGTTCCTAGGGCAGGCCATACATCATCTTTGTAAGCCACCGGAAGTGCATCTGCTTCACCAGGCATTTGAGAGTGCCTGAGGTCAAGGAACAGGTTGCACAGCGCCCTGGGCAAGCTGCCCAGCAGGCCCTTCCCCAGAGCATCTCCCACAAGTACCATCCATAAGCCCGCCAGATGGTATTGGTATTGCCTGTCCCTGTTTTCTTTTTCTTCATTTAAAACTTGGTGCTTAGTGGAGCAGCACCAGGCCAAGGAGTTGTAGTGACCAGCCTCTGCTTCTCTCTATAATACCTCCCCCCCCCCCGCCCCACTCAGCATTAGGCCCAGCTTTTAAAGGTGCAAAAATGGGGCTGGGCATTGCAGTGCCACTGACTCCACCTGCCACTTGCTCCCACTTCTGCCAACTGGTAAACCTGAAAGGAAAGTGCCCCTGATGCCCCTGTCCCCCCTTCTCCCTTTTTTTAAAAAAATGTAGGTCCATCACTAAGTAGAGAAGAGACATATTGTGGAAAAAGGAAAGTACAGGTGCTTCAGCTACCTGGTTTGGCTCTTCTCCAATCAGCACCAGCCCTTCAAAATTGTAATAAAAAGGGGTTTTTCTGTGTGTAATGGTGGTGTTTTTAAAATGGTGCCAGCTGCAGTGGGCTCTGCAGTTGGCTTTTCATGGTCTGTAGTAATGTTTAGAAACGTTCGTTTTAATTTTTTTTTAAATCCATATGTGCTGCTCATTGCTTCAGTCAGGAAGCAGTTAATTGGGGAATCAGTTAATACAGTGGTTCCCAAAGCTTTCCCCCTCCCCTGCCATGGGCCCGTTGAAAATTTCTGAAGGTCTTGGTGGACCACTTATTTTTCTGCCTGTTGTAGCAATTGTAATGTGCCGTGCTAGATGCTGTATGAATTTTAGCCGCATTTTCTTCAATTTCTTATGTATTGCGTTGCAATTAGAATTCCCTAGAAGCAGTGAAAATGCAACTGAAGTCAAGTGCTTTTATATACCATTGATTTCAGTCGCAACATAAAACACATGCTTAACTCTCTCCCAATCAAACTGATGGTGGTGATGTTTCCTATGTGATCCCTTTTGGCGGGGATCATTTCGGGAAATTAAGCAATTTGACTTTTGCAGTGCTTGTGCCATGCAGAATGGCATTTCCTTGTTTTTGTTTTTTTGAAAGATGCATTTTATAATTCTTTGGAAATGGATTAGTATTTTAAATCAGATCTACCTTTTAAGTGGGTCATTGTTATATCCACATAGTTCTTTGTTTCTTTTGTTAATTTTCGTCCTGCTCTTTGGCCACAGTTCTCATGGTAATTCATAACATCACTCTCACTTATGTACTTTTTGCTCTTTTTCTTCTAACTTGGAAGCAACTTCTACCTAAGGCTCAGCCACTTCAGTCATATTTAGTCTTATTTTTATTTTTTAGTTACAAGATGGAAATAAACTTATTTTTATTTTTTAGTTACAAGATGGAAATAAACTTATTTTTATTTTTTAGTTACAAGATGGAAATAGAGCCTTAAACATTAACAATAGTGGTTAAATACCGTATTTACTCGAATCTAATGCTCACTTTTGGCCAAATTACATTGCGAAAATTAAGGTGTGCATTAGATTTGATGGCACATTTACATTCGCCAGCAAATACTTTTTTTGGTTTCAAGGTTCTGAAAATTGAGGTGCACATTAGATTTGATGGCACATTAGACTTGAGTAAATATGGTACTTACTGCTAGCTTGTAAGGAAACTTGCTGTAATTTTGGGTGAGGTGAAGACCCTCGTGCAGTAGTGTTAGCCAAAGGTGGTTTTGTTTTTAATAATATTAAGGTGGTTGGCTGTTATTGTTTTACTATTCAGAAGACGATCTTCCACTCAAAGTGCACTTCATCCCCATCAAAAGAACCTCTGCCACAATTCCCATCCTTCGTTATACAGGAAGTTGTCCCGTCATTTGGTCTCGTTCCACCTGCTCCTGTGATAACATCCCCTTTTGTGATAAAGGGTGAAGCGATGAGTTCTGAGTTGTGCTGGAGATCAATGCGCAGCCGCAGAGTTTTTATTTATTGCAAGCATTGAATATCAAGGCATTGAATGCTGCACATCTCTTCACAAAGACTCTGTGGTCTGGCATTCAAGGAGTCAGAACCGATGGGTATTGGGTTCTTTAATAAAGTGCAGTCTGGTAACGTTCAGTGTTCGGATTCTGAATAGACTTCATCTTTTGGTGTATGCAGCAGGACACTAATTTCCATTTCCCAAAACGCAGCTTAACTAAAAGAAAAAAAGAAAAAAGATGATCTTTTATGAAAGCATGTCATAATCTCTTCAGTCAATACCTTGCTTCTCTTTCCTCCTCCTCTTCCTCGTCTTTCAAACTGATCTATTTTGACTAACACCAGTTTGGTCTTTATTGAACATAGACAAGATAGCAGTGAAGTATCAGTGTGTGAATGGAATTGTGTGTGTGTGTTCTTTGGCTATTTCGCCTGTAGTATGACATGTGGCGATCTGAGCTGATCCTAACCTCATCATGGGTTGCCTGTATTTCCAGTTGAAGATGAGCAGCAGCTGACGACACTCTCGCCCAAAAAGAAGCAGCGAAACGGAGGCATGAGAAATTCGCCCAACTCCTCACCCAAGCTGATGAGGTAAGACCCTAAGCAACTCGCATCTTTATCTCCTCTCCCAACATATCCTCCTCACCAATAAAAATGGTGGTGGACGGGGTGGGGGTGTCATGGCAGGGTGGTGGGGAAAGGAGAAGATTGTTAGATGGTTTCTGAAAGGCTGAAGTATTTATTCTGTCAGCTTGTCAGCAGTTAATGATAGAGCTGGAAAAAAAAATCTGTCATGAAAAACAGTTTGAAAAGCTGTTTGAAAAATACATAGGCTTTAAAGTCTTAGCTGTCACCCTGTCCTGTCCATGTGTAGTTCTTAAACAGCAGTGGCACTAATGATAGCACTAACCAATCAGAAGAACTCGTGTGGTTAGTTTGCCTTGGGCAATTCTCTTTTTGTCGGAATCCCTCTGAGTACTGTTTTCTGTACTTAAGGCCATATGTGAGATGTATCATCACAATCAAAAATGAACCTGAATATTACCTTCCTTTTATCCTGTCGATTGAAATCAAATTTCCCCTAATTGATTTTGACTGTGTTTTTTTTAAAAGGTCTAGTAATCTTTGTACTTGCCAAAGCAAAGTTCGAAACTAATGCAGTTTTACTGAGGCTAAAAGCAATATTAATTATGAAATAAGGGGACTTTTGCTTTTTTTTAAAAAAAAAAGACATTATGAAGGCAGGTGGTGAAAACATATTATGGATGTTAGTGGTTTTCCCCTCCCATGTGTTTTCAGATGTGCAGCATTTGTTTCCAGTAGAGCTCCCCTATAGATTATTTTCGTGGGATGAGCCCTAAGCAAAGGTTTTCTGGAGCTGATATTGCAAGCAAGCCCACCTTAGGCTGTATACTAAGCCTCTGGGAACCGCTGCCCCTTAGTAGGCTTGTCTTGAACTCTCCCCATTTTACACCCCATCCCTAGTGAAGCCCTCTCTCCTCAGACCACATCCCTCATGGGCCTCTAATCACTTGAGTGTTTCTTCCAGGCTGGAGTGTGTGCCCTCACACTCAGATAATAACTCTTGCTTGTCTGGATGGATGTTAGGATGGAGTGTCTGAGTGTCAATAGAAACTAATCTACTGTACAAAGCTAAAATTCGCCATTGTTGCCCCGCCCACATTTGCCCCTGACTCCACCCACCACTGTCATGTGACTCCTGGGAAGTTGACCAGAAGGGAATGAGGCCCTTGAGCTGACAGAGGTTATTCACCCCTGCAGTATAGTGTTAGGAGCAGTGATAAGTTCTGACACAGTTTTCACTCATCTTATTAAAACTTTCTCGTCCTGAGAAAAAGCTCCACATTACCCTGAGTTTTGCTTGAGGCAAAATCCCGTGGCAAAATAGAGATATCTGGGATACCCACTGCCAAGAAACAAATCGACAGCCTTGCTAAAACCCTCACAATTCCTCAGATGTTTTGCTCTAGTAGGAGGCCCCAAATTCACTTTAGATTTTGCTGTTGGCCAAATTCTATTAATGATTCTGTAAGCGCCATCCCACTGAATTTGTAAAAAAGATATTCCCCTTTGAAGTCTATTTCACTTGCCAAGAATCCCCTACCAATGGTGGTGGTGGTGGTGATTTTACAACCACATTTGAAGAAATGTTACACATACAAGCAGAGGAGTACCACAGCTACACCACTGCAACACTCCAAAGCCATGCTACGTGAACATTGTGATGGCACTGTTGCAGAAATTTTGGGACACAATGTTAGTCCCTTTTCCCTGCATGTATTTTCACGTAAAGTTGAACTTTGGGTATAAATTATGACCGATTTAGATCCAAGTTATAATACCTAAATTAGCAGAAAGACAAGTGGGTGCATTTGATTAAAGAAGAACATAAGAGCCTTGCCAGATCATGCCAGGGACATGTCCAGAACCGACTTCTCACAATGGCCAGCCAGATGCTTATGGGAGATCTAGAAGCAGGACCTGAGTGCAACATCACTCTCCCTGCTTTTGATTCCCAGCAACTGGTATTCAAAGGCATGCCTCCTCTGATGAATACACAAATATTTGCAATTATTTGATATTTCTGCTTAACTGCTATCTTATTTCAATGGCAATATGGATGGACAGATCATCCTGTTTCTGGTCTGTGAACCATTTACATGTGTTCACAGCTCTGCTCTGCCTGTTTTGGTAAAAATGTACAATTTTTGAGAATCTGCATTTAAATACATATTTTTAACAGAATACACAATTTAAAAAATATTTTCCTCCAAATAATATTTTTTAAAAACCCCTGAGAACCACACCTGAAGAATCCAACATCAGGATAACTATGTTTTGATCCTCACATTAGCTTGAGAGGTGCAAGTCAGATCGGATTGTATTGGAACTCATAAAGGTTGAATTCCTACAGGCATCTCTACCTGGCAGCGGTCAATGTTTCTCTGATGGCTGTCAACAAATCCATATCTTACTTCCCCTCCCCACACTTTCTATCACTAAGTGCAGCTTAGAGAAATATGCATTCAATTGCTCCTGCAGTAAGTCACCTCTGAGACCACCATTTTATCTCCAAGTTGTTTCCATTGGAATAATTATGATTGCAGGACCTGGGTTGATTCTTAGAGGGGAAACGCATCTAGTTCTGTCCTTTTTGCCCACCACAGGCCATGTATCGCTGTTAAATTGCTGTTCTAAATGCTCCCCGAGTTTCTGTTAACTAAGCCTATGTAAACTACAGTAATTGCCTGTGCAATACTGGTTTGCATGCATGTTTATGGGAGGTGGGGGAGAACTTTCTCACTTGTATGGTGCATGTTGTCATTCCATCATTTCCAATCCACTTATCTCTAAGTCATCTCATCTCCATTAATTTTATCCACTTGAAATTTTAAGGGGGGGGGAGAGCGCCCCACCTCCCATTCCTTCTATCATCTAACAAATGTAGGGGCATCAATGTGAAATAAAAGGAGAGAGAGAGAGAGAAGGGGGCAGAGCAACATTTGGAGTGAAGTGCACTGTCCCTGTTTGCTATGTAAAGTATGCCTCATTTCTTTGATCTTAAGTCATAATAATTCTAGGGAGTTATACTGTTTTCATATGCTTCAAAGCTGTGTCAAAGTTTTGCTGCTTTAGGGTACTTCTTTATTCTACCGGCTCTTGGGTACTGAGATGACAGGTCCTCGGCACTAGGTGCAGGCTTTTTCAAGTCATAGCCTTCAGCAAAACATCAAATTACCAAATACAGGCTAACACACTTCTACACAAATGCCTTTCCTGTAGATATATTATACCATATATATTAAATACTTTAGTGTTACACGGTACATTTTATGTGCAATAGAAAGTGATGGTTTGAGGTAGCCTTAGGGGGACTTCCCCCCCTCCCCTTCTGCAAGCCGAAAAAGCTAGTGTATACCATATCAAGTATGGTTTTTACAGGACTTTCTGCCCGAAGGCCTTTGTAAATAAGTAATGATCAACAGATTGGCTGTGGGTTTTTGAAAAGCATGCCTGTGTCAGCTTGCATGATGGGGGAAGAATTTTCAAAGTGGAACCTGCTTTCATTGCCTGCTGAAGAGGGACTAAGGGAGATTACTCATCCCAAGCTTGAGCTGTCTGCTCAGTAACACATCAGAATTGCTAAACATAGGTCAGGCAATGAGTGGGGAGCTTGCCAAAACTGAACTTGTTTTTGCTTCCTCCCTGGTCTTCTCTGCTGGACTCTAGTCACCTGTCCTTAGTGGCTGATCCCTGACCCTGTCCCTACACCCTGCGTCTTGTGCCCTTGACCAAGTGAAGCATCATTTGCGGGCTCCATGTTTACGAAGCCCCAAAGATGATAAATCAGAATATTGAAAAAGGCCGTTTTGCAAATTTGTATGAACCAGAAATATACTATTTATCTTAAACATCTGCAAATAAATTATTAGACTAACCCCAGCTAATTTTCTCTGCCTAGTTCATTGAGTTTATATGCAAAAGCCCCATGAGAAATTTAACTAGTCTTATCGAAACTTTTTCTAATCCCTATTGAAATATTGTATGCAAGTGTCTTGTGAATGGGAGCTTCCAAATTTAGCCTGAATTTCATTTTAGGTTGGGAACTTTCAGGATTGACTAAAATCCACAATGGGAAATGATTCTAGTCTAATATGTGACCCTTTTTGGCTTCAGGAAACCTCTACAATCCATGCTCTTAAGTGGAGGGGGGGGTTCTCAAACAGTAGCCCCACCCTGAAATGCCTCATGTCAAAGTGCTTTAGAAACTGACAGGACTTCAAAAGTTGTTTGTGATATGGCACGGAAGTCTGCCAATAAAATAGAAAAAAATTGTTGAGAATCCCCCTGGTCATTTCACACAGCCTTGGGCACACCTAAAATAGTACTTGGGATCCTGACTGTGGAGATTTATATATGGAACAATTTGACTACCATAAAAATGGAACCACTTACGGTTACTGTATTTATTTATTTGGAAAGTTTCTATTTTTTCAGTTAATGAGACTATTACCAACCTCTTGACAGATTACTGATTTATCTTTACACCCATATGCAGCTGTATACTTGGAGCACTCCCCCCTTTAATTCATTTAAAACTGATACATTGATAAGATTCACCAGTAAACGTACATTGGTGCATAGTGTGTTTTCTTCTGCGGAGGTCTTAAACTGGCTGTTAGGGAGGACTCTGCTCTTGAGTAACAAAATTGAATGGAATCCCCTTTCCCTGTCTTAATTCATGGCATTCGTAGGATAGGAGCCCCATTCAAACGCAATGATCCAATAAACCGTGGAGCCAGCGTAGTGTCATGGTTAAAAGCTTCGGGCTCAGATGGTGGAGACTTAGGTTTGAATCCCCATTCAGCTAGTCATGATCTCTCAACCCTACCTACCTCGTAGGGTGGTGGTTGTTTTGTGCAGATAAAAAGGGAGGAAGAGCATGTATGCTATCCTGAGCTCTTTAAAAGAAGAGTGGGATAACAGTGGAATGAATAAGCAGATCAGAAATCAGTCTTGTTTCCATGTTCTCCCTCTTCTCTCCTTCCCACACACGCACCCACCTTCAAGGAAGGCGATGTGGTTGGTTAAAAACTGTTTCCTGGGACATTTGAGCTGAGAAATTGTAGTTTAACTACTGCTTATTCTATGAGTCTGTTTTGGTGCTTATTAACACTAATGGCATGCAACGTTTATTTTGAGTACAACTTTGGGATTAACATTAGGATTGATAGTCCTTAGAAACCCCAAATGCCCCTCCCTCCCATCCATTTCCCTGGTAGTTGTTGCTGCTGTTCTGACTCTTCCTCAGAGCAGTTTACCTATTATATTTCTTTATTTTAAAATTCCAGGAAATATAAGGGGGTCAGATTGAATTACCTCCGGGGGCCCTGGAGTTTTAACTTGGGTTTTTTTGTCACTGTTTCTTGGGGAAATTACATTTCCTTCGTCTACTTGTGCTTGCCCAATTCATTGCCTAGTAACATGCCAGGCACTGGAAGGAAGAGGGAAATCTCCTTTGCATTCCCTTTCCTTTCTTTCCACTCTGTCGCTTGCTGCTGCCATGGAGCAGCAGTCACATATATGTGGGTTGGCTGGAGGTGGTTTGTCATCTGACTTGTAGGAGGGGAAATGAATGAAATTCTTCACCAGATCTGAGTAAAATCTAAGCTCCCTCTCACCCATTCTCTCTCTCTCCAACTCTCTCCTTTCCCCTTTAAATGAAGTATATGGGGACAGCACTGTGGGGACACTCAGGGAACACAAGTAGAGCACCTGTGTGGTGTAGTGGTTAGGAGCAGTAGACTCGTAATCTGGTGAACTGGGTTCGCGTCCCCACTTCTCCACATGCAGCTGCTGGGTGACCTTGGGCTAGTCACACTTCTCTGAAGTCTCTCAGCCTCACTCACCTCACAGAGTGTTTGTTGTGCAGAAGGGAGAGAAAGGAGATTGTTAGCCGCTTTGAGACTCCTTAGGATAGACATAAAGCGGGATATCAAATCCAAATGCTGCTGCTGCTGCTGCTGTTGCTTCTTCTTCTTCTCCTTCTCCTTCTCCTCCTCTTCCTCCAGAAGCTGCCATGCTTCCTTGGCAATATGCCAGGACACAAGACCCTGGGGCCCCAAAACTGAATTTCCTAAAATAAGTTGGGCATTCTGGTGGATGGGTGGGGTGAGGGATCTGCCAGCTGGTGGCTGTCCACCATGGCACTCAGTACTTCCACACAACATGGAATAATCATAGAGTTGGAAGTGAGCCTGAGGATCATCTAGTCCAACTCCCTGCATTGCAGGAATATGCAGCTGCCCCTTACGGGAACTGAACCTGCAACCTTGGCATTATCAGCACCACTCTCTAACCAACTGAGCTATCCATAATGAAAGAGGAAAGAGATGTTGTCAAAGACATTTATTTCCAACTTTAGGCAATAAGTAAACAGTTACAGACGTATAACACAGCTGACATGCAAAGCGTTAATTTTTTTATTAATGAGCACAAAACAGTGGTAGAACATAAACTGCAACAGATCTGTGGTGTTGATCTGTAGTTAGCATCACCATCACAAGAGGTTTAGGTCTCATTCAGGGAGCCTGAAGTCTAAACCTGTGTTAGAAATCTTGAAATAATGTAGGGTTTGTACAGAGAGGATATTAATATTTCCTCAGATCCCAGTGGAGGGCTGGAAATAAATGTCACATGCCATTATTGACAATAAGAAATGCATTGATTAATGGGATAATCTTTGTAGCAATTGTATGGTTATAGTTAATGTGACCCCTATGGTATGTGACTGAAAAGAAACTGGAGGCAACTTAAGCAAAACTGTGGCACCTACCAGACCCTGACAAGGTGTGTAAACTGGCGACACTGAAGAGTATAATCCAACTTCTCATGCATAAAGCCCATTTAATTGAATGGGGTTTTTATTGGAGCACGTTTTGTTCTTGTGTTATATCCTATTTGTTGCAACTGGGCTTGCACTGGGGGAAATTCCTGGTGGACTGTGCCTCTAGTCCTCAGTGCTTCAGTCGCTGCGGTTTCATGAGTCCGGCGTACACAGGAAATGTCAGACCTGCTGAGACAATGCCTCTTAATGCAGAAGCAAATAGCATATGACAGGGCCCAAGGGCCTGAAGAGAAAACAAATAGTTTGTCCCTGTCCACTCCAAACTGAATGGTATACTTGACATTGGCCTCTAGACAAGCAGCATTCTCAGCAAAGGGTCATTCTCATTAGTGTCCCTGATCACACACCAGAATCACAGAGGCTCTGGGTCTGCTGGGTTTCCAGTTTGTTGCCAAGGAGAATTTCATAACCCTGAGGATTTTTCTTGATTTTTCCAACCCCCCCACCCCTCACCCCACCACTGCCTTCACTCCCTTGCCAACCGAACCAGGACACACTAAACTTGCTCAGAGATTGCCAAGGTCCAGCAAAGTGACTGCGAAAAGGACAGCGCTTCTGCAGTGTTCGTGAAAATATAATGAGACAGGCTTATGAATAAATATAAAACACAGCCACAATGTGTGTATATTTAAATGATGCTCCCCCATGTTAGACTAGTTGTAGTTTGTTGGATGAGGACTACTAGACGTTCCCCCCTTTTCACAGACGCATGCTATATTCTGTTCAGTCAATGCAGTGCTGAATTGCATCTTTCTCTTTATGACACATAATGCTCTAAGCCAGTTTCCCAAACTTGGGTCTCCAGCTGTTTTTGAACTACAGCTCCCATCAGCACCAGCTAGCAGGACCAGTGCTCAGGGATAATGGGAATTGTAGTCCAGAAACAATTGGAGACCTAAGTCTGGGAAACTATACTCTAAGATGTTCTTAACCTATGGGATTGGGAAGGATTAGGCACATTAGTGAGCAGGATTTATTCAAACCAAAGCTTTCCTTCAAGTTGATGACATACTTTTTGGACATGCATCATTTCACGACACAGTAATTCAGTTTTGCATTATTTTGCAACACAGCAATTCAGTTTTGCATCATTTTGCAACACAGCAATTCAGTTTTACTAGCAAACCAGAGGTTAAACGAACCGCTTTCCAGCCCCAGAAGGAGTGCAGGGAGCGTTCATGCAACACACCTACACACTGCAGCCACCACACTAACATGTTGTGATGCACAGTTTGGAAAGCTCTGGTTTAAATGGACGCCATCCCAGGGGCTTGGGGCTGCTAAGGGTATTGTTATGAAAGATAGTATGGTGTAGTGGTTAAAGCAGGCATCCCCGAGCTTGGCCCTCCAGCTGTTTTGGGACTACAACTCCCACCATCCCTACTTATCCCTATATAAGTAACAAACTATTCCATATCCCTCTTTGTATCTGGCCACAGATTGTTTGAATAAAAACTTAGGCCACCACTTCTGGGATATACACAAGCTTGTCTCCAGGGAAACAGAAATACAAAGGAGAGGGGCAGCCATCAGGGATCCCAAGTGATGAGAAAAATAAGTCAATTGCCACATGTTGATAATGCTCTGATCACATAAAATGCCAGCTACCTCATTCATATACACTTCACTGCTATAATAATTATTATGTTACACTTGTCTGTTATTATTATTATTGTTGTTGTTGTTGTTATTGTTGTTGTTAAATTAAATTTTACAACCATGTAAAGAAAAAAGAGAAACCCCCATAGATCTCTTACTTGCACTGTTATAACCCTACATTTGTAGGTCTTACAATCAAGCACAAAGTCTGCCATGTATGCAGAGTAAATCTGGGTGCTTCCAAATTCATCCCGTTTTTAAACTTCCAGGAGCACCATGATATTTGTTTTTAGAATATCCGAATAAGAAATACAGTACATTCAGCTTTTGTATGAAGTAGGTATCTGAGCTAATCCTTCCTTTCCATGCAAAGCAAACACCGATAGACAAACTAAACTCTTCAAATATTGATCACCCAGACAAGAGACTCTCATAATTTTTTATTCGTCCCTGCCTGTTGACGATGGCTTTAGTCATTTAAGGCAATATGGGAGTACTTAGCAGTAGAGGATGAAGGCTGTGGAGAACCAATGTGTCCTATTAAGCCTCTGCTAGCTACCCAGAAACTATGATTACTAGAAGCATCAGTGGTTACAGTGTGGGATGTACAAAACAAGCCCCATCATCCATGGAACAATATATCACCCCAAAGTTTAGATGCAAATTTCCATAGGGTAAGTCAAAGTCATAATACCATAAGATTATACTTTGGTTCTAGGCTGGATATTGCTAACATACTGACCTAATTTGGACATGATGGCTATTATGGTTTAATATTACCTGACTGAACTTTGCAGTCATGCACTTCCCTCTCCTCTTGCACGACCATGAGAAGAAGACAGAAAACTTTGACTTCTGTTGTTAATTAACTATAGCTTAATGTTATGTCAACCCCAAACTGTGCTTAGTTTTAGCCACAGTGTGTTGAAACACGCCCACTTCAAACCATGGTTTCTGAAGCAGGCTTATTTTCAATAAACCATAGTTAAGATTAACCACAGTTTAGGGTTTGGCCATAACCATAAGCTCTGGTTGATAGACAGTGAAACTGGCAGCTTCCAGTCTCCTCAAGGCCATGCCATAGGAGGAGAGGGGAGTATGCAACCCTAAGGCTCATTCCCATATCACTAAGCCATACTTTATTATGTCTGATCCCGGCCAATTTGAGCAGCTGAACACTTTTCAGTTCTCATTGTCATAGGTAAAGGTAAAGGGACCCCAGACCATTAGGTCCAGTCATGACCGACTCTGGGGTTGCAGCGCTCATCTCACTTTATTGGCCGAGGGAGCCGGCGTACAGCTTCCAGGTCATGTGGCCAGCATGACTAAGCCGCTTCTGGCGAACCAGAGCAGTGCACAGAAATGCCGTTTACCTTCCCGCCAGAGCAGTACCTATTTATCTACTTGCACTTTGATGTGGTTTCGAACTGCTAGGTTGGCAGGAGCAGGGACAGAGCAACAGGAGCTCACCCTGTCGCGGGGATTCGAACCGCCGACCTTCTGATTGGCAAGTCCTAGGCTCTGTGGTTGAACCCACAGCACCACCCGCGTCCCTCTCATAGTCATATATGGGATTTAAATCCAGGCAAGCATGGATTGCAGCCTTATAGGGATTCGGTTAAGACTCTTAATAGCTAGTTGCCAACTACATTTGCAGATAACTGCCATTATAATTGTTATCTTTTACTTAGTACTTTTAACATGCAAATTACTTGATGGTATTTCCTGTTTTAAAGAGTGGAGATCAATGGAGAGAGATAGTGGGTTGGTTAAGAGATAACATGAAACAATTGCAGTTCAGACTCTAAGCTGCAATTTGTGTTCCAGGCATACAGGCAAACCATGGTTTGTGTGGTTTCTGTCTTTTCTCATGTCCCTTGAAAATCCCCAAATGCTTTCCTAAATTGTGGCTTCCAAGGGAGGAGCAACACCCCAAACC
Source organism: Podarcis melisellensis (assembly GCF_964234715.1). Taxonomy (NCBI): domain Eukaryota; kingdom Metazoa; phylum Chordata; class Lepidosauria; order Squamata; family Lacertidae; genus Podarcis; species Podarcis melisellensis. The sequence continues at coordinate 82,403,624 of NC_138537.1, forward strand.
ATGGTTTGTCTGTTTGGATGTAATGCTGGCTGGCTTTTCTCCAAGGTTAACAAAAGCTGGGTTATGTAAACGGGGATTCCATTTAGAGTAAAATACGAATTTTAATTTTTTTCCAGATAGAACATCAAATAGTCGGGCAACTAGAAGACTCTTTCACTGAATAATGATTCTTAGGCACTCTGTTGTACAAATTCTTCTGGCTGGGTGTTAGGTACCCCCTCCCCGTGCCAAATTACCTAAATTCTGAAAACAGCAGCTGGTAAAAGAAAATGGAGAGGGGCTAAAGGTTGAGTAAACTCATGGCATCCTTTTAGAATCCTCATATAAAATGTTCCAAGTGGGAGCCATGAGAACAATTCTTATTTATGTCGGAAACCTTGCTAACCAAATGCAGACTGCACTTAAAGATACCATAATGTTTCAGATACAATGTACTGAGGTTTGAAACACAAATATAAAACCGAATCAAAAGCCTGTTAGGTGCAGCAGATAAAGTGTTGAGCAGAAATCTGGGGGAATAGTCCACGACACATTAAATCTTTTTAGGACTTGAATGAAAAGCCTCTCATTTGGTGATCCACTCATGGCAGTTGTCTGGGGCTAAACTCTGAACGTCAGAGTGGGAGGAGAAAGGTACATTTCATTACTCATCACTGTGACCCTTTTTTTTGCCTGACAGAGCTGCTTTCACATGTGCTCTGAATCCTTGGAAATTTCATTGCTGATTAAGCTTGTGAAAGTAAAGGTCAGCCAGAAAGTGTCATTAGTGCGACACACACTCACACACAGGGGCTACAAATTCTCATTACAGCTTAATGCCATTGGTGCAGACTGGAGAGGGTCACGGGCGCTGGCTAATGCTAGCTGACAAATGTTGGGTGTATTAGTCACAAAACATTTGCCAAGTTCCATCAGAGCGGCGTGACAACCTCTGCAGCCAGTCCCAGCGAGCTGCCGCAGTAGTCGGTGGAGTTTGCCTGTGACAAGCCGTCAGTCTTGGCTTGGTGGAGCTTTGGAGCGCCAGTCAAAGCAGTCAGGGAAGATTGAAGTGACAGAGACCCACTGAGCAAATAGCGAAACATGCAGCACATTATGAAATATTCAGCTGGGGTGTAAAACCTCTAAACGCTTTTTCAATTATTAGCACCTGCATTCTCTGCCTACATCTAACACTAACAGCATGCTAATTGCCACAATTTGTTAGGGTGGCTGTAAGGGGAACCGTGAAAGGCAGGAGATGTTACTCGCTGCATTTAAACATGGTACATTTGCAAGGTGCCTGTTCCCATTTACACCTTTCCAAAATATCCCAAGCCAACCAAATCACTACACTACGCTGCATGCAGACAGAAAGCTGCACATTTGTAGAGTCAATGTGTGTCCACCTGCTCCCACAGGACATACAGTAAATTACTCTCTGGGATTGCAACTGCTTCTAAATATTATTTCCCATGCTAATAAGACACGGGCCTGTGCCATCTTGTGTGGCAGAGAATGATGCACTACCTCCCCTGTATAAACCTAGTTACATCAGACAATAGCCATGCATGCCTAGCCCTGTGACTATTATTTCCCTTTGAGGAAGAATCATGCTAAGCAGGTCCACCCAAATACCTTCCATGGACCCCTCACATCAAATAATTTCCTTTCTGTGTTGTATGAAGGAGGCATTCCTCTCCAGCATGAATTGCCTATCCATTATGTAGTGTAACAAAAACCCAAAGCAGCTTTGGAAGTGGGTTTTGAGCAGAGAAGCAGTGCGCTTGAGATGATAGTATTTTGTCCTTTTCCTGCCTGCTCTTTCTCCTCTCTGGATTATCCCTGTGGAATATGAGGGGGAACAGTATCCAGTCATCCAATTTATGCAGTACTTGCCCCTCCAAAACTGAGGAAGGTAACCCTGTGAATTGGTTGCACATTCATACCATATAAAATGCTGCCTCCTTATTTCTCACAGCAAATAAAGAAGAATCCCTGGCTGTTTCACGAAACAAATTATTACAGAATAAATAAATAAGCCACTTTTTAGAACTACACCCTCACAAAGCAAAGTATAGATGAGTGAGAGACAAGTTGCAATAGAAAAATGGGAATAGCATGATGTGCAGATTAAGATGGCGAATTTTTATAGAGCGACGAAGCCATTGTGAAGAGGAAGGTTTTCAAGGCCTGCCTAAATGCTAGAGTTCAAGGGTCAAGACATAAGGCCATTGGAAGGGAGCTCCATAGTTCTGAGGCCACCACTAAAAGTCCCTGCTTCGTGTGCATGCCAGCCTAACAGATACTAGCAGCAGGCACTCAAGAAGGATCTCTGAGGTGGAACTCTCTCGCCCTGACCTAGCCACTGTGATCCACGCGACGGTCACCTCCAGACTGGATTATTGTAACTCGCTCTACGTGGGGCTGCCCTTGAGACTGACCCAGAAACTCCAGCGGGTGCAGAATGCCGCGGCGAGACTCCTTACGGGGTCTTCGCTGCGAGATCATATCCATCCGGTATTATACCAGCTGCACTGGCTCCCGGTGGAGTACAGGATCAGGTTTAAGGTGCTGGTTCTCACCTTTAAAGCCCTATACGGCCTAGGACCCTCGTACCTACAGGACCGCCTCTCCTGGTATGTCCCACAGAGAAATTTACGGTCTGCAAATAAAAACATCCTAAAGATCCCAGGCCACAGAGAGGTTAGGCTGGCCTCAACCAGAGCCAGGGCCTTCTCGGCCGCGGCTCCAATCTGGTGGAACGCTCTGCCACAAGAGACTAGGGCCCTGCGGGACCTGACATCTTTCCGCAGGGCTCCAAGACAGAGCTGTTCCACCAGGCCTTCGGTCAGGGCGCAGCCTGACCCCCCTCCTCTGGCAATCGGCAATCTACACAGAATTTGCTTGATGGTTGCCATTAATTTGATTTTAATTTGATTTACTTAATTTTTATAATGAATGTTTTTAGAATGTCGGATTATTTTGATTGTTAGCCGCCCTGAGCCCAGCTCCGGCTCGGGAGGGCGGGATATAAATAAAATTTATTATTATTATTATTATTAACTTAGTGTACATGCAGAAGTATATGGGTGATGGCAGCCCTTAGGGTAACCTCACCCCAAGCCATTTAGGGCTTCTAAGATTAAGACCAGTTCTTTGAATTGGGCCTGGAAATCTACTGGCAGCCAGCGCAACTTGTGCAAGATTGATGTTGTGTATTCAGGTTTTCTGGCTCCCAGCAGGATTCATGCAGCTACATTTTGCCCAGAGTGTAGTGAGTGTAGCTTGAAGACCGTCTTCAGAGGTAGCCCCATGTAGGCATGTTGCAGCAGTCTTGTTTGGAGGTAACCAAAGCATGAATAATCAAGTCATTGAAAGCTTTTAATCTGCTTGTCATATTAAGAGTTTTTCCCCAATAAAGCAAAGCCAACATTGCCTAACTGTTATATTGAGTATGATCTTAGCGACTGTCTCTTGGTCTCAGTTATCCATATGTGAAATGGGAGCCGGGAGTGAATGAGGATTAAATGCATCTTTTGCATTCCAATAGTGCTCTTAGTATGGTGACTGTGATTCTCAATAACTATGATTATTGGGTAGGAGGGCTTTTTCTAGGTAATAGCCAAAAGAAGCCATGACATTTTACTTGCTAACTTGAATGGCTACAAATATTTTTATCCCATCTTTTCCCTATGAGAGTAGGATGCATAGGATTCCTAGATAGCTCTTATCCATATACTAGTCAAATCCCACCCCTGCTTAGCTTCAGAAAGATAAACATATACTTACAAAACTATTGGCTCATTTGGAAATATAGGAGATGGTTTCTGAGGTGAGGTTATTCTCTGTAGCAACTCCCAAAATGTGGAACTCCCTCCTTGTAGAGATGCTTCAAGCATCCTCATTATATAGTCTTCATTAAATAAACTTTTTTACCCTGGTCTTTGACAGTTAATATTTGTGTCATTTATGTGGGATATATTGCCTGATGTACATTCTTTGGTTTGTTTTAAGCTGTGTTACTGGCTTATAATATTGTATGGTTAAATGAGTATAACCCACCCTGGGACCTTGTGGCGAAGGGCAGATACAATAAATAAGTAAAAAAGCTCATGAATAAATAAATACTGGCACTTCAGTATACAAGAAAGGCATCAGCGTATAGGGTGGGATTCCCTTAATGAGTCCCATCAAGAAGAAGTCTGCACAAGGACTGTTGCCCTTGCTATGTGGTTTTCCTCTGTCCCTCCCCGCTCCTCCAACCTGTACCCACAAAATTGGCCCAGTGGGCCAGGACAACCCTCACAACAGCACACAGGGGGAAGTGTGGGGGAATCATTTTGTCTGGTAACCTGAAAAGCTTTTGTTGACAAAACACTCAACATAGCACAATGTTGGGAATGGCTAACTTTTGTGGCCGTTCACTCCATTCTTCCCTAATAATAATAATTTATAATAATAATTTATTATTTGTACCCCGTCCCATCTGGCTGGGTTTCCCACTAATTCACTAGTGGTGAGAATCTCTAGGTGGAGGATAATAACAACAACTCCAAATGGCTGGCACAACACAAACTCATTCATATGTTGTCAGGCTCTATTAATACTGTCATTTTGCAAGTTGTGCATTTGGTATGAACTTACTGAGAGGGGGGCTGCAGAGTGAAAGATCCTCTTCAGAAGCAGGTGGGTGGTGGTTGTACAATAAAGTAGCTGTACAATAAAGTTTATAAGACAAACACAATATGTATATAGTAGCTTAAGACTGGATGGGAGAGCCTAGGGTAACCAGGGGTGAAGCTTGTGCAGCGTCAGATAACATAATAGGCATTTGCCAGCTATGTAGCAACTTAAAATATTTTTATTTAGGCAAGCCTATGTAGATCTTGATGTGTTTTAAGTTCTTTTATTGGCAATTGTTGGTGTGTTTTTCAACTGAGTTTTTAAATGAGAACTTTAATACCTCTTGTAACCTGCCTTAGAGGTTTTACAACAGTCAAGTGACATATAACTTCCCTTAAATATACTGTCCTTACCAGAGGCTTTAATGCAGGCATAGGCAAATTCGGCCCTCCAGATGTTTTTTGGGACTACAATTCCCATCATCCCTGACCACTGGTCCTATTAGCTAGGGATGATGGGAGTTGTAGTCCCAAAAATATCTGGAGGGCCAAGTTTGCCTATGTCTGCTTTAATGAAAGAAATCCCCAGCAGATCTTCAAGCAGAGACTGGCTGTTGATCTGTTGAGGATGTTCTAGGTCTTGATTTCCTGCATAGAGCAGGGGAGTTGGAGTAGATCAGGCACCCCCAACCTGTGGCCCTCCAGATGTTTTGGCCCAACTCCCATGATCCCTAGCTAACATGACCAGTGGTCAGGAATGATGGGAATTGTAGTCCAAAACATCTGGAGGGCCAAAGGTTGGGGGTGCCTGGACTAGATCAGTGTTTCCCAACCTTGGGCCTCCAGCTGTTTTTGGACTACAATTCCCATCATCCCTTGCCACTGGTCTTGCTAGTCAGGGATGATGGGAGTTGTAGTTCAAAAACAGCTAGAGGCCCAAGGTTGGGAAACACTGGACTAGATGATTGACTCTCCAACTCTGATTCCATGAACAAAACTAGACCTTTGACTCATAAAGTGTGAACTGTCACCCCAAATTTAAGTGGCATAAGAGCACTGGACCATCCTTTGATTTATGCCTTCTGTTTATTCAGCAACAAGTCTTGCTGAGTTGGGGCCACAACTCTTAATATCTAATTGCCAGCAGAATTACAAAAGCACACTGTTGATTCCTTATCGTTTTGCATAGTAATTTCATTCACTGTTTTTATGCAAATGAAATTGCGATAATTCCCCACCACCACCACCATACTGCTGCATGCCACACCAATCTCCAAGCAGATCCTTACCCTGGGTTCAGTTTCCTGAGATTGTGGTGTCTTTAGGATATGTGGTTTATTTACATTTAAATACAACCTGAGCCTATGATGGAGGGGCTCATAGCATTAACACTCCAATGAGGTCTTGCTTCTCCCATAGCCACAACCTTGGATTCAAACAGAAATCAAGCATCTCTCTCCTTCTCTGACTTCTGCCTGCCGCTTGCTTCTAGGTTTCACACACAACTCTGGCCTTTGTCCTTCTAAACAACAGCCAGTTGAGGGAAGCAGTCCCACCCATTTGCTCTCTGGCACAGAGCCACTTCCTTTGTTACCTTAATGACCGACATTTAAGCCGTTAGCCCACCAAGAAGCTGCCTTTGCTATTCCAGCAATTAAATCCTTGCTGGATCCAGGAATTAGAGGGGATTCAGGCATACAGCCCCGCCTCCAACTCAAAACAATACCGTGATTACAATGTTGTAGGCAGTCTTACCCCCCCCTTAAAAAAATGTTTAGAGGTACTCTCATTTTCCTATGCATATTGAAATACTGCCCCTCAATGAGGCCAAACTTAGATTCACAACATGTTTAGGGGTATGTGTCCCCCTAGGAAAAAAAAGGACTGGTTGTGGGGCCATTTGGCAATTCTCATCTTAAACTAACAGGACCCCCATAATTATTATTAGTATTTATTACATTTCTATTGAGCCATTCGCCTGAAGATCACAGGGCGGTTTACAATATAAAGATACTGAAATACATACCATAATAACAAAGTGCCAGAATTGTGGAGAGCGTGAAAGGAATGAAACGGAATTTGAACTGGGAGCGGGGGAGTGAATCCTTTTCATTCTTTTGACTTTTTCCTCCATTTCCAGGTCAGTTCAGAAGAAAAGTTCCAGAGTTGAAAACGCCAATTGAATGTGTTTAGAGTACTTGTAAATGGCTGCAAGGGGAGCACTGCTCTTTAAAATATAATGCCGGCTATCTCACAGCAGGTTTGCTGGAAAAGGGATTTGCGGTTTTGCTTTAGGCTGTTGTCTTCCAGGCAGGCTTTTTGGGTTTGCAGCTGTAGCATGGCATTTAGTGTCGCTCTTGAGTTTAATTGATGATAAGTGGCATTATATGCTCCGCAAAACCCTGAAAAGATTGTACTTTCCTCTACGCTTTAACTCAGGCGCACATAATTTTTGCCATAAGAACAGAGAAGCTATTTATATGGCTAGAGATATAGATGTGAGAAAAGTAGCTTGGTAGCTTTTCTGAAGCGTGTACAATTGATTTCTGTTTATTTCCTTGCACGAAATTGTGGATGTTGCAGTGCGTTGAAAACGTACAGCCTCTGGCCATTGGGGTTAAAATAATGATCTTAATTACTTACAAGTGGGGTCTCCTTCCCGCACCACCAGTAAAGATATTCACAAACTCCCACTTTGCAACTTTGCAGCAATGCAAGTTTTACTCTTAAGCTGTACTCATTGATGAGCACACTTGCCTTGAGGATGAACACATTCATTTTATTTGGTCAAAATCCGGTGCAAGCATGCAGGGGGTGCAGAGGGGAGATAAAGATGAATTAAGAGCAACTCCCCAAATGTTATGCGATTACACATTAACCCAGTGGCTTTCATACTTTCCAGCTAGCTTCAGAAACACTTTTTGCATCAATATGTCTACTAGGAAACTTAAAACGATCTGCCACGGAACCTTTGTGTGTTATAGAGCATATTGTAATAAGTTCTAGGGTGTACACTCACTTTGCATGGGCCATTGACCAAGCATATGGGACCACTGTATTAAGTGTACCCACCCAATCCCCCCACCCCATGACTCTGCATTGCAGGAGGGCATTCGTCATGGCAGACAATGTATTTTCCAAATAAGCTTTTCCACCGTTACAGTTCTTTTCATTGAAAAATCCTTGATATGTTTCCAAGGAACCTCAGGACTCCAGAACAGTTTGAAAACCATTATGCTAGCCCAATAAGCTTCAACTCCACAGAAGGAACTGGTGAATATAGAATTAAGTGACGGGCTCAGAGCCATCCCTGGGAGAGTGGTATAAATTGGTTTCCACAGCCTCCCCCCTCCCAATTTTTCAAATGGGGAGTGCATTAATGTGGTGCCGGTTGCCACAAATAGCAGCCCTACTGCCTGGGAGGTAATCCCAAACACCCAACCAACATCTGCGCAGGACCCACATATTCACCTGGAAGTCCTTTTGCAACTCTTGAAAAAGCAGACATGGGAGGAGGGGCAGGGATCCTCTACAAAGTGCATTGAAAAGGTAACTTGCAGCACTGCAGAAGGAATAGAATGGACTGACACTGTAAGAACCTGTGGTCGACTACAGCTCCAACCATCCTCATTGACCACGCTGGCTGGAGCTGATGAGTGCTGGTGTCTAAGAACCAAGAGGGCTGCACCATCCCAGCTATACAATTTACAAATCCGATTAGCTCTTCAGAAATCAAAATTAGAATGCATCCTGCAAAACAGAAACGTTATGAATAATGGATGGAACTTAATTTACTCAAACTTGCATTGGTTAACCCATCTTGTTCATGGATGTAAGAAGTTGGATTAAAGATGTGAGGGATCACTCTATGTGATGCATAATGTGCATTCACTGTGAAGTTGACACCTCAGAATTTGCCTAAGGGGTGACGTGGAAACAGGTGGAAGAGCAACATTGTGCCAGAACACAACTGAAAAACTCATTGGCACATATGAATATGGTTCATATGGCGGGGTAGGGAGGGTACACAGTGTGATTCACCCTGGAGCCCACAACCCCATAGCCACAGCCCTCTGTGGGGTAAGAGGGACACTTCAACAGTTTTATCATCTTCCTTCTGAGCTGCGTTGGAGAAAGGGAGGGCTGTCAGGGTGGTAGAATTCTGGAAACTTGCATTAAATAATTAAAGCTGGAGACTCAAGAGGGCATGATCAGTGTGGCATGTTGAGAGTGGACATTGTGGCAGATGTAGCTTGATTTTACAGGCATTTTTTTTCCTGGCCTCTTTTAAATATGTGAGGATGAAGCACACTATTATTATTATTACTATTATTATTTGGTTTTGTTTTAGTACAAGAAATGCTTTGAAGGTTGTTACAAATGCCGTAGCTGTCACAGAAAATGGGCATTGTTGTTTAGTATTAAAATCATGTATTCTAGATGTGGGCATTTGTTAGTCAGTTTGCTGTAAAATGACATACTGCTGAATCTTTAAAGGGCTTCAGTTTGGAAAAGCAAAATATGATTGGGCAAATTGCTAAAATATTTAAAGTGCAGCCTGTTAAAGCTTTTACTTCGAAGAGCGTCACGTCAAAAGTTGTATGCGGTAAAAGCAAGCAATTGGCTTCCCATCCTCATGCTAGTCAGTTAGCATGGGGGTTCTGTAGCTATCCCTTCCGCTCCACTGCAGATGCTAATAGAGACTCTTGTGATGTTTATTTGGAGGAAGGAATGAGGACTGGGGTGGGACGTTCGTGGGCCATAAGGTGAGGGAAAGACTTGTATTTCATAAAAGGTTATCGTGAGACTCTTTCTTCCCCTCTCAATTCCCCAAATTTAAATATAACCTCATCTTTCTGTTATTGTCTTAAAAGCAGGTGTGTCAAACCGTATTACAGGCACTGCTCCTAGTTATGGCTTCCTTTGATATTAACCTTGACATTTTTCTTCTTCCTCAGACACGACCCCTTATTAATACCTGGCAATGAACAAGTTGACAACATGGATTGCAACGTGAAAAAATACGACTCCACGGGAATGTTTCATTGGTGTCCAGCCAAGGAGATTGACAAGGTTATTTTGGTGGGTATCTGCAAGGAAGGAGCACTTCCCAAGTCGTATCATACTATCAGACTGCACTCTGTTTTGTTTATTTCCTTGCATATAACCAATCCAGTGAGTAATGAACTCCAGGATGAAGGATTTATGGACTGTAGGCTGTGTGTGCCTTAGCCAACCCATTTTCCTGACTGTTGGTAGGTCCACAGATTTTTGGTGGGCTTAGACCCCTGAGGTTTCCTGTTCCTTGTGGATATTCAACAGCCATTAGTCCCACTTTGCTGCCAGGTTCTGCTTTTCAGACTGCCTGGTGTCATAATTTACCACAGGGTTAGATTGTGCTTATCTTCAGTCCTCTACCTTCATTGCTGGGAGCAAAGAGAGGGAGGGAATTGTAAGTGGAGGTAGGAAATCAAATGACCACATCTTTAGTTGTCCACATGATAATTTGAGACCATTCAATTATAGGTTTCTTAATTAAATACAAATAAGTCATTTGTTCTACGGAAAACCCATAAGGTCAAGAGATCCTTTAATGCCCATGTTTTGCCACAGACGCTTTATAACTATGCCACTAACATGATTGAGCAACGTTGGCAATATTAAAGCCCAATTCAGAATCAACATTTTAAATGTGATTTATGAGTTAGCTGATTCATCTACAGCTAATCTGATCAATGCTGCAGCCTTGATTACCATAATGCGAATGATTATGTTACACTCAGAAATATCTGTGGGGGCCTTTGAGCTATCCTTCTGCTAAATGCTAGTTGATTGTGAAAGGAAGTTTCCATAGATACAGTACTGAAATTCTCTTTTCAGTCCAGTCTAAGAGCAAAGTTCAAGAACTTTCATTAGATTAAAATAAACAGGCAAAGCCTAGATGTAACAGCTGGCCTCTCAGAATCAGGTGAGAATGCAAAAGAAAATATTTCTGCCTTGCATCTCACAACAGCCAGCGTGTTTATTCAATTTTGGTAAGCTGTGTCCACAGTTTCTCACACTTGCAGGGCCATTTTAGACATTATAAGAAACATGAGGTTGCTGATGAAAGCAGCATTTCCATGTTGAGTGCTACTCCTCTTTATGTTGTGATGTTGTGACATTATCTGCTTGTCTGTCCCTTGGGTGACTTGGAACAAGCAATTCTATACAGGTTACAGAGGCAGAAAATTCCAACACAAGAGTGCCATTTTTGGAAAGATCCCTGTGTCTTCCGTAACATCAACTTCTGTTCTCAGCCCAACAAGCTGAAGTGTAAAGCTGCTGCTCTTGCTATCCGAGTCCTTAATTTGGGCTCTCTCCATCTTCCTTTTATTCCTTGTGGTGCCAGCCATCAAACTGACTCAACTAATTAAATATAATCAAAAGGCCTCTTCTAGTTTGTTAGGTTCAGCGAAAGTTTGTGCCGTTTATGTTCGTGTGCTTGAATCAAAGAGTAGCAGCTCCACATCTCATAGACAAAACTGATGATATGTGAAATGAACTCCCTGGTGTGTCTTCACTTTGTTGCAGTTGATGCAGCTTTTTCCAGCGTCTGCTTCCTCAAGATTTCCCTGTACCACTAAATGGTGCAACCAATAATGGTGACAGCTCTGGTTTAGTCTAACGATTGGGAGACAAAACCTTGTTCCTCGGGCTCCTCAGGGAGTTTGTATAATAACCATGACATTGTCTAGAACTGCAATATTGGCATTTAAGCAATCGATAAAGCAGTCAATTCCACTGAGTAAATTGTTACGAATTTGATTCAAAACTGTTTAAATTGATATGCATTCCACAGTGTTCATTAGACCACCAGAGACAACTTTTCCTTGCGTTCTTAAATAACTGAGGGCGACAGATGTCAGCTAGAATATTTTAAATATATTTCAAACAGATATGACGCTAATGACCTTAATGTTCCACTTCAGAAAGTTTGCATGTAAAAAAAATATATGACATTGGGGGTGGCCTCCTGATCAGGATGTGACTTAACATTTATTCATTCTATTTGCACATGGAAAAGGGGTGTGTGAGTGTGAGAGAGAGCCCTTTCATAGCAACGCGACAAATAACAAGTTCAGCTTACTATAGTCAACATCTGCAGTACTAAGAACTTTCATGGACAATATATTGACACAGGAGACAATGTTAAAACAATGTGTGGTCATACTACACATGATGATGACTCTCTCATTCCGCTTTCAACCCTCTAAAGAAAAGGAAAAAAATGTGTGCCTCAATCCCTAGTTATTTCATTTTAATTCTATAGTCTGATTATGTCTATCTTTTTGGCAAGGGGTTCACATTAGAAGAGAGTGCTGCTGTACCCGATTGGCTTGTACAGAGTCAAATGAATTGGTCCTTGGGGTTGGGGCTATGATCCCAATGGGAGATCCATGTCTGCCAGAGAATGGCTACAAGGAATAACCGCATGTGCAGCCAGGATTACATTTTTGTTGTTGTTGTTGCTGCAACAATTCCATCTAAGACACAGGTTGTGTGCAACCCAGTTGCACACAATGGATGTGCATATACAATTCTATCTTGTGCATCACTTATATTTCCCAGGTCTTATTTTATATAATAAAATTTAATTATATGCCGCTTAATTTCTCCCCCCCCCAAAAAAAAATATCCCTCTAAGCGGTCTACATAAAAAAGTATAAAAATAGTATAAAATATTGATAAGGAAATGCCAATAAAGCAAGCAGTCATTAAAAACAAGTAGACATAACAAAATTATAAAGATACAAATGAAATGAACCGTTTTAAAAGGAAATATACATAATAAATTTGCATTTCCGAGTAGGTTTGCTGAAGCAAAAAGGTTTTTAAGCAGGCTTCGGAAAAATATAACAAAGGCAGCTGCTTAATAGTAACAGGAAGTGGTGGGGAGTAGGTGGTATCACACTAGAAGTCTGATTCCTCACAAATGCAAAACAGACATTCCAAATCCCATATCCACAAATCTAAGTGATTGAATGGGCCTGCGTGGGGTAAGCCAAGCCTTTGAGTTAACTGATCCCAAGCTGTTGAGGACTTTATATGCAGGCAACTCCCCATTTATGCAGGGGTTGTGTTCCGAGACACCATGTGCACGTAAGCCTGCCCCACCCACTTCCGGTTCCGAAATGGGGCTCCCCCTGGGTTTCAGGAATGGTTCTCTCCAAGATGCCAGGGACTTTCTGCATGCATAAAGGTAAAGGACCCCTGACAGTTAAGTCCAGTCATGAACAACTCTGGGGTTGCGGCGCTTATCTTGTTTTACTGGCTGAGGAAGCTGACGTTTGTCCGCAGAAAGTTTTTCTGGGTCATGTGGCCAGCATGACTAAGCCGCTTCTGGCGAAACCAGAGCAGCGCACGGAAACGCCGTTTACCTTCCTGCCGGAGCGGTACCTATTTATCTACTTGCACTTTGACATGCTTTCAGACTTCTAGGTTGGCAGGAGCAGGGAACGAGCAACGGGAGCTCACCCTGTCCCGGGGATTCGAACCGCCGACCTTCCGATTGGCAAGCCCAAGGCTCAGTGATTTACACCACAGCGCCACCCGCTGTATCACTAAGCTTCTAAAGGATGAGATGAAGGTGGCAAGTGCCCCATAATCATCATTACAGCTGTAGCAGTGTTAAGTCAGGGCTTCACTGAAAATGTTTTTAGGATAGATTTGAAGGGGAGAAGTGAGTGAGAGAGAGAATGCCACATAGCCCCTCCAAGTGATGGAGGAACAGAGTTACTTAATATTCAAACAGTCATATATAGCTTTGGGACAGGATTTATCTATCCTAGCTAGGCAGGAGCCACCATTACCGAGTTTTGGGACTGCCCTGTAATTGAAATCATTATCTGTACAATTTTGCGGCTGCTGATTGAGATTGAAATCATCTATTTAGTTTTGCTCTGTGTGTCTGCCAACAATGCAAATATGCGAACTGCAGTAAATAATACATAGAAATGCGGGTGCTCATGCACACACATTCCCTGGCTGGTTGCTCATTAAACTGACTAAGGCAGAAGACATGGGCTAAGGCTACTGTTTGCTGTTCTTTGCTGCCTATGCCACTCTTGCAAGGAGCAGGATAACGGTGATCAATGTGGTGTGTTAGTACAGCAGCAATGGTCCATCAATTCCCATTGAATATCAGATTGCTAGCAATAAATCATGCATTAAACCCTAAGTAATCCCACTCAATTCGTAAGATTTATATTAGGGCTGATTTAGACATTTCCTTTTCTGTTGAGGGATCACACTCCTGTGAATGATTCTTATGTCTGGATATGCTTGAGAATATACTGCACGCTTGGAGTTTGTTCATCCAACGGTAGACCCTGAAATATGTGTTTTGTAGAGAATCAACTATTGCTTGTCACACATGTCAAAGTACCCCACCTTCATCTTGGTATTCTGATAGCCCTATTCATGTAAGCCCCCTTGCATTCAATGAGGCTTACCACCAGCAAAATAAGTATAGGAGGCCTAAATATTAAATTCGGAAAGCACGTCTCAGCCCCCAAGGCCAGACTTTACACACACACAAACTTGTTTGTTTGTTTGTTTGTTTACCCCTCCTCCTAATTGTTTTTCTTTATTGTCCTCCTTACTGACTTTGTTTTGCTTTTCCAGACTCGAAGCGAAGCAGCCATGACAGTGTTAAGTGGCCATGTGGTGGTTTGCATATTTGGTGATATGACATCAGCGCTGATTGGACTAAGGAATTTTGTGATGCCATTAAGAGCCAGCAATTTCCACTACCATGAGCTTAAGCACATTGTGTTTGTGGGCTCCCTTGAATACTTGAAGAGGGAATGGGAAACAATGCATAACTTCCCCAAACTCTCAATCTTGCCTGTAAGTCCAAAGCCCACCTCTTTCTTTCTTTTTCTTTCTTTCTTTCTTTCTTTCTTTCTTTCTTTCTTTCTTTCTTTCTTTCTTTCTTTCTTTCTTTCTTTCTTTCGCACCAACTGAAGAGAACCACACTGGCTTTGATCTTGGGCTTCCTCTTCTTTTAAAACTCCTATTCGGTTATAGGCCTCAGGACTTGGCCTTTTCCCTGTTTGTTGTATCTGTGAAAACTAAGCCCTGGGAGACCTTATTAGAAGAAATTTGCCGACGTGCTCAGTCCCTCGTCAAGGATGAATTTCAGCTGCTATCAAATATGTTAGCTATGTTATCTATTGAACACTTGCTTGAGTGCCCTGCATGCAGCCAATTTTGATGTTATGATTTTTTTTTCTGACAGCATGACAGTCATTACTTATGGCATTATTTATGCCTATGAAACCTTTGGAAACATTTTTGTATTATTTGTCTATCTACCTAATCTATCTGCATCCATAAAGACCTTTGAAAGGCTGGCCTGCTGGCTCTGCTTTATTTAACAGCCTGACAGTGGCATTTCATCTTTTTAAGGAGGCATACAGTCAGAAGATATGAATTTCTTTCTAACACAATGAGCCCTGAACTGAAAGGGCCCCAATTCTTCACTACTTGGTGTTGCCATTTATGCCTGACTGCTAACGATAGTGCAAATTTCTATTAGGTTGCTGTTTACACCCAGCAAACAAGGTGCAAAGCAGTAAGAGAATTGCATGATTTCCACATCAAATGCTTTGCATTAATATTGTCTGTTTTCTTTTATTTCTTCTTTTGTGCCTAAAAGTAACAAGGCTTTAAATCCAGCTTGTCTATCCAAGTTGCTTGTTACTTTTCAAAGCTGCAGCTATCACGAGTGACCTCGCTGTCCCAAAACACAAGGCAACTAATAATTACTAATGTATCGCTCTATCATGCCTCGTTTCTCCAAAATGCTGGGCATGTCTAAATGCACATTCCTGTGCTGCATCCAGGGCAAATCATGTCACATTTTCAGATCTGTGTTGGCCATCGACCCTCATCCATGCAACATTTGCACACCACTGTGGCTAAGAAGGAAATCATGCTAGACTGTAAACACTATACACTGGCATACATTATAGCCTGCCGAGTGGAAGCCCCCTCAGAAACACTGACATTTGATCATGCATCAAGTGGCTGGCATTTGGCCCCTTGCTGTGGTTCATATGCATGCATATGTCATTGCATCAGGAAAGGCCCGTCAAAAAATGGATGTCTGCCACTTGGAACAATAAATGCATTTCAGTGGCTGTCTCACAGGAGCCACAATGGTTTTGAGCATCCCTTATTCCCAAGTAAACATCAGTCCGAAACTTATACACATCCATAAGACAATTACATTACAAAATGTTGCTACATTCCTATGGGTAATTTTGCTCCCAGAAGAATAGGCACTGAGACAATTCCGTTTTCTTTTTAAATGGTTCAATCAGACCATTTTAAATGACAGTTTGTTTGAAGTACGTGGGGCGGGGGATGACTAGAATTACACTTTGCTGGGTATTGCTTCACCTAGTGTGTGTTTTCCTTGCATTTGTGTGTGCAGAGCATTCTCCCCCCCCAGGTTTAGCATGGCCCAATATTCCAGATACTGGAACACACCCCTTGCTATGCTTGGAAGGCAAGAACTTGCCACACAAGGCTGACTGAAATCAAGGCAATTCTGAGCTGCAGACAAGATGCAGAGCTCTGGCAACGTTCCTGCTTCTTGTTTGTTAGTAATAGCTTGACTGAGTATTGAGACTTAACGCTAAAATGCTGCCATCAGCACCAACTACCCTTTAGATTAGCACATTCCTTCTATTCCCTGGCACATAGTTAGACCAGCTTAATGTCAGAGCATAAAAAAGATACTTGTTAAATAATTTCCCAAAGCTCCTTCTCAGTATTTAATTTGTTTTTTCCCATTTCTTCCTCCAACTCCCTCCCCTTTTCCTCTCTCTCTCTCTCTCTGCCGAAGGGTACACCATTAAGTCGAGCTGATTTAAGGGCTGTCAACATCAACCTCTGCGACATGTGCGTAATCCTGTCAGCCAATCAGAATAATATTGATGATACTTCGCTGCAGGACAAGGAATGCATCTTGGCGTCACTCAACATCAAGTCTATGCAGTTTGATGACAGCATTGGGGTCTTGCAGGCTAATTCCCAAGGTAAGAACTGCCCTATAATACTTCTCTATAGTGCCTACAGGGGACAGGACCTGGCAGGAAGAATATCCCTCACTCAGTAATTCAAAGGGACCTTACATCAGCTTGCTTGACAGTTAAACCTGCTGATTGGTATGATGGGTTTTTAAGGGACGGTCGCAACACCACACTGTTTGCACACATACACAAAGGCAAGTTTTGGCAATCCTAGCAAGGGAGCGAAAATTGACTGAGTGGTAGAATTTTATTTCATTTCACTCTCAGATGGGTGATTGCTAAATCTGTAGCATTCTGCAGCCTCCAAGTTTATAGCAATGAAGTCACATTGCTACACATCACATAGCCAGAGGTGGCTTGTCCTCACGCTGGATGCAAAATGGGATAATTGCAAATGTTCTCTGACAAGGGTGTTTGCTTTGTCCGCAAGATAGCAGCCAAGTGCCACACGGCACAATAATAACACCTTTTAAATAATGATAATACTTTTTAAAGGCAGGGGGGAAAGAGAGAGAAAAGGGGGAAAGAATGGAAAGTTTGGCTTCATAGAATGCACATGAAGATTCTCACAATTTATCTACAATTCTACATGATTTCTACATGAAGGCAGTCCTTTGTTTTTGACCCCCACACTATTCACCAATGCTTTCCCAAGGTTGGATAAAAACACTTATGAAAGCAAAACTAACACCCTATAAAATTATAATGCACAAATAAGACTGGGCATTTCCTGTGCGCTACCTATCAGATCTCATTATTGCAACACAGAAAAAAGCAAACCAATAAGAATTATGCAAAACAAGTAAAAATCTCTGTATTTTGTGCATTTCTTTTATATGTGTTTTTGTTATTACCAACTCTGCCTCGAAGTTACCTCTGCTTTCCATCCTATGAAATTTTATATATATATATATATATATATGCAGGTTTTGGTGTCCTCGGGTGTCTTCCCGTGTAAAAGTTGGGGTGTCTAGGCGACGTTTCGACGAGGTCTCACTCGTCATCTTCAGGCTGGTGCCTGCACCAGCCTGAAGATGACGAGTGAGACCTCGTCGAAACGTCGCCTAGACACCCCAACTTTTACACGGGAAGACACCCGAGGACACCAAAACCTGCATTCCTGTACCCGTGAAAATCTACGAAAGCATATATATATATATATATATATATATATAACTATCTCCACTCTCTGCTAACACTCCAGAAGCAAACCCAAATATATAAGGCTCAGACTGATATAATATATCAGAAGTGGATATAATAATTGAAGTTTTGATGAGACACCAACAATAGTAAACGTACACAGTAATTGTTATTGCTTTCAACATCCCACTTTTATATTCAAAACAATGTTGCTTATGGAGAGAATATCTATGCAGCACAGTAGCAAAGGCCAATACTGCTGTGTGCAACCTTATTTATTCTACTTCCTGGTTCCTATATCCTGCAGTCCCACTGAGAGGCTGTTCACAATGTAATTGTATAGAAGGAACCACACCCTGTATGAGGCTTGGGCAGATTAGAACCCTTTCCCTCCACCCAGAGGAATTTGCATTGGTATATGTGCCAAAACCACATAAGGAAAACTTCTTACCCATTCTGCTGTGTTATGAGCAGCCACCAACACATCTATAAAAGGGGCCTAGGAGAAAATATAATTGCAGAGGCATAGAGGGGCATAGTCCGTCCATAACTGCAACATCCTCATAATGTGTGGGGGGAAAATATGTGTTTTGAAAAGACACCAACATCACCATCAAATAATAATAATAATAATAATAATAATAATAATAATAATAATTTATTTATAACCCGGCCACTCTGGGCAGCTTCCAACAAAGTATTAAAATACAGTAGTCTGTTAAACATTAAAAGCTTCCCTAAAGAGGGCTGCAAACCTGGCCTGAACAAAGACATTGGATTCTTATCTCATTATACATGACAAAGCCACTTTTCACCTTCTTACCCCTTGCTTTTTCCTGTAAGACCTATTGCAGTCCTTAAGAGTCGGCAACAGGCTCATCACAGCTATCTGCAAATCACCCATTCCCACCACCCTTCTGAGTAATACCCCTCCCCACCTTCTCACTATATAGAAGGGTCTGGAAACTTCTGTTTCAGTGTATCTGCATGCACACGAAAGCTCATACCAAGAACTAACTTAGTTGGTCTTTAAGGTGCTACTGGAAGGATTTTTTTTGTTTTTTCTAAAAGTCTGATAGTTGTTTTTCTCTTTGACATCTGGTGGGAGGGCGTTCCACAGGGTGGGTGCCACTACCGAGAAGGCCCTGTGCCTGGTTCCCTGTAACTTGGCTTCTCGCAGCGAGGGAACCACCAGCAGCCCCTCAGTGCTGGACCTCAGTGTCCAGGCAGAACGATGGAGGTAGAGACGCTCCTTCAGGTATAGTGGACTGAGGTCGTTTAGGGCTTCAAAGGTCAGCACCAACACTTTGAATTGTGCTCGGAAACGTACTGGGAGCCAATGTAGGTCTTTCAGTCATGACCTCCTACACCTCTTCGTCCTTTAAATCCCACTCTAATAACAGGTTATACATTTTGGATATATTCTTTTTAGAATTTTGTTTCTGTAATTTTGATTCTTCTTTTTCAAATCCTATTATTTTGTCTTGATTGAATATATGGGTGATTCGTTGATATTGCAGCCATGCCCTGTTATCTATACATACCACTTCAACATTAGGAATGCTTGAGGAATTGATTCTTTGTGACCAGCCTGATTTGCACCTCTAGGCTAAAGTGCCGATCAGAACACAATTAACTTTCGGATTTCACATTTTGATGCAGTTCTCCACTTAAACCAATGTACAAAACTACATATCTTACAATAAACAATTAAGAAATATTGACTTTGGGAGAAAACAAATTCAGGACAGTGCGTTGAGTGAAAAGTTATATTTAAATATGAATTTTCATACAGATGCTTTGAATTTATAAACTTCACTGTAATACCTAACTTGATTTATATGTGGAACTGAGAGAGGCCAGAAACAGACTGTTCTGTTGATCTACAGACAATCTGTTCCTAGGTCACGGTTTTTAAGAGGGCCTGGGCAATAGTTCATACTCAAAGTTGGGAACAAGCAGTAAGCCATTTGGCTCTGAGTGGGAATGGTGCTGAGATACTTACTCTTTAAAATTCCAAAGTACCCAGTAAGGAAACGCTTAGCTTCATGGAGGTTTGTGCCACTTACGTGTGCACTACTTCTGATCTCGTTATTGTGCTTTCACAACAGAACAGTAGATTTTCTTGAAGGATCTTAAATACCACGGTTCACATTGTCAAAAGCAATTAGATCAAAGGGGTGGCATAAACTTTGCTGCAAATTGTATTTGGAGTGACAGTTTTCTCTGTGAGATGCAGTTTTAGTGTAGAACCCAGCAAAAAGCCCTTCTGCGCAAGCCCCGGTTGAATATTAATGTCAATGGGGGGGCTTGCTCAGAAGAGCTCCCCCCTCCCCACAGATCCTGTCCTTAATATACAGGAAGTACAGTGGCGGCGGCGGCAATATATATATATATGGTGATCCTATTTCTGCTGATCAGCAAAGAGTGCCTCCACTTTGCAGCTCCTTACTGGCGACTAAGTGCTTTTATTTACAGAGCCGGCTGTCACTTTACTTTTGCTTAAAAGTTTGTGCATTATTTATCCTGGGAAAACATTTCAATTCACATCATTTGGTACAAACCCTGACCCATCGCTAGGCATAGCTTTCTGCTTTGAAATGCAGGGAAGCTGAAATTGCACCAAAAGCAGTGGCAGTGACCATGTAGGGCCGCCACCTCCTTATTCTTTCTGTCCAGGCTTCTATGCTTTTAACAGCAGATTGACACCCATAAATATTTTTAGACAGAACCTAGAAAAGCTTCACCTGCTTGTTTTCTGTAAAGAATAACATTGGTTGCAGTTCTCTGGCCATATGAACCTGAGAGTTTACTCACGTGTACATCTACAAATATAGACAGAGAGATCAAACTCAAATGAGTTGATGAGCCAAGCAGTCCACCTGATAGGTTATATCGCATGCCAAATTTTCACTGACAATACATCAGTATCAGAATGAAGCAGCAGAGCTAGTGGTTAATTTCTGTCCCTTGCTATCGAATCTCAGTGTGCTGTCCTTGTTTTGTTTCCTCAAATCCTATTGCACCCGGCCTTCCCTCTAGCTCTTCACCACTTTTTCTAAGGGACAAACTCAATGTTACATTGGAGATACATCAACAGTCTCCCAAGAGTTTTTCTTTTATGGAACAGCTGCCCTGGGAGGCTGCCGCTTTAAGCAGAATAAAGGGGGGGGGGGTGCAGCGACAGAGTCTCCTAGTCTACAGAAGACAGTTCCTATTTGAAAGGAATCTGCCTGGTCCAAGCCCACATAAAAGATAAAGACCCCTAAGAAGTTGAGAACAGGGACATTGAAGTTTGCCCAGTTAGCTGCTGTACCTGCTCACAGCCCTCCCCACTATTGTATTGGATGTATCCTATTTCAATTACAGTCATCATTTAATAATATGCACCTTTTTATTTGTTTATATATTTATTTATAAATTAGCATATGTAAAGCTGTATACTTTTTTTGTGGGAGGTTTTTGGGGAGAGAGCATGTCTCCTGCCACTTATCTATTCCAAATCACCTGGCCCAGCTGCAGGAGAGAAAGATACGGAAATACAGGATCCCACCCCAGCCTTCTAATGAGCAAGAAGGACATAGGGAGAGATGGATTTTGACTGAGCAAGGAGCTGAATGGTTAATCAACCTCTCCACTCCTGCTTTCGGTCATATCTTCAAAGGCTGCTTTTCAATAAAAACAAAACACCTGTCTGGAGATTGTTCTCTTATCTTGGGTGTCACACGGGCCGAGGACACTCAGACTCATGGGCCAAATGCAATTCCAAGCTGCTCTGCCTGGCCCTGGGGCTTCTCCCCACACCACCCACTCCCCAGTCTGTACCCCTACCAGTATTCTTCTTGAGTGTTTTCGCCTGGCTGGAATGAGTCCTTGAGCTCTGATAATAACTCTTGCTTGCCTGGCTGCAGGATTAAAATAGTTCTGATGCTGTTCTGAATACCATTTCCTTCCTCCTCCCTTGCCTGCATTTTTTTTGCCAATTACATCACAACATGTCATTGTGATGTGAGGTCACCGGATGTGAGGACGCCATAGCAACTTGTAAACAAAGAGTAGTGGGCAAACTAAGCTGAAGATTGTGAAGGCAAAGGAGGAGGGACATGGTGTCCAGAAGTGGCCACTAAGAGAGGGATCAAATGAGTGCCAAATAGCATTCAAATAACACTGGTGTTAAGTGTGAATATTTCGCAGTAATTTGGCTGCACTAAATGTGCTATTTTCAATGAAATATCAAAATCTGAGAATATTTGTTCCAAGTATTTAGAAGATTTTCTCTAGGTTTGAAGCATTAAAGGTAAAGGGTAAAGGGACCCCTGACCATTAGGTCCAGTCGTGACCGACTCTGGGGTTGCGGCGCTCATCTCGCTTTATTGGCCGAGGGAACCGGTGTACAGCTTCCGGGGCGTGTGGCCAGCATGACTAAGCCGCTTCTGGCGAACCAGAGCAGCACATGGAAACACCGTTTACCTTCCCACCAGAGCGGTATCTGTTTATCTACTTGCACTTTGACGTGCTTTCGAACTGCTAGGTTGGCAGGAGCAGGGACCGATCAACGGGAGCTCACCCCGTTATGGGGATTCGAACCGCCGACCTTCTGATCGGCAAATCCTAGGCTCTGTGGTTTAACCCACAGCGCCACCCACGTCCCCAGGTTTGAAGCATTTAATGATTCTAAAAAGCATTGCATAGACTGAACTGGTGAACTGGTATCAGAGTTTTTTGGCTTTGGATATTCTTTAGATGTTTCACTGAGGAACGTCAAAGAAATTGTCTTCTTGCTTTGACTTTACTTAAAATTCCAGTGGAAACAGTTTTCCTGCCCCTGCCTGGTTACTCACCCTCCTCTGCTTGTTTATACTCGCCCCCTTTTTTTGGCTAAATGAAGGCAGAGGTGTGCCTGTATGTGCACCCTGACAAGTTAAACTGCTTTTATATGGATTGCTGGGTACATTATATTCTTGTATGATAGTGAGGGAATCTGTCCCAACCATAATTTGTCAGTTTCACCTCTGTTAAACCAGCCCAAAGTTAGCTGGGTTGCCATCAACTGTTTCAACAGCTGTTTATAATCTTAACAGTTTATTCTGAGGCGGTAAATCATTGTCAAAGCCAAATAGTCATTTCAAAGATGTTTTATAAAGAACAACAGGGTTTCTTCAGGCTTTTCAAATGAGCGTTAAGGAATGAACACCTTTGAAACTGAGAAGATCAACTAAGCAAATTTAAAACATACAGTCCCATCTCCTATTTAAAATCACTTCATTAAGGGGGGCCCCTTTGTAACATGTTTGAGAAGCAGGGTCCCAAAGACTAATAAATAGGTTGTGTGTGTTTTTAAGTGGCTAATTATTTCAAAAGTTAATGAGCAACATTCAATAGAAGAGCTGAGTATCCACAGATTGGACTGTTGAAGCATTTTCTTTGCTGATTTATGAGGGACAGCAGAACATTGGGAACTGCGAGGATTGCTGGTGGCCTTCGACATTTGCTCCAAATAGTTATCTGCTTTAACTATAGATTTTGTAGATAGAAAACATGGCCCAGAATCAGTCAGTTACCAAGATAATAATAATAATAATAATAATAATAATAATAATAATAATAATAATAATGTATTGCCTTTTAAATGTCTCTCAAGATGATTTTCAAACATAATACAAACAGCAAATAATAGTTTTTAAAACTGGAAAAAACTGAAAATAGGTTTTTAAACAATACACAATAAACAATGTAGCTTTCCAACAGGTTCTAGTTTGAGCAATCTTGAGAAAAAGGCAATGTTCCAGTAAAGATAATTGCACTTAAACTGAAAATACACACGCCACACAGTTGCATGTTTGTTTTACGCAGGATTTTTAAAAATGAAACGCAGCTATGGGAGGTCACAGTCATTAGCATAGCTGTCAACGTTTCCCTTTTTTAAAGGGAAATTCCCTTATTCCGAATAGGATTCCTCGCAAGAAAAGGGAAAAGTTGACAGCCATGGTCATTAGTGGGGGGGAAAGGATCTACTTAACCCTTTTCCCCTGGCTGTTTTCCCCCCTGCTCAAAAGCATACAAATACCCCAACTGCAAACATGTGGGAGCCATTTGTCCACAATGGAAGTTTATGTTGATTCAAACTGCATGCAGGTGTGTGAGTCCTTTCCACAGAATCAGCATCCTTGATTTTTGCCATCCTTGCCATTTCTTAAGTGGGCAAGGCCAGGCCTTTTACTCTGCTCTAAATTTTCACAGCCAAAGGGAGGCTTAGGCCTGATTCACACACTTGTCCCTTAGTTGATTCCTGTATACTTAATTGCCGGCAACAACATGTGTGAACTGACTCTTTGTGAAGATAACTGAGTTTGAAGGGACATACACATTCCATCTATATTGTAAATATGCCTGGTGGCCCATCCATATGTGCAGGTATCATTTGATACATCACTCTCAATCGGTGCTGGCCATGCCTGCATGGTCAACAATTTTTAGGGAAAGCAGTTATCAGTATATGATAAAATTTCTTGTTTATCAGATGCTACAATACTAGGAAACGGAAAGTTTGAAGTATATTGTATGCACTGCAGAATAATGTTGTCAAAAATATAGTGCTGACCACTTTTCATTTTTTTGTATTCCCTCTTTAAATTTCTTATGTGTCTTTGCTTCTCCTCAAACCTGCTGATACTTGCCACAACAGACCAAATCCAAAACATCACACAAACACCTCAATTGAAACAGAGTGTGCATGGTAGCTTCTTGCCAAACACATAAAGGCAATTATTATACATAACTGTTTAGGAATTTATATGTATAAATAAGTATAAATTTATTTGTATAAATTCCTAAACAGTTAAGTATAATAATTGCCTTTATGTGATGGATTTGCCTCTGAGTCATAACTCTGAATATTCAGTCCAATAATTTTATTTTATCATCTAATGATTTAAGCTGTGATTTTGAATACTGCATAATAAGAACAATGCATGTCATTAAAAACTGATTCTCAGACAATAAAAACACCTTATGGCTTTGAACAGTTCTGAAGCTGAGTGGGAGGAGAAAGAGAGACAGAGCAGTAACATTTTTTCCAAAGGCATTATAAGACAGATTGCAACGTAACAGTTCAGGTGTAGTTCAGCCTTGCAATGTTCAGAGAACGGTTTTCTGAATGACTTCAACTTATGGGAGTTTCTCCTGGGAACTGTATTTTAGCCACATAAGTGATCTTGTTGCGAGGTCCATTTTCAATTTTTGTAATGGGACCTGTGACAAGATGGTGTAAAAGTAAATAAATAGAGAAAAATAGAAAATGAGTTTGGGGTTAGACAAACCTATGCCAGCAGTGACTCTAGCACCAGCAGTGTAATATTGGCATAGTGTAGTTGAGATCCTATGCAGTCCCAGCAGTGAAGTTGACAATAAAATTATACCAGTTTAAACAGACAACACAGCAACCCTGACATCATTTCCATAGCATATCACACACACCCCTCCCAATCCTAGGTGCTGTTGTAGAAAGGTGCTGGGAATTGCAGCTTTGTGAGGGATAAACTACCCTATATTCTTTGGTGGGGACTGTGCTTTAAATGTGCTCTAATGGTATGGTTTGTGGGCAGTGGAAGCTGTCGGGTTTTTTTTAAATAGATTATTTGACCTCATGGCATCACTACCACAGTTACTGCAGAACTCTTGGCATAAATGCATGATAGGTGGTGTGCCAAACACAAGTGGATTAGCCATGCCTCTCTTAGCTTACAACACAGAATTGAACAATACAGTGCTACTTCGGGTTACATTCGCTTCAGGTTAGACTCCGCTAACCCAAAAATATTGCCTCGGGTTAAGAACTTTGCTTCAGGATGAGAACAGAAATTGTGCAGCAAGAGCGCAGCAGCAGCAGGAGGCCCTATTAGCTAAAGTGGTGCTTCAGGTTAAGAACAGTTTCAGGTTAAGAACAGACCTCCGAAACAAATTAAGTACTTAACCCGAGGTACCACTGTAAGCCAGGGAAAGCCTTGTAAGCAGTAACAAGGCAGAGTTAACTTCAGCAAAAGTAGCCAGGGGTGGGGGGACATAGTGCCGAGATGCCTTTCTTTAAGGCCTTTAAGGCCTAGCTTTTGAAAAAGTAGATAGAGGGGAGAGCTGCTCTCAACATGGCAGAATGGGCCACTTCATGCTAGCTTCCAGACTGGGATCCAACCACCAGACTCCTGGGGAATCCACCTTCCCCATTTAACAGTGGATTAGTCTTTAGCCAGCATTTACGTTAAGCCGAGTTTCTGTTAACCAAGAATCTAAAATGGCAGTATGAAGTGAGTTTCATACCCTGTGTGAAGAGAAACACAAATGTCGGAGGGAAGGGAATGCGCATGGCTGCGGCTGGCTCCTCGGCTAACAGGGTGGCCACACGGTTTCTGCACTGCTTTAGTTGTGTGGAGGAGAAGAGAACCAAGGGTCCTGAAAACAGATGGGCTTTTATGAAAATAGCTGGTTCAGTTAGAGACACCTTTCTCATCTGCCACCACAGCCTCTCTGATCCTAATTAAAGTCAAGCCAGCTCTGGCCAAATGAACGAGCTGAAAATGGGTAGAGGAGGGATATAATCTACTGCTAAGCATATGGTGGTATACATTAACTGCAAACATAAATAATAGTAGCAGAGAAACAAATTATGGCTCCTTTGTATTATTATTTGTTGTTCTGCATTTCAAAAGGAAAGCAAAACCTTTTAATATGCAGGTGTGTGCATATATATATATATATATATATATATATATATATATATATATATCCTGATACTGAGAAATAAAACAAAACAAAACACACACACACACACACACACACACACACACACACACACCCTCTCTTTATGAGCATTAATTATATACCAGGCAAGGAAGCAATTGCCTGTGTGTTATGAAATATTAAATCAAAATGCTTCCTGTTTCCCAGATGTCCCAGAGATAAATACAGCAGTATTTTGAAGCCCCTCCCGGAGCTGTTTTGCCTGCAAATTTATAGTTTTGTCTCCGTTTTCCGAAAACCCTGTTTTATGTGAAGTATAGCACTCTTGGTAGTTTTTAAGGAGCAAACTCCTCTGGAGTGCCCCGTGCAGGCAACAATTCTCATGCAGATGGCTCACAAGGGAACTGAAGTCGAGAGGCTCCTTTAAGATGACAAATGGGTTGAAAGTGTTATTGTCTTTGATTGCATGCCTTACATCATCTGTATGTCGGAATAAGAGGGCTATGCTTTATCTTTAGCCATTTTATAAATATTTAAGCCCTTATAGTTGCCTAAAGATATTAAAGCATATTTTTACAGGATTTGGAATATAAATATTATATGTAGTACCAAAGATACCAAAGTGGTTTTAATGAATTCATAATTTTCTGTTCACTTTTTATTGGAATGTGGTTTATGTTCCAAAAGATCCATTTAAAGAACAGGACACTGCTCAGTTCCCAGACAACATATTAACTGATGGTAAATGTTATTGGAGCTGTTTTAAAATGATGGGAGGAAAGTTATAATAAAAGGAGGACCGGGAATTCCAAGACGTTCTCTCTCAATCTCCTTGTTTTAACAAATGCAGCTAAATCACACAGAGGCATAAACTCTCCATCTAACACTACTAAATACCTTGACTTGGAAGTAAGAGTGCTGCATCTGATGGAATTTACTTCTATGTGAATATAGGGATGTGGCTTTGTGCTGTTCAATACAGTGAGACCTCTAAGTAAGTCATTCTTGGGGGGGGGGTCGATCTATAACCTGCCTATGTTTAGGCAGACAAGTCACATTTAGACCTGATTCATCAGCATTATCTTTACAACTAAAATTGACACACATTTCATTAATGCTGGGCTTTAGCACAGTACCAATTCATATTTTCAGAAGTCTAGCTATTGTCACAGCTGGCTGCAAATCTTTTCAGTTTTCAATAAAATGCAGAGAGTTTCCTCTTTAATATTTCACAAAGTTTCACTGGTTCCCAGTGGGAGCCTATTCTGGGTAATGCTTGCTAATTATCAACAACAAAACTAGACCTACAAAGCTGGCAAATTACCTGACCCTTTACATTTTAATGAGACAACAAGGGTTTCACGAAGTGATGTTGTTTCAGTGGTTAATGGTGTCAGCAATGTTGTAATTGTAGGTTGAGGCACATTAGCTGAACAACCCCCGAGTAAGAAGAGGGTTCTCTCGACAGGCCCTTTAGAGAATAGGACTAGGTATTATCATTAAGCCTGTGTCGTTTGCATGCCGCTAATCACTTACTTTATTATCTTGTGTATCCATTGTCTTTCTTTAATTGCTCTTTAAATTAAAATTAAAAATAGTTTCAATGCCCACAGCGGCTGTGATAGTATCTTGATTATGAAGATAGCTTCGACAAAATGGAACATATCGATAATATATTACAGGATTATGAGAGAGGTTTGATGTTATGGCTGATAGCCGGCAGCCTCCCGAGCATAATTCCAGGATATTTCCTTGTTTTGGCACATATTGTTTGTTTAATAAATGGTTATTTATGTGCATTTAGGCAATTACTTTAGGAAAGTTCATGAATTTAAAAATACAGTGTTTTCTCTTTGGCTTAGAAGGTTGTGCCTCCAAAGGAATGTTAACTTCAAGATGTTCCCAATGTATAATGGGAGGAACAAAGGGCTAGGGTTTTGTTGTGTCCATGTTAATATTTTAGTGCACAACTGACAGTGATGTTGCATGGCATCCCATCCATGTGGCATTCGTTTAGTGCACTGTCCAAATGCTGGTCGATTCTAAATTCTTTTATAGCTGGCATGGGGAATATCTGGCCCACTGTTAAGTCTGCTAGGCCTCCCCATTTGGCCCACAAGGCCATTTTGGCAAAGCAACATGTATCTGCCCTAGACCTGACGTTGCACTGATACCAGGTGTGGGCAGGGGTGCCAAAAGGCTTTACTGGGCCCACTATACTGTATGTAGATTGGGTCTTCTGCTGCATTCGCCAAAGAAGACACGTACAGTATTTGCCTAACATTTATGTATACTTTATGTGGCATGCAAATCTGTACCTTCTTTCTCAGGTGGCAGTGGAACACACAAAAACCAGGGGTCACACACAAGTAATAAGAAGCCCAACAGACATAATATCAACAGGTGGAGCATTCCCTAAAATTGTGGTTCCATACTGCAAAAGGCACATATCTTGTAAGGGCACGAGAGCCCTGCTCTCCTCCAACGCCTACCCTAAACCATAAAAATAATCCCAAGTTTCATGCATTGTAAGCAAGTTGTGTTGTTGTAGGTCTGACTATGCTACATTCACTGTAAGACCAGGTGTGACATTTCAGATGGAGGGGATCAAAAGTAATTTACGATTTACGGCAGTTCAGATGATCATGATTGGGATAAATTCAAGATTTAATTAAAGCAAGCACAGAATAGATTTGTTGTGGTTATTTATTAATACTTAATAATAACTCCAACATTCCTCCCATTTTTGAGCAAAAAAATTGAAATCCCTACTCAGCCATGAAGCTATTTTGGTGTTCCTGGGGCCATCACTATCTGTAAGCCTCATCTAACTCACAAGGTTGTGCAGATATAATAGCAAGGCGGAGAAACCTGTGTATGCAGAAGTAAGTAGCATCAATTGCAGTGGTACTTACTCTTGAGTAAGTGTGTCTAGGATTGCAGCCTAAGAGAGTTACTCAAAGCTAGTTCAAGATGCTTCTTTAATGACTTTTAATGGCGCCAGAATAAGGTATTTTGTTACTGAGCATAGTTGGCTTGTGTTAAATACACCTTTAATCTTTGGGTGAGTTTTGGAGAGGGCACATGTGAATGGCAACGTGGCCAGTAACGGGAACCCAAGTCCGAGCTTTGCAGCTAGTTAAC
Source organism: Podarcis melisellensis (assembly GCF_964234715.1). Taxonomy (NCBI): domain Eukaryota; kingdom Metazoa; phylum Chordata; class Lepidosauria; order Squamata; family Lacertidae; genus Podarcis; species Podarcis melisellensis. Next base: position 82,433,328 of record NC_138537.1, read on the forward strand.
AAAAAGGCAACCTGGTGGGGAGGGATGTTTTTTTATTATGCAAGAAGTTCGTATTATTACTTAGGAGGGAAATGTTGCATTTTTAGTAACATTAAAACAAATTGATTTATTCACATCATCTGTGGCCATAGTAAATCAACTGTGAAGCATATTTCGGTTTAAAGAGACACCTACATTTCTCCAAGTGGCTTCAGTTTACATTTACTTTTGCAATAGCAATCAGTGTGGAGAAACCTACTGCAAAATTATGCTGTTTCTGGCTTGCCTTAAAAATTTCTCCCCAGGATGACTCTCCAAATTCACTTCGAAATTCATTTTAGGTGATAGTGAAATCTAATGACAGTCTAAGGATGTTCAGAACCCTCCTGGGAAATTTCACTAGGTGAAGATAAACTCTTGTATCTTCCTTGGAAATTTCTTAGATGATCTCCTTAATCAGCTGTGACCTTCATCTTAGATGGAATTCCAGAGCTGTTTTAGCTGACTGATTCTAGTTCCACTGAATTTTTCAATGGTTTGTTCTGTTTTATTCAATGGAAGATAACTGTGTCTTTTGCACACACACACACACACACACACACACACACACGTGTGTGTGTGTGTGTGTGTGTGTGTGTATAATATTACATCTCACAGGCTTGAGCTTCCCCAGCACACGGTTGCTTACTCTGAAAGTGACTGAGGCTGGTGGCTCCTCCCTGCCCCCCAATTGCCCTTATGCTTACTTATAATGGGTAAAATATAAATTTCAAAGATCTTACACTACAGTTTAGATTATCATGATGGGTGACTTCCTTGTGGCCACTGTGAAGGAATATAACTTTAGGTATATGATGGGTGACTCGCTTTGAGTCATTCTTTTGTATTTTAAATGCCTTATTAATATGCTGCATTTTATGGTTATCAAAGGTCCACAAGTTGTAGTTATTAGAGGGAATACAGAAAATTCGTAGTGTGTGTGTGTGTTTTCCAAGAATCTTAAGACAGACTCAGAATCACAGGATCATCTAGTCCAACCCCCTGCAATGAAGGAATCTCAACTAAAGTATCCATGGCAGATGGCCATCCAACCTCTGCTTAAAAACCTCCAAGGACAGACCACTGCCTTCCAACAGAGTCCATTCCACTGTCGAACAGCTCTTATAGTCATTTTTAGCATTACTTTGCTCCATGTCCAACTGCAGCGCTCTGATCCTTCACTGCCATTCTTGCTGCATGGAGATGCTCTGGGTGCTTGCTTCACAAGATTTATACACCACTTGATTGCAATAAAACCTCAAAGTGGTTTTCAGCAAGAATGAAACTATCAGTAAAAAGCATTTGAAAACAGCTGTTTGAAATGTAGGGGGTGGGATATTTAAAATGGTAAGCTGAAGACCATATTAAAATGCTTGTCGACATTCTACTGGTCTGGATAGGCTTGCCTAAACAAACATGCTTTTAGCAGGCACCGAAAAGAGTACATTGAAGGTGCCTGCCTGATTTCCAAAGAGCCCAGTCTCCCTCCCCCAAGCCTGAAATGTTGCCATAGGAACCCAGGGAGCTGCCTTATACCATGGGTCCAGCTACATTGACAGGCAGCAGTTTTCCAGGATTTCAGACTGGGATCTCCCCCTGCTTTACCAGGGGATGCTAGGGATTGAGCTGGCCTGCTTTGTTCAAAGCAGGAGCCTTACCACTGAGCTGAAGCCCTTCACAGCCCAGGGTGCTGTGTCCCCCCTGTTCATTACACTGATTATGCACAAATGAGTCCTTCCTTCTGGTAGGCTGTGTCATCTTAACAGCATAACTGGAAAAGCACTGCCAACTACAGATCTACAGAGATACCATATTTTTCGCTCTATAGGACACACTTTTCCCCCTCCAAAAATTAAGGGGAAATGTATGTGCATCCTATGGAGTGAATGCAGGCTCCTTGGCTTCAGCAATAGCAACGCAAAGCCTCCGAAGCGCAGAGGGAGCGCTCCCTCCGCGCTCCGGAGGCTTCGCGTTGCTTTCGCTGAAGCCTGGAGAGCGAGAGGGGTCGGTGCGCACCGACCCCTCTCACTCTCCAGGCTTCAGGGATAACCACCTGAAGCCTTTGGAGCACAGGGGGACCTCGCGCTGCGCTCCAAAGGTTTCGGGTTCCTTTTGCTGAAGCCGGGAGAGCAAGACTCTCCTGGCTTCAGTAGAGAGGGAGAGCTGCGCAGTGCCCCTTCAGCGAAGCGGGAGGAGAAATGGAAGGGGCTCCGTTTCTCCTGCTGCTTCGCTGAATGGGTGCTGAGCAGAGGGGGAGTTCCCCCCCCATTCTCCCTCCTATGGTCCGGCGCGTCCTATAGAGCGAAAAATACTGTAATATTTGTATGGGAAAAAGAGGCTTCCGTTGTTTGGCACTAGTGGAACAATGCCGCTAACTGCATAAAGAAATTGATGATTAGCCATCATATATAGCATAAAACTCTTGTTCAATAATAAGTCATTATTATCCATCAGTCTGTACCTATTATCAGGTAACATAAATCCATACTCCCTGTAATACGTTATTGTAAAAGGTATTTATTTTCATGGAAGGCAGTGGCATAATAGGTATTTCAGCAAGGGGCAGTGTAGCATAATGTTTCTGATGTGTTTTGTATTTCAACATAGCCTCATTTCTGCGCAATCTGAACATTCTCTTGCAGACTGTAAGAGATTTTATTAGCTCTTTTCATTCCAATTATTATTACTTATTTATTCTTAAATTTAAATACAGCACATAAAAAAGTGTTTCTTTATAATAAAAAAGTGAAGAAGGAAAAATAAATAAAAGGGTACAATTAACAACTGCAATTTTTAACCTACTGTATTTTGTGTAAATGAGTTCCAAATTTAATTCTATTTGTCCATGCAAAGTTTATGTCTATAAGCAGTCTATTCATCGGTTGGCATGTGTAGTCAGGTCTTCAATCCATTGAATAAACAGAGCTGCACATTTATCTTTCCAATGCATCTATATCAGAATCCATTTTTGTTGCCCAGTTGTCAAATTCCATATAGTAGGTATGTTGTTCAAAAGAATATTATCCTCTTAAATTTCAGTTCCAATTTACTTCCAATTATGAGGAAGTACTTTTTATTTATCACACAGAACCTGGTTAATATGTTTCACTTCCTTGTGGCCACTGTGAAGGAATATAACTTTAGGTACTTGCATTGACCAAAGGAAAAACTGGTATGCAGCATGCAAGGTTCAGCCTGTGTTCTGCATGCTTTCTCTCAGGGCTGGACCAAGCTCTTACTGGATTGGTCTACACAGTTGTTGCTTTTTTGCTGTTTGTTGTTGTTGTTGTTGTTGTTTTGAAGAGAAGCTTATTTCTCCAGTATGTTTGCTTCCCCATAAAACCAAAAGCAAAGCATCTGTTGTTTTCTGGTTACTCTTACTCTGAGATATCGGCTCATTCTTTCAGTATCTTCTTTGTCCTGTGTTACTACAAAGACTTATTGCCCGTCACACAAGTTTAGGGCCCATACAAATGTGATGTTTAAATACACAAATGCCTTCAGCATGCCTGTTTTCCGCATTGTAATAGGAGCAGCTGCAAGAAGGGTTTGTGGAAGAAAGCGGGATCGGGATCGCAGAGAGAGCAATAATCCTTTCCCCTGCCCATGGCATTCTCGTTGAAAATGATGCCCCCCCCACCCCCCACCGAAGCTGTTATTAGCCTCAGAGCTCTTGGATTAATAGCAGCTTTGAGGGTGGACAATTTCATAGCTCTAAAACCACATTTCATTCCAATATAGGCTGTCTGCAGTATCCTTACAGCCGCATTGGCTGGCCACTGTAGCTAAGTAGTGAGTAAGGAGAGGGCTTATCAGCACCCCAATACGTTCCTCCCTCCCTCTGTTGCCACTTAACATCACAGCAGCTCCCTCTTCCTGCTTCACTTAATGCTCAGCAATGGCTACTTAACAGCATTTGGAATGTCATATTCCAGTTCCTCAAATATAGGCAGCCGCAATTTACATATTGTACAAATGGTTTGCTAATTATACCAATTTTGCTCTGAGTTTTGTGTGGGGAAAGCATACTTTTTTGGAGTCTTTATGAACAAGTGCAAGGAATAGGCACACACGTTGATGAATCACAAGGCTTCTGCAGGCCACTGAAAATTAGATATGCTCTGGGAGGTGTTTGAAAGGGCAAAATATTGGCCCAGGCTATTTTGGGCTGGAAATCCCTACCAGCCCATTGACAGAAAATGACCAGATGGGGCATTTTTTAGTTTTGTCTGCCCCTTTGGCTTGCCCCACCCCCTGGTTCTGTACATTTGGTGCTCGGAAGATTTGCCGAGCACCGGAAAAAAGTGTCCCACAATTTGATCACAACCCAGAACCCAGAAAGAGGCTCCAGTAGCAGACACCATCCCACTGCAAGGTGGCGAGGTGAGAGTGCAGCGTGCAGGCCTTTTCTCCATGGAGACCTTGCCTGGCACAATGGTGTGCTTTGCATTGGTTATAATTGTGCCTCATTGCGGTTTTATTCATGTACACATCTGCAGGCCCTACCAAACACACAAAGCTGGTCAAAAACAAGAGAGGGGAGACGGAAGCACCAGAAAATGTGATGAATGTTGAGGCCCATAAAAATGCAGTTTGAGCACATTTTAAGGCTCCATTTCCCTTACCCTGTACACCTGACATTTTCATACTACTTAAAAAGTAATTGTACTCAGAGACCTGGAATTTCCGTTAACATCGTCTGCTAAAGAAATTGTTGAAATACGTATTGCAGAAGCAGGGAGGGAAGACTGCTGTGGTTATTACAGCTGCTGCTCAGGGGAGCTATTCAGATGCCTCATTTATTGGAGCTTAATAGATTAAAAGTCCAAATTGAGTCTCATGAAATAAGCCTAATCAAATTCTAATCTGCATAATTTCCCCATAAGTGGCAATGGGAATTTTTTTTATATAATTTATGTTTGAGCAGTTGCCAGTCATGTGTTAAACAGCATTGTTGTGTTTACTTAACAAAATATGTTTTGTTCTTTGTTTGCACTGATGTTTTTATTTTTGCTTTGCTTTTCTCTCACTTAAAAAGCCAGGTGCCTATAGAAGTCTTCCCTAAGTTGCATTTAAAATTCCCTTTCTGAAACAGTGAGCTTCCATTTACAACTCATTGACAACCTGCCTTAGGAAACGTAAAGATTAATGCAGTTTAATTAATTTGAATAGGTGAGCACAGGTCACAATACCTTAATACCAAGACTAAATTTAACACTGGTTTGCACCAGAAAGCGAACAGAGTTTGGGTAAGTATTTCAAAATCATGATAATTACACTCAAATCTTGTGAAATGGTTCATTCATGCCAAGTGGAACATACCAGTATTCAAGTAACATAATCAGTATTCAAGCCTGCTGCTTGTTGCGTTTGCCCAGGTGAATGTATTTAGGCATGTATGTGACTTTCCCAATAAATTTCTTGCTGAAATTTCTTACCACCTCTGAAAATCCCTTGGATGTTTGACCAAAGCAGGAACCACCAATTTTATCCTGAAATTTCACTGTAATCCTATTTCAATGACAACACTTTTTTTAAAATGAAGGAACAACTAGATGTGATACTAAGAAAGCTATGGTAGGATTTCCCACTGTTCTAAAAAGTTTAAGAGCAGTCTTACATCCTTCCATCCCTTCATTTTCCTTATAAAAATCCCTTGGGTATCTGCTATTTGTTCTGCGGGAGAAACATAGAAGGACGATAACATTGTTGTATCTGCCCCCCTCCACCCCAGAAATAACAGGGGTGGGGTTTTTTTTTGGGGGGGGGGTTATATGGAAATTGGGAGGGAAATTAAACACCTGCACTGTAGTAGTTCAGATTAGATTTTAAGCACCCATAGCAATTTTTTTAAAAAAGATTTTCTTGTTTTACAGAAGTAAGTGTCATGCCTCATATTTTTTTCCATGTAACACTTTTACAAATCCGTTTCATTTGTTGAGACATTAGGGGGGGAAGAAAAAAAAGAAAAGAAAAAAGGGGGTGGAGGTGGGGTAGGGTGGCGATGTTTCTATTATGCTTAATGTATGTAGGGTTTGGTGTCAGCATTGCTTGTGCTGTTCACTTGTGTTCCTTTGGTGGTGAGAGAGGTTGGGGTTGGCCTAGGGTGTGGTTGTTTGTTTGTGATTGGCTGTGTTGAACTTCGTTTTCGTGTGTGAGCCCCATAGCAATTATTAAACTTTTAAAAAGAAGCAAGGCTATTAATCTTTTTAACATTTAGCCACACACAATCTCTTTGTCAAATGTGAAATAGCTCTGAATGACACATTTCGTGGGGCAAATATATGAAAATCAGGGAGAAACTGGGTCAAATTTGTGTTCGCATGCACATCTGTGTATATAGTGGGGGGGGGGTGTCTTTGGATAACACTGTGCAAAAAAACTGACCTTCCCCTTAACGTTTCAGAAGTCTTTAATCTGAACATATCTGCTAACTGGATTCCCCCACTCCATCCATTACACATTGGGTATATATGTGAGGGTGCCAGCTAAAATATAGCTATTAGCCCCAACTGTCTGGTTAACTTTAGTTTGGGAAGTGGCAATTTCCACACTGGCTAAATACACAACTTGCTTTTGTCTCTCCTCGAAAATACTGTTAGTCTACTGTGCAGAGTTTAATACCTAAGGAGCACTCTGCCCTGGGGTCTGTTCCCCTTGGTGGTGGGTTAAGCGTTTCCCTGTTTGTAGCCTATGAAATTGGCTTATAAAACTTAGTTTTCCTGCTCTCTTGATGATAGGTGTGTGATGTCAGGGTGAACCCTTCCTAAAGGTGTGTTCAGAGGGGTGCCCATAGAGGTAGCAGAAGCCAAAAAGCAGAGGGCCCAGAGATCAAGCGAGGCAAAAACAAGATTCCTTTCAAGCACAAATGCCCTTTCAGTGAAGGGAAAGAATATATTCCTTTAAGACTACAAGGCATAATTGTATGTGTGGTTTTTTGTTTTCGTACGCAGCTTTAGTTTAGTATGTTGTGTAACTGGGATTAAGAGAAAATAATAAAGATGTGCTTTAATATTAAGAGGTTAGATCCAATCAGCCTTTTTTTGCTTGTGTCTGCGGAAGTCACTGCTTTCATCTCTTGCTCTGCAGCTTCTGATCACCAGGACTGGCTTTTTAGAGGCTGCAGCTGGAGGCTGGCAGGAATCACCATATCCTGACTGCAACATAGACTAAGGGTCCAAGCCAATATCCTCAATACTATTTAAATATAAAAATATGGCAACTCCTTCCAACACTGGGTGGAAGCTATCAAACTGCAAGATGTCACACACTGCCTTCAGTAGCTCAAATAAGCTTTTGGCACAATAAAAAATTAAATTGAATAAATAGATATAAATTTAATGTAATTATCCCCCCTAGCAACCTACCAATTAAAGCTGCCCTTTTCTCAGGCCCAGGTCATGTAATTTCCATAACATATGATGATGTTTTTGAAGATGATGGTGGTGCTGAAGAAGGAAAAAAGTTTATTTAATGGTCCACTGAGAGACTCCCCAGCCATTTCCAAGTGGTTAGCAGAGGAAGGGCTTGGAGTGTGAGAATGACTGTTCTAGACAATAAACTAAAGCAACTGCTAGCATTGTGGCTCCTAATTAATGTGGGGTTGTTTTATGAACCAAAGGAAAATCAACAATAACAGTCACCCCTCTTCAGTTTTATGGGCCCTAATATTTAAGCTTGGATGACTGAAAACATGAGAAGGCAAATGAAAATGGATATTTTGAGTAAAGCGTGTCATTTCTGAATGAAGGAGGGCTCTGTGAAGTAGAAGAGAATCTCTTCACATCCCCAAACAGCACTTACATCTCATGACTTAGCCTGTTTCTGGTGCTGTAATGAAATACTGCTTTCCTAATACCCTGTGACCTGAATTCCTTCCTGCTTTGTGGGTGCTATTCCTTGACGTACAAATCTGTATTTTCTCAAGTCAGCATTTGATGATGGATGTCAAAATACAGGCCATGTATTATGCATATATAGCATTACCGATTTAAGGTGTTTACTTGTCAAGTTGAAGAAATTCAAAAACTTCACATCCACTGAATTCGCACAGCTGTCACTTGCAGTTTTTCATACTTTCAAATAAAAGTTGTGATAAAACAGTTTATGTTTCCTTCAATTTTTTTTTTTTTGAAGGAAGAAAATAGGCAGCATCTAAAATTTATGCTTTGGGCTGGCTAGAAAAGACTGCAAAGAGGATGTTCCTGGAGGAGGGAAGGAGGACCTACTGCCTACCTCTCTTCTCCCTACCAGCTCTCTAAGAGAATGGAAATAATAACACTTAACATTTATATAAATAAGCAAATCATTTCCCCTGGCAACCCTGGAATGGACTTGTTTCATTCCTGTTGCTCTAAAGGTGCATTTATTTTATTGAAATATGGCACCCCCAGACTGGCAAACCAGACGACCTTTATTAATTTATTTTGGTGAGGAAATGCCAACCAGCCATTTAATTCCATGCACTGAGTGCTCTCTTTCCGAGTGAAAAGATTACTCGCAAATGTTTTAAATAAATACATTTGTATACAGTTGTGTAGAACTAGCTTTCCATTCAGGGAGAAAGTGCAAGCCATTTAGTACTTTTTTCTTCTGTGCATTTGCTTTGTGTATACAATTTGAAATTATAAAGCTGCTGACAGTCTCACAGAAATGTCATATGCGTTTCAAACAAACACTGGAGAGGGGATAGTGGGGGTGGGTGCTTTGAGGCTAAAAGCTGGCTTGCTGCGGTGAGTAGGAAGAGTCCATGTATTTATATTGCAGCCATATTTTGCTTAGAGAAGAATGCAAAGGACTACCAGTTCCACTTTGGAGAAGCTCTGAATAACGCAGCCAACTATAGCCTGATTTTCTCCTGTTTCCCAAAACTCTTTTCAAACACGGCTGGTCAGATACACCTAATAGACAGCAATAGAGCACAAAAGGTCGAAGTGTTTCACTTCTTGGCCTTGACTGCTGCCGTATAGATTTCCTCCCTGCGACAGCATACGGATATTCAGGGGGTGGAGCCTTGTAGTGCAAGTAAGGACGAGGGTAAGGATAGCAGCACAGCCCTGTTCCTTGTTTTAATTACCTTTTAAACTGATTAACCATTCTGTCGTATGATAAGGTCTGTAAGATAGCATGGCATGGAAGGCATAGGTCAGTTCAGAGATTTCAGTCCACTAATCTGAAATAACAATTCCAAGCTCGGTCGATGGTCTGCAGGTGCCATTATTATGTCTGATGTTAATTAGGTCCTGTCAATGCTGCAACTCAGCTAGGTATCCCTTACATACCATTCTGAGCTTCTTGGAGCAATCAAAACCAACATGGTTCTGATTTTTTTATTGATAAGGAATACATGGGGTGGGGGAGATCCAACTAGGATTGTCCTCAGTATCACTTGATGTTCTTGCTCTAATTTTGAAAATATATTTATCCACATTCTGTAAATAAAAAGAATTTATTGTTTCTTGGATTGTCCTTGAGACTCCTGCCACGCCATTGCCACACCCTGTGAGAACCCCTGGCCTAAGAAGATGGTAATGGAGATCTGGACAGGCACATGTAAAGATATGAAATCCTTCAGATAAGGATTTCTGATCCCATACCAAAGAAGGGTTTTGAAAGCAAAGTAAATAAAATACAAGCGTTGTTTTTTTTTAATATGCCCAGGAATAGACCAGGAACCATTGAAAGCTGTTAAATAAGTGGTAACCCAGTGTAATGCCTAAATTTTGGCATGATGTTTTCTCCGCAGGGTTTTCACCACCAGGAATGGACAGGTCGTCACCAGACAACAGCCCGGTGCATGGCCTTCTACGGCAGCACTCCATCACAACAGGAATTGATATCCCTATTATAACAGAATTAGGTAAGAGAAATTGAAGGTGATCTGTTCTTCTTTGCTCATTTCTTTACCCTCCTTCTCTCCCTCTTTGCCAGCCTAAGGAAATGAACACAGGTCATACGTAGTACCTTTCATTTGATGTACTTATGTTTAATTATTCTTGTGAAGGAAGGGGGCGGGGGAACAATGATTAAGCAAGCTCTTTCACTGAAGCCTGAACATAATTTTACTTCTTCCCTTATTTGGTGACAGATCTTCAGAATCTGCTCTATAAAACAAAGCTTGGATGCACCACCAGAGGGGGAACAGAAATCAGTGCTAAGAGTGGGGCTGATCCCTACATTCAGACAGAAGTGTGGGTGGGCAACATGCCACAGCTGGAAGGTCCACAGGCTACTGCCCACCATTACACTCTGTTGTTTGCCCCTTGCCTTTCAACAAAACCACCTTAACACTTCCCTCTCCCCCTTGCGGGTGGTTGTGTAAGAGCCATTGCACTGAGTGCAATTATCCCCCAGTTTACACTTGCCCGCTGGATTACAGCACCCCTGTGGGCAGATGCAGGATTGCACATTTGTTTATTAGGACTGATGTGCCAGAGTAGGTGTGGCTCTTTGGTTGCAGAGAAAATGCAACCATTTGCCCCGTGTGCTACCTGCATCTTAACAAAAATAAATATTTGCTTGTTCATTCCTCTGCTCTTATGCTGACAAATTAATAACTAATTTGTTCCGTAATGGCATTGGGAGTGTTATCATGGAGAATGTGGCGACCGTTTGCTTGTTTCCCATTTCTGCTGTGGCATTAGACTAGTGAGTGTTGTCAAGCAGTGTGAAGCGTGAAAGCCATTCTGTTTCTCATAGTAAAGGCAAGCTTGATTTGTAGTCCTTTTGTCCTGTTCACTTTCTTTCCATTTAGTTTTAGACCTTACCTGTCTTATCCCTTACTTTATTCTCTTTCTGTGCCTTCTTTCCCCTTCCACCCCAATCCCCTCCTAAACACTTTACTTATTAGCTAAGCCTGGCAAACTTCTGCCTTTGGTTTCAATCAGTCAGGAAAAAAACAGTGGAACTCACATTCTAATGATAACTGAACTGGGTAAGAAGTGCCTTTTTCCTTCACATCAACTGTCTTTTGTTTTATTGTTGTTCCTACTGTCATCAGCTTTCTCTTTTATTTATCTGGCTGTATCAGAAGGGGCTACCCTCAGAGCACCGCTTTGAATGTGTTTTATTTGTGATTCCAGTTGAAATCGACTGTCTTGTTCTGGCTTTTCTTAATGATTTCTCCCCCGCCCCTCCATACGCAGCATCAGTAAATCTTTGATCACACTCATCTGACCTGCCGGCTGCTCCCATAGTATCTTCACACCAATTCATTTTTCTTTGGTCTAGACATTTTCGCTCTCTCTCTTTCTCTTGCTTTGCTTTCCTTTAAAAAAAAAAAATCTAGCCACCTGTCAATTTGACTGACATGTCTTAACAGCTCTCAGAGGAGTCAAAGAAGAAATAAGAGACATTTTAGGTGGGGGAGAAAGAAACGCCAGCATCAGCTCTTCCCTTAAGCTGTTGGTTTGTTTTGGGGGCCCACTTTCCACACAAAAGCTAAGGGTTCTGATGTCCTGAAACCAGCTAAGCTTCTAAACAAGCTTCTTTGGGAAAGTGAAATTTTGATTAGCACTTCCTGTGGCAAAGTCCTGCACTCTTAAACCAATCCTACCTCTAGTCCCATCTTAGCTCAGAGACATTTCATACTAATCCTAGCAGGAGAATGTAGGCCAGGACGATAAAGCTATTGAGGCTTAGCCTTGCAACGTTCACATTAGATTTTGCTGCGATTCGGAAATTGTCACCATGTAAAAGGTGGGAAAGCTTTTGTGTCAGGTATTAGCCTTGTGTGAGTTATTAGTCTTTCAAGTCTGCCAGTAGGAAGTGGTATATACAATGCTGCTGAAGATTGTGCCTTGGTTTAATTTAGCATTTGAAAACAGACTCTTGTCTTCCCCAAAGGTCCATTTTTGAAGCGGAATGTACTCTCTCAAATAGACATTTGCTTCAAAAAGAAGAAGAAAAGAATGTTAAACAAAGCAATTTTGTTATTCATTGACTATAAGACACAGAGGGATTTTTATAAATGGAGAATGTCAATTCCCAACTGCAGCCTCACGTTCATCCTTTTAGTGTGAACTAGGCTCACACATGTTGTGGCCAAAATTTGCCTGGGAAAAGGGAGTGTTCATAATAAGGCATGTAAAACACACTGTAGCGTTTTTGCTGTATAATATTAGGACCAGAGAATATGGGTCCAGGACACTGTCTCTATTCCTTTCTGACCATCTTTTTTTAACAACAAACAAACAAAAACAAACCACTTGTACTCTGCTTTGATGGCCTCTGGTCATGAAGCGGTTTATAAATCTATTAAATAAATAAAGCAAATCTTCCTCACACTGATCCTATTTTTTTCAGATATGGTTTAATTTCAGGTGAAATTCCTCAAATGTGCCACACCAGGTCTGTTATAGGAAGCCATCTGGGCCTTTACTTGTCTTGGAGCTGAAACAGTATTTTGTGTGATTTCTATTGTGTAATGGAGTTGTTCCCTCCTACTGACAAGGCAATCTTGGTTGTGCTCCTGATGATACCAAGAAACTCCTCATATGAGAAAGTTATTTCACCTTTTGGGACATTCACATTTCATAACGATCAGCTGGTGTTTGTTTATTTGTTTCCTCTCCCAACACTCATTTCAAACACCCATTTAAACTCCATTCTCACCATTCGCCTATGTTTCTGGGGACACACTCACACACACACACCCGGACACATGTAGCATGACAAGGTCTTCTGCTGGTTTATTTATTTGTTAATCATTATCTTTTTAGTGAATGATTCAAATGTTCAGTTTCTGGACCAAGATGATGACGACGACCCTGATACAGAACTGTATCTCACGCAACCTTTTGCGTGTGGAACTGCATTCGCAGTCAGCGTGCTGGATTCTCTCATGAGCGCAGTAAGTATCCAGTGTTTTCTATTTCCTCATTACACAGACGGTTGAAACCTGCCATTTCGACCACAGCTCTGCTGGAAAACAGACTGCTGCTTTTACCTGACCTTGTATGTCTCACTCTGCCTGTACATCCTTAACTTTTCGATCAGCGCTGGTAGAAGTAGTACAGTCAGAAACCAGTGGCTCATAGGTTGTAGAGAAAACACAGCTTTTCAGCTGGGGAAACATCTCCCAGTGCCTCATTTGCCTTAAGAACTACAGTGGGGACAAACAAGCAAGGTGGTCTGAGAATAGGTTGCTCAAGTGCCCTTGTGACATTAAGCTAAGCTTCTGTCCTTCAGCCCACAACTAGTTGCATGGTTGAAAACACCCACCTCTAATTTTGCTCCATGCTGTGTAATTCAAATGTTGTCTCAGCTCACGTGTGTAGCCTACATCCAGGATGGAGAATAAATGTTGCATGCACAACAGGCCTGGAACTGCTACTGCAGGAACAAATGGCTGCAGGAGTGATAAGACACAGGGGCTCATTCTGTATGCTATTTTGGACCTCCCCCACCCCTTTAAAGAATCCTGTCCAAAATGCAAGGATGTTCCCATATGGCTACAGATAAAGTCACCTAAAATGAATGCAGGTAAGAAGCAGGTATGCAGAAGCCAGCCATCCAGCCAAGGAGTTGTGCAGGGATATGGCCAAGTACGGGCCTCATAAGAAACACAGCTGAGGAAGTAAGCAGTTCCCTAATGAGGTAAGTTATTATATTTAAGAGTAAAGCTATCCTTTCATTCACAGTTCTTGAAGTAGTGGATGTTTAGATTTTGCAATATGTGGCTTTACTGTGCAACAAGCACCTTTTTTGACCAAATTAAGCAGCGAAAATGAGGGTGCGCATTAGATTTGATGGCGCATTTACAGCCAGCAGCAAATACGTCTTTGGTTTCAAGGTTTTGAAAATTGAGGTGTGCATTAGATTTGTGTAAATACAGTGTTTTACTTTAGTCAATTAGTCAAAAACAAGGCAATCCATCTAATAAAATTTTCTTTTTTTTTAATATTGGTTGACAGCCACAATGATTATTTTTGTAAAGCGCTTAGAGGTTTCCTTACAATCAAGTGGTATGCAATTTTTGTTAAATAAAATATAACACAAGTCTTATACTTTCCTGCTGTTCAGAAATATTATCAGGCGATAAACTACTCTCTTGGTTTATCTTATGATTAAATCATGCAATTCCGTACAAATCTGTGTGGTAGATTTATCAGATAAATACATTAGATTATTTCTGCTCTGTTTAGGGTTCACTCCCTGTAACATCACTAGCTTTAAGATAATGACTTCAGTTCAAGACTGTCAGCATTTGGAGATCCATTATATTTTAAATAAACTATACAAATAAAAATGCATTTCTGTAATACTGACAAAAAACAAATACTCCAGAACTGGAGTTTCTCTTTAAGCTACTCTATGCAAACTAGCAAATATTTTAAATGTGGCAGCCTTGACACAGAAAATGATAGTTTTAGAATAATTATAAATGAAAGGCAAAATGCTATTAGAATGTATTAAAGAGCTCTGTTAATTTTCAGTTAAATTTTCTGTAAGAGACCAATTAGTTTAAGAAGCATGACAGCATTAATGGTGAACCATAAGATCTTGTGATTATTTTACTTTTCAAAGGGAGGGGGGATTTTACAAAGCAGGCCCCAAATAGTTGTGCTCTTTCAAAACAGTTTTGATGGAATGCAGAAAAAAGGGCTAGGTGGCACTGCAAGCTCAAATATAGAGACCTATATTTTGCCCAGGTTATAGTAAGCCAGGGTTGTGCTTACCTTTGTCCCTCATGCTGGAACAATTGCAGATAGACTCACATGATTATCTAGTTAGCAACTGTGGTTGCATATTAAAAGGTCTTTACCCTTGATTGCTACACAGCCAACAGCAGGAATTTGGCCTAAAAGGATTCTGCTAAACTTAATCACCTTTCTAAATGCATTCAGATTTTTTTCCTACTGTGAGTAGCAGATTCAGATTGCATCACCTCTTTCATGGATCAATCAGAAAATAGTTTTCTAGTTAATTTTTCCTTATGTTTCATGTCCTTACTACATAGTAAAATGTTATTTAGAATGTTTGAAGCTGCCACAAGATTTTCCTCCGTTATTTTAGTAGTAGTTGTAGTAATCTAAGAGCTAAAGATTAGCTGCTATACCCTCAAAGAAAAAACAGGGTTACCAAACATATCCATTGAAATTCAGTCCATGCAATTCCAGGAATTTCAACAGATGCAACTTTCCCTACTTCTACCAACTGTTAAATATGCAGGAGTCCAAGCCACAGTAGAATAAGTAGCAGGCATAGCTCTCTGGATATTAAAATACTCAACCTGGTTCTGGAAAGAGCACCTTTTCAGAACAGTGTGAGGTCTCTGTGATGCTAACTCTAATCCCTTCCATCTTCTTATCCGAAAGCAGCAGCCTTGCTGTCAATAGTGCGACCAGAGGCCAAGAGGAACGGGGCTTCTGTAACTTTTACAGGGGGGGGGGACTATTCCCTATTCTACATGGCCATGGCCATTCAGAGGTGCAAGCGCCCCGCCCTCTGTTGAATCTGGTTTCCCTAGCAACCACAGAAAGTGCTGAAACAAAAGCCATAGGACTGCAACAACAATATATTGATAATCATGCGTTCACAATCAAGTAGATAAAATATCACAATTGCAAAATGAGCATTTCAGCAAAGGCTTTAAAAAATCCCAAAACTATATATCATAAAAATAATTATTATTTCGCTGAAGAATGCTCTAAGCAGCTGACAGCAGACAGGCTTCTAGATAAGGTCCTGTTTCAAAGATCTTTCTCAGATGGTAACACCTCAAAAATGTTTCAATGCCCTGATTGCAGTTTTTGCAACTGGGAGGATTCAGAAATGTTTATATCTCTAAAGATGTTATTTGAATCTAAAAGGATATTATCATCCAAGCCAGTGGAGTAGAGCTGTTAACAGAAATGTGCCTGCTAAGCACAATTGGAGGATTCTTCCCGTATGAATAATTTGAGGAATGCTAAGGCACCATTGATTTGCTTACAGTAGTAAGCAGACATGTATAGGATTGTGCTGTAGAAGTTTTTCCTGGGTTGCCATCCAATTTTTCCTGAAGCAGAATCTGAAGCAATTGCCACATATGTGACCAATACAGCAGTCCTTGTTAGGATTAGAGATAATCCTCTTTAAAAATAAAATAAAATACTGTCCTCCACCAGCCATAGACTGCAGCTACTTAAGGAAGCCTCTTGCAACCCGACATGTGCACTTTTAAATGAACTTCCTTCCGCTGGCGTCTAATTAATATTTAAAATGCCCATTGTTTTGCCTGAGAGACCAGAGCAGCTACTGATGCTGGCAAAATGTCACTGTGGAGAAAATCTTCCCTAATAAACTACACTTACCCCATACCCTAGAGTTTTTTAAAAGGACCAGCAGGACCCTAAACTCATCATACATTTATCTGGAATGAACTCAAAATGTTTAATTGATACATGCTTGTGTCTGAACACTGTCAAGTCTCGTAATAAGATGTTTAGTACAATACAGCGGGAAGACAGCTCGAGTCCAGCAACAGTAATAAGTAATGACACCCGAAGCACAGAGGCGGCTCCCCAATGGATTGGTGACAAGTATAAAAAGGCAATCTAGCCTGTGTAAGCTTTAAATGTGGTCTGGATTTTTACAATTACATGTCCTAAAGGCTGTTATTAGACATGAAGGCAATGAGAAGGAAGGCAGTCATTGCTTCGCCACTAACACCAATTATAGGAAACATAAATGATTTACATTTTTGTTCTTTAATAAAAATCAGCCCTGAGTTGGATTTTAAAAAAAATAAAATAAAGGGAGGGGGATCGAGCAGAAGCCTAATGGGACAGAAGAAAATAGAGTAATTGGGGGCTGCTGTCTTTTCACTTCCGATGAGAAATTATTTGAAGAGACAAGCCAAGAACTTTAAACAGCAGAAACCTAGAAAAGTTGTAATTTGGATGTCTTCAGTTGTGACTTTAATGGTGTTTGCTTGAAGAGCTTTCTTTTATCTCCACAGACATACTTCAATGACAATATTCTCACGCTGATACGTACGCTGGTAACAGGAGGAGCCACGCCAGAGCTGGAGTCGCTGATTGCGGAGGAGAACGCGCTGAGAGGCGGCTACAGCACACCCCAGACGCTTGCAAACAGGGACAGGTGTCGGGTGGCGCAGCTGGCATTGCTAGATGGGCCTTTTGCAGACCTCGGGGTAAGACCAGGACAGCAAAATGAAAAGTCCGGGAGTTATTCCGTAGCTGCCTTTGTCTTGACCTCAACAGAGAAGATGCGTAATCTCTAAAGGCAGTGTTGCCTTTCTTTGAGTATCCCACTCAGAGCTGTTGAATTTGGGGGTTGTTTGCTGCAGTGATCTGAGAATTGGCAGCTGGAAGACTTAACCCATCTCCCAGATATTTTCCAGCTGACCCCTGGCAAACCCTCTTCTGCATTAGATCTGCATTGCACTCTGCCCCTCATACCAGTCCTGGGCAATATATTGATAATATTGGCCAGGACTGGTATGAGGGGGCTGAGTGCGATGGCAGTTTCACTCAGGGATATATTGCTCGTGAAACCGCCACTCTGCCTCCAGCGCCCAGCTGAGGGAGAAACAAGGGGAGCCAGGCGCTGGAGGCAAAGGAAGTCAGGAATGGTGGTGGTTTCACCAGCGATATACCACTGAGTGAAACTGCCGCCACAGTGGGCCGGCGCCTCAGCCAAGCTGTTTTACAGAGCGCCTGACCAGCCACTGGCTCATATGAGCCAGCAGCGCAGTGGGGTCTCCATTAATGTGCTCTCCCCTTTCCGGCTCCTGCTCATACACAAGTAGGAACGGGTTTGTGGTTGTTTAGCTGGGGAGGTGCAGGCTCTGTGACAATTTTCAATTGAGGGGGGGGCGCAGCTGCATGCCCCTCAATGGAGACGTTTACGCCTCCAGCTCGTGCAGAGGCAGCCTAACTTGGCTATGGCCTGGCTGGCTTTGTCCGGGAGGGTGGGCTGCATCTTTCCTCCCAGAAAAACGGAGCCCACCATCGTGCCCTAAGACAGCCCTCCCTTGCAGACTTCACCCAGGAGGATGGACTTTGTCTTTCCTCCTGGGGTGAACAACCACCCCGGGGAAAGAGGCAGCATGCTTGTATGGGTGAAGGCAGTTAAACACTACTGTCACCTGGTCCATATTTGGGGAGTGGAAGGCAAGCGGGCAGCCCCCCATGCCAAGGACCCCTGCCACAGGCTGGGGGCAGCTGCATTGGCCCCAGCCCACAAGGCACTTGAGTGAATGCGCCTCAGCTCCCGCAGTGAGAGCTGAGGCAGTTTCACCCTGCGCCTCACCAGCTGGGGCCAATGCAGCTTGAAAGTGAATCGCCATTGCAGTGTATTGCCAAACATCACAGTTTGGCAATATATCGTGATGTTGAAAAAACAAGCTGCACTGGCCCACAAGGCACCAAGTGAAATTGCTGCAACTCTCACTGTGGGAGCTCAGGCACTCACGGGCTGGGACAACACAGCTTAGCTGAGGAAGAGGAAGGTTCTAACATATAGAATAAGAGAACAAGAAGAACATATATTTAAAGGAGATTGGAAAATGTTTATTGAATATATGGAGGAAAATTGTGTTTGAAAACGTGGGCAGCATTAAGATAAATTCAACAGTGTAAATAAGTTTTGATGGATGTAATAAAGATATGCAGGGATTTATATTGTGCAAAATGAACCATGGAAAGAGAGGAAGGGAAGTCATTGATATCTTAAGGTTGTTTAAAACAGAAATTTATTTTTAAAAAAGGAAGGTTCCCCCACACTAGGTGAGACAGCCCTGGTGCTCTCCCAGGAGCATCAGGGCTCCTTTAACTGCTCAGCTGAGGCAAGGCAGCTGCACACTCCTCAGTCGAGCAGTTTAAAGATGCAGAGGGAAGAACAAGCTGTATCAGCACCTCACCATTACAGCTTGTTTCTCCCTCTGCGTCATATGACGGCAGAGTGGGATGGCGGTACAGTGGTGCCCCGCAAGACGAATGCCTCGCAAGACGAAAAACCCGCAAGACGAAAGGGTTTTTCGGTTTTTGCGACGCTTCGCTAGACGATTTTCCCTATGGGCTTGCTTCGCAAGACGAAAGTCCATAGGGAAATCTCCGGGGACCTCTTTTAAATGCTGCCGGTGGGGAGCAAAGCCTTTCCCCCGCCTCCGGACTTCAGAAGAGGTCCAGGAAGGCCGGCGGGGGCGAAAGGCTTTGCTCCCCACCGCCAGCATTTTAAAAGCGGTCCGGGATAGCAGGGAAGCGCTTCCCGCTATCCCGGACGGCTTTTGAAGGCAGGCGAGGGGGAGCAAAGACTTTTGCCCCCCACCAGACTTCAGAAGAGGTCCAGGACCTCTTCTGAAGGCGGGCGGGGGGCAAAAGTCTTTGTCCCCCCTGCCTGCCTAACCGGGGGCTTTTAAATTGCCCCGGGACTGTCCGGGGCGATTTAAAAGCCCCGGACGGCTTTTGAAGGCAGGCAGGGGGGAAGCAAAGACTTTTGCCCCCCGCCAGCCTTCAGAAGAGGTCCAGGACCTGAAGGCTGGCGGGGGGCAAAAGTCTTTGCTCCCCCCTGCCTGCCTTCCCGGGAGAGCGGAAAAGGCAGCGCTGCCTTCCCGCTCTCCCGGAAAGGCAGGCAGGGGGGACAAAAGTCTTTGTCCCCCGCCCGCCTTTGGAAGAGGTCTAGGTCCAGGCAAAAGTCTTTGTCCCCCCTGCCTGCCTAACCGGGGGCTTTTAAATCGCCCCGGACAGTCCTGGGGCGATTTAAAAGCCCCCGGTTAGGCAGGCAGGGGGGACAAAGACTTTTGCCCCCTGCCTGCCTTTCCGGGAGAGCGGGAAGGCAGCGCTGCCTTTTCCGCTCTCCCAGGAGCCTTCCCCCGCCGGCCTTCAGAAGAGGTCGGGGGACAGACTGTCCCCGGACCTGGTCTGAAGGCGGTTTCCATAGGAACGCATTAATTGATTTTTAATGCATTCCTATGGGAAACCGTGCTTCGCAAGACGAAAAACTCGCAAGACGAAAAGACTTGCGGAACGAATTAATTTCGTCTTGCGAGGCACCACTGTATCTCTCAGTGGTATATCACTGGTGAAACCGCCACCACCCCTGAGTCCCTCTGATAGAAGAGCCCGCTGGAGGAGGGAACTCTTGACTCCCTCCAGTGGACACTGCTAGCAGAGGGACTCAGTCAGGAGCAGTGGTGGTTTCACCAGCGATATACCACTGAGAGATACCAACATCGTGGTCTGCTCCTCATACCAGTCCTGGGCAAAATACCCAAACAACCCCCTTCCAACTGTTAATGGCAGCAAAGAAAAGCTCTTCACTTATGTACCTTGGCTGCTGGCTTCTGAGTGCAACCCAAGACATAGCAAGGGAATAGTGGAGTAGCCCAGGGACCTTTTTAAATGTGGCACCATCATTAGGCAATGTCCTCCACAAGATAGGCACCCCCCCCCAGCCCTGTTTTACCTACCTTGTAGTCACCTTATAAAACATGGTTCTGTGGGGAGGTTTCTAGTTGTCCCATCTGCTCCGGCTTGGGTAAATTCCTATTTTTCTATTGTTGTTTGCTATATTGCTGCTGTTACAATTTGCCATATCCAAGTGGGAGATTTTTATAGACTTGTAGAGTTGGATGGGACCACGATGGTCATGTATTCCAACCCCCGCAGCACTGGAATCTTTTGCTCAGTGTGGGGCTCAAACCTACAACCCTCAGATTAAGAGTCTTGTCCTCTACTGACTGAGCTATTATTTTCTTCCTAGAATTGATGCCTCCTACTGGAGGCATCAGGCAGGTTCCTCCCCATCCTTTGGCCTTCTCTTCAAGGGGAAGGAGTCATTCCTCTAACCAGACTAGCTCTCCCTGTGGTCAAAGAAACTTAAACTGGAACTAGGGTTGGCAGTGGTGATAAACTTGAACTGGGATGTAACTGTGCCAGTAGCTCAACGTGACTCAATTGCCCTTTATATAAAAAACAGAAAACAAATGTTGAGAAGGACTCACTGACCTGTCAATTCTTTATGCACTTTATACATGGCTTTATATTCTTCCATAAGAGCTCCCCATCTGCATCTGGTGTGGTTCAAACCTGACCTCCGTGAGAATTAGGCATCTCCATCTTCTTCAAGATTTCTTTACCCGGGCAGGCTGTAAATATAAACAAGCACAACATACTCTTAGACACAGGGTTTCTCCATCAGTTCAAACATTGAACTACCAGCCATCCAGTGTAGAAAATGAAGTCATGTACATATAGAGTAACATCAAACAGATTAAGTATGTCTAACCCCAATGGCCATGCACTTGATTCTCCCTCCCCTTATTGTTCTGACCCATCTTAATCAGGTATCCACAGGGACAAGGCAGGCCAGTGGCTGGAGCACCACAAGTCACTCCATACTTGGTTCAACAAAGGCCAGAGGTGAACTTAGGCCTGCTAGGTCTCTTTCACCACCAGTTGGACAGATGGGGTGGCATGGGAAGTGCTTGATTGCTCTGACAAGTCAAGCACTGTTGGCTCCGAAACCCCAACATCCAGAGCCTGATCCAATTCCCCAGTTGGTAGCATAGCAGCTCTGGACTTGGCTGACGACTCCTCTGAGCTTGAGGTGATGACACCTAATTTGTAGAAGGGATAATCCTGCAAATGGGAATACACAAATGCCCATGCACATCCTATGTGAGATGGGAAGCACATGCACAACCCTGCTGCCCCTTTGCACAAATTGGATCCTTGTGAAATACCAGTTTTGACTACCCCCATGGTTCTCGAAGTATGTGGGGGTCATATATTGCTGTTACTTATACAGATGATACTGAAGCTGGAAGTTTGATTCATCATATATATGAAACAGTTTCTGTATCTGCCATACTGAATGCCAGTTGAGTCCCCTAATCAAAACAAATGCTTGGCTTGGAGACAAAAGACAATTTTGATAGGTGGCAACTTCAGTTATAGACAAACACATCCTCACCTTCTCTAATTTCCATTTTTTTCAGGGCTAAAGAAAGGGGGGGGTTTCTTACCTACTAAGTGTTAATCTCCCCAGTGAAATCCAAACTATCTTGGTGAAAATTGACAACATAGTTAAATAAACTGAGCCATATGACACAGTAATTTGCAAGACCGGAGCAAGTTAGGAAAAGTCACACCTTCTTAATCATCCAGTAGTTCAGACTACATTGCTCTTAATTTGTGGAATAGCTGTTCTCTGGGCCCCAAGCTTACATGTTCAATTAAAATAAGAGTCAGTCACTGTTCCCAGTTCAGGTTGGGGTTTTTGTGAGGGTTTTTTTTTGGGGGGGGGGGATACAATCACTGGGATCGGACACATTCCCATGCACACATTTATTAGCTGGTTTCAAGATTAAATATTTAAATTAGACAGCTCCTTGACTAATTGTTTCTCACTCGTGACAAGTAAACAACAGATTGCCTCACACCTTGTCCCCTTGGCACAGAACTACGGACTTAAAAAATATCCCCCTCCATACATCCTTTCATTATCACTGTTGCAACTGAGGCTGAAGGGTGGGGGGTGGGAAGGAAGTGGAGAACAACCTCTTAATTCCTTTCTTCTCCTTTTTGTCTCCTAGGACGGTGGTTGTTATGGAGATTTGTTTTGTAAAGCTTTGAAAACATACAATATGCTTTGCTTTGGAATATACCGATTGAGAGATTTCAACCAAAGCACGCCTAGCCAATGCACTAAGCGGTATGTACAAAACTTAAGCCTCTTGGCCAGCCATTATCGTTATTGCTGTTTTTCACTGTCCCTGTAAACTTCACCACAGCACCAAGGTGGTAGAAGTATTTGTGCATATGCTACTGCATGCTTCTTTCGAAGTAGTAAGCTTCACTGAGTTTAAGCCCATTTTGTAAGTATGAAGCATCCAGTGTTTTTTTCACTATGAATTCACTACCACTGATCATTTCCTGAATATAGTGAACTTCCATGTTTATCAAGAGACCCCCTAATGCAGAGGATAGTAAAGGGACCCCTGCCCATTAGGTCCAGTCGTAACCGACTCTGGGGTTGCGGCGCTCATCTCGCTTTATTGGCCCGGCGTACAGCTTCCAGGTCATGTGGCCAGCATGACTAAGCCGCTTCTGGCGAACCAGAGCAGCGCACGGAAACACCGTTTACCTTCCCGCCAGAGCGGTACCTATTTATCTACTTGCACTTTGAGGAGCTTTCGAACTGCTAGGTTGGCAGGAGCAGGGACCGAACAACGGGAGCTCACCCCGTCGCGGGGATTCGAACCACCAACCTTCTGATCAGCAAGTCCTAGGCTCTGTGGTTTAACCCAGAGCGCCACCCGCATCCCTAACGCAGAGGATAGCCGTGCATAAAAGTACTCCTTCAGTCGTCTTAAGAGAGAAAAAAATATATGGGCAAAGATTAAACCATTCTTGGGTTCACACACTTTCTCCCCCCCCCCCATCAAACCTGAGGAAGTACACTGTATAACTTGAAAGCCTAAAAGGTATTATTTTAGCAGCTCCATTTTTTCCTAATGTACTAGTAGAACAAGCTGATTTTGAACTACAAATAAATAACTAAAGAACTGTCACCAGTTGATCACAATGTACCAGAATACTTCACTAGTGAGTTAACTGTTAATAAGCCATGTGTTTTTTTTAGAAGATGTAGAAAATATATTCCCTTCCTTGCTCCAAATAACCCCAAGCTATTAGTCCAAAGTTGCAAAGGTGACTGAGATATCTGAAGTGGTACCTTCTCTCATTTGAACCTGTCTGTGTGCTGAGAGTGTCATCAAAACCCCAGCTTTAGATGCCCCTGTTGTCAGAAGTGAGGCAAGTAGGAACCAGGGGCAAGCATTTTCTGTGATGATGCCCTATCTCTAGAATTCCCACCCCCATGAAGTTCATGTGTTTTTCCTTTTCCAGCAGCAGGTAAAACTTATTTTGTTTCTCTGGGCTCTTGAAAGGGGAGGGTAACTTTCAAAAAAACTACAACACATAATTATTACTGTTAAATTCCTGACATGGCTGTATCTGATATTCTCAACATTTGAATGTTGTACGTTTGTTGGGTAGAAACACGAGATATGGGTAGTTTAAATAGATAAAGTAAATGAACAAACACCACTGGTGAGCAAACACATACAAGATTTCCCCATTCTGTTTCCCTCTTAACAATTGTTTTGCCTCCAAAGTAGGCACAGGATTTAAAGCCCTTGCAATTCTCAGGTTAGCAAATGAGATACAGCAATAGGTTAAAACTCACAGTATGGAAAGAGGGTCAAGGAAGAGAAATGGGCGAAGGAAATTAGGGGGAAGGGAAGACTGGAGGTATGACTTACAGCAGATAGGGTTCAGAGGCAAACAACAAAAAATATCTGAACTGAACTGATCAAAAGAGTCACAGATTGCAGGACAAACTGTCTTCCCCAACCTGTCTACTGTGGCAGAGCATATTCCAGCAAGGGGGGCTGCCACACACATTAGTGTATTACAGGCAACTGCTTCCAAGACAAAGTGACTTGTTCAGCCCACTTTTCTTACTTTATAATATTCTCCTCACCTGCCTATCAGCTTTTGGATCTGTTTCCTACAGACATGGCTGCAGGGATAGTAAGACACCTTTTCCCAAACCTGGCACCCTCCAGATGTTTAAGCCACCTCAGTGATGCTCACCCTTTGAACTGAAAATGGCCTCAGCTGTTTTCTGTCTCTTGTGCTGATGCAAATATCCTTTCCCTGAATGCATTAAGATGGGAGGATGTTGCATTATTTTGGTGGTGAGAGATGCGCGGAAGGCTGCAGAGAAATTACAACAGGTTTATTGAAAATCTAGGGGCATCTCTTGAAGTACCTTGGATGTCTTGCTTCAAATTCCGACTGACAAATATAACTCAAAGATTTGCTGAACCACCACCACCACTACCCTGAAAACGCTTGTTTCTTCTATGGATTCCACCAGCAGTACATTTCAAAGTCAAGGCCCTCACACATCTTGTTGGGAACCATTGCTGTAGTGCTGTGGGATGGATGCATGAAAAAGCAGCTCCCCACAGCACTACTGCAACCTTTATCAGATACCTATGCAATGACTGTACAATAGAAGCTCACTCCCTTCCTTTCAGCGTGAAAATATCAAGCTGATGATATTATTTGTGTAGAGCATGGAAACCTCATGGAAAGGAAGTAAGATGGCTGTTCTTTTCTTTTTCAGTTTTGTTATAGCCAACCCACCTTATGAGTTTGAGCTTGTGCCGACAGACTGGATCTTCTGTTTGATGCAGTACGACCACAATGCTGGCCAGTCCCGGGCTAGTCTCTCCCATTCTTCCCATTCCTCCTATACGTCTAGCAAGAAAAGCTCATCGGTTCATTCTATCCCAGCAACCGCAAACCGACAGAATCGAACTAAGACCAGGGACTCCCGGGAAAAGCAGAAGTACGTGCAGGAAGATAGACTTTGATACGTGTACCCACTCCCACCGTGTGTGAAGCTGTATCCACCACCCATACCCTCCCAGTTGGTGTGTCCAATAGTAGCTTTCCCTCTTCTCCCCAGCCCTCCCCTGTGGAGTTCCCATTTTTATACACATATTTTGCATATGTATAACAGTGTGCATGTGGTTGTCATTTTTTATTTCAATACCATAAAACCCTTAAGCACAACAGCAACGAAACAGACAGACCAAACATTATTTATGACGCAGAGCAGGTGGGGGGGAAAGTTAAGAGCAGATGCTAAGAACCCCTCACCATAACTATTCTAACAGAGATTAAACCACATGTAGTGTGACTACTGACTTTGGGGTGTCAGCTACAGAAAGTTCTCTAATGGCTGGTGTGGTAAAAGGGGCACTTGCGTAAAATAATTCACACACATGAAATTCAACCCCAAATTGGTTACTTTTCTAAGCCTCAGATAAATGTGCTGTAGGGGTGGGGGTCAGTCTTTTGTGCTGAAACAGCCTCACACTATTTTATAGACTTTTGCTGCACCTGCTTTTATACCAAAGTAATATCAGGATGTTTCTTGCACATAGGACTGTTAAAATATATAGAGAGAGTGCCTTTTTCACATTAATACGAAAATACTTTAAAAAAAAAAACTAGGCCTGTAGTTCTTCAGTTCTAATTATTTAACCTCCCCCACTTTTTAAAACAATGTTCTAATTGCATATTAATTTTTGTCTATACTGCCACATGAATAACTATTTTCTCTTACTTTTGACATTTGGGAAGAAAAGCCATGTGTATCATAAATACAGAATACAGCTTATTAGAATCTTCCTCCCTGAGACTTTTATATCTATTAAAAGGTGAATTAGTCACCTTATGTACAGAATAAATGGGGTATAAATCCTCCCCGCTATGGCAAACGCTCATGCTCATTTTATTCAGAAAAGAGCAAGTAACTTTACGTATCAATAAACTCTTATTATCAGCGCACTCCCTTCCCATTCTGATAGCTTAATTGTGTGCTATTAAAACCTCCAGAAAGAACTTGCATACACATGAACAGGAAAATCTGGGGTCATGCTTTAGGTTGATGGGTTTAGCCAAGGTAAATAATAACATAGCTGTTGCATAGCACCTGCTGAACTTAATGGCAACATACCCTTTAAATCCCTGAAAGGATTTAAAGAACGCACAAAACAGATTGCCTTGCATTAGTGCCTATTGCTAACTCCTTCAATCGGGGTTGCAAGATTCCACTGCCTTAGAACTAGTAAGCCAGAGTTTCCCAAAGTAGTGAGGAACAATTGTTTCTGGACTGAAACTAGAAATTTGCTTCTCTCTGTCTCTCTTGCACTCCCTCAAAAATATATGCATTTTTTTATAAACAACAACAATCTGCTCCTAGAGCAGCAGACATGCTTATGACTGGGAATAGCCCTGTTAACATGGCCTTCCAGCACCCAAAAATTTCTTTTGTCCATTCAGGGAAGGCTCCATGATGGTATCATCCCCATACTTTCTGGGCCCTGCTGAGGCTTCAGGGATTTCTTCTCACTTACCAGCTGGAATGCAGGCAGGGCTACTTGAGGGATTTGCGGTGTGTTCTCGCTTATGCCACTGCCCATAAATTGGCAGGTTGTATGTGAAGAAACAATCCTGCACAGAGCCGCCCCAATATATAAGTCTGCTTTTGTACCCAGTGAACATTTTGGGGGAATCGCTGTACAGTCAGGAAGCTCTCTGAAAGGACATCTTGCAACCCTCTGTGCTAATCAGTAGCTCATATCTAGTGCCTAACCCATTTACTTGTCAGTAAGACCTAGTCATTAAGTTTCAGAAAAAAACGTGCATAAATAATGTAGTTCAGCAAGACACTGGCCAAGCTAACAACATTGCAGAGAATTAAATGTGGTTCACAGGAATGGAGTCAGGATTGAATGTTCACAGAACATGTTTCTAAACTATCAGGCTTGCACCTTGGAGCCCTGCACCACCTTATTTATCCATTGCAGAAGACTAGTTCCTTGCAACTGCACCTCCTTGCTCCCTATTCCTCTGTCCTACCCCTTCCCTTTATAGAAATAGTAGCTAGCTGGTTGCCTGGCATGTGCTTTATGTTTTAGAAAGTATATTGGGGATGCGGGGAGTTGCTATATAGATATTTCCCCTCCCCTCTCCTCCTCCGGAAAGCATGATGATTATAGAAGCTTGCTGTGTGAATTGACAATGAAGCCAAGCACTTTTACTGACAACCTCTGGTTTGGTGCAATGCCTAAAGCCTTTCCGCCTTACTTGTAATCCTGATTGGGAATTCCCAGTCTTACATACTGAGGGGTGACTGCAAGTTGGCATTACTGGAAAACATTTCAGACTATTATTGTCCCTACCCCCATCAACCACTCACCCTCTGCCCTGTAAGACCAAAGCAGTACTGCCAACTCATTGTGCTGGACCCTGAAGATAAATTTGCACAGTTTTGCAAAAGAAGGTCCTGATCTTTGCCACCAGGCATTCTCTAACACACACCAAGGATGTGCCAGTTAAAGTGCTCAATGGGACGCGTGACAGTTTAAAGGCGTTGTAAAACTTACATAGCTTACTTCTCTTTCTAAAGTGCGACAAGGATGAATAGAATGGGCCAAGGTATGACAATTGATGGTTCTGCATGAGCTAGAAAACTGCTGTGGGGTTTCCTTCTATAACTTTGTCCTTGTGGAAACTTGTGACACATTAAAAACCACGTTACCAAACTTGATTCAGTTTTTTTTTTTTAATTTCAGATTTGTTGTAATGTCTATTTTAATTTTATTTATTTATTTGGCTTTGTTTCTAAACCCAAAGTAAACTGGCTGTTGTTGCTGCTGCTGTTGCTCAACTCTCATTTGCGATTTCTTTTTTCTACCCTATCACCTGCTTGCATTTCATTTCCAACTGCACGTGTCCCCCCCAAATGAACAACTAGGTGCTCACTTGGTGAAACTGTTTTTTTGTTTTTTTGTTTTTCCTGTGGTGCCATCTTGTCTTGTCACTCTATCTCCCCACTTCTGTCACCCAGTATACATTCACCACCATTCTTCCCCCTCTCCCCATTTCTAGTGGTGAATATTGACTTGATATTATGTTACTAATTTATTTAGGGATTGTGGGTGGGGATTCCATATGCTGCTTTGCCATCAGACCTGCTTTTCTGTTAATGCTACAACCTGGTTCCTCCAACAATGGAAGGGATATCAATATGAAAGCAGTTGTCCCATGAATTTGATGCAGCAACGAATGTGTCTGAGGAAATGCATAACCGTATATCTAAAATGGAGACCATTGTAGATTATGTGTTTGTATTAGAGAAAGAAAGAAAAGGGGGAAAAGACCAGAAAATGTTCTGCCTGACACAAAATTATGAATGAAAGCCTTGCTTAAATTGGGCCTTTAAGGAGCTCGATTCAGCAAATACTGCTGCTGTAGGGCCTTTCCATTCTTTTAACAAGATCCAGCACAGGAACACCATACATTCACTGGAATAGTATTCGCCCACTTTGCTTGCTGAATTGTGCCCTAAATCACTACCCATTTTTACACTGCTTTCAATATACAAGTAGATTCACTTAGTAGAGATAGTGTGCATGGGGTTGTTTGTTGGTTTGTTTACTCATTTGGAAAACACTGTCTTTGAATAAAGGCCCAGGTGTTTATAAAGTGTTGAAGCACGTAAGGCTTTGTAACATAAAAACAGATGTGAAAATTATATGAGAAACACACACCAAATAATGCGCTTATTATTCCCTCCTGTCCCTGCCATCTCCCATTTGAAATGGTACTACATCCTACAGGTATCCCTTCAATTAATTTGGACTATAATTCCAGGTGCCCTGGCTTAGCAAATTTGCAGGTTACAGTGTACAAATTACAAAGGGTATTAAGAATTTGCAGTGATACAGAGATGGGATTCGTGGCTGACATGGGGCATTTATTGAACCCCAGGTCACACTCCTTCCCATGACGTTAACCAAAACAGTTTAGCACAGTCCCTGGTATCCTCCATAGTTATTTCTGGGGCTCAAAGGGGACAAAAGCCACTTTCCATATAGGCTCCTCTCTCCAGGGAGGGTGGCAACTGGAAGCATCTTCACAGCCTTGATTAGCTGCTGCTACTGCAGCACCATTAAAAACTCCCATCACCAGCGAGCAAGCTCACTGAGGTTGACTTGCTTGTTTTGGTGATGGCGAGGAGAGAAAGATTTCTTAAAAAATGAGTGGCACTGCAGCAGCAGCCAGCTAACTCTATGAAGCTGCTCCAAACCAGTGGAAGAAGACAAATAAAAGGAACAGTAAGCATGCAAGAACATTTGGGGAATATTTTGGAAGTCCTCAATCTTTTTTCATGCTGAAAATGTTATGTGAATGTGCCTAACTTCTAATACTAGACATATTACACGCACAAAAAAACCCCTGGGCTTTATTCATGCAAGGAGGCAAGTGCAAGTGGTGGCCAAGGGCAGGGATGGAGATGTGCTAAAAGATGGGGACATCCACAATGAAAGTTGCATCCAGCAATGTTCACTGAGGCCCAGATGATCAGTGCAGTGTGGTTGCAGGCACTGGCAGAGGAAGGGGGTGCGGTGCGCCCTGGGTGTCATCCCTGCCCCGCACCCCTGGGACGCTCGCCACAGGCAGCGCCCCCCCAGATGCTTGCTACTCGCCACAGGTGGTGACCCCCCGGGATGCTCCCCTGACCCCCTGGGCGGCTAGCCCCGCCCCATGGGCAGCTAGCCCTGCCCCCAGGTGCATAGCATGTGTGCTGCTCCAGGTGCCGGCACAGCTAGCTCCGCCTCTGGTTGCAGGTGCACATCCAGGTCAGTGTCCACTGCCTGCTTATGCACATGGATCTCCCTTGCTGGATTGGGTGGGCATTTATGTTGAGATCAGAAATGGGCAACTTGTTCCCCACTGAAGGCAGAACGCTTCATGAGCCTGATGAGCACAGCTGTTTTGCATATTTTAGTAACACGAACATCTATTCCCACAATTTTTCTTTACATGAATGATGGCTAAACTGCGACAGGCAGATGTGTTGCCCAACTGCTTTTATTTTGAAACCACAATGGCACAAAATGCTAAGGCACCAAACATCTCTGAACTAAAACTGTAAGGGCTGGACACATACTTGGTTTTAAGACCTAAAAGCAGGGATCCTATTGAGCTATTACATGCTTAAGTTATCCCCCCCTGGATTTAGAGGATTTAGGCCATGAATTGACTTTAATACATCACAAACAAGTGACGTCCTTTCACACTTTGTGCAAGTTGCTATTTCAACAAATATGTACACAAGTGAGCCCGGCAACATAATGTTGCTGAACGGAATGCTGCTGTTCAGAGGGTTGAGCCATTAACCCGG
Source organism: Podarcis melisellensis (assembly GCF_964234715.1). Taxonomy (NCBI): domain Eukaryota; kingdom Metazoa; phylum Chordata; class Lepidosauria; order Squamata; family Lacertidae; genus Podarcis; species Podarcis melisellensis. Next base: position 82,464,129 of record NC_138537.1, read on the forward strand.
CTCCCTGGTTTCCCTCTGCACTGCATTTGGGCCCGCTGAGTATGCACAGACCTCCCCAGCCTGTTTTGGTGGGGAGGAACACACTTGCGCTTTGTTTCAGCTAGATTAAAATTTCTGCTTTCCCTACTGATTTCATGAGCAGCTCTCACTTCCATCCCTCAGGACATTTTAAAATGGCTTTTCAGTGTGAACCAGAAATTGATCTATCCGGACAATGAGATGATTCTTTTTATCCTTTTTATAGCTAGGTCCACACATTCTACCCCAGACTCCCTTCCATCCAGTTCTGTTTCTCGCGCTCTCTCATTTCATTCATTCAACATTTCATGCCACCGAGTTATCATGGGGCTGTTTGACAGGGATGTGTTCAACCTCTTAGGTTTTTCTGTAAAGTTTTTGGGGGTGTCAGCAAACCTTGGCGTTAACAAAGTCTGATACCTCTCTCGTGTAAGTGGGAGGTATAGCTCTGGCTCCAGCACCATGATTGCAGGAAGATTAGAACCGATGTTAAAATGCATGGTGGTAATAAGAAAGTGTCCATTTGTAAGCTGCATTTGGAAAACTTTTAAATCGCCCCGGGACAGCGGAGAATTCCTCCGCTGTCCCGGGGCGATTAAAAAATGCTGGCGAGCGGCAGCACTGCCGCCCGCCAGCATTTTAAGATCGCCCCGGACAGCGGAGAAGTCTCCGCTGTCCCGGGAAGGCAGGCGGGGGGAAGCAAAGACTTTCGCCCCCCGCCGGCCTTCAGAAGAGGTCGGGGGACAGACTGTCCCCGGACCTGGTCTGAAGGCGGTTTCCATAGGAACGCATTAATTGATTTTTAATGCATTCCTATGGGAAACCGTGCTTCGCAAGACGAAAAACTCGCAAGACGAAAAGACTTGCGGAACGAATTAATTTCGTCTTGCGAGGCACCACTGTATAGTATCATATCTATCTATCTATATTATTTGCAGATTATGGATAGGTATCTTTTCAAAGTGATGCGGAGGACAAGCCTAGTTGTGGATCCTGAGCTGACAGATGCACCTTTACGTATATGGCCCTAATCTTGGGTCAGAAAGTCCCACAAATACAACTTGATGGTTTTTCCCAAGCTCAGGGCTAGACTAGTGGTGATGGTGGCAATCATGTCTGTTTACTTTGTAAAGCAGGACGGTTAAAGATGTGATTTGAACATCCAAATGCGTGACCAGGGGAGGGGTTTCGAAACCCTCATCCCCTCCTTCTGTGTGGGACCAGCAAAGCATTCCTTTTTTCTCAACCAGGATCACTTCCTATAAGGAAGCTGGGTAAAGGGGAAGGCTTCAGCTCTCCTCATCCACACAATTCTTTAAAACTGGCTACACACCCTGCCTTATGCATGAATTAAGACGGACACATATAATTCAGGCAATGTGGCTTGCATGTTCACCTCATCTGGCCCACAGAAAACTCAAGAACATAAAACCTTACCAGTGAGACATGGAGTGCAGTAGGAGAAACAACCTAGAGCTATGAAGCAATGTAGATGACAACCTTAGCTGAGCATCTTCATTTATTTCAGCCCCTCATCGTTCATGCCATGAAACATGTTTGCAGGGAAAACCAAGTCAGGAATTGTGAAAGCAGTTCAGATATAATGAGAGCACTCTGCCTTCCCAGCAAGCTGACTGGCACCTACTGCATATAAAATACTCCCTGCCAAACAAACAAGCATGGGGGTGGCAGAACTTTTAATATGCCATTTAGAGGGAGTGAAAAAAAGGCATGCAAGGTAATCCACCCCACCACAAACACACACATTGCTTTTATCATTGTAAATATTCTGCTGTGAAACTTGTTACTTGCAAGGTATTTGCAGCGGATTATATATTTCTCTCTCCCACACGAAAGTTTGTGCAGCCAGCGGCATTCTGTCCCCTTCATCTAGCTATACATTCTTTTTTTTGAGGGGGGGGGTTTACGTAGTTTTACTTAGGTCATGTTTATCAATACTAGTAGATCTACTCTATTAGGTCCATTAATTTCAATAGGTCTACTTAAGAGTAAAAGTTGAATACCACCCCAAGAGTACAATCTAGTCACAGTTAAGCACAGTAAAGTTCCAATGGTAGCCCATACTTAAATCTCCTCCAGTGACATCAAGGACTGAAGTGGGGGGACATATATGGATTGTGTTTTGCTTTGGGTTGTACCCAGACTAAGACTGCAATCCTATGCCAATTTACTTGAAAGAGAGCTCTGCTGAACTCAGTGGGGCTTATTTCTGTGTAGACATGTATAGGATTGTACTGTAAGTTCTTCAAGTTTTAACCCCATTGAAATCAGTGAGGCAAATAAGTCATGATCACAACTAACTCAAGTCCCTTTGATTGCTATGGGAATAAAGTGTAATTTACTCCAACCAATATCAGAAGCCTGAAAAGAAAGTTGCATGTAGGTTTTGCATGAACCACATTTGAACCCCAAACCAATGGGCAATTTCACAGCACAAGTCTAGAATGCAGAGCCTTCCAAAATAATCTAAGCTTGCCTACCTGAGCTTGGTTATCTGTGCCCTTCGTCTTGCAGAACTCTTGGAAATGTAGTAGTGTTACTGCCAAACTTCGCTTCAACCAAAATGTGAGGTCAGGCTCTGGGAGAATATTTGAAGAACTGCAAAGGAAACAAACAGGAGTTTGACACAACCATCAAAATGTCTCAGGAAAATTACGCACACATATCATATTTAGACCATGAGAGCAACCACTCCTCTATTTCCGGGCAGCTCATGCTGCACCAGTACATGGAAACACATGCCCCAAATAGATGCTTCATACAAATTTCAAAGTCCAGGAACTGATTGCACCTTTGGGGGGAGCGAGTGGGAGCAGACTCCGATGACCAGACCAATTGCCCCAGCTTTTCTCCCATCTGCAACGTTTGTAAAGCAGCAGATCTGACGAAAAGTAATGACAAACGAGGGAGATAAAAAGTACACAAACTTAACTTCTCTCAATATCATTTTAAATACCAAGTATTTGAAAAACTGTTAGTTTGAAATTGTTTATGTGATCTTGCAAGACTTTTAAAACATGAGAACCAGTGCATTTTAACACCTCTCTGAAAGGTTAGTTTAATCGTAGATCATACAAAATTGGTTTCACAAATGCATAATGGTTCATGTGTCACACTTGAACTAAATGGTTTTTAAATGGAGCTGAAATTATTTTGATGTGTACGCATTTCCCAGAATTCCACCCCCTACAACCTTTCTGAAGCCAGCCCGTCAGAAACCCTTCCCTTAGAGCCTCATTAACAATTCAGATATTCTGATGACTTTAAAAGATCTATGGCTATATGTGTGTGTATAAAACCCAGCTTGACAAAAAAGATAAATGAATATAGAAAGAAGCTGTAGGAGTCTGGCAAGCTGTAGATCATCTGAGAACAGACTGTAACTTTATCATTTTGTCAGGAAGAATAATTTAAGGCACTCAATCAGTTAGCTTCACTGTGCAGGATTTAACATTATGAATTCCTATCAGCCAATCTGTTCACATCAGAGCAAACTTAATTAGAGAGTGAAGAACCTGGTTCAGAATCATACATGCTTTTTTTAAAAAAAAAAAGAAGAAGGAAGCATACCCTACTCTTGAACACATATATGACAGAAAAGGCAAAATATGCCTTTCTTTAAATAACGGGATATTTTCAGTTTTTAATCTGTTAAGTAAAAAAATTCTACAAGCAACATAAAGTTATACATAACAAGCCACTAGGTGAATAAAACCTCAGCGTGTCAGCTAATTTTCTAGCACATAAATTTCAGCTGGACACCTAACAAATATAACACACATTCTCTAGAAACTATGCTCAGTTCCAAAGTAATATCAATATGTATCTGCAGCAGTGTTCAGGAGTGGCTTCTGTGGGCCTCACATACATAAATCATTAAACTGGGCTGACTACCATCATGGGAATTTATTCATGCACAATTCTTTTGTGTAAAGTTTCCAAAGGAACCCAACAGGAGTTCCTCTAAATGGGAACAGTGTGGATACTCCCATATGGGTTAAATTTTGTTTTGGGGACGGGTGCATTGGCAAGGACCACTGCGGCAACAATCCCCTCATTGTGGAGGGGATAGAGGCACCCACCTCCTCACCAAAGTAGGGCTCACTTCCATCCTCCCACAGCTTCTTAGCCATGCCTTCAAATACTGTAGTTGCTCCTACCTTAACCGCCCATTTCCCCAGTTCCAGGAATTGAGAAAGCAGCCTATTTTTGGCCTCTGCCACTTGTGTATATGTTATCTCACAAACCCGTTCCATTCCTTTTCCCACAGTAATCTGCCTCCCCCACTGCCCTATAATGAAAAATTATTTTTTCACAAAAAATTCATTTTAACAGTCCAGTCTTTAGGGGTGTGGATGAATGACGAATGGCAGCTGAACCAACACCCTCTGCTGGACTCAGGCTGGCAGGACAGAGGAATGCTTTAAAAAAAATTCCTCCATCCCTCTCCAGGCTTCGGATAAAGTCTTCCTTAACTTCCTCTCTTTCCCTCCCACTGGAAATAATGGGAGGCAAAGGGGGCAGAGAGGAGACAGTCTCAGAAGCATTTCTCGATTTCCTCCTGGTTTGGGGGCGTGTTAAGGGGCAGGAAACATTTGGGAATCTTCAGATCCAAGCTGCTTCCCAAATCGCCTCCAGAACATCCCTCTGCTAATCTCCTTTTTCAATGTCAGAGCTCTCCAGAGTAGGAGGGGTAGTTCTGATCTATCCTATGGCCCTGTAGCTCCCAGCGACCGTAAGATTGCACCCTAAAATGCGTTTGACTACTTTTTTGAGCCAGTAATTTCAACAGAACATTCACAAAGTGGCTAGCTAAGTTCCAAGCTGCACATCAGTATTTAGTAAAATATGAGGTTACATAGTAACTGTCCCACTAATATTATACAGAAGAGACTGTTGAAAAAGCAGAATTCCATATTGCATGGAATGAGCCCTCTGTGTGCATCACTATATGAGCAGAATCTCCTTCAAACCTGATAGAGATTTTAGAAACTTGTACTTATTTAGAGAATAGGTTATTTGACCGGGGAGGGGGGGTATCCTGATGGGTTTTGTCAGTGCTGAACAAGCTACTCATGACTGTATTCAGGGTAAACAAAGCCTGGGATGGCTACCAAGGAGCTCATGTAGGAACAGACAGCAGCAACTATTTGTCAATAAACGCTGGGAAATACAGTAGCCCCAGCCCTGATTCAATTGAAATTTTGCATTTTCCAGTTTTGCCATTTAGATTCTGAGTTTGACATTTCGCATTTGAAATATAAACCACATTTTGAATGCCAATTTTTAACCTCAAAATTCAAAATGTATGTGATTTGGACATGTTGGTGTCTCTTAATTTGACTTTGGCAGACATGAAATACAAGTCTCATGAATTGTCATCTATCTATTAAATTCCATTATACATTCTCTACCAGATGCTGTCAGATACTGGTATTGTTGCACATCATCACTGTACTATGTCAGCTATCAGATATAGCCACCATGTATTAATTCCCCAATAAGCACTACATATTTTTCTAATGCCATTGAATAACATGTGTGTTGTCTAATACCGTATTTACTCAAATCTAATGCTCACCTTTATTGGCCAAATTACATTGTGAAAATTCAGGTGTACATTAGATTCGATTCACATTCACCAGCAAATACTTTTTTGTTTTGTTTCAAGCTTCTGAAAATTGAGGTGGTGCATTAGATTTGGTGGTGCATTAGTCTCGAGTAAATACGATATTAAAAATCATCTGTGAAATATTAAAAACTGTTCAGATAATCAAGCAAAGAAAGTCACAATGGGGACTCTTTGAGAGAAATGTATCGGGGCAAATTCATTTCAGTTCAAATTTAAACCAGGTAGTGCTTTTCTAAAAGCCAATCACTAGTCATTTCACTAATCACATTAAAACAGAGGGCAGCACTTCTGACACCACTTTGAAGGCTCTGGTCACCTTCCACAAATGAGTCAGTCACCTGCCAGTTCTTTTTAACCCTTTGCTTTCAAGCCTGCAAACGTTCCACCCTCTCTTCTAATCAGTGTTCTTGGGTTTATAAAATCTACAGCACTTCACTGCTAGCCATTATTCAAAGTCACTTTCTATTGATTGCTCCCCCCGCCCACACCCTGCACTTTTCTCAACTGCTTTTGGCATGGCACTAATTAAACTTTTCCCTTTCCTCCTCCCTTGTTCTGTCTCTCTATCCATTTTGCTCTTTAGCAGAAAAGAAATGGTTTACAGATGAGCCGGATAATGCCTATCCCAGAAACATTCAAATCAAGCCCATGAGTACACACATGGCCAATCAGATCAATCAGTATAAGTCTACAAGCAGCTTGATACCACCAATCAGAGAAGTTGAAGATGAATGTTGACTCACAGAAGGCCAGAACTATTTTTTTTAAAACAACAACTTGACAGACTTCATGAATGGTGATGTGACATTTGTTCCTCTTTCATGCCGAACCACTGGTGGGAAAAGTTAAAGAAAGGCAAGTGTTTGCCAGAAAGCAAAGTAGACAGATCTTTGTTTGTCTGCCTTTAATATTTGCTTCCATGTATTTTGGAAACTATTTCATTTATAAAACAACATAATCAAAGCAGTCATGTATAGGCTCTAGCGTTCTAAATTATTTTTATTTATTAGAAAGAAAATATATTTTTTTCTTTATTTCACTGTCCAGTATTTTCCCTTAACAAAACAGCTACAAATGTGGCCAGACTCCAGCAAAATATATATATTATATTCCTGCTCCTTTTCATGTCTTTCAGGAGAATGATGGTCACAAAACAAAGAAAAAAAATGTAATTAGAGAGAAAAATTATGTATTTTAAAAAGGTCCAACTTGTATTTTAGTAATTCAAAGAAGAAGTAACAAAGAAGAGCATACTAGAATGTTTCTTTCCTGGAAGATGTGTATTTTGTTTAGCATTGACACCAGCTCTTAATAAACTGAAGCATATTTATTTTGGAAAAAAAAAGTGGAAACGTCATATTTTTGTAAAATTAACTTCATTCTGAAATTGTCCATTAGATTACTACCATATGGCGCAGTCCTTTGCACACTCACCTGGAAGTGATCCCCGCTGAACACAAAGGGTCTTACTTCTGAGTAAATATGCATGGGATTGCTCCAATAGTTACTACAGATGTTCATACAGAGCATCTTCCTCACAGGTAAATAGAAAGTCCAATATCACATAAATGGCTAATAGTGGCAATAAAGTAGCGGACGTTAGCATAGCATAAAACAAAAATGCAGCAAATAAATGAGAGTCTAATGGGGACTACCCAGAAAGCGGTAGAAGAAATGCTGCTTCCCTTCATTGCTTCATGTTGACTATGATTAGCACTTCTCGGTGCCAAGGGGTCAAGCATGGAAATTTCAAGTTTATCACCAAGATTCAGAGGCCTTTAATCCCAACCTATTTTGTTTTGATTTTTAAGGGGAGGGAGACAAGGGATCCGATTGTAATATATGCCAGGAACTGTCTTTAGCAAAAGATAAGCTGCAGCCCGAAAGATGACAAAACTAATTTCCATACCACAACTTGCCAATGGCCTCTCGTGCTTGCAAAAGCCGAATCCAGCCTCCCAATCGCAATACATCCAGATATTAGGTGAGCTCTAATTGTGATGTAAACATGGTAGTTCAGGCACTGCTCATGCTATGCTGCAGCCACCTAATTTCTGTCTTCCTTTGTTAGGTGATAGAAATAAAACTTTTAATTTCCAAGCTTTTGGGACTCTGCCCCTAAAGGTAACAACAAAACAAGCATAACTGTAGTAACAAAGAATAATGAATGTATTCAATAGAATATTTTAAAAAAAGGCCTGTAGGAAAGGTCGCCAGGAGTTTTTTCTACAAAACGGCCAATAAGCTTTCTAGCCATCAGGCAAAATGGTGATGTTTCATATCTGCGCTGCAATATATGGTCACTCCAGCATTTGAAGCTCTAAATAATTTAGCAACTCTCTCCGGTTTAAATTACGAACTGCTGATCTAGGCTGAGCTGGGGCAGATGATCTCCTGAAGTGAAGGGGGACACAATCAGGGAAAGGCAAGAGATTGGCATCAGGTTCCACTACACAAGCTGATTTTAGGCTTTGTAATTGTGCAAAGTTGTAAAAAAAAACCAACGCTGAGATTAAACATTCTGTGATATTGTTATCATTAGAGTAATATCAGTGAATCAAACGAGTACTGAGCAGATAAAGGTGTCCACTATATAACCCACTATTTTAAGCTAAAAACTATCTCAGCTTTAATGTTTGTCTACTGGCTGCAGTACAAATATATTCATACTCACACCTAATAGACTTAATTCCGGAGTGACTTCTTGGACTGTGACTACTTTGTCATTATGTTTTGTAGAATTAGCTTTTCAAAAGAGAGAGGAAATTAAGAACTGTGAATATAATGTATGGGGAATTGGATTGCTTATCAAAAGTACTTATATCATCACTTTCCTCACAAAGAGCAAACGAACAGCAGTTTGTTTTATACCCATATCACAATACCCAAAACCAAGGTGGGTTTTAGCTTTGAGAAGTATAAGCCTACAGGCAGGCTGCAATTTGTATTCTGGATTTTGCTTTAGGTCATTAAAAAATCCCCCCCCCCCCAAAGGGCACAATCCACCCAGACAGTTTGCAAAGGCCAAACTGCAGCCTGTGTAGGTTGTGCAAACGCATGTGGATTGTGCCTGAGTCTGTACTCCTTTTTCATTCATGAACTGCAAGACACAAAAAAGTGAAATATGCCTCAATGCCAAGAGAATTCACTCAATTTGGGTCCAAGTGGTTGTTTGCTTTGAGAGCAAAGAACAGGAATTAAATCAGTTTAAATTACCTGTAAAGAAAAAAAAAGCTCACCATTCTATTTCTTTGGCCACGTTACATAAAGCAGAAAGTTTTATAACAATGAAGTTGAAATAATAGAGAGTGGCACTCATAGCTCAGCTGTGCAATGCATCTTTATTAAGAATTGGGCAGGTCCAGGTGTAGCCTATAAATAAATACAACACACGGATAAGCCCATGCAAAGATGATCACAGATTGGAATTATAGTGGAAGCTTTCTTACGATTTCCTTCTTGTGACTGCTAATAGCTTTGAATGACTGGATATCGATAGGCAAGGACTTGTGTATGCACTCCAATTCAGTGGGTTGAGAAAAAGTACAAAATGTGGCCTTAGGTATAGATAGAATTTCTTGAGACTCTCAGCTCACTTTCTAGTATGTATGTATGTATGTATGTATGTATGTATTATTTTAAACAAGTTTCTAGCCCTTATTGCTATGAAGGTATATTTGAAAGTCTCTGAGTATAGGTAAGTCTGTTTAAATCTCACTCAACAGCGAGGATGGCTGAAACAGATTTTCAGAAATCAGCATGGGGCAGGGGGACTTTATTGGCCTTTAAGCACGGTTCCTTGCTCTTCTCCAGATCTAGCAAAATTAGAATGCATGACTCAATATAACGAACACTGCAAAATAACATATACAGAATGAGGGAATCTATGGAAAAAATACTGTACTTAGTTTGCACAATTTGTAAGAAGTTCAGGTTTTTGGTGCAGAATATGGACTGTCTTGAGTGAGTACCAAACTTTAATACATTTCATATAGAGGGCACACAGACAGCCCTGGGGAAGAGGCCATTCAGCCTCCATTGGTAACAGTTTCCATGATAGCAGTAGCATTCCCAGTTGGCCATGCCTGCCTGGATCACACACTACACTGTTCCACATTAATATGCAGCCTCAGAGAATTGGAACTTTTCATGTGTTAACCAATCAGTTCCACAAGTGATATTTTACACCTATATTCCACCTTCCTTCCATAACAGAAATGAAGGCAGGGTACAAGAGGTTTCCAGGCAGTCACTCAAAGAGGCATTGCCAATAGCCAAACCTGCTTAGCTTCAGCAAAACTGCATCATCAAGTGCCTTCAGATAGTATTCAGACTTCAGACAGTGCCCCAGGATAGTATTCCCCCACCCCAACACACACATCAAATACATCAAGCAATGATGACTTCTGTGTGACTGCAACCAGTTATACATGCAACACCTAGCCAATCCAGGGCTAAGCCTTTTTTGCAGGTTAATATTATGTCTGAACTCAAGCTCATGGCGTGCTTCACTCCCGACAAACCATGAGCTGTAATCAAGGTTTATTCTTAGCATTACACGCAAACTGGGCCTACAAATCTAGAGACAGTGGAGGCTGGTCCCTCAGCCATCCCGCATCTGCCTGCCTTTCTTGTTCACAACTGGTCCAAGAGGCAGCACTTGCCATCATCCTCATCCTCCTTAGTGTTGCTTTTGTAGAACTCACCAGGCAGGAAGATGGAAATGGCATTTGTTGGCTCTGCCTGCCATTGGCTCTGCTGCCACCTATTGCTGGGAGCCCTGCCTTCCACCCCCACCAGCCCCTGTCTAGGCAACAGAGAAATTAAACAAAGTCAGATAAGTGGTGTCTGGCTAAAGAGATGTCCACAAATTTATATTCAACAGAAGGTGTTTTTTTCTGCAGTTACCTTGTGGTGGCTCTCATACACGCAGAGCCTACAAGCATTGGCTATTGCACAGGCAGGACCACAAACATATGGCTATCCTGCAAACATGATCCCACTTTCTTATCCCCTTGTGCCATCAGTCACACACTGTGAATATTTGCACACGCTAGCTCATGGGCTGCTTAGTGATAATAATCAGAGAAGAATAAAGCCAAGTCTAAAGATGTTTTTCTGTGCTTTGAATTTAGGATGAAATGAAAAACTAAATTTTGGAAGTGAAAAATATTGGAAAAGGGTTTGCACATAGGTGAACTGCCTCCAGACAGTCAATCCTCCAGTTCTGGTGGTAGAAAGCGACAATTAATGAAGGTAGAGCTGCAAGTCTCCCCCAATCCCATTGAATTATGCAGCTGTAATTTCAGAAGTTGTCTGGATTAGCAGCCACATAGCAAAATTAAAGAGACAACCTCTTAATGGTCTTGCACCATAAGGTGTGATGACTCCAAGAGCCACACATTCTATAATTCAACATTATACCAATGCATATAAGACAAGTCTGTCAGTGGCTGATAACCCATGATAGCTAAAACATGGAAGATCTATATTCAGATACAGCATACTTCTAATTAGTAGATGCCAGAGATGAAACAACAATGTCAGATGGTTTTCTTCACTGTGCCCTGCTTGTTTTTGTATTGTGTATATCGTAGGGGTTTGGTAACTGCTGGAGACAGAAGGCTGGATTAAATGGACTACAAAGAGATTCTTACATTCTTAAGTACATACTGTGCAATTAGCCGCTTCTTTCACTTTAATTGTTTCACTGTGTCATTCACAGCTGAGTTGAATTGAATTGAATTGAATTGAAGAGTCTTTTCTTCATTTGTTTCAGCTCCCTCTAAGCACTACTTAGTAAGAATCACTGGGGAAGAAACTGCTATGGGATCTCTCTCCATCCAGGGTATATCAAAGAGTTAGCCCTTTTAGATCTAGAGAAAGGCCACAGTAACAGGGAACCAAGTCGCCAGTTGCCTTGAGGAACTAGTAGGAGCAACACAAGTAAGGGGGGAGTTATATCGTTTCCCCTCAGCCCCTGCCAATGCATTTTTCTTTGTGCATTTTTCTTTCTTTCTTGAGACTCAGCTAAGGATAAAGAGTTAAGCAAGCAGAAGCAGGTGAGAATGCAAGGATGAAAGGTATTTCCTCAAGCACACTATTTAGCAGTGATGCAGAAGGCAACCACAGAAAGCTTTCACTATATTTTCAAAGGAAATTCAGAAAACAGTATTAGCGTCTAACTATTAATCTGATGTGGTGGGGATGCCACTGAGAGGCAAGCAAAATGGGTAAACTTGAGGGCTTTATTTGCAGAAACACGTGCTTAAGGTACTTGGCAATAATAAGCTGCAGAACTCGCCACATAACAACAGCAATAACTTACAAGTGGGTTAATGATCCATGCTTTCAAAATTGAGCATTCATGACGCTGTCCACAGCCAGGTCGGCCACCTCCTCCTTTTAAATACCTTATAGGGTCTTCAAAGATTTAAGTACACCACACATAAGTAGCAGCAGTTTAAGGGCTCCATTTGCGGCATGCACCTGCCAGGGTCACCAGTTGTCCTACACTTTAAAGCATCGCCCCCTTTTGCAGAATCCTACCATTCCATCTACAATGGGGAAGAAAGACCAATCTCACCCGTGACCAACATGGCCAGATGTGCATGATGCAGCTGTGCAAGGGGCAGTCTGCTTCCATGCTGCATCAGGGTAGCTGGTTTTTCCTTACTTCCATGAGTCCCATTTCCACAGACTCCACAAAGAAATACCCTCGTCTCAGATACTACTAGTCCCAAGCACGCCTTGTTTCCTGAAAAATTGACCTGGCCAACCTACATGCATATGACCCTCGAGAACTGACCAGTGAAGCACTCTTAAGCCTGCCTAGTTGCATTCACTTTGGCAGGCTCCCTCACTCTCGAGTGCTGTGCCCATGCTAAAGTGCCTCCCAAGAGCAGGCATAAGCATTAAACCCTGGCAGCAATGCACTCTCTATGCACTGATCACCCAGACATGCTTCCCAGTGGGTTTGTGAGGCAAGCAAAGTTTCGTATTGTTTTGTGGCAGCTATTGTTGCATGTTCCATTTCACCCAGGTTCATTCCCAATTAATTTATGGTCTGGAGGCCTTCAAATGAGAAAAGAAAACTGCACAAATGCATCTAATTGAAACTTAAGGAGAAACGCTAGTTTGGTACCTTAATGCAGTTTAGGAAGATAGACTAGAACAAGAAGAAAAAAAATCATTATAGAAAAGTCATCAGATGTTTCCAAGGTGAGGTTTAGTAGACTTGTGTTACGTTTTCAAAGCAATCTTTTTGAAAAATTAACTTCTCCTTTGGGATACTGTCCATGACATACATGTGTAGTAGAAGTGGCAAATTTTAAACGGCTTGTCATGAAAACCTTGCAGTCAAGATTTAGAAATCTTGTGAATTATCAAAGGTGGCCCACCCATTCTCCCCACGGCCCAGCAATGAAGCAAATATGGGACTATGACTTACAGAGGCATCTGTCTTAGCCAGCTGTTTCTCCCAAAGGGACAACAGGGGGGGAAACAGGGGTGTTAACTCAAAGTTCATCAAGAAAAAGGAGTGTGGCTTCATCATTTGTTTTGTTTGTTTGTTTGAGTAAGGATTGGAGGGAGAGAAAGAGAGTGCGCAAATGCTGGTGCTCAGAAATGATCTACCTGACTTTGTCATATGTAATATCCAGTGATAAATATATTGTCTTGTAAAAAGGGTTTGTACATAACTTGTACATGGTTTCATTTTGTATTTTTCTCAGATTAAAAATTTATGTATTTGTGTTCTAAAAACCAAGGAGCTATACTTGTGTGGCTTTTTTCTTCCTTCTTTCCCCCATGATATAATGCATATTTAGGTTGGGGGTCATATGCATATAGAAGCAGACGTGTGCGCACACCGCCACAGCTGGCCAGGGAATTATGTGTGCAAACAAGTAGCACACGTGATTTCCAGCCCAATCTACCAGCAGGAGCTTGTGCACATAACCATGTAAAACAAGGTACAACTGTGCTAATCATCTATTTAGAAGCTGTAGCAGGGAGCTAAGTGCAATTGCACCTTATTTTATAGGGCTGCATGAACATAGATCTGACTGTTCTGCACTTGTGCAGTGTTAAATCAGAGCCCTAAACCATCATCTTGTAATTGAATGATTCATGGCATCTCAGTCAACTAAAAGTCTCACCCAGAAGTAACCCTTTGAGAGTTTGAAGTACAGTACTCACATATATTGCCCCAGTAATGCTTACAATAACCTTGGAAAGTGAATCAGCAGTATTATTGTCTCTTGCACCTTTGGAAACCCTTTTTCTTTCCTGCCCCAGAGGAAATGAATTAGGAAGAGAAGGCCTGAGTTTCAACTTGCCAACAGGTACATTCACCAGAGATCCCATAAATGCTGAAGTGCCTCATCTGATTCAAGGACCCCTAGACTCCTCCTGCCAAGCATCTTGAGACACAACTTGAAAGAATGTGTATTTAGCATGGGGGGGATTATAGGAAATGAAATTTAGGGAGATTATGTATCTCACTCAATGAAAAGCCAGCCAGTCTTAACACTATGTGCTACAAACCAGCTTTTTGTGGGTGTTGGGCTTTTTTTAACACCACCACCACAATGTCCCTGGGCTGAAGGGGCAATGGAATAAGTCCGTTTCCTTTAATCTTCCAAGCTAATATCTAATATCTTCTAATACCAGCTTGTTCCAGGAACCTTGGAGGTGGACCCTGACTGACCAAAACCAACTGTCCGCTGGCCACCATGCACATGGCCAGGTCTTGGAGAGTCTGTTCCCTGATCGGCTTTCTTAATCGGGTTCTGGATTTCAGGTTCAGAACTTTAAGACCCCAGAGATGGAGTCTAGTGGGATAAGGGCAGAGGATGGTGCTTAGTGTATTATGGGAGAACCCTGCTGACATTTGCACCTCCAAGAACAATCCCAATGTCAATGATGCAACTAAAATGTCCTGATACACCTAAAATGTCTCCATAGGGTCAGACAAGCTGTTTGTTGACTCTTTATACCAATTACAATAGCTGCATGTTATAACAGACAAAACTATTAGCATATTCCTCTGCAGGGTTACCATGGTGCATCTGTGCATTCATAAAAAAACAATGTATTGCAATATGCCCTACAAATAGTCAAGGCACATAGACCATTCAAGACCAGATATTCTGATCCACCACAGACTTATTCTCCCTTTAGGGAGTGAGAGGCCCAGTTGCCAAGAAACATCAGCTGAAGGCAACAGAAATGTGACACAGCATGGCTGCTCTTTTCAGCTTCCTGCCTTGACATGATCAGTTTCTCACATAATCCACTTTGTCAAGGACTTTTTTTAATATTTCAAAAACAGGAATAACACCATGTCTGTTACACATTTCCCCTCTCAAAACAAGGGCACTTCCAGACTATCACTATTTTGGGTGGGATTCAGTCACATACTGGCAAATTCAAGATGTGCAATTATAGTCCATTGGGAGGTGCTGTACAACAAATCCATCCCACTGCCCCAAAACAGACATTTTGTGATAATGGATGGGAAAATGCACTGGAAAGTGTGGGATAATGATTGCTTGACCCAATGTCATAACATCCTTCAACTGCATCAGAATGAATGCTCAGTAAATAACTGACATCGCCTAAGTCCCCTGCAAACAAATCAGGATGGATGCTCAATAAAGGGGCCATCTGGAAGCAACCTAACCTGCCTACTTCATTTTCAGGGGTAAATGGTTTATTGGAATACTGGCACAAAAATAATAAATGCTTGCAGAAAGATGATCAATTCTGTGTTTTAAAGATCACCTGCATGAAATATGTTTAGAATAGCAAAGGAGCTCGAGGTGGCCTACTTGTGATGATTCTCTCGCAGTAACACAAGTCGGTTAGGCTGAGAGGCAGTGTTATGTCCAAGGCCAGCTTCACAGCTTAGCAGAAGTTTGACTCTCTTCATCAGACTGTTTTTCACACCGCAGTGTAATAAGGTGTGCGTCTGTGTGTGCTCCCTGCCTTGTGCTGCTTGAATAAAGGGCAGGATTTAAATATAATAATAAATATTATATCCTTGATTTGTATTTTTTAGAATGAAAGGTGAATATTTCCTGAAGTGAGCCTTTGCTACCAAGAACCCTTATAAATTCACTAAGCTGGTTTGCATAACGTGGTCCACCAAACCATCGCTTTCTGAAACAATGTGAACAGTTAGGCTTCGGAGATTAGTTCTCACCTACTTTGGCATTTTTTGCTGCCACATTGCACTGACTTAAGCCAAGTACTGTACTGGTGAGTACTGTAATAAAAGAAAAATCCTGGGCTCCCCAGACCACCATCAAATTAGAGTATCTATAGACTGCACAGTCAAGATTAAAGACCCATCACTTCACATGGCTGCCATTGGACACAAAAATGGATCCGGGGCACAGCTCCTTATGGGACCCCAGGATTTTTGGTTTGTGGTGGCTCCCATGGCACTTTCTCAACAATCCAAATCAGCCAGTGGGCCTCAAGATGCTGGGAGACCAGGGGGCAGTTCTGAAATCTCTTGGTATTGCTTTGTGGCCGGCACTTGCCTGAGGCAGAATCCTTTTCTCTTTCAACTTCACATAATCACCCGGACTTCCTAGAATCAATTTTTATCAACATGCACTTGAAAGCCAAGTTGGTGGGCATTTTGCCTGGAAATCTGCAGGGTTAGCAGCATAAATGTCCCTTTATATTTCCAGACCTTGCTATACTATGATAGCCGTCCTGGAAAAAAGAGCACTGTCCATTCTTCCCCTTTTGGTGCTCCAGAAGCGGCCTCTCTTTTGAAGACAGAATAAGCCCCAAACTGGATTTACCATAATGACCCATACCCATGAAAATAGAGGGTCATTCATCTCTTTCATTCAGAATGGTTACATTTGAAGCCCAAAGCCTAGACAGAGGCATGCAGAAAGAATTAAAACTCTAAGAAGAGAACTGATGCAGATCCCAGACGGCATGTTTTAAAGCTGAGCAATCACGTTCCATCTGTCAGATGATGTGGCTGACACAAGGCACACTCAATGTGTGAACTCAAACAGGCGCTTTCTGAGCCAAGTTATACGGGGAAGTTACCAAACAAAACTACCAAAGAACCAGATGAAATGGTAACACAAAACATATTATAATAAAACTTGTTTCTATTACAATGCCATGGTTGTGGTGTGTCCAGAAATACCGACTCATTGTTAAAACCGTATTTATGGAAGATAATCGGCTACCAGTGTTTGCCAAAGAAGGAGTAGTGTGTCATTGCATGAAAGTGCTTTAAGTGACCAAATATTGATCAGACATGGTTCCGACTAAAACAACAACAACAACACACAAATGCAATCTTAAATAGTGTGTGGTTCTGGGTGGCAGCTGAATACTGCCCACCATATGCAAATTACACAGAAGCAGAGACGTGAAACCCAACTTTTGTAGGTAAAGGTAAAGGACCCCTGACAGTTAAGTCCAGTCGCGAACGACTCTGGGGTTGCGGTGCTCATCTCGCTTTACTGGCCGGGGGAGCCGACGTTTGTCTGCAGACAGTTTTTCCGGTTCATGTGGCCAGCATGACTAAGCCGCTTCTGGCGAAACCAGAGCAGCACACGGAAATGCCATTTACCTTCTCACTGGAGTGGTGCCTATTTATCTACTTGCACTTTGACGTGCTTTCGAACTGCTAGGTTGGCAGGAGCTGGGACTGAGCAATGGGAGTTCACCCCGTCGCAGGGATTCAAACCGCCGACCTTCTGATCGGCAAGCCCAAGGCTCTGTGGTTTAGGCCACAGTGCCACCCGCATCCCCTTACAGTACATTAGACCAGCACAATTCATACATGAAATGCAGCACATTCCACTTTTTTTCTTCTGTGCTTCAAAAAGTTCCAAATGGCTGGTCTTATCATCATAACTGCCCATCACACTCTTTGAAGAGTTCAGAGTGGTATATGTGGTTTTCTGCACAACCACCCTAGGTTAGGTAGAGAAACGTAACTAGTCCAAGGTCATCTAGGGAGCTTGATTTGAACCTTGCTCCAAGTCCAGGACTCTATTCACTAAACCACACTATCCCTCTTGCCAACAATCCACTCTACCTTCCATCCCAAGACCCTGTGCAAGCTGTCATCTAATGGCATTTTCTAGCCCCTCCTCAGTCTCTGGGCAAGAATATAAAAGAGAAGGGGAAGATAAACACAGCGCAACTCCTGGCTGCTCTAAATTCACTTTTCCTGAGCCTTCAGTCGACACTGCCCACCTATTCTGAAGTTTTATATTGCAAATGTAAGGGCTGGGGATTTCTCTATGTGTTAAAAAAGGTATGAAAAACAGATGGCAGAAGTCCCCCTCTACTTCTGATACACAGCAACTATCAGAGGTTAACATGCACACCACTAATAAATTGATCTCATCCGCAACCATTCACTGTGTGTGTGT
This sequence comes from Podarcis melisellensis, assembly GCF_964234715.1. Taxonomy (NCBI): domain Eukaryota; kingdom Metazoa; phylum Chordata; class Lepidosauria; order Squamata; family Lacertidae; genus Podarcis; species Podarcis melisellensis. The sequence continues at coordinate 82,482,225 of NC_138537.1, forward strand.
GGGGGGGTGCATTTTCCATCTGCTACTTACATTTATTAAGTTATGTCTAAGTCAGCTGTCAGAGAGATGCCTCATTCTGCATGAACTTGCAGCTCCACAGAATACAGACAGCCCTTTATAATCTATTATGTATGCCTTTGGACAGATTAATGCAAAGACATGTTGGAGCAGCTGGACTGGGCCCCAGATCAGAATGGGCTTCCTGTGCCAACACTGCTAATATAGTAAGGAGAAGCAGATACTAAAATATCAGCCCAGAGAGACCCAAACACAAACTTTAGCAGGCCAGAGCTGTAGCAAGAGGACTTGCTTTGAGAGCCAGGGCTCAGCTCTGGAACTTTTGAAGCCTGAGCTCAGCTTTTTAATAACAAATGAGAGAATATATCTTCATTTGTGCAGAGTACATTTTCTTCACCAGAGAGTAATAACAAACATTAGTCAAAGAGCACAGAGTATGAATCAGAAATCCAGAGGTGTCGCTTTCAACAGGTGAAGCTTTCACCAGAATGCAAAGGTGGCAACAGAGGTGGGGAAGTTTTGCTTGCTGTTTAAAAGCAGGAGCCCTGCTAGAAAGAAAGAAAAAAGGCAAATCTTGCTATATAAACAGGACTTCAAGGCCACACCATCTGTTTTGGCTCCTGAGCTGAAGCGGGAATGTGCCACCCCTGTGCCACTGGCCCTGCCTGGAAAGGCAAAGATATGGTGCCCCCACTGGTGCCTCACCTGCCCCACCACAACAGAGAAGTGGCAATGCTGCCAGTCGTGGAGAGGGTGGGGTGAGCACAGGGGCTCCGCCTCTTCAGCTTCTGCCGCCCAAGGCGGTTGCTTCATCCTGCCTCATAAGCGGGCCGGCCATGAAAAAACCGCTTCAGCTGAGGCACTTCAAGCATAGAAGGAAGTAGGATTATGCTGTATTGGGCCCTGCGATTGGCAAACTATCCAGAGCTCCTGGATTGGTCAGGTCTGCTCAGAATACTCGGCAACAGAAGAATGCCTGGGTCCCTTCTGGCTCATACCAAGTGCCCTCAGGAACCCTGGAATGGAGAAGACACCTTCCACATCTAGATCTGGAGAAAGCTGCCCAGGACTCCAGCTTGGCATCCACACCAGACCTCACCTGGAGTACTGTGTCCAGTTCTGGGCACCACAGTTCAAGAAGGACACTGACAAACTGGAACGTGTCCAGAGGAGGGCAACCAAAATGGTCAAAGGCCTGGAAACGATGCCTTATGAGGAACAGCTAAGGGAGCTGGGCATGTTTAGCCTGGAGAAGAGGAGGTTAAGGGGTGATATGATAGCCATGTTCAAATATATAAAAGGATGTCACATAGAGGAGGGAGAAAGGTTGTTTTCTGCTGCTCCAGAGAAGCGGACACGGAGCAATGGTTCCAAACTACAAGAAAGAAGATTCCACCTAAACATTAGGAAGAACTTCCTGACAGTAAGAGCTGTTCGACAGTGGAATTTGCTGCCAAGGAGCGTGGTGGAGTCTCCTTCTTTGGAGGTCTTTAAGCAAAGGCTTGACAACCATATGTCAGGAGTGCTCTGATGGTGTTTCCTGCTTGGCAGGGGGTTGGACTCAATGGCCCTTGTGGCCTCTTCCAACTCTATGATTCTATGATTCTAACACATCTGAGATTTCAGCGAAGGGTTTCTATATCACTGGGTGTGCCATCTAGCCAGATGCAACAGTTGACACCTTTTCTCACACATTGACTACTGTGAGGTAGAATGACTTTCAATGGATGACTTTGCCTATTTAGACTTTTGTTTCCTATTTATAATGGTCTTGTAATGCAAGGGAGGTATCACTGACCCTAAATCAATGGTTTTAACTCCAGTATTTTTAAACTATTCAAATGAATTATAGCTGGTTGCTGGAGAAGATTCTCTTTGAGTATCATTTAACACTGGAGTAGCTAAAGTGTTTAATATATGCTATGAAATTTTGAGTCTTCACAGTGTGGATAACAGAATTAATATTGCTTGATGAAGCTTCCACGATGTACAATTCTGATTTGGGAAGCAAGACAGAATATGATAAACATGTCCCTTATAAAGACAGATTGAAACCATCAGTTCTAATTTTAAAATGAGGGATGCGGATGAGACAAAGCAGCGGACACAAGCCATTTTGTTTTTCATATTGTATAGATTGAAAAAGATTGTATTTCCCTCCCAAAAGAAATACAACTTTTCTAGTATCTCTCCTCCATGAATAGAAATTCTGGACATTCCTGCTATTTGGCCAACCACCCTCTGCTGAAGGTGAGTCCACCACTAATGATAGAGAGTCCCTCAAAAATGGAAGACTTGTCCAAATGAAGAGAGTGAAAAGGAACAAAACTTTGGCAAAGTAAGTGCAAGCATGTAGTAAGGGAAACCAAAGAAGCAGCACATAGCTAAAAATATTACCAACAACAAGAAGTTATTTGAAGACCTCAGTAGCAAGAAACTAGCTAGAGAAGCGCCTGTTGGTCCCTTGGATGACAAGGGTATGACCCTCTGCAACAGCAAGTCCTATCTCATTAACTTATCTGGGTTCTTTGAGAGTGTCAATGAGCATGTGCAGAGAGGTGATTCCATTGGCAGAGTGTAGCTTCAAAAAGCTTTCAACTAGGCATCTTACCAAAGATTCCTGAGTAAGCTTAGCAGTCATGGAATAAGAGGAGAGGTCCTCTTGTTGATCAGGAACTTACTGTTAGGAATTTATTCTTAATGTTTCTTAAAAACAAAACACTATTCATTATTTGAACCCATTGAAAATAAACTTGCACCTTCAAACTTGGCAGTTATATCACCTCTTCTCCACTCCAGCCTAAGCATACCTGACTCCTTCAACCTTTCTCGTTAGGACTTGGTAACCTCCAGGCTGTTCCATTAGGGCAAATGGGACATTGCACCACCAACCTCAGGTAGACCCCACCTACTTGCCTTCTATAGTTTTGGTGTGGAACTGTTATCTTTCTCCTCCTTAGTTTCAGTGTTGCCATTACAGAAGCCAGCAGGGAGGAGAGTGGGGGTAAAAACAGAATTAATGGCTCTGGCTCCACCTACTGTTGGCCTCTCTGGTCTTCGTCTCTACCAATTTCAATAGGTACCAGCCACCAGTGATGGCTCCTCACTACCTTTGTTGCACTCCTTCCTCTTCATCAATCTGTTTCTTAAACTGTGGTGCACAGAACAGGATACAGTACTCCAGGTAAAGTCAGAGCAAAGCCAAATAGAGTGGGACCAATTACTTTTCATGATATGGACACTCACTATGTTGATGCGGTCTACAATTGCATTAGCTATGCAATACAGCAGCTAAAACTGCTAACTGGTGATTAGCTTGTGGTCTACCAAACCTCTTAAGATTGGGGTGGCTAAACCAAGTTGCATCAAGGGTTGGCCAACCCACCAAGGTTCCTATTCTAGTAGGAATCTATTCCACATAGGACACTGGCCTAAGAAGCCAATGTCCACACTGTATATACAGTATTGCACACACAAACATATTCAGAGAGCCCCCCTCTCCTGCTGATCCACAGTGGGATCTATCTTGCTGCATCACTGGGCTGGGCTAGGGTTGGTGGAGATTGTAGTTCAGCAATGTCTGGGAACCCATGTTGTTCTAAGAGAAGCAGCTGCACCTTCCAGTCTGGTGTCCTCTGTAAATCTAATCAGCATCTCCTCTACTCCATCATCCAAGTGATTAAGAAACAGGTTGTGCAGTGTTGGGCTGTTCAGAGCTTACTATCAGAACTAGCTGGTAATTCTGCCATTTTTCAAGGTTGTGCACTACCCACAGTGTATAAACTAATGGATATTATAAGGAAAGGTGGGCTGGGCTTGCTATGGCTATTCTGACATGGCCCTTAATGGCTAAGACACTCAGAAGAACACAATAAAAAATAAGTCTGGTGTCCAAAATGCTAGAAAGCAAACCTGACTGGCCCAAGGTCATCCAAAGAGAAAGAAAGTCACACCTTAAATACAGCTTAGAAAGAACAGCACAAGAAATATATGGGGACAGAACCGACTCTCAAATCTAATATGCTTTTATCAGCCTGGTGTGTTTTGTTTATTTATTTTTTTAAAAAATACCCAAATAAATAAACAGATCTACCACATTTCTGCAATGAATGGAGGTTCCCCCACCCCTCCTCTCTTCCCTCCCAGCAAGCCGGATGACTTCTTATCAGATGTGTCACTTGGCAAAATAATTGCCAGCAATAATGGTTGCAATAGCAGCATACTCTGAGCACAATTTATCTATGTCTGTTCTATCTTTCAACTTCAAAGCTTCGGCTGCCTCACAGATCACATCAAAATGACACCCCTGTCGTTAATGACAGTGGTCTAATGCAATACAGAGAAGTCAAATCACTCCTGGGGATAGGCGAGAAATGCTCATACGAAAAACTAAGCATGTGCAGGGTCCTGACATTCATATTCAGATCGGTATTTGAAGCAGTAAGGGGGAGCTCGGTTTGACATTCAGATTTATTCATATTTGGAAACAGCCTGCTCTTAGGGGAACAAGAGAGAAGGGAAGAATGTGAGAGGACAGCATACAGCTATAATTAATGTAAGGCTAACTCATGGACACAAAGGAAGGCCAGAGTCCACTCAATACATCAAGCTTCAGCCACAAAGCAGAGAAATCCGACGAAGGCCAACAGGATTGCATGAAGCAAATGAGCAACACACAAATCTCCACGTTTCTCAAAGCTGATGCATACTGCTGGATTGTCCAAGCTCTTGTCAGCTGTTCAAGAAAGTGTTGTTGCGGGAGGATGCCAAACTGCAAAACATACTCACATCCTCCGTCTTTATCTAACATCTATCAAGTATTGTTCTGTCTGTCAGTGTGTGTGTATCAAATCGATACAATGAACCTACCCAAACAAAACACTTATCCACATACCTATATTGGCTTGTTTGGTTGATGCAATGCGGTCTGTCAGGTGGGAAGTGGTTCTTGCCAGTTTGCTAGGGAGCACTGAAAATAATGATGATGGTGGTGATAAATATCACACTAGGCAGAAGGAAAACTTGAAGGCAGATTGAAATACATGCAACTTTACCAAGGAGCACCTCACATTTAGCAAGGCAGAAAGAAGGCAGGACACAAGCAAACACTTGTAAGTTATCACCTCCTAGCAGAGCTGGCTCCATGGACAGCTGGCCTGGACAATCCAACTGGTACACCCTCTTTGTGCAGTAAGCCTTTGTCCCCTAGGCAGAACTTTTGTTCAGCACCTCTTCTTCCATGGGAAAGTTGTGAGGCAGTGTGCTTCTGACTAGGTCACCCTGTGCACTGTTGGTTAGCCATGTCGATCATAACTGATGCCTACTTCTCCCAGGGATTTGCTAGAGCTAGGCAATCCACCCGTTACCTAATTTCATGGCATTGTTCACCATTAAATGAGGTGGCATTCTGGTCATGAGGTGGATTTTTGAGGGGGCGGAGCAAAACTTACTGAAGCTCCTCAAAAATGGTGGTTGTCATTTATAGTTTTCCAGAATGTCCTAATCTAATCAGGGGTGGAGAGAGGTAGCCCTCCCAACAACTTTTTTCGGGCAGTTATTGTTTCTCAATCCAGGAACCTCAGGGCATTGAGAGAAATTCAAATTGGTGGCCACCAGCCTGATTAACCATTAAAGAGATCTAGCAAGTTTCATCTCCTTCGAAAATTGAACCCCAAGTTTCAAAAAGAAAGAAAGAAGATGCTTCACCCCCTCCTCTGTCACCAAATTCACCCCAAAATTTGATGGTCCTTCAACTTGGTTCAAGTCAGCTTGTTTTTCTATGTGGAATAGATTTTTTTGTTGATTTATATGGCACATTCATTTAATGAAAGCCCCCACCGGCAATCTGAAACCCAGACACAAGTCTGCCACCTCGATGAGAGCATGCCTTTCACATACCCTCCAACAGGTCATGGGGAGAAAATGGGGATGTGCGTATTCCAGGACATGCTCCCCCAGGAGTCATGCAACCTGTGCAAGATCATGGCGCCTCAAAACACCAAGTCAAACCGTTGGAAGGTTACAGCACCTGCTACGGCTGTAGCTGCTGCATTTGCAGCACTGAAGTGACATGCAGTAAACATTTATAGTCAAAGTATAGTGTGAGAGCTCTTGGCCTCTCACCAATGCTGAATGTCCTTGTTGAGGATTCAGAGACGATGTGGGGGGGAGGGACCCTCCTGATGCAGTGGAGAAAGCTGGTTTTGGTCTGGGACTAAAGTTGCCACTTACCAGTACCTGAAGTGAAATCTTAATATGAATTTGGCACTTTCTACTATAAAGTTTTGTCGAGAAAAACCAATTTCCTCAAAGCGCTTTTGCACCTTCTTATAGTTAGCTCATCAATTTTTGTCTGGGCAAACTCCCCCCCCCCCCCTGCATACATCTCTTGCCTTAAGGAACCTCCTCACAAAAGTAAAAAAAAAAAAAGCAATTGCTTTTCTTAAACCTCTGTCCAAATACTCCTTGGAGACTGAACTATTAAATAATCTAGATATTCCAAAAATAACAGTCCCTGGATAAGCTTGTCCCTGTAATTCCATATGAGCCATATGGGAACTTATCACTGAAACCACATTAGTCTTGATTTAAGGTCTTTTGACACATTATTACAGCACTCCAGCATCACTTCACACCTGCCATCCTGTCAATCAGATGGGGAGGGGGGGAACCCATTTCGATGTCAATCAAGAAATCCTGAGGGAAGTGTAACCTGTTAAGAAGTATTACCCTTTGCCCGCAACGATTCTTCAGCTTTGAATTTAAAGGACATATGCCAGAAATAATTAAAGACCATTCTTTTGTATCCTCATATATAAATGAAGGCATTTAGCGCCAGCAGATTTATATTGTCTGGGCTGAGAAGCTAGTTCATGTTCCACAGCTGTTTTTGCTGCAATTAATAGACTGTGCTTGTCCACGACAATGTCCTGCCAATTTGCCCTTGTAGTCACTCTCAAGGCTATCCTCTCAGTTTACTGATGTACAAGGAGTATTGTTTTTGCAGTAGGAAGAAGAGGTTGTGTCAACCTCAAATAACATGACAATGAAAGCACAAACCTGGCTTATACCCTTCCTGGCTGAAACAGCAATCTCCCTCTAGGAATTACAGTTTACACAGCTTAGCTACTATTTCTTAGGGGAGTGGGTGGGTGTAGACTAGGTGTTGTGGGCGTTTCAGGATGCTAGGTGGGTGGTAGGGGGTTCTACGGCAGAAGCTGAATTCTCCTTCCATCGAGCACTGGTGGGTGGTAAGGAAATTTTACCATCAAGAAAGATGCATTAGTGGGCAGTAGTTATAAAAAGGTTGACTACCCCTGGTGTAGACAGACAGACAGTCCCTCTGGTGAGAGACACAGCATCCTCATTGTGTGGTAGTTTGCCCACCTTTGGCTCCACTCTGCATTGAGCTCTCTCTAGTGGCTCCTAGAAGCTGTCAGCATGAGTCAGAGGTCACACCCCAGAAACAGCTTTGGCCAGCCATACCAGGCGACGGTAGTCAACGTGTCTCAAACCCTTGTTGAGTTTGGAGCTTCCCCTACATGCAAAGACAGGCTCCAGCGGATTGAGCAGACGAGACCAATAATGGGTCCAATGGTCAAGGCTGTTTCTGCACATGCTGTAGAGGGAAGTGAGGGGCAGATGGGGCTCATCCACCTAGGAAGGTAGCCCAACTAGAAGGAAAACTCTGATGCTAAACTTCTGTTGCCTTGCAGGATATCTTTGGAAAAACAAAAGCCTAAGGAGAAACCCTACACACGCCTTGCAGAGTGGAGTTCCTAGGACGGCAGGATGGTACATTGTACACCTCCTTCCAGTAACACTTGCACCCAAGTCAGTGTCAAATGTATTGCCCTGCTTTCCTTTGGCCCATATCAGCGGGGCCAAGAGAGGGGTATTTTTGTCTAGGCAGCCCAGGTCACTTTGGTGCTGCTAACACAGCAGTTTGACCTCACCCCTGGAGGTGCATTCCATCATCTCTCGAGGCAGATGGATGCCAACAACAAATCATGTATTAGTATTCAGTTTAGAATTCAAAATTCTGAAAAAAAAATGTAGTTTTGGTGTTCTCTCTTTTTCTTTTACATACGTAATTTCATTTCAGCGTATTTTAATACCAGGAAAGGGGGACTCCAACTCCCGTCAGCCCCAGCCCTAATGCAACAACACCTGGAGAGCCACAGCTTCCCCATCTCTATGCCCTTATAACAGCAAAAGTCGTTGTCATTTTCCACTGAGCGCTGGAGATGGGACTGAGAAAATTCTGCATGAAGGGACAATGAAACGACCACAACTGGCTGCTGCTCACTACTCCAAGAAAACTACCTACCCTCCAATTTACTTAAAAATTTCTTCCAAAGTGGGTTTAAAATTTGGCTCCTGTTTTATGACCTATCCACAGTGTGCTTTAGTATCACCTTAGAATTTCTTTTAGAAGCTTGATAGGTGCTGAGTTGAGCTTACCTTAGCCTTGCGAGGTGCCTGAAGGTCACTTGTGTGTTTTTTATGTCCATTGAATATTTCTCCAGCACCCTCCTGGCTCCCCCAGCTGCTCACACTTCCCCACCTGAAAAATATCAATGGGAGGAGCTACCTCATGACCTATTCCCTTTCAGCTTTAATTGAAATACAGGAGGCTGGAGAAGCTGGTTAATGAGCACCTGAGACTGAAGAGAGCTTGCTGATTTCCTTTTAAAGGAAAATCCTTCCTTTTGAATTAAAACAAAAACAAAACTGTACTTATTTAAAAGAAGTAATGAACTATAACTATAACATCATGGGGCTTTCAGGAAGTGTGGGCACCCAGGAGGTCTGCAGAAAGCAGACCACAAAAATACAGGGCTCTCAGAAAACCCCTTGGCCACCTTGAAGGTAAGGCAAGTGCAACAAAAAAAAGCTCCATACCCCACCCATAAAAATGTCACTGCAATTTCTCTTCCCTTTGATCATTTCTGAATGGAATTTCTTTTCTCATTAACTGATGATGGGTATGTGAAAAACTGCAGAAATCATTTTTGAGAGCAGGGGTGCTGAAAAGCCTATGGTGTAATTATTACTAGCAGAAAGTCCACAAATGTATGTGGATATGTGGTAGTAGTTTTGGCTGTGTTCCTTCCCAACTAGCTTCGCTCGTCTTTTGTTTTATCTTGTTTCTGCCTTACCTTCTTAAGCCTAATCCTCCTTCCTCTCATGTTTTCCTGCATTAAGAAATTCAGAGTCAAGTTGGGGGCAGCCTGATGATCTAAGAAAACATCACAAAGGCTTAGTAAAGTCATTCTGGAAAGGAATAGAATATGCAGCAATAACTGCAGTATTTCCCCAACCATCTCTTCCAGCTTCCTCCTACAGAGCTTTTAGGAGGCTGGGGTTTATTCTGAGTAAGTGTGTTGGTTACTAGGCTTGTGGAAGAAATGCCTTTGTGACATCAGCAGCCATTTTACCAATCCCATGTCGTTTCATACCTCTTGGTAGGCATTCACCTAGATGACAGTGGATTGGTGTAACAGCTACTGATGTAACAGTGGAAGACGAAAACTACTCATTCCCTCTGGTTTCTAATGGTGGAGGAACATTTCATTGGCTATGCTGAACAGACCAATACTTGCTCTTCCTTGATAATGATTACAGTGAAGAGATGGGGGAAAGAACTTTTGCTTGCCTCTCCTCAAGTTGCATTTCCTTGATTATCATATACTCAGAGTAACCCTAACTGATATATTTGTTTTTTGCCTGTTCAAATTTCCTTTCTCTTTCTTCTTTGGTGGAAGCAGGTAACTAGAATGTGAGCTCTTCAGCTTTTTGGACCAGACTAAACATAACATGGATTGCATTAATGTGTTTTTGTCCAAAAGACAAGTATCAAATAGGATCGATTTACACAGCATATACTTTACTAAAAGAACCAAAAGTTCAATCTTCAGCTACATCCACTTAGCATACTGTCCTGGCTTGTATAGCACTAAGTTCAAAATGCCAACAGCAGCCTCCCAATTTTCTGCCCTAGCGTTTTATCTGTTTCAGCTCTGGTCAGCAGCGGGCGGGCTGCATTGAGAAGGGACTGAAAAATGGTAAGAGGGCAAAGCCTATCTTCAAAGCAGCATCCCTGCAAGTGTCATTCCCAAAGCTGTGCCTTGAGCGTAGATTGCAGCTTGCAACTGTGCCTTCAACAGCAGCTTGGCCCACACGCAGCAGGTATCTGCTGAAGGTCAGTTGCTACAGGAGATGTGGAGATGGAGGGGCAGCGCATGAGTGCATTGGGTTGAGGAATCCGCAGAGGAGCCCTTGGATATGTCTTACCTAAGCTGGGCATAAACTTTCTGCTATTAGATGCCATACAGGACCTTGAAGGTTTCCAATATGTGAGTACATATGGAAGATATCAACCACACAGGGCACCTCCTGGAGAGGAATTTGAAAGCTCCCACTAACCAAACCTTCCTCCTAGTTACTGCCACTTTGTCTGCAGGATTATTATTTTTAGTGCATATCTGTTTTTCAGGGATGGACGCCTTTCTGTTGCACTAGAGGAAGTGGAAAGAGTGACTGAGAGGAAGGCCAGGGGCAATTTAAGCAGATCCTAGAAGGTCTCCGATGTTTTTGAACTCTCTCTGATATATTGATGTGCTGCTGCTTTTATTGTATATTAACTGTGATCATAGGGTGTTATTGTGTAAACTTTTTGTTTGGTGGTTGTTGTTATTTTACTTTTTTAATATAGCCCTGGGACCTTTGGGTGAAGAGTGGGCAATACATTTAATTAATAAATGCATAAAATTAACTTCAGCCTGCATTTCAGTGGCAGCTGTAACATAAGAAGAGTGCAGGGTCCGGTTCTTCTTGTGCAGACAGAATGAAATAAATCCCACCACAGTCTAGGAAATGGCCCAATGCACTGTGACATTTAATCAACTGTTTGACTGGGGCCTCACCTCCTGTATCTTTTTTCTGAAGAGAACATGATTCTCTGCACATCACTTTTCCGGCACACAGTTTCTCAAAGCCAGGTTATAGGCCTTTAAAAAAGAAAGAGAGAGGAGCCCAGTAAGAGAGGTCAGCTACAATCATGAATTTTATGAAAGGTTTGCTGGGAAACTACATTAAATGGCAACATCGGTGCACATCAGTTCTGCTGTGCTTCTGCAGCCCAAATGATTTGTGATATGCTTGCACTTCAGAGACATCATTGCAAAGCAGTGTCGCTCGCCTCAGTATCAGGACACTCCTTCAAATGCTTCACAATGCACCAGCCTCTTCCCATGATAAACTACCAGTCAGAGACATGTTTGGGCCAGATATGGGCCAGAGAAAGTTAATTCCTCCATAAAACTCTCCAAAGCCAAACAGCCTTCATCCCTGGATCTGAAGCTTGCAGCTCTGGAGTTAGCTTTAAAGCTATGCACCATGCACCTTTACTCTAAGAGGCTGGGGAAGCTTGATGCATCTGAAATTCTATCCATTTGAATAGCTCACCAAATATTGGATATGATCTTTTCCTTCTTTCTTTTTCCCCTCAACGTAGCAGATGCATTAGGGACCCTTTCTCATTATATCTAATTTAAAAATTGTACAAAGCATAGCACATGATCAATTTCCATTGTTCCTCTCAGATTTCAGTTCCTCCCACCCGCATAAACAGAGTGTCAACGCTCCCTGAGTTTGTTTGGGTTTGGGGATATTTTGTTGTTCTCATAATGCAAAACTTCTATCTTGAAATGCTTCTACTTATTATCAATATTCTTCTTGTGCAGTGCTTTACCAGCATGCATATGCAGCTGTGCATAGTGATCAGATGCTATAAGAAAGCAAATTACAGTCCAGGTTTTATCACTATCATTTTGAATGGGGCACAGGAACATATGTGTGTGTGTTTGTGAAACACTGCACAAAAAGAGCATACACATGATTGCAACTAAAATCAGCCACATCAAGATAAATTGTAACAGTATTTTATTTTCCATTGGCAATGTGGCAGGGAGTAGAATATGCAAAACAACTGAAGGACTTAAAGCAGTAACAAACTATGCATCTTCAATTCTGAAATTAATTGTACAAATCCTGTTAATGAAGGGGGTGGGGGAATCATCCTATCTCTAATTGAGTATACTTAGGTAAGGTGAAGTAAAGCAATGTGGAATATTATAGCCCATTCAAATCTGGAAGTCATCGCTTGATATTGCAGCTATAAAGTTTTGACCCATCCAAAGTGGTGAAAATGATTCCTTCCTTTTCTGCTACAGGTGGTGGTCATTTTGCATGGGAGCTCAGCTCCTGGCCCCTGTGCACATTGGCTGAGTGTTAAAAGCCTGCCCTGCCCCATTACACCTGTTATGCCCTCTTCCAGGTCCCAAAGAATGAACACAAAATGCTCATCGCCTATATTTATCTCATCTATGCCTATCAACTTTATAGCTGTTTTCCGTATCTGGTATCTGGCATGACTGGGAATACACACACACACACACACACACACACACACACACACAGAGAGAGAGAGAGAGAGAACAGCTGAAACTGTTGAGAAACAATTATTAAGCATTTGCATTTATGTAATTTAAGGAGTAACATAAGCAGAAAAAAAGAAGTGACAATGAATTCATTGTTATGAATTTAGAGGCAGGGGAGCAGGCTGTATGCCGAGACCCTTGTAACCTCTAGATCCAGCAAGTGTTAAAAATTAAGCCAGGCTAGCATCCTGATGGGGCAATAGCCTAGGTCAGGCACGTCCAACTCCCAAGGGACTGTGATCTACTCACAGTATAAAAAGACTGGCTGTGATCTACCCTTTGTTCATTGCTTGTCAAGAGTTGTTGAGCTTTTTTATGGGGAAGATTGACCAAAGTCGTAGAGCTTTTTTTTTGGGGGGGGGGCAAAGTTGATACCGCAATCGACCTGTGACACCCCCGCACTTGATCAGTCGATAGCGATCAACCTGTTGGACATGCCTGGCCTAGGTAATGGGTCACTAAAGGAACAAATGAGGTGGATCTCTGCCAGGCAGCAAACTGATTGGTAGTTAGAAAGAAAAAAGCTGAGAGTTGAGAGATTTGAGCTAGAAACTAGAAATGGAAAAGCGACAGGCTAGGAAGCCAGAGAGACAGAGTGATGCTTGATTTCTAGTTTAATCCAAGGCTGTGGCTACAGGGGAAGCAAGGCCCCTCTGCTGTGTCAATGCTGCAAGCCCCTCCATAGTAGGCTCAGGTTGTATATATGTGTAAATAAACCATGTATCATAAAGACACCCCAGTCTCCTCTGTGCCTCATTCCAAAGGAAACATGAACCCTGGCTTGGAACCCCCATAACCTTGCACTGTTCAGAGACTGGGGTAGTATGCGACAATATTTTTAAAGCACAAAGTATGTCCAGCAATAGCATGGGGCATCTTCTTCTTGCACAAAATAAAATACAACCCTGAAGAGTCATGTCTCTCCCTGCCCCCTGCCCCCCCACCTTTTGGTTGCTTGATGTATGACTCGGCCCTGCCTCATCATTCTAGTATGATTCAAACAAACAGAGGGAATTTTTCTACTTAAATTCTTCACTGCAAGAGAAGTAAATATCTTACTTTTCTAAAACACCATTTCTTAAAGATAAAATAGAATTCTACAACACTCTCTCAGATAGATTTGCCATAAGTCAGATACCCTTGTTCAAATAATGAACTATGAACACCATCCATCTTATGCCTTCAGCTCGTTGTGAACTAGCTCTTGTTAAGGTGCTCCTGTAGGAGACTCTGTTGACTGATAACAATGAATGGGTTTTTTTGCACCACACTGCAGTTGCCGCTATACGTCTCTGGCTTGAATGGAAAGGCAATTAAGGAGGAAAGTATTGAGCAAGGAGGGACCAATGACAGGGTACTGTTTTTTAAGACAAAGCAGGATTATAAAGCTGCAACAAAAGTGACCTGCTTAACTGACTGAAGAGAAAGGGGTAGAAATGGGAGGAAGTGTTCTTGTTCCAAAATCGTTGGATCAAAGATGTCTTTAATGTAAAGGCACATGTCACACTGCCACCACCCAAAAGTTGAAGAGGAAGCCTGCACAGAAAACTACCAGCCTGGTTCTTGAGAAGCCTGAGGTCAATTCCATCCGCTGATATAGGCTTTCTGTGATGTTGCACGTTACTTGCAGAACAACCCTAAGCACATTTACACAGAAGTCTTACTTATTTCAGTGCAACTTACTTCCTAGCAAGCTTATCCATCAGAGGCGGCTCACCAAAAAACACAGGCTGGGCAGCTTGTTTCTTTTCCACATGGCCCAATACAGTGGTACCTTGGGTTACATATGCTTCAGGTTACATACGTTTCAGGTTACACACTCTGCTAACCCAGAAATAGTGCTTCAGGTTAAGAACTTTGCTTCAGGATAAGAACAGAAATCGGGCTCCGGCAGTGCGGCGGCAGCAGCAGGCCCCATTAGCTAAAGTGGTGCTTCAGGTTAAGAACAGTTTCAGGTTAAGAACGGACCTCCGGAACGAATTAAGTACTTAACCCGAGGTATCACTGTACTGCATTTTTAATGGAAATTGCATAAACATATCTTAGCCAATCTCTGTTCTTGTAGTTTAGGGCCAAGTGCAATATGGATCAGAGCTAGTTGGGTAGTGTAACATATTTGGCTAACTTCCTACTGTGCTGTGACCCCATGTTAACTTGATGTCAAGCTAATACTTCCTCTGCCAATGGTCAGAGAAAGTGAGCTATCACGGACATGCTATTTTTCATGCTGGCAAAAGTTTTTATATTTCAGACTGACATTTGCATGCTGCTGGCCATAGCATTTGGACAGGTTGTCATGGGCATCTTGGGTTGCCTGCTAGTGGAAATAACTCTATAGGTATGACAAAAACTCTGTGTAAGTCCCAATCCACCCACCCCCACCCCAAATTGTAAATGTTTATGTGATTGATGATGTTGTTTCCTATATCTGATCAATATTTAAGGACATGTGACAGCTCCCCACACCCACCCACTCTCTGCAGCAAATATTTTTTGGATCAAATGGGTAGCATAAGCATCGAATGCTTTTTATGTGCCCTTATTAACAAAAGGATAAATTTGTAATGAGTTTAATTATTGAAAGGACATAACACGTTGATATGGTGATCTTTTTTTAAAGCTTAAACCGTTAAATGGCAGAAGCCAAAATGCAACTCAGAGTTTCCAAAGCAATCCTACTGCTTGCAGGATTCATAAACCAAGTAAACCTTCTGACATAACTATAAAATGTGGCATAAACCCTTGGAAAAAATAGCCTTCTTGGAAAGGGTAACAGCACTTTTATGAGGATTTCAACTGCACCATGGCAACATCAACCTGTCAAAGCAAATGAAGGGCAGTAAAACTAAAATTAAAAATGATGAAGGGGACCCCAGCTTGCTAACAGCTTTCCAAGCTGTAAAGCTTTCAAATGTTATCTCTTCATTGGTTTGTTCAATCACACATGTCTTTGCTACCAAGCTTTATCATATTATGTATCTTTCCCATCACAGCAGGCTGCTGAATTTGATCGACTTATGCATGAAAAATATATTTCCCCCAACTTCCTCATCTTGCTAAATTCCTTTCCCTATCCTTATTGGTTCATTTTTATTGGTGCTTGCATTGACACCTGCAGGCTACAAGAATAGCAGTGACACGGACTGGCAATCATGCCGCGTTCTGGGATGTCTGAGGCCTCTGGCATCAAAGTCACTGCTGGGGCCCTCCTACCGGGATTGGAGAAGAAATCCATTTTAAGTGGATTTGTACACAGAATTTGGTAGCAGAAGCCATTCATGTATCACCAATGTTCCCACATTCCCTTAAGACTAATTACAATGGTCCTTGCTTTACGAACTTAATCCGTTCTGGAAGTCCATTCTTAAACCAAAGCATTCTTAAACCAAGGCATGCTTTCCCATAGCAGCAGTGGACTCAATTTACAAATGGAACACACTCAACAGGAACCGGAACATGTTCTGCTTCCAAGGCAAAGTTCACAAACCAAAACACCTACTTCAAAGTTTGCAGCGTTCTTAATCTAAGTTGTTCATAAACTAAGCTGTTCTTAGACCAAGGTACCACTGTATATACTAGTTCCTGAGACTGTTTGGGAGATGTCCCGACAATTAAAGTGGCATGTAACAGCTGCTTTAAATGTATGGTGTGGGGGCAACTTGGGAATCCGAAGCAGATTCAGTCCTACCTCTGATCTGCATTAACAACAGCACAGGGTTTCTGTATCTCGGCACAGCCCTTCAAATTGAGTAAAACAGAATAAGATTCTATTTTGTAACCCTCTTGGCTTCAGCCCATCCCTTAACTTGCAGGAACTCTTTTCTTTGCTGCTCTATTTTTGGTATTTTCGTTAGGTGTAGGATGTACTAATGCCCAATCCTAACTTAATTTCTCCATTGGTTTCTATAGGCAACTCTCACTTCCTTCTATGGAGACGATTAAAAATAGCATCTCAAAGTAAACTAGGGAGTGACATATCAAAACAATGAGAAGGTTCTTACACTTACACACACACACACATACACACACACACACACACACACACACACACACACACGTCTCTTCCTCTGTTCTCTTTTGCTCATTTCACTTGGAGAAAAAGACAGAAATGGAGTAAAGGGCAAAGGAGGAATAAATATACAGAACTTCTCGGTTCCCACTCTCCTCTTTACACCCTCTGCACTCCTTGCCTTCTCTAGGGGCTGGTCCACTGGTCTTCAGCTGGTGGGTGGGGACCCACGTGGGTCTCAGCCAGATCCAAGGCGGGTCGCAACAGGAACATTACCACCCTGCAAATGTATGGTAAAAGAATAAGAAATGGGTTCCCCAATGTGTGTGTGTTAAAAATGGATCCTGGCCTGAAAAGGTTGAAGATACCTGAGTTAGTCCTATCCTGCCAACTTGTTTTGAAGCCTCCTGGACCACTGGGGCTATACCCTCCCCTTCACCGGCCAATCACCTTCTCCATGGGCCACACCTGTTTTTACTAGCAATTTCAGTGGCTATTTAGCATGCTTTGTTTCCATTGGATTCTGTTTGGTGTATGGCAATTTAGTGGGTGGTATTCAGAGTAGACCCACTGAAATGGATTATGTTCATTAATGTTGTGGATCTAGTCTAAGTAAGACTACCACCCTCTGGATTTGTGGGGCTGTGGGTTAAACCACAGAGCCTAGGACTTGCAAATCAGAAGGTCCGTGGTTCAAATCCCCGTGATGGGGTGAGCTCCTGTTGCTCGGTCCTAGCTCCTGCCAATCTAGCAGTTCGAAAGCACGTCAAAGTGCAAGTAGATAAATAGGTACTGCTCCGGTGGGAAGGTAAACGGCGTTTTCATGAACTGCTCTGGTTCGCCAGAAGCGGCTTAGTCATGCTGGCCACATGACCCGGAAGCTGTACACCGGCTCCCTCGGCCAATAAAGCAAGATGAGCGCTGCAACCCCAGAGTCGGTCACAACTGGACCTAATGGTCAGGGGTCCCTTTACCTTTACCATGAATTTTGGCTACATAAGAATCAACACTCACACCACATATTGCAAATTCAGAACTCCAACAAAGAATCCACTGGACTAACACTGTTAAGATCAAACTCAGCCTCTTATATGGATTGGAAGTTAACTGGCAAGGGGTGCGTGTGTGTCCCAATACGCTACTTTTGAGACACTACACACCTAATCTTGCCACCATCCCATGATGCAGTCCTTGGAGCTTCATTTTAACACCAGTTCCTTTCAACATCTCTATTTTACTGTTTTCAGACCTTGTCGGAGCATGTCATCTGGGCTCTCACTGTGTCACAGATAATAACTAGGTCTATTTGTCCTTCATGTCAGTATATGGCAAGGCAGTCTCCATGCTGTCTAGATGCATGAATAAAAACCACAGTCTGGTGTCCAGAAATTGGCTTTAATTTCCCTCGGACTGATGTGCGGCTGCTAGATGTTAGACGCCAGTGCCGGTGCCTAGGGGCTAGTCTTTGAAGGACACCCTCGCTGCTGGTTAGGGTGGCCATCTCATGGTTATGGTGGCAAGATTAAACTGGACAGACTCTGAAATATTTTCCCCAACAAGCAAAGTATTTCCTCTTGCTGTTTCAAATTTTAAAACTAATATTCATGGTAAATGTATGGAAATGAAAAGGAAAAAAAAGTCTCACAAAAAATATAATCAAATATGACAGTTTTCATGGTATCGCAGCATGAATGCAAACTCCAGAGAAAATGTATCAAATAAGGAGGAGCACTGATAAGAATTCAGAGCTGGTTTGAAGTACACCCGTTAATGACTATCAAGTAACAGTTTGCATGTGTAAACTGGGTATCTCAAGTCAGACACTAGAAACAAGAGAATTCATCTCTCTCACACACGTTTTTCAGCTGAGGTCACTCACACATAAGCACGGGATGATAATACTGAATCTCAAGAGGGGGTGAGGCTAAGGCTGGTGGAATCCTGAGCACTCTGATTTTCATGGGTACCAGCTGCCACTCGTGACTCGAACCCTGAGCTGGGCTACAATTATGGCTGGGGTGGTGTGTGTGTGTGTGTGTGTGTGTGTGTGTGAGAGAGAGAGAGAGAGAGAGAGAGAGAGAGAGAGAGAGAGAGAGAGAATAAGAATTCATGGAGTATTAATATATGTCTGGGGGTGGTATTTATCATTGTCACAGAATGACTATAGTTAGGAAAATCGTCAGGCTGCCCACTGCAGCTTAACCATCACTGGGAGTGGCAGCAAAGATTTTGTTGCTGTTCAAGAAAGGAAGAAAAAGTAGAAATCCTTATAAACAAAATTGCAAGCCTCCCTCCCCATAAGGAATAGAAGACACCAAGCTCCATTTAATGTCCCCCTTTCATGGGGGACAAAAGACTTTCAAAAGAGGAAAGGGATATTCCGGATGTTTGTTTGATTGATAAAGAAATAACTCTCCCTTTCCTCCTTCTTCTCTCCATCTCAAGCTGATAATATGCCATTCAGGGTTCAACTCGAGACTCCATTCGACTCCCAAAACCGTTCGAAAACCAAGGCACGGCTCCTGATTGGCTGCAGGAGCTTCCTGCACTCAATTAGAAGCTGTGAAAGCTGCGTCGGACATTCGGCTTCTGAAAAACGTTCACAAACCAAAATACTTCCAGGTTTGCGGCATTTGGGAGCTGATTTGTTCGACAACTAAGCCGTTTGGGTACCAAGGTGCCATTGTAGCTCCTTATACATACCTTCTCCCACTAGTCTAGGCCAACTATCCCAAGTCTTGTTAGTTAGCCCTTTGCATATTATTTGTATTCCCTTCCTTTCTCTTTGTCCCTCCTTTAGCAGTTCACTAGGGTTCTGTGGCGATTCATCTTCCTCCTTGGCACACAAGAAGAAAATATAGCAAAGCTGTGGATCTCTCTGCTATCCATTCTATGGGTAAAAATTCTGAACCAAGGAAAGCCACATCCTGGAATAAAACGTGTTAGAACTGTCAGAATTTCTCAGCGATTCATAGGCTGCCATTACTGAATAACGTCTGAGGTAAAACAGAAATCCTTCTTCTGAGTGCAGAAAAAAAAGAGAAGCAAAATAATGGCAAGTGTGTGCACATGCACACAAAACTATGGGGAAGAAACTGCTCTGATATCACAATGCAAGTTGACATGTGAAGATTTTGTCAAGGACCATCTGGCTGCAGACACAACTCTGGAGCATTTATTGAAACACTGGCAGCTGGTGGGGGACTTTCAGATCATTTTGGCTGGGAATGTAGCAGCTTGATATGGGATAGTGGGATCCAGTTGGATTTTTTTTTTTTTTTAACAGGACAGGCTCAAGAAATAGACTTGGCATATGAAGAATTATGGCTCCATGACAGTCCTAAAGACCTACAGAAGACTGCCTTCTAAGAAATGCATGGATTTCAATTTGCAAGCCCTTGAGACCCTCACATTCCAGAATGTGTATCTTAGCATGATAATAGCTTCTGTATAGTGTAAGTCAAGCTCTCCAGTATTCTTTACAGTACTTGTGTAACAGAAGCCAGTTTTATTGACCTCATATTGCAGGGGATGGAGGGGGCAGAAACTGGAAGAACACCTGCCTGTCTAAGGTCCCCTAATGAATTCATAGTTGAGATTACACTTGAACTGAGGGGCTTCTCGCTTTTTAGCCTCTATACAACAGCTTGCATAGGTTACCTCTTATTCCAGATTACCTTCTTGGGTTGCTGCCTTTTCTCCAGTGTAGGAGGGTTCCTATGCTTTTAAAAGCTGTGCTAACAACTCTGCTGGTCACACAACCCTCAAAAATACATGAAACCCACCCAAAAAGGAAGTAGCAATCCCATTTTCTTCCTGCCAGTGGTCATAGACCCTTCCTAGCTCTGAGTGCAGTAAGTAGAAATGACCAGACAATTGCCTCTTGAGGTTTATGATACTATGCTATAGTCAGCTAGGAAGAAAACAATGTCATTTATTACCTTCCATGCACTAAATGGAAGATCAGATCTCTTCCTCAGTAGACATGAAGCTACACATTATCTGGTGCCAAGGTGATACCTGAGGACATGACAGAGTGAGGAATAGGATGCAGGAGAAGGAACATGGATCCAGAAAGACAGACAGCTTCAAATGGTTCCATATAGAAAGCATAGGAGGCACAGACTGGATTCTTGTGGATCCCCACAGCCCAAAAGCTATTTCCTAGTATAGTTGTACCTTGGTTTTCAAACAGCTTAGTTCTCGAATGTTTTGGCTCCTGAATGCCACAAACCCAGAAGTGACTGTTCCAGTTTGTGAACTATTTTTGGAAGCCGAACGTCCAACGGGGCTTCCGCAGCTTCTGATTGGCTGCAGGAGGTTCCTGCAGCCAATCAGTAGCTGCACTTTGGTTTCCAAATGTTTTGGAAGTCGAACGGACTTCCGGAACAGATTCCGTTTGACTTCCAAGGTACGACTGTACAACTTTCTGGTAGTGACACTGCAGGTAGGAGCAGAACTGTTGTAGTACAGTGCCTCCTTGAGTTGTTGCAGAAGAACACCATGGTCTATGGTGCCAAGAGCCACTTGGAGATTAAGGGGAACCAACAGGCTCACATTTCCCCATCTCTCTCCCAAAACCAGGTATGAAACCAGACCAGATATTTTATCATCATCATCATACTTACTTTACTTGTGGAAATGACTCAAAGAGACTTACAGATACTATAAACATGCTACAACCAATGTCTATGTTTACTCTGATATCAGTCCCACTGAAACAGTTCACATCCCTCAGCCAAATAATAAACAGGGCTTGGGTTCCGTTTGAGGCTGTGAATCCTTCTCTGTCCTATCGAGGACTCTGCCTACATCTCTTTCCTTACAAACGGAGGGTGAAAGTCATTGAGACAGAAAATACAAAGCATTTGGTGTCGCTTTTCGGCATTGAGCCTCCATAATTCCAGCCTAGAATGAAAGTGAGTTATAGCAAAAGGCATTCCAAGGATCAGTTGGCAGGACAAGTATAGGCTAAAGAAACCATTTATTTTTTTCGCTGGACTTTCAGCATTTCTGAAGAATGGGCTGACTACAGTGGTAATAAAGTAGAACCAAGAGAGGGGACATGAGAAGGACTGTCAAGTTCTTGCTTCAGTTTCTGGGAGCGGAGGAACGGCATGTAATGGGTGGTGTCCTCTCTCACATTTTGAGCAGCAGCAATTATAAATTAAGTTATCCTGGTAAATGTGGACCTTCTTACTTTATTATGTGACAATCTTCTTTGGCTTTTGTATTTCAAGAGATGGAGAAATCAGCCACTGTTTGCCTCTCCTTCCCAAAAGGGCTTGGTGGAACTTGCATTGCAACTACAGATCCTCACAGACCTGTATTGTGCCTCCTCTATTCCCACATCCCCTCTTAAAATCATACAAGATGCAAAGTCCACTGCCTTTCCCCTCACACCTGTTTTGTTATATTAGTAATAGCAGACAAACTTGTGCGAAAGACAGCATATCCACACCCTTTCAATCCTCTCCAGCTACACAAGAGTGTTGGACACGTTCTGGGTCACGTTCTCAGACTTTTCCACCTGTTGAGCAAATGAGTGTGCAATTCACCCTGGAACATCACAGAATCATCTGCAATGCGCTGGGGTTCTGTGACACATGTGGAGGAGCTCTTTAGCAAATGCATTGATTTGGAAAGAGTTCTGTGATGGTAGGAAGTTTTAAAGTCACCAAGTTCTTCCTAAAAAACTCCTTCACACAGGACATAGTTACACTATGGAATTTGCTCTCACAGGAGACAATGATGGGCACCAACTTAAAGGTAAAGGTAAAGGGACCCCTGACCATTAGGTCCAGTCGTGGCCGACTCTCAGGTTGCGGCACTCATCTCACTTTATTGGCCGAGGGAGCTGGGTCATGTGGCCAGCATGACTAAGTCGCTTCTGGAAAACCAGAGCAGCACACGGAAACGCTGTTTACCTTCCAGCTGAAGCGGTACCTATTTATCTACTTGCACTTTGACGTGCTTTCGAACTGCTAGGTTGGCAGGAGCAGGGACCGAGCAATGGGAGCTCACCCCATCGCGGGGATTCGAACCGCCGACCTTCTAATTGGCAAGTCCTAGGATCTGTGGTTTAACCCACAGCGCCACCCTCGTCCCTTTTGGGCACCAACTTAGATGGCTTTAAAAGAAGATTCATGAAAAGGAGGCTATCTATAGATGGCTACTAGCCATGATGACTACGCTCTGCCTCCACAGTCAGAGACAGTACGGTTTCCAAATACCAGCTGCTGGAGACAACAGGAGAAAAGAGTGCTTGTATGCTCAGATTCAACTTGGCAGTTTCCCACAGGCACCTGGTTGGCCACAGGATGTGGAATGAGATGGTCATTGGCCTGATCCAACAGGTTCTTCTTATGCTTTTAAGTTAGGGTTTGAATGAAATATTTTCCCTAGCCTTTTTTTCTTCTTCTTGAGCTGTGGTGTTATGCAGCTTGTATGACAGAGTATCACATTTTTATAGCCAACCATAACCTGTCTCGAAAAGCACACTTTGGCAATGCAATGGCGTTAGCTCAGCTAGCATACCCAGCCTGGCATCAGAGCTTAAATCAGTACATATCCCCGCACCCATCCCTCCTGCATCTATTTGGAAGAGTCTTACACTCTTGAGATACTAAGCACAACACAGAGCTTCCAAACATTATTCTCACACTTTAGTGTTGACATAAATGAAATGCCCAGACACGCCAATTAAAAAAGAAAGAAAGAAAAGGAAAGGGCAGAAAGCTAGAACGTATCTATTTCATTCTCTTTTATTTAGGATAGTTTGAACTATCTTAAAGGAAAAGTTGAAAGACCAAACCATATATCTGTGCATCCCTCCTAAGGCAGATTCTCCAACCACTGCCAGTTGGATGAGCCACTATCCCGCAAGGCCAAAATTTAGCAATTCATCATGTCAAAGAAAGAGGAGAACTTCTCTGACTTCTAGGATTGATCTTTATACCCTGGGGGATCAAGGGCAGGACATAAAGCTTCTGAGTTCCTGCTAACATTGGCTTTTGGTAATAAAGGCTAACTGCCCCATCTGTTTGTTAAAATTCTGAACATGTTTTCTTTCTCATGCACATACCAAAAGCCCTTTCTATTGTGATAGCTGGAAACTGCCCCCTCCCCAAATAAGGTTTTAAAAACAAACATGATGCAGCAACATATATTGCTACAGGTGCCTCTTAAGAAGAGGAAAAATAAACTGTGTAAACTTGCCCATAATTTTTGAATAAATGTTTGTTGCACTCCTAATTGGCAGTGTGCTCCAGACAGACAGGTCAAATTGATGGCTTGTTAGTGAGGACTGGCCCCTTTGTGAGTTGTTTTCAGAATGATTGATTTACAATAAAGTGGCTCCTGGTGGGAGCATGCAGGTGGAACTGATTCAGATCGATTCCACAGAAGCTGACTAATCAGCTGTTTAAACTGGCAGAGTGCTCAATGACGGAAACAGTCGAGCCATCATTTTCTATCTGGGATTACAAATTAGCTTGTTCTATTTATCCTGTTCCCCATCAATATGGATGCAAGCAGCTGAAGGCGAGAAGTGGGATTCTGGAATGACAAGATAAAAAGAAAAGAAAAAGAGACCCTCCCTTCTTGCAGACCTTTCTGTTGTGATGCTGACAATGGAGGCACCAGGAGGGAGGAGGGACAGCTGCTTTACAGGTTTGTAAAACTTCGCTGACAGTGCAATCCTACACATAGCTCCTCAGTAACAAGCCCCATTGAGTGCAGTGAGGCTTATTCCCAGGGAGGTGGGTATAGGACTCCAGTCGAAACATCGCTTCTGAGGCTGTGACCTGAAGCACACTTAACAGAGGGTAAGTCACAGGGGAGATGTACTTCTGCATAAACATGAGTAAGATTGTGGTGCATTTTAACGAAGTATAAGGGATGTCGGCACTGTGACCAGTTCAGATAGGTTAAACCAATAGCAACAGAAGCCAGAAATAACCATACCTAGTCCTTCTTTACACTCTACCCATGCTCTTCACACACACACACAATATATATATATAGAATGTTGAATATATGTGCTTCTTTCAGTGATTAAGGTTACATTTGTGGCTGGCCACTACAGCCTTTGAAATGTCACCCAGGAAGGATTTGGTGAAATACACCCATACGTCACAATTTTATGGGCTTCATTCTGATGTGCAGCTGTCAGGCCATAAACAGAACAAAACGTGTGTGTGTGTGTGTGTGTGTAGGAGCCATTTGCCTAACCTATATTGACTTTGGTGTCCAAAAATGCAGGTGCAAGTTGTTTTGTAATATTTTGTGTTTACTTACAAATAGATAGGTTGCATGGAGCATAGCTATATGCTTCAACAGACTATTAAGAGGATGTCAAGGTATTTCCCTAGGCAACTTACACCAACAGTCCTATTCACAGAAACCTGAAACAGAAGCCCATAACAACATATACTTATCACAGTGTTTTGGTTTATTTGATTATAAAAGCTGACACCTATGGACAGATTTTGTTATGGTGTGGGTAGAAGGGTTCCCCCTAAATAACCATGGACCAACTAAGAGGAGGAATTGCAAATCAACAAACCAAAGGAGGGAAGGGATAATACAAGTTCAAAAAAGTTGAGGTGGAGGGTCAAGGACCTATGCAGGCCATGGAAGCCCCAGTGGAAATGCATTTTAACCAATTCTCAGGCTTCTATGTTTTCAGAAATCATTGTCCACAATTTCAACATGCATGTGTTCCTGACCATAAGGGTTAGAAACTTGCTTTAAAAATTGTTGAAACGCAATTTTGTTTTCAGTTCTGTGCTGTTTCTACATTCTCATGGAATTATGGCAAAACACAGTCCTGAGCATTGATAGTGATGTGCCTGGCAATTCTTAGGGTTGGCATAGAAATGGTCAGTGTGTTTACACTAACTTTAGCTATGAAGGATTTTTGAGCAGTTTCTTACCAATTTTAGGAATGAATATAAGAATTGTTTCCCCTAACAATGATCACATTGAATATAAAGATCAATCAATACAGCTGCTTCCTGTGTTGAATTATAAATTTAACTGATAACATATGTATTGTATTTAATTGCTTCTGCAAAATTTTGTCAAATGTTAACCTCAGCCTCCATTATAGTTTGGTCTGCATTGAGCACCCACATTTCAAAATATTTGTTGTTACAAATACAAGCTTAAGCTTCCTTTAGTGTCCTCAAATCCTGACCTGCAGGGCTCAGATTCTGTCTCAAGTTGATATAATTCAGCGTCCCTGGCAGTGTGATTCTAGCCTTCCTTTTAGCAATCTGCCAAAACCAACTGAATTATGTGTTGGTATCGAGATGTGGGCTGCTCACTGCAAATTGAGCCGATAGCTGGCGAAGTCATTTCACTTCACACCCTCACACTGATGGGCAGCCTCTGGAGGTGAGATAAGCAACCTGGTTCGGATACAGAACAAGATGTGTTTCTTCAAGATAAGATGGGTGATTTAAAAGAAGCGACGGCTCAGGCAAGCGGGGTGTGAGGGTTAGGAGCCATTCGTCATGCAGAACTCTGACTTGTACACACACAGCTTTCTGCGACTGCCTTAGATGCATTAGAAAAGGTTGTAACAAGTGCAGAGGTTGCATCTTTGTCAGGTGCCACTCTCAGGCAGTTGCTCCCAGGAAGACGCTTCTGGGGCACACCTAGCTTGAACAAAGGGATGGAGGCGGGCCCTGTATGCTTTGGATCAAGTTTCCATCTCTGCTGTAGTTACACTGAATGACCTTCCTTAGCCTTGATTTCTCCTCTGCAAACAAGAACAGCAGCCTACCTTCTCATAGGGTGGTTGTGCAAATAAATGCTTTGTGTTTGTAACAAACTGTAGTCCATTGGAAGACCAACTCTGCATTACAAAGATGTCTGCAAACTTGACACAAAGGCTGTCAACGTTAACCCCACCATGTGGGAATTCCTTGCAGACGACTGCAGTGCCTGGAGACAGACAGACAGGTCATGTATCCATAGCAGTGACCAGAGAAGGAATGGCCACTGGGAGGAGTGCAGAGAAGAAACGCCTTGGTGCATTTGCAGCAGAACAACTGGATGCCTTCATCTGTCCTATTTGCAACCTAATATGTCAAAGTGCAAGTAGTTAAATAGGTACCACTCCGGCAGGAAGGTAAAGGGCATTTTCGTGCGCTGCTCTGGTTCACCAGAAGTGGCTTAGTCATGCTGGCCACATGGCCTGGAAGCTGTACGCCGGCTCCCTCAGCCAATAAAGTGAGATGAGCGCCACAACCCCAGAGTCATCCACGACTGGACCTAATGGTCAGGGGTCCCTTTACTTTACCTTTATGTCTTCCATATTGGTCTCTACAGCCACAGTAGGCGCCGTAACCTTCCAACAGTTTGACTTCACCCCCAAAGGCACACTTCTTCCATTGTCTCCCGAGACAGACAGATGCCAACAACAGAGAGCTTATAACAAACTGCAGCCCATTGGATGGGAAACATGCAACAGGGTTTTGAAGAATAATTCTTGACTCCAAAGTTGGGTTTTACAAGCCCTATTATCTAGCAATGTGAAGGTTTAGAGTTAACCCTTACTCCCGCCCATTTTTTTGGTCTTTTCCCTTTATCCCAGCAGAAATATTGGTACATTGCATTTTTCTAAAAGAAGAAAAACCTTTTAGAATGATGATTGAAATACTTTTAGAAGTAGCACATTGAAATAAATTACTGCCAATTTCACAGATGCAAAACTCCTATATCCTGTATTGAAAGGTAATAAGGCTGGTAATTATAGCATTGCTACCGTATCTGTCTGCATCAGTAAATACATAAGCCTCTTAGCACTAAACTAGGAATCTGCCAGTCATCCTTCTTTTGCCGCATGGTGACAAGGCCTTTGGACAACTGGGCCTCTGACATTTCTGCTTTCTCATTCCTCAGGTCACTGCATCAAACAAAACAATTTGATAGAACTTTGAAAATATATACCTACACACAGGGAACAAGCAAGCACGTACAAGAATTGAGGAGCTTCACTGAATTCATGCAAGCTCAAAGCGAAAGTTCAGGACCAAAAAATATGTATCTTTAGGACACCAATTTGAGAACTCAGAAATATACATTAGTATTTTTAAGGATATTTCATTTACTGGGATGGAGCAATATATGACTATATGGGTTCAGGATAGTTATGTTTCTCTGCAGTTAGTATGATGCTTGCAGCCTACTCGTGTCCACGCTTACTCAAGAAGCCAACTCTACTACGTTCAACAATATTAATGATCATATGCTATAGTATTACAAAGTTTTACTGGGTATCTAAACATATTGCCATTCCTTAACAACAGTATACAAATGTTTATTTTCTGAACTTGTCTTAAAAAGGTGAGGGGTTTTTCTGTTTCTGCATGATTAATGCAGAGGTCTATACAGGGCATTCAGGTGGCAAAAGTTGGGGAGGACCTTTGAGGGGGTTGAGGGGAAAGTCACTGGCCTCATCAATGGTTTTCTTGGCAGTCACCTTTTAAAAATATATACATACATATATATATCATAAGACTACTGTGAGAAGCACTGATGATACTAGTAAGTTCCACCCTAACCCCAATTTTGCTCTCCCCCCCCCAGAAAAAAAACCCCAACAACACTTGATAGGGGTTTTGGCTCCCTTTGGCCCTGTGAACACCCTCAAATGTAAGGCAAAAGTTATTAAAAGAGAATTTTTATATCAACATATTGTTTCTAAGCCCAGATAATAAAACTTTCCTCCTTTTACTACAATATTTATGGTTTCAATTTTCACTGTATTTTTTTTTTCTTATTTTCCCAACTGGCAAAATCTAAGATATACTTAGGTACCCTTATGGTGCAACAGCTTGCATCTCCGTATCTAACAAAGCGTATATTGTAACTGAATTGAATTAAAGCATTTATACTTCAGGTTTTTATAAATATATCTTAAGAATGGAGGTTGCAAAAGGAAAGGGTTAATGCATCCAGGAGGAGGAGTTGAAACTTATGGAATAGTCAGTGGCAAAGCTGTGATGCACATCTTTTGTTAGGATACTTGCAGGCAAATGGCCCACAAAGACCAGGAAATAGGTACACATGTTGGCAAAGGACATACAATTCTCTCCTCTCCATCTAATGATGGAGTGGTGTCTATGGGCACTTCAAGACAGGTCTTTTACTGCAGGTATATGAAGCAGCAACCCACAGATGTGATCAAAGTGTATTCATAATGGATTTGAAGTAGACTGCATTACCTCCCACTTCATAAATTGCTCTGCAATGTTCCCACATCATTGCCTCCACACTAGTATTGCTTCCCCCACAACTCAAGACAATATTTGCAACTTCCACCACTGTCACCAACACTGACTCCTGCCAGTGCTTCCCTACCTTGCCAGAGTTGGGGAGCGGAAGGGGTGGCTAGGTGAGGAGAAAATTGCTATGCATTACTCTTACTGCCTTGGCAGTATTTACTGCTGGCAGGGAAGGATGCCTCACAATACTCACACCCCCCCCCAAAAAAAAAGGAAGCACCAGGACAGGAATAAGGAAGGCACACAGGAACTACCTATGGGTTGGGTGGCTGCTAGAACCTAAGGGTGAAGGAAGAGAGTATTGCGGAAGCCTGCCTAGCAATACACTAGGAAAGAAGGTGGGGTGAGTGGAACAATACCAATCAGTACTACTTTATGTGCTAAGTTATACACAAAACATTCCACAGTCCTAAACTGGTAAGTTTACATTTAGCAAGAAAATTGTAGTAAGTATAGTAAGAAAGTAAGGTTTTCACATATGTTTGATTTTGGGAGGTGCTGGTTGTTGTTGTTTTTAGGTGGGGAAACAAGGTTTTCATGGCTTCAAAAACTATAAATTGAATTTTACCTGAAGCCAAATTTTGTGGTCAGTTAGGTGGGTCCTAATCAGATGAAACCTGTGTAGAGTTTTCAAATAAAGTTGAGATAGGAGATCACATTGAAGAATGCTTCCCCATATGAGGAAATCCATGCACATACAACACTTATGATGACATGGGGAAGGCAAGGCTAAAACCACTCACCTAGAGTCTGAAGTGGCATTGTCCAGGAACTGTTCTGATGAGTCTCTAGTGGAAGCTCTCCCATTATATAAAACTAGCAGCACCCCAATTATATGCCAGGGTTTCATGGCATCACTATTCTTCTAATATTTATGGCCTGTGAAGCTATGATTATACAAGTGAAGCCATGCTATCATGGTATGTGGATGTCAGAGCTTATCTGCCATCAATATTTTGAAAGCTCATTTGAGGAATTAATCACTTAACAACTGAGGCAAATTGATCTCTGTCCATCCAAGATGGAAAGCTTTTGAGTGAATACTATGAAAACATTTTAACAGGGTAAAAAGATCATTATAAAGTCACTGTGGATACAATTCTCCCCCCCCCCCATGTGTAGAAGATGAGAAGCAGACAGAGAAAAGACCAAGGTTTGGGTGGCATGGAAGGTCTGGTGGTGGGAAGATTGGCCAGCCCAGATTATTGTTCCTTCTCCAGGCATTCTAGTCTCTCTCTTTCTCTCATTTTGTCCAGGCATCAGATGAGAGCTCTGAATGAGAAGTAGGAGGAAGAATAAGCTGGACTAGCCAATCCTCTTCCTCCCTGAATCATCACCTCTCCATTATCTTGCATCTTGCTCTGTCAGCAAGGGATGGATTGAAACCTATTTATGGAACAAAAGATAAATTCTTTCATCAACAGTATCTGGCTGTCTTGGCAAAAGCTCTTCCTGTTTTCTGCTTGATTAGAAGAGTGTTTAGAAGTCATACTGCATTTCAACTTCCAGAGCCCCCTTTTTAGATTCTTCCCCACACTGATGAAAATCCTGTCAGGTGGATTCAAGAAGCCATAGAATCCTAAACCATTTTCTGTAGCGATGCAATGAACAACAGAATTATGGGGTGAGAATCCTCTAAGGGGTAATATAGTAGGGCCCTTCTGATCATGGGTGGCTTGGGTGTGCAGCACACACACAAAAACAGAACTCAGTTGTTAGCATCGTGGACAGCAGTGTGGGCAATATGTGCTGGATGACTGAATCATGCCCTGTAAATGGTGATGCATATGCTTGCATCGTCCCTCATCTTAATTAAGGGTCAGCACTGACAAGTATTCCCCCCCCCCAAGTATTTATTAAATTGCTTTATTTTCAACCTAATGTATATTTGTTATTTACCACAAATAAAGCACCCTCAAAGAGTGATAATTTTTATAAGACCTTGCACAGCTAGGCGAAGGACCAACCTTACCTGCATATCTTTACAGAAAACTGTCATAGTGTCTTCCAAATCAAATTAATAGTCTGGACAGGTAAAACCACCATGCAGTGCAAGAACGCATTTAGCCCAGGGAAGAATGATCTGACTTGCAATAACAGTAGCTGGACACATGTGGAAGAAGCATACAGAACCAGAGGTTGCCAATCTTATTTCAAGTGACTCCTGAGATGTGCCTGGCTAGCATTCATCTGAATTGGTATCAGAGGCTGTGTATGCACTCCTGTTAACTCTGCGTCCAGTGTACTCCCTTCACCCCCAGTTTATGAAGTGGAGTACACACACCACTAGCCACAATCCATATCTATCCTGTACCCATCTTGTCGTTCCTTGTGAAATAATGCATTTTGATCCGTTCCCCCTCAAACCAGCTCCTATCCAAAATGAGAAAAAGAACAACGTAGCTGTGTTTTAAGACAATAAATGTCAGAGACATAAACGCTAGGCAGACCTATTGTTTGGAAGCAGTGCAGTGACGTAAGAGGTTACCAAAGGCATATTTCGGTACCTGAAAACCTTTCCATAAAGACATCCCAAGCAGACACTGCTCTAAAAAGATCTAATCTGAGTAAATGGGTAGCAAAAAGGCAGGTGAAATACACTAAGCGTAAAGTGATGCACATTGTGTGGAAATGTTAGGTTCAACTATAACCTGTCAGAGTCTGCATTACCTGTGACTACGTAGCCAAGAGAACTGGGCTGGGGGGGGGGCGGGTGCTGCTGCACTGAAGACCTTCAGCTCAGGGTGCTCCAGAAATGGAAACTAAAGAGGTACTGCGGAACAAAAAATAAGCAGCAGGTAACATTCATCCTCACACTGTTATAAACCGTCCATCTACACAAACATTGCATTTTGCAAGATGGAGCTATCCTCCTTCCTGCCCACTGTGTGCTGTTCAGATGGTTCTCATGACCTCTCCAGAGCCATTTTGCGGGGAGGCAGGGGAGGGGGAAAGAGGCCAAAAGTCCCACTGCACAAGTGGAACTCTACTGGCTCTAATTGGAGACGCCGGAGGTTGAAATTGGGATTTTCTGCATGTAGAGCAGATTCTCTACCACTAAGGCCTAAGCCAACAGACAATGAGCTGTCAAATATATTCAGGGAGCTTGTAAATATGCCTGTGCCACTTATGGCCATTTTCAGGTAATGAAGACATACACCTTAATTAAAGTAACTGAAAATCAGTGCTCTTTCCATTGATATTTAATTAACATACAATAAATGTCTCACTGCACTCACCATGTGAAAAGCATCCTAGCTCTGATTTTTCAGAATTCTGAAGGCTCCCACCTGAGGAATGTTGGAGGGCCTTACTTTGAAGTTGAGGAGGGGAATGCCAGCGACCCATTCTGTTATCCTAGTAAGCTTACTCAACTCATCTTCCCTAGCAGTTAGCACGGACAGGGTGGATGATTACTTCAAAAAGATAACTAGAGAAATAACAGGGCAAATAAACCAGAGTTGTGGACCAATGACACCTCATTTATTCTCTGTAGGATGTCAAGCTCCTCTGGCTTTCCCCACACATCTTGGGAGGAAGCCTCCAGAAGCCCAAGATCAAAGCTCGGGCAGAGCAGGATTCTTCCGCCATATTCTAATATGTAGAATAAATCTAAGAGCTACCGAATTCAATGAGATTTACTTCTGATAAAACTTATTTAGGAGCTGTCTGTATGAGCTGTTCATCTACTCCTCTTAAAACAAACTTGGATGGTTTGAAAGTAAACCAGGACTATTCAAAATCAACATGGCGGCTTCTGGATGCAACCGGGATGCATCACCCCAGCTTTACAGAACTATCTGTAAATTAACAGGGGAAAGTATGTTTCTCTCTCACACACACAGTCTGACAAGTACTTTTGAGCTTCTAGGATGTATGCAATGTGAAGGTAACAGCTGAGAGAAAGGGAAAAAAAGGGAGGTGAAAGGTTTTAAAACAAAGAGGGCCTTGGCCAGTTCAAGTCTGTTCTAGAAAGTATCTTGAAAAGGAGAGGGGATTAGGATTGGAGAGAATTTTTTTTTCTGATGCCCCTCTCACAAAAACAGTTTACATAAGATTATTATAACAGAAAGCATTACAAATATGTCACAACGAAAGGAAAAAACTTGTTCTCACTCCCCTCAGATCCAGATGGTCCTTTGGGCACCTCTGAGGTGGCCGTTGGGGGAAGGAGGGACCACTCTGGGAGGAACTTTTCAGGAGGAAGGCAAGGGACAAAGGATATCCACTCTTAACCACCCCATCCCACTGCACAGCTATAAAACACTCAGATCTGTGGGCTAGCAGCCCCTACCCTAAGCTCTCTAACACTAAATATCACAGAAAGGGAAGCTCTCAAGGGAGGGGAAAGGGGGAAAATGCTAATTTCCCACTCCTCACACTTCCATGCCTCCACACGACTAAAAGGCTCCAGTTCCTGGCTAGAGTTGTAAACAGAGAGCTCCTCTGAAGGACTGGGGCTACACTGCAACACTTTGTTGCAGGTGCCACTTATGACCATCCCTGTTCTTTCAAAGACTATGTATTTTTATGGATATGAATCATGAATTATTTCATTAGGGTGATGCTGTAATTTTCACACAATCTTGAAACCACATAATATAATACTTTCCCCCATCTTGTTGTAATGAAGCACAGCAGTTTTTTTTTAGTTTAACTAAGAGCCTTGTCACTCCAAAAGATCTTGAATCTTATTGTTTCACTAGCAATTATTTCAAATCATTTCCAGCAATATAGTCTAAATAATTGACATGAATCATAGAGTTGCCAGAATGTGGTGATTAATTCATCAGTTAAACTACTTATCAATATTATTACCCACTATAGTGGGGTGGGGGCACATACTTGTGAGTGTGTGTGGGGAAACATGCTATAATAATTTTTTAACTGAACTTGAGGGAAAATATATTTCCTAAAAACAGCTCCACACTTCCCCCCTCTACTCAGCCAAACTTTAGCCTTATTATCTGTGTATTTTTATACAGTCATACAGCAATGACAGACCATTATTATTATTATTATTATTATTATTATTATTATTATTTATACCCCACCATCTGGCTGGGTTTCCGCAGCCACCCAATGAAACCATATTATTTCCACATTTAAAAAATACACATTTTATTTACAAAAACCCAAACTACTTTTAAAGTACATTATAGTATATCGTGAATGTCTAAAAGCTCAACCAAAGCATATGACAATGTCCTTTTTGAGTGTATAGCTTCAGAATGAAAGACAGCTATTGTATCTTAATGGTTTTCCACCTAAAACCAAAACAAAACAAAACAAAAAACCTCTGGATATAGAAAAGTAACATATCAGGGTGGAGGGTAGATTAGAGAATATTTTGGAGCATTTCTGAAGAACTTTCAATATGCACATTGTGGCCGATATCTAATGCTGCCATAGTGCATGTCTGCAAAGAGATCCAGCGGGGTGGAGTGGCTAAGAACGGTGGACTGGTAATCTGGTGAACCGGGTTCGCTTCTCTGCGCCTCCACATGCAGCTGCTGGGTGTCCTTGGGCTAGTCACACTTCTCTGAAATCTCTCAGCCTCATTCACCTCACAGAGTGTTTGTTGTGGGGGAGGAAGGGAAAGGAGATTGTTAGCTGCATTGAGACTCCTTAAGGGGAGTGAAAGGCCAGATATCAAGTCCAAACTCCTCCTCCTCCTTCTCTTCTTTAAAGTCAGAGCACTCTTTAAATCTCACACACCTTCAGCATAGTGCCGTGTTTCTCAAACTTGAGTCTCCAGTTGCTGTTGGACTACAATTCCCATCATCCCTAGCTAGGAGGACCGACAACATGGTGAGCGTTGTAGTGCAACAACAGCTGGAGACCCAAGTTTGAGAAACACTGGCATAGTGGTTACAGCAGTGACAATTCTCAACACTCCTACAGCAGCACTTCAATTTGGCTGAGTTATTGCAGCCTCACTGCAATTGTTGCTACCCTTAAACAGCAATACCTTGTCATCTTGCTGCCTATCTTGTGGTTCACCATTCAGAGTTCCCGCCCTCCGAGTATGGTACCCGACACATAATGGGCATAGAAGTGGCAACGTAGAAACCCTCATTTCTCACACGTATCCTAAACATGAATGTATTATCCATCCAACAAATGGTAAGGTATATTTACCCCACTTCCCAAGCGATGAGAAGCTCCAGGGGCTGTACTACATTGTTTAGTTTCTACTGCATGAAATAGCACAGGACACTAGTGGTATTTTTGCAATGTTTGCTTTAATTACAAATATAGAGGCAGAATCTATTGGAAGGAAATCAACCCTCTTACTGCAGGCAGCAGATCCACCAACCCAACATTGGGCCTCTGAAGTGACCATTTGAACCTAATATATACCCCCATTTTGATCCCACAGCTATTTGCTTCTCTGTTTCCATCCCCGTCCAAATTTCAATTCTAATTCCAACTCACAACAGGATTTTAGAAGAATTCCCCACCATCTGAATCCTCACCACAATTCCTTGTGTTTTGACGCTGTGAGATCTTTCTGTATTGCAGCCGCTGCTGGTTTAAGGAAATAAATGCAGATAGTTTCACGTTTTTAACTTAAACATTATGATTAATGTGTTTGAGAGGGGATGATATTTAAGGTGAAGGTTTTAAAACAGGAGCCGTTTTAATTTATACAATTCCCACTATGTTAAAGTGTTTCCAGGTTGTTGGTTTGTCTGTCAAAAGATAGTGTCACTTGACTACTAGGTAGCAAATACCCCTTGCAATAAATAAGCAGCAGTCACATTTAATTGGGCCACAATGCATTATTCATAAAGTATGTTTTCGTGATGATTTTGGCACTCATTAAGGGAGAAGAAGGGCAGTAAACTTTCTTGGTCGAAGGAAACTGAGTTTTAAAACTTAAGACACAACCACCTTCTAAAAGTGAGCAATTAAGAGCTGTGCTGATAAAAGCAGAGGAATTAGAAGGAAGGGAAATAAACTATTCTTGGCCACCTAAAGAAATAAACATGTTGGAAAAGGACAGCAGTATCTGTTCAAAATTAACCCTATTGTCTGTGTGTGCCTTGGGGGTGGGTGGGATAAATACAAGGTTTTCTAGATATTATCAAACACTACCCTGGGATCTGCTTGGAAGAAAGACAGTATATAAATTTAAAAACAAACAAACCAACAAGTTCAACTCTAAGGGCTGCTACCTATATTCTTAGACTTAAACATGAGCCACAGGGCTTTTTCAGGGACTGAACACCGGCAAGCCCAGGCTTCCTACTGCATGTACATGAAGTACAGAAATGTAGGCAACTGTGACCCCTTGACAAGGGTATCTGTACAAAACTTTTTTTTTCAATACCCTGGTCAATTTAGTTAGTAGATCTTAACATCTTATACCATTTAAATGGGACGATGCGGGTGGAGCTGTGGTCTAAACCACTGAGCCTTTTGGGCTTGCTGATCGGAAGGTCGGCGGTTTAAATCCCTGTGATGGGGTGAACTCCCGTTGCTCAGTCCCAGCTCCTGCCAACCTAGCAGTTTGAAAGCACGCCAAAAAGTGCAAGTAGATAAATAGGTACCGCTCCGGCGGGAAGGTAATTCTCCTCCAGCCACTTCTTCCACATGTCCAATGTTACTACAATATTTCATTCCCACTTTTTCACTTACATTTTTTATGTTTTATACTTCAACTCCATTCTTTCTCCCCCATCAATTTACATATGGTTGCAGGTAGTTTCCCACTCTGGCAGCTTGCATAGTGAGACCTTCTGAACAGCTTTAGCAGAAGAAATGCATTGTGTGCCTTTGAACCATTATCTGGGATAAACATTATCTGCATGGGAAACACTGAGGACTAAATGGTCTCTGGTTCACCTCAAAACATATATGCAGAATAAAGACTGCTGACATTTCCATAATAGTGCAATTTATTGTTTAAATAGCATTTTTTCTTTGCAAAAGGTTGCATTGCCATTAGCAGTTGTCTTTTGTCTTCCACTAAACAACCAAAGATGACATTTGTGTCCAAAACCAATTAAATAAAAAATTACTTTTCGTATTTCCTCGGGCTGTCATTATTCATTCTTGCTCTTATAAAAAGAAACTACTGAAAGTGTGTGTAAGTAAGAGAGAAATTAGAGGTGAAACAAATATAGCCCGGGGCTCTCTCTGCTGCAGCTGATTTCGGCAGAACTGCTAAACAACATATTCAATAGAGCTAAATTTAATCTGGTTCAGAAAATCAGATTTCCAATTCTAAAACTCCTAATCTAAATTTAGAGATGGGAAATGATCATATTTGGCAATTTTCAGTACAAATTATAGCTCCTGGTGGGGTGTGAAGGACACCTTTTCCAACACAAGCCAATACTTGTCCACTCTATTACTACCACCACATAAGTTCCAATGACTTCGGTGGTGCTTACTCCCAGGTAAGTGTGTATAGAACTGCACCCTTGCTAAGTAACCTTACAGGGGTTGATGGTGGGGAGAGTCTGTGATGAAGGAGCCACCACTTCAAAAGCCCTGCTGGACACACAGCACCCCTGACAGGAGCTGTGTGAGTTGGGGCAAGTGGCTCTTGACCCGTGTTTAACCCAGTTTTCCTTACCAGTTCCTCTTTCTTAAAAAATGAAAATCTAACAATGCCAGGGCTGATTTAGTCCTCCCCTCCGATTTGAAGGTGTGTCTGGAGAATGAGGTTTCTCTGAATCCAGCTGATCCAAAGCCTTCCCCATTCTACCTCCTTTTTGCCGTGCTGCCCTCAGAACACTGACAATGATGGTGAAGCTCTCTGCTAAGGAGACGTGAGGGAGGCCTCCAATCTTGGAACTCTCCCTCTAACTGTGAACGTGGAAGAGTAAACTCTACAGTATCCAAGTGTGTCCCATCCACTCTTAGAACTGCTGTCTTCACAAGCTCCATCATGAAGAGCAGAAGGGATTTCAGGGTGGGTGAAGTTGTAAGTCAAAGCAAATTGCCAATACATTTAAGGTATGCAAAATGCTAATAAAAGTAAAAATTAATAAGATTTAAAAGTGGCAAGTGCCCAACAGCTTGTCAGTCATCTCAGTCAACCTCTGTGACCATTCCACCTGGTCATTAAATACTTTTATATCTTCATGAAGTCAGTGTGGGGATTGGCTTACGTTCCTGTTTCATCCCGTCTTTTTTTAAAAAACAACCACAAACATTGTCTATATGTTTATTAAACAATGAGCTGCAGACGGGGATTGACTTGGTTTTATATATATACACACACTGTATATATACATATCTCCGCTTAATGCAAAGAAATATTGAGGTGGAAATACTTTTTTTTCCTTACAAGGAATTTGTAATTTTGCCCAGAGTTGTGACTATAACCTAATTAAGCCTGCACTAATAAAGGCACTTATTGAGCATTGAACAAAAATATGCTTGCTTTCGAGTAGAAAGGCACATTAGTAAATCAAATATATGAGTTTTAATCAATTAGTTATTTGATGAAATCTGATGAATAAAATAGTTTTGAAGGAAAAGGCATTATTATTCACATCATTATTACATGTACTTCTAAAAACAGGGTACCAGAGAAGGTATCTAAATTGAAAAGGTACTACCTCCTGGGTGAGAGAGAGTTTGGAATCAGACCTGGACCAAAGGCAAATGTTCACATTAATAATTTTTGGGGGGAGGGCTTGGTGGAAAAAAAAGGGAGATTTCTTATTTTTCATGATTTGGAGGGGCATAATTTTCACAAGGGGTGGACACAATTTACCAGAGCTCTTTGAAGCACTGTCCAATTGACAGATGCCATTTCTAATTTCCCAGAATGTTCTGTACCATGGTGCGTTTGGGTAAACAAATGGCAGCACTCAAAAACAAACAAACCAGTTCCATTATTTTCTAGTGGCTGATATTGGCCCCTTCCAATATCTACTGGAATGAGGCCTTCTAGGAAATAAAAAATGTTAGTTGCCTGGTTGACATAGTTCCTGAGACCTCTGTTAAATTACATTTGCACCCTGAAAACTGCTGAAAGGCCTGCCTCCCCAATTTTATAGTGAATAGAGCTAGGGAACTGGGGTTGGAGGATTCTGACCTGGCCTTGGGTGGGATGCTTTATCTATGTTGATGTTTGTGTTTCTGATCACAAATGCATATTATAAAAAAGGTCTGCTGACCAATTAAGTGGGCCATGTTTTTAATTGATTAAGCAAAATGAGCATTCCTCTCAGAATCACTACTGGAAAGCAGGGAATGCAGTGAGTGGGAATCTGAGTCTGTTGGTGACAACTGAACATTAACTTTAAGAATGCAGGTAACTGAACAATTAAGCATTTTGTGAGGGAACGGAGAGTCACAGATTGAATCACACACAAATTTCTGGGACCGATGGGGAAAATATAGAAGAGTGATACATGACTGCTGATAGTCTATGGGGAAGAATTATAAACCATATGAACAGAAAAAGGGAATACAGGGCATAATTATTAAAAGGAGTAATGATGAAAACATTGTACATCCACAGAAAGAAGGGAATATAATAAGGAAGTTAGAATGCCATAGACAGATGTCCGAGTTAGGAAAGGAGCATTTTTTAAAGACAGAAAGTGAACTGTAGGAACACAAGAAAGGACAAATGAAAGATGAATGGGCACAAAAATAGAAATTTATGAGGATAAAATGTTGACAGTAGTGCCTCTAATTAAAAAAGGCACCACCAATTTAGAAAGCTAATAGAATATACTCAAGGAAGTGGGTGCAGGGAGAGAATTGTATAAAAAAGGTGCTTGCATAAAAGGGGTAACTTATATTAAAAAGTGGAAGTACAAAGAGGGGGGTCAATTTTATGTGCCAGACACTAGTAACCTTTTAAAAAAAACCCAGCAAGATAAAGAAGTTTGGAAAAAACACAGGTGGGGGGAGAATATTTCTAGAACAGAATGGCAGCTGGGTTGTAACTGTCAATACTGTATTGCCCAATCATTACATATTATAATAGAAAGGTCACTGTTCCTTTAGTACATCCTTTCCCAACCTGGGGCTCTCAAAACAATGCTGTACTACAACTCCCCAAATCCCTGCCCACTGGTCATGCTGGCTGAGGCTGATGGGTGCTGTGGTCCCAAAAATCTGGAGGATACCAGGGTGGAAATGGATGTTTTAGTAGAATAGCCAAATTCTAGTAACTGGTGAGCAGAGAATTATGTTTTGCTGAATTCCTAGATAATATTCATCAGCTTAACAACACTTTCTTTAAAAGTTAAAACTGACAGTGCCAGCCTATGAACAATTAAGTATTTTAGATAATTCAAAAACAATTGAATTATGACTGTAGTTAGAAAGTTCAAGTCTAAGTCAATAACTGCTATACAATTTTACCTTGCAAATAAAATTAAAAATCTCATACACAGACATTTATAGGCATCGATGAGTTCAGTATTACATTTAGGGGGGAACCTAGCAAAAAAAAGGATACCCAATAAGGTTTTACCATGATCTCAACGAAGACAGAAGATGTTCTAACAAAGGACAAGTGAGAGAAAGTGTATGATGGCTCAGGTCTTCCATAGCATCTCATAGAAGAGATAATGGTGGACATCATTCTGCACACTGATGACACTGCGTTCCCAGTCTCCCAGTGGGTTTGTGTAGATGTTGAACTGCACCTTTGTCTTTCCTTGTTTCCTGCTTCCTCCCTCTCTCCATCCTGTGGGACTCTTGTTCCCACAACTCCTGTTTCCTTCCCCTCTTCCTCTTCAACTGTAGCCCATCTCTGTTTCTGTGTTACTAGGAGATGACATCCGTACCTTTGTGATGCCAGTAGCTTTGGCAACAATCCCCATTGTTGGCTCAGATGTCTGCCTCTTTCCTTAGGTGTGTTGGTTTCTACCCACATCCAGGTCTGGGCTGAAGGCTGGGGATGGGTACTGATGAAAGTCTCATGGGGCCATCTTTCAAAGTGGGGCGGACCCAGTTTGAACATGCCCCTGCTGCATTCTGAGACATTTGTTCTCAGAGCAGAAAATGTAGATTCCAACAACTTCTACAATACTTAGAATGTCTGGCTTCCCTTCATGTATTACCCACATGA
This sequence comes from Podarcis melisellensis, assembly GCF_964234715.1. Lineage (NCBI taxonomy): Eukaryota > Metazoa > Chordata > Lepidosauria > Squamata > Lacertidae > Podarcis > Podarcis melisellensis. The sequence continues at coordinate 82,523,106 of NC_138537.1, forward strand.
ACAGAGTCCATAGAGAAAAGAGCAGTAGAACATCATTGCTGCTAAGGTTGCCCTTAAGGTTGCACAGCTTAATCTGACTGACACCAGTATTAGGGATGGGATGTCTGAGCTGGGGAAGCCAGTGCGTGAAGGCTCCGACAACTTAGCCATACATGTCTAATGCATGGGCACCTGTGGAGAGGGAAAATGCCCCACTGCCCCCTTTTCTATGCATGGGCCCCCTTCACACAAGCAACACATGAATAGTGAGAACACAAAATACGTAATAAGAACAAGAACAAACCAATAACCCCCCTTCTACAAACACATTTAAAAGCGCATGGGATGTTAATCAGCCAAAGGCCTGGTTCTAGAGAAACATTTTCACCTGGCATCTAAAGATATACAGTGGTACCTCGGGTTAAGAACTTAATTCATTCTGAAGGTCTGTTCTTAACCTGAAACTGTTCTTAACCTGAGGTACCACTTTAGCTAATGGGGCCTCCCGCTGCACGATTTCTGTTCTCATCCTGAAGCAAAGTTCTTAACCCGAGGTACTATTTCTGGGTTAGCGGAGTCTGTAACCTGAAGCATCTGTAACCTGAGGTACCACTGTATAATGAAGGCACCAGGTGAGCTTCTCTGGGGAGAACATTCCACAAACAGGGAGCCAACTTAAAAAAGGCCCATTGTTGTGTTGCCAATCTCCAGACCTCTTGTGGAGGAGGCACACAAAGCAGGGCATCAGATGATGATTGTAGGGTCCTGACCAGTTCATATAGGGAGAGGCAGTCCTTGTGGTCCTGTGACCCTGAGCCACTTCAGCACTCATTTGCTGACTTAAAAACAAATGCCTCTGATGTAATAATGATGATGATGATATTTATTTCTATACCACTTTATATTTTTAAGAGGGGGAAATCGCAAAGTGGTTTACAATACATTAAATGCAGTAGGTGTATGTTCAAATCACTTCCAGCACACTTTTCGTCTTCAGGCAAAAACTAGCACTTTTACTGAAAGCTAGGAAAACTGGCCCTATTTCCTCAAGGAGTTTTGCATGTGAAAAAGTTTCAGGCTCCTTTCAACAGTGTCCTCAACACTGAACACTGTATTCCTGTGAGGATAACAGGTTGAGGACACAAAAGTGAGTGTGACCTCTCTCTCCCTGCTTCCCCCATCTCTCTGATATGTTGGTATGAGGAATATATTTTTCTCCAAAGAGTGAGACCACTCAAGGGAAGAGAGAAAGCATACCGGGCTCCAGTTTTCTAGGGTGTTCGCTCATGTTTCTTCTCTAGGGAGAACCTGTTATTCAGCTATTTGACCAGGGCTTCCTGCCCAGTGCTCAGATCATGACACCCCCCCAAAAAACGCAGATGGCAAAAAAATTGATACCTGATATCTACCCATTAACCTAGCTTCTGATACCACTGACTATATCCTGAAAGTCACAATGTGAAACTTCAGAAATACCATTGGACATATGGTTGCATAAGCATGCCTTGAGTAGATTCCATTTTAGAAGAACCAGGCAAAGTTCAATTTAAATAGAAGGCAAGTAGCAAACAGAAAAGGACAGAACAAGGCAAGTAAAGGCTGTAGCGTGCATATTCCATGCTAGCCCTCAGGGCCTTCATTCAAGGAGCTAGTCAGGAGCTAGTCCCCTCCTAATTTAGATGCCATTTATTACTATTTTTCTCTGTGTGCTGCATTTCTCGTGGCTAAATGTATTATAACAATAACATGCTGATGCTAGATAGGTAATCTTCCATTATGCCCATGTACATTGCCAAAATGCATTTCGATTTAAAGTGACGCACCATAATCCAGCATTGCTCCCTCCTTAATTTGAATCACTGGTAATGTACTATGGAGACAACAGACAACATACTGTCTATTAGCAGTTTTAGAGTGCATCGTGGTTGGAGTCTTGTCATCTTAATATAAATTTAGCCAAGTCCCTATATGATCTATTTGAACATAGCACATATTCCTGTCATTTCCTTTCTAGCATCATGCGTATCAGCACACATCTTGTGCTGTATATGAAATATGCACACAAAACATATTTTTAAATGCATGAGGTTAACCCCAGAAGAATCAGATGAATGCCACACAGTATTAATAATATTTATTTATGCATATTATTTTCCCCTTTGGCAACCCAAGGGCTGTATTTTTAATGAGCTGTTAAGTGCATAAAACAAAAGAGAAGCAAGGAACAGCAGCGTGGATTGGGCCAGAAGAGGCTACGGGTTTTTCACCAACTCAAAGCTTGAACCAGCAGCATATAGTGCTGGTGCCCAGCAGCAATAGCTAGGATGAAATTAATAATGGTCATAACTTTATTGATTAAAGCCCACTGAGTTTAGCATGGTGTAAATCAACAATCCTCTCACTGGACAGCCTAAGTGCTGGTCAATATCACCGCCCCAGTCCATATGATCCCAGTCTGTATGTACAGTGTAATGTGATCATGTGGGTCTATCCTGAAACCAGTACATTGGCTGATTGGCTCTTGGGACCTGAGATCTGTGCCCCACAGAGTTTGGCAAGCCAGCCACTCATGGAAATGAGGATCTTCCACAACACACAGAATTATAAAAGTGTTCCAGCCCAATAAAGTGATGATGCCATATCAGGTTGTGGCCTTGAATCCTCCTTCCCAACAGTGTGAAGACCTGATAATGTCACCCACAATTTCAGGGGTTCATTCACCCGCTCACCTTCCAATGGGACATATGATACAATCTGCCAGCAGTGGCATTTTGCATTCTACATAGCACAAGAAGACCAGTTTTTATGCAAAATAATAAATGGATAGAAATCTGGCATCAGAAATGGCATTATAGAAAATCCAGTGGGGGGAGATTTCAGCCTCCCAGGACACTACATAATGGATAGAGTGAAGACTACAGCTATGTACAGATTGTTGACTTAAAACACTGCTAGGTGTTCAATTGTGGCTTGATGGGAAATGTATCAAAATGCAGTATTTCTAAGAAATGACAGGATAGATACAGGGTAGATGTGTGTTGTTACTACCATGTCTACAACTGCTTCCCAAAACAGTGGTGGGTGCACACTGCATGCAGAGCAAATGGAAGTGTGTACACTGTCTATGATGTGAAACAGTTGCAATGCACAAAAATATTAAATGCTATCACAGGTATGCTGAATCAGCACAGCGGATTTTTCTCACTTTACTTGTGCTAATTGGCTAGCTAATGTCAGGATGTCTTTGTTATCAGCTGCTGGGTTTGTGTGTGTGAGTGAATGGTGACTGTTATTAAGGTAATTATGACCATTTGTAGTTTTCTGTGTTTTATTTCCTTCCGACATCAATGTTTACAATCCCCACCCCACCCCAAGTCGTGTATATACGCACCTACAACTCAGGATAACACTTCATGCATCTGATGAAGCTATGGTCCACTAAAGCTTCTTCCATAATAAATTTGGTAGCCTATAAGACTCTTTGCCGTATTATCTATATTCACTTATTAGTTGCAAAAAAGAAATCCATGCTTAAACTGAATGCATGTTCTAATCAATGACTCCTTATATAATTCAATTTGGAGATGAATATCAAAAATGAACGTTAAGGATCATTCGTGAAAATAAACCACCAAATAGCACTTACATACCTCCTCCTGGTTCAACCACGGGGAAAACTCCTTGTGGATTGTGTAAAGCCTGATTAATGGGGAGAGATTAGTGTTATTGAAGTGGCCTGAACTCCATTGAAATATTCAGTGTCTCATATCAATGTCACACACCACGGCGTTAATGGGATTGAGATGCAACAATAATAGTTTCCATGACAATGCGGTGCATTTAGTCCCAGGCACCTCCCTGGGTAAACAGTAATCCTTCAGAAAGAAGAGGGGGTGGGGAAGCAAGAAGGTCATTACAGCAACTTGTCAAATCAATGCAGAGAGTGTCTGAGGCGATTAAGGCATCTACTCTCAGCCCTGACATGGTGTCAATAGTACTGGACCGCTAGAGCTCAGTCAGATGATTGAAATGAAATGCCCATCAGTCAGGGAGCCGAGGTGGACTAATGATTCCCTGTGCTGCCTATTAGGACTACATGACAACTCAATCCTGTTTGCTAAAAAAAAGAGGGAGGGGTAGTGACCTTGTTGCTTTGTTTGAAGCTGAATTAAATTGACAACAGCAGCTAATCTTTACCTAGGGCGATTAACAGAATTAAAGCCCAACAACAAAGACACACAAGGCATTGTTTTATCTTCTGGGTTTGATGTACGCTTCCCAACCTAGGGAGAGTGTATTTCTTTCTAATCAGGTGCGAGGTAAAATGTATATTCAGCCAAGGGATCTATGCACATATGAATGATTTTGGAAGCTATAAAAACCAAAATGAATGGTAAATTTAGGTTTGGGGAGCAATAATAGGAGAGACTGAAGTTCTTCCAGAAATACTCCAAATCTGTGGGGTGGGGGTGGGGCTGGAAATAAACTCTGATTTATTTATTTATTTAAATAGTTTGGTGAAAACTGCAGCTGTTTCTTTAGTAATTACTCGGGAATATGATGCATTCAACCCCATTAATACAAAATTCTACCCTGGGTATATCAAGATCCAGTGGTGCTATGGCAACATCAAAGTTATAGCAATAGGTTTCAAATCAATATAGACATTCAGGATCTCCCCATTGGATTTCACTCTGGGGCCAACACAGGTGGTAAACCCCGGTCTGAGCTGCATCATTTTAGACTGCAATGTTATACACGGAGAATTAATCCCATTGTACTCAGTGAGGCTTACTTCCAGCTAGGCACACATAGGATTGTGTTGCTAGTGGTTAGAGCCACTAGCTCATAAGATGGGATGTTCATATACAGTGGAACCTTGATTGTCAATGCTTCAGAAGCCAAACAATTCAGAACCCGAACGCCGACAACCCGGAAGTGAATGCTTCCATTTTTAAATGCGCCTTGGAAGTCAAACTGCTTCCGAGGCATGTTTCTCCATTTTTCAATGGATTTTGCCAACCGGTAATTGCGCCTCAGTTGTTGAACGTTTCGGAAGTCAAACTGTCTTCCGGAACAGATTACAATAGAGAACCGAGGTTCTACTATCATGGCAGGAGGAAGACTGTGCTTGAATCTTTCTCCTCCATATTGAATTTTCTATGTGTGCAAACTGAGTTTCACTTAAATCCACATATAGTGCATGCAGATGTTTCTGTTCTGGAAAAACTTATGTACGAATTTTAGCATATCTGAAAATGATATGGGGCTTTTTTTCTCTCCAAGAGGTTTACTGATGCTGTGCACTTTTTCAGCACAAAATGCAACTTTTTAAACTAAAGAAAGCATTCAAGTTCAGAAATCTATGAATATCTCTCTTAACTTCCCCCGCCGTTTCCCCTTTTTAACTTGAGGGCTATTCTATAACGATGTGCTTGATTAAAGTCTTCATGTCCAGATCATGTTTCCCTACTGTTTATCAGTTTACATTACTGACCTACTCAATCAAAAAAAGCAAAAGGGGGGCAGAGAAAGAGAAAGGAATCAGAAGTGGAATGTTTTTCATCTTTACAGCAGCTAATAAGAAATGGCTGAGATGGTAGAAAAAAGTAAATATCCTGCCCCGCCCCTCACCATTCCAATCACGAATATATTGCTTTAAGATGTGCCTTCATCTCTGAAATTGTCAGGAGGTCATTCTGGCATCCCTACATATAAAGCCCAAAGTAACACATTCCTCTGAATTGCTCAGATGAAAGATTAAGGAAAGTTTTCAGGGACAAGAAAATATGTGACACCCTACATTTATCTCATGAAGTGGACAACTCCTCCTTTCCTTATTAGTAATTGGGGAAGGTTATTCAGAACTCACTTTCGTTTGATTACATTTGGGTACCAAAACCCCACTTTAATACAGGACAGTTCTATCTATAGGTGGCAGAGGGCACATTTGTCTACAGTGTATGGTAAGGATGGCCTGTATTTAACGTTCCACTATTCCGTCTGTTGCATACCATGAGTGCCACATACGAACAAAAGCTGGCGTATTTTAAACACATCATTCCCTCCTGTGGGCATTGCAGAAACATCTATATGGCCACTGCTGGGAGCAGGTTGCTCATCTAGATGAATCCTTGGATGACCCAGCAGTGCTCCTTATTTCCTTTTTGACAGCAACACTAGCTATTACAAAGTACATCACCATAATGATGATCTGAAAATAAATGGCAACTCACTCTCAGGTTTCCCTCTCATTTTATTCCTTTCCCTGCTATCAAAATAATGTGTGGTTCCTCAACCCTGCTTTACAGCTGATGATGGGAACATAGGCAGCTGCCATTGGTTCATCTAGCTCAGTATTATCAACAGTGACTGCCAATGGCTTTCCAGGGTTTCAGAAAGGGGTTTCCCTAGCAGGAGATACCAGAGATTGACCCTCAGATTTTTGCCTGCAAAGTATGTGCTCTGCCCCAGGAAATTCACAGCTTCAAGACACCAAAATGGGGAAGCAGGGACAAGACACACAACTCAATACAGAGCCACCATTTTTCTCAGCAGCCTTGAGACTTTTGTCCTTATAGGTTCATTAACATTTCACAGTTCTTTCAAAAGAGAATGGGGCTGCTTTTTGGAATTGCGTACGTGCTTAATGATAAATATTTAGTGTACAAAAGTATGCAGTATGCGCGCACACACACACACACATACAAACACACACACACACACACACACACACAAGTCTATGTATGTTGTCATACAGTCACAGTCTGAGCATTCCCCCTGCTTTGACCTTGCACAGGTGGATTGCTGGAGAGTATTTTTCCCTAGGTGGGAGGGACAGATGGGAACTCCCTCAACGTGAAGAAGGGAGTCATCATATACTACATGGGACATTGGTGCCACTGCCACAGCTCCTCAAAGAGCGAGTTTTGGAAGCAGGAAGCACAATTCCCTTGCCAAAGAAGAGGGATTTAAGGTTTTTCCACCTAGCCCTGATACATGGGAATGAACTTCACAGATATCCTCAGCTCAAGCAGCCTCAGTGACATTTCCACCCAGAAGAAGGCTTCTCTGGAGTTGGTTCTTATTAATCCATTCCAAAGAGTAAGAGGCACTTTAGAAGAACAGTGATCCCTTGGAAGTAGGATACCCTACCCTATTTCACTTGCAAAATATGATGATGAGCATCCTTAAGTATGAAGAGCATCCTTCCCACTTGGTGAATTCTGCTTATTGCTTTCAAAATAATGGGCAAATTTATGATCCCTCTGATCATAAATTTAGTGAGTTGAGGCTGTTTGGGCCTGTGCTCTCAAGCTGCCATAGTGGGGAAAGGGAAGACTGGGACAGATGAAGGATGGAATAACTGGCACCAGGCCCTGAATTTAACCTGTACTTCACCGGGGATGCGCTGCACTGTTTATTCACAGGTCCCGCTCACGCAGTTTCATATCAACACCTTGGTGGTACAACTGCACACGGCGCTTGCTTTAGCATAATTCTTTTAACATTAGCAAGGTTATGCAGTATCTATTTTTCAACAGCATTTGACAACTGTGCTGTTACCTTGGCTAGTTTACATTGTACAGGAGGTTCACCTCCCCATGTCTGTGATTTTTACATAATTGGGCAGAACAGACACACATGAGTAAATGTGTGTGCTTTGCTTACAAGCCAAGCTTAAAATTTACATTTCCTCTGTGAGATTATCGTTGTAGCATGAAATTCCCATTAATATAAGTAATCACATGTTGTTATTTTTGATATATGCAGTTTAAATGTTCCCTCATAAATTACTTAAAAGGTTGTGCAGACAGATCCACACTTTAAAAAAAAGAAACACCAGATATATTGTTAACTGTGTCCCACAGTGCCTGCTGGGAGGTTGACAAAGTACAAGCCACACATTCTGGGTCCCCATTGGCCAACTGTGTAATAGGTATTGAGATCTGTGCTGTCCAATAGAAAGAATTAAAAAGTGTTAAGTTCCTTCATTTGGGGATTAACTTAATTGGGGGCAGTTAATCAACCTGACCAGCTTCCACCAATCTTGATTTACTTTCCATTCTGACGTGGAGAGCAGGGTAGGAATAATGCATACTTACGCACACATATTCATATTAATCTTTAGAGATATATATGGAGAAGAACAGTATAAACCTAAAGTACAAAAGAAAAAGGGGGGAAATGAGCTGGCTTGTATTTCAAAGTTGAGGCAGTATAATTCTGGAGGTGAGCAAATCATAGGGTTGCTTGCTACGTTTCATTATCTATTCACTGCTTTATTATAGGTTGTTTTTTGAGGCTCACTTTTTCAGGCTCAGAAAGATGGCTCTTGGGGGCAAACAACGTTCAATTCAAACATGAATCCAGACCCGCTAGTAAAGAATGCCTATTGCAACGGCGTTGCTACCTCCACCTTGATATCATGATATTGGTTATTGGCTGAAGATGTATGATAGTCCATTCAATGTGGCTGACCAAGATGCTCCCACCCTGATGATGAAGGATGCTGCTTGTCAACAGTGATGACCTACTACCCCTTGGATGCTCAACCCTATCTTGTCCAATCATTTCTTCACCATACGCCACATTTTTTTGCCAGGGTCCAGCTATCTATCCAGCAACAACAACCACCCCATACAGTTGTGGAGTCTGGATTTGGGTTAGGGTTTCAATAGGCCTTGAGATATTTGCTTAAGTGAGTTACATATATCTTTTGGATGCCATCGAAACCCACTTAAAACTAGGGTTGCCAGGTCAGGAGCATCCCAGAGCCTGAGATTTCAGGGTCCAGACCTGAGACCTAGGTCTGATAACGCTACTTAAAACAGAGGCCAGTTTGGAGACACCTGCCTCAGCAAAATGTGAGGAACTCTAGAGCAGCTGCAAAAGTTTCACCAGGAGTAAAGTGTGTTGTGCACATCCCAGGGTAAATACATTGGGAGTCTATGCTCATTGATATGAAAACAAATTAAAGAATACAGTAGAAGTGCTGGATTTTTTTTGGGGGGGGGGATTATGCCAAACCCTGAAATCTAGATGCAACCATTCCCAAAGTAAACGGGCACATTGCAGATAGAAAACAACAAGAGCTAAAGGCAAGTTAGCTAGTTTAGTTTAGGTTCTGATGTGTGTTAACAACAGTACTTTACCAATTGAAGTAAACAGAGTAATGAGGGACAATTAAGAAAATATTCAGAGTAATATTTTAATTTTAAAAGTGGGGGGAATATCTTGCCTGAAAGGGTGGTCTACAGTAGCTGTAGCTTTGAGCCATTGAAACCTCTGGAGAAATTTTCGTAATGACAGTATACAAATATAATTTATTTACAATTTGAGAAAACTTGTGACTACTCCCTTGTGACAATTTGCTGCTTACATTAAAAGTGGAGCTGTTTCTCATAAAGACATGAAGTCAATAGCAACAAGCCAACCCAAAGTCAGCCTGCAAATAAATTAAAAATGGTTGCCATTTGCAACACCATAGGAAAGCTAAGCAGCTATCTGGAACTCTTCTTATTTTGCAGTCTCACAAATGCTTGCAAGCCTTCAAAAAGCCCAAGTCACTTCTGTTGCCCAAGAAATAAGATTGTGCTCTATGATTATGCTTCCCAAATCACACATGTGATGGGCCTGCCCAGATTCAGATTTCCATCTCATAGTTCACTGGCAGTATCAAAGCTAATGGAGGGGTCCTGGTATTATGGGGAAGTACAAAAGAAGGGACGCGGGTGGCGCTGTGAGTAAAACCTCAGTGCCTAGGACTTGCCGATCATATGGTCGACGATTCGAATCCCCGCGGCGGGGTGAGCTCCCTTTGCTCGGTCCCAGCTTCTGCCCACCTAGCAGTTCGAAAGCACCCGTAAGTGCAAGTAGATAAATAGGTACCACTTTATAGCGGGAAGGTAAACGGCGTTTCCGTGTGCTGCGCTGGTGCTGGCTCGCCAGAGCAGCTTCGTCACGCTGGCCACGTTACCCGGAAGTGTCTCTGGACAGCGCTCGCCCCCGGCCTCTTAAGTGAGATGGGCGCACAACCCTAGAGTCGGACACGACTGGCCCGTACAGGCAGGGATACCTTTACCTTTACAAAAGAAAAAGACGTATGAGTGGGTAGAGGTGCTTGTTCTGCTCCAGGGATGGGGAACTGGTGGCTCCTGAAATGTTGACAGGCCATTGGTCATCTGGCTGGGGCTGATGGGAGTTGAAGTTCAACAATAACTGGAGGGTCACAGTTCCCTGCTCTATGTAGAAATAGTCTGCCAGTATGACAGGGCATCTGTCTGTTTCAAGAGCCAATGGGATGCGACTCCAAGGGTGAAGTCAAAACGCTGCATTAGCAGCACCAAAGTGACCTCCTCAGGGTACAAGCTTGCATGGAGGTCTTGGGCTGCCCAGATGATAAAACCCTTCTCTCAGCCCCACTGATGTGATCCAAAAGAAAGCAGACCAACAGGTTAGGCACCATAGTGGCTGCAAAAATTGACAGACCAGTTCAACTGTCTTAGGAATTCCACTCTAGTTTACTCCTTAGCCATTTCTTCTCCTGAAGATATCCCGCATAGCAGTGAAGGTTTAGGATCAGTTTTCCTTCTCCTAGATGAGCTACTTTCCCAGGTTGACAGCCCTCATCTGCCCCTGTACTACACTGTCATCTTCTCTTTGGCAGTCTGCAGGCCGTGACAACAGTAGAAGGCCTTTATGGTTCATAAAGTGAATGCTGCTTTCCTTGCTTCTGAAATGCTTACCATTATTACCTATGTAACCCGCAGTTACATACAGAGCCCATACAGAGCACTGCCTTTGGAGTATCCATTTCTCCAAGTGGCAGAAGAGCTCATAGAAAGCAGGTTTCTTAATGAGGAGAGAAGTTTGCCTTTGGTAATCAGCTGTTTATTTACAAATGTACCAGTTTAGCAGATGGGAAACAGACTATGAACACAAGTAGCAATAGACCGAAAAAGCATCAATCATCGAAAAGCGACAGCAGTCCCCTATGCTATTTTTTGGTCAGGCAGCTGTAAAAATCTGCATTATTTATTTTCTTCTGCCCACATTCAATATTGCCTCTTTATCCATTTGGTACAGATAGGGGGCAGCTCACAGGCCTCAGTACCCATCCTGACATGTAAGTTAAGTTTGCATTTCTAAGTGACTGCAGGTGCCCATCTATCAATCAGCATTCATTGTCATTAGCCAAGGCACTAAGTAAGATGGCACACAGCTTACAAGAATGCATATATTTTTCCTTGTTTTATTTCAATGATAAAAATGCATGTTATTTGTTTGTTCCAAGTCTGTCCCCCCCCCCACCCATCATATCAGTATCATAGGATTTAGACAAAACTTTTGCAATCTATCAGATTAATGTTCATAGTTTTGCCATCTCTGTGATCACTATGATGCTTGTATTGTTCATTTGATGCTTTTCGGTTTAGGTGCGGATAATACATTTTTCCTTTGGGTTCCTTATTTTTCTTCTTCTTGGTTTCTATCAAAGGTGATGATTCCTCAGGCTTTTATCCTTCCATCTATTATATACATTACTCTGCACATAAAAGCAACAATGGATGTACATTCTGCACTACACCCTTATGGGAATTCAATACCAAGGGTTATGGCAGACTGCCAGAGGTGCAAGAAAATAATAATTCAGACTGTTTGAAAGAAACAGACGAAAATAGTAATAGACAAGAGGTGAAAAGTAGGTTTCTTTTAGCTTTGCAAAATATATCTTGACTAATTTACGAATGTGCTGAATACAGGTGCCCCTCAAAAAAGTAAGGGTACAAATTCCATTTATTTTTTTACTTCACCAAACATCCTGATTACACACACACACACACACACACACACACACACAACTTATTGGGACAAAAATGTAACCTGAGCTTGTGGAATCTCCAAAGGCCTGAGAACATGTAACATTTAACACAAGAAGCAAGATCTATCCAATGTTAAAAGACTTTTCAGGCCTAATTTCCATAACAGGGGCTTACCACACAATCCTATCAAGTAGAAATGTGGAACTTTTTCCTGCCAGAGACCTGCATTCTCTTCTGGGTAACCTTCTGGGGGCCACAGGCCAATGTCTGGAGAGGCCAAAGGCAGAAGTAGGTTTGGTCGGGCAAATATGGGCAGAGCAATGAACACAAATTTTACTTTTGTACAACTGTTGTAGAGACTAAGCTCCCCTTTCAATCCAGGCAAGCAATATGAGTTGTCAAGTGTTCAATGAGACATTCTAGCCAGGCAAGAACACTAAAGAAGGTGCAAAGCAGGGCTGGAGGGAAGTGTGGCTTAGAGACTCCCCCGGGACTAGACCGAGAGGCTTGGAGAGTTGCATCCAACCCTGTGGTTCCCCATTTCTGCTATAAAGACTTAAGCACATTAAAGTCAATTACTTTAGTTTTGTTTTTTAAATATTTTTTATATATTTTTCATTAATAGCAAGCCAATGGAGGCCATATTAATACAATGCCAATCATGCCAAATCATAATACAATCAAAACAGCCAATTAAACAGTTCCAAATTAAACATTTTGGGATGACTTCCTGTGTTCCGGCTATCAGGAGTTGATGTTATTCCTTGATCCTGCACCAATTCTCTTAATTAGTCCAAGTTCCACAATTCCGATCATAATCCTTTGTTCTAGCAGCTACTGATGTCATGACTTTTGATTGTGTTTAATAAATCCAAATCCATTAACTTGCAGAGGGAATTTATATCCTGTAGCTGTGTGAAATATTTGTTTACAGCATGAAGGAAAAGAAGTGGTAATCAGTCAATTTTCTTCAACATTGCCCCTCCTTCGAAAACTCATTTGTTGGTATGCCACAGTTCCATTTTGCCTCTCTGAAACCAAAAGCAATCCAGCATCCAGTCGTGACTTCTGGTTAACTTCCAGTGTTTATCGTCTTGCTTCTTCTAACCAGCAGGCGTCTCACCAAAACCGCAATAAATCAGAACTAGAGTTCTCTTTAGTTGGCAATGTTACAAATCATCACATTATTTCACACAGTCTATTCTTTCAAGCACTCCATAAAGAAAATTATAAGTTCTTGTTGAATCCCTCTAGCATTCCATATATAGTTGTAATCCATTAGTAATTTCATTCCATTAATAATAGTTTCTTTTTCAGTGAAGGCTTGCAGATTCATAGCACAGCAAAAATAATGCAAAAAAGAGAGCAAAGGCTCCTCTTCGCATATGCAGCATTCCAATCATGTTAACAAGAGTCCTCTCCAGATCAAAACCTTGGCACTCAGTGGCTGATTCATTTAGAAGGTTATCTTTCTCCTTCTTTCAAAGCACGTCTGTTTCTTAAGTCCAAATTCAGATACATCTTAAAAGAAACAGAGATACCTCCGCTCATGGCAATCGCATTGGGGAGTTTCCAATACGTGCAGTGTCTCTGCCCCTGCATTCCATTGGAGCGAGAAGCAGTTATCGGATGCGCAAGAGAAAGCTCTTACCCCCCGACCCCGGGGGGGGGGGCTTGCAAGGATAATACTCTCAAATTATCCTTAATTAACTGCATGGCTGGCATCCGTTACCATGGGATTGGCAGTTCGCCATGGAAGAAGAAGAGTTTGGATTTGATATCCCACTTTATCACTATCTGAAGGAGTCTCAAAGCGGATAACATTCTCCTTACCCTTCCCCCCCCCACAACAAACACTCTGTAAGGTGAGTGAGGCAGAGAGACTTCAGAGAAGTGTGACTGGCCCAAGGTCACCCAGCAACTGCATGTGGAGGAGCGGAGACGCAAACCCGGTTTCCCAGATTACGAGACTACCGTTCCTAACCACTACACCACACTGGCTCTGGAGATTGTGCCGGAAGTCAATTACTTTTGGATCCTCCTGCTGGTGCCAGGCAGCCAGAAAGTAAGAGGATAATAAATGAGGCAGGGTTTTGGGGGGATGGGTGGGGGAAAGTTTAGCTCCGATGTCTCCCAAAACTTACTGGCAACTATACGCACCGATGAAGGAGATGCGGGAGAAAAGTGAAAGAAGTGTGTATTATATATCTGCAGCTGATTATACAATCAAACAGATAAAGATGGTAATAAAGCTTTTGAGCAAGAATATATATATAGATATTGATCTAAGCCCTATCCTTTGGGCAAAGAAAATGGATCAAGTTGAAATAAATAAATAATTTTACTCTTTCAAATAGACTATGGGACAAATAGGGATCTATCAATTCCAGCTAAAGCTCCAACAGCATCTGTAGTTGATAATATGGAATTTAATTCTATGAGGAGGCTAGATAACTTTGATAAATGGGAAAAAACACGGAACATAAAGATATGAAGATCTCATCAGAAATTCTGAATTCTATCATTTTATGGAGATTAAAACAAAAATATTTTTGAGATTCCCCTTTGGTTTAAAAATCTTCAAGAAATAACATGTTTGTAAAGCTGGATAGTGAAAGGAGAGAGAAATGGATTTTGAAAAAATTGATCTCTAGTACTACCGAACACAAGTGATCAAAAGTACATATTATCTTGTTTAAATTAAAATATCAGTCAAAAAAGTAAAAGAAACTATTAATGCACACAGGATTTGAATGCTGTCATATCTTTTACAACCTGGGAATTTTTATGGTTAAAAGGCCACTACTTCTCAAAAAGTATATAAAAATATTTTACCTCAGTCACACACACACACACACACACACACACACACATATAAAATCACTCACTGAACTTTACAAAAACAATAGGAATTATAGCAAGATGTGCTGGAAATATATATTTTTCCCCTCCCAAACATTTTATTGTTTCCACTTATTTATACAAAAAGCAACAGTCAACATTCAACAATCCAACCCACCCCCAGCAAAAGCAGCAAACTTCTGTTTAAGTAAATTAAACTTTAAAGCCATTTCAGTTTTTAAACACATGTATCAGTTCACAATTTGTTATATGTCCTAGTGATTCTGCATATGTAATAAAACTATGCAAGGTTGATTGAAAAGTAGTGGTCATGTTTTCTGTTCAACTCTCTTGGACATGGACTGTCTGTTTGCCCATTAAGGTCCAAAGTGGTGAAATTCAGATCTCAAATACCACAGGTCTGCATCTGGAATCTTCCAACACCTTGCACAGTATGCCGTGAGAAAGTTGTGAACAGTTTCTGAATAGGAGTGCTATTTTAGGATCCAAAGAGATACATCACTCTTACACTGGTACATTGATTCGTTTATTCCTCTCCAGGTGTTGCTAGACCCACCATCACTGACCACTGGCCATGTTGGATGGGGTTGATGGGAGATGGAATCCAACAACACCTGAAGGGTCAGTTTCCCCACCCCTGTTATTTTAGAACTGTTAGCACATTGCTTTGGGAAGTTATGCTTTTAAAATTAGATGATGACATTAGGTGTGCTTCACATGGTACGATTTCTTAAAGATTACTTGGGTTGTGTATCCAACAAAACTGGTGTATTCTCCTGCATCAACAATGCCTTGTACCAGTTCCAAGTAGGACTGAGCCAACAGGGGACACCTTTCATTAAAAAGTCTATGATTCAATGAAAAGGTTGACAATTTGTGCTCATTCAATGGGCAAAGATGATCGAGGGAGTATCGCCTTCAGCCTCAGTCAGCTTTCTTTGTCCTCAATGCTATCCAATGTTATTTCCGGGCTACATAGTGAATATGATGATGTCCCAGCACTATGTGATCACTGGTTGACTGGGACCAGTACAAGAAAGAAAAAGAAACCCCGAGCATAAACAAGTATAAAAAAGTAAAGGAGCCCCTGACCATTAGGTTCAGTCGTGACCGACTCTGGGGTTGGGGCGCTCATCTCGCTTTATTGGCTGAGGGAGCCGGCGTACAGCTTCCAGGTCAAGTGGCCAGCATGACCAAGCTGCTTCTGGCGAACCAGAGCAGCACACGGAAACACCGTTTACCTTCCCAGCAGAGCGGTACCTACTTATCTACTTGCACTTTGACGTGCTTTCGAACCGCTAGGTTGGCAGGAGCTGGGACCGAGCAATGGGAGGTCACCCCGCCGCAGGGATTCGAACCGCCGATCTTCTGATCAGCAAGCCCTAGGCTCTGTGGTTTAACCCGCAGCGGCACCCGCATCCATTATAACCAAGTATAGTGAAGGGCAAAAAGGACGGATGAAATGAAGAAACATAAGGAAAGGACTTGACTATTAAAGGGACATTCACAAATACCCTCAAAGTTGTATTTCTGGTCCAAAAAAATTAAAAAAGAAAACATTCAGTGCAGCCTTAATTCAACTACACCTGTTTAGACAAAGGGCAAAACTAGCAATCCCAGCAAAACTTAAAGAAAAGGTCTGTGATGGTTCATAAAAGGGTTCCTGGCTGAAGTGGATGTCGCCTCCAGGAGCAGCAAGTCAACAAGAAACAAGTGGAAATTTTTATTTGAAGCTATAAAAAGTGAAAATAAGAAATACTGTAATCTTGCCCATCCATCAGAAGATAATTGTTGTTTTTCCGCTTAGTGGCACAGTATGGCTTTCTAAGGGTTGCTGGAAGAGCTGTAGTTTCTCAAGGACAGCTCTGATTATGAAGGATGGTCCCAATGTCCCAGTAAGATGCTTTAATATCTTTTTCTTCCACTTCACTCTTTCCTTTTCCATGCCATGCTGGCAGCTGTATAAAAGCTTGCACTAATCCCCAGAGCCCCTAAAGAAAGTGAATGAGGCAGAGAGAGGGCAGAGTGAACACTGACACTGGCAGCTGATGTGAATGGAAGAAAAGGTCATAACATGAACCCTATTTGGGGCAGTGGCAACTGTTCCCTGTTTCTTTTGGCTTTGCGGAACATAAGGTTAAGAGGTGTGAAAAGGCCATAAGTAGTTGCTTGCTCTCCTTATCCACTGTTCAGTCTGGATTAAGGGAATCTCAAGGTTACATAAACTGGATGTCAGAAAGAAAGACACCTTGATACATAGCTGAAGTTCCTCTAAACAAAATGGAAGCTTCTGTTGTTGTGTTTTTTCCTAAACGTAGGTGGTGAAATGTCCTCCTGCCTGCAACGTGGAGGAGGTGGAGAAAGGGACTCAATCTGCTTCCTAACACATGTTAAAATGCTTAAAAATATGGCAACCACTTTTGTTTATATATAGTTATATAATTCAGAAGAAATAAGAAACACCAAGTTGAAGCAAGACTTGTGCTTCACTCAAAGGACGCTCCTGTCAACAAGGGAAAGGCAACCATTGTTGATTCCCCCTGATTTGGAGGGTTGGAGGACCCAAAAATAGTGTGAGACAGAAGGGGGAGGTGGAATTGGCAAAAAAAATGCCCCCTATATCTGCCAGTGGCATCTTTCTATTGGCTTAAAAGCCTTCTACAGATGAAGGAGCTTTCCAATCCACAGAAACCAAAGACTGGATCCATCCCGCTGAGATTTATATCAGCGCTAACTAAATTGTGTTTAGTAGTGCTGAGAGTGGGTCACTTTTTGGTACTTCCACTTGTGGCGAGTTGTTCTGTTCAGCGGGAAAGTGGTATATAAAGTTTGAAATAAATGAACAAAGTGAACACACAACAGGACAGTTGCCTGCAGAGGTAAAAGTCATTGTTGTTAATCCACCATCGCACTTCGCATGCATAAAAGGAGATGGTCTAAGAAACCTCTCATTACAGGGGATCAAAACCTTGCATATGTACCTGCTCAAAGCAGGCATTTCCCCATTGATTTCCTCCTTTCACATATGGCAAAAGAGCATCCATCAAGCAGGCACAACTGAAAGCACTGGATGGGATACTGAAAGACTGTAATCCATCAGCAGACATGTCTGAGAGGGTTTTTAAATGTTGAAGAAATCAAAGTGCTACACACAGCCACAACGTTCATTTGGTGTATTTGAATGGTTACCATATGCAATGCTACAAAGTCAACATCAATCTATAAGCAGAACAAAAGTGCAATCTATTCTTAGGAAGTGATTTATTACATGTGAAATAACTTTTATCTGCAATGCTGTCCTGGATATGTTCTATGTAAAATTATCAACCCTTCTTCTAGTGACAATGATGCTGGTGGTGTAATCAAAATGGCTATATATCCACAAATGACCAAATCTGGTAGCTCATTAATCCTGTCAGTACAGTCCTGTGATTTAGTGGGAATGTTAATGTGTCATAACATGCTCTGGCTTCTCTTTCTTACTTTCTTATTAAGAGAAAGATGTTAATCCTTATAGAAAAATCCTACACATTTTATGGGTTAGTCAATATAAATTCATTAACTTTATGTCATGGCTACAATATAGTCTGCCCTAACCCCACCAAACAGATAGTATAGCATTAATTAAATGTATGCAGAACTAAATGCACATAAAACAAATTTACCCTTGCCTTCAGCCAACCAAGTGGATGCAACTTAGCCTCAAATTGTAATCTGTTCTAGAACAGCTGGTGCAGCTGGTATTGCAGCCGGCTAACCCATTACTCACCCCAGGTGACTAGCTGTTTACAAGCCTGTGCTGGGTAATTTCTGCCCTCAAATCTTGGCTGAAGCCAAATTTCAGGTGAATTTGGAGATTCCTTATTGTGCGGAACATCCAATACATTCTGAAAGAAGCACATAGTAATAAAACTAGATAAATTTCTCAGGAGGCATTCTACATTTCTTTAACTTGCCACACAATTTGACCTATAGTGAAATTTAAGAGAGAACTTTATTTCTGCTGATGCTAAACATCGGAGTTATTTTGAGGACGCACAAAGGGTTTAGTTATGTCTAGCAAACTTTCTCAGAGGGCTTCTGCATTTCCTTAGGACCATTCTGTTTAATAGTAGATGAATAAATGTTTTAAAATGTATCAAAATGGTTCCCATATGCAATGTTATGTAGTCAACAACAATCCACAGGCAGAACTAAAGTGCAATCAATGATTGGGAAGTGATTTATTACATGTGAAATAACTATTTCTCCAGCGCTGTTTTGGACTCTTTGTGTGTAATATTAGCAGACCTTTTCCCATTGACAGCTATTATCCTGAAAGTGTAATCCAAATTGCCATATATTTGTTTATTATTCTATGACAATGACTTTAATTAGCGGGGCTAAGTGTTAAGGGTACATGTCTACTTTTTGTGGAGGAAAATCGGAGGAGTCAAAAACTATTCACAGTTCATGTTTGGCCATAACAACACACAAAGGTTGTTCTCAACATCCATTATGAACATATAAAATTCTTGTAATGCACAAAGGAAACCAGCACTCAAGCTGGTAAAACAGCATGTCACTATGCTATGGGAAAATATTAACTTCACTGTATGACACCTAGTCATTTTTGGTGTTTTAGAAATCTAAGTCTATCTAATACCTATTCTGGAAAGTTGTTTTTTTATTGCACATTTGAACACCTCCTAAAATATCATAACCAAATTTTGCATGATTGTTCCTGCAATCAAAGAGCTTTTGTCCATGTTTGGATACAACTGGGTGCCATTTTAAATCAAGATGGTAGACTGAACCTGTGAAAGCTGCACTGATTTTAACCACTGATTACAAACCAGCCTGATGTTTTGGGTTTCTTAGGATTTCTAAGCACAGCTGGTCATAAGGCTGCTAGTGTACAATATGAATAAGTGAATACTTAACATTCCACCCCATACTAAGACCACAAGGAAGGAAGGAAAGAGAAACAGGCCAGGATTATACAGAAAGACCACGGCTTGGTTCCCAATGGGCCCCTTTGAGTTTTATGGGACAAAGTACATGGGTAGCAATCTGGGGTGCAGCTGAAAGAAAGCAAAACTAGATTGCCACTTTAGATACTGGTAACCAAGGGATGTCTTAGCCAAATGCAGCTTTTTTATTTCTTCCATATAAGTGAATTGTTGTCCATTACTACCAGAAAAAGTGAAGGGCAACATTCGGGGGCAATACTGAAGTGGAAGAGCACCCACACGACCCAGATGCCAAGTGGCTGGCTTCCATCCATGGTTGCTGGGCCTCAAAGAGTTTGACCTAAAGTTTCAGGGTTTAATCCTCTTCTCAGGGTCTCGGGGGGGGGGGGGGAGAGAGTTAAATCTTAGGGTGAAAGTGAAGAGCAAACAATAATATTTTCTGCTTGGTTCGAGAACTTTTGCTATGTGCTCCACCAGCACACCCATCAGATGCTACACTTAGGCACCACACACAGCAAGGATCTTCCTCAGACATGCCAAGAGCGAGCTTCTGCCCCCTAAATCTGATAGTCTAAGCCTCAGGATACCTGACAATGGCAACAAAGGAGACCTGTTGGAGGGCACCTCGTAAGTGCAGACCCTCCCTCTGTACACACACTGATCATTATCATGGCAAACATTTTGTAAGTCATAAATAAAAATAATTGCTTGTGGAGATGTTGCTTACAACCATGTGTCACAATATTCTTTCATTAAGTTCTTGGTTATCACACTTTATCAAAACTCATGTTTTCAGCGAATTATGTTTAGCTTTGCCCTTTTAGCAGTTCTGGGAAACTCCTGGGATGATTCCCTCCCCCCTACACACATAAACACACTCCAACCCTGCTCCTTGATCCTTCCATCTTGCTCAGTTCATTTTTATTTGTTTTCATCTTCCTTTGCAAAGTTTTAAAGCAGCCCCGTGCTGTCTATATGGCTGTTTATAGATTATATTTCTAGCTGACGGCTGTGCTTCTAATGTAATTTCTATAACTTTTCACTTGTTTAGCAGTTTCCCTTTCAGATGAATGTCTTAATCCCCCAAGTGCATTGTTTTCCACAAATATTTTGTGGTTTATATTGGCACTCTACGCACTGTTCTGTTTTAAACTGTGATTCATGTGGAGTTTTGCCTGCGAGGGTTGAAATATTACGAGGATTGAAACTTTCATCTTATTTCAAGGTTTGTTTTGCCTTCAGAAAAGGGCTGAACCCAAAGAAATCCAAGCAATACTGAAATCCAAGAAAATTTAATTCTTCCACAATCATTAGCCTGGTTATTTAGTTCCATATGCATCCTTACATGATTATAGTCATATTAATCACTGCATATGCATTAGCTTCAGACAGCAGCACATTAGCCCAAAGGTTAGCTATGAAGCAAGTTCCCTAATAAACATGAAAGCTGTCCAACAGAAGAAAATGGCGTCATTGGGAGTGTTGTTTGGATGTTGAACACATTCAGAAAAGGGTCTGCTGGGCAGGAAGTCACAGAGGCCAGCAATGCAGAGCAAATTTTGGGCAGATAACTATATACATAAACAAAACTAAATAATTTTATTCCGCAGTGCCGTTGTATCAGAATGCATCTGACTCAAGGGGTTAAATGAAAGCAGTAATGAATTATTAGCTTGGGGGTATTGCGTTTTGTTGTAGCTGTTATGACAAATAATTCTTCAAGGGAAAAGGCTCACATTTTGAATGTTTTTCAAAGAATCAAAAGAAATATATATATGAAGTTTTGCAACATTTACATATATGAACACTTGATTTGTTAAGATATTAAGTCTGTGTTCTCATGATACTGTAGTATTTAAAAACAAAAAAAAAGTAAGCTCATTTAAGATTTTGTTTTGTTGTTCTACCTCAATCAATTTAGGAACTTGGCATCCTTATGTTCAGAAAACACAAGGGAATGTTGAAATATACAGATTCTTCTTTGCTTATGTGGAATGTGTCAACTAGCTTATTAATATTTACACATTCATAGGTCTGACATCTGTCAGCATTAAACATTATTTTGTTTTTAATGAGATAATTGATAGATTTATCATTCTGTCCTCAAAACAGCAGGGACAAATTCTTGGGAGGGATTAAAAAAAAAGTCTCTGAAAAGTTGCAGCAGATTGTAAAGTAGCGGGATTCCCCTTGTTTCTGAAAAGGTTGTATTTGTAGCCTGAGAATACTCTAAGAACATAAGACTATCCTTATGTTCTGTTGGATCAGACTATAGACCCATCTAGTCTAGCATCCTGTTCTCACAGTGGCCAACCAGATGTCTGTTGGGAACTCACAAATAGGACCTGAAACAGCCACCAATATACAGAGGAACACTGCCTCCAATTCTGGCGATATCACGCAATCATCCTGGCTAATAGCCACCGATAGCCTTGTCCTCCATGAATTGATCTATCCCTCTCTGTAAGGCCATCCAAGTTGCTGGCCGTTGCTACATTTCGTGATTCATTCTAGTAGTGCAGAACAACATTACTGACCTGCTTAAGGCACGATCCATGATTCAGCAAATAATTTTTAAAACATACAAATGCTATTAGCTGTTTCCGGTTTATGTTAATTTAATGTAAAATAGCAAAGAGAAGGCTCCAAAATTTCCCACTGATATAGTAAATGGTTTGAAATGAACTATAATGAACTATTTTGCACTATGCTCCACATTTCCCCAAGGGATAAGAAATTAATCTAAGAGGAGACTTTCCCTTGGAAGGTGGGAATACTAGAGTCTTATGGTGTCTTTGTAGTATCTGTTTATTTACAGCTATAGCAGTTCGAAAGCACATCAAAGTGCAAGTAGATAAATAGGTACCGCTCTGGCGGGAAGATAAACGGCGTTTCTGTGCGCCTCTCTGGTTCGCCAGAAGCGGTTTAGTCATGCTGGCCACATGACCCGGAAGCTGTACGCTGGCTCCCTCAGCCAGTAATGCGAGATGAGCGCCGCAACCCCAGAGTCGTCCGTGACTGGACCTAATGGTCAGGGGTCCCTTTACCTTTACCTTTATGCTGAGCAGGAGATGAGGATGGAGTAGGGATATATTCAAAACAAGGAAAACAGTGCTCATTTCAAAAATAGCTAATTTCCTAATAGCTCCTTGAGACTCCTTGCTAGATACCTACGAAACTCAAACTTTTGCCTGCTGCACTGGTTACATTCCTAAAAAGAACTCTTTATCTCCAGCCCCACCTAAACATGGAGGTGGGGTGTTCGGTACCTAAAAAGGTAAGAGCCATAAATGCTCATTTATGCAAATTTTATTCCATCCTTCAGTGACCATTAATGAGTCATCACCAACTATTAACTTAAGAAAAGTCTTGGGATAAAAGGTTGTCCTCTCATTTGATGGGTGTAACAAGATACGGGAACATACAGGAATTGGGAATATTTAACATGAAAGAAGACGACTTGCAATTGGGTTCAGGTACTTGAGAGAAACTAGTAACAAGCTTATTGTGGCTGAGCTTTTGTGGGTAGAGTCATCAGGCCATTGAGGGCCAGTGAAGATGATGAATGCACAAATACTGGTCTGCAAGCTGTGAGTAAACATATCCACAGATTTCATACATTCATCAATCCAATTAAATTAATGAGATTCAGTCACTAGGGGTCAATAAACTTATGGATGTAGATCAGACAAGGTACACCAAAGCTTAGAAGCCTACTGCTCACTTTTCACAACACGACAGGGTGATCCAGACATGTGCTTCTCCATGTATACTAAATGTGTGGAGGTCAAAGTGGAACCAAATCTTGTGATCAATTAGCACAACATGACAGGGTTACATGGAAATCTGCCTCCACATTAATACTAAAGCAATTGTTTACTCCTTATCCAGAGCACTCCCACTGTGGGTTTGGCGAGAGGTGTACGCAAGTCATTAGTGACAACCCATCTGCATCCTGAGTGGTCACCTCACTTTACCTGATTGTAGGGCTGTCACTGGATGAACCAGTCTTGCACATTGAAAATATAATCAGTGCTTTCTGTAGTGCTTTTAATATGCTCAATTGAAATTGTGGAATTTTATCTCTTGTGTAACACAAGTCCAGTAATTAAATGTTTACTCAGTCTAAAATACAGCATTCACAGTTAAGCTAACAACAAAATTGGAAGTGATTTCCAGTACACAGTCCAAGGCTCCAGTTCTGGATATGAAAACAAAACCAGGGTCCTAGGCTAAATTCTCCTTTCCAGGCCTTCAAACATTTGCACATGTCCAATTACGATACCATTTGTAACAGCCACATCATTTCTCAGTAACAGTTTAGACCCTGAGCTTAGAGAAGGTTTTATGGCACTCAATCAAAAGGAGTGTTTATTGTTTATGAGCAACTAATGTGTTTCTGCTATTCACACTTTCTTCTTGGCAAGAGAAAAGTACTTTGTACTAAATATACAATTAGGATAACGTGTTTTGCTAGCTTGCAGTAAGTCACGTAGCATGAAGAATCCTAAGGTATCTAAAGCAATCCATTATACCCCCTCCCTTTAAGAATATGGGCCTCCTAGAAGCACATTCTAAGAAAGAAATGATATTTACCCATATAAGACTGAGAGAGTATAAGAATGATATTGTTGAAGCAAACCAAGCTCCTTCAAGTTCAGCACTGTTTCCAAGAGTAGACAACGAGTTTTGACCCACTGGAAAGCACACACATGCCATGGGGCACAATTTTATTTATTTACATGGCTGATTTCTGCCTAAACAATGGGTGGGCAAACTAAGGCCTAATCGCCTTCTCAATCCAGCCCGCGGATGGTCTGGGAATCAGCGTGTTTTTACATGAGTAGAATGTGTGCTTTTATTTAAAATGCATCTCTGGGTTATTTGTGGGGCATAGGAATTTGTTGTTTCCCCCAAAAAATATATTCCAGCCCCCCACAAGGTCTGAGGGATAGTGGACCGGCCCCCTGCTGAAAAAGTTTGCTGACCCCTGGTTTAAACAGTGAAGGCTCAATTCACTCCCACCCCAGTTCAGCCACATTTGCTACCAGATGAATTCATGAAATCATAGTTCCTGCTAGTCACACTGACTGGCAAATCCATCAAAGCACTGGATCCAGGGCTGGTGGAAGCAGGTGGCCAGCCGGGTGGAACATTGGCCAAGGACCCAGGAAGTCCTGGGGCTCCTCACTCTAGGTAAGGCAGAGGTGGGTGGGTGGGTGTGACAGAGGAGAGAATGCAAGAGGGATATGAGCCTTAGAATGGAAGAAAACTATTCCTGGGTTTGTCAAGCGCACAGCATACTGCTACTGCCTTTGCCTCTCTTCCTTCTATCCATTGTCTGGTTACCTTCCTTGCCCCCGTCTTTTTTCTCTATCCTCAGCTTCCCTTCTTCACTGAAGCTCATTTCCCTCCATCTGTTCACATTCTCTCTCCCCCCCCCCCATTTCCATTTGTCCCTTCCTTCCTTTTTTATAGTTACATTATTCTATTTCTTCCGCTGTACAAATCAGAGGGGCTTGCTCCCTTTCGTGTTTGTGGGGCCTCTTTATTTAGCAAAGGGTTATTTTATCCCGACACCAGGCATGTGGGTATGGGTATGCTTAAACTCCACTCACTATCTTACATGTTTGCTTCTAATTGCCTCAGTAAGCAGCCACAGTTAAAAAGGGAATACAGTGGTACCTCAGGTTAAGAACTTAATCAGTTCTGGAGGTCCGTTCTTAACCTGAAACTGTTCTTAACCTGAAGCACCACTTTAGCTAATGGGGCCTCCCACTGCCACTGCACGATTTCTATTCTCATCCTGAAGCAAAGTTCTTAACCTGAGGTACTATTTCTGGGTTAGCTCTAACCTGAAGCGTCTGTAACCTGAAGTGTCTGTAACCCGAGGTACCACTGTATAGAGAACATGGGGCGGGGGGGGGGGAACAAACCCTGGACAAAACAGCTTTTTAACACCTTTCCCCCTTTGGCCTCTTCCAGAAACTTCAAAATCACCTGTTTTTTATTTGATTTTGGATCCTCCTGAGAGGCTTCTGGTCCTTTCAATACATTTGTTTGAGGATTCCCCCCCCCCCCTTTTGTAATTACTATACTGCAGTCTTAATTATTCTAAATACTTTGAGTAGCTCTCTCCGCCACTGAGCAATACAATAAATGGGAGAAAAATTTGGAAGGCTGGGGATAGCAAAGTGATTTATAGAGTTTTCAAAGAATTGTAGAGTTGGAAGGGACCCTGAGGATCATCTAGTCCAGGGGTCAGCAACCTTTTTCAGCCGTGGGCCGGTCCACCGTCCCTCAGACCATGTGGTAGGCCAGACTATATTTTTTTTAGGGGGGGAATGAACAAATTCCTATGCCCCACAAGTAACTCAGAGATGCATTTTAAATAAAAGGGCACATTCTACTCATGTAAAAACACGCTGATTCCCAGACCATCTGCGGGCTGGACTGAGAAGGTGATTGGTCCGCATCCGGCCCCCGGGCCTTAGGTTGCCTACCCCATATCTAGCCCAACCACCTGCAATTCAGGAATATGCAGCTGTACCATAAGGGGATGGAACCTGCAAACCTTGGCATTATCAGCACCACACTCGAACCAACTAAGCTAGGTTTTGTGGAAACAAAGTTAACTTTGGCTAACTTTGTTTGGCTTGGCCGCAATCAGGCCCTTCAACTGGGGCCCAGAAGAAAGGTTTTCATGTTGTCTGGATAGATCAAGACTGGGCATTACCCCTCTCCCTCCCCCCGTCAGTTGGGCAACACCTAGAGAAATGTTTATACAGAACTTAAGTACTTAATTTGTTCTGGAGGTCTGTTCTTAACCTGAAATTGCTCTTAACCTGAAGCACCACTTTAGCTAATGGGGCCTCCTGCTGCTGCCATGCTGCCGGAGCACAATTTCTGTTCTCATCCTGAAGCAAAGTTCTTAACCCGAGGTACTATTTCTGGGTTAGTGGAGTCTGTAACCTGCAGTGTATGTAAACCTGAGGTATCACTGTAAAGTTATACATTGAATTACTATCACAATTTGTCTGTGGCTGGTAGAAAAGTTTTTTGGGGGGGGAGTGTTAGGATATTTCCGTTCCACCTTAAGAGGGAGCAGGCTGTGTGAGTCAGAGTCTGCGTATTTCCTGTTCACAGGATGTTTATGTTTGCTATTGCTTTCATTTCTCTCTCGGTGCCTGAACACGCTAGAAGGCAGCCATGTTTGTTCTTTGTTCTGACCAACGCTGAATAAACTTGTAAATATGCTCTCCTGCTGTGCAACTTTCGCTGCGTGAATTCTGCTGATAGAGTGTGCATCAGCCCAGGAATGTGGCAATCTGTTTCTGGAGCTTGTGTCGCTAAACATTGATACTGTATCTACGAGAGGTCAATGGACATCCGTCCGGAGTCCGGAGTCGGCATGGAGGCAGTGATGGCCTTTGTCTCCCTGGCAGTATCCCAACAGGGAGGACCGGGAATGAAGCACATAGAAGATGAAACCAGACATGCTTGCAATCAGTGGCATAGGAAGCATGTAGGAACCACCCAGCAGAGTTTGTGGAATTCCTGGAAATGGGAATACTTAGCCAAATTCAAAAACTTAACATAGGAGTCACTGGGGCAGAAAGCTCAGAATACGCTTGGATCCAAAACTGGTACAGAAACCCAGACCACTACCGACATGTTGGTAAAATTCTGCCCATAAATAAATAAAGTTGTGCCCTAGCTGTACTCCAAGACTCTAGGAGCTCTGTTACAATGCAACAATTTTCAGGTTTGTGGAGTTTGCCATCTTTCCTCTGCTGATGATTCAATAGTTTCCACTGGGGTTAATATTTGCTGAAAGGAGATTCTCTATTTATTTAGCCTTTGCTTTTTAAGACTGCTTTATATATTAGATAGATAGATATTGTATAATTCCATTTTAATTGTAAGTTGCATTTTGCATTAAGTGGTGAATAAATTTAAGAAGCGGAAGAGGAAGCGCTAGTTCCCACCCCTTTCTTGCAGATCACAAACTCTAATTTTTCTGTGATTCTGTTTGACTGAAACATAAAGGTTAAATCAGTACTAATGGGCCAATATAGATCTATCTGGAAAAGAAATGCTAATTAGATCCATATTGACTATGAGTGCTTTGCTGAGTGAAAGCCATTAAGAGCAATGCTAAAGGGCAAGAGTTGCATGCACCAAATTGAGAACACTTAGCTACTGCATGCAAGATACTCAGCGTGCCTGTGTGATCTGATAATCAATTTTGTTGCACACAACAGTCACAGTGAAGGGTTTTTTTAGGGTGGGATGCAGGGAGTAGTTTAAAAATGTATTGTCAAACAGCATTGAAGGTGATACCTTCGTATATACCCATAATAGCAATATTCAGGTGAAAATAGTAAAACAGCAGTTTTCATTGTGTGCAATACAAAACCTAAAGACATATATACCAAGTACTCGGTCAATGATGTTTCAGTCTCTATGAGAAAAAGCAATCAGGTCTCAAATAAGCAATAGTTTTGTGTACTTGTAGTTTTGGATCCTACAAGTACTAGTAAATTTCACATACACCTCCAAAATAGTCCAAATGGCTTCCCCATGCTTTCTGGGGGGCAATGGTAAGACAGTCCATCACTGAAACCAATAGGTCAAAGTGGCAGCCACAAATCACTCAGCTTAGTAATAGCTCACTAACGTCCTCTGAGCTGGCAGTAATACAGCACTGGCCTACATCCTTCATTCCAGTTGGAACTTAAATTGTCTGCAACAAATGGTAAGAACCTTGAGTTTGCTGCCATGTTGCCTTATTTGCTCTGGTCACAATCAGGGCAGCATTAGCTAGGCAATAGAGGAGAAGGAGATCAATGATGGATAATGGAAAGGGGAGCTGAATCGCATAGGGCTGTGCTGTATGGATCATTCCACTCTGAGACAGTCACTAGGCACCACCACCATCCCTTCTGTCCATTGGTTGGCCCAGCCTCTGCCCTTGTAAGCCCAAGGTCTAACTAGTCCTCCCAGTCCAATGACTGCTGCCACACATCAACCAGATGAACAGCCGTGTTCATTTAGGTTGAAAACAAGAGAATGTTAAGGAGGGTAAAAAATCACACTAGAGGCAGGATGGTCAAACTGAAGAACCCAGCCAAACGTGAATTCATCAGAGAATGTGAAGCACTATAGTTTCCTTCCACCACTTGATAATCTGCATCATCATCAGTAGGGTTATCCTGATGCATCAGAGATCCTGTCAACTCAGGGAGGTAGTGGCTGTGGTAAGAGGGTAGGAACTGAAGCAATGAGTTGGTGCTGATCTAGAACAGAAAAGATTCAGGAAATTGGGCAGGACGACAGCTCCTGACCAAGGGATTGTTGGCATGAGATCAGTACCACACCTTGCAATTCTGCTGCTAGAGCAGGAGGCGAGTTACCTAAGTACCAGCCAGAAACAACTATCAGGGTTTATAGACTGGCCAAGGGTTTGTGTCTACACGGTTCCATCCCCCACTCCCACTCACCTTGCCCCACACAGATGCTGCATCTGACTGTTTTCAAGAGTCCATATTTTGCTTTGCAGTCTTGGGATCTTTTTAGAAAGTGAATGCCAGGGCAGTGGGAAATGTTTTCCAGGGACTCCTTTGAAGGCCCTACTTGGAAAGAACTAGGGAGATGGTCTGGCTTCTCCTCTGAACCAGAGAACTCTGTCTCTGAAGATTCTTGGGCCAGGCCACAACAGGACTATAAGACATCCTGGCCAGCTGCATCAGTGTTATCCAAGATACTGAGTGTCACCCTCATAGCTGTGCAGGGAATCAGATGCTGGAGCTGACGGACTTCCTTGATTGAGAACCATAGTGCATATCAGTAGAGACAAAGGTCAAACATAAAATGTTGCTATCACAGTAAGTCCTGCAGAATATAAGTAGTTCATCGCTTTTGGCTTCGTGGACTGTGGTAGTCATTTAGGGCCAGCATTACTATTAGGAAATTTCTTCTACTCTGTAATGATAGCTAGCTTTTTGCTTGTGCATAAAATTGCACTCAATCCCTCAACCTTCGCTCATATAAGGCTATCTCCATTTAAGTAATACATCTTCAGTGCAGTTCACTTCATTGATGTATTACAGTAACATGTCATTAGTGCAACAGCACTACAAGGTGCTTTGATGATGTATTAATAGAATACATCATCAGAATGAGTCACTCTGTTGATGTATAACTCAAAAGATGGTACTATCTAGGGTAATGTGCACATTTAATTTATCAGAAAAACATTAGGATCCAAGATCAAAGACACCCTTTAAGGGGAATCAGTGGGTTGGAAAAGCCTGGGATTCCTATGGATTAAGACTTGGGATTGCTATGGTTTTATTTAAGGAATTATTTGAAAATGTACTAAGCATGGAGTGGATTTTTTTTAAAGGAAACAACCTTAACAGCAGCAATCAAGTCAAACAAACACCACTGCCAGACCAAGTTCATAGCAATTATCTTTCATTTTTTGTTCTTTAGTGTCCAGGGCAGAGCCCATAACCCCCCCACTTGCCACACAGGGTGATAGGTTGTTTGTTTCTTTACATTTAGAACCTGCCATTTCCTTGATGTCTCAGGGCAGATCACAACCATTATGAAGCAGAATATATTTCGGGTAGGGTTTAATGGCTGCCACCTAGGCATACTTACCCATTAAAGTCTTATTTAACTCGGTGGCAACTTAATAGGACTTGCTTCTGGGGAAACACACACAGAGCTGTGCTATATATCATGCTTAATTTATTGCTAGACTGTGCCTATTATGGATTTTAAAAGAAACAAAAAAGAGATGGTGCTGATTGAGAGAGATCATTTTATTTATTAAGCCACCTCTGTTAGTTATCATTCAATTCTTTGTCATTGTAACTGTTTGATCTTCTGTTTGACTGTATTTGAATCAAATACATTTTGATAAAAGTGGGAAAGCAACCAGTTGTTTTTTTTAAGTACTCTTGCTCACATAAAAGGTCTTATGTTGCCTCCAGAAGATGGCCTTATTGTTCTAGCGTGGGTGGTATGCTCAAAATGGCATTACCAATTAACTTTAGAGATCTGTAATCAACTAGAATAGCTAGTATAATCTATCTTGATTATATCATCTCTTTCCGATAGGAATAAATGTGAACACCAAGTAATACAAAACAAAGAGTTTCTGTAACCCACAAGCCCATTGTCTGATGTAGATATTTTAAAATTGCTGTATGAACAGAGATATATAACTCACCTATCCTATGCAGTTGCCATTGGGAAAAATAAACAACAGCTGGATGTGCAAACCGTTACACAGCCTAGCTGGAGGTTTAAGAACTAATGTGCTTCCATATGTATATTACATGAAAGCAACAAATTTAGATGCTGTTTCCAGTGTCCACAGTTTCTGCAGATATCTAAGACTGTAAGGCAGAAAAATGTGAAATTCCTTTGAAATAAAGAGAGGTTTTCCATATCCCTGATGATCATAAATTATTGGAGGAATTATTTCCTTTGCCAGTAGTCTTAAAAGCCGGAGAAATTTATTTGTCATCCCCCCCCAAAAACATGTGTCTGGTGGGTTGTGTTTAGCATAATATTTCAATTCATTCCCACCTTCGTTTGCCTGCTTTTGGTTGCAGAATATGCAGAAGTCTGTAAGCGTTTCAGATAAAGATGTCGGATGATGTTGGACATCACTTTGAAACAGATGGTCTTTTTGTTGACATTGGCCTATATTTGTAAAACTTGAAGAGCTGTGAATCTTCTGTAACATGAACTGTGGTATCCTGAATCATTTGGAATTACAGCATGTAGGCCATTACACAGCATGAAGGATTTCAAAGTCTTTCAGTTTGCTGTCTTAAGTCATTTACAAGTGGCAATTGCGACATTGTTCCATTTTTGTGGGCTGAATTCCTTGACAGTTTCGGGTGAGGAGTGATTATCAGTGTAGAGAATTGCCTCCATATTCAGACTATCCGTTTTTACAAGCATCTTCAGTTACCCAAGACAAACTTCTTTTTTAACGACTTTTTGTTGTTGAAAACCCTTATAATTTGGTTATAATCATAAAGGACACTTAGAATGTGTTTCTTATAATGTTCCAGAAAGTGCTCTTTCAATAATCTAGATATTATATTATATATTATTATTATTATTATTATTATTATTATTATTATTATTATTAAAAGCATATTGAATTTGAAATCAATGTTTGTGTTCTACTACCAAAGATACTTAAGGAACACATTTTCAAAAATCCTATAAGGGGACTGGTGTTTCAAACTTCGCTCACCAGACAAATGAAAATTTTCAAGATATAAATCACCCCATCTCTCCTGTATTATGTGAGGAGTCTCAGCTGAAGAGATTATATGGGAAGTACTCATCACAATTGCATGTAGGGTCTTCCTTAGGTTCAAAGTCCTCCTCGTAGCTCAGTCTGCCTATACCCTTTGACCCAGCTTGTTTCTGCTCTCTGCAAATGAGTTGCTTCTTTTCAACGGTATGGATCAGGGGTGGTCAATGCGCCCACAAACTGGAATCCATTTTGATATCCTTTTGATCTAGCAGTCGTACAAGTTTCCAGTCAAGAAAAAAAAAACATTTTTCACTAAAAAGAATAAGGATATGTTCACAACTTGTAGGAATTGGAGATATTGCCCACTTTAAATCGGGGTGGTTAATTCCCATCCAGCAAGGCCAAAGGCTAGACATGACAAAAATTGTAGTTCAGTAACATCTGGGCAGCCACAGTTTAGCCATGCCTCCTTTAAATGCTATCTATCTTGTTAAAGTCTTTGTAAACCACAGAGCCTAGGACTTGCCGATCAGAAGGTCGGCCGTTCGAACCCCGCGATGGGGTGAGCTCCCGTTGCTCGGTCCCTGCTCCTGCCAACCTAGCAGTTAGAAAGCACGTCAAAGTGAAGTAGATAACTAGGTACCGCTCTGGCGGGAAGGTAAACAGCGTTTCCGTGTGCTTCTCTGGTTCGCCAGAAGCGGCTTATTCATGCTGGCGACATGACCCGGAAGCTATATGCCGGCTCCCTCGGCCAATAAAGCGAGATGAGTGCCAAAACCCTAGAGTCAGTCACGACTGGACCTAATGGTCAGGGGTCCCTTTACCTTTACCTATGGAACACAAATGCAGTGTGTGTGTGTGTGTGTGTGTGTGTGTGTGTGTGCCAGCCACAGCTCTCAAATGGGAAGAACAAGGGGTGCCTCAGAGATCCTGCACCAAACCCCAAAGAAACTATTAGCTGAATTGGGGCCGTCCACAGCTGCCCTTCATAATCATGGTAGTCCAAAATGTCTTGTCGGGGGCCCCCTACAAATT
This sequence comes from Podarcis melisellensis, assembly GCF_964234715.1. Lineage (NCBI taxonomy): Eukaryota > Metazoa > Chordata > Lepidosauria > Squamata > Lacertidae > Podarcis > Podarcis melisellensis. The sequence goes on from NC_138537.1 coordinate 82,556,051, forward strand.
TCCTGCAAACGAAATAACTGGATGGCTGTTCCCCACTGCTGCTGGGTAAGGAACAGAGGAGGACTCTGAGTGAAGCAAACCCCGCTCACTCCAAATCCAAGGCTATTCGAGAACATAAGATGATACAACCTCCTCCCTCCCGCTATTTCCTGAGAAATGTTGCCCCTACAGATGTTGGCCAGCCATCCTCGGTCTAGCCATCGCTATCAGAAGCATTACCACTATCGCTACATCAGCCATTAACAGAGAGGCGTCCTGCAACATCTGAGTAATCCCAGCCACCCTGTGTAAAAGCATCACACTGCTGAATGCCTTTTAATTAACTTCAAGCAGTACTGACTCAGAAGCACTTTTAAAGCCTGTTTGGAGCCTTGTAAAAAGAAAGAAGCAAAAAATGAGGCTATCTGGGGAAGGGGTGCATGCAGTGTCTTTTAAATGGAACATTGCTACTTGCTGCTTAATTCACCTCACGGCCGTCAATTCATGATCATACGGCCACATGCTCCTTCGCCCCCCACCCCAAGTAAAAGCTATAGGTGCTCTTCGGCTGGCAAATATCATAGAACAGTTTCCGTCAGGTGGGTTCCATTACAGAAGCTACATCTACCTCCAGGGGGCCTCCCCCGCTCCTTCTGCAGTTAAAAGAGAAAGCACTTTCTTTCCTTGTGACCCCTCTGCCTGGTGATAATAATATGAATAAATGTCATTGTTTTCAGTGAGCTTTAGTTTTGCTGCTTGTGTTTAAAGTCAAAGCATATAGGTTCAGAGCTCCGGGCCACTTTTGTATTAAGTACTGAGCAGTGGGGTTAGAGAAGTGTACACTCCATCAATAACACACAATGGGGGAGAGGGAGGGAGGGAGGAGAGAGGGAAAATGTGTAGGGCTCTTAGCCATCTCAAAGAGAGAATAAGCGGCCTCACTGTTTTGAAGCACCCATGCCTTCCTGTGTCCTTTTGTGGCTCAAGAAGAATATTAAAACGGAACTGGTGCATTAATTTAAAAAGGGAACTGGGAAAAGCAACCAGATTTCTGTAGCAGTTATTTCAGAAGTGGGTATATACTCGTTCATTATGTTTAACAAACTGCCAATTTGCTTATGCGGCGCTTTTCCTTTTAAGTCATGCTACCAAAAAATAAATAAAAATCCAGAGATGTCTTCCTTCATCTCAACAACAAATGCACATGCAGAGTGAATAAACAGTTTCAGACAAACATGGGTATGCCAAAAATACACAACTTCCTCGGTGAACCAAAGAACTAGTTGACTGGGAGAAACAGCAGGCAAACACCATCATTCATGTAACCTCAAGCCGGAGACTTATACTGCCCAAATTCATTCTGTAATTCACAGGACAGCAACCTCCAGCCAGGGACTATATACAACACCCCACCCTCATACATCTGGGAAGGAGGCAGAAAGAATGTTTCATAGAATCAGATCATATAACTGTAGAGTTAGAAGGGGCCCCAAGAGCCAACTAGTTCAACTCTCTGCAATGTAGGAAATCTCAACACGGGGTCCCCCATCCAATTTGAAACCTTACTGGACCCTGCTTAGCTTTGCAAAAGTGCTAGCAGTTTTATTTTCCCATGGGTGGATGGGGAGGAGGAAAGAAGGGGCATCACACCCACTTTTTGCTTTGGCCCCATCCACCACCCTGGCCACTTTACTCCAAGGGAATGTAGCCATCTACTCTGAAAGTGTTGCCACCTCTGTTCAAATTACAGTGGTACCTCGGGTTAAGAACTTAATTCGTTCTGGTGGTCCGTTCTTAACGTAAACTGTTCTTAACCTGAGGTACCACTTTAGCTAATGGGGCCTCCCGCTGCTGCCGCTGCACGATTTCTGTTCTCATCCTGAAGCAAAGTTCTTAACCCGAGGTACTATATCTGGGTTAGCAGAGTCTGTAACCTGAGGTACCACTGTATATTCAACTGATTTAATCCATCGTGTTCAATGTGCAAATCCAGTGCACAAATTGATCTGAGGCCAACAGTATAGTGGCAGGTCTATCTCTCAGCTATCATAAATCAGAAATAGTCTACGTTCTACTTTCACATTGGTTCCAGAAGTCATCAAGGATCAAGTGGCCCATCGGGCAGCCCCTTACCATAAGATTATTAAATAATTAGGTGTTTGGATCCCAAATAACCTACACAGATTTCAGGAAAGTAACTTTAACCTTGCGGTCCAGGAAGCCAAATTAGATATTAAAAGTGGTTTCCTGAAATAATGTATCTTTGTGGGAACTCATTGGATCAAACTGATGTCAATACATCTACTTTCTTATTAATGGGGAAGATGAACAATGGGTGACCATAGAACAGGACAACAGAACATTGGATACATTTCTGCTTCTCTCTTTGACAGGAAAACAATTTGACTTAGTGAAGAATCCTCATTTAAATTGAACCATGCAAATCTGGTCTAGATGGCAAATCCCACTGTCTCTTCCACTCACCCCTCTTCTTCCCCTGAGGTCATTCGCTCTTTAACAACAGAGATAGAGCCCAACAACTGTCCACCTGGAGGAAGTGGGGACAATATCGCACAAGAGATTTCTATAACCGTGGGCTACCAGTGACACAGGATTACATTAAAGCAACTTTGCAGAATCCTCAAATCCTTGGGCTACTGTTACACCAGGTTACTCGCTTTTAAAAAGATCCTGTTGTTAAATAACAGGACTAGGGCTCAGTTTGAGGGACTGGGGCCAACTGCCCAGAGTTCCTGGAACGGCCTAGTTTCAAACATATATGATAGCCTATTAAATACCAGACCTACCAGTCCATCTGGTGTTAGTATAGCCTGGGAATAAGATACTGGTTAAGTGCTGGGAGCCAGAAACTGGAATATATTATGGCAGAGAAATAATTTCCACATTGTAACTGCTGAGAATCAGAAAAAAAAGATTTAAAAACACTGCATCACTGACAATATACCTGGCCTAATACATTTCATGGAGGACAATGGAGGGGTGGAGCTAATGTATTTGGAATTCCCTCACTAAGTGGTGGAGGGTGGGCAAAACCAGCCCCAAGGGGATGCTTTGACATGGGAAACATCTGGTAAATAGATTGTCTTCTTGAGAAGCCACACAACTTGTATTCTGATTACGGGAGAATGTCTTTCAATCGCTTCACAATGGTCTACATAGATCTTATAAGCGGACGAGCACTTTTTTCTGTGTTTAGGGTGGGGGTCAATGCTAATTCAAATCTAAGTGGAGGGAAAAGACTAATCTCTGAAGGGATACCACATTCTGGAAAATGCCTAATTTCCTTATTAATATGCAAAATCATGAAGGCTGGGCCAGAATTGTTCTGCTTATATATTGTGAGGAATTCAGTATTTGAGAAATATGTATACTCGCCTGATCTGCACCTGTCAAACTGATGTGCAGATCAGAATGCAGTTATGCACCAATATTTAGAACATCCCCAATTCCTTCACTGCAGGGGGCTGGACTAGATGACCCTCAGGGTGCCTTCCAACTCTATGACTCTATGAAAAGTCCCAACAGGGCTCATCGGCAGCACCGGCCATCTCCTCAAGGCGCAGGGTGCAATCCATCCCAGAGCCTAGCGGAGCGGGGCATTCTGCTGCTGCTGCTGTCTTGCATCTAGTAAATAACTGTCTACTCAGAAGAAAGCCACACTGAGTTCAGTGGGCCTTACTCCCATGCAAGAGTATGTGGGACTGTAGTGTTTTATCTAGGCAGCCAGGGCTTCTCTGCATGACAAGATCTTTTTGCTTTTCGCCCATATATACTGAACTCCCTGTGCACCTTTTGGACTGTATCTGTAGGTTTCCCCCTCTGCGTCAAATAACTGGGGTCAAATAAGTGTTGTTTACTTTTTATAATACATGGAAGATGGATCTCCCTTGGGAGGTTGTGGACTCTCCTTCCTTGGAGGTTTCTAAGCAGAGGTTGGGTGGTCAACGGTCATAGATGCTTTAGCTGAGTTTCCTACATTGCAGAGGGTTGCACTAGAAAGATGGCCTTTGTACCAGTAGGACAGGAAGAAAACAAGGTGGGAAGGGGGCCACGTTCGGGAAAAGGTTGAGAAACACTGGTTTAGGGAATGCAGGGCATAGCTCTGTCCTCCAGCACCCCGGGGTCTTCTGCCTGAGGTGGCCATCTCACTCCCCTTAATGATATGGCTGGCCACATCTCTACTCATATATGTAGCTAATCAGAATGGTCAGATTATGGGCTTAAAAGTAACATTTGAATCTTAGTGTGTCATGAAGCCGCTTTCAATCATTCCCACCCCCACGCCCGCCAGTGAAAATTGTGACACTAAGTAGCTGGAAATGGAAATGGCTTCCAAATCCAGCCATCCTCCCAACAGTAATGGGACCCTGTCCTATGCAGAAACCTCTAAGGTTGTTGGTTCCCCTATGACTTGCTTTCTTGCTCTCTGGTGCCATCTGTTGGCTGAGAGTAGCCCATCATTACTGGAAAATATTAAGGAAAAAATCATGCTGCATGCAGTTTCTCTGGCACTGACTCTAACATAAATAAAGACCTCCCTATTTCCACCCCCCCCCCAGAAGAGCAGTGTATACTTTTGCAAGATGGAAGTGCAAGAACTAATAAAATATATGGTTTAATTAACTAAACTTATGCTGCAGTATACACTAGAAGTAAGTGATTTACTGAGCCTTATCCTCTTCAGGACAGAATAATGTAAACAGCATAATTAAAAGTTGATGAGAAGTATATTTATTGAGCGCAAAGGATGAACAGACACTTAGATTTATGGTACACAAAGTGTACCTTTAGTTTACAATATTATTAACGTTTTAAAGTCCAAAGCCTGCGCGTAATGAATTCAAAGTGCTTTGTTCCATGTAGAGATTATTTCAGCAGTGCTAATACCTCACACTTTGGATAGTAAATTACATCTCCGGTCATATCCTAATGCAATATGATCTATTATGATCAAGTGATTACATTCATTGAGACATCTATGGCTACAATATATCAAGTTGTCTATAAAGTCACATGGAATAGATGAAGAACCATTTATTCATTTGTGACGTGGGTTTCAGAGCTATTCATCATGGACTGTACCACAAAATGAATACCCACTGTTTAATTTTAATTAATCTGTAGATTCATCTTAGTTAACACTAAAGTCTTTTTTAAAAACAGCCAAAAGGATAGTGTGCACAGTACCTTTGTGTTTAATGCTTGGGATCACACATTATATTATGCAGATATGTATGATACTTGGGAAGCAAATGTGTAAACCAGCACCCTTATACACACAAAAACAAACTCTGGTTAAGTTTTGTTGTTGCTGTTGCTGCTGCTTAGATAGCCAGTAAAAACAACATTATCATTTACTTCTCTGATATGGACCATCTGGTATGAGGTGCTAAGCCAAGATGGTGGATAAGTTTTCCGGGATCATTATGAAAGGGTTGAGAAGTAACTCAGTTCTGAGAATCAGTCCTATTTAAGCTAGGGCTAGTCATGTGACCGGTATAGAAAATGTTGCCCTCTCTGTATGAGCTTCATTTGTCCTCAAAGACATCTGGACATTGCTAAATCTGATTGGCTATATGACATTGTGATGTCATCATGTTCAGAATGTGATCCTGATCAGTTGGAACTTTCCACTACTTTCTTTACACTACGCATAATTTTACTCGCCTCTGTTATGTCCCCACTTATTCACCTTTTGCCTCCAAAACTAAAAAGGCTAAGATACTGCAACCTTTCCTCAGAATATAGTTGTTCCATTATTCTGATTATTTCAGTTGCTCCTTTCTGCAGCAACTCCACAACACCCATTTTTTAAGGTGAGGTGATCAGAATGATACATAATATTCTAATGGTGGTCGCATCACAGATTATTACAGTATTAGTTGTAACATGGAATTTGCCTTTTTTCACAGCTGCTGCACAATGGTTCCAACGTTATCCACTGTGACCCCCAAGATCATATTCCTCATCATTCTCTGTAGGCCTGGGTGATATATTGAGGGCCAGAGTGCAATAACGCCTTCACCTGGCAGTATAGTGGGTGAAATCGCCATCACTCCTGAGTGATCACGCCATCACTCCACGCAGAGGTGGGAACAACAAAAATTTATTATTTATACCCCGCCCATCTGGCTGAGTTTCCCCAGCCACTCTGGACGGCTCCCAATTGAGTGTTAAAAACAGTCCAGCATTAAATATTAAAAATTTCCCTAAACAGGGCTGCCTTCAGATGTCTTTTAAAAATAGGATAGCTGCTTATTTCCTTGACATCTGATGGGAGGGTGTTCCACAGGGCAGGTGCCACTACCGAGAAGGCCCTCTCTCTGGTTCCCTGTAACCTCACTTCTCACAATGAGGGAACCGCTAGAAAGCCCTCAGCACTGGATCTCAGTGTCTGGGCTGAACGATGGGGGCGGGATGGAGATGGGACCAAGCCCGTTTACAAGCTGCAGCGACCCCAGCCCTGGCAAAGGGCCGGGGTGAAATTGTCACCTCTCCCGCCGAGGGTGCAAGGGACCCTAGTTACACTTCACGCCTCTGCAAACCAGATCTGGTTTCAAGGGAGTCAGGAATAATGACATAATAGAGTGAAATTTGATGTGTATGTTCAGAACACTACTCTACACTTGAAGGCCAGCTTCAACCCCACAACTATTTTTAAGGTTGGGAGAAGGTACAAGTAGTTTGTAAGGGAACATCTCAAGTGCGGAATCCCCTCCAGTGTTGTGCTTTGCCTTTATTTTTGATGGCCACACCATTCTTCTCCCAAGACAAAATTCCAGTCCATATGAGTGTGGGGGTTTTCACCTGTTCTCATGATTATTCTTTTGTGGCTTAGATGAATCAGGAATGTGCAAAATAAAGGAGAAAGGGCCTAATCCGATGGCATGTTCTCCTCTGGAAGCTCCAATGAAATGTACAAGGAGGACTGCACAGTAGTTTGTGCACAAAGTGGGAAAATAAAATACGAGCGCCTATTCATTACCCGGTTCATTACACTTTTTAGTGCTTATTAAATCATTGTTAAATGATTTAATTTGTATTTGAAAAAGTGGAGGGTAGAGATTAAAGGGATAAAACGCTGAGCTTTCTGTTTAGGAACTGGCTACAGACTACATGTTAAAGTCTTGAAAATTAATTTGTCTGTCTCTTGTAAGGGTTAGCCTCCATCAGAATCCACATTACACAGTTTGGCTTATTTTTGCTTAATTGGAAAGGCTTTCTCTGGGGAGGACCAGGTCTAGGCAATGGATAAAATAAATCAGCTAATCTGCCAGTTCATTCAGGTTAAGATTCATCTTTCTTTTTCTTTCTCTTACAACAGAAGAACAATAACAAGATTAGAGAAATTAATGCAGCACCTAACCACATAACATCAAAATATTGAGATTAGTATTATATTACACATGCATATTAATAAGATACAACACACACACACACACACACACACACACACGTATACATGTGCATGCAGATATCTGTTAGGCTCCATAGTCTGCCCTCTATTAAGACAGAAGCCGGGATTCTTATAATACGTGATCCAACATAATAATGGACATATTATGTTATGTTGGTAGTATATTATGGGATGGGGAAGCTTATGTTAGCACATAAGCATGAAACAAAACAAGGCAAACATTTTCAGATTTCAGTTGTGCACATCCATTGCTTAATGCTAAGTTGTTCTTTACATCTATAGTAGTCCAGATGTTGATGGAATCCAACTCCCATCAGCCCCATCTAGCATGGCCAACAGTCAGGCATTATGGAAGGTGGGCTCCAGCAACATCTGCAGGGCCACAGGATCCCTGTCCTTGACATAACTGTTAGGCACATTTTCATCAGGTGCAATGGGGTTTGAACCAAGAACTTTGCTGGTTGGGCACCAGTTCCCTATTTCAGTGGAGTCACCAGTCAGAGAAGATAGTTTCAGGCAGCTGAAACCAAGCTGCTAAAAAGGAAGGCAAGAATACTCCTCATACTAGGTGATTTTCCCAGAGAACAAATCCCAAGCCACTGCCTCCTATGGAACCCCACTGTTGGGGAATAATGAGTCTGATCACCAAGGGAGGCCATTCTCCATACCCTTTCCTGACCTGCTCCTCCTCTTGCTCCTGGTACCACTTCTACAGTCAAGGAGCTGAAGCGCTAATGTAGCCCTTTGGGCTAGTCTCAGACCAGACTATGGCACCTGACAAAAGAGAATACATCTATTTTTGCAATATATTTCTTCTTGCTAACTGGAAACCAGTGTCTTCATTTTGCTTTTACTGTTTTATTTTTTCCTTTCTAATTATAGGTTCTAGAGAAGCCACCTCCAGTCCCAAAGGGTGGAATCATAAGCGGTGGCACACTAACTTGCAAGAAAGTCCCATTGAAATAAATGAAAGTTATTTCCATGCAAATATGTTGAGTCTATAAAATACAAAGAGGAGTCAAAGCAATATTTATATGTTTGCTCTCTTTTTTTTTGTAAGAACCATCTCTGTGTATCAGCAGGATACAAAAAATAACAATATGTATATGTACACCATTCTGAGCTTCTTGAACCAAGGGTAAAATTAGATCAATTGATCAATCAATAGATAGAGAGACTCACCAGTGTGGCTAGTTGGATGTGTCAATCTTGCAAGTAACTCAAGATACTATAGGAGATAATTAAAGAACAAGAGAGATATTATCAGGGCAATGCGATGGAGTCAGATTCTTACAGTCTATTCAGATCGTGTAGTCAAAAGTAATCACAGCTGAAGAGAGGTCTAGACAGTAAAAAAAGGGGGGGCACACATTATTCCCAAGCCAAAGGATGCAATGGTTCACTGATTATCCAGATTAGATCCAGGTAGTTTGGCATTTCCACTGATAGATATAAGGTTTACTGGTCTGCTACTACTGGAGTTTGCCACATGGCACAAATATCCTCTTGTAGTATTAGTACTGAGGGGGCAATCTATGAATTGAACCATGCAGAACAATTCCAGCAAAGAACAGTTCTCAAATAAGATTACTTATGCAGGTAATCATCTAACATGAAGCAACTGAAATCTGCATCCTTTTAAGACTCAATGAGTTCTTTCAGCTTTCTAGGGAGCACTTGGTAATCTGCAGAATTTTTTTAGTACTTTTCATTCTAGGTTTTGGATACTGTTCTCTAGACTAGAGTAACGCTAAGCAACGTATCACACAGCTTCAAACCCCAAGAAGCATACATCTGAAGGTAGCTATAGAATGAGTGAGTCATCTTCAGCCTTTGTTTTAAAAGCAACAGGACTGCAAGAGAAATTTGGAATTATGCCCACAAGAAGAGCCAGAGGCTCATCCCATCCACTACAGTTTTGGACAGCACTGTACTCCACCAGAAGTAATAGACTTGTAGTTTGGGAGGTTTTTTTTCTTCTGGATATAGCTTTGCTCCTGGATAAGCAGGTTGTTGTGGTGGTGGCTAAGAGCATCTGATGTCCCAACCACAATCTTTTACAGACAGAGCTGATCTTGCCAGAGTTATACATACCCTGGCCACTTCAAAATAAGATTACTGCAATGGCTCTATGTGGGGCTGTCCTTGAAATCATGTTCAGGAGCTTCAGCAGGTGCAGGATGCACTGACAAAGCTACTGACAGGAACCTGACCATGTAACAAGTTTTATCTCAATTGCACTGGCTCCTGGTTCCAGTTCAAAATGATGGTTATCACATTTGAAGCCCTAACAGTTCGGGACTAAGTGATCTGAAGGACCCTTTCCTTCTGCACATAGGAACACAGAAAGCTGCCTTATCAGAGCAATGGTCCATCTAGCAGAGTATTTTCTACCCTGACTGGCAGTGGCTCAAAAGGATTTCAGGCAGGAGTCTCTATCTGGAAATGCGGAAGACTGAACCTAGTACCTTCAGCATGGAAAGCAGGTGTTGTACTACTGAGCTACAGACCTTTCTCTTCCTGTACACTGTGATAATCAGAAGTGGCCCTGCTGCTTGTGAAGATGTGCAGGATAGGGGCACAGGACCAGGCCTTCTCTACAGCAGTACATAGGAAATGGAATTCATTGCTCCAGGAACTTTGGCAGGCCTTCCTCGCTGTGTGGATATAGGTGACAAGTGAAAACAGCTTTGTTTAGGCACACATTTTCTCTCTAATGCACTTTCTCGTTTTTGAAGGTTGTCGTCATCTGTGGCTGCTGCCATGTGTGCTGTAGTGGAATTAGTTTTGTGCTTCATTTGATACTGTTCATTTTACTCTTAGCGTGATTTGGTGTTTTCATATGCTCTGTTGGCTACTCTGAGAGCCCTTTCTAGGGCTGATGATGCAGGCTATCCATGATCATATAAACAGATAAATAAAACTTCTATAAAAAAAGGACTAAGTGCTTCCTTTCCAACTTCTGGGATAGTTTCAGAGAATAGCAAAAGTGAGGTGCAGGGTTCATGTGGTTAAACTGGATCTAAACATACTTTGTTTCCCACATAGAAGTAATCATGCATTTGCCATTCAGGGCCCTGGCAGTGACTGTGCTGCAAGGAATATGAATTGGGCCCCAGGGAACGATGCTTGCATACTCCTCATTTGGGACAAGAAATAAAATACAAGGCATATGTTAAGATAAAATAAATCTGTTGGATTTATTTTTTGTCTCAGGCAACAGGTAACACCCAGAAAAGCAAGAAATTAATAATGCAACCATCAACAATTAATGACACAATATCCACCAGGAAGAATATAAGCATCGCCCCCTGTCTCAAGGACAACTGTACTCCAGCCACTTTCCTACAAGCAAAGCAAAGGGCTCTCAGTCCTTTCTCCGTAAATGTAAACAGTAGGAGACAATGGCAGTGTGTCTCAGCTGTTCATACCCACGGACAAGTGGAATGGAAGTGAACAGCTAAACTTCATCATAAGAGGAGGGCTCTGCTAAATCCTTTGCTGTGTTCATAGTGACAAAGAGGGATTCAGGAGCCTTTTGCCTCTGCCATACTTCATATGGGAGTGTGTCCATAGGTACAGCCTTATTTTGCTGGCCCTTTGGCTCCTGCCCTGTCACAGATATGACACCTAGTAAAATAAGTTGCTGACTAGGGACTGAAAACAATCTCAGCGCCTCACATGAAGGTCCCCTACATAACCTACCTCGGTCTGCTTTAGGAAACCTATATTTTCAAATCAATGTTTCCTTTCACTGTATTATTAAGGGCACCTTGGGAAGCCTTTGGGAAAAGGGGCAAGTTCATTCCCCTTTGTTTTCTCCAAGCAAGCTCTTCCAGCTCTACTCTTAACAGATGGTAGCCTACCAGAATTTTCCCCCTTTCCTGCCTGTGATGTTAAGTATGATTTACAGGCCTGAGTTATTATTTATCATTATTCATTTCCTGTCACCAGTGCATTGAAGGTTAATAGAAATGCCAGCATGCTCACTGATTTACTTAGTAAAATATTTGTTCCAAGGTTTTAGGTCAGATGATTGGTGTCTGAGAGAGCTTCAGGTTTATGCATTATGAAAAGCAAGCTGACTTGACCTTGAGCCACCAATACTGGCACTATATATTACTTTAGCAGAGTGACCTTCAGAGACCCAAGACACTCGAGATGTATTCAACACATGCTTTTTCCATCCATATTGCTGCCAGCATTGTATACATAAGCAGCTTAACTTATGCCATGAAAGCCAATACTGGCTTTCCCACCTAATGAATCTGAGCAGGGTGATTTAAAATAAAAAATACAGCGATCTTTTCTTCTGGGTCTACAAACCGTCTTAGAATTCTAGAACCCCAACATGCACTGAACTTCAGCAAATGCTTTAGACTAATTGAGACTCATTTATCAAGTAAGAATGATCTATGTAGCAGATTGGGAGAGGAGGGGTCTTACACAAAAACTCACTTTGCACAGCTGTAAATCATATCTAATGTCGATGGGGAAAGTAAGAAGACAACTGAGGATGTAAGTTGATCTTTGAAGAAAGCTTCTCACCTCAGCTGGGTGTTCAAAGCTAAAATTCCCACTACCTATTTATCACTGTAACTCTGAACAACTGCCGCCAATCTCTTGGAGGCAAATATGCAGACAGCCCACTAAGTGATGCACCTCACCAAAAGAAGTTGCCCAAATTATTATTTTTATTTATTTATACAAGCAATTGTATACCACTTTTCATAAAGGAAAATGATCACCAAAGGGTTTCCAAAAACCCAACAATAATAAACAATGTCAATATAAATGATACATTTTGAACAGGTGAAATAGAAATTATGAAAAGGAACAAAACACCAAGTAATAGAAGAATACCATAAAACCTACAGAATAGGGCAGCATCAAAGCTTTAAAATCCATAAATAACAGCCAACTAGATCTACCATGGGACGCGGGTGGCGCTGTGGGTTAAAGCCTCAGCGCCTAGGGCTTGCCGATCGAAAGGTCGGCGGTTCGAATCCCCGCGGCGGGGTGCGCTCCCGCTGCTCGGTCCCAGTGCCTGCCAACCTAGCAGTTCGAAAGCACCCTCGGGTGCAAGTAGATAAATAGGGACCGCTTTCTAGCGGGAAGGTAAACGGCGTTTCCGTGTGCAGCTCTGGCTCGCCAGAGCAGCGATGTCACGCTGGCCACGTGACCCGGAAGTGTCTTTGGACAGCGCTGGCCCCTGGCCTCTTGAGTGAGATGGGTGCACAACCCCAGAGTCTGGCAAGACTGGCCCATACGGGCAGGGGTACCTTTACCTTTACCTAGATCTACCATAGGTCTATGTGGATAAAAACTTCTTTAGGTAGTGACAAAGGCTCATCCATGCCACTAGGGGAAGTTCCATTAAATTGAGTGCCACCACCGAGAAGGCCCCATCTTGGGTTCTCATACAGTGAGAAACATTTGCTGGGAGTGCTGATATAATAGCCCAGACAGATTGGTATTTGCAGATGTGTTCTCTCAGATATTCAGGTCCCAAGTGATTCAGGCTTTATACATTGCCATAAGAACCTTAACTTGGGACTGGTAATATATGGACAGGTAATGCAGATTCCACAAAACTAGTGTTATGTGACTATTCACTGAGGTGTCAGTATTCAGCTCTAGCTGCAGTTTACTGGCTATTTTCAAGGGCTGCCCCATACAGAGTGTATTACAGTAGTCAGGACGAGAGGTTAGTGGAGAATCAAAACTGTGGCCAGGCTATCCCAGAAAAGGCCAAAGCTGACAAAGCAGACTTAGCTAGAAAAAGGTGCTCCTAGGCACAGAGGCTACCTGGCTCCCTAATGATAAACACAGATCAAGGAGAATAATCAGGTTGTGCACATGGTACTTTAGGAGGCACATGACTCCATCCACAACAGGTTAAATAGTGTGTTTCTTGATGCAAGAACCACCCATCAACAGTGTTTCCATCTTACTGGGATTCGGCTTCAGCTTACAGGCCCCCACCTTGCCCACCTCCAGGTTCTGATTCAGCAGCAACAAAGCTACAACTGGTTCTGATGTAATGGACATACAGAATTGGATGACATCAGCATACTGATGATGACTGCACCCAGCAGCTTCAGTAGGGGCAAGATGGAACCCTGCAACCCAATCGGCACTGGGCTGCGGAGAAATCGACCAGTGCTACTCTCTGGAGATAGCTCTGCATAAAAAAGGAAGAAACTTTGTGGCTCCTACCACCATTTCAAAATGGGCAACCCCAGAAGACTGTCTTTGTTGAGAACCTCTCTCAAGTCACCATTGTCAGCAGAGCAGGCCAGCACCTTGTTTGAACAGAGAGTATATCCTAGAACATGACCCCAGAATACTGTGCAAGTCATAGAGTTCTGTGGTAGACAATGAGGCGGTCAACTTGACATAGATGGGGGTGGGCAGAGAGGGAACATTTGGGAGCATGTAGATATATAGATTGCTGTGATAAAGTGCATGTTGCAGTCTGGATGTGAAGATCTGCCTGTATATTCCTAAAAATGAAGGCCCTGGCCGATTTAGAATCATAACAATGTGATCCCAGACAAAGTTCCCCATCCTGTCCTGAGTGTCCCACTCAGTCTGTGGCCTGGCAATCTGAATGTATTGCCTGCATACCTATATGACTCTGGCCATGTTTCTTTGCCATTCTGAGCTTCTCAGGAACCCAGCACCAATAAATGTAAGAAAGCTATGTACGTGAGTGTTGTGTACTCATGTGTTGTGATATTAAACAGGCCAGATGCAGCTAAAGGTAAAGGTAAAGGACCTCTGACCATCAGCTCCAGTCGTGGCCGACTCTGGGATTGCGGCGCTCATCTCGCTTTATTGGCCGAGGGAGCCAGCATACAGCTTCCGGGTCATGTGGCCAGCATGACTAAGCCGCTTCTGGCGAGCCAGAGCAGCGCACGGAAATGCCATTTACTTTCCTGCCAGAACGGTACCTATTTATCTACTTGCACTTTGACGTGCTTTCGAACTGCTAGGTTGGCAGGAGCAGGGACTGAACAACGGGAGCTCACCCCATCGCAGGAATTCGAACCACCAACCTTCTGATCGGCAAGGTTTAACTCACAGCGCCACCTGCGTCCCTAGCACCCTACAAAAACAACAACAGCAACAACAACTAGTGCTCTTAGATGATGTTGTGCACTCCCAGCTGCCTCAAAGGACACATTCAGCATGTCCAATTGAGACTGCATGATATGGATTGACACAGCGATGTGCAGCCCCTATCTGTATCCACTGCAGGAGTGGAAGCCAACTTCTATGCATGGAATCCCCCCCCAAACAACAACAACAACAACAACAACAACAACAACAACACACACTCTTATTGGATTAAGGCAATAAAACACAGCAGAATGAATGCACACATTGCTTGCAAGATTAAAATATCCATTTGGTTATTCAAATTCAAATTCAACTGTCATAAATCAGTGAAATCAACCAAATTTGAAAGTACCTGCAGCCCTTGTCTCGGGCTTTAACACTAATGCTAAAAAAGCTCAAACCAGTCCTGAATCACATGAATAGCTGGGGTGGCTAGGAAATAACCAGTTTAACTGAACAGGGCCTGCAATGAGGCACTGGTGAACTAGGAAGTTCCCAATAAGTCAAATAACCCAAATGTGTGTGTGTGTGTGTGTGTGTGTGTGTGTGTGTGTGTGTATGTAGAGTTAACAGACCAGTAACATCCTAGTGACAACCGCAACAATAATAGAATCATAGTTAGAAGCAACCATGAGGGTCATCTAGTCCAGCCTCCTGCAATGCAGAAATATTTTGCCCAACGTGGGGCTCAAACCCATGACCCTGAGGTTAAGAGTCTCGTGCTCTACTGACTGAGCTACAGCAACTTAATAGTGCTTGTCCCAAGACTATGGTAACTTCAATTGGGGAACTCCTCACCCAAATCACTCCAGCATCTCAAGGCTTCCATGAAAGCAAAGGAGATCAGAATCTACTTGAAAATGTGATTTGCAGAGCCCTTTAATTTTTCAGAAACAATACGATTTACTCCTTCAAAAGGGTTTTAAAAAATTCTGTCTCCAATTAAGGTAAAAGCACCTGCTCACTTATTCTCCTCCCCTTCATCCTTATACACAAGCCTTCTTGGAGAGATGAGATTTATTCACCTGGATTTGACAGCCTTTTCTTATTTATTTATACTAAGAGATAAATCAAACCTAGGCCACTCTGTCCAAGAATAAGTTATTCATTATCTGCCTAGTAAGTATGTTCGCGGATCAGATGTGGTAAAGGTATGTCGGTTAGAAAGTGCATTGTTCAGGCATGATTT
Organism: Podarcis melisellensis; assembly: GCF_964234715.1. Taxonomy (NCBI): domain Eukaryota; kingdom Metazoa; phylum Chordata; class Lepidosauria; order Squamata; family Lacertidae; genus Podarcis; species Podarcis melisellensis. Next base: position 82,571,782 of record NC_138537.1, read on the forward strand.
ACAACCACAGAAGTTATGACTTTTCATTGGTGATTACTCACTATGTTCTTATTGTTTTTTATGTATTTGATCACAACTGACTTTGGGGTTTTGTTAAATGGAGAGGGAGAGAGAAAGGAAGAATACTAGATGGTAATTGTTGGATGATGAAATGAAGAAGGAAACTCATATTTTTCTATGCAGGAGGAACAAATGCGGTCATTTGGAATCTGTCAAGGAAGAGGTGTTGTCTTCAGATATCTACGAAAAATTGCTGAGAGGTAGGCTGGGGAGTGTGTAGAATTACAATATTCTACTGAAAATAATTTGAAATAAAATAGCAAACGTGATTTTGGGATTATTATTTTTTTAAGTAAGCTTAAGGTGCTTTCTTCCAAAATTAGGATGATCTGGAGAAGGCACCCAAAGGGAGAACAGGGCACCCAAGCCTTTTAAATGATACATATACCACAAACCCTGAATCACAGCGTGACCAAGTATAAATAATCTTAAGCCCCACAAGCCTCAGTTGCCTAGGTAAGCCCTGAAAAATGGTGCCAACAATCCACAGCACTGAAGAAACACACAAAAATCAATCAACAGGCTCAGGAGAAGTCTCTGGGTCTCCTCAGGGCTCACCCTTCTCTCAAAAGCAATGTAGGTGTTGGTGCCCTGAAGCTCACTAAATCTAAAACCAATGAAGAGCCCAGGAGTGCAATCCTACATATGTCTATTCAGAGGTGAGATCTGCTGAGTTTAATGGGACTCACTCCCAGGTAAAAGTATTTCCCAATACGGAAGGGCCACCAACCTGTTACCCATGAGTGCTGGGTTGGTGATCCCTGTGATTCCCCTGCTTATAATCCAAGAGTGGTACAGTGCTTTGAGGGTGTATAATTTTTTTGAAATAAATAACAGCGCCAGAAGGATTTTTACATGATTTTGCTATGCATGCACACATATTTTACTTGTATGCCGCCTTTCCATAAAAAATGTATGTAGCTTCAACATAACAAAAGTAGCCGTAAATAAATAAAACATTAAGAAATACACAACCAAACTGAACAAATTCCACATAAGTCACAAGATCTAAAATGAAGATGCAAAAACAACAAAAAACCCAACAGCAACCCCCCCCCCAAGCAAACAACACTGCAGCCCAATAGTCTGTTCAGCAGCCTTAGCTGCTGTAGCTGTAGTCAGTCAGGGTCTCACACTCTCAGGCCAGGTGAATAAAGGCCTGTAAGGTCAGGAGTAGGTCTTCCAGGCCTCATAGTGAAGCGCTGGTAGGAATCACGACCAGGGATGGTGCTGTCGTCTTCATGTCTCAGAGGTACCCAATTTGCTAAGAATATTAATTATTCTCATCGACAATAATGTGGCTTCTAGGTCCACACACCCAGCAAAAATTGCCTTTCCGTTTATTCTTCACCAGCACTCATCATCGCATATCCCTTCAGTGACTAGACAAACTTCCATTCCTTATAGAAACAAATAGCTTTTATTACTACACGGGGAGATATGCGAAATTTGGCTAATTGTTCCTAACTGACATTGAATTTGTATGCCGCGTTCCAGTTCCACTTAGGCTGGCTGGCTTGCCAGGTATTCACAGCAATTTCAGCCACTAAAGTAACATTAAAATGTGCAGAGTTTGCAAGAAGAAAAAGCAAGTAAATTGGGGGAATATATAGACAGCAAAACAGAATTTTTAAGCTCTCCTATTTACTAAATCCATAATATGTGACAGCTGCTGTGAAGCTAAATGCATGTCAGACTGATTGTAGGAGACACTCCTTGGCAGATAAAACAATATTCCCATCTCTAATAAAGGCAGTGAGAGAAGCAGCCTAGATTGGTCTAGGCCTGTTGCTGCTGCAATCTCTCCCCCACCCCCACCCCGACACACACACACCAACCTCCTCTATGCTGTTGTTAACTTACTATATCCCTGGAAGTGAAACTTAAAAGCCGCTACGCTAAGTTGTGCACAAATACTCAAAAGCAGTTGGTTCTGGCCTATGAAAGGTGCCCTAAAACTTTTCTGCAACAGATCCAACACAGCTTACCCTCTGGAATAAATTTTCAAATGAGAAACTCCCAGGACATGCCAAATTTGATCCACTATATAGAGAGCTTTTTAAAAAAAACAACAACCCAGGACTCCCCCAAAGCATATCCAGTACCAGGGCTGCCTTTTAAACAGTATTTCATCTGGTACAAAATGCAGGGGTCATATTACAGGGTGAGGTTCAATTTAGAACTGATATAATTTATGTTTTTAAGCAGCAGTGCTGGTTGCCAGTTTGTGGGACTCATTCCAGGTGTCCTTGGCAAGGCATTAGTGTTTCATGCCCTAAATGACTGAGGACCTAGATAAATGAAAGACTACCTCCTTCCCTTCAGACCCTCTCAGGTGTTAAGCAGAGGGGTTCTTCTTGGTAATTCCACTTCCATCTGAGAATTGGTCTCATTTATCCATTTCCTCCCAAGGTAAAGGGAAGTGACCAAGCTAAGCCTGGCAGAACTTACTCCAGGGGTCCTCAAACTTTTAAAACTGGAGGCTGGTTCACTGTCCCTCAGACACTGCTGGGGGCCGGACTATATTTTGAAAAAAATATGAACCAATTCCTATGCAACCCAACGCAGAGTTTCATTGGCAGAGCCGCCGCCGCTTGAGGAGCTTGTTCCCATTGCAAAATTAATGAATGTTAGAATGATGTTGGATAGAAACTTAGTGGTTCTCAGCTGTAATGCTCTAAGAGAATATGGAAAATAAGGTTTAGAATTAGGTTAAAATTTATTGATAAGAATTTGCTGAACCAACAATTTGAATTGGAATACAAAAAAGGGAGTTATGAGGAGGTCTGGGAAATAAGTTAATGGAAATAAGTAATGGAAATTTTGTGTGCTTTTAATTATTTCCATTTTTGTATTTTTGTTATTTTTCTTTTCTTTTTTCTTTTTGATTTTTATTGTATTATTATTGAAAACTTTATTAAATATTCATTAAAAAAAAAGAGGAGCTTGTTCCCATTCAGAGCCTCAGTCAGTCCCCACTTGCTGAGGTAAACCCAGCGCGGCGTTTCTGTTGAAAAGAATGCTCACGCGCGCTCTTTTCAATGGAAACTCCTTGCTGTGCCAGATTTACATCAGCCGCGGAAGCCTCGCTGCCCACTCAAGTCAGTCCCCGCACACTGAGGTAAACCTGGCATGGTGTTTCGGCCAGTGGGCCAGATTTACAAGCCTAGCGGGCCAGATCTGGCCTGGGGGCCGTAGTTTGAGGACCCCTGGCTTACTCTATAGCATTAACGCAGGGGTCGGCAACCTAAGGCCCATGGGCCACAAACAGCCTACGGGGGTCATTTAACTGGCCCACGAGCCACCCCTGAACCTAGCTACCCACTTGGCGAGTCCCTACATGCTGCGCTAAACCGGCGCAGTGCGGGGCAAGGACTCACTTCCGCGGCACTGGAAATCGCGTCTGCGCAGACGTCGGAAATTGCGGGCGCACGATCTTCACTGGAGTCAACCGGTCCAGGCAAGGTAAACCTTGCCAACCCCTGCATTAACCCTTTCATACATTAATTAAACTTAAGCACATTGGTTGTATGAAGCTGGTTATTCTACAGCCCTGGATCAAACAAACTCAAAAAGCTCTCCTGCAGCAGGAAGAAAAGGAAGGCTCATAGCTCAGTGATAGAGCATCTGCTCTGGATGTTCAATCCCCAGCATCTCCAGGTAGGACTGGGAGAGAACTTTGTCCGAAATCCTGGAGAGCAGCTGCCATTCAGTGCAAACAATGCTCAGCTACTTGGACCAACTGTCTGACTCACTATAAGGCATCTTTCTATGTTCCTATTGGGGAGGGGATGTCAAGGAAATCACAAGACCGAGACTTATGAGGACCCTACATTCCAGCCATTCTAGAAAATAACTAGAGAACATTCTTCCATGGATTACCAAAATTGGAATCCTCTCCAGAAATTCCAGTCCAGCCTAATCAACACCAAGGAACACCTGCCTTCTGATGGTCATAGATGCTACAATAAATCCCTTTGACTCCTGGCATTATGCCTTCATATGTTCACATTGCCCAGAAGTACTGTACCCAGAGGCAGGGGGCTAAACTGACCTACAATGGCTATCCAGGAAAGAGAATGCTTAAATGTGATGGTATCATGCAGTATCTGTGGAAAGTAAGCATGCTTTCTCTTTTTTTTAAAAAAATGAACTAGGTATATGGTGTTTTCAGCATATCCATATAAGTCCATCAAAGCCTCCACTCTTCAGAGCCTGTGCTTTATTTGCAAAAGAATTCCCACTCCTCAAACCGCCTGACAGAGCAATGGTCTGTATTATAAAATAAAATAAAAATATGGAAACACTTTGCTCCTTTGCAAGCGTGATTAAAGCAGTTGTGCCTCTTGCTGCAGCCAGAGACAAGGCGCAGACACAGCAGACATGGTTTTGCATTTGAAAATATGGTCATTTTAAGCGTTTAAAGCATTCGCCCGTTTGGCCAAATGATCCTGCCTCCTCTGCAACCATCTACTGTAATTATCAGTCATGGCAGTGACACCTCCTGCTACAGAGAGGGGCTGATCAGGTTACAGGATCTTTCTCTGCTTCAGAACCCAACAGCCAAAACAGAGTGCAATGCCAGCAGATGTTTCCAGTTTGAAAACAGTGGGAACTTCATGAACTGTTTCCCCCAACCTCCCAGGAGTAAATGCCACCATGGCTGTGAAACTGGAAACATTTGTCAGGCTCTAGGAAGCAAAAGGTTGTGAAAGAACGCTGCAGTAATTTGCTGCTTCCACAATGCTTTATTGATTGATTAAAAAAAAAAAAAAGCCAACACCAGCTATATCCATACAAAACAGGTGGAGGATGAGGCCTGTGTCAGAGGCAGCCTCCACCATCCAATTGTATGATATATTGCAGGAATGACTAGGGAACGGTAGTGATGTTAACTGCTATCCTCCCACCTGCTGCCTTGCTAGATGCCATGGACACTGTTCTGTAGGATGACCCTCCCAAAGATGCTGAAGGGACATGAGCTGGTGCAGGCAGCCGATGACGCAATTGGGCGCAGGACTCAACGCAAGGGCCAGTCTGCTCATACCAGTGCACATACTGCTGCAACTCTGAGTCCCTCTGCCTGTGATACTGGTGTAGAGCACTGGTGGCACACCAGTGGCATTTGTTGTGCCTGATCTTTGCACCAGTTGGCCTGGTCTAAATCATTCTCTCACTACCCCCTGTGCTCTTCTTTGTTGGTGGCTCAACTCATGTGGCCTAGGGATGAACAGACATACCCCAGCCTGCTCCAACATTCATTTGCCTTTTCATCTGGTACTTTCCATTTTGCTGCAATTCGTTTATTTTGCAGAAGCCTTTCTTTCATTCCATTGTCCGCTGACGCAGAAATATATGCAATTTCATACATCTGTTGTAGCGCATAATAGAGGGATGCATTTCTCATCCACTGAGAGATATTGACAAATCAGTTGCCTCCTTGTATGTTCCCCTTCAAAGTTGATGAATTTCCAGAGGAGTACCCCTCTTAGTCTTTTGCAGCAAAAGTAAAGAGCCTGGCAGCACCTTAAAGACAAAGTTAATGAAGTGGCTAATAGGTCATCAAAAAGCTATTCTAACCATGTCTCTGACAAGTAAATTCTACTGAATTCAACTTGGGTTACTCCCAGGTAAGTGGGACTAGGATTGAAGTCTCACTATCTGGATTTTATAGTGTGGTATGAACTTAACCCTGCCTCTTTTCCCTCATTCAGGCATCAAGGAAGGATAGGTTCGCACCCTGCTGGTATTTTGCTGTGTGTGTCCTGGACTGTAAGAATTCCTGTGGGCATATTAAACATTGTGCACTTATATAAGCCCTTTCTGTAGTGCATGCTTTTATTCCATAATGTGTATTTTCTTCAGAAAATGACCGTGTGTGTGCATCTTCTGAAATATAATGTTCAAGCTAATTTGTTTTCAATGTTTGTAGTAAACACGATTTATGTCTGACTGCTTCAAATCCTCAGACTTTTAACTGAGGAGCACAAATAAAGTCAACAGATGACAATAGAGACTACTGTACTTCTTTCCGTAACAAAGAACAAGAATAAATGATGCATTTCATTGGTTTTTAAAATTCACAGTGGGAAGCAGGTAAAGGCTACAACCATAACCCCACTTACGTGGAAGTAATTCAGTGAGACTTACTTCTGAGTAGACATGGTTAGGATTGCAGCCTTGGTGACTATAGGCTGTATATGTACACAAAGTCAGCATTCAGTATTTCAGGAAAAAAAGAAAAGCTGCAAGACCAATGTCAGGACAGTGACAATTGTACATCAATGAACATGTAAATAACGTAAATTGCTATGCAATTTACGTATCTATTATGTATAACGTGTACATGATTTTTTTTATTAAAAAAACAACAGTTGTAGAGAACCAAGATGAAAATCATTCTTAGCAAGAGACTGTTACATGATGGGAGTTGAACAGGTAGACAGAAGGAAATTTCCTCTGTCATTCCTAGTGTGGCTCCACCTTCCCATCACTTGCCATCTCCTTGCTATGTCTATCTGTTATCATGGGGTGCTCAGTTTGGGGTGTTTTGCTGCTGTGAAAGCTTTCCCTGCCTGTTTGGGCTGTGTACTCTTTTCCATCATGACAATAAATGGCCATTGCGCTCTCTGGTTCTGTGTCTTGGTGTGTATGTATGTGTGTGTGAGAGAGGGGTACAGAGATGGGGTGCAGAGACCCTAAGGGCCTGGGTGGTAATGAGGGTGCATGCTGATGATTAATACTGATTTATCAACACCTTCTAAGCCACCATCTCAAGACAATTTGGGTGGTGTGTGATATAGCCATGCATGCTGCATCCAAATTTCCTATGGATACCATGGGTATGCCTACACTCTTTCTGCTGCAATTGCTTTCCTTTTCCCAACACATCGAACCCCTCATTGCCGAAGGAGGCTAGAGTGCAGCAAACTCAGCACAAGTGGATTACCAGTGTATCTTCCCCCTGGAAGACTTCCTCATTTTGAATTGTTCTATATCAATTAATTAACAACATTGAATTTTGGCCAAAAATATCATTTAGTTGTAAATAGCTAGGTTTCTTTCAGGGGTGGGGGGCTTGTAGAGGACTGAGGAACTAAACTATATGTTGCCGACTAAGCAAAATGACCTGTGAACCAGGAGACCCCACCACTTCAACCCCTGGCAAAACTGATCCTGATCAGACTCTCCCTAATTGTCAGGATTCTCAGATCATTATATATTAAGCACTTTAGCTTAAACATTCTGAACTGCTGTCGCTGTTGTCACCTTAAAGTACAAAGCTGATCCCAGCCACAACTTCTCAAAATGCACATCAGGACAAAACTACAAACGGGCCTGGCTGTTCTCCCAAACCTCATTTTAAAGTTCTCTCTTTTAAAAGTGCAGTCAGCCCAACAAAAATACACCATCATTCATATTGTTTTCTCCGTCATAGGCAGGAGATACTAGAAAGGGTTACAAGACCATTGTTAAGCTTGTAGTAAATTGTGTTTGCGGCACAGAGGGAATAGCTTGGCTCACATTCTCCGGTTGCAACTGTAGTGGAGAAGGAGGAGGCCAACAAAAATCGATAAGTTCAGTGTAAGCAAAGTCAGAACAACCTTTAAAATAATAAGACAAATCAATTTATTTCACAAATGTCTTCATTTCCAAATGCCATTGTTTTGGTGTTCTCCGCTGTCATTGCTCATGACATTTGAGAAAACTGGGCTCTTAATCATTTCGGTGCAGAGGGAGTTATCATGTAAACAGCCAGGCTCAAAGATTATGTGCTCACCCAAAGATATCCTGTAACAACCGAGTCCTGGGGGAGCAGGAGGGCGGAAAGGGACACGTTGGGGGCTGGGGAGAGAAACTGGGGTGGAAGGGAGTTTAAAAATATGGACAGAAGAAAAAGACCCTACTTTATGGCTATATACAATGAAAAGTAATTACAGAGAAAAATGAAAGCTGGGGCTTGCTGTTAGCGAAGGAGGAGGAGGAGGAGAAGGGAATTCTGATCTTTTTTTAAGCTCAGAGTCCATTTTGATATAATTGGTTCCAGAATTATTTATGACATTAATTGCTGCATTATCGACTACCTGTCAGCGGCTCTGGCAGTTAGTCCATCTTTCTTAGCGCAGAAAGCCAGCTCAGCCCAAACGAGACTGACAAGCTAATTATACCCATCTCCCCTTCAATGACAAATGCTGCTCATCGGAAGCCTTTTCTAGAAATAAGCTTTCATTCTTTCCCCCTTTTTCCCTGAGCCAGACACAGCCGATATCTCAAGGTACAGATCACAGCTAAAACTCCGCTCACCAGGGCTATTAGCTCTGAACATCTCACTTGAGCCAAAAAAACCCTAAGCATCTTATGTTATCAAACTGTATGTCATTCCCTGATACTAGTTTTCAGTGAATGTGCACTGGGCCATGCACGTCACTCAAAGCGGTGGCAGAAAGAGCAGACCTGACTGAATTAGCCGGCCCCATCTTTAGCAACACAGCCAGGATGCTGACAGCAATTCCGGGACTTGGCACCCAGGCTATTGCATCTGATGCAGTTAAGCATCCAGAATCAATAGTGTTGTGGTTTTGTGTTGTGGCTCCTGCTGAGCAAATACATGGAGGTGGAGGCCTGGTGTGGGGGAAGTGGGCAATGCTGGGTAGATGCATGATGTCTAGATGGCATGAGACAGCTGGGATACCTGACAGGTGAAGGGCTGTATTAAAAGCTAGGCTTCTTGAAGCAGAATGCCCAGAAACAGCCCTACGGGTGTTGCCATTTTCCTTGGAATCCTAACATGTCTTCTGCCTGCCTGTAGTCCCTCAGCAGAGAGGCACCTCTTCAGTGACCCATCTGTCCATGTGGTTTGTCAGTCTTCTGTCAGACCCTTGCAGTACACACAGACACACACTCTGTAACCCCACATTCTCTTGCTCCCAGACCAGTTCCCCAACCGTTCTCAGTAGGAGGACCTGTGATAGGTGAGCATTTACCCTCGTATTTGACCACAGGTTTTGATGTTCACCCTAACCCAGGGGTCAGCAACCTTTTTTAGTCATGGACCAGTCCACTGTCCCTCAGACCATGTGGTGGGCCAGACTATATTTTTTGGGGGGCGGGGCGGGGGAATGAACAAACTTTTATGCCCCACAAATAACCCAGAGATGCATTTTAAATAAAAACACTCATTCTACTCATGTAAAAAGACCAGGCAGGCCCCACAATAACCAAGAGATGCATTTTGAATAAAAGTTTTTAATGTGTGACATTTTGGTGTATTTTTGGTCTCTGTGGAAGCCGCTCACAGTGGCTGGGGAAACCCAGCCTGATAGGCGGGGTACAAATAATAAATTATTATATTATTATTATTATTAAAAGGACACATTCTACTCATGTAAAAACACACTGATTCCCAGACTGTCCGTGGACCAGACTGAGAAGGCAACTGGGCAGCATCTGGGCCATGGGCCTTAGGTTGCCTACCCCTGCCCTAACCCTATTCAGGAGCTTGCCAGAATGTATTTGCACTAAAAATGGGGAGAAGGCAAGGATACGTACACACAAAAAAACATCCTCAATCTCCCAGGGTAACAAAGGCCCCTTGTGCACCAGAAGCCGACTACACCAAGTACACATCTAGGGTTCCTCTTTGGCAGGGACAGTTATACATGTGACACTCCCAAACCCCAGTTGCCTTTCTGTCTTTGTAGCTGTTATTGTTTATCAAGCTTATTTTCTTATGAATCCAGGGTTTGTGGGATCAAAAGGAGAAAGAGTTGATCACCCTGGCCTCCACTCCACTGCTGAATTCACCCTGCCTGTCTGCTTAACTTCAGTTTATCTTGACACTTCTCCACTGGCACTGAGGTGCTTCGTCAGCTGGGCGCTTCATCTCCCTCTTGTAATCCAGGAATTGTTACCTCACTCATAACTGAAAGCGATTGGCTACATACTGTGATTGGTCACTACAAGATCCGTGAATGGCTGGAATCGTCCATGTGAATAAGAAAAGTAGCAGCCATTGGAGAAATTGTGGGGAAATGTGATGCCAAACTGGGTGTGTGGGTGTGTGGGTGTGTGGGTGTGTGTGTGTGTGTGTGTGTGAGAGAGAGAGAGAGAGAGAGAGAGAGAGAGAGAGAGAGAGAGAGAGAGAGAGGGAGGGACCCTAAAAGTATTTTCCAGGAAGGAGAGGAATCTATCTCCATCTGTTTATTTATTTTTTAGGTAGCTTCAATTTATGGTTTAATCATTTTAAGAATATTTTTGCATTTGTTATTTTCAATGACAAATGGACTTGGAACTGTGTTGAACAGGCCACTCTCTCTTTGGTTAGTTGGTAAGGTGCAAGAGGAGTAAACAGAATTGAAGCTTGGAACATTTTACACTTTTGTCAACGTAAATGCCGGGGGGGGAGGGGAAACCTAGCACATAAATTGAGTCTGAAGCTTTTACAAATTGGCTATTTAAACCACTCCACACCTATAAATTGTACAGTGCTGGAGGCCATCTTTCTATGGCTATTGTTCTTCATGAAGCAAGACAACAAAACCTGGCAGGAGAGAACTAAACCCCCATTATATTGGAAAATGTATTAAACTGAATATTAAAATATTGCGAGAAGACAGAGGAGCAGGACCAAAACAAAAACCCACAGTAAAAACAGAGAAGACTCCAAGATACAAAGATGATTTTGATTTGCATACAAGCTAAACCCATGGATATGGTGCAGTTTCAGAAACTCTTCAAAGCAGGCAATAAAAACACACAGCATACCTATAGACCTATCATAGTCTATTAAAATCAGCCAAGTTAGGACAAACAATGAGGATCAGGAAAGAGGCATAAAGAGAAGTCAGGGCTTTGAACACATCTAAAAAGCAAAGCTAGACATATTGCTTACCTGGTCACGTTGGCCTTTTAGACTGCCCCATTACTGGCTAAAAACCCCAAAGTTGATCAGTAAGAGACTGTACATAGACATGAAAGAGACTGAATGGGGAGCCATTTAAAGCAGCTGTTTTCATCCCCTGCCTCTCCACCAATCAAGGATCAGGTGGGTGGAAGGCCTAAAATTAAGTGCTGCTGGGGAAACTCAAAACAGGCTGATTTGGGGCCTTGTGCAGCTGTGGAGATTCATGTGGCAAAAAGCAGCCCAAGGCGCCTTAGACGTCGAACAGCGGCAGCCTACATAAAACTACAAACTTTCCCCAAATTGCTGTTTTCTAACTTTGGTAGACAAATTATGTATGCCTCAATATTTTATTGGTCTGAAGCCTCAGAGATTTGTTAAAATGAGCCTGTTCCATCATCTGATGTTGCAGGGCCCTGAGAATAACGCACATTTGGCTGTTAGTTACCGATACAGCCCGAGTATAATTTAGCATTTGTCTAACCTATTCAGAAGGAAAATATTGTTCTCATTAATTTACATTAGCAGCTGAAGAGAGTAGGGAAGGGGTTGGTATCCCCAGTGCTCTAGAATGTACTGGAGAGAGGTTTGCAAGAGAGATTCTTGACTCTCCCGTATTTAGCACAATGAGCCAAGCACATTAAAATTTGGTTAGATTTTACATGTGACCCCCACCCACCTTTAAACCAACTTCCTCCACAAAAAAAACCACTTAGGCTGGAGTAAATCACAGATACCAAAATGTAGATCTTACTTGCAGAGTTTCAGACATTTCAGCAAACAAGTATCCATCTGTTGGCAAGTAAAATAAAGAAAGTGGTTCCAAACGACTTGAAAAGGGCGAGCTTTGCTTCTTTCTTAAAGAACCGGGCCATAAAAATCTCCTTTTGGAGAGATTTCTCACTCACCTGCTTTTCCTCACAGGTGGGAGCCTTTAATTGGCTGCAGCTTCTTTGAAGAAGCAGAGGGAAGGAGAGGGAGCAAAGGCTTCTGGGAAATTGCTAAATCCCACCCACAGTAACTTGAGGGAGGGGCTCAGATGAATGCTTTGATGCACGCAAGTGTGAGTCAGCAACTGTATACAGTGGTACCTCGGGTTACATACGCTTCAGGTTACATACGATTCACGTAACAGACTCCGCTAACCCTGAAATAGTGCTTCAGGTTAAGAACTTTGCTTCAGGATGAGAACAGAAATCGTGCTGCAGCGGCGCGGCGGCAGCAGCAGGAGGCCCCATTAGCTAAAGTGGTGCTTCAGGTTAAGAGCAATTTCAGGTTAAGAACAGACCTCCAGAATGGATTAAGTACTTAAACCGAGGTACCACTGTATTTACCAGCAGGAATGTTCTTGGGAAAGCGATTTGCACGTCAGAGCTGAGTTAAAACTGCTCACGGTTGTTTGCAAACATTTCTTGCTGGTGCCGAACAACCCATTTCTGTGATTTAGGTGCTCATTGAGAAAATGTTAAATTATTTCTGATGCCCTCATTCCCCCATAGTAACATCGCCATGAATCTGAATCTGATTGGCTAGGTCCTTTTTTTTTTTTTTTTTTTGGTACAATAAGCTCCACAACCTATGTACATTTATCTTATGTGTAGCTTTATGTATGTGGCTTTAAAAAAAAAACTAATAAAAGGGCAGAAAAGGACGAGGTTCTGGGAAAGTTGACTGGCAACTGCACTCACCATTGAACCCAGTGTGTTTTGGCTATACATGATTTTGGCTTTAGGCGCAATCCCAGGAACGTAAACCCCACATAAATTGTGGGCTTATTGTATTCCATTCACTGGGTGATCCCTGATTGAGTGGGACCATCTGTGAGATTCATCCAGGAAAGCAGCAGCAGCAGCCGCCGCCAGGACAAAAATGACCCTGTACCCAAATAAAATAATGGGTTGTATCCAATATGTCACACTCAATGCTGCAATTCCCAGCACTTTTAACAAACTATAGCTACTGAGTTTCTCAATAACAGTTAAAGTGGTATAAGAGTGTTTTAAACGTTTGGTGTGGATATGACCTAAGGGTCCATATTTAGTTTTTGCTCCTTTGATAGTCTTCGAAAGATATATGATGATATGGCAACAATATGCTGAATGTGATTAGGCGATCCTGAGCACCGTAGTATTCCTGGAGGAGAAAAAAAAATGAGGTACTGATATGGATAGTATTGATACCAGTGCTCTTTTTCTAGAAAAAGAGGTGCCGGAACTCACCACAAATGCCTCTCTTGTTCTCTTATACAGTGGTACCTCAGGTTAAGTACTTAATTCGTTCCGGAGATCCATACTTAACTGAAACTGTTCTTAACCTGAAGAACCACTTTGGCTAATGGGGCCTCCCGCTGCCGCCGCGCCGCTGGAGCACAGTTTCTGTTCTCATCCTGAAGCAAAGTTCTTAACCCAAGGTAATATTTCTGGGTTAGTGGAGTCTGTAACCTGAAGCGTATGTAACCTGAGGTACCACTGTAATGGCAATGGCACCTACCTGAGAGGTGACGGAACTGAGTTCCGGCTGGGGAAAAAAAGCCCTGATTTATCCTATTAGCGAAAGCTAAGCAAGAGAGATGCTGGCAAGAGGTCCGATGTTTATCAACAAGATGACTGTATCCTGGATTTAAGAACATAGGAAGATTGATCAGAACAAAAGGCCTTTATTGTCCAGAATCCTTTTCCACAATGGCCAACCAGATGTCAATGGCTTCCCATAAGAAGGAGCTGAGCACAGCAGCGCTCTCTTCACTTGTGTTTCCCAGAAACTGTTATTAAGAGGAGAGCTGCTCTCGTAATGGGGACAGGACATTTCTTTGCTCCTACATAGCAATTTCCCTACTTTTGCAGACATTTGGAGGGACAGGATTATGAAGGGATGAAGTTGAATAGGTACTGAACTGGTTTTGACATTTGAAATTGTTCATAAAAATATGTGAGTGGCTTCAGCTCAGCCCTGTCAAAAAATGTTGAACTACTTTAGAAATGTCTGCATGTACTTCACCTCCAAATTTGTCTCAAAATTCAGCTGTAATTCAGTTATCAGGCAGAGTCTGGTATTCTGAGGTGTGGTTTTTGTTCACAAGCGTCAGAAAGAAACCCTACCTGGGGAAATAAGGTGAGGAAGGTGAACATTTACAGCAAGGCGAACATTATCATGGCACTTGGTTCATCTCCTTCTTGTCGAGAGTGATCCTTATTTGAAATATAATAAAGGATGAAATGGTTAAATACATCACTATTTTGCCAATAATAGGTGTTCGTATATAAGTCTAAATGGCAGTCAGGCTGCCCAGCCTATTGATTTTACTGTCTAATGGCTGAAAGAGATGTTATCTTGATTAATTAGAAGCCAAAAACAAATGCATCTTAGTTCTGTTAAATCTTCTCTCGTTTTCTCTCTCCCCCTTTTTTCTGTACTAGTGGTATTGTGTGGTAGACCTGCAGATGCCTAAACTGAAATAGGAAATTAACTTCAACACGGTAGGAGCTAGCTTGGTGACTTTATTTCAGCTGTCAGTAAAACTCACCCTGACAATATTATTTAACCCCATAATGCTATGGTCCTAGGGAGGATGTAAAATCTTTCCCGACACAATTAACATATAAGGCAGGGATGGCTAAATGTTGTTGGACTCCAATATGTTGTTGGACTCCAATTCCCATCAGCCCAAGCCAATGGTAAGGATGATGGAATCTGTAGTCCAACAGTATCTGGAGGCCACAAGTTAACCACCCCTGATGTAAGGGAAATGTCAGGATGTGGACAGGCATGGAGTGCAGTTTTGTGGCCGACAGGTTGCCAATGATCTCCAGCCACAGTGCTTTGGAGAAGGGATGTTGACTTATCACCTTATGCTTGTCTGCTCTGTGTTTGTTCCCTGTTCTGCTAAGTGGTGCATGCTTGGGAATTGCTGGACATTCAAGTCCTGCTGCTTCTCTGCCACATGCCCACACTTCCATTCCTGTCAAATCAGCTTTGCACTTAGTTTCTATGCCTTGGTGTCAATTCAGCAGAACACAAGCCTGAAGCTGTTCTTTTCATTTATCTTAACTCTCTAGCCCCTGCACCTACCCTTCTGAAATTTTACAGCTTACTTTCCTAGGGGCATCTCTGCAATGTATGCCGCATTCATATTAAAATCATTACACACAAAAACTACAGGGAGGGAAGTCAATCGCTTTTAGTTCTCCCTCACAAAATCTATTTTAAAACTGCCTAGCAACAACAACATCAAAATCCACCCTACATCTATCCTTCTGATTTTTGGCAGGTTTCCTGCCAAAGGGCACCTCTATGATATGTACTATTTTCACACAAATTGCCCAGAAGAAAAAAAAATAATAGGGGAGATGAAGTAATCCTTCGTTTAATCACTCACAAATTGCAAAGCCTGCCCTTGCAGTACATCCACTGCAGCTGATCCTTCTGAACTTTGGCAGAAGGGAATACCATGCCTGCACATTTCTCAAAGTCTGCCAGAAAAATAAAGAAATAAAGAAACCAAAAGTTACATGGATACTCCCCTCTTTTTTGTCAAAACGTACACCAGCTAGTGCTGCAGCTGGCAAGGGATGGAGCTCTTCCAGTGGGATTAATCCAATGAGAGGGGGTGCACAAAAGGGCCTTCTTATGGTGTCCATACTGTAAAATCCCCCCCCCAACTTGGGATGGTGTCAACCAAACTGGGCTTCCATCTCTAAGTTAACATATATCTGGGGTGGGGGGGGACATTCAGAATTCTGTATTTTAGGGTGGAAACACACATAAAATGCATGCAAAATATGTACAATTTAAGTGCAAAATTCTAATGTGCTTGAAACAATATAGTCCACAAAGCATGGGGCAGAATAGACCTATGATTGCACATATGGGAAACATACACAGAACAGAAATAGGCTAATTTCCCCATTCCCAATTCAAACCAGATTGGTGAAAGGTGTCATAATACTGTCTCCTAACGAGTCGCTCCATTAAGGAAACAAATATCTACCATCTAGGAACGGAGGAAGAATTTGTTCCAGTCCAACGCTTCTGGACTTGCTTATGGGGATCAAATCACAACTTCTCTGAATTTTGGAATGTGACTTCGGTGAACGAAAAGTGCTTGCAAATTGTATATCTTATGGGAAAGGCACTGAAACACTTTGAAATACGCGTGCTTTCATGGAGAAAATGAGTATTTTGGCTAAAACTGTGTACAAAATGCATACCATTTCATTGTGGACTCTTTGGGCGTCGTTTCAAAAAGTCTACACAAAATGGGACAGACCTGGGCTTGAGCCCCAGTGAGACTGAAACTGGATCGAATAAAGCTGCTCTTTCCATTCCTACAACCAACCACTCTGGAATATTTACGAACAGTTTCTTTAACAAAGGACTGCTAATGCAACAGCCTTTAATACCAGCTTCACAGAAGCACTGTATTCAATGGTAATATACTAATTGAGAGAGAGGGATGATGCTGTCCTACTTCGCTGCAGACTTCTTGGAAGTTCCTTGGTAGAACAGGATGCTTGACTTTACACCCTTTGATCTGATCCAGCCAGGGTCTTCCTTTGTCCATTTGAGCTGGGTGGGGTGGATCAAAAGAAGTCTACAGTGGTTTTGTGTAATAACATATCCAACAATTGCTTCTCCTTGCCAAGTACTGAGACTTTCAATAGCAGCCATCCCTGAGAGCCCATTGCTGCGTATCTGCAGAGCTGCCTATTCTTTTGCCCTTAAACTAAACGTTTTGCTCAAAATGTTAATTCTGCCAAGTGTGGGGGACACTCCTACCATGTTGTCTGTGTTTTGTATACCAAATTGTTCCACGTTAGTGTATGGGTAGGAGGGAGGGTGTCCAGAAATGTTAAGGAATTCATGTGTAGCCGAGTTCTGCACATCAGTTTTGAATGCAGCACATAACAAAGGTCAGAGATAGCCTGGCGCTGTGTTTTGTGTGGTGCATCTGTTCTATGAGAAAATGTGCCCAAGTTTCTTTTTTTAAAAAACAACAAACAAAACAAAAACATTGCTGTAAAAGCCTGGTTACTGCTGAATATATTTCTAAATGACAAGGTTTATTTGGCTGCCTTTTGATATGTTTAGGGGAAACTTGGACTGACAGTTAGAGGAGGCAGGAAGAGGGGACCGCAGCAACTTCCACCCAAACAGAAAATGTCAGCTCTTCCCTCGCAAGGATGCAGAAGCATCCTGATGAAAAAAAGAGCAGACGTTTAAAAGTTTCTGACATGTGTCACGAACGCAGCCATTGAGCCAGTCCTGCTGATGTGGCTCAAGATGACAGCATCCGAGCCACTGAAGCTGGCTGCGGGACATTCAAAGTTTGGTGTGTGTCACATCGAATCCTTGTCATGTCACACTGGAAAGATAAGGGGGGGGGGGAGAGAGAGAAGACAAATGGACGCAGGCAACAGCAATAATTCAG
Organism: Podarcis melisellensis; assembly: GCF_964234715.1. Classification (NCBI taxonomy): domain Eukaryota; kingdom Metazoa; phylum Chordata; class Lepidosauria; order Squamata; family Lacertidae; genus Podarcis; species Podarcis melisellensis. The sequence goes on from NC_138537.1 coordinate 82,589,169, forward strand.
AAACTTAAAACAACACGCTCCCCACTCGTCTAATTGATATTATGAAGCAGCCATAACATTGGACCAGCCACCCAACATCTGAGTTCATAGAAGGTCAGGGTGGATTTTTCTTTTCGGATTAATTCCTGCAAGACACAGACAGTAATTTGTCAAGTTCTTGACCCAGGCACATCTCCTCTGCATTCCAGAAAGGATATTTTCAAGCAAGAGATGGTCCTTGATGTTAGTCACTGAGCCATTGCCCCAGCTGCTCCCGAGGTGTCTCTAAGGAAACCACATGTGTTCACTCCAGATGGTCACCTGACCCCTAGTGACCTAGACTGGATGTCAGTCATACAAAGGATTTGGATTGTTTTGTTTGAGTATCTTCTCTTCCTCCACAGGATCAGAGTGCTTCGTTGTGATCAGGATGCAGCCTTAATACTTGGGAACTTTTGTTGCAATTGGTGGGAGGGACCTATCCTTTCCCAGAGCTGACTTTGTGCCCAGATTTATAAACAGTAGCTGTGAGAGACCAGTGGAAGCCAACTCTTAGGTGCTGAGGTCCCTTCGCCCCCCCCTAAAATATTTGAGGGGCTCAGGACCCCCACAAGGGTGCTGGGCGTTGCCATTCAAATGGGGTGTGTGTGATTGATTTGGCAAGGCAGGGCTTACTCCCCCCTCCAATATTTTATTAAACTTAGCACCCCGCTTAGGACCGAAGAGCAGGGTGTGATTTGCAAACAACAACACACCAATTGGGGATCCCAGGAAAGCACAGATAGAAGTGAGAGTGCCTGTCAGAGACCCCAAAAGGCTGCCATTGCTGTGAAAATGGGGTGAAGAGTGAGGGTAATATAGATCTGCATCATACTCTAACAATCTGCAGAGCTAAAGGAAGGGGAAAGAGGGGAACATGGGACCAAAAACATCAAGGTCACTGTTGGAAGGGATCACAAGGGTCATCTAGTCCAACCCCTCTCCCCCGCAATGCAGGAATATTTTTGCCCAATGTGGGGCTCAAACCGTGACCCTGAGATTTAGAGTCTCATGCTAAACCGACTGAGCTATCCAGTTGCCCAGTTGCTCAAGGAGACTTGGAAGAAGCAGAGAGGTATCAATGTGAAATTAGGAAGAGTGGTAAAATGCCTGAGGCACCATAGAAATGCAACAATCTACAAGTAATGCAAAGGTGTGCATGTACTGCAGCTTCTGGCTCTGATGAAACATTTCCAGTTTCCTGGAAAAAAAAAGTTTGGCAGGAGAAGGTTCATGTGAAGCAAACGTCATGTGTTCTTTTTGCTGTGCCAACATCATGACAGTACTTTATAGAAAATAATTTTGTATGCCATAAACATATCTAAATATCTCCCTCCCCAATAAATTGCTTTCATTGCACATATTACTGAAAAGCCCCAATTCAGAAGAGGTGATGGGGTATCCAAAGAATTATAGTTAATAGTTATTCACTTGTCATTGATTTCTGCGACTGAGGGTGTGCTCTCTGTCTACCTTTCAGTTTAATATGAGCAGCCCTTTTTTTTTTAAATCTAATGGCCTTGGAGGTGAAATTCTGTGGATTTAATTTTAGCATTTTCCAAATACAATCAGACTGCGATAATGTGACTCCTCTGGCAAGTGGCATTTTTACAAAAATCCCTCTTATTAAAAAGTCAGTAGCACCTACAGGCTATGAGGCTGGTTTCCACTTAAATCATTTGGCTACCTAGACAGAGTGATAAATCAAGCACAAGGCAGGGACTTACAGATTTGCCTTATATGTGCTAAACCAAGCTTTGAGAGAGGGGCACAGGGACATGACAGTGGGATGGTGTAAATGGGGAGAGAGAGTGTACAGAAAATAGAAATCTTCCCCTCAAACGCAGATAAATGTTTTAGTTTGTTCCTTTTCTTTCCTAATTTGCTGTTGAATATTTTGACTAGCACAGTCAAAGACACAGCCCCCCACCCAGCCTTAAATGTGTTGCCATTTAGCAGGGGAGACCCTGAAGGAAAATTATTTTCAGATCCAAGAGAATGGGAATTGTTCATGATAAAAGCTTTGGGGATTATTATTTAAGCAAGGAACGCAAGTATTTCCCCCTTCCCAAACTAAGTGCAGGCTTTCTTTCATTTGCACCCGGTATCCTGTCCCTAATTCTGTGTTACAAGTAGACTTATTTTGGGATCTGACCCCAACCTAATGAAGTCAGCTTCCTGCAAGCCAAGCATCCAGATGCTCCTAAATAGTGGACTAGGAAACAGTGCTAAATTCCATCAAAATAAGATGTAATCTGAGATGGATTCCTCAGATTTGTGGGATCGACTTCCATATCAAAGGCTGGATGAATCCACTGGTTGCTGGTCAGTTATGTGGCCTGCCTAGTAATAATAAGCAAGGTGAGTCATGGAGCAGCTTAGAGATGTCTCCATGTCAAGCTATGCCTCATCTGCCATGGACTTTAGCATTCATTGTGGTGCCAGATTAGCAATGTCATTACCAACCCAGTCCCTTTGAGTGGTATGCCTAGAGAGTCTCCTGTGGCCTAGGAGTATCCCTCAGCTGCTGCACGCACAGATGCCCCCAGTACTGATCATATCATTGCTTCTCAGGTAGGGTTGCATATGTCTGGAATTTCCCGGACATATCCGGAATACTGCAGCCGCAAGCAGTGCCCGGGCGGAAATTGGTGAAATCTCCAGGAAAATCTGGGCGTACGGCAGCCCATGTCGGCAGTGTCGTTTTTGCTGATTTCCCTCAGAAATAGCTCAGAAACGTCCAGTGTCCCTGTGCTGTGCTAGGTAGCCCAATGGCTTGCGGAATCAATTCTGCTTTTAAGATCCAGTCCAATTTATTCTGGAGCAAAATAATCTGAAGTGAAACTGGGGAGGGGGGGTCCTCTATCTCTTCTGTGAACTAGTGGAGGCATGACTACTATCATGGCAGGTTGCTACAACTCAACATGGACCTACCCTGCAACACTGGGTGGCGGCGGGGGGCGGGGAGACTCACATAACTTGTTTCAACAAATGACCACCCCACCACACACACAAAAATAGCTGGTGAGTTTTATAGCATTTCTTCATTAGCTACCACTGAAACCTGCTGGGGGGTAGCAGCCATAGGAGGAGAACACAATCCATGATTCTGGTGGTGAAGACAATGACCACACACACATACCCCCGCCAATTATGCATATGCTTTTTGTGCTCTGGATTAGAATGGTTATGATGGTTGTATAGCTACTTGTGTTTCCAAATGGGACAAGGGTTTGCACTGCAGACAACGAAGCTAAGAGATTCTCTGTGTAATGCAAACAGAAAATGTAAGAAGCTGTCAGTTCTATATGTCAATGGATGGAGACATGGGCAACTGACAAGCATGCCTGTTTGGGGACATAAGGCTAAGTCCCTAGTGCAAAATCCTTGCTGATGCCAACTCTATGGGGCTGAAGGTAGCTCAGTCCCCCCCAAAGTATGTGGGGATGGGGCTGAACTCCTCCCCACCCCAATCATGAGGGGCCAGGTCCCACCAGGCCTCCAGTCATAGTCCCTAGTGCCCCATAGTGCTTCCTGTTCTCTTCATAATAATTTACCTAAGCCTAAGGAATTGAGGCCATGACACCCCTTGTGTCTAGATGACCAGGCTGGTGCCAATACCTGAGCAAACCTAGGGTCAATCCCTGCCTGCTTGGTAGACCTAGAAAACCCAAGGAAGGAGGAGTGAAAGTGCGCAAACCAAGTGTGAGTGGCTGCCTAGCAACTGCTACATAGCTTCCAGTGTTAGCTTCACTTGCAGGATGGAATGTTCTGGAAGGTATGACTAGGGCAGGGGCTGACAGTGATGCTGCCAGATCCTTGATGACATAATCTGGCCTCAGAATTGTCCTCAGCACTGTTCCCGCAAGGCCGGCGACAGCGTTCCCGCGCTCCAAAGAAGGGTCTGTTTCAGGACACAGAGGCCACAAACTCATCAGGCATCACATATTACTTTAGAACTCAGGTGCCCTCATTTTTTATCCTCCCTTGCCATCGTATAAATGGAAGAAAAGCACTGGCTAGCAAAAAAAGAAGAGCGCCACAACTGAAAGAAATACGGCTCCGCACAAGGCAGACCCAGAATTCACTGCAGCAGGGGGTCAGAGGGCTAAATAAAGCAGCTAGGTTATTAAAGAAGGCTAGGGTGAATTTATGATCCCTCACTAGCATGTGCAGCTCTGGGCAATAGGATAAGGACAACCGGATCACCAAAGCTTCAAGGGTTCTACCTCCCTCATCTCATGAATCAGAGTGAGCAGCCTGGAGGCAGGAGATGAGAAATGGCAAGAGCAATAATCTCAGGGAATGGAAGAAAATCCTTGAGTTTGTCATTCTTGATGCGCATTACATCACACCAGCAAACTGCTTATTTCTTATGGGCATGGGGTCATTTCATGATCTCTCATATGCCTGCCTAGTGCCTTGATGACAGGAAGAAGGGAGCCACCACGCAGACTGTTTACAAAAGGAATACATGAATATAACACAAAGACGACCTGTATGTCTACACATGTGTGTACATCACACACACACACACACACTGCTTTGACCTCGCGGCACCCATCCTCCCCCTCCCCCCCCAAAAAACACACTCATGAAAACACACAATTTTTTTTAAAAAAAGTGGGTAGAAAGGGAAATGATGCCATAAATGTGGAAAAATCCAAAAGCTCATACAATCCCAAATGTATATTTCGTTATTTGTTTTGCTTAAGTCCCATCCATCTGTAATCTGTATTAGATCTGAAATTGTTTTACATATGAAATTGGTTTAATTGTTCTGATTAGTGAAATTGTCTTTTTGTCTTGTTTTTGCATATGAAAGTGTTTCTGTCTCCTCATTGGTTTTATATATGAAATTTTATTTTTTAAAAATTGGTGATTATGTTTTCTATTGTGAAATCGCTTCAGTATATATTATGGGAAGTGATTCATAAACAGAATTCAGCAAACAAAAATACTCAAAGTGACTTACAATTTTTTTAAAAAAAAACCAAAAAACCGATCTGAAGCTGTGCACCCACAACATTATGCACAATGCAAAGCTATCCTAAAGTTTCTAGATAAATAGTGATGTTCAGTGTGCTAGCATTGGAACTAGAGATGCTAGAGAAATAGTGATGTTCAGTGTGCCAGCATCAGTTCAAACTAGCATCAATCCAAAAGGAAAACTAAACCACATTTACTTCACAGTTAAGCAGGGGTGTGTGCATTTGAAGGAGCCATTGTGCATGTGTGGATGTCAGCCTCATGAAAAGGACCTGAAGGGTGTGTTTTCCTGTTGGGAAACCAGACAGGTAATGTGCATTGGGTAAAGACATCCCAGCCTCTTCCTGGTGCATACAACAGCATGCAAATGCAACTTGAAACATGGGGAGTGACCTTACTGCATTATAAGCTGCTAAGGTGTATAAAGTCCAAGCATCAGAAATGATAGAGGGAAGAGGGATGGCCAAGCAGGGAGCTACTTGACTTGAAAACAAATTTGGAGGAGGGGGACTCAGTAAAGACCCTCTGGGGAGATGGAGTCCATCTGCAATCTACCACTCAAAGGGGGCCAATTCTGTTTACGTTGGCCAGTCAGGATAACCAGAGAGTGTGGACAGGGAAGGGCCAGTGCCAGCACCCGCCCCGTCCCAATATTGGGAGTTTTGTGGGCAAAATATTGTGGGTGTGTAGTGGGGGGAGGCTTTGGGGACAAAACCAGAAGCTGGAGGCTGAAAGCCTTCATTCTACAATTTCACCTCTTCCCAAGGACCCTTTCCCACCCAATAATTAGTTCTCACAGTGGCATAATAAAGAAGTAGTTTGGGGGCAAAATCTGCTGATACGGATGCAGTTGCAGAAGTGAATGCACCTCTAAATCTGCATGAGGACTCTCAAGACAAGTTTGTTCAGTTTGCATCTTTTTTCTTTTTCTTTTTTATAGTGCTGGTTGGATTTGCATTTCCTGGACTAACACACAGATCACACCACTGCTCTCCTTCAGTTATTGTACATTTTCCAAATTTTGGAGCATTGTTTTCAAATGGAAATTATATATATACCAAAATGCATATAAAATGTGTATTTTTAATGTTAAAATGTGTACAGAAATGCATCCTTTGGCACAACGTGCATATAATGATGCTATTTTAGGATACGGTGGTTGGCTCCTTGCGATCAGGAGTCTAAGAGTTCGTTTGTTAAACTCTCCTTCCACAGGGAAAGGCTGATCTTTCAGCTTTAACTGTGAGCTACTTTGTGGATGTAACAGGAAGAAGCGCTAAGTCCACAATTGGCTGACTCAGTTTTAGAGTTTCCAGTTGCGCCTCCAAGTCATCACTATGGTAAAGGGATTTATTTTGTGTGAATAAACAGCTTGCCTCCTTTTGGTGCACCATGGAGACCAGCCGACTATATATGTCCTCATTGTAAAGGGAGGTGTTGTTCCAAGCTAGGCCCTTACATCTCGGCTATTTCCCTGAGGTGTTGTAAAAATAATTGTGTTAGAGCACAGAGGAAGGGGTGGGGGGGACACTCCAAGCTAATGAAAGCAGGACTTCCAAAGGTGTCTGTGATTTTTAATTTTTTTTGTTGCCCTCCTCACCAGCCATGATCATCTCAAGTCAGTTAAAGAATGAGAAACATCCAGGCCCTGCTTCACTGGGGCAAGAGTGTGGAATATTAGGTAGAGATTTAAAAAATAACAAGTGAGGTGGAAGGTGATCTCTCTCTCTCTCTCTCTCTCTCTCTCTCTCCTCCTATCAAACTCAAGATGGGTGAGCTGAATGCATCTGACTTGCAGATAAGCCTGCCTTACAGAAGAATAAACAAAAACACATTTTCCTCAAACAATTTTGCCTTGGTCACATTTTGACAAAGCCCATGGAGGGAGGGGAGGGGCCAGGGGGAGGTATATTGTTCATTTATTATTAGATTTGTATCCTGCTTTTCTTCCCAAAGGAACCCAGGTTCAGCAAACAACCACTGATAAAACACATTAAGAACATCTTCAAAAATTCCAATATAGATGCAGACTGGGGGAAATCTCAACTTAGAAGGCTTGTTGAAAGAGGAAAGGTCTTCAGTAGGTTCCAAAAAGACAACAGAGATGGCACCTGTCGGATATTCAAGGGGAGGGAATTTCAACGGGTAGGTGTCCGTTCCTACATTGTGTGGATAAGATGGTGTCTTCAAAAGGCCCTCACTTTCAGAGTGCAATGATCAACTGGGTATTTAAAGGGTGAGATTATCTTTTCAGGTATCCTGGCAGTACAAGGTTGTCTACACCAAAATTGGCACTTTGAACTTAGCCTGGTAGCTAACTGGTAGCCAGTGTAATTATTTCAAACAGTTGGGTAATTTGCCAGCAGTATCCTACCCAGGGAGCTTTTGGGTGGCAGCTTCTGAGCCAACCTCAAGGGCAGCCGAACACAGAGCATGTTGCAGTAATCCATCCCAGAGGTTACCAGCTCATGCACAACAGTGTTCAGGCTATCCCAGTCCAAAAACAAGTGTAGCTGCTTCACCAGCCCAAGCTGGTGTCTAAAAGTCTTTGGTATCACTTTATAAGGGTGAGGATTATGGCAAAGGGATCATGGAGAGATTGCATGGTGGTGTATGCAAGGACATGCATACTGCATCCTTGGGCAGATTCTGGGACCCACTGCTACTGACCACATCTTCCCAGTTTATGGATCCTGGCCATGCTAAAATGAAGCACTGAACATGTGGGAACTACCCATGGTTAAGTTCCCCTCTCCCAAATGCCTGATGTTTTCAAGCCTTGTAGAACAGCTGTTAGTCTCAGCTAACACTGCGGGGGCTAATAGCCAGTGATGCTTTTGTTTTGTTTTGTTTTTAGAGTGGGGGGTTGGAAATGTCCACTCAAGCCAGGATTTGGGAATCAGAAAGGCATTCCATATGATGTAATTCTTCTGATTCACTTGGACTTGCATGTGACATTGGAAGAGCTCCCATTGAGACGTGTTTCCAAGCAAGGTTGAGAGGTATCAGCTTGAAGGTTTGCATAGTCTGTTGGGGTGGGGGGTGGGGGTTGGCCAAAAGCACATTCTTTTCTACTTAGAAGTGTGGTGGGTGAAGCTGCTTGCCTCAGCGTCTTGGAGTTTAATTTCGACCCTTAAAAGTGTGCCAAGAGTTAATAGCCTTAAAAGTCACAAAGTATAACTGGCCATCCTTTTGTAAAAACGCCATAAATGCCGCAGCAGTCAGAATGACTTCACAGCAGTACAATAGGTGCCTTCATGGCGATCTGAATCCTGCTGCTTTATAGTTTGCAGCAGCCACACTCAGGCTCTTATTCCTTGGCAATTTCCCTAAGCTAAATAAGTCTGTGTTCTGCCAAGGAGCTGACACTTGGTGTAGCTGAGACATCCAGCTCTTTCAGGAGAAAGATTAGGCTACAAATCAAAGTCAGAGCCAGCCACCTAAAAGGGCTGCAGAAAATGACCAACTTTGTATGCAAAAATGTGGCTTGGGGGGGTGTTGTTGTTATTGCACTCATGCGCCAAGTACCCTGGGCTGCGTGCACAGCATTGGGAATGTTGCAGCGCGGGGCAACTAAAAATGATCAAGAGTCTGAAGCACCTCTCTGAAGAAGGACAATATTAAAAAATTATATGCCCAATTCTAGTCCACTTTGCTCCAGAGTTTCAGGTTCCCTTTCTCTTTTGTGATCTTGCTGTCCTGTAACAATAGCTGTGTGGAACTGTTTCGAGATACTTTGCTAGCTTTCTTGAAACCATTTTGACTTACCTTGAATTTCCATTTTCTTTTTTGATGTTTCACCTGAAGAGGAACCTCTGAATTCAGCCTCAGGCATGGTACTTGGCCCTGATGCTTTGTGATTTAAAAAGAAAAGCAAAAAACGATAAAGAAATGTACACAGAGACTGCTCAGAGTCTAATGCCTTAGCATAGGGTGGAATATATATCAGAAGGTTTTTTTGTTTTGTTTTAAGTCCTTAGAGAAGATTATTTAACCAGTTTCATTTTGTTAATGACTCAGTGGCCGCCAAGACAAGGCTTTGAATGGGACAAATGGCCTGCTATAGCGATACTACTAGCCTTCCCTGAGAGACCAGGCATAATTGGTTATGCAGAGGTCCTGGGAACACAATCTAAGAATAATTCTCCATGGGCCAGCTGAATCTGAAAGAATTGAGGAAGTGACAGTTTCACAGGGAAGCAAAGGCTATAAACACTGCCACTCTTTCACAAACCAGATAAGTGTCAGAAATATTCCCCTCACCCTTCAGCACAGGAATGTGCTAAGTACACAAAAGGGAACCAAAGGGAAATGGGGAGGGGAAGTGGGGGCAGGAGGGCATTTTTCCAATGGAAAATTGTGGGTAAAAAGGAAGGGGGGCACATTCAGGGTTTAGGAAAAAAGCCTTATTCTGGGATTGAAATGTATCATCCGAACTGACCATGACGGGATGAATCACCTTCTCTGATGTACTTTACCTGCACAACTTGTTTTGGCAGTGAAAAGCACTACCACCTAACCACTGGAACCCCAATGCAGACAGTGATTTGCCATTTAAAGAAATAGAATTAAACACACAGAGTGTTGTGCAAGCTGTTGGCATTCACGTGGTTTCGCCACTCCTCTCCAATTTCTCATCTACCATTGGGATAATATTATTCACCAAAGCAATTCACAATTAAACAGAAACAGCCCCATGCATACACTGAAAAACCCTGCAATTGGAGTTTCCAATGGCACTAGCAGAGGTCACAACAGAAACATCAAATGCGTGACACAAGGGAAGCAAGATTCCTAATTGGTCCGTTAAGAATTGATTAAGTGGGTGTCCAAGGTTAATTGTTATTAAACTGGTCGATTATGATTTGGCAAGGAAGGCCTGGAGGTTCCAGTGTGCTTCTCATTTCTACAAGAGAAGAACAGGGGCCTGAGAGGGCCCCACAGCAGCCGGGGCTCCTCCTGACCCAAATGGGCACACTCCCTCCTCTACATGCTTCTACATGCTTCTACATACAACACAGGTATCCAAGGGTCGTAGAGGACATATGTGAAATATCTGAGGCCTCTCAGCCACCTGCGCTCCTCCAAGCCTGGAAATACTTACTCCTCCAAGTAAGTAATGCAAAGTGTGGGGGTGGGGAGCAGGGGGTCCTGCTCAGATTGGGAGGGGTTGCTACTGCCGCCTCCCAGCGGCATGCCCACAGCAAAATTCTTCCTTTTCCTGCCACGCCGCCTGCTGGGCTGGACACAGCTTTATCCAGCTATGCTCGCAAAAGACAGTTGGAACAATGCTGTTGCAAGCTAGGTGGGTGTTGACTCAAAGAATCATGGGGCATAAAAACGAAGGCTGCCCAGCTCTGATCAAGACAGGCAGCCACTTGGTCTCTTCCAGCAAGTGAAGGTAGAGGCGGGGGGGCTACAACCAGTGGCAGAGGAATGGAGTGCGGGCTGCCCCAGGTGTCATCACTGAGGGGGGTGACAAAATGACAAAAATATGAGTGTTTTTTTTAAAAAAAGGGCTCACGAAACTTTTTAGTTCAGTCAAAAAACGTAACGAAACATGACTGGCACTGGGTGCCGCATTGCGGGGGCTGGCAGTTACTGCGAGGCCTGCAATTTGCCCAAGCCACACGTCTCTCCTGGGAATGACATGGTGGCTTGGGCGCCTGCAGGCTCAGCACTGCCTGAAACGGCAGCGTGGGACTTGCGTCTGCCCTCCGCCTCTCCCTCAGCCGCCCTACAGCTGAGGGGGGAGCAGCGCAATAGGCTCTAAGCCGCCCCTGGCACCCGAGCGGCTAGCTACGCTGCTGGCTACAACAGGCAGAGAGGCATGATCCTGCAGGCATCAACCTCAGTGGGCCCTGCCATTTGCCCACCATGCCGGGGGCTGAGAACAGGCTTGAATAGCAACAGAACCTTTGTATGCTATTTTATTGTTTCTTAGCAAGGAAACTGTATATATGTACTGGTTTTTAGCCTGCTGCGGCCAAACAAAATAAAATAAAAAGGTATGCCAGACTTTGTGTAGCTGAAGCGTTATATAATTATGCTGATTTTAATTTAAGTTGCTATATGCAACATTGAAAAAGCAAACAAACAAACCTCAACACAAATTAGGCTGGGAATAATACCACGCTCTGGTCACAATGCATTTTAAAAATACTTCTGCCTCCAAAGGGTGAAAAGGCATTTCTGAGAATGATACATATGGTTTTGACATAATAACATACCATTGCAGTGGGAGAGGGGGGAAAACACCAAAGTCATGTGGTCAGTTTGCAAGTGCATTTTATTGTTTGAGGCAGGGTTAAAAAGTCCTTGATGTAGACAAGAAGAGATATCCAACCAGACTGAATGTGACAGAAGGTGATTTCAGACACCCCTGCTTTGAACTCCACCGCCATGGTCAAAACATGTACTTACGATTCAAAACAGCCAGTCAAATGTAAATCTGTACAGCTCGCGGTTGTTTTGGGAAAATGGGTTCAAGTTCCCTCAAAAACTTTTTTTTGCATGTGTTAATGTCATACCAATTACCCTCAGGCCTCTAATTTTAAGCCTTTTGGGTCACGATTCAGTTTAATAACCAATTAATAGTTCCTGAAAATGGATTCCTCTTTTTGACCCACTGTAAAGCAATTCCTTTGCAGTCAACTCGTGGTATAGAATTCTCACGTTTATATTCTTCTACATTTTCATATATACATATATGTATGTATTAAAATGCAGACATAACATGATACCAGAATGGTCACAATCCTGATATACACACACAGGAATGTAACTGCAGGACTCACGCACTTGCATCCAAAATATAGGACATTTAAAAAACTTAAATTGGCTCCCAATGTTAAACCTGGATTCAGTCTTTCTCTTGACCTGTTGCTATGTGTACGTGGAAACGGAACTCAGTGGCACTTTCTATATGTATGCAGATACAGATAGATAGGTCTGGTTAGTTAAGGTGTAGCCAAAATGCTGCCCTGTGGAAATGGTTGGATTTGAACTCCTGACTATTTGTCAGGGATTATGAGACCTGGAGTCCAACAAACATCTGGAATCAGTCAAGATCTGCTAACTACCCTGGGTGAGATGCTCTATGACTTTGTGTGGTATAAATGACTGCTGTTGAAAGTATGGTAATCAGCTAGTGACCTGGTTTAGTATTTGCAAGCAGTGCTTCCCCCTCCCCATACAAAAGTTAATATATGGGTGGATAAGACCACCCTTCACATAAGGCCATGTGATCTGCCTTTCCACATTGTGAGCATGTCCTCAACCTAGAATGTGAATGGGGGTCGGAACCAGATGTTATAAGGCTGCCACTGAAAACAGCAGCCCAACACCTTATCTGCCTCTCCTCTCCACTAGAAATGTCAAGACATACGAAGCATACAATGTGAACGTCCCTCATACTTCCCTGCAAGGAGCAGAGGTGGAGAAGGGAAACCCAAAGCATGATCACAGTTTGTACTGCTAGGGGTTACAGAGGCAGGAGAAAGGGGCAAGAGATCTGACCTGGCTGTTTTCAGTTTCAAACACATGTCTACTGTAATGGCTACTTTCAGCCTGAGTCCGCTAACCCATTTCACAGAAGACTTTGTGGTCCCTCAGATGGTAATAGCTTTCATTACACAAACATGAGTTGGTTTTATATTTAGGGGATTTTATATCTATCAAAAAAAAACAGAATACAAAACAATCCTTTCAGAAAACACTTTAAAAAGGTGATAGTTTTAGTTCACAAAAAGGCAAGAGGTGTGGTTAGCTCCATTTGGATCTATGCTGATGAGTTGTTAATAAAAGGACTGTCAATACTGCTTAAGGACATACAGATACATCTTTTGTGGTTCTGATTTCCACAAGTTAAGGTTAGGGGAGAGGACTTTGGCTCTTTTGTCCCTTCTTCTTTCCCAAAATTAATCCGGATCAGCAGTTTTTGTTGCTGTTTCCCTGCTCTTTCCATTCTTGCACTTTTACTTCTAAACCTCCTCTTTGCAAAAAAACCCGACAACTATGAAACCAACTCCTGCCCAAGGAGCTTGGAATTAATATTAACACTTCCGCATGTTATCAAGTAATTTCCACCACCCCTCCAGCATTTGAAATTAAATCACATTTCTGACAGCTTTTGTTATTTCCCCCAATAAAGAAACACAAAGCCACATACGGCATGGCTGCATTGTTTGTGCATCTACCATAAACACTTAATTCCTGAGAAAAAATAATGGCAGGTAAGGAGGGGGTGCTCTTTGAAATTTCAAGCAGCAGCCAGGTTAACTGTTGTTGTTTATGTGTATGTGTGTGTGTGTGTGTGCACGCGCTCTCTCTCTCTCACACACACGCACAGTCACACACAGAGCTTTCTTACTCAACAGGCAAGCTGTACATAAAACAGGGCTGGTTTTGTTAAAAGCAGCTGAGCATGCTCAGTGAGGCCCCAGGTGTGACCTTTGCTCTTCTGCAAGCAGCAATTGGGCCAGGCAATCCATCATGGTGTTCTTCCTGTCAGGCCTGGTGCTTCGCTGCAGCTGTCTGTCACACTGGTGGATGGGACCTGCTTAGAGGCAATCATGTCAATCTCTATGTGACTACTCAAGCTAAAGCAGAAGGATGATTTTGACAGGTCTGGCAAAGTCAGCAGAAGGTACTGGAGGACTTTGGTTTACACAAGCTTTTTTTTTTAACCCCTTTTAAAGATGTGGGTGAAGTTTGTGCTTTTGTGTGTGTTTGTGTGTGTGTGTGTGATGTGTGTGGCTAACGTGGATGGTTTTGCTGATGCGGAGTTCGCCTCAGAGCTGGTCGTCACGGATGAACCGGTTGCCTTCAGATTGCTTCCCGTAGTAGACGTAGCGGCATTTCCCTAGGACACCTGCAGCAGAAGAGAAACGAAAAGGTTAGCGCTTAGTGCATTGGTGTAATGGTTGCATGTGCAAGGAGATGGGAGCAGGAAAAGGTAAAGCTATCAATTCCGTTCCGTAAAAAGTACTGTATAAAAATAAGACACCCATCCATGTGACGATGAGAACAAAAAACTCCACTCATATATTATGCAAAGAAAGTTTAATGCCTCCCTCATCTCCCCCCTCACTTTGTCTTCCTCTCCTTGCCTCTCTCCCCCCACCCCTCATTAACTACAACCAAAAATGTCTCAAACTGACTGTAATTGATTGATAGTAAAGATGCCAAGACTTAAAAACAGAGATATTGAATGTACTTTTGTTACCTATGGAGAATCTTTCAGTAAACTGCTATATGCTTAACAGCTCTCAAGGTGGAGGAAGAAGCTATTGGCCTGGATTGGACTAAACTCCCCAAACTTTTATATATGTGTGAGTTGGGGAGCAAAACTGGGTCTTTCTGCTCTGCCCACTGTGGATATCTGTCCTGCAGGGAGTTCATAAGCTTAGGATCAACAGCCCCCCCCCCCAAGGCTCCCTTCAAATACACTTAGCACACTTGGCTTGAACTTACACCATTGAACTCAATGGGAGACTTACTATTGAGTCAACATGTGTAGGTGCGCACTAGAAATACATTTTAAAATAAGTATTTTTGGAAGAGTATGATTTTATTTTACAATTACACTTATCTACTTATTTAGCTGCATTTTAAATAAATAAATCATATTAATGCATTAAATTGGAAAAGACGTATGGGTGAATGGAGTAAAAGTGTCAGGACCAAGAAAAATACTGATTTACCCATTCCTCAGCCATTTCCTAGGAGTCAGCATCTACGGAAAACCAGGCTTTTATCTTCTAGAATGTCATTTTCCCATGAACACTGTGGATATCATTACCCCTTTTCATAAGGCTGAATGTGCTTTCAGATTCTAAGTATCAAAATTTAAAGACCACGAAGTGTGTTTTTTATTAGCAATAGTTTTGTTTTGTTTAATTAGCAACATTCCTCAGACTCCTTTGGCAGACGGCACTGATAAAAGCCCTCTGCGAGGGCTGCCATGTTTCTCAGAAACTGGGACTATGGCTGTTTATGGAAATCCTGGTGAGAGAGTGCTCTTTGATGAATGCCGGAGACTGCAGCTAGGTGTCAGCGCTTAGAAATTGAGGCAAGGACATGAGGTATTAATATTGTCAATGATCTCTTGACAGGAAAACAGATACTGCATTCACCATCAGATTTTAAATAGACATCAAGTGCGTTAATGACAAAAGGGCAGGCTTCAAACAAAGGGGGCTATCTGGCGGTGTGCTGAGCGAGTCTTTGGGCTGGCAATAACCTGATCTGAAAAGACACTGTCATGGCTACAGACAGGCCTGGAATTGTGTGCGGTGACAGAAAACAGAGATGCTGACAGAGATACCGGTGCCATATTATGCCACGTATATTCTAACACTGTCTCCAGCCCTAACGAAACCTGACATCCTTTCCTATCACTTATAGTATTCTCTGTGGTTCCTGCAGAAGATTTCTCCCCAGACATCATTACAAACTCCACTGTAGTTTTAAAGTTCCTGGCAGGCCTGTTCTGTCATGGAGGTTGGGTCCTAGAGGCCTAAGGATAACCTCAGTCAATCTAAATTTGGAGTTTGCCGCAGAAGTGCTCTCATTTTCACTGAGATCTCAGCTACTTGAGGTGATCTGAACGCTAAAGTGTGAGGAGCTGTCACCTTGAATAAAATCCTTAAAGTAAAGGCGCTCAGTTCCTGGGATGTTCAGCAAAGATGTCGGACAGTCTGGCAGCAAGAAATGAAATCCAGCTGCTGCTGCTCGCCTGGGGATAAAGGTGCTTGGGCTAGTGACAGTTAAAGTCAGCTGATTTTGTTTTATTTTGTTTTATTTTTTGAACTCCTGCAGCCTACAATTGTTTAAATTAACGAAGTGTTGTCTCCACCGAGAGTCCCTACTAAGACGCACAGCTGTGATTCGATTGCCGGGCGTATTGTGTACACACTTCTGCTCAGAGGGTCCTGATAAAAGCACAGTTGAAAATGGTGCCACGAGACTTTATTTTTATCATGAAGGTTATTTGTAAAACAATAGGCGTCCTTATAATTTAAATGAGGTGACAGTGATTCACCCCTTCTTCCCACATACACATAAAAAAGCATTTCTCTCTACCCCCCTCCCTTAAACACACACACACACAGCAACTGCAGAGAACTGTGAAAATTATAGGGGGCTGTGGGCTATAGTCAGAGCATTTCATGATCAGATACAGCATATGTGGATTAGGGAAACCAACCGCTTCTGTCTCTGTAGGGGATATAGCTCCCCTACCCAGCATGCTGTGTATGTGTTTGTGCGCCCACAATTTGTTCATTTGTTTGCACCTTCAGAAAATAATTCCAAAAACACGTGTTTAAAAAAGAGAGGGAATGAGACCCCCCCACCCTATTTAGTGGCATTTTTTAATTAAAATATCCAGTGCTGGTCATAATAAGCTAAGGATATTTCCAATGCATCAGGAGCCGTGAGCTCCATTCAGAGCGGTCTCCCTGATCAGGCTCTTGAAAAATGACAACATGAGGTCTCTTGAGGGATCATCTTCCCCCAAATGAGGCTCCTAATTTTTCTTAAGTAGCCGCTTCCACCATCACCATAAGATGTTAAAACTATAATTATGAAAAAATTGCATTGGGAAGATTCATTTTTAAATACACCCTTTATCTTTTAAATGTTTTCCCTCTGCGGAATGGATGTTCTAATTATAACGGCTAAGTAACAATCTTGCAATCGCTCGCATGCACTGAGAGATCGGTCTCACTTGAACACTACATTGTAATGTCAGCACGATAGACCTTCCAGAGCTGGGGTTGGGGGGAGGGAGGACCAATTATCACCATAAATAAAGACACACTTGCATACTAAAGCAAGTTGTTTTTTTTTTTAAAAAAAAGCATTGGGTGTGCATTGCTCAGAACTCTTGGATAGCTAGGTTACAATATACACATTTTTCAAGATGTGAGACTCAATTTTGTAAATTTATTTTCTTGACTAGTTGGGAGTGAAAAGGTCATGGTATATAGATACTCGTGTATGTGTGTGTGTAATGTTTAGGAGGGGATTCCACCTTACCTTACTTAAACTTATAAAGCAGTTAAGGGTTTTTCATTCCCCCTCACCAGCAAATTGTTAACTTTAACAATGTCACAGTGATGCAAGGCTCTCTCCTCAGCTTGAAGGAAGGTGAGGACAGGTGACCTCACCTAGGCCTGAAGTCACCCCCCACCAAAGCAGGCTCAAAGCTTCTCAGAGCTTTTCAAAATCATTTTTCTCAGCAGTTAAAAGGCATTAGCTAAGCATCAGAAACATTCCGTTTGCTGTAACTAAAAAGATTGCAACAAAGGTAGGGAACAGAGTCCATTGTTTCTCAGGCCTTTCTGATGCCTTCTGGCCTTGCTAAAGAACCACATTGCAACTTACTTTCTGTCGGGGAACCATGCCAGAAAAAGAGATTGAAACCTATCTGAACACTCTGAAACCCCTTTCCTGGGAAGGGTGCCAAGAGTCCAATAGTCCCAAGACAGCTTTCTGTTCATGCTCAGAGGAACTCATGGGGCAGGACTTTGGAAGGAGGAGAAAGGAGGAGGGAACTGGAAAGGGGTATATATGCTTGTGCACATGATTGTGAACTCATGCATGCTTTTTGTGAGTTATCACACTTGCTCCTTCTACCAGTTCATGGATGGTAGAAATAAAAGCCTTTTCTCCGAAACTATTCCTTGAGTGTCTTTTGACTCCCACTTCCCTTTCCCAGGCGCAATATTTTTCCCACCAGAGGGCAAAGCCTCATAAGGCTACAAGCTTACCACGGGCTCTGCAATGCATTGCAAGGCTATTTCCACAGCTTCCTACCAGCCACACTTCCTGGTGAGATCTGCTAAGGTAAGTGGCAGCCCCTTCCCACCAAAATCAAATAGATTTCTCTCTCTCCACCCACCTTGGGTGGGAGTAGGTTGGTGATTTTGCGGAAAGACATCTGCATCCCACAACAGAGCAGAGTAAAATACCCAAGTTGCTGCTTATTTCCGAGGAACTAGGAGGGAAATTTCAGCCAAGTTCTTCCCTTCTGCCAAAGATAATCTAGCGAAATAGAACATTTTAGAGGATGGCAACATCACCTCCTGTACAGACAAGAGCAAGCGCCTCATGCAAGCAGCTGGTACAGACAAGAACAGCAGCAAATCACACCTCACCACCATGGCTGCAAGAAAGGCCTGGAGGTGGGGTGGGTGGCGGGAAGAAAGAGGTGAGATTGGAGTCAGCAGGGAACGCATGTTGGGAAAATCTGCAATGAAGATTATAGGAGGAGAAACATGCGAAGTTTCCAAACCAGGCTAGGAGAAGCTGCAATAATGCTCAGTTTAAACTATCAGTCAAGCTGATGTGTGATTAAATTCGGTCTGGTGTAAATGTACTTCAGAGTTCCCACTGCAACTGTGGATGAAATGTGTGTTCTTTTTTTCAAAAGAGAGGAAATAAAGGAGCAGGAGGGGGCAGAGATGCACTGCAAGCCTATTTTTAAATAACTAAAATTCTCACAGAATCTTTTCCCGGGTTGGGGGTGGGCTGGGGAGTGGATTTGCCCAAATCCTTGGGAATAAGCAGACAAGCTGGTATGTAATAATAAGCTGTATTGTTCCAAGGTTGTATTATGTCACAATGATCTAGTCAGGCCACAATCTAGAGGTTGCTTTATACGACCCAGGCTGATATATAGTTTAAAGCTCTCTAACACGTTAAGGAACTGAGCCATTAGGTTGACAGATTTTATTTTAAAAAAAAAAAGATTTCAGAGCTAATGTTTCCATTATGCATATCCTGGCAGTGGAACAAACAACACACTGTTCCTTAGATGTCATACTTCGTTTGTGTAAAAAAAAGTGGGGGAGGGAGACAGGGAGAATCTCTTCCTCCTTGAATGACAGTGACATGATGACCTTTGATCTAGGCATATGCTATCTACAGATCCACTCCCTCTGGTGAAAATGAGCCCATTTACAGCATATTACCTTAAATCATTCAAAGTAGCTGTGACCCTTGGGTGTGAGTAGGTTGGTGACTTTGCAGAAAGACATCTGTATTGTAAACGATGACAAACTGCAATGTGGAAGGCCTTACTTACTTATTTTCTTATTAAGAAGAGAGCTTGGGATGTTTGGTTTTCTAGGCTAACAGAGCTGGAAGAGACACAACAGCTGAATAAGGATTACCATTTGCCAAGTGGACAGTTGCTGTTTGGTGAATGCTCTTCTGCATTTACTCAGAGTCACATGTAATGTGCATGGAATCACTGAGTTAGCCAGTTGTTGTTACCAATTCTGCCAAGCAACGAGGATCATTTTTTTGTACTTCCCTCCCCGCTTCCCAATTTCTAACTGGATGTGGATGTGTCTTAAGAGTATTAAAATGGGCACCTTACCAAGGGATGCAAATTACACTATGGTAAATGTCAGTTGGGACAGTGGTCATCTATATTCACCCAATAGGTCAGCAAATCCAGCACCCACTCACTGAAGAACAGCAGCTTGCTGTATCTACTGAAAGCAAATTAGAAGCAACGGCGGTGGAAGGAGGACTTTGAGTGAATGTTAGAAAGAAAACACTCTCCTAATTACATCAAGATGACTAGACATGATCATGGAATTTTCCCTCCTGGTAGCTTTCAGGAAAATTTTGAGCAGGCATTGTTTGAAGGGTGTGTTTGAAGGGTGCTTTAGTACTGCTTAAGTAGTGCCAACTCCAAAATGTTCTAGGAAACCACCAAGAGGGGAAATTCCATGACCGTGTCTAGCTATCTTGATGCAATTAGGAGAGTGTTTTCTTTCCCTAATGTCCACCCTCAGTTCAACTTCCAGCTCCATTACCTCGAGGTTGCCTTGAGTAGATGCATTAAATCCATTGTTTTCCAATGGGTGGATTCTGATTCCATAACTGGATTGCACCCCAACATTAGTTAGGTCACATCAAAGGTACCACCACTCTTTTCTTTGTTATAAGTGAGAGAAGAAGAAAAGGAAAGAGAAACACAGAACAGAGGAAGAAGGGTAGGAAAAGACATTAGAAAATGGACAAAGAGCAACTTAGGATATAATTTCTTAGGCACCTAGAGGCTGTCCTTGGGACCATAAGATAGATCCAGTGTACCCCTTTGACACTGGAGAGAGAGAGAGAGAGAGAGAGAGAGAGAGAGAGAGAGAGAGAGAGAGAAGGAGCTCTGCTGTCAAAGAGGGAGACCTGACTAAGTTCCAAAAAGGGGGTGTTCCAGGAAGCAGATGGGATCCAATGGACCCTGAGCCCTTCCAGTTCTCTGTTTATGCACACTTCTTAACATGTTTAATCCCCCATTCTCCTTTCCTTTCCATTGTTTCTGGTGGGTAAAAAAAATGTTGGTGAGGAGCTTAAACATTTTGTTGGTAGACTGGAAATACATGGCAAAATGCAGAGCATTTCAAGTCAACCTTGCTAGCAGAGCTATGCACTGTGTCAGATGAAGCAGTTAATCTGCCATAGCCACCCCTATCCCACGTGGCCCAGTTTAGGATTCCAGCCTAATTTAGTAACAAATAAATAAATTTAAAAGTGAGCTCCCAGACCTGTTTTGTTCTTGACCTTCGCTACAGTATTTTAAAATTGCCAGCCATGCCCAACCCTGATATGGTGGCCATTGTAAGCATGAAAAGAAAATTGGCTAGGCATAACAATTGTGATTAATATTGAATTGTTTTGTAGATGGGTGAAAAAGAAAATTAGGATACATTTAATGAATAGGGAAATTAGTCAAAATCTTAATAAAGACACTGAAATACTGGTTATATGTAATCACATGATGTTATCAGGAGGGCTGATTTGAAGAGCCAAATGATTTTGATTGGTTCAAGATTATGACACTGGGTTGCGTCTATTAAGATTGCTGTGATCTTTCGACTGTTGAATAAAAACGTGTGTAATATGGAAGAGTATTAAAAACATTGCTTAGGATATGGTTCTTTACAGCCTCCTTATTTTTGAGGCTGTCCCTATGCCTATTTGGAGAATGCATCATTTTCTTTTGGGTTTCTGGGAGGTATACCTCCAGTCTAGGAACCTTTTTCTCCAACAGTGCTATGCTGTTGTTTTCCCATAATAACAATATACAAATGGGGGTGGAGAGAGGTGGCATTGCACCATTTAGGGCTGCGGAGCACATGCAAAAGATCTGGCATCTCCAGCCCAAAACAATCTCAAAAACATGCATTGTGAATAAATGAAAGAGTAGCCTAACTGGAAGGGGACGCGGGTGGCGCTGTGCTCTAAACCACTGAGCCTAGGGATTGCCGATTGGAAGGTCGGTGGTTCGAATCCCCGTGACGGGGTGAGCTCCCATTGCTCAGTCCCAGCTCCTGCCAACCCAGCAGTTTGAAAGCATGTCAAAGTGCAAGTAGATAAATAGGTACCACTCCAGCGGGAAGGCAAACGGCATTTCCATGCGCAGCTCTGGTTTTGGTGTTCTGTTGCACCAGAAGCGACTTAGTCATTGTCAGGGTTTCAGGGAGAGAAGAGCAGATGGGGGAGGAGACAGAGAGCGAGGGGGAAGAATCCCAGAGAGATGAGGAGGAGGATGACGATGCCCAAAGGTTCTCCATGAGTCTGACCAGTGAGTCAGAGGATTCCCAAAAGGGGGCTCCCCTGGTCAGACCGAAAGGGGGACAAGGGGGAAACAGTGAGGAGCAGGGGAGAGAAGGGAGAAGCCCCAGTGGGGGTCGGAGGCAGGAGCCGGCTGCTCAGCCGGAACGGAGTGAAGGGGGTGGAGTTACAAGTGTGTCAGAGGGAGCAGAGCAGGAGAGAGACAGGGGAAGGAGATCGGAGCAGGGCGCTCAGTCGGAAGGGGTGGAGAGCAGCACCGAGAGCAGTGTAGCGGTCAAGAGAAAGGTCAGGAGCAACGTACGCGCGCCAAGTTCAAAGGTAGAGGCGCGCGGAAGTGAGGAGAGCCCTGGGGAGGAGCCCGGCCCTAAAGCGAGAAGGAGGGGGGCAGAGGCGTCAGAGGATTCAGCCTCGGGCGAGTCCCGGAGAGGGGGAACTCAGGGGGGCAGAAAGACCCTGCGGAAAAGGAAGGAGAGGAAGAGGTGGTCCAGGGCTAGCCTCTTAAATTGGTGCCGAGGCGGGACAGATTCAGAGGGGACTTCAACGATCTAACGGTACAGATGTAGAGTCACAGAGATGGAGTGTAAATGCAACCATGATCTTCAATAAAGACTTTCTGTAAATAAACTGGATTGGACTTGGGTCTCTTGTGAGCTGGGACCAAACGGGTGACTCTGACAGTCATGCTGGCCACATGACCCGGAAAAACTGTCTGCGGACAAACGTCAGCTCTTACGGCCAGTAAAGCGAGATGAGCGCCACAACCCCAGAGTCATTCGCGACTGGACTTAACTGTCAGGGGTCCTTTACCTTTACCTTTTAGCCCAACTGGAGTGTAATGGGAGTTCAGAAATACCAAAAAATTCTCAGGATAACACCCAAAAAAGGCCCATAGGTACATGCAAGCACATCTTTATGTTCCCATATGACCTTCCCCAAACACAGCCCCCCCCCCCCCACATTGGATGCCTCTCCTCGATTGCTTTCAGCCTTTTTGAATTTTATGTGGCCTGGGCTGTTTTAGGAAAAGAATCCTCAGAAACATCTCTGCATGTGGCCACTTGGATCCCAAATAAGGGCTGAGTTTCTGCAATACAGGTAAGGGTCAGTAGAGCATACAACTGACAGATGGCATAATGTGCAACTGAAAGAAACTTTACATGAAAGGTTGCCCAGCACATCATATCTCATTGGCAATGCAAATAGATAGTGGGCAGAACCAGGCCAGGTTCTGAAACACACAGCACCAAAGATGAAACAAAATTGTATTCACATTTGACTGATGTTACTATGTAAGTTTACGGTTAGCATTAATAATTATAGCACAAGGCATGTTGCCCTTGTTGTTTCCAGTGGGATGGAGAGCGAGTTTCCAAAGCTAAGAAATCTATTCCCACGTTAGCTGCTTTGCCTCTGAAGTGAAGGTCTTGACCACTAGAGGGCAGCATTAATTTGTCAAACGAAGAGGCCAAAGCCAGCAAGCAAAGTATTCTTTGAGGACAATTAAAGCAATCCTGTTTACTTCCTTCGCAGTCCACTTTATGTTTTGTAAGGATCAGTGGTTTGAATTTATAAGTGCAATGCTTTCAGCCTTCTGCATTGAAACTTGACTTCTGTGAGGCTGGAAAAAAATCCCACTTACCATCAATATGCGGGCAAAGCTGACAGTAACAAAAATACGACCGTATCTTGTGTAGTCCAAGGAGAAAGATCAAAGGCATGTGTGTGTGTTTTAACAGTGGCCACCAAATTGCAGCTGAATAAAATGCAGAGGGCAACATTTGGGTCAGCAATTACTACTGAATTTCACCGAAAGCTGTATTTTGAAGCAAAATTTGAAGCTCCCGATTAAAAGAAATACCTGGGAATTTTGAGAGAAGCAAAGTAAGTATTTAGATAAGACTGAACACCATTTCTCAGGTAGGTTCTGCCCATGCCCACCTGACATTTGTTGAAAAGGGAGATAGCTGCCATAGAAATGCAAGCAACTGCTTTGATGTTCGTGTTATTTCCGCCATGTGTGATAGGACATAGTATTTTATTGCGGAGGAATTCCAGAAGATCAACCCTGTTAGTCTGTTGTAACAAAAACAATGAAGTGTCTTGTGGCACATTAAAAGCTAACCAAGTTTCAGAGGCAAAATCAGACTTTATCAAGCAACATCTTTTTTTAAAAAATTTTTTTGGAGGGGGGACATCTTGTCTTTGAAAGCTCATGTCAGGATTAAGCAGTTAGTCTTTAAGGTAAGATGCTGCAAGACACTTGGATAAAATTTAAACCAATTTGTGTTCTTCTCCTTGCTTTTGTCATTTTTGCATGTAAACATTATGAAACCTGTTCTATTTCTGCATTTAGAAAAATATATGCACAAAATACTTATCCGAAAATATATCTATTTACACTGCATTCTTTACACTGATTGCCCTTTAAAACTTAAAAAACAGCAACAATAAGCAACAGCTACTCCAATTTAGATCATCCGATAAATGACTGTAAAATCTTATGTTTATTACAAAGTAAGCCCGTTGTATTTAATAGGATCTACTCCCTAGTCAGAGTTTTTAAGATTGCAACACAATTTTAATTCTAAATACAGTGGTTCCTCGGGTTAAGTATTTAATTCGTTCCGGAGGTCCGTTCTTAACCTGAAACCGTTCTTAACCTGAAGCACCACTTTAGCTAATGGGGGCCTCCTGCTGCCACTGCGCCGCCGCTGCACGATTTCTGTTCTCATCCTGAAGCAAAGTTCTTAACCTGAGGTTAGCGGAGTCTGTAACCTGAAACGTATGTAACCTGAAGCGTATGTAACCTGAGGTACCACTGTACTGGGTTCTGAATTACTTGTGAACTCTCAGGAAAGCGTTTTTTGGAATGTGGTGAGCAGCTCACTGAAAAATTAATTCACTGTGTACCTGAAGTGGGGAAAGCAACATCTATAGCCCCTTCCATGCATTAATCACATGAAGGGGACCTACACATTGAAAGGGGAAAGTGGGGCGGGGGGCACATGCTGGTCCATCCCCAAATGTCACATGGCTTTCTTGCCCCTGATGAATTCTGCATTCTTGTGCATGCAGTTGAAATCCCACATAATAGGTGTGAATACTGAAGAGGGGAAGTTATTCATGTAGAAAGCTAGCATAGAGGCAGTGGACCTGGCAAAGCTATGTGATCTTGCCCGATGAGCAAGAGCTTTCAGTGGACCCTCTTCACATAATTAGCATGTGAAGGTGGGGTTACATTAAGGGTAATTGGGAAGGGGATGAACATAACATGTCCAGTGTTCTGAATTTCATTGAACCTGAATTTTATTACTGCTGTATCTTTATACTTATGACAGATGCTGTTGTTCTGTTCTGCTTATTGAAAAGTTATGTGGAACTAGATTTGCATAAGTCTAAGGTGAAATTAGGGGTGAAAGAGAATTTTATTTGGCCCCCATTTCTAAGTGAAGTGACTACTAACACACTTTATTACACAGTGTGTAATTATTCTTTGGATTTCACACATCTCTGTATTTTACAATACAGTTCTGAACTAAAGAAACGTGTAAAAAAATACATACTTTAGGGTAAAAGACATCTTAAAATGTACACAGAGATAAAATACAGTTAAATGTTTGTAAATGTAAAAATGTCATGAAACAGACTTATCAACATGTGCAAAATTAACACAATCTGGAAATAGACATATTTGTCCTTCCCTAGCTGAGATAGCAGCACTTGTGTAGTTTTCTTTCAAACCATCACAGCTACTTCAGACTTTCCTTGTTTGTGGCACCTACCTAGGGTTGCCATATTTCAAAAAGTAAAAAAAAAGCAGGACAATAAGCCCAATCCGACCCACCACCTTCTGTTGGGGCAGGGAGAGGAAAGGCTGCTGTCCTGTGGGTGTGCGTAGCCACGGACTTTGTCAGTGGGGTGGTTGATGGGGCCCCATGGCTCAGGTCTTTTGTACTAGGCCCTGATCTCCTGTCCAAACTTCCCTCTGTAAAATTTCCTTCAAAACTTGCTTACAGAGCCAGTGGGCATGATGCCAGTGAGACCCCACCCCCCACTTGGCGTGAAGAACTCAATCTATGTACACTGTACTGGGTCCAGAATATTCTGTGGTATGCCATAAGCCCTGACAGCAAGAGGCACAAGTTTTAGGTGACTTTGAAAGTCCGTAGATATAAATCAGAACACCCAGATTTGCTGTTAACATGACGGCTGGTGGTTCAAACCTACCCAGGGACAGCTGTGGCCAGGATTCCTGTATTCCAAGGGGTTGGGCTAGATGAACCTTGGTATCCCTTCCAACTCTACAATTCTCTGTTTCTATGACCACCAGCAGCACCCCATCCTTCCTTACAAGAGAAGACCATGAACATCAACACACCAATATAATTATTACATGCAGGTTACCTTAAGCCCAAGCACTCCACTTGCTAACTGTTCATTTTTATGGAGTGTTCATATGTTAGGGTCCCTGTCCACTATAATTAGAAAAGTTAGAAAGCTTTGCCCATTTTATTTAATTGTCAGAGGGTTGTTTTTTGCCCCTAAGAAATTAAATCCCAATGGAAAACAAAATATTTCACACAGACCACAGATAGTGGTGCCTTTGCCACTTTGTATTAATCAATGTGTCCTCCATCAATAATAGCACCACATTAGTGACCTGGGGCAGGATCTCAAGACCCATAAGACTAGTTTCATGAGCCAAACAGGCTCCAGGCATGTTCTTTTCAAACAGAAGCCTGCCATCCTGCATGATAAATTTCTTCTGAAACTGAAAGGCATTTCAAAAAAAAGGAGTTTGTGATACGATATGGGTCTGTTTGTGCGCACCTGCTGTGTGTGCTAAAACAACCACAAAGCAGCCCATTAGATTAGCACAGTTGCATGAGACTTAGTAACTTTTGGATCCTAGACCTGTATTTCAACCCTATTTTTAATATTTAAAATGATGTAAATAGACGCTGAACAACATACTATATTCACACTAAACCTCTTGACTTCTTAATGCTTTGGTCTTCCTGGTGCAACAGATGACTAGGATGTCCATATTTTGCCAGGTTAAAAAAGTGTGCATGGGGTGTGTGTTTGTTTGTTCTATTGACACTTTTCCCTTCTAACAATCAAAGTGTGTTTCAAACAAGATGCTGGAACTGAGCTATGAAATGTACCACGAGAAAGCACACACCCAATGGCATGGCTATGTCTGCGAAATACTCAATATGCATGGTGTTCTAGCCAGGCATATGCTGTGTGTGAGAGAGAGAGACGCATGACTTGGAGTTGCCACCAATACAAATTTGGCACAGTGGCAGCTGCTCGTGGATTCATGCGCTAATTGGTAAGAGTAATTGCTACCTTGATTGTGTTCCTACAAAAAAAAACTTAATTAAAACAAATGCCTGCGTAGCGAAGACAGTGCACATATACATGCATCTCCAACGGCAAACAAACAGTTTGTCCAACAGCAACTGCTTTAAGAAGTTTATATTTGCAGAAGTAAGCTTATGGGACACTGCTGCCATAAGTCCACCAATTTGAAGCCTGCCTGGACTGGACTGGACACTTTCTCAAGTGTATGTGCTAACATGGTATCACCAAAATAGGCTGACCTCACCATGCTCAATCAGGAGTAAAAAAGTGTATGTTGTGTGACTGACCCACAGTACAAACTTGAAAGCAGACTTTGGGTGCAAAAAGTGTAACAGATTAAACAGGAGCACCGATTCTCTGCATTAGCCCCTCTTGAAAAAGCTACCAGTAGGTAACCATGCCCCACTGAAGCAACCAAATACTCAAACACTCCAAGATGGAACTTCAGTAGGATGTTATTGTAGGCAGAATTCTAACTGTAGTCAGAATAAAACATTTTTGTCAGATTTTCCTAATCTAAATTAAAGGGGGCTTCTTACTTAACATTACTGGTAAAGAAATGGTTGGGGATAATAATGTAAGAACCTTAATACATGTGCCACACAGAAATGTGTATGAGAGAGGCCACAAGAAAAGTAAGATTCTGGAAGCGGCATAGTTGTGTAGGTCTTCTCATGTAAGATACTTGTGTGTTTTGGTGAATCTCACAGTATATTTTTGGTGCACCTCCATGTACCCTTTTTTTTCCCCAGCACAAAAGTTAACCTGATATAAGGAAAACCCTACCATGAGGCATGCTGGGGCAGAAGCCTCAAGGTAGCAGATTTTTGGCACCATTAAGGGTGACCGAGTGGGAGTCAGACAGAGAATACTACTGTATGCTTGAATGGGTTCACTCTTTAGTTCCAACTAAATTTGCACTGGTGGATTGTGCCCCTGCTATTAAGTGGAGGTGGGAGATGACATTTGGATTGTTCACACCACAATATTTCGGCCAGTTCATGACATGAGAAATAGCCCCTAACACATCACACACACACACACATATATATCCTTTCTACCACGAGAGGGTTAAAGAGTACTCTGATAGCTGGGAAATGGCTGCTGTTGATACCAGTGAGGTCTTCTCTTTAACTAGATCCTTCAGGAAAAAAAAAACAAATTAATCAAGAGCTAGCTGAAGTGGGTTTAATGATTGCATTCTGCATACAATCAGCTTTTCCCTTTTCAAGGGCCATCAATATGTCAAGGGAAGACATATCTGAAGGATATAGCTCTTAACATCAAGGTTATCTATTCTCCGCAAGGCTCCCACTCCTTACCGGGGCTGATACTTTACGCTGCCTGTGTCTAACATTTTCATCAACTCGGCAATCAATCAAGGTAATAATGTTGTGCAAAAAATCAATTAACAACGCAATTAAACTTTCCTTATTATCTCAAAGGGCTGAAATAATACCTGAAGGGGAGATAGACTCACTGAATGCAGACATCCATAACCCAATGTGAAAGTGAATTATGAGGTTAGACAGATGTAGGCATGTACCGGCGCGGTTATTTTCAATGGGGTATAGCTCATCCAGGCAGCCTATCAGTCACTGCAAATCCTATATCCTAAAATTCCAAATTACTTTTAAGAAATATATGATGTGCAATACCCAATTCATATTCCCTTTTAAAGATAACACACACATCTACAGCAGCAGTGCGTGCACACACACACACACACACACACACACACACACAGCCTACCCAACCCCCAGAAACCTGAACAAGAATATTATTCAAAGACAAAATGATATTTCAGAGAGAACATAAAATATAAAAGCTATAATAACATTTACATCTGTATACCACCCATGTCAGTAAATGCAGGCCATCAATTATACATAATCTGGAGCATATATAAAGGAGCTAAAAACGATGTGGTACAGCGTTTTAAAACCTAGAGGCTTAAATTCGCAAACACCTACATCTGTGGTGCCATCAAACACCATGAAGGAATAGCCCCAGTTTAGACATAATACGGCAGCATCAGTTACGATTCAAGTATTACTCATTTAAAATAAGACAGAGCGACTGTATTATTTAGCAATTACACTCAGCTCTCGCTGAAATACCGTTCCCCAGAGGCGGGATTTTAAAAGTGCATCAAAATAAGAACTATTAACCCATTGCAGAGGGGAAGATAATTCGAGATCTCATAGAATTAAAGACTGAAAATTTCTTGATGCATGTTGGATATAGCAGGGGGAAAGGGAGCCAGCATTCAAACGCACCTAATTGCAAACTGGCATGTGAACGCTCCTTCAAAACTCAAAGGAGACGTTAAAAATGAAAGGGTGTAATACAAACAGAATTAGGTGGCTTTGTCTGAAAGTGGCTCTTGTTTCCCTGTATTCTACAGATGCTCATAGCTACAGTGACACTTCTTGATTAGGAATAAAAATTTACAAAGCAGCCAAGAAAACTATCTGAAGATGAATAAATCCACCTTTCCGATAATCATCTGGGGTACCAAATACTGACAAACAAGCCCAAACAATAAAACCACCACACATGCCCTCTGACATTGCCCTCTTGGTTCTCTTTATTAAGCATCTCTTGATGTCTTCCATAACAGAAGAGCACTACAAAGCAATTCTCCCAGCTGCGGTTCCTTAAGTACATAGCAGCTGCATTTTCAAAATGGTCTGTTTTTACAATTAGCACATGTAGGGCAAAGATACTTATTTGAACCAACAACCCCTTCCTCACCCCCCCCTTCCTTGGTTTGCAATTCTTCCTGGTTTTGTCCTCTGTTACCACCACGAGTTGTTGACTCTGCCAGGAAGCATGTTACAATTGCAGGATTAGCCCAAGACAAACCTTGCCATTTTCCACCATTTCTGAAGCACCATACATGCCCGCCTCCCACAACAACTTGGATTTTTGAATCACCAGCATTACAGGACAATTACGGAATTCCTATATTAGTCTTAAATGAACATAATTAATATGTTTTTGTCTGCAATGACTTCATTGTGCGCCTATCAACTGGAACCATTCCTGCTGTGTACTTGATTCCACAGACGATGGCGGGGGGCATGTAGGATTTTAAATGATGTGCTGGTGTGTCTGCTCTTTATATGCTGTGGTTTATGTGTTATTCATGGGTTACATTTCGAAGCATGGACGAAACACAGATGTAAATGTTATTAAAGCTTTATGCGACTTAGGCCTTTTGTGAGATATGTCTTTGTTTCCAAATAATTCTTTTAACTATCACAAATAACCAGCAGTACATGACAATGTCTTGAGAGGGGGGCTTTTTTATTGCCTTACTAAGCCTTTGTGATGAAAAGTGACTCCCCCCCCCTAATGCTCTCTCTTTGTCAAAATAAAATGCAGTATGATTTGGCAGACAACAGAGTTATGTCTGCAGGGTAATACTGAAGAAGACCCCATTTTTAAAACATGCTTGTTATACAGTATCAGAACCAAAAGTTACTTGATTTCTGACTTAGCTGTCAAAGATAGGGGTTCAAACACCATAGGCCTGAGACTGGCATGCTTCTCAACTTGATTTCTCTCCATACTGTCATTAACATTTTTATTCCAGGAATTCGAGATGGACGTGGCAGTAGGACAATGCCCTGCCAGATCACAGTACATCACTTTGCCATTCTCTACGTCAGTGTGTATTCCGACAATTTTCAAATTAAACAACTTGTCCATTGGCTGCTCTGTCCAGATCTCGACTAAAGGCAGAGACTCTTAACCAAAGTCACAGAATCTTCAGTGTTGCTCTGTAAGAATGAACAAAGAAACAGAAGTACTGCCAGGTGGTAACATCACCAGTCTTGCACCAATAGGCCCACAAAACGTATTTCTGGACCATGAACTATGGCCCCTGCAGGATAAGTTTGTACCACAGTGAAACAGTCCCTGCTTGGATGCCAAAGCGGACTTGCCTGATCAGATCCAAGTGGATCACTATGGCCCAGACTAGATCAGTGATTCATTTCTTAATCCACAGTCTGGTGCATGCTACTATGAGGTTGTCTGAGGGTTGTGTATAGCATATGTTGGCTCTCCCATGTCCCCACCCCATAAAATTCCCCACGCAAGTGATGTGACCTCAAGTCCCATTGCTCCTAGGGGGAGCCCCACACGTTAACTGCTCAGGCAGGTGGCTGGCTGAATACACTGTTTCCAAAGCCTTACCGGGGGGCGTGGGGAGGTAGCAGCAATTTCATAAATACTTTTAATATGCTTTCCCAGGCAGACCTGGGGCTCATCCCACTTGTCCAGTACTTTCTAGGCACGACTCCAAGAGCTTTCCCTTTTGTGCCTCCACTTTCCTCCAGGAAAGCCCGCTGTTTACCGCTGATTTCTTAACAAACAATTCTTTGCGGAGGTGCAAAAGAAAAACCTTCTGGACCCATGTCTAGAAAGCATGGGGTAAGTGCAAGTGTGAATGAACCCTCAGTCCTGCCCCCTTCGAAAACTGGGGTGGGCCAGACTTCAACGGGTTTATATTGTAAAATTGCTTTGAGATGTTTCATAGGAAACAATTCATAAATGGAATTAACTGATTAGTTAGTGCTGCAGCGAAAGGATATGCTGCCTTCTTTTGTTAGTCCTTTTGGATGCAGGGGTCAAATTCACACTGGATGCTGGCCTCGAGTTACCACCTTTCGACCTGACAAATCACGAACACTCCAGCCATACTCAGCAGCAGCCCTGTGCCAAATGAGAGTAAAGTACAGGGGGCCCAGTGTAACTGGAGATAACTTGTTGCACCATTTTACTTTAATGGCCTTTAATTTAAAGCCTATAATATTTGGCACTTGAAACTTTATCAAAGGATGCTACAGGAGACCAAAGTGTAGAGCAAACAAACTTTTCTCAACACAGTGCAACTCTTTATTAATGGTTCACAGTGGCCGCCACCCTGGGTTTCAAATCTCCATAGGTTATCCCCACAACTACTCCCCCCCCCCAATACACCCACTTTCATTACATCTGCTATCATTACAGTGTCCCTTATTAGCTATTGCAGCAATGACATAATAAGGTGATCAAGCAAAGCAACTTATGGAAAACAATTCTTGCTTTAAATGGTGTTGCTCTTTGCTGACTTTTCTCAAAAAGCAACAATGAACCAACACTTGTTTCTGATTAAATTAAAAGCACAACTTTGAAATGGTTATGACGCACAATTCGGCCTTAACTAAAAATATGGACGCTCTCCATCCACAATACATTTTCCTACTTGTTACAGACAAAGCTCCCTCAAATATAAAGACCTTCTAAAAGTTAAGAACCAGTAGCAGCAGCAACCCTTAACCTAGAGAAAAGAAGGGAATTGTAAGTGGTCAATTTTAGCAAGTAAGCCCTTCGAAACAGCAGCAGGCCAGAGCAAGTCATGTGATAAGATTTCCAGGTTCTTGGTCAAGGCTGTCTTCTCGTCTGCTCACCAGAGAGGACATTACGGATACTTGTTCTTACTGCAAACTGGCCTCCCTGCCCTTTGCCGTTGTGACTTTGGCCAGGTCTGACCTTTTATAGTAGTTGATTTCATGTCCTGCCAAAGTGGAGCACAGCTGCATAGAAGTGGATGGCTACCACAATTTTAAGCTTTATTTCACCTTTAAAAGTATTTCCTCCCCCCCCCCCCCGCCAGCTGTGTTATACAGTGGTACCTCAGGTTAAGTACTTAATTCGTTCCGGAGGTCTTAACCTGAAACTGTTCTTAACCTGAAGCACCACTTTAGCTAATAGGGCCTCCAGCTGCTGTCACTGCGCGATTTCTCTTCTCATCCTGAAGCAAAGTTCTTAACCCGAGGTACTATTTCTGGCTTAGCAGAGTCTGTAACCTGAAGCGTATGTAACCTGAAGCGTATGTAACCAGAGGTACCACTGTAAACTGATAAGCAAGGATGATCCCCCTCCTGCAACCTACACACACACACACAGAGAGAGAGAGAGAGAGAGAGAGAGGGGGGGGGGGCATTTCTGTTTATAGCATAGATGAATAGCATGATGGCTCTAAAATTTATGGACTTGAAGTGCAATTAATATCAGAGTGTTTGGAAAGCATATACACAGCTATTACTCTACTCCAAAGGAAAAAGCCTGTGGAAACGCAGGTTCCAAAAGTCATTTCCTTGTTTCTACTTGTCTCACCAAGTGGCCGGGTGGGGGGTTTCAGGGTAGAAGGGGCTAATTATAAATCTTCCCAAACTGAAACTTGCAAAAGGACACTGGAAATAATATGCTCACAGGAAAAAGAATATCTGGCAGCGGTTGGTTCTTGTTTTTCCCTAATACCCATTAAAAGCCTCCCCCCCCCCCCAGTAAACCGGTTTACAGCAATGCTAGAAATGGAGTCAACATTTTTATTTAATGAATGGTTGTGGAGCATTAAAAACAGCACGGTGTGCGTGCAAATGTGGCTCCTTATCCTTGGCTTTGTCTCTATTGGCATCCCTCCCCCTTTCATTTTCAATGACATGTCAGCCGTCTCTCACCAACCACAAAGGAAAGTTGAATGCAGGGCTTACAAAGTTAGGCTGACATTTGCTCTCTTCCAATAAAAAATATTTAGTCCATTAAACATAAATACCTGTCATTATGATACATGGACTGGGTACAAGCCTCCCGTTTCCCTCTGATGTTTATTACATCCAAACAACTGCAGTGCCTGCATGTTTTCAACTTTAGTGTATTGATTAAACTTTTAAATGGCTGCCATATAACCCAGGGACATCAGGAAGATTAATTTGCGTCAATGTTCATCTGTAATTCATTAGCCATTTATTCTTTACAACCACATGGGCTATCAAGAAAATGCAGGCCATTTTTCACTCTGCACAGGCTTGGGAACAGATCCTGAAATTGCTGCTGCATACCAATCAGTTCCCCAGGCCCGGCCTCTTAAACTGCTTGGCTTTTCAAAAGTTAAAAGTTGGGAATAGCGGCGGCAGGAGGGGAGGGGAGGGAAAGGGACATAAAGAACCAGAAAAATGGACAAAATATATGTCCTCGGGGTACTCGAGATTTAACTGAGTTTGTCCACTGTCTTTTCATCCATGGATTATGGTTTCTTATTTCAGTCAGATTAAAATAACTGAAACTTGTTTCGGAGCAGGGGCCGTAAATAAAATGAGTCACACACATCCACTGCCCCCCAGTAATTTTTTCCTAGACGTAGTTACTGGGGGAAAGCAGCCGAGAGTGGCAGAGAAGACTAAAAAAAAACCCCACAACACCATGCTAGTGCCTTAAGAAAGTCATAGCTGCAAATGCGAGGATACACATTTTAAAACCAGCTCTTGCATTTACTCTGGATTCTGGTCTGGGCTTTATTTGGTTCAATACCCAGCTAAGTATCAGTATGTTTCCTTACGGGAGAGGTAAGACATCTGGCTCCCGGATTCGCCCTGCTGACCCTCTGACATGATAGGAAGTGAATATTAACGCAGGAAAGGGAACAAATGCAGCTGCAAAGCAAACATTCCATGCATATAGTTCTTGCACAGAGCATGGAGAGATAAATGGCATGCAACCTGCATTTCCCCCCTGCTTCTTAAATACCCATTAATCAATTACTGTCACTGATCTTCCTGCACTTAACTCACCCGTTTATGGGTGCATTTCACTATTGAAGCCTCAAGGGGGCATACGTTGTTGTAACCTCTCACAGCAAAGGGGTAACATGAGCCCATTTATGTCAATAGTAATTCAAAGTTTCGTTGTTTTGTTGTTTTGATTTTGCAGCACAGTGTCCTGCCAGGCCTGCCACCTTCACTTAGTTTCTAGGGAAGCAGTTATCTGGCTTTTGAGGTACCATATTGAGAATATGCCTGTTGTCTTTACTTTGGCCACCTCATGAGAAGAGAAGACTCCCTGGAAAAGACGCTGATGTTGGGAAAGATGGAGGGCACAAGGAGAAGGGGACGACAGAGGATGAGATGGCTGGACAGTGTTTTTGAGGCTACCAGCATGAGTTTGACCAAACTGCGGGAGGCAGTGGAAGACAGGAGTGCCTGGTGTGCTCTGGTCCATGGGGTCACGAAGAGTCGGACATGACTAAATGACTAAACAACAAAATTGAGAATATATTTAACAAGTGAGAGCTGCAACAAAATGTTGCAGTGTTGAACGCTCCATCCAGCCATGCTTATTCCAATATAGTTCATTCAATCCCCACTCCCCACCCCAGCAACATGGCCACTGTAGATTGTTTATTGAGTGGTTTGGGGTCCTCTCCCCATACTTCTGGAAACCTTAAGATTCTTCTGAACGTGCTCACTGCACGAAAAGCTAGTGTCCCTATTATCCTACCAATGTTAACTTTGCAATTTAGCAGCATAGCAAAACCTTCAAATTCTAGTCCAGGAACTAATACAATTAAAAACACAATTAAAAAAACAACAACCTTTACTTTGGATTAAAATTGGGGGAAATTATGCTTTGAATGCATTTTTTTTTTTAAAGTTACATCTTCTATTCATATTTCAACACAGAAAACAACAGAAGGCTGCATTAACAGAACACCAGTTTTCAAAACAAGATGCAAGGTGTTTTAAAACACATTTTGGTTTTATAAAAGCACAAAACAAAATAGGTAACAATGAACTAAGAAGAGAGACAGTGTTAAAACTTTTTGTTATTTATACACACATGTGCACACGTGTGCACACACACACATACGCAGTTCCGGGTTTTATAAAAGCACAAAACAAAATAGGTAACAATGAACTAATACTGTCTGTTTTATGCACACACAGAGAGAGTGTGTGTTCTGGGTCACCACGCATGACAGTGGAGCATGTATAAGGCAAGGCAAGCCTGCCTGCCCCATTTTCCTGCCACTTCCGGGTTTGCGGCGATGCAGATGCACACAGTCGTGCAGTCTTTGAACGCATGCAAAATGGTCATTGCCTGGATGGATAGATAGATGATAGATAGATTTAATTCTATTAATGTTTAATTGCTTTTCAATGATTGGTCTCTCCTCTCCCTGTGTAGCCTTTCCTGCCCCCCGAAATTGGCTTGGCAGGTTGGGGGAAACCCCAGAACAGCAATTGGTGGAAGAGGAAGGCTCATTCAGTCGGGCAAGCCGATATGCTTGTGCAGACAGCATGTTTGTAACGGTGTGACACTGCCGGTGAATTCCACTCACACGACTTATTTAATGCGCACTGATCACATGAAAACACTGTAAGTAACACGGGAAGCTGCACAAAAGAGCAGGTTCATGTTGCAAGTTCTGATTTTTATTTTTACTGTATTTAATGGCAAGCTGAAGAATAAGAATACTCAAGTGGTGCGGCTACAGCCTGTTCCAGCAGAGGCCATGTTTATGACCTAAAGTTTAAGACCACTTCACCGCTGGGCACGCACAGCTGCGTCTTCCTCACTATCTTGTCTGCAAAGGGCTTTTGTGATGAAAGACACAGTAACACATGTAAAATATTACCGCTACAATTGCAAAATGAAACTTCTATGAGGAAAAAAGGCAGACCCCGCCAAGAACAATAAAGAAATCAGTGACGAAGGAACACAATAATGGGTTCTCTCTGCTTTGCTCCGCAGACATGGATTAAATTGTTTCAGCACCAGTCACCCAATCCAACTTAACAAACAAAGGGGGGAAAGGCAGCGGGGGGGGGGGGAGAAATGAGAAACATTTGCTTAGAAAGCTCATAACTGCCGGTGTGTTCACAACACCAGCATGTCCTGTTACACCTAATACCTTTGTCAAGGTGGCCTCGTCTGGAACTACTCACTCACAATCTCTACAGACGTTCATTGCAGAATTCCCCCCCCCCCCACAGGCCCGCAATGTATTTGACAGCCCTAGATCTCTGCTTGGGGTCTCTATTTGAGACAATCCAGATCCACCCAATCTCTCCCACCCCCAAATATCACTCATCACGGCTTAAGCTTGTCTGGTTTGCACTAGCTGTGACCTGGATGTTGCACACGCTACAAAGCAATAAGGGAACAATACCAGAAAGAGGACTGTTTGTACAATGCCGGCTTTTCATAAAGATGTGCTTAACCTTCTTCCAACAAAATTATTGTTATAATATTTTCCCCGCACAATGGTTCTACAAATCAGCCTTAAATTATAGTGTATAAAGGGCACGCATGGTCTTATTTCCTAGTACTAAACATCCCCTTTGAACTAAGGCTTTAAGAGCCTTAGTTCGCTATCCCCCCCAAAATCTTTTAATAAATCAGTGTTCCACTTCTTAATACTCTTCTCCTCCCCAATAAACACATGAAATTGCAACCTTCCCTTCCTTGCCTAGTTTTCTATTTTGTTTAAGGAATATTATGTCTGTGCCTCAGAATCATAGGATCAATGATAAATTTTAAAATACACTGTGTTATTTCCCTCAGAATCTTTTCCCCTTGTAAATATGTATGTTTTATAATAATTTCCTACACCCCTGGCAAGTCTGTCTGTCTCCTTCCTTCCCCTAAACTGCTTATCAATGTGGGTAGAAGAGATACGGTACTTGTTAAAAGAGCTGACACTGAGATAATAGACTGCAAACTCCCACCTGAGGAAGAACCCCTCCCCACAATGTCCCCCACACCAAAGTACTACAGAGGGAATGCTAACAACAACAACAACAACCCGCCCATCTGGCTGGGTTTCCCCAGCCACTCTGGGCAGCTTCCAGCAAAAGATTAAATATACATTAAAACATCAGTCATTAAAAACTTCCATAAACAGGGCTGCCTTCAGAAGTCTTCTTAACGTCAGATAGTTGTTTATTTCTTTGACATCTGATGGGAGGGCATTCCAAAGGGCGGGTGCCACTACTGAGAAGGCCCTCTGCCTGGTTCCCTGTAACTTCACTTCTCGCAGTGAGGGAACTGCCAGAAGGCCCTCAGTGCTGGACCTCAGTGTCCAGGTAATGGTAAACGGTGGGGGTGGAGAAGCTCCTTCAGGTATACTTGGCCTGTTTTGCCTTTGTTGTGTACCATTTATAATGCACCTAAATGTGTTGCATGAAGATTTTTCAAAATCCAAGATAATCCAACAAAGGGTGAGAGGGAGCAGAAAAACCATCTTAACACAGTAGCCACTGGTCAAAGTTATCAGGGACAAACAGAGTGGCAGTCCTAGTGGAAAAGAGGCTGAGATGCATACATGTGGAGTACTTGGAGCTGTGTTGAAGACCACACGGCAGGAATCTGTGGCCCTCTAGATGTTATTGAACTCCATCTCCTATCAGCCCCAGCCAGTATGTCCAAAGGTCATGGATTATGGGAATTGTAGTCCAAAACATATAGAGGACCACAGGTTCCCATCCCTGCCATCTGGGAAGTTCAAGCTGGATGGATTGCAGCCACCAAGTGCATATCATGATCATACATTTATTTGTATACCACTTTTTCACAAAATTGTGCTTAAAGTGGCTT
This sequence comes from Podarcis melisellensis, assembly GCF_964234715.1. Classification (NCBI taxonomy): domain Eukaryota; kingdom Metazoa; phylum Chordata; class Lepidosauria; order Squamata; family Lacertidae; genus Podarcis; species Podarcis melisellensis. Next base: position 82,627,569 of record NC_138537.1, read on the forward strand.
ACAACATATCAATAACAGTTCAAAAACATATACCGTTTACCGTGTATCCCTATCTGTCAGGGAACTGTCATCCGAGGAAAAAGTGGTGGACAGGCTCCAGCAGAATAGGAGAGACTCTGCAGCAGCGGAGGGAACCAGCAGGGGGAGTGCCAGAGTCACTGCGGAGGAAGGGCTCTGGGACACTTCCAGTGGAAACAGTGAAGAGGTTACTAGACCTCCCTTAGGAACTCCATCCCTTCGCCGGAAACTGTCACGCAGAGAGTCACGAAGGCGCATGTCTGTCAAACAACTTTTATGTTGGCGTAAGTTCCGTAGCCGCCCACTGTCAGATTCTACCAGCGACTAGCGGAGTCATGCTTTGGGGGAGCTCCGTTAGTGCCTGGGTTTGGATGACCAGCCAAACCCCAGCGGGATCCAGCTTTTACGCGCAAGCAGCTCATTATCCCATCATAGCAATCTGACAGTCTCCGAAAGCAGCTTGTGCAAGCAGAGGGCATCATGAGCGAACCAGCCGGAGCAGGAGGAGGAGCGGGAGCAGGTCCAAGCCTGGAAGAAAGGTATAGGGCGTTGGAGGTCCAGCTCGCACTGCAAACGGCGAGGCTAGAGGAGAGGAGGGCTCAAGATGCAGATAAGGGGAAAACCACCCCACTTGCCAGAAGGGTGCCTGGATTGGTGCAGAAATTTGGGGGGGATCCCAGGAACTATCAAGCCTTTAGGACAGAGATGCAATATGCTCTCAATCTACTGTTTGATGACTTCCCCGATGAGAACTCTAGAGTGGCGTACGTGATTGGCCATCTAGAGGGAGGGGCGAGGGACTGGGTTCGGCCCCTGATGGCAGCCAATAACGAAATCTTAAAGGACACAATGAAGTTTTTTCGCGCCATGGACTTGATGTTTTCCAGCGAGATTGAGCAGGGGGTGGTGCGCAGGAAGTTAATGGCATGTAAACAAGGGAGCCGATCTGTACGTGAGTACTGGACTGAGTTCACCATGCTGATTCACAGACTGGGGTGGGACCTTGCTAGTGAACCTATTCAGATGATGTTTGAAGAAGGTCTGTCTCCGTCAGTGAAGGATGAACTTTCCCGGGCACCTAGGGCGGAGTCTATGGATCAGCTGACTAAAGCAGCGCTGTCCATAGGATCACGCCAGGAAGCTAGAGCTATGGAAAAGCGGGAAGAAAAGGGGGAACGTTGGAAGGATTTCCGCATTCCAGAGATTCCGGAGCAGCCTTTCCCGCCAGCAGAGCCGATGGAACTGGGAACAGCGCGCGCGCGCGCAGTTTCAAACACCAGGGAAGAGCGGAAGAAGGAGGGAAAGAGCGGCAAGAGATGCTATCTCTGCCAACAGCCAGGTCACTTTGCCAGAGTCTGTCCGCAAAGGAAGGAATGGCAAGGGATGGCAGGAACTGTTGGGGGGAAGGAGGAGGGAGAAATGAAGGAACAAGTAAAAGCCAACGCCTGGTTGCCAACATCAGGGCACAGCAGCCAGGCCAGGGAGTAGTGAACGTGCCCACGCCGGAACCTCCAAGACCAGCGCTTGTGATAGAGGTGTTGCTGGAACTGGCAAACGGACACCCACTAAAGATAAAAGCGCTATTGGACTCAGGTAGCTCATGTAATTTCATGAGTAAGGAGTTTGCAGCGGAACATCAGATACAGACTATCCCATTAAGTAAGCCTTTGCAGGTTACCACAATTGATGGGAGGGAGCTGTTGGGAGGAGAAGTGAGCCAACAGACTGTACCTATGATAATGAGGGTGGCACGGCACACAGAACTGATTGCGTTTAACGTAGCCACCTTGGGAGGAGCCCCTATTATCTTGGGAATGAGCTGGCTGGCACTACACGATCCGCTAGTAGGCTGGCATCAGAGAGTGGTTTCCTTTGGATCAGCACATTGCCTAGAACACTGGAAGGAGGGAGAGGCGCAGGCAGGTGCCAGGGCCACTCTAGCAGGGGTGGAAGTGATGGACAAGGGGAAGGTGCCACCGCAATACGCTGATTTAATTGACGTATTCAGCGAAAAAGAAGCAGATAAACTGCCCCCGCACAGACCCTTTGACTGTCAAATCACCTTACTCCCAGGAGCACAATTGCCAGTGGGCAAGCTGTATGCAATGTCAGACAGTGAGATGCAGGAGTTAAGGGAGTTCATTGACAAGAATCTTAAGCGAGGTTTCATCAGAGAGTCACGAGCGGTGGGGGGCAGTCCAGTGTTCTTTGTGGACAAGAAACACACGGGCAAGCCCAGACTTGTGTGTGATTTCAGGTCCCTGAATGCAGTGTCAGAACCAGTGACTTTCCCTATGCCTAGAATTGATGACATTCTGACACAGGTGAGAAAAGGGAAAATTTTTACCAAGCTGGACCTTAGGGGGGCATATAACTTGATACGTGTGAGGAAGGGGGATGAGTGGAAGACCACTATGTTCACCCCCTTGGGGGCCTTTGAGTACCTCGTTATGCCCTTCGGATTACAAGGAGGCTCCGCCTGTTTTCAATCATTCATGAATCACGTCCTGGGGCCATTGCTCTACAAGAACTGCGTAGCGTTCTTAGATGACGTCCTGGTGTACTCAGAGAATGAGGAGCAGCATGTGCGAGATGTAAGAGAGGTACTGAGCAAACTTCGAGAAAACCGGCTGTGGGTGAAACTGGAGAAGTGTCAGTTTCATACCAGGGAGGTGGAATTCCTGGGGTACCGGTTGTCTGACAAGGGATTGGCCATGGATCCCAGCAAGGTTCAAGCGGTACTGGAATGGAAAACACCAAAGACCAAGAAGGACGTGCAAAGGTTCCTGGGCTTCGGAAACTTCTATAGGAAGTTCATCAAAAACTTTGCCCATTTGACTGCGCCCATCACGGATTGTCTTAGTAGCAAAAAAAAATTTGTTTGGACGGAAGAAGCGCAGCAGGCGTTCGAACGCCTAAAGCAGGCGTTTGCGTCGGAAGAGCAGCTTCTGCACGTGGATCTACAAAAACCAATGAGAGTGGAGACTGATGCGTCAGACCGAGCGGTGGGGGCCGTGCTTCTCCAGCCGGGAAAGGATACGTCTGAATGGAGACCGTGTGCATTCTTTTCGCGAAAATTGAACAAATCCGAGAGGAACTACACGGTGTACGACAGAGAACTGCTCGCCATTCATGAAGCATTCCGGAAATGGCGGCACTTGCTGATTGGGGCGCAACACAAGGTTCAAGTCCGAACTGACCACAAAAATCTGGAATATTGGAGAACAGCTCGAGTGCTGAACCAGAGACAAGTGCGATGGGCTCAGGAGTTCTCCAAGTTCCACTTTGAGATTCGTTACGTGCCAGGCTCAGAGAACGTGAGAGCGGATGCCCTTTCCAGGAAACCTGAGTACTTAGAGGGGGAGGGAGCGCCTGAGGCAAGGCATGTAATATCTGAAGACCGCTGGGTGTGTGGGGCGGCATTGGTGGGGCAAAGGGAACTGATGGAAGGGACGGAGAACGATGCATACGCCCAAGAGAAACTCAGAGAACTCAGGAGGACAGAAGAGAACACAGGGGGGTTTGAAGAAAAGAACGGGGCGTTATATTACAAAGGGGCACTGTACATACCAGATGGGGAACTGAGGGGGAGAGTACTCAAGCAGTTGCATGACAGCCCCACAGCGGGGCATTTTGGACAGCACAAAACCATGTGGTTGGTTACCAGGGAGTTTTGGTGGCCCAAGGTGAGGGAGGACGGGCGGGAATATGTCAGGGGTTGCGACAGGTGCCAGCGAGCAAAAGGAGAGAGGGTGGCGCCAGCGGGGCTATTACAACCCTTACCCACGCCAGAGAGGCCATGGGAGGCAGTATCCATAGATTTTATGACGGATCTGCCAAAATCCAAAGGCAAAACAGCTGTCATGGTGGTGGTAGATCTATTAACCAAAATGTGTCATTTTATAGCATGTTCACATGCGGTTACAGCGGAAGAGACCGCCAAGTTGTTTGTAGAGCATATTTTCAGGTTGCATGGCGCCCCCTTGAGGGTGGTCAGTGACAGAGGCAAACAATTTACTTCCAGGTTCTGGAGGAAACTTATGAGCTTACTGCAAGTAGAACTCAATTTCTCCACTGCCCGACACCCAGAAACTAATGGGCAAGCGGAAAGGGCAAACGGGATTTTACAACAATACCTGAGGTGTTATATAAAGGACAGAGAAAATGATTGGGTAGATAAGCTACCGCTGGCCGAATTTGCCTACAACAACGCGGAGAATGTGTCCACAGGAATGAGTCCTTTCCTGGCAAACTATGGGTGCCATCCCCGGGCATTCCCAGGAGAGGGAGGGGAGAGGTGGAGCGTGCCGGCGGCGGAAATGTTTTTTGAAGAGATGGAAGCGATTCACCGTCAGCTCCAACTTAACTTAGAGAGAGCCAAGGAGGAATATAAGAAACAAGCAGACAGAAATAGGAGGGAAGGTGAAACCATAAGGGTGGGAGACCGGGTGTGGTTGTCAACCCAAGGTCTACCGTTCAAAGGGGGGAGTAAGAAGTTGAGACCCAAAAGATTGGGACCCTTTGAGGTCATACAGCAGGTCAATCCAGTAGCATTCAAACTCAGACTGCCCAGTCACATGAAATTACATCCAGTATTTCACAGGTCATTACTGTCGCCGTACCGAGAGGGACGGGAGTGGGGGGAGCGTGAGAGAGAGGCCACCCAAGCGCCCGTGATAGAAGAGAGAGAACGCGACATGAACGTGGCAGGAATCATTGATTCCAGGTGGAAGGGGAATCAGGTGGAATATCTGGTAGAATGGGAGGGGGAAGTAGAGTCGGAAAACACTTGGGTACCAGCAGAGGTAGTCAAGGACGAGGTTTTAATAGAAACATTTCACCAGCGTTTTCCAAAAAAACCGCAACCCGTGGCACGATTTAGAAGGGAACACTTTGGGACCACCGATGAGGAAGGAGAGTTTGAAGGGTTCCCAGAGTCAGGGGTGGGTGAGGAAGCCGACTCCGATGAAGAAGAGGAAGACGGGGAGAGAGACGGTACGCCTTGGTTAGAAGTGTTTGAATCCTCGGATGACGAGGAGAGCTCCTTCAGGGGCTTTCCGCCCTCACCGCCAGTGGGAGAGGAGGTGGGGGGGTGTGAAGGGGGCCCTGGGGGGGAGGTGGATGTCAGGGAACTGTCATCCGAGGAAAAAGTGGTGGACAGGCTCCAGCAGAATAGGAGAGACTCTGCAGCAGCGGAGGGAACCAGCAGGGGGAGTGCCAGAGTCACTGCGGAGGAAGGGCTCTGGGACACTTCCAGTGGAAACAGTGAAGAGGTTACTAGACCTCCCTTAGGAACTCCATCCCTTCGCCGGAAACTGTCACGCAGAGAGTCACGAAGGCGCATGTCTGTCAAACAACTTTTATGTTGGCGTAAGTTCCGTAGCCGCCCACTGTCAGATTCTACCAGCGACTAGCGGAGTCATGCTTTGGGGGAGCTCCGTTAGTGCCTGGGTTTGGATGACCAGCCAAACCCCAGCGGGATCCAGCTTTTACGCGCAAGCAGCTCATTATCCCATCATACTATCATATATAAAGTTCTCTTATCTTAGTGAAAAGTATTAGAACCAACAGAATACATTTCTAGCTTGAAGTTTGGAGAATTCAGCAAGAGGGGGTTGCCCTGTTGATTTCTCTCCTCTCTCGCCCCTCACTATAGGCTGAACACCATGAACATCATTTTAGCTAGGATTTGACAGGACGAATTTACACCTTGAATTCAAAGGTTTAAACTCTCAGCAATCTTTTTAAATAGGATAACTGATGCATTAACTACATAGGAAGATTACTTAAGAGTAGCGTACAGTGCATTTTACCTTCACTGCAATAAAGCCGTGCTACCATCGCCCAGAGGCATTAAAGTGCAACTCTCAAGCTATGTTACCAAAGAGCATGTTTTTGAGTACATAGAAACTGTCACCCTGTAAAATGCAGAGAGACAAGCGACCTGGTGTAGCCAGAGACCCCACACTTTCATTAGCTTCACAGAAGCAAGTGTTGTGACTGACAGGAAACAGAGAGCAGGGGAAACAGTTTCCTCCATAACCTGTTTGCCGCCATTGGAAGATGATGGAAGAGGGCCAGGAAGATGACCACCAACGGTCTGTGGGGGTGAAAAGGGCAAGTTGGAGAGTTTGTAAGATGTGGAAGCAAAGGTGCAAGGCAAATATCACAGCTTGCTAAAAACATGCCACAGTTTGCAAACGAATAATTTAGAAAATACAGTAGAATATATTTTTGATGGGGGAATTTGAGATTCTCCAGACATGTATTCAAAAAGCAGCATGTGAATAATACAATTATATTAGATCCACATGGGCTGCAGGGAGGGGGTCCTAAAAGATGCCTCAATGAGGAATTTTCCGCACATTTCTTGGTCTGAGGACCAGTGGCGGAGCTTCATGCTCTGGCACCGGGGGGGGGGGTTGCGTGGAGAGCAGGCGGGGGCAGGGCTGGTGCGTGTCCTGGGGGCATGGCGCACTGCCCGCAGGGGAGTGGCGCGCGTCCTGGGGCGTGGTGTGCCACCTGTGGGGGTGTGGCACTCAGCGTGGGCAGGGGAGGTAGCCGCAATGGCACCCCACCGGGATTGCGCTGCTGGGGGCGGTGTGCTTCCCTGCACTCCTCTTCCTCCGCCAGTGCTGAGGACAGGCTTATATGTCAGATTCCTCCTTGTGGTCATGCAACTGCATTGAGAACTGCATTGAATATCACTTAATCCAGAGAGCTGGCAGATATCACTGCAATCATAGCTTTTCAGGGCAAGTCAGGATGTGGATGGCACAACAAGACTGAAGGAAAGCGAAGGACAAATTGGAAAGGAACAGGCAACATGACTGGGGCAGGATTCAGGGAGAGGTAGGACACAGCAACTCACTCTAACTTCCACTATGGGATACAGAGAAGAAGAAGAAATAAAAGGAAATGAGTGTTGAGCAGATTTGTGTCAATCTAGTACAGTGGTACCTCGGGTTACAGACGCTTCAGGTTACAGACTCCGCTAACCCAGAAATAGTACCTCGGGTTAAGAACTTTGCTTCAGGATGAGAACAGAAATCGTGCGGCGGTGTCAGTGCAACGGTAGCAGGAGGCCCCATTAGCTAAAGTGGTACCTCAGGTTAAGAACAGTTTCAGGTTAGGAACGGACCTCCGGAATGAATTAAGTTCTTAACCTGAGGTACCACTGTATCTAGATTCACGCACTCTGCCTGAGTTCAAGTTCTAGTTCCTTTCAGTGCAGTTGAGCCATGCAATGTTGAAACTGTGAGTCAAAAGGGGCCTGCTTATCGTTATCATGGAGATGAGTATTAGAGCCCAGGGCAGGGGAATGCATGCTGTGAGGTTAAAAAGAATATTCTCTTCTTCCCTTTGCTGTACAGTATAGCAGTATAGCACCCAAGTTAAGAGTTGAAAGCTGGTCCTCATTAGCTAATCTTTTAGTACTATATAGCACAACTAGGGAAGGGTTTGGAAAAGAGGTCTCTTGAAACCCAAGGAGCACTAAAAGCTGTGGTTCCACACTGGTTGGAGCACTCAACAGGAATACTACTTTTAGAGAAGGCCCTTCTAGACATCATTTATATGTGCACATATTTCTGTTGATTATTGCGCTAATGATGCAATCAGGGTTGTCTCAAACAATTCTGTTTTCCATACTGTTTGTGCCTGCAAAAGTTTTGTTTTTTTTTTATAATAATGTTTTTATTTGCTTTTTTCCAAGGTCAGATACATCGTCAGTTATTCAACAAAGGCAGTTTTACAGAAAGAAAAAGAAAGAGGTTATAAGCAAAAAAGAGATCTTACTTTACAAAACAATTTTTCATGATCTACTGGACTTCCCCACATCTTCCATCCCCTGCATCTTTTTCAATAAAATAAAGTTACAGCAAATTAATACCTTGTTTCCTGTGTTTTGTACTTTCCTCAATTGTATATTAGGTTTAGGAGAAATATTGTTAGTTCACAATTCCAACAGTCCTCAATATAGAAACTTTACCCTAGACTTTAGTCATTTCATCATCAGAACTTAAATTCAGCAATATCAGAAATTTGGGATCTGAAGCTTGTTGTCTAAAAACTTAACAAATTCTCAACATTCACATAACTTATAATGTTTTTGTAAATAGTCCTTAAATTTTTTCCAGTCCTCTTCCACTGCCTCTTCTCCCAGGTCTCGGATTCTGCCAGTCATTTCGGCCAGTTCCATATAGTCCATCAGCTGCGTATGCCACTCTTCCAGCGTGGGTAGCTCCTGTACCTTCCAATATTTAGCCAATAAAATTCTTGCTGCTGTAGTTGCATATAAAAAGAAAGTTCTATCCTTCTTTGTCACTCTCTGGCCCACAATGCCCAGGAGAAAGGCCTCTGGTTTCTTAGTAAAGGTATACTTAAATACCTTTTTCAACTCATTATAAACCATTTCCCAGAATGCCTTCACCTTCGGGCATGTCCACCAGAGGTGAAAGAACGTTCCTTCAGCTTCCTTACACTTCCTGTGCCTGCAAAAGTTTTGGAGCAGTCACACTGCTTCATTTTCAATCAGGGTATGTCGTATAACGTGCTGAAATCCCATAACTTTTTGTACCACCAATGTTTTAGTTTATTTTCATCCTGCTTGTGTTGCGCTGTAACTCTTCCAGACAGCAGCAATGTGCTAACATTGGGGAAGCATTACAAAACAAACTAAAGAAGAATAAATTCACCACATTCACTATTATTTTCTTAAGAATATATTGAATGCAATAAAACAACCAAATACAAAATGCAATTGAGTATAATAAAATAATAGCCTAGAGAGGCCCAGATTGGGGATAAACTGCAACGTTTTGTTGAAAGGCCCCACTTACACAGTACGGAATTTACTCAAATAGGTGAATCCTAGGTTCAGGCAGGTGAATCCTTAGGTTCTCAGGGAAATCAAAGGAGTCTTGATGACTAGCAAATTTTTGTAATCTAATACCAGTTCCACACACTTCTGCGTTGCCACTGGATTTTACCTCAACTGGATTTAGAGGTTCTTCCTTAGGCAAACATCTGGAAAATTTCAGGAGAAGCTACCAGTTTCAATAGCATTAGCAACATTTCTCAGGAGTGTTTCACATAAAACTGAAAGACATACTGCTTTGTTACTTTGAAATACGTGTAGATCGTTCTAGAAGTACTCATAATGCAAGTTTTTTCACCATCAGAAATAAAAATATATAATAATAAACTTTACAAAACAAAACAAAATGTTATTCTCTGTATTATAGAAACAAGAAACTAAATCGCCTTAGTACTTTTAAAGAACGGGGTGGTAGAATGCAGAGCTGCTGGTCGTGTGGGCTTGCATTTTCATGTAATTTGTTTTCATTTTTACTAAGTTTTGTGGCGGGGAGCAAAGGGCAACAGTCCCGAGACATACTGGCCAAGAATAAAGAAGAGTATGTGTCTGGTAAAAATTATGACAAGAAGGATGTCACAAAAACCTGAGAGAGATAACAGAGAGATGTGATGAGCTGATTGCTGCTAAGGTTGTCAGGCTATTGGAAGTAGAGGACAGCCAATTTTGAATTTAAGAGTGTCAGCACTGATGTTGCCATCATCCCACACCCCCAATATTTTTCTAATTAATGTAGCGATATTGCTCACTGCTTCTGGGAACTACAAATATAAGTGGTTGTGAGGGTGGCTAGTTAGATTATGAGATTAATTTGAGGGTCTGAAAAAATGAATATGAAATAAAATGGGGAGAAGCTGCTATGACGCATACAAGCAAGTCTCTGACACCTAAGGTGGACTACCACAAATGGATAATCATAATCATGTTTAAAATTTGAATAATGGAGCTTATATATATATATATATATATATATATATATATATATATATATATATGCTTTCGTAGATTTTCACGGGTACAAAACCTGCATATATATATATATATATATATATATATATATATATATATATATAGAAAGACAGGGAGGAAAAAGTCCTCATTAAAGTTTAGCTGACAATTTTAGTAGAACTATTTTCTAGCTTCAAATCCAGGCAACTTTCATCTTAGTTACAAATATTTTAGGATTTCAAAAAATGTAACCCAACAAACTACTAAACCTCAGTTTTTGGAATCCTGATCATTGTTTGCATTTTCAGCACTTCCTGTAGATTTTTTTTTAAAAAATTCTCATTCAAAGAGCAATTTACAATATTATACTTCTTGCATGAACAATTTATACACACTATGAAGATACTGCCAACGAGTGGAAGTTAAGGGGATCAATATGAAATATATTATTAAAATCCATTTTATACTGTTAATGGAGTGTACAAATTATATATATGTGCAACTAGAGGACAAAATCTGTGTACAGTTGAATTCTATGCACACTTATTGGGAAGTAAGAATGCAGTGTGACCTACTTTTAAGTAAAGATACATAGGATGGGGCTACTCATGCAATTTACAGATCAGAGTTACACAGAATTATTTTCTCTGTACATACTGATGTGATAATATGCAGATCATCACACCCAGTCACAATTTTTGCAGCAGATTTTAGGGCTTCTCATTACTTTTCAGTATCATGACTGATGGGTTTTCATCCTTGATATTCGGGTTTCCAACTATAAATTTTGGTACCTGGGGAGGTTGTGTCGGAGGAGCTACCTAGGTTAAAGGACACAGAGTTCAGAGGCAGCAGGAGGTGTCAATCCCAGTGGTTTTCGGTGGGTTTGGGAGGTAGAATGGAGCAATTTTTAGCCAGTCTAGGGGCAGAACCTAGGTGTGCTCAGCAAATCAGGGGATGGAGCTTACGTTATAAAGTTTCTGCTAACCAAAGTCATGCAGCTAAAAAATATCAGTTGTCTTGATTTTCTGGCAACTGATAGAGAAGCATCATAACTAATCAAGTTGTTTTATTTCCTGGATGGTGGCAATCGTTTAAAGGAGTTTTCATGAACTGGACACCCCAACATTTGAGCTTGCTTATATCTTGGTGGATATAATCCAGACTTTACTATCTATTTGTAAATATTAATGGCTAATAAGCTGAATAAATTTGGCCACACAGGAACTGAGAGATGCATAACAACAAACCGAAGGGTCTTTCTCCACCTGTCAAAAAGGCCATATTTAGAAGCTAAGCTTAAACTCCAAAGAAGACTGAGATCAATAAATTCATTTATTAATTTATTTATTTTTTAAAATGTAACCTGCTTTTCAGCATTATGCTTTCAAGACGGTTCAGTGAGTGAACTGATGCAATCAAACAAATGAATGTGATGGAATAAATTGGATGGAATCCTCACCATCACATCTGGCCCCTTCCCCTAAAGCAGCCTTTCTCAACCTGTGGGTCCCCAGATGTTGTTGGACTACAACTCCCATCACCCCTAGCTAGCAAGGCCAGAGCTCAGGGATGATGGGAGTTGTAGTCCAACAACATCTGGGGACCCACAGGTTGAGAACCGCTGCCTAAAGCTTAGGTGCTTCTCCTAGTGATAATGGGAAGGCCTTACTGTCCTGGCACCTTGAAGGCTGGAATGCCAGTATTCCAGAGGTCAGGGACCCTGAGCAAGGTAACTTTTTAAGGCTCTTGACTACTTAGTGAAGAAGTCAGGAGGCCTGAAAACTACATGTTGCAGAGTTTCTGTATGAGTCAAAATACACATGATTCCCTGTGGCACAGGTTTGCCATGCCTGAGTATGTCCTTTCATTTTAAAACGTTTACATGTCACATTTCCAGGCAAAGTGTAAATAAAGCAAACCAAGTATCCCTGGTTGTAGTTCATTTACTTTGTTCCATAGCACTTGGTGAGATCCATTAAGTGCCAAAGCAGTCCTTGTCTGTATAGCTTAACTCTGGGTCCTTTCTTGGTCATGCTAAAGTGTGACAGAATGTATGCAACAGAATGTTGAGAACTGGGGGGAGAGAGGTTAGATCAAGACTACAGAGCACTTACTCAGTATGTCAGGATAGAAATGGAAAGTACCGTATTTTCTGCACCATAACACTCACTTTTTTCCTCCTAGAAAGTAAGGGGAAATGTCTGTGCGTGTTATGGAGGGAATGCCTACGGGTAGCATGCCTACGGATTTTCCTCCTCTAAAAACTACATGTGTGTTATGGTCAGGTGCGTGTTATAGGGTGAAAAATACGGTAGTTAATGCATTGTGTGCATCATTTATTAATTTCTTACACATAACCAGAGATGGGAAGACTGTTCAAAAACTGGAAGACATTAAGGAAAAATGAGGACTGAACCAATTCCTCACAATTTCACCTGATATTGCTGATTTTATTCATCTACAATAAGAATTTTCCACATTCATTGGAATGACATAGCTTTTTAGCAGCAGATCATACAAAGAAGCAGTTCCATTTTATACTCAGCCATTTCTGTGGGAGGATTCTATGCCCCATTGTGATGATAGCTTCCTATCTCAAAAAGCACAGAACTAAAAAGAAAAGGAAATTGCAAACAGGATGGTTTGTTCTGGTTGGAATTCCCTAATAGGTATCTGGAAAATGTGTTTCATACCCTGAAGGAGAAATTTGCCTACAGAGCCTGTGGTTTCTTTACAGTTCTCTTCAGCAATATTTCTGGAGTAATAAGCTCTTTTCATTGGTAATGAAGTATATTTCCGCTCCCCTAACACAGTTCCCAGTTATGCTATGACTTTAAAGATATATTTTTCTGTATCTGATTAAAAACTTGTAAAGGCACCCACATTGTCTAAAACAGTATACCCTGGCTCATCCCTGAGATGGGGAACCTGGCATTTTTAGGGCTAACCTTCAGCATTCCTTTTGCGCAACATTTCTCACAACTCTCATTTATGGCACATCATGCTTCCAAGGAAACACATGTGCAAGGAACTGACCGCAAGGTTGTGGAAGGAGGAAATCCATGGTGTTCAACAATGACAAGCACAAAGAGAGGCAAAAGGCATTGAAAGATGGCTTGCACATGAGGTGAAAACATGAGCAGAACTGCTGTTCAAACCATGTGAATTTTGTGCCATTAAAGGGCCTTGACAAGGGTCTGTTTGGGGCTGTGAACTGATCCCTGGCTCAGCTTGTAGTTTTACCTCAACAGGTCCTCCATAAGTAGGGACAGGGGAGCATGAAATCTTACATGGTCCCAAGAAGAATGTAACACATATGTCACACTGGATTAATAAAATATTCCTTTTTTATGTGGGAGAAGTGTCCTGTGGATCATTCAAGAGAATGAAAATACTGACACATTCTGCATCATCATACATATTCTATATCGTACGGTACAGCCCACAATCTGAAATTCAACACAGCAGTGGCAAAAGAAAGAGAGGAAGATGGTGGCTGAGGTCTATAGGGGAAATATGTCTATATTTCAACTGCACACACTTATTGGGGGTGGACTTTTGAGGAGGAATTTGAAGGAAATGAGAGACAGCATCACATAGGTGTTCTGAGAGGCAGTTCCAGGCATAATGGACAAAAAAAGAAAGTGGTCAGGTTTTAAAAGGCAGGGAGTGAACACACTGTCAGAGGTTTGATCTTCTATAAGAAATTTTTATGCTGGAATTTGAGAGGCTCTCCTGTGAAACAAGGAGGACTCATATTTCTCCAAAGCTATAAAGTTCAGTAATGGTAGCCCTTAATGGGGCATTACTAAGACAAAAACAAAAAACAGAAGGTTTGGGGTCCTTTGAGTGTTGCACTTTTATTATTATAACAAAAATATATTGGTAAATGACAGTAATAATAAAGATGACTATTAGCCAGCTATCAAAAACAGTCAATTCCTCTTTCTAATCATATATTCCCCCAAACCGTTCCCCCCTTCTCTCATCAACACAGACGTTCATCTCCAGGACTCCCCAGCACCTCATCTTCACTTGGTTTATGTGACTCTGATGCCAAAAAGGCAGCGAAGGATGAAGTCACAAGTGAGAGGCCTGTTGCTCCAAGGCATTGTAGAAAGTAATATGGAGGCAGCGCTGGACCAAAACATGTTGGCACCTGAGGCAAACCAAAAAATGGAACAACGGGAGAAGACGTCTACATCAGGAACAAGGGTGGGAGGAGACCAGCAGTGCCTCCTATTTGCCAAGAGGACACCGTAGAGGTGGCGTGGAGGAGGGAAGCTGCTGAAGAGGTAGCAGACCTGGCCTGCAAGGATCTGTTGCTCCAACTATGGCAGCAACAGCAGCACTGGGTGAGGCATTCCTTGGAGGGCAGATCTGTTGCCCCTGTGGATTCTGCAGCCCAGTGCAGTTGCCTCACCTTGCCTTATGGGTGGGCTGGCCCTGTATTCAATGCATTTCAGCAATAGTGGGAAAGGCTAGGTATTAAACTTGGTAACCCTGTGCTTTGGAGGAGGAACGAAGAAGTTAAAGTAAGCAATAGTTACCAATCAGAGTATCCTTGGCAAGACTAAACTAGAATAGTAAAGCTGCCAGACTTCATACAAGGCTCATTCACTTACAACAATGAATAACAATTAGCATTTGCATAGCACTTTTAGAATGCTTAGAGCACTTCACATATGTCTTCTTGTAATCTTTTCAACAGCAGTGTATTATCTCCATATTGCCAATGAAGGACTGATGCAGTGAGAGTACTTCGCCTAAGGCAACCTAGTGAATTTATGGCAGAGGTGAGATTTGAAAAGGAGATTTCCTGATTTGTAGTTCAGTTAATTAGCTGCTTTTCTATTAGCAGTTGAGCAGAAAGAAGAATTGCAGTGGGTTCACTTTTTCATACCATAAGCCCACCTGAGCAGCTATTATGGGCAAGGGAACCAATGTCTCAAATTTAATTTAAAAGCCCCAAGAGTCACTGAGCAAAGGAGAATGAAGTGTACACTGCAGATGTGAGGACAAATGTATCCAAAGGAGATCTTGCCAAAACTTGGCAAACAGGGCCAGGAGGATGAATAGAGATGGGGGCAAGAGGTGATGCATACCCAGGTGAGGAACCAGGGTACCAAAAGTCGCAGGTTGAGACAAAGCTCCCTAGCAACTCTGATGCACATACAGACCTCCTGGAAACCAGGTGTCTTCATGTCACTATTGTGGACAGTTCCGTATCCAGGAATATTGGTTTGGAGCAGGCTCCTGATTGTAAGAAATGGACTAACCACTTCATGGGAATACAGTATATACCCACTCACATAAACATGCCTTTCTCCAGATAATTCAGAGTGACCATGCCATTCTGGGTGCACATCTCAATTCATAGCTTATAGTGGCTGGATTTGTATCTATTGAACGTTCCTGTTCTTGCACCGTCTATTCTTTAAGAAGAATAAAAGTTCAAAGCTACTCAAAGAACGAATTAAACAGCATTTGTTCCTTAACGTTCTCCTCACCCCTCCCCTCAACTCCCTCTTGCAAATAAAAGAGATTACGAAGGAAATTTAATTCTGGTGGGAAATAAATTTTTGACTGAAGTGAGAAATCACACTAAGAAGCTAATTTAAGAGAGATGAAATTAATTTGGGTGACATTTATTCTATTTAGCAAAAATGGCGACAAAACATATAGTGGCTCTGTTACCAGCAGATAAGAGGCTAGTAATTTAAGGCTGGGCACAGCTACCGTCTCCAACGATTTAATCCTTCTGATACAACATCCCTTGTGACCTATCATTAAAGGTTTAGAGTAAAACTGACAATTATTATTAGCTGGTAATTGGATTTTAGAGATTCAGTACAAAGTTAGGATAATTTAAATGACTGCTGACATTGGAAAGATTATGTAAACGTTCTGAATCAGCGGTATTTATCAATATATTAGAACTGAAAAAAAAACGCAAGCATTATCACTGATGTGTGCAACGAAAAGGGTGGAAGTTACAAGGTTCACCAGAGAATCACTAACAAAACAAAGACAAAAATTATGTATTTGAAGGGCTAAGTGGAACATTATCCTTAACTGGCACATTTGCCTCAGAAGAAGAACACTCACATCAAGTTAATGCAATGTCATGCAGAGTTAACACAGCTGTTGGTATTTCCTATCCTAAGCTTTTTGCGGCTGCAACAATCACATGGTCATTTCCCATTTTACGTTTATTACTATTTTTAGAGGCATCTTTGTTAGAGCATTTATTATGGTCATAGAAAAACCAATGGGGTACCAGTCTGAAGTACAGAATACTTACTAATTTTGCCAATTTACCTTGCAAATAAAATATATTTGCCAAAGAAAAACAACAACAACAACAAGGTTACATTGTACTGGAGCTCTATATAAGCAGGCTGACTGAACCCTTCAGTTCAGTTCTGTCCTAGCCTGTGACTAAACAAGAGCTGTTTGAAGAATTGCTGCGTCGTCTGATATGTTCACCCACAACTTACCAGAGAGAATGCCTAGCGCCACATTGGCACATTGGCACTAGGTGAACTTTCCTGTGGAGACTCTTCCACAACTGAGGGGCCACCAATGAAAAGCCACAATATGCAGTGGATCCCTTCCCATTTGTATCTTGCCATGACCTGCCTTACCCATCCATTTCCAGCCTGGTAGCATTGACGTTTCCATCTCTCTCTCTGCCCTTTCATATGCATCTTCTAGACTTAATCAAATTTATCAGTAGACATGCACACATTATGACAACATGTTTCCACATGTAACTCCCAGTGGTCTCCCATCCAAGACAGTGATATACAGATATATCAGTTTCAGTGCTGTTGCATCATTAACCAGGACCAGAATCACGCTCATAAAATGTTTGCATTGGCATGTCTGCCAGAGAGTCCTAAGTGCCAGAAGTATAAATTATGGTTGAAGAGGTTATGTTGGCACAACAATCAGAATAACCCCATATTGTGCATTTATTTTCTAGGGCACCTAATCTACAAATTAGTCTGCTATGATACCAGGTGCACAGTGTTGAAGAAAGCTTGATTTGATGCATGGATACTCATAGACATGTGCACAAAGATTCACATAATCTCATCAATTCCTTTTGTTCCTTTTATCACCACAGACTCCCCACTCTGAAGCTCCTTCCCTATATGTTCTCGTTTCTGTTTTGTGCCTGTCTCCTCTTCTTACATTACTAGCTAGCATCTTTTCTTCATATACGGAAATTAAAATGGACCAAGTTGCTGGGGTGCCATAAATCATATCTGTCCTCTAGGTAGCAAGTGCACCGTTGAAAGAATGCCTCCCGTGTGTAAAAATTGTCAAGACTGAAGATTCCAAGTCCAACCACTGCACAATTCTGAGTGCATGTCAGCTGCATGAAGTCACTGCACAAATCCTAGTTAATCTCTTTAACATTTTTGCTTTTGGAAATCATTGTTCTTTTGTTCTTGTTACACAACGACAGGGCAGTGGAAAAGTGCGTCCATAGCCAACACACTACCAATTACCCACAGGTATCATGTGGCAGGGGGAGGAATGGGGGTGCAGGGCAGAACAAATGCATGGAACAAGAAAGGAACGGAATAGGAAATCTGCCCATTTCCAGTCACATGTAAGGTTCCAGTCACTCAGCAGGTTTCCTGTATATCCAACATGGGAATTGCCGCATTTGGGTCTGGAAATTTTAACTTGCAAGTTAACCCTTACAGTCACTGATCAATGAAAATTGGCTTCTGAATATGATGAAAGTCAAAATAATTACATTATAATAATGCTTACGGTGACATATATATCAATATAGCTATTTAGAGGTCAAGGAGCTTAGCTCACAAATACACAGCCTTTTCCAACCTTGTGCCCTCCAGAGGTTGTTGGATGCAAACTCTCATCAGTCTCAGCCAGCATGTCCAGTGGTGAGGGTGATGGTTGAGTTGTTGTTCATCAACATCAGGAGGGCACCAGGTTTGGGAATGTGAAAGTACTCTATTTCTGTGATATCCACGCTATACATAAAACATATTCAATGCACATTTAAAGCACATTATTTCTGCTGGGAACTGTGGTTTTCCCCTCACAGAACTACCATTTCCAGTACACTTAACAAACTGCAGCTCTTTTACTGTGGTATTATTGTTATTTTATTTTACATACTTGTATTTATGGGACGTGGGTGGCGCTGTGGTCTAAACCACAGAGCCTAGGGCTTGCTGATCAGAATGTCGGCAGTTCGAATCCCCGTGTTAGGGTGCGCTCCTGTTGTTCGGTCCCTGCTCCTGCCAACCTAGCAGTTTGAAAGCACGTCAAAGTGCAAGTAGATAAATAGGTACCGCTCCAGTGGGAAGGTAAACGGTGTTTCCGTGCGCTGCTCTGGTTCGCCAGAAGCGGCTTAGTCATGCTCGCCACATGACCCAGAAGCTGTCTGTGGACAAACGCCGACTCCCTCGGCCAGTAAAGCGAGATGAGCACCCCAACCCCAGAGTCGTCCGCAACTGGACTTAACAGTCAGGGGTCCCTTTACCTATTTATCTTTTAATCTGTGTAAACTTAGAAGATACAAACATTCTAAGCAAATAAACATTCTGTATGTGCATTTGTTTGTTTTAAAAACTAGGGTTTTTAAAATTCACATTCCCCCCTTAAGGTTCAGATGTTATTTACTTTTCAAAATTATCCTGCGTGTGGAGGCCTGCAGAGAAAATATACAGGCTTCCATGGAACACATGTTCAAGATGCCTGGGGATTAGGGGTGGCTAGGACCCTTGGGGGGCGACCATACCCAGTGGTAGAGGGCCTGATTTTTATGCTGAAGGATCCAGAATCAGTCTAGGGACATGCAAGTCTGTTTCTGATCCAAATTACTTTTTGCATGTGATCACCCAGAAATCCATTCCATCCTGCTTTTGCATGTGATAATTACTTGTTTGAACTGCATGGAAATGTTTGTTTCATTATATATTTAAATACATATTTTAAATGTATTATTTATCCAAACACACATTTCTAAGCATATTTAGAAATGTGGTGGCCCCACATCAGTAGAACACCCCCCCAAGAGGTACAATTAGCACCCTCTATTTTCTTTTAAGTGAGCCCTAGAGATTTCTTTTTCTTTCAATCTGTTTTTTAATTAAGAGGGTAGGCTTAACTTTCTTTCTTTGCTCTCTGTATGCCTCATCAATGACCGAGTTATAGTTTTAGACTGGGTAGCTTGAAATGCTCTCTCTCTCTCTGTTAATTATGAACTCCCAGGTTTGTTTTAAAATGCGTTTATTACATTTTGTACACTGCTTTGGAAAGATAATTATACTTTGAAAGCTGTCTTAGAAGTCTGTTAAATAAATTAAACAAATGATATGCTAGATATTCCTACAACAACTCAACTATAACTGAAGCCCTGGCAACATCAGCATTCTTGGTGATGATAGTAATCAGAACACTGTTGCCAAAAAAAGAAGCAGCAGATGACAGCAGCAGAAAAGCTGTAGGGGGGGTGGGTCACATACATTCCATACTTAAAGTAAGGCAGAATCTCAGAGTGCCAAGCAGTCTTAAAGTTAAAAGGAGGAAATTTAAGTCAACATTTACAAATGTTCTTCCCTTAGCAAATGCAATTAGTGTCACTTTGATTTTATAAGCAAAACATTTATCAGCAAAACATTCACACAGTGTCTGGGACATTAAGGATGCCCTGAGATACTGCTTGCTTTTCATTACATCATAACCAGAGAAGGCACCTGGAGCAAGGCCCCATTAGAAGATCTCAGTGCTCAAACGTGTTACTTGACATGTACACTATCACACAGAGCAAACTGATTCCACTGAGCACATGGTAGGACACCCAAAATGAACCATGGGTGATGGCAAGACTCCACAAAACTGCTGCCCATAGCCAGGGAACAAATGATTTTAATGAGCTGCCAGCAGCCTCAGGGTTGATAACCCACTCTAGAACCTTAGGGTAGATATGCCACTCTAAACTCCATCTGAAACATAACCAGAATATTTCTACAGGCCATTATGGATGCCTGGCTCCTAAACAAAAAATTATCAGTGCTCAACCTTTTCCCACCATGCTATTTCTGATTTAAGTCAACCTTCTGAAGCTCCTTTTAGCCCCACTAAGAAAAATAAATAGGTCCCTCTATCATCCTGCTCTCAGCAGGGCTAATAACAGCTATTGGGGGCCAAATGAGGAAATGATGTGGAGGTAGGTTTTAATTCGCTCCCCCCCCCCACTTAAAAATGCTTTGACTGAAATGTCCACAGCAGCTGCTAGGAAGGATGGAAGAGTGATGAGATACTATCACAGATTTTCCATCTCATATTTCCTTGGATCTGCAGACTGTGCCACTTGTATCATTCACTTCTCCTCATCATAGACCATTTCTTGCTCCCATGCTACTCTTTCTTGCCACCCACCAAACCCTTCAAGCAATTATTTATTTAAAAAAAACCTTACTGGTTGTTGTTGTTTTTTGGGGGAGCATGTAGCAGGAATTCAGCATCTTTGAATCTACCATTATTCAAGCATTTGTTTTTACAACAGAAAATAGCCCCCCTTTTCCTTATTATCTACCGTTATTATTTTCCCACTCTAAACAAATCAATGGAGCTATTAAGAAGGACGAATATTATGAAATCTGACAAAAGTATCAATAAACCATTCTGTGTATAGACTATCAATAAGTTAGTTTATATTCAACTAAATGTTTACATGTAACTAAAAAAGAGAGAGGATTCTTTAACACTGATCTGTATTGGTAATGTTGACAATATTAAATATCTGATATTGGGGCAAAGAAGCCAAGATTTATTTCATCTGTCAGAACTTTAACCTGGAACTCAATAAAATCCATTCCAACTTCTCTCAAAGATACAGCCGACCAACACAACAACCAACACATTTCACAGCATTCATATTTCAGATAGGCCATGATCATGATACAAATTGTGGAAACAGACAAAATATATTTATTCTTTGATGAGAAACTGTCAAGAAAGTGCAAGATCCACACACACACACACACACACACACACGTCAGCACTGTTGTAAACAAAAAGCTGAACTGGGAATGCTGGATTTGAAATCTTAGCTTAGTCATGAAGGCCAACATAACATTGGGCCAATCACACACTCTCTCTAGTGACAAACAACAGGGTTTGTTGTTGTGACGATAAAGAAGAAGTATGCTAGAAGAACAGCATTACCTCCTCGGTAGTATTTATACTCAAGAGAAAAATAACAGATTATGTCCTTATGTTATGATGGCCCCATGAGCATCTCCTCTGTTGGAGAAAGATGATTCTTTGGAGGATCACAGAACTGAGTTTAGTGCATTTTCTGTATAAAATACCCAGAGCAGTAGACAATAAAATGACAAGGGCAAAATATAAAATAATCATAAAAAACAAAAAAGAAAGATACAATGGAAGGGGTTGCTGATCCTCCAGCTCGTGAAACTGGGTGGCCCGTTGGCAGCACAGTTGGAAACACATTCATAGGCCCCCACTCACATGTTGCAGTAACCCACAGTCTAAAACAAACATATCCAGCTTCACAAGCTGTAAGGAAACACACCACACAACACTGGTTTAGCAACTTTGGTCAATGAAAAAGCGTTTGCTAGCCAGCCAGCCGCCACCCACCCCTGCTGTCCTGCTGACAACCTCATCGCCATCTTTGGAAGGCATGTCTGCTCCCCCAACCTCCTGAACTCCCTTACCTGTTCTGATATGCTGTAATCCAGGCATGGCCAAACTTGGCCCTCTGGCTGTTTTGGGACTACAACTCCCATCATCCCTAGCTAACAGGACCAGTGGTCAGGGGTGATGGGTAGTCCCCAAACAGCTGGAGGGCCAAGTTTGGGAGTGCCTGCTGTAACCCCTCTCATCTCTCTCTAATGGGCCCTTCTTCAGCACTCCTCCACCTGCCAGGTTGTGATTAGAATGCTTTTAACTCAGTTTTAACTTTCCCAGTTTCCCCTCTCTAATTACTCCATTCCCCAAACAGCAGCTCTCCTCCCAGAGGGATAAGAGATTCAAAGAACAACCACATGCAATATGAAACACTGGAAGGGTGGGGTGTGAATTGCGCTTTCCCTCTCTCCCTCCCTCCCTCCCCCCCTCTCTCTTTCTCTCTCTCTCTCCAATTTACAAAAATTACCTCTTGTTTAAATATGGATGTGCTCACCCTTCTGCATCTCATAGTGAAATAACTTTGGAGAAAATGCAGAGGTGCTTAATCAGCTCCCCTTAGCCTCAAGGAGGGAATGGTGGTGGGTGACTAAGTATGGCTGACTGCCACCAGGAGTGAGGACAGTGCAGGCTTTTGGGTATGAGAAGATGCAAGAACAGTGAGGCATCTGGAATGAGTTGCTCCCATGCCAACTGAGTGTTTAGAACAAGGGTGATTAGAAAAGTTGTTTATGGGAGTGGGGGTGGGGGAGATGAGAAAAGATTCACATAATGTTGTTGTTGTTGTTTTGTTGCTGCTGCTGTTTTAAAGTGGGGAAAAAAATACGATTGCAAAAATACTGTATTTTGAAAAGTAACCCAGTTGTCTAATTATGGCTCTTAAAAATCTGTGTCTGATGAGAAGGTTCCTTTCCAGCTCTGAAATGGACTTGTTCCAATGCAGCGTGCTCTCTTTGCCTCTTCTGTATCTCTCCATTGTCTTGGAGTAACTGACAACCATGGCACTGATGTGCCATAAAGAATACCAAATGTTATCTCTAAATAGGAGCTATTCAGTTGTAGGTAAAATGTGCTTATTGTGCTCATAAACCTCATAAAGCAGAAAGGGAATAAAAGAAACCAAAATCATTTCTTTTCTTTTCATCTTTAAAGGCAAACTCAGTATGCCTGAATACACTTGTAAAGGAAATATATATATATGAGAAAATAACAGAGGAATGTCACAATTTATGTTCTTATGTACTTTATGTATCTCAAATACTTCCCTGACCTCGGCACCAAAATCACCTGCAATATTTTTAAAAAATGAAATTTCACAAATGATTGATTCTATGGAGAAAGTCTTATTTTATCACTGTTTTAGCTTTCCTCCTTCTTTTTTTTCTTTTTGCAAAACGAAGATAAATAATGTTAAAAAATAAAGGTGGCTGTGCCATGAACATTGATCACTAATTTAATAAGGGTTATTATTATTATTCCTGTAGCTTGACTTTCCCAATAAATTTCCCTCAGCATTTATGTATGAGAAAAGATATTATTTTATTTCCATTAAGCAAAAACTCCTCCCTAATCATTTTAGCAGCCTCAGCTATGCTACTTCAGTAGAGTGTGATGATAGTGCTTTTCTGTAGCTCCTGTTTGTTTTGTTGAGGGTTGCACAGGAGAACTTCCTAGTGGTTCGTATCCTGGTCAGTTTCCAGGAAAACTGTATGTTGGGAGGGTGTCCATTACATGACTTGTATCTTTGGCTTAAGAAACATTTTTTCTTGAAAAGTCATTAACTGACCGAGAAGAGCAGGGGGAGAGATCATTGGAAACATCTGTCATTGAATCTGCTCTAGAGATGGAATCTGTGACCTCTGTAGTATTATTGCTTTTTAATGGTGGGACCATTAGGTCCATATGCTTCAACCAATATTTTAGTTTACTGCAAACAACAAGTATCCCTAATTCAGCTATAATGTTCCACCAGAAGTAATAATACCTAAAGTCGTCACAAATAACTTGTTCTGTTGGTTTCAGTATGATACAGGCAGCTATCCTATACACAATTACCTGGGCGTGCATAGGATTCCACTGCCAGTCATTTATTTGTTTGGGAGATGGTGACTGGCCCAAGTAAACCCAGTGACTTTAGTTGAATCTGGGCCAACTATGTTTAATCTGATTGTTTTTAATTAAATATGGAGTGCTTGTTTGCAATGGAATAGAGCAAGTACTTGTTATCAGCACTACATGAAAACTCCACTGGTTTGGGTCACTGGTAGATGATTCCTATTTCAAGGCTTCCGTAATCATCAATATCATCAACAACAACAATAATTAATTTATACCCCGCCTCCCCAGCCAAGACTGGGCTCAGGGCAGCTAACAACCGATGATAAAAACAAGTGGATTGAAATACAATTTAAAAAACAAGATTAAAATACAACAGTAAAACATTAAAAGGCAGCCTCATCACAGGAGGAGGAAAAAAAGAAAGGGGGGACAATATTTATAAATGTAAATGATAAAAAAGAGCAGACAAGCAGTATGGATTCAAAAGGGAGAACTAGGAAAGCTTTTAACATGAGACTGGAGGAATGCCTCTTGGTCTCTGGCACATTTCTTTCTCTAACTTCTCACTTACAAAGATGTCAGACAATTAGAAGGTGGGCAGCCGTGTACAGCTGTCAAAGTGGCTCGCGAGAGGAGGGATGGTAGGAAACTTAGCTTCATGATTCAGGAAAAGTGAGATTTGTGAGGAGGCAGCTGCCACCTGTGGCATCTGCCTTGCATTGCTAGCATCTTCAGTTCAGAACTAAAGCCTGAAAAATAGCCAGGGCAGCCATACTCCAAGCAAGTGGAGTTTAGCTTCAGGAACATCTAAATACACCCTGGACCAGGAGTAGAGAAAGAAAGTACTGTATTCTGAAAGCCAAATATGATGCATGAAACTGTCAAGTGACAGTCTGCATCAAAAGTGGATGGTCAAAGGCAAGGCTGTTCACCCATAGAAAATTTCATAGTAGATTCATCACATCTCATTATATAGTTAAATGCTGTACCTGGACTCACATATTTTTCACTTTGATCCAACAGGAGGAAACGGATGTGTCAATCAGAAGTGTGTGTGTGTGTGTGCGTAATTTTTTATTTATTTAGACATTTATTAACTAAGCACCGATCAACATTTTCTGGGCTGTATTCTCATTTACTGGGGAATAAGCACAGCCACAAGCAAATTGTCCTAAAATAGCATTATTCATTAACATGTTCATGATATGAGCTACAGAGAGGAGTTCAGTGGTACCTCGGGTTACAGACGCTTCAGGTTACAGACTCCGTTGACCCAGAAATAGTACCTTGGGTTAAGAACTTTGCTTCAGGATGAGAACAGAAATTGTGCCCCAGTGGCACGGCGGCAGCTAAAGTGGTACCTCAGGTTAAGAACAGTTTCAGGTTAAGAACGGACCTCCAGAACGAATTAAGGTCTTGACCCAAGGTACCACTGTATTGAGGATTTGATCCAGTCTTTCTCCAAAATGAACTATCAGCATTACTGGAGAATGTGACTGGGACACACATGTATAGTGGTGTGGGCCTTTCAGTTAAAAGAAATGTATCTATAGAACCTGATTGTGCACCTTTTGAACTGGGGCATTTGTATACTTAAAGAGATTTTTCTCCACAGTAAATGCACATTACATATGCACTACCTTGACTGTGGCCACTTGTTTAATATACAGTATAGCTAGTTCTGGAATCTGTAAACCGGAAGTGTGTTGAAACACACTGGTTCTTTTTTAAATGTAGTCTTAAATTTAGGGTAACACCAACATTTTTGATGCTAACTAAGTTTGAAACATGCTAATATGGTTGATAGTGCTGATCCAACCTTTATGATTTATTCGTGAAACAGCACAAGTCTAGATAATCCATAACTCCACAAATGAATGTGGTCTGGTTTAATTCATACCTTCCATGGAAACAGATGCTCATCATAGTTTCGTCAAAATGAAACAGATGTTCCACAGTTAAAATCCTGGGCATAAAGATTATTTTGAAAATCCATCTTGCAGCATGTGACATAATGGGGGGAAAGACTGAAGGTACTTAAAAGCATCAGTGATAATCAAGCTGGAATTAGTTTTGTTTTTTCCCCCATGTAAAGATTATCCATTATTTTTGTTCACAGGCATGACAACTGTGGGTTGAGAAATACTCCTAGCCTTCTTTTTTTAAAAAAAGAAAGAAAAGAAAAAGTTAAAGGGACTTAAGGAAAAGCGATTAGAAAATTACAGACCCGAAAAGATAAAACCCAATTAGTTGAAAATCTATACCCTATACTGCTGTTTCTGAACTACATCAATTTGTGTGTGGATGGTCAAGGGCAGAAGTGTTATAAAGGGGTCTTTACCATTGGTAGAAACTAGTGATGTTGCAAACCTTCT
Source organism: Podarcis melisellensis (assembly GCF_964234715.1). NCBI lineage: Eukaryota > Metazoa > Chordata > Lepidosauria > Squamata > Lacertidae > Podarcis > Podarcis melisellensis. The sequence continues at coordinate 82,653,552 of NC_138537.1, forward strand.
TATTTACCTGGCTCTGTCTGGATAAAAATTGGTTCAACTACATAATGCTCGGCTGCACAATGAACAGAACAACACTTGTCCCAGACATCCTTCTCCGCATGCCTCCTTCCATTGATGGCTTCACAAACACCGCAAAGGCAGCATTGCAGGGCTCCTTGTACCAAGGATGCTGTTATAAGCATATTCACAACATTTCAGGTGCAAGGTGCTCTGGAACATGCAGTTTCTAGGACAGCTGATTCATGGGCCCTGGAAAACCAAAGGCACCTGGAACAGTGTTGTTCAAAGCAGGCAGGCAGGGAGGGAGGGAGGGAGGGAGGGAGGAAGGAAGGAAGGAAGGAAGGAAGGAAGGAAGGAAGGAAGGAAGGAAGGAAGTTCCCTTGTTGCTGTCAAGTAAGTGAGAAGGGCAGAAAGGCAGGGTGGAAAGTATGAAGGCTGTTTGGACCCTGGCATGCTACCAACCACACTGGGATCACAGCAGGAATTTGGGGGTTGGGATTTGTTGATTCTAATTCCAAACTAAACTAGAGTTGTCGACTCACCAGTAAGGTGAGCCACTTGTTCTTGCAGAAAAAAGTGGGTAGTTCAATTGATTTCTCTGTCCACTCAATAAATGCCCAGGCAACACTTCTCCCTTGGCTGCAAATATGGTTCCAAAATCCTCTTCCCCTCTACAGTAAACGACTGTGTGTCCCTGGTTATAGTAACTGAATCATGAAACCTACCATTGAATTTGGAAGTCATTTTCAAATTTCCCCACCATAGTGGCATCGATCCAAACCCTTGATCATTTGGTTGCCCTTTTCTGAATATTTCCAGCTCTACAATAACCTTTTTGAGGTGAGGTGGTCCTATTGAAAAACTCTATTGAAATAAGCAGGTAACAACACTATGCACTCACAATTTAGCGTTTAAAGAATTAATATAAAAGTTGATGTAACGTTCACATTTTTACTTGTTTGGTAACTTACTAGGCCTAGCTCAAATGTGAGAAAAAAAGAGCACAAATATAACCAAATATTTATTGTAAGCTCTACAAAAAGATAAGGAAAGTCTTAAAAAAACAACTTATGTAAACGATATAAAAAGTGCTGCATTCATTTCAGACCATCACACTAAAAGAAGCAAGCAAGTAAAGTACAAGTATTTATTATTTAAGAGTCCATGGTAATTTTGTCACAATTCAAAGCAGAAACCATTCAGAGAAGCGGTAGAGATCCTCAACATCTGCTGTGTGTTTAACTCGGGGGAAAGTTCATTTCATCCGAAGTTTGTGTGCTGAGCACTGCTGAAGCAATTAACTTACTAGCAAACTACAGGTACACATATATCTGTCATCCAAGTCTTATCACATAAACAAATGGAAATGGGATTTTAAAAAAACTGTATCCACATCTATGCAAGCTCAAGATGTATAATAATATAATGAGCTGCTTTATACCAGATCTGATTCTTTGTCCGCCAAGCCCAGTATTCTATGCTAATTGACAGTGATCCTCCAAGGTCTGAGGCAGAAAAATCTGACCATAATCTGCTACCTGACATATTTTAACCTTAACCGGAGATGCCAGGGATGGAAAGTCAGACCTTCTGCATGCATTATCTCTCCCAATTAAATAAAAATTATTTAAACACACACACACACACACACAAATGCAAAGTATAAAAATGAGACTATGAACATATGAGTTTTCCCTGCTGAGTCAGGCCACTGTTCAAGGGCTTGTCCACACTTCCACTTGTCCAGTGCATAGAAAGCAGAGGTCTGAGTGATTTCCTGCTTGTTGCTTTCTAGAAATGGGTCTGTGCAGTTTTGCCTTTGCCCCACTGCCTTCTCCCACAAAGCTTTTCCCCGTTCTTTAGCGCTCAATCGATGCAAACGTCTGTCGGCTGAAACCCCAACTGACATTTGCTCCAATTCAGCGGTAAAGATTGGGTTACCCTGGGGGTAACTGCAAGTCTGGATGAGCCCCAAGATAGCCCACAACCATGGTTGATGAGTGCAGTTGGAGAGGGGGATGTTCCGCTGTGGCTGTCTGTTGAGACAGTACTGCCCACATGGAGCTGCCTTTCTCCTTTCCCTGAGTACCCTCCATCAACCCATGGCACAAGTTTGGATATCCTCCTTGCCACTCTTTAAGGCCAATCTACCAGGTAACCCATTCCTGTCTACTCTGATACCGGCTTTCCAGAGTCGTGGGGAGAGGTGTTTGCTAGACAGTGTTAACTGGAGATACCTGAAATTCATATCCTCCAACATTTCTCCAATGAAAATAGGGACATCCTAAGGAAAAGTGAGAAATCTCTATGTGGAACAAGAAGCTACAGTTAGAACCTGCTTATTTAACTTATATGCAGAATTCATCATGCGAAAGGCTGGGCTGGATGAATCCCAAGCCAGAATTAGGATTGCCAGAAGAAATAGCAACAACATCAGATATGCAGATGGCAGAACCTTGATGGCAGAAAGTGAGGAGGAATTGAAGAACCTTTTAATGAAGGTGAAAAAGGAGAGTGCAAAATATGGTCTGAAGCTCAACATCAAAAAAACGAAGATCATGGCCACTGTTCCCATCACCTCCTGGCAAATAGAAGGGGAAGAAATGGAGACAGTGAGAGATTGTACTTTCTTGGGCTCCATGATCACTGCAGATGGTGACAGCAGTCACGAAATTAAAAGACGCCTGCTCCTTGGGAGAAAGGCGATGGCAAACCCAGACAGCATCTTAAAAAGCAGAGACATCAACTTACCAACAAAGGTCCGTATAGTAAAAGCTATGGTTTTCCCAGTAGTGATGTATGGAAGTGAGAGCCGGACCATAAAGAAGGCTGATCACTGAAGAATTGATGCTTTTGAATTATGGTGCTGGAGGAGACTCTTGAGAGTCCCATGGACTGCAAGAAGATCAAACGCATCCATTCTTAAGGAAATTAGCCCTGAGTGCTCACTAGAAGGACAGATCGTGAAGCTGAGGCTCCAATACTTTGGCCGCCTCATGAGAAGAGAAGACTCCCTGGGAAAGACCCTGATGCTGGGAAAGATGGAGGGCACAAGGAGAAGGGGACGACAGAGGACGAGATGGTTGGACAGTGTTCTTGAAGCTACTAGCATGAGTTTAGCCAAACTCTGGGAGGCAGTGAAAGGCAGGAGTGCCTGACGTGCTCTGGTCCATGGGGTCACGAAGAGTCGGACACGACTAAGCAAGGAAAAGTGGGACATTATGGGATCAAATCAGAAACCAGGGTTGGCTTCTGTAAATCCACTATGGTCCCTGGAAAATAGGGACACTGGGAGGGTCTGAAAACTTGGGATCTTCTGTATGCTATGCAAGCGCCCTACTGCTGATCTGTGGAACCTCTTTCATACCTGCTTTAACAACAGCTGAGCAGTTTTGCTTTTTTATATTTTTTTTTACAAATGCTTAGCAGGGCTGAAAAATGCATCCTCTTTTCTGGAATTTTGGCAACTCTTGCAAAAATGTTTGCTTGTTTATAAATCACACTCTTCCTGAAGAAATGCAAGGTGATGTACAAGCTTTAAAAGCACAATAAATGCTTCCTTGTAAGAAGGCAATAAATAATGCTTATTCATTTGCATTGCTTTCAGTGACGTCATCTTATTGCCAAACCTGCCAGCATAATGTTGTGAAGCCTTTCCTGGAAGCTGTAGTATATAGCATAAACAATGGTGTCAAAAAGGATAGGGGGGAAAGATGAATATTCACACAGTTTGTGTTGAGGGTAAGAACAGATTTGTACCCTACAAAAATGCTTTGTTTCTACCTGCAAAACATTCAACACACCTCCACTGTTAACCCTGGAAAACATGCAAGAAAAGAAATATCTTGTGGAAAGTGGCCCTAAGTGTGACTTTGGCACTGCAAGAGATGTTTCAAAACAAGTCAGAAAATGTGAAGTGCAAAAGGATTGAAGGCTTGATCAAGACGACTAGTCAATTACAGGTCCCACAATTGAACATTCTTGTAAATAATACACACCTGTCTGGAACTGTAGATTTAACATTTGGCAGATTCCTTTAGACATGTGTGATGAAAGGCAGGCACTGAAGGGCATATTCCTAAGAACAATAAAGTCAGCAAATCTTAATGCATTTGAATTGCAGTGCTGTACAGCATATTTAGCAGAACTTGAAAGGCTATGAAGTGTCTCCTTTTATTACCTTCTTACAAGGAAGTGTTTACTGAAATACATTGAAAGGCAATAAGGCATATTTAAAGTTGTGTCAGGAACCAACATCGACAGAGAGAATCGCTTGACTTGAGGCTGGCAATAAAGGTTTCAACACCCTCTCACCAGAGGCTCAGGTTGGAGGGAGGGGAGGGAGGAGAGGACCCAAAGAAATACAAAAGAAATGAGCAAATGTCATGAGCCAAATTGCAAATCACTGCAACACAACAGCACACAAGATGGGCTAGTTTGGGTATGACTGAACTCATCTCAGAGCATTCACAAACAGTGGAATGCTCAGGACAGTGGAAGAGCCATTACACTGACTGCAGGCACAGAGGAACATCATTTATGTAACCATCCTGCTTCCCCAGGGTTCCATCCTTACACGGCCCTCACACTTTTCTTTTGAACCATCCACTCCTGAGCTCAGTTAAAGCTATTTCTTTTTCATTTCATCAGCTATGGTGGGGTTTTGGAGAACCCTAGACTACTGTCTTGGGGCATTCAATATCCATGCTGAGGCTGCTCTCACTGGTCTAATTCCTTGGTTTGCTGCATCAGTTTCAGTTTTTGCATCCTGATGATTCTGGCAAGGTGGTTGTGAGTATACACCCAATGATGTGCCTTCTCAACCCTTGACAATTGTGGTTGATTAAAGCTAGCCAATTACTGGGTGAGTCCAGGGTGACATCAAAGTTGGACCACTGAAAGGTTGGACAACCCTTGAGGTTGGTCTGAAAGCAGCAGCTAGTACAGTCCACGCATCAAGGGCACTTCACAGCTAAAGGAATGCACATGGCGGATCGTTTACTCATTACTGTCAAAGATAACACTTACAGTTGCTTCTACATGCACTGATCTAGCATCTAGGCACATATTGACAGGTCTGTACTCTATGGAGCAGTTGCCACAAAATATGATCACTCCCCCTCCGCCAATTTATGTATCTTCCCCTGACAGGCTGCACACACACAGCCAGAGGCTGTGCCTGCACAGAAACTTCCTCTGCTCATCCCTTTTCAATCCCCTCCTGGTTCTGGGAGACAGTGGTGCAGGAGAGCATGGAGAAGCATCTGGCCCTTCACTTGCTTCTCTTGGCTTTATCCTCCTCTTCTTCCAATCCACCCAGTGTCCCACTCTCCAGCTCTGAACCTTCCCCTGACTGACTCTTGCCTCCTAGCTGGTACAGTTCCTCACAAATCACTGGCCCCCTTTCCAGAGTCAGACTCTAGCCCCCCTGCCCCCCCAGTGCACACTCATCAGTGTCCTGCCGGTCCCTGACATTGCAGGGGCTCAGTTGCTTGTGTGAGCAACTAACACCAGCATATAAAATCTTATCTGTGGCATCTCCACTGGCTGCCAATCTTCTGATGGGCTGCACTCAAGATTTTGGTACTAACATACAAAGCCCTAAAATATCAGATGGCTGTTCCACAGAAACTCAGAGCAGGGTTTTCTATGTGGCATCTCCTATAGCATCACTGTTGAGATGTGACAGGTAGCCACTATTTCTTATTTCCAGAAACAACTGAATACATTTTTGTTTCAACAAGCTTTTCCAGCTGGTTGCAGAGTTCTCTGCCTCAGGTGTTTATTCTGTATTGTTTTTTAAACCTGTCTTTAGTTGTTGATTTTGGATTGTTCTAAAGCTATTTTAGTTGCTTTTATGTAAATCACCCCGAGACTCCTTTGCAAGGCGATTCACAAATTAATAAACAATATACAGTGGTACCTCGGGTTAAGTACTTAATTCGTTCTGGAGGTCCGTTCTTAACCTGAAACTATTCTTAACCTGAAGCACCACTTTAGCTAATGGGGCCTCCTGCTGCTGCCGCGCCACTGCAGCACAATTTCTATTCTCATCCGGAAGCAAAGTTCTTAACCTGAGGTAATATTTCTGGGTTAGCGGAGTCTGTAACCTGAAGTGTATGTAACCTGAAGCGTATGTAACCCGAGGTACCGCTGTAAAGCTAAAATTTGGTATACACACATAACCCGACATCCTATTTATTTTGACAGAGTAGGTGTTTAGTTTCCCCCCCCTCCATCTAACAGTGAAAACGCATTGCATAACAGAGGCCAGTACCCTAATAGAGGGCAAGAAAATAATATATGGGAGAAATATGTTGGGTTTAAGTGGGAGTTCTGTTGCCCCCTTCGCACATTTGCATTGGCCTTAATAGCAGCTAGAAAGCTGAAGTAATCAGTACATCTGTAAGAATATAAAATTCCCAATCCTCAACTTTTAAAAAGGAAAAAAAAGGAATAGGGGGATTAACAAAAAGGAGAGAGGGCAAATAGAAATGTATGAATATTTATATTCCATTACTATCATGGCTGCTTATTCCTGGTCTTTTGTGCTTCTTCCCAAAGTTAATTTGCTAACCCCACCAAACACATCAGCCTTGGGATATTCAAAGCAAAAGCATAGGGTCATTCTTTGTTTCTGAGCACATCTGTGGTGGGTTTTGTTTTGTTTTTGTCAGTCTAACCTTGCTTGAAAAACACTGCTGGTACTTTTCAAACTCCCCAGGAGATGTACCCCATCAGCAATTGCCAAAAACACTGCATGCACGTTTTGTTTCAAGTTGCATACCTGTTAATTTACACAGCAGGGAGAGAGGTTATGTTTTTTTTCTTGTGTAATAAATTCCAGTTTCTATATCATGTAACTTGACAATTATTTGTCGTAAGGAGTTTTATTAGTGAAAGGTGGATTCAAAGCAAATCACACTCCTACACAACCACTGATTCCTTTTGAAACAATTCAAGGTTTCTTCCTTAATGAGCCGACATAATTATACAGCTAGTGCTCACACTTTCCTTGGTTTTGCACAGAACTACAGGGTGAATTAAATGGAGAGGAACTTTTGAAGAGGTGATCACAGTAGCATATCCTGTGAATATAATTTGATAGTGGTGGGGGCATTTACATTAGGAACAGTCTGCCTGGATTACAGACATCGCAGAGTAACCAGCATTGCAAACCCCCACAGCATCCCCACTACTATGTCTCAAAGCCAGTAATTTCAAAACTGTGTGCCACGAGAGACCCATTAAAATGCCATGAGAAATGCATTACATCCCTGTGAACCTGAAGTATACATTTGCAGAGTAGGCTTCCTGCTGCATCTCTGAATGATTCACTGCCCTGGCTTTGCATTCTTCTAGACAAAGAATTTCCCGCTCCCTTCTGCTGGGGGAAACGCAACCCTGTCACAACTCCACATTGTATGCAAATGACTGGTTAAATTACTTTGATTATAGAGATGCAGCAGAACTAGTAAAGGAGGTTGACAATGGCAGCTCTGCATGAGTTGTTTCTCTGACTCATCTCCTTCCACTCAGGAAGGATGCCCAGAGCAATGCCTCAAGCAGAAACATGAGGGGTTTAGGGTGGCCCAGCAGTTTGGGGTAGGTCAAGGGGCAGAGTCCAGTGCAAAAGTTATGTATTTACCTAAGTTGTGAAGAAAAAACACAAAAAAGCAATGGGGGTAGGAAAAGGTCAAGGGAAAGGGGAACATGCCCTTCCTTTTCTGTACACTGACTTTAAAGCAAAACCAAAATGGTTGTTGTTTTTCCTGGTTGGTTGGCAATCCTACCAAAGAGACACCTAGATTAATTTTGCTGAAGCCTTTGGAAACATCCTGCACAATCTCAAGATCATCTTTACTGCAGCTTTCCAAAACCCTCCTTTTACATTTAACATTTCCAAAACAAACACAATGTATGCACAGGTATCAACTGACTAATAAAAGTGATTCTTTTCATTAAAAATTGCATAGGAAATCAAAGCAATCTGATTTCATGTTAAAATGGATACTTTCGAGTCAAGATTTCACATAATAGCCTGAGAAATTGCTTCCTTAACTCTGCTGTAATGAAAAATCAAGAAGCAGATATTTTTCTCAATTTCTATTACATTTTATGTCTACCTTCGGATGTATCGGGCAAAATCTTAAACGTGACACCAATATGAACATCACAAATATAATTTCCTCGCCAACTGAATCCAGAAGAGAAATAGGGAAAGTGTGAACTGTTATAAATTTGAGCTAATCTCTTCATGCTGTAGTCTAAAACTGATCTTCAGCAGGCCAGGTAATCTTCCAGTTTTCAACAGTTTAACAAGCACTCATCTCCCTCAAACTCAGAGGCAAGTAAGAGAAGAAAGCGTGTTGGCATCTTCCAAAACTCATGTACACAAAACTGGCTTTTCTGCATTTCAATTCCACTGCTTAAAAGTAATTTACTGTAGTATTATGGAACTTCTCACGTTTTAAATCGATCATCAGAAACAACTGCCCTGAGAATTTATTTGAAAGGCAGTATATTAATTCTTGGGATGTGGGTGGCGCTGTGGTCTAAACCACAAAACCTAGGGCTTGCCGATCAGAAGATCGGCGGTTCAAATCCCCGTGACGGGGTGAGCTCCCGTTGTTCGGTCCCTTCTCCTGCCCGCCTAGCAGTTTGAAAGCACGTCAAGTGCAAGTAGATAACTAGGTACCACTCCGGTGGGAAGGTAAACAGCATTTCCATCGGCTGTTCTGGTTTTGCCAGAAGCGGCTTAGTCATACTGGCCACATGACACAGAAAGACTGTCTGTGGACAAATGCTGGCTCCCTTGGCCAGTAAAGTGAGATGAGCACCGCAACCCTAGAGTCGTTTGTGACAGGACCTAATGGTCAGGGGTACCTTTCCCTTTCCCTATATTAATTCCTATGAAAAGCAAGCAAACAGCTCCTTAACATAATTTCAGCATGGAAATAGAGGGAGAACAGGGATGGGACTGCTAAATTTAACTTTGGCCACCTGAAGGTGTTTCTCAGGAAAAGAAAATCACTAGGTGCATTACCTTTAACTACGACTTTTTATCCAGGAAAGTGCCTTGGCACATATAAAGAGTGCATTTCCCCCATTACTGCAAAACCAAGGTGCCCATTCAGGCATCATGTGTACTAAACCATCATGTGTACAGCTGCTCTGAATAGCGAGAATAATTCACTCTCTCTCATTATTTACATAACTGCCTCAGCTATAAGTTGAGAAGATGGTTAAGAGACAATACCTATAGCTGACACACAGAATACGACTACCTCAAATTAGGTGTTAAAGCAATCAATGTGAACTTTTTTTGTTATGCAAAAAGCAGCTCTGAGGGAGGATTGCCGGGGATGGTGAATGTAAACCTATCTCCATCACTGTGGTTCCAGTTAAAACAGACCCCTTGTAGCTGCTGTTTGCATTGGGAGGGGAGTCTCCATTTTATCCAAATACATCATGCCTAGGTTGGTGCTGGTATTATATCTGAAGAACAGAAAAGGGGTACAGAACCAGCAAAATAATACCTTTATCAATGGGAAAAAATGTTTACAATGCCCTATGTGTGCTTTAGAGTTATCCATAACTCTTTCCTCAGCCTGCAAACAATTTTAAAAGGGGAATTAAAAGCCAGGGAACTAAGTCCAGGTTAGAACTTTACAGGGTAGGGGGTATGAAAAATGAGATGCTTCAGATTCAAAGCCTGATCTGCCCAAATCCCCTCACCTGTGGAGCATGTCCCTGTGACAAGGGCTGTCACAGGCTACATTCTCAGCAAAGAAAGTTACAGTGCAGTAGCTCCCATCCTGCAGATAAGGGACGCATTGGATGACTGGGAAACAGAGCGTTTCTATGTCTTTTAGCGACAGGTACTTAACTCAGTAAATATAACTGCAGTATCATAATCTGTCAAACTTGAATAAGCCGGGCCCTTAGAGGGTGTTTTGTCATTTTAATATGCAAGAAGATAAGCAAAGCCTCAAAAGAAACAGTCTAATGGAGCTAAATAAAAAATAACATTACAATAACGATATCCCAATATAAGATTTACTGTGAAATGATGTGCAAAAATAAACATAGGAAGGAACAGAGGAAGAAGCAATGACACACTTTTATGGAGTAAAAATAAGATTTAATTTTTAGTTCATTATATCCTGCATGGCTTACAACCTTGAAAAAGAGCACACTCTTTGCCACCATTTTACCATTGTATTTTACTACAAAGTTTTGCAGAGGGCAGAAAAAGTCTAAATCTTATAGGGAGTCTCCACAGACAGAGGTGGCTCCTTGCTCCAGACCACTCGCACCCTTGTAGAAGTCAAAGTGACACACTGGGTGGGAAGCGGGTGGAGCTTGGCAACACGCCCCTTCTTCCTCCTTTCATGTTTATTTCAACCAGAGTACATTGAATGCCCAAACACAGCTAACTACATGTTGAAAACAGATAACAAATGGAGACCAGTTTTGCTCCATCAGTGGAAGTAAAGAGAGTATGTATGGGGGAGGGGGACCACCCAGGGGCTACATTCCTATGCATGGTGTGGATCTCTCCCTCCATGAGTGGAGCAGGTGATCCCTCCCCTATTCCAATTCATTGTCTGCTTTGCCAGGGTGCAAGGGAACACACAACTTGACAACATCACATAATGTGATTCATTCCAATTCATTACGGGAAAGGAGGTGGAATTAGACCCGGAAACACTGTTTTGGTTGGCAACCCGATGTTCTGAGTAATATTTAGTTCTACCCTCACTTGGACTCAAAGACATGTGGAATGGAGACAGCCCTGCATATGTGGTCTACACTTTACTCAACACGCTGCTTTAAGTATAAAACGCTTTGTAATTATTTGGTCATGAACAGCAGCAACTGATTTTCCTCTTATGTGCACTAAACTAATAAGCAATCCAGTGCTTTCATATTGCAACTTGTTATAGGCTCATGAGTTCTGCCTCATTATATAGATTACATCCAAGAGTTGTTGCAATGGCTAATAGACTGACTGCCCTTCTCTCGGAGTATGACATTCGTCAATTGAATACTTCCCTGTACAAAATAACGAATGTCGATGAGAGCTGGTAGAATGAAGGAACCCGCAAAGGGCATCAGTATATATATTTGGGGAAATGTTGATCCTTTTAAGGAAGGTAACCCAATACATATATATTAAAACCTTTGATGTTGTTCCTGCTTTGTTTTTGGCAATTATAAAGGTTACAACAAGATTCTTGGAATACTCCAAAATATTGTGTAATTGCTGTTCCCTGTTAGTATTCAACATTTTACGTTCTTGTGCAGGTGTTGGCCTGACCTTTAAAATTCCACCCTAGTGTATAATAGCAAAATTTACCTCTTCCATTCCTGCATAACAAAGGGATGCCTCCTCCCATACAACCCCTGGCCGCCTGGTCTGATTGCCTGCCAAAAACCTGAAGTTCAAGTGGGCCAATCAGACGCCCTTATTCCTGGCCAGCACCTCACTGGTTGGCCAGGCATTGTCTGCTTTCATGCCCGACTGGCCAGCAATGCATTTAAGACACCTACGCTGAGTGTAGTACCAAGTACTACACTGTACCAAGGTCTTTCCTACATCTGAAGGAGTTAATGAAGTTGTGGCCAATTTAATCCCATAACATGTTGTCATGAGTTATTCTTTCCTTCTGGTGGTCTCTTGGGGGTCTCCGCCTGGTGAATGCAATTCATTTAAGACACCTACACTGAATGTGGTCAGCAGAAGAAACAAAAGTAGAGGAAGAATGCATAGATCAGTGCTGCGAGTACTTCACAGAGGGCTTTGCTAAGTCTTTGTCTGGCGAGTTAATTTTTTACATGCAAGAAGATGACTTTCTCCTGTACCTAGGATAATATGACCCCCACCTGAAGTCTAAGATGGTGCAAGTCAACATTCTACACCTCATTCTGCTACTTCATTTTCAAAGAGACATTACAACAAGGAGTTTCTCTCTTTAATTGCAATTTAATTATTCCAAGTGCTTTAAGCATTAAACTTCCTCTTGAGATCTATGCCCACAGTATTTTCACCTCTGCTCCACTACTGGTAGTGGGAGATGCTCTTGTAACATAGCATTACTACTGAAATTTCACGTAAGAAAAAGCATACTTGGGTTTGAATGCTATAACAGATGCAATTAATATACACCAGACATTTTGTTTCAGAAATAGCCTGAGTTGTGTTAACACTGACAGGCTCAAAAGTAAGTCCAAATTAAATCTGACCTTTGTTGGTCTAGATAAAAAAATAGATTACCCTTCCAAGCACTAAAAAGGCGCTGGAGAGAAACAGATGGTTCTGAGAAACACATTGGTAAGCCACCAATCACTTTTATTTTCAGTTACAAACTAATTATGTTAAATTAAAGACCAAAATTCAAGGCAGTCTGTCAGTTGATGGGAAGAAAAATAGACAGAAGGGAACTGGAGAACAGCAGTTAAGCTAATGAAGAAGAGACAAATAGGTTTGCATCCTATTAAATTAATACAAGGACAGTATAGCATTCCATACTGCATGTGCTCTTTCTCACACACAGGCGAACAGAGGCATACCTGGTAGTGGTGGCTGATATTTTCATGTATTGTTCAGGAATGAAAGGCAGTGTCTAAATTTTTAGGCATATCCACAGCCTATGGATTATGGAGAAATTCAATCAGTCCATATTCTGGTCACTGACCAACCAGAATGCAATGCCCAGCTGGATTATTTCCACTTCTCTAGATTTTGTGAGGAACTTTTGATGTTCAAAATGTTCACACAAAAGTATGTATTTTACATAGAAAATGCCTATTTTATGGGGAAAATGCTGAGAAATGCATATATTATGTTAAAAGTGCAGGCAAACTGCTTAAAATTTAAATGCAGTTTTTCATGCATCCTTTCAAAAAGCCAACACACAAGAAGACAGAACAAAGCTCTGATTCAGCACCAGCAAAACAAAAATGAGATGGATTTAGGCTGCTTGGTCCATCTCTAATCTGCCCTTCTGTCAAAAGCCATGAAGTGGTAACAAAAACGTAAGTGCGCCCCCCTGTACACTCTCAAAAACCCTTCTGGAGCATTGGGGGAACCTTCCAGAGCAGATCTGGGGAGTGCATGGAAATGAGGAGAGGGAAGTCTCACTGTACCAGCAGAACCCTGCTGGTGCAGCACTGTATACAACCCTAAGACAGCAGTATGCAAGTCACTAGTACCACCCTCTCTTGGAGGAAGCAGAGATGGCTCTTCTACTTTCCTTGCCAGGTTGCCACGGAACTAGAGGCTGAGAATTATGCATTTTGCTTCTGCAGTCAGCAGGTTTGAGTCTCTTGTGTGCTCTCTCTCCTAGAGCAGTAAGTGAGGCTACACCTTTGAAGAGGGGAAGAAGCAAATAATACATTTTACATGTTGAAGGTCCTGGGTTCAGTGTATGGCAACTGTAGTTGAAAAGGTTATATGGCAAAAGTGTATGTTTTATAATAAAGCTGGAGCGAGAGAGATCACCAAACATTCTCCATATTGTGTGCAATCAAATTTTACAGATTAATCGGCAGTACTAGGATAGCAATCCTGATCTACAAGGGATAAGCATGTTGCCAAAAAAATAATCTTCATGCACGTGGAATTTTCTTTTTAGAAAAGGTCAGAATTTTTGTTGTGTTTAACGCTGAGAAAAAACTGTTCTAAGATCCAGAAGTGTCTATTTCCTTGGAAAATCCATAAGCTTTATAACATCAGCAGGGGAAACTGTTGATACAGTCATGAGATAAAAGGCAATTATGTGCATATATTGGGGAAATGTATAAGAGCTTAAAAGTTTTGTAGCAAATTCAATTTATACAGTACTGCATATTCATTTGTCTCTGGATTCTACAGTATGCAATATCTGAAGACTATCACAATTTAGTTGGGGTTGGGGTTTTTTTTGTTAGCTGTTGCTAGATATTCATATTTTAAACATTTAAAGTCACATACAGAACATTTCAAGCAGGAATCATTGAAAGGAAATAATGGAACTGAAAATCTTCATGTAAGCCACAAAAAATTAATCAAATGTGTCAACCAATACAGGAATAGGAACTTGATGACAAAATCCTATTATGGACTCATTTGTGGGTAACTGTTCAATTTGTGAATGTTTTGATTAGTTATATATATTCTGTACTATATATAAAACTATTCATCTAGCCTCTAACATACTACAAAAACTACTGAAGCGTGACACCCAGGAAGTGCTGTATTCCTTTTATTTACAGTTTTATTTACAGTCCAGTTCCATACAAATTTTGTAAAATAATATATAAAAATTTAAGAGCCGGGGATCAAATGTTGTGCTTAGAGTGGGGAGACCTGGGTTCCAGGGACTGCAAAGTTAACCTGGTGACACTTTATCTTAGCCTAATGTTTCTCAAACCGAGGATCTCAACCCACAAAGAGTCCCAACTTGTTTCTGGGTGGATCACACAATGGAGGGGGAGCCTCCCCTGCCCAATTTTCAGGGGTTTGCTTTCTTCCACTAGGCCAACAGCACACACCATTGCTATGGCGAAGCTCCTTTAAGATACAGGATCACTTTTCCTTCCTTATATATTATGTTTAAGTTCTATTTAAACACATTGCATGGCATATTTTATTCAAATATAAGTATCCTTCAAGAACTAGTACCTTAATATGCTTGCTTTCTTCTTACTACCCTAGCCTTTCCCCCCTTTTGTAACAGCAGGGTTTGAGTTATCTTTTAACCTCTGTAAACAGCTTAGATAATTTTAGGTGAAAAGTAGTAGTAGTAATAGTAGTAGTAGTAGTAGTATTTGCTGTTGTGGAGTGGGGAAATAGAGCTTGAAAGATAAGAGTTATTTCACAAGTGAGTTACAGAAGACTGATAAAGTTTACAGATGGGCTCCACTTCAAAATGTCTGAGACACTTTAACCCAAACTGTCTTATAGGGTTGAACAGCAATAATAACAATACTAATAATACTATATTTCTTGGAAGAAGTGGTATACTATAAATGCAATTAAGTATATGTGCATGCATGTCTGTCTATCTGACTGTCTCTCTTTCACTCTCTATATTTTTGCTCATACATATACAGACACATATACACAAACATCTGTATATCTATATCTACACACACACCCCTATCATACAGGAAGCACCAACAGCTACCTGCTTCAGAAGATGCATTTTTCTCCCAGACTTTCCCTAATCTGTTGTTGTCATTTATTTTTTACCACATTTTATCGCTTTTTTACCATCGTTTTGATGGTTTTACTATACCTTGGGTTAAGAACTTAATTTGTTCTGGAGGTCCGTTCTTAACCTGAAACTGTTCTTAACCTGAGGTACCACTTTAGCTAATGAGGCCTCCCGCTGCTGCCACGCTGCCGGAGCACAATTTCTGTTCTCATCCTGAAGCAAAGTTCTTAACCCGAGGTACTATTTCTGGATTAGTGGAGTCTGTAACCTGAAGCGTCTGTAACCCGAGCTACCACTGTATATTTCTAATATTGTGTTTTTACTTGTTGTATACTGCTTAATATTTTTTATACATTAAGTGGTAGAGAAATTATCTTAAATACAGTAAACAAACTAAACTATAAATGAATAGTAAGCATTTGTAACTGGAGATAGCCCAATATATGTTTGTGACCATTTCCGTAAGACTAAAGATCACATCCTCACCTTACATTTTAAAAAAATTTAAAGCACATAGCTTCTCCCAAAGAACCATGGGAACTGTCGTTTCCCCTCATAGGGCTACAGTTGTGTCTTAATGTACTTTTAATACATAGTGTGGGTGTGACCTGGACTTTTGCTCTTTTGCAAAATGTAACTTTAAGCTCCTGGTGGGATAACGTTTAACAACAAAGAAGTCTCTTATAATAATGAATTGAATAGATAAAGAAGGTATAAAATATACAGATAAAAGGATCACGAAAATAATTCTAGTTAACGTTTTTTATAGGCATGTATGCTAGGCTTGTTCAAAGGGAGAAAACAAAAATTCAGAATGTACTGAGGAGGAATACACAGCAGAATGGGCTAAGGGCAACACCTAGAAACCCCCAGGAAATAGTATTTCCATACCTTCCTTCCCCTTTCTGAGGAGGGTTGATTACTGGATAGGATAACCACTGCCTTTACCATTTTCTCAAATAAACAGCTTGACAGGCTCAACGTGACAGACATCAATACTAATCTTCCCAGCCTGCCTGTAACCGGACCCTGAGACAAGGCAAACTGCACCTGCCTGTCCACAGGATGTACTTCTAACTTTACCCTCACAGAAACCACTAACAACACTTATTAGCGGCTTCCTTCCATGATAAGTGGTTTGTGCTACTTTTCTGGTTCCCATTATTATATTCATTTCATTGCAGCTCTGTGACGCCTGATACCTCCCTCCAAGTACTTTAGGGGTCCCACATCTGCCACCACACAGTGATTTGACATGACACAGTGACAGAAAACAGGGGAAAGGGATAGAAATAAAAGAACAAGGGATCAAAACAGCCTCATTTGGCTCTCTGTGCAGAGTGCGCCTATCAACACCAATAACTGTTAACAAAGAGCAAGGTGTCACACTAATGGAGGAGACGGATCACTCATGTCAAGGCCCCATTTGACTGGAAGGGATCAATCTTCTTTCTTGATGTAAAAGGACATATCAAATATTTAATGGGCTAGTAACTTTGGCTTTTGCATAACCATTCAAGTATTCGTACCTTGGAAAGATTCATTGCTATATTTTTTTTCCTAAGCCACATTGTGATAACTGTATTTTTCTCTTTCTTTCCCCATCTCCAAAGCCTACCACAGCTGTCTGCTAAATCCAAATAAGTGAGGAAGATATGCTATCTCTTAGATGAATTCCTATGGGAAGCTAACTTAATTTCATCATCACCTACCTAAAGGAGATTTGGGGGGGGGGAATGATATCAATGAAATAAATCACATCACTCTAGCGTTTTTTTGAGGAACACTATGGTTCAGTATTTTCAACACACATCTTAGGTGTGTCAGTGCCAGGACCAGGCTGGAACAGAGGGCAGTTGCACATACCCAAATAAGAGGTGACATCTCTACATCAGTAGGCACTGCTCTGTTGAATGGGCAACGGGAAGAGACTAGGCACTTACTGTATTTTTTGCTCTATAAGACTCACTTTTCCCTCCTAAAAAGTAAGGGGAAATGTGTGTGCATCTTATGGAGTGAATGCAGGCTGCACAGCTATCCCAGAAGCCAGAACAGCAAGAGGGATCGCTGCTTTAGGTGCGCAGCGATCCCTCTTGTTGTTCTGGCTTCTGAGATTCAGAATATTTTTTTTTAATTGTTTTCCTCCTCCAAAAACTAGTTGCGTCTTGTGGTCTGGTGCATCTTATAGAGTGAAAAATATGGTAGTTTTTAAACTAGGCTGACCATTCCAGAGGCCTCCTACTGCCTGTCTGTCAAAAGGTCTGATGGGGAACACCCCATTCCTTCTGAGTAGACTGTATGGCACACAAATAGGCAGTGACCCTGCATATCATGTTCTAATTATGATGCAATAGTCAGAGAACAAGATGTTGCCTACCACTATTCTAGAATGAACTGGCTTGACGCTGTACTCTTCCCATTGTTTGTGTCAAAGGAGCCATTCGTATCACCAGCCAGTCTTGAAAAGATGCTGCTGCTAATTTCATATAATAAATTGCCACCTTAATGTGTACGCTCAAAAGTGATATGATAGGCTTTTTCTGCTTCAAGGCTGTTATATCTCAGTCAGTTACTTAACCATGAAGATTTAAAGACTTCTAAGGCCAGTTCCTTATGAGAGATGTACTTCCAATTAAAATGTTCTACTCCCTAAATGAACAATAAGCTCCTTTATATAATAACCCAAGCTCCCCTTGTATATTAAATATTTTCACCATACAGAACTGCAAATAGAATAAGCATTTTTTAAAGTCCAGTGAACAGATAAAACATGCCACAATTTTTAAACTAAATGATGTTATAAATTATTTTCCTTAATTTATATTGCAAAGCATTGTCGGTGTGGCATGCAACAAAATAAGAACAGCTTATGCTGACATAAAGAAATATACTGCATTTGTACATATTTAAAGCTGTTTAAACATGAAACTATGCTTTGTCAATGTACATGCTTCCAGCTGTTATGACATCCTATGGCAAATTTACATGAAGAAAATACAATTTTGTGAGGTGGGAGTAAGTGGAAATATCAGAATGGGCTTGTCCGGTAAGAACTGCTCAACAGTGGAGCAGACTCCCTCAGAAGGTGGTGGTGGACTCTTCTTCATTGGAGGCCTTTAAGCAGAGGTTGGATGGCCATGGGTCACAGATGCTTTCACGCCCATGGGGGAGCAGCTGGGTACACTTACCCTGGGCCTCGGAGGATTAAACTGGGGGGGGGGGCACCAATGGCCTGCCAGACTTACTCTGTTTGAGTTTATGACTTTATTTTAACAAGACTTGTGCCCTGGGCCTGAGACAAGCTCTGCACAGGCCTAGCTGCTTTTGCTGAGATTCCTGCAGGAGGAGGTTGGACTAGATCAGTGATGGCCAAACTTGTCCCGCCAGCTGTTTTGGGACTACAATTCCCATCATCCCTGCCACTGGTCCTGTTAGCTAGGGATGATGGGAGTTGTAGTCCCAAAACAGCTGGAGGGCCAAGTTTGGCCATTACTGGACTAGATGATCCTCAAGGTACCTTCCAACTCTACAATTCTGTGAGCTACGATTCTATAAATGTATCAAGTACTACAAGTGTCTAGTCAAATCAGTGCAAGCAGAAATAGCTTAGCCCACCAATACCAATTGGTGCTCCATTCTTGTTTATTGAAACTGTTTAAACATTTAGGCAAAACATAGCTTTGAAGCTAGTAGGCTAGAACATCATTACATATTTAAATTGAATCATTAAATACACCTCTGGGCTTAGACAATCTATTAATAAAAGCCAGGATCCACCCCAATTTTTTTCTCACCTTAATCCATTTTGGGATCACACTAGTTCACACATCACAACACCATGGCACAAACAGAAAGCTGCAGCCAGGTCAGCCGGGGGGGGGGGGCATGGCTTGCAGTATTTAAACAGCCGCACGGCCAGAGGTTCTTCCTCTCGCTTCCTGGCTTCTCTGGATCTTGTGCCCTCCAGCCCTTTTTTTCATGGGTTTGCTATATTGGCCTTTCTATGGAATACTGTTGGTCACCTGTTGAGGGGGCCTGATAGGAATTTTTCCACTTGGCAAATTGGCACCAGCCATGTGATTTTCACCTTCCTCATAGCAATCATCACAACTTTGTAAGGTTTGGCGGTTAGGCACTGGTAAAACCTGGTTTATGGGAGGGGAGGTTGTGGCCATCACCTGCCCCTCTTCTTTAAGGGTATTCCATTAAAGGGATCCGGGGGTGTGGATTTGGGCTAGGGCCATGCCACGACCCCATCGGGGACCCTGGGGGAGCTCTCAGATGATGTACATCAACAGCGTTCCCCCTACTGGTGGTTGACCCTTACTGGAATACGTGCATGGTGGGCAGGAGTCAGATATAGTCAGTTCAATACCAGTGCCTAAGCCAGTACCACTCACATTCTGTAACCAATAAAGTTGTGGCCTTAATTATCCCATTAACCAAAAATACAGGTGTCCATGTGTTTTATTATTCAACATATGGGGTGGGGAATCGGGGCCTTGGCATGTCCTTTTGGTTAAAGAGCATTGATGTGTCCATGTGTGTTTATTTGCATGCATGTGCACCATGTAGATTTTGTGCACCATGTTGATATCAACTGGCAAACATGAAGTTCTTGGATCCCTTTCAGTCCATCTAAGCTAGTCTGCACCACACCATCTTGTGACAGTGATTTACATCAGTTAATTTTGCATTATGTAAAGTACTTTCTTTCATCTGCCCTCAACCTACGGCTCATCAGTTTTGCTAGGTTTATTCCATGCTGCAGTATTATGCTTTGCCTTGCTCTGCTTGATTCCTGCTCCTCCTCACGTTGACTTTGCCCTACTCCCCAACCTTTCTTGGTCCCAACAACCTGTCCCTCCCCCCGCAACACGGCAGGAGATCTATGCCTGACAGGTGCCCTTCCCAATTCAAACCTTCACCCACAAACACAAATCCATAATTCTTTAAGATGGTACTTGACATGGATACAGATTCTTGGCGTTAAACAACTCCCTGCACCTCAGTTTAAAAAATAAATAGCGGTCCTGGTCCAGGTTCACCAAACTAGATGACTTGCAGTGCCACTGGCTTTGAAAAACCCCTGTGTCTGAATTCCCTCCCAGGGCTAAAATGAAAAGGAGTTTCTTTTCTCAGTGACTTTGAAAAGAATGGAGTGGTGATTAACAGCAATATTTTTTTTTTAATGAAACACAACCCTTCATCCTTGCCATCTTCTGACCATCCTCGCTCGTATGCAGCTCCCTGACAAGTAGAATAATAACGGTCATACATCACTGCCCTGAAAGTCCAATCATCTAAATCTTCACTCGCTCCAGCCTCTGAGACTCAATTACTTTATTGACATGCAATCTTCATAAGGGGAGAAATATTGTGCATGTAAGGTCACTTGGTTATGAAGACATATTATCATATTATCTGCATGAGGGTTGCAGGGCTAAGACCTGACAGAGCTAATTATAATGGTACATGATAGAGTGCTCAGTACATATTATTTGCTTGGCTGCAGCTAAAGGTGAGCTAAGACCCAACATCACACTGGCTCACATGAGAGTAACGCGCTTCTGCCTCAAAGGCCGTAACTTTTCAGAGCTTAACATTTTGCACGCAGTATATCCTGGCATTTTGTTTCTTTGTGTAACGTGTACGATACAGGAGGCACAAAATAAACTACTCCTAGCATTTTGCATAAGCAGTTTGCCAAAGTATAATATGCACTAGAACCCCACATGTACTATAATCTGAGCATACCCACTGCATAGTGAATGCCCCTGTATCATTCACAAGGAAATGGATGAGGGGAAAATGTGAATGTTGTAGCCCATACAAGGAACAGCAATAACTGCTTCCTGGGTGCTCAGACAGGTAAGTGAGCAAGCTCTACCTGAAAGCCCTTACTGGGGTAACACAGAATGCCCTGGCCTATCCTTGATGAGGCTTATGTTTTACCACAGCTAACTTCCCTGATGTATCCTGCTTTCATCAGAGTCAAATTGTGGCACACATGCTGAATCCCTTTTGGCTAAATTTCTTCAGGTACCTGGTTCAGGATTAAGCACTGAATCTTATGAGGTGTACTCTATTGTATTATGGCTTTGGTGCGAGGACAATGTTTTTGTGGATGGGCCTACCAAAAGACGGGTCCTGAATAGAGACTTTCATTATTTATAAATTCCTAAGCTCCTGCAATGTACAAAGTTTATAACTCTGAGCTCAGCAATTTATGTACCTTCTGTGTAGATTAAGATTAGGCAGAATTACATTGTTATTGTTACTGTTATTGTTATTATCATCATTATATCACCCTTCATCCGAAGATCATAGGGTGGTTCACAGCATAAAAATACAAAATGAGAAAACAAAATACATTAAAAAAACACCATTAACCTCCTTCCCACAAACACATTTAAAAGGTCATAGTGTTAATCAGCCTGGTTATAGAAAACTGTTTTTGCCTGGCACCTAAAAACCTGTAATGAAGGCGCGCCAGGTGAGCCTCCCTGGAGAGAGCATTGCACAAATTACAGTTACCTGGTCAGCCTTCCACCAAGCTCCTTGACTGAATATGGATCTGAACCTCACCTCCAGATGCAACACTGCATTCACAACAGTAGTAGTAGTAGTAGTTTTTCAACTGTGTTCCAAGGAATCCCAGGTTCCATTGGAAGTTTATCAGTGAAGATCACAAAAGGCTTCCATACCACAACTGATTCTCTCTCTTGCAATTTGCCGCTATAAGGGAGTTGAATGTGTGTTCTGCAGCATGCACTCAGTCCAAACCAGAGAAGAATAAGGCTCAAGGGACCGTATCTATGTCTCACTGTATAATATACTGCAGGATCCCATGCACTGGGTAGGGGTTATGTGGCTGACAATGTAGACATATGTCCTTAAAGCTCAAAGTCTAAGAACAGCAAAAACGATATGAAAACATTAATGGATGCATTTCTTCTCCCTGGTTTGGAAGAAAGTGACTGTAACCCCCCAATTGCCCCCTACAATGTTTAACCTAAAATCTGTAACTCACTGACTTCTTCCAATTCAAGTTTCCAAAGCACAGTTTTTCTTCTTTCAGTTTCCTTCAGTACCCACATTATAGTTTTTCCATTGTACTGATGCTACTGCTTAAACTGACAGTCAAACTGTGTCTTTTTGAACTACTGGCATAACATAGAACAGATTATTCTTTGATGTTCTTCTTTTCATTTTCCCCTCAGCAAGGAGCAGCAGCCATAGGAAACAAAGATAATGGAAGGGATACTGTAAAAAAATAGGCAGTTAACTGGCAATGATATTGTCTCAGTTTCACTGTGGAATGCTCAGAAAGTGTGAATTAACAGTCCAATACGTGTCAACCTATTTCCTCACATTCAAGTTTTTCTTTTTTTCTTGTTGTTATTGAATAAATCCCCCCTTGTTCCATTTGAAAGTCTAAGTCATCTTAAAGAACATGATTATTAGTCCTGCATATACATTTTTATAGTAACCTTAAAAACTCACAGACAATATATACTCCAGTGCTCCATGTTTACCAAGGACAGCTATAGATGCTCTCAAATTTCCCTTGAACTACAACAAAATTATCACAGTGGCTCCATGGCAGAATGGATCCACATGCAAATGCCATCATCAATTTCTTATGTGTTTTTGCCAGTGAAATAAGCATTTCTGTATGCTATTGTGTTTTATTACTAGTCCATTTATACATCAGCCCAATTCCTGTCTGTGTGATCTGGCTAGCTGAGGGCTCTGATTCAGATGCAGTTGTAACAACATGAGAAGAGTCTTGCTAGATTAGGCCAATGGCCCATCCAGCCTAGCATCTTGTTCTCACCGATGCCAACCAGGTGTCTAAGGGAAGTCCAAGAGCAGGACCTGGCTGCTACAGCATTCTCCCTACCTGCAGTTCCTAGCAACTGATATTCAAGGTCATAGTGCCTCCAATACAGGACATAGAATATAGCCATCATGGCTAAAAGCCATTGAGAACCAGTCTAAGGTGAGACCAGGCAGTTCTGGTCAACCACCTGTAGGCCTGCTAGCTGAGTTGGGGAAGTTGTGTCAGCAAAGGTATAAAGTCATCTGAAGCCTTTAAGAACCTGGCAGGACTTGATCTTCCTGTGGTTCTGTCCCCTCCCACCAAGAGCTGCTTGCAATATTTAAAGGACCTGTGGCCTATTCTGCAGCTAGATGCTCCTGTGTGGCTGTGGAGCAGGAAAGGCTGCAGGGAAATCATCCTCGGTGTAGGAGGAGGTAGAGTCCTGCTAGGGCCAGTGCTGGGACCCTGAGGCAGGGGACATAGGGCAGCTCTTAAATTGGTTGCAGAGTGATTTGGTGCTGGATAAATTAAGGTTAAGCATATTTCAAATCAAGAGACAATACCGTAATTCAAATTTTGTTCTGCTAATTGTTGTCATTCCTTAAAACTGTAATTGCACGTTGTTTTATAAACAGATTTAATACAAATGTGGTTACATTCATCTGCCACTCATGGCCTCCTCACCCTAATTTTAACATGTGTTTTGCCTGTGAAAAAAGTGGCCTGAAGGCAAAGTGGAGTACGTAGTAGACAACACCACACCAGGGAAGCCAGAGAGAGATCCAGATGCTGGAGTAGAGGTAAGGTAGAGTGCCCAGTCAGGGTTGATGAGAAGAAAGGGGAACAGATCCTTGCCAGAGTGGGAGAGGAGGGGGAAATGACTCCTGAGGAATCTGGAGGAGGAAAGGGTGAGTGAGAGAACCCATGGTCAGAAGAGTGTCTTCCTAATATCTGGAGGAACTGATGCTCAGAGTGAAGAGATGCTTGAAGGTCTGGCTCATCAAGGAGTGGTGGATGTGCCAGTCAGCAACAATAAGCCCTATGACCATTTACTGAAGGTCTTCTCCTTGCCCAAGTGCCCAACCCTTAACCCACAGTAAACACGGACGCTCCCCCACAGGAAATCAGTACTGTATGAAGTCTGAGTTCCGCTTCCCAAGTTGGACACCAAAGCCTGACAAAGACTACACAGCCAGCCCTATAATTCATATCTTAGATACTGCAACGTGGGAAACACTGGTGCTTACTATCAGAAGTTGCCAGTGACACCAGAGGACATCTCTGAAATGCTGCTGAATGTGTGGGAAAGGTGTGAGTGATCGCAACATTGGTAGGAGGAAATCATCCATACTCCCTGGAAAGCCTGCAAGCTGACAAAGTTTGGTCAGACTTGTTGTGCTCTGCAGTGTGGTTTCCCAATTATGATGTCACCCAAACAGCAAGCCTACCACTGTCACTAGGTGTTGGGGCTTTGCCATTTAAAAAAATCACATTCCAATGTGAATATAATGAAATTTTATTCCTGCTGTCAGCTTTGGGAGTGAGGCAAAGGAAACTGAGGGGTACATGTGGAGTTTAAAAGGTTTTTTGAAATTTCCATCTCTTCCTTCTAGAGACAAAGTGTTGTGCTTTGAACTCATGAGTGGGGTGTGTTACCTACATTTGTTTATCTTAAATAATGACCTGTTTTTGAAATCTATATATCTTTTAAAACACTAAGTAATGCATGTCATTTCAGGTTAGTTGCAACTGTTGTAATTAATCATAGTCCCTGGTTTAATTTGTTACATTTTTAAATTATGTAATTTGAAGGGATGTCTTCATCATAAATGCATCATAAATGCCTGTCTCTTACAAAAGCGGAATTTTTGTGTGTGTGTGTGTATCTCCTTCTGATGCTGAGCTGAGGAAGAAGAGGCAAATAACCTGACCAAACATAACAATTTTGGGGAGAAAGGTTTTGCAAATTGTGTCCCCGTACTGGCTGATTAGACAAGCAGCAAAACCAGCCAGTCAGTTATTGCAACAACAAAACCCTTGAAAGCCATAAATCTCTGTCTAATAAAATGAGCTGTTTATTTAAACTTTGCTGTGCAGTGATGGCCTCTTGGAACGAAGGAAAGAGCCTTCACAGCACAGACCTTGGCAAGCAAACAGGCAGAACAAAGCCAATGAACGACAGCAACAGTAGAGAGAACAAGATGTGGAATGTGAACAGGAAAAAGCTACATATGTAGTTTTTAAAGTGACTACATGAAATTTTGTTGATGGGAACACAAAGGAAAAGGTCACCCCCTCGGGCCTCAAAGCCATTTTATTAAGGAAATATGAGGACTAAAAAGGAAACAAATGCTAATGGCATGCCCCAAACCATGAAACCATATATATATATATATATATATATATATATATATATATATATATATATAGTCAAAGTAACTTTGAAGCTAACAAGGCCAGGCATGCAATTTCAGGTCCCTGTGTTTTAGATGAACTATGGAATGTAAGGCATTCAATACATTTGGCTGAATTGTGAAGTGTACGTGACTAGGTGTCACCCACCTAGCTATAATGCATGTGGACAACATGACAATGCTGATATCACCCATAGTGCAGACACAGCTGGGACGATCTCCAGAGAATGGGTGCTGGGCAAAAATAAAATGAAAATGAGCAGCAACAGCCTTTGGGAAAACAAGAAACCTGTGCCAAAAAGGCCACAACCAAAAGGGGATGACACAAAATACTTGGGAGGCCAAAGCGGGAGTATTTTGTCCATATTAAGGTGCAGGCTAAGCAGAAAAGGTATACAACATTTTTAAAAGGTTCTCCCCACCCCACAATCATTATCAGTATGTTTGGCTATAATGAGTATTATGTGTAACGAAGGCATTTTGTCATGTTCTTTGTGAAGGGAAGAACACATGTCACTGACTGGGGCAAGAAAAATATGTCAAGAAAATGTATCCCACTGGTTTCAAATGCTGAATATATTACTTCATGAGGAATGTAGGAAGCAAGCACTAAAACTAACCCTTTTGATAAGAATAGTAGTTGTTTGCGAATCTCTAGCATGCAGGTCACACACTGAGGAAAAACCTGGAGAGGATTCCTCATGTGCCTGGAATTCTGAGGCGAGGAGGGAACTCCCTACTGTCACCTTTCCGGACAGGATAGGCTTCAGGGACTGTCTTGCCATTGCCTCAACCAACATTCTCTGATGTGAAATTTTATTTATTTATTTATTAAATTTCTACAGAGCCCTTCATCCGAAAACCACAGGATGGTTTACAATATAAAAACACAAAATACATACCGTGGTAACAAACAAAAGCAATATCCCCATCCCCACCATACACAATTTAAAAGGCCAGAGATTGATTAGCCAAAGGCCTGGGAGAAGAGGAAGGTTTTTCTTGGTGCCTAAATATATGTAATGAAGGTGCCAGGTGAGCCTCCCTGGGGTGAGCATTCCACAAGAGGGGAGCTACTGCTGGAAAGGCCTGTTCTTACATTGCTGACCTCTGGACATCTCAAAGATGTCCCAAGAGTAGGAAGGGGAATCTGTGGCTCTTCAAATGTTAGGCTCCCATCAGCCCCAGACAGTATGGCCTATCAAGATTGATGACAGGGGTTGTAGCCCAACCCATCTGGAGGGCCACAGGCACCTAATTTCTGCTCTAGAGCTTTATTTTGCTTTATGTTCCCTGGAAAAATCTGCTAGGCTAGCAGTACGTTATAAAAGCAATGATGAACCCAGCTGATGAAACATGTTTTTCATCCACTGGTAAATCATCTGTCATCATGCTAAGGCCAAGCATCACTGACCACTTCAGTCTCCAAAGTATCCTGCTCTAAATATAGTTTAATAATGAAAGCATTCAGCTTCACAGTGGAACAGATGACTACTGTCAATAAATCAAATGAGCACTAGTAAAATGCAGGGACTGAAAGGTCTTGTTTCACTTTATAATCTTGTTTGCATCTTTCATCTTTGCCCCCAGTAAAACAGATGTGTGTGTACAGGTGGGGTGGGTGGCCAAGCAAGTATCCCAACTGCCAATGAAAATTATGTCTTAAAACGACATAGTCAAGTATATCAAATATGGCTGTAGTCTCTTCTTCAAGTCATACATTGCACTGAGGGGCATTTTACATTTGTCCCAGCACCCTTGAAAATAGACTGTATGGGTCCATGGGGAGTTCAAACATGAAACACAGAATGGTATCCTGACTGTGTGAATGAGCAAAAATCTCATTTCAATGTCTTCATCTTCAAGGAAGAGGGCACATGGAATTGTGTTTTATATTTTTCCTGGCCTCCTTGAATTGGGTGTCAAATTGGCTTTCATCCTTGAAATTCAGAAGGTTGTCCAGGATTTGCATTGGTGCCTCATTATTCAACATAGATGTTCACATTCAGTTGTATTTTGCACACACACACCCCGAAAATTGAAGAAGAGTTGAAGAGAGCATCAGCTTGGGGGGCTCAATAATGTTGAACTGGGATGATTCTGGAGAGTGAAAGTGCCATCTTAATAACACCCCCCTTTAACAAATCAGATCAGAGCCCTCCTAAAGCCTCATTGTGTTCTTGTTTCTGCAGCTTACAGCTGATTTTTGAAAGGCTATTAACGTAGTAAGAGGAGTGAAATGAAACAAAACTGTTCAGGGAAAAGATATTTTTAAAAAACATGCTCAGAATTGTCCCTTCCCTACCCATACTTGGGTATGTCACATCAACAAATGTGGATATGTTTGTACTTAAGATGGCTATGTCTCTGGTTGTGTGAGAATTCAACTGGAATTCCACATGTAGCTTACAACAGAAAAGCAGCAGTGTTTGTTTCCTGGGAAATGATTCAGAAAAGAAACAAACATATAACTGGATTAAGTTCACAACTCAAAAAAGCAGCAAAAAGTCTGATCATAAGCCTGAGGCACAGAGACAGTCACTTAATAGCATTCATAAGGTGGCATTATTTAGTTGTAGAGCAGGATGAAAATGCTTAAATGGTCCATAATGGGGTACAAATATGGATGAGGCAGCTGAAAATTTATATATTTTTTGTGTTTTTATATTGTAAACCATCCTGTGATTCTCAGAGGAAGGGTGGTATAAAAATTTAATCAAAAGTAATAAATATAATAATACAGATGATTGGGTTATAGCTCAACATATGGAGGGCATCAGGTTGGGGAAGGCGCCTATCAAATAATTAAAACCAGAAAACCTCAAATATTAACAATGTTCAAGAGATATAATTAAGTACCTGCATTACAGATGGCCCAATGATAGTCTTTTTCAAAACTGTGTTCTTATCTGGACTACTTTGGGGTTCATTATATGAAATCAGGAATTCCTTAATAAAATGAGAAAGGGGGACAAATATCTCTGAAAGACTCTGTGCTCACCAGTACTGATTTCTCCCTTGCAAGGGGCATCCTGCAAGAGGATGGAAAGCAGATCTGATGCCACAGTGTCCATTTAAGCAAGAAGACAGTGAAGGCTAACAAGCCCAAATGCACTCCATGAGTGTGTCCTAGTATATGCCAGAGAAAGAAGCCTTTATGACATGGGTTCTATGGTTGACGTGTGTGGGTCCTCACAGCACATGAATCAATGTAGAGAGGGCTCCCCCAAAGGAAAAGGGTTTGCAAACCACCCCTCCATTAATTTAAGCACTGAACAGAATACACATAAAAGGTACACACAGTTGGTAACTTATAGCGCATTATGAAGTATGCTATGGAGTAGCATTCCCAGACCTTTTCTGTTATTATTAACATTTATTTAAACAGTGCCATCAATGTACATGGCTCTGTAAACAATTAAAATAAGAAAGTATAACTCAAATCTAAAATACTTTCTCTTCTGATAGAACCGATGGTTAGTCTATTTCAAACCGTTAAGTCAAAGCAGGCTCCCTTTCAGCATGTCAAATTAATGCAAGTGAATGCAAAGCATTAAGGACTCCCCACCCTCCTAAAATGACACCAATATTTCTTAACCCACAGAGTCAGCAGTTCTCCAAAACCATCCAAATTTTAAATAAATAACATATGTGAATATAAACTAACTCTACCCAGCTTCATTTTATTATTTTTGCCTTGTAATTTATTGAGTTCCATCATTAAACAGATTTGGGAGGGGGGTATATACAGGAGATAAAAGAAAAACCTAAAGCTTTTTGGCTGTTTTGATCACCTTCTTATATTACAAGTTTTTCAAAGCCTCCCCCCTTCACTTAAATACTAAGGTTAGCCACATAATTG
Organism: Podarcis melisellensis; assembly: GCF_964234715.1. Lineage (NCBI taxonomy): Eukaryota > Metazoa > Chordata > Lepidosauria > Squamata > Lacertidae > Podarcis > Podarcis melisellensis. The sequence goes on from NC_138537.1 coordinate 82,682,856, forward strand.
CAGATCTTTTTTTTCTTCTGGTTAACATCAGTCCATTACTAGGCTAAGTAACAGGATCTTGGAATCAGCTGCTGGTTCTGACCTCTACAGCTCACTCATTTGAATGTTCTTGAAGTGACATTGCCTGTCACAACTCATCAACTGATCACATTCTTAAAGTGAGTTATCTTCTTAAATTGCCATGATATTTCCCCCCTCCACCCTACTTAAATATATGGTTGTACACTTTGCCTTTCCTATACCAGATTCATACTTTGCCCTGGAAAGAGTAACAGATTCTACTATTTTTGCAAACCATTTCCACTCACAATATAAATCAAACTCTGCTTCAAGTTGCTAAAGGGTTTGGCATCGGCTATAAAAAGGTGAGAATGTTTCTAACGCGTCCAATGATTGTTTTGAAGCCAGTTTAAACATAGAGAAGAAACTAAACTTAAGTATTTGATGACATTTTGGAAACTCATGATGAGTGTATGTTGGGGAGTTAAGGAAAGTTCTGGTCCAGTAAAATGTATAACCTTAATCTGTTTTTTAATGTTATTCTGCGGGACTGTGGCAAAATGAACAGGCACACTTCACTCGGCCACTGGCTACTTTTCCATGGTGTATCACTCCACTGAGCCCTGTCCTGCCACTTACCTCTTCAGAGTTTTGTGCCACCCCTCAGAGTCTTGGTTTACCTTCACCTCTGAGTGTGCAATTTCTAGTTCACTAAGTCTTCTCATAAATATGTGCAATAGCAACTCACTTTCTGTCACCTCTTTAGGTTGGTGATTAATTATTAGGTGTGAGGGTTATCAAGATATTCTGAGTTTTTACCCCTTAAAACAAATTATTAACCTTTAAAAAAAAAATCCATAAGCAAAACACTCCTTAAATCTGCCTCAACAATAAGAGCCTTGAGATTAAAGAAACCAGTTAGAAGTTATCTATTTCAAATTCATCAGGTTTTGTTACACTCATTGGTTCTATATTCTTTACTGTAGCCAATCCAATTTTTATCTTGCAAGTTCCAAAAGTGACAATATGTTGAAATCACTATTGTGGAAAAAACCTCAGGGCAAAGAGGAATTTTCAACACTCTTTTCAGATATCAGTTTGAAATTATCAAAGTTTTCTTGGATTCACAATAGATTCTTGCTTTGACCATTTTTGTTGTTGTTGTTGTTGCTAAATGTAAGGTAACTTTCAAGTCCACGGTTGGATCTGTGGAAGGAATTGAAGCATGTGCATTGTAAAACTGCCAGTGGAATCAGATGGGTGAGGGATACATCTTGATTTAAATCTTGGAATAAGAACTTTAATCTTTGGAACTGGTAGATTATCATTTCTAAATTATGAGGAATTATTCTATTTGCGGGATACCTTAAAACCTTCTGGGGGAAATGGGGGTGGCTGTGACAGTTCATAGTATGAGTCAATGTCTGAATGTTAGGGGATACTTTGTTTCATCTAGGGTTTGTACTTCTTGGGCTGGCCAATTTATCCCAACCCCTGCCCCCGATTTCTCCCTGGTCACAGGGCATACTAACAGGCACCGAGACATCAGGTCTTACAGACGAAAGCCTGTCTAATGTATAGTAAGGCTCATCTCCAAGAATGAAAATGGGTAAATATTAGCAAAGAAATTACACAAATCACTTTCCCAACTTACATTGCCTTTGAATCCAGAAATAATAAAATGTGTATCTGTTTACCTGGGGCAAACTTGCAACAATTCTCAGACACAGTGATTTTAGAATATGAATTCATAACACACTGGCTTTTAGTGAACTGAAATCAGCTGAAAATTACGTTGATCTCAGGTCATGCTGGCTGCAGGCCGGCCCTTATTGTACAGTGACTGGCTGGTATGAAACACAGATTCATATTCAAACAGTGAAGATTGTCCCAAAAGTCTGGCAGCAATGAGGACATTCTTGGATTTGCACACCCCTCTGACTAGCAAACACCAGGACTACTCTGAGTACTGAAGGAACATCATTCTTTGCAAAGGATGAACAAAGGATGTTTCCTTCCATAAAGACTTGAAAAATTGGAAAATAACACTGCATAGGTAGATAATATTTTCTAAGTATTGTCTTTTCAGGAAACATTAGGCACTACTGGGGAGCGGGGAGGTTGCCTCTGGGCTTTTGCTAGTACTAGATATGTCAAAGGAGGTTTTCACTAGTAATTTGGGAAGCTTACGCCTCTGGGAGTCACTGCTGTGATTTCAAAATAGAATTATCCAATGCTGTGTGATTTCTTGAATCATTAGTTTCCCATCTCATCCACCTTATTTCTTCATTCCCCCTTTTATTTTGCACGATCCAGCAGCAAAGGAGATGTAAGAAGAAAGGCACCTTAGGGAACAAAGGGAGTAGTGTACTTATCCTCCCCATTAATACATAAACAGATTTACATATAATTATCTGATTAAGCTGCCAAGTGATTAACTCTGTGAACCATTCTGTATTTATGCAGGTCTATCTATGTAGTGGCATATCTGGGAAAGTTATCTACATTTTTAAAAACCTGTGTTTTAACTTGTACTACGTCCTTCACCTAGTCAAGCTAATACTAATATACATTTTTAAAGCATGCAGGCTAGTCTTGTATAAAGTGAAAGTTGCTCCCAAACTAACCCTCCAGGGAAACTTTATCTTCATCAATAGAGGAATGATAATACTGATCAACCCTACAGTGCTATCATAAAAAATCCTGCTTTTTCTGCAATTTCTGAGATAATCCATAAGAAACAATTAGAACATTTATTCTGAAGTACTTCTTCATGCTAAGTACTAAGTAATTTTGCTATTGCTCACTCGAGAAAAATTGCAGCATTGCAAGTAGTTGTAGCCGAAAGGCCCTGATTTTCCACTCCACAGGCTTTCCTGCCCCACATTCAGTGCTATTTTTCTAGAAAAAGAGGTACTGGAACTCACCATGTACACCTCCCTTGTTCTCTTATAATGGCAAAAGTGCCAGGACAGAGTTCCAGTGAGTTCCAGCTGAAAAAAAAAGTCCTGCGTATTATTGACGGATGAAGGTCCCTTTGCAGGCCAGTCTGGAATCAACCTGTCCTTTGTAGAGGACTAGTCTCCATGTGTCACTGCATTAAAAGCATACAATAATGGTGTAACATATGGGACAGGGAAGATGTCAACATGCATCTTCATAAGGATCAAGCAATAGTGGGAAAGGGGCTACCTGAAAAACGTCACATCTACCAGAACTTTATTAAGGTTTTCTGGAGGCACGCAGACTGCAGAAAGAACATGGGCATCTAACCATGGTGTTTACAGTATCTGATCACAGAGCTGCTCTGTAACCACAAAAAGAGAATGCTAATATTATCTGCTAAGCGAGAAGCAACAGAGTACATAGGTGGTTTTGCCAATGCACCATACACTTGATCTTCCCCTACTTTCTCCTACCCTGCTTGCCTTGCTTGGCAGGTTTTCGCCCAGAATGTTTATGTGGCTGCTGCCACTCCATAACTTAACGCAGTGGTGGTTGTGGAAGTGCCAAGGACGCCACGCTTCTCATTACCTCCCCCTGTTTGGGCAAGCAGGAGAACTTCCTCTGGCTGGATTCTTCCCAATGGCTGCCAGTTTCTGGTCCTACTTTAAAGGGATTTACATCTCCTAAATTCTTCACACCTTGGAACTGTGTGCAGCAGAAGTTAAAGGAAATTCTTGTTTAACAATAGCACTTGAACTTAAAGTACTAACTTACACTGATCAGCACACTGTGGCATGAGTTCAACATACTGAAAGTCTGAGCAAGCTCTTCCAAAGAAATCCAAAGCGTGCTGTGTGCGTTTGGAAAGTATTTCTTCCAGCTGAATTTGAGCAGGCCTGGCAGAATAAAAGCCTTTGATTTGAGGGGAGAAAATATATTTAGGATTTTGCAATGGGCCCTTTGAGGGTCATTTATTGTGCATACTTTTCAGCAGTACGTCTGAAATTAACATTGCCTCTTTGCAAAGCAACAGGAGGTCAGGTTATTATGAGAACACAATCAGTAGAATTGGTTATGACTAGGTTTTCTTTCTGAAAATGACAGTCTATGCTACAGCAGCCATTATATTAATATTTTCTATTTTACTAAAAAAACAAAAACAAAAAGACCCTGGAAATTTTACTGTGCAGCTGATGGAGTTGTTGTAAACTAAAAGATCTCATGATCTGATCAAGACCCAAAGAACCCACTTTTAAAATACCCAAACCATCTGGCTGGCTGTCCCATGATAAATCTCTATGATAAATGTCTTCGTTTTGATGTTACAAAGGAACCACAAACCTGCTCAGTTTTTGGCACAGCTGAACACTCACTGGCAACAGTAGAATAGAACTCACATGTCCAAAAATAGAGAAATAAATCATTTTGACCTGTGGGGGTGTAATAGATTGAGAAAAAACTGATTGTAATTAAAGGGAAAAAAAGGTTAGCCATTATAATTCATCTCTGGAGGGAAGGTGTATTTTTAAAGCTCATTCACTGCATTATTCCGACACATAGATTCATATCAGTATATTTCAGCATAACTGTATATTTACAGTTTGATTCATATAACCACATGCAGGATATTTGGTGTGGGGGGGGAAACACAAATTGATTGCATTCCCAACCCCCAATATACTGAATAGTATTCTATTAGCGACTGAATTTATATTCAGGGCCATTTCACACATTACCCAAAGACAAGCTTGTGTTTGAAATTGAGTGTGCATTCAACAAGAGTTTGTAAATAGCCTTAATGAGTGTATCTGCATCTATACATTTTGCAATCATACTTTACATTTTTAGGTGTAGCACAGCTGCAAATGTAATGTATAAAGTGGTCAGTTCCAGGGGAGTTCCTTTGGATGCCTGGGAACACCCCCCTCTGCCACTGTTACTTTCCCCTTCCCCAAAGGTAAGATATTGCAGACAAATAGTAGTGGTTTGCAAGACTGAAGAGAGCAGCGCTGCTTGCATCAGCAACCTTGCAATGCATCCTAGTCCGGAATCCAAAGAACCACAACCAGGATCTCAAGAACCATGTAACTATTCCCGCCTCTCCACCACTTGCTATACAGTGGCACCTAGGTTCCCGAATGGCAACAAATCAACTCCTGAACGCTGCAAACCCAAAAGTAAGTGTTCTGGTTTGCAAACATTTTTCAAAAGCCGAACATCTGACACAGGCCTCCACTTGAGTGCAGGAAGCTCCTGCAGGCAATTGGAAGCTGCACCTTGGTTTTCGAACGCTTTTGGGAGTCGAATGGATTCCCGGAATGGATTAAGTTTGAGAACCCAGGTACCACTGTATTGCAATCCACTTCTGAAACAAAAGGGAGTCCTAACAGCACCTTGTATCAAGTGTAATTGTAGGAGTCTACTGTGGTGCTGTGGGTTAAACCACAGAGCCTAGGTCTTGCTGATCAGAAGGTTGGCGGTTCGAATCCTCGTGATGGGGTGAGCTCCCGTTGTTCGGTCCCAGCTCCTGCCAACCTAGCAGTTCAAAAGCACATCAAAGTGCAAGTTAATAAATAGGTATGCTCCGGCGGGAAGGTAAACGGCGTTTCTGTGCGCTGCTCTGGTTAACCAGAGGTGGCTTAGTCATGCTGGCCACATGACTGTACGCCAGCTCCCTTGGCCAATAAAGCGAGATGAGCGCTGCAACCCCAAAGTCGGCCACGACTGGACCTAATGGTCAGGGGTCCCTTTACCTTTACCTTACTGTTCAAAAAAATACAAAAAGCCCCACAAACAAAATCCAACTAGACAAACTGACAATACCCCTCATCAGAATAGAGGAGGGGGGAAATGTGCCCCAATGGGCCAGTCAAGGGACATCCAAATTCCTTTTCAGTCCTCATAAAGTGTGACTGGTTAATCTCATACTACTATAGAGCAGGTGGGCAGGATTCCACAAATGCAACAGATGCCGAGGGTGCTTCTTCCTAATGGGATATGGGGCAAACTCATGGGACTCCTGCTGTAAATGTGGGACAATCCTTGTGGGAACTGTTGGCTGCTTCAGGAAATTGATTTGATTACATCTCACCAAGATTGCCAAAAAACAGTTTGCGCTATGGCATACCCTACACCATTTCACAGATGAAAATAGGGATATTCTTGTGCACTTCTACTCCCACAAGTCTTAGTCACAACCATTTGCACTAGAAACACATTGCTGAAGGCTCTTTTCCACCTGGTGTACTGATTGCCCAGAGTGTGTTATTTTAGCCAAAACAACACAAGAAAAACAAAATTGTGTTTTGTGAAATGGCAAATGGCAAATTAAATGGGCTTTGTTATTAATTACTCCCATGTGTACTAGAAACAAGATATATCTGAAAGGGTCGACCCTAAATGACCACTTTCATCACCTTATTTGAAGGTTGGAGGACTGCTGTTTTTATTTTTTCCCACAATTCTTCTGTATATTTCTATGTCGATCTAGCATTGTTTCCAGGAGACTAATGGGAAATAAAAATGGTGACCAGCTGCCACCACTGGGTTACAGCAGTCAATCTGATGAGACCCAAATGCACATCCAGGTGTCAATGTTGTGCACCCACCCTGCATTGCTTTTAATGGGGTGTGAATTGCAATACAGTTCTCCAGTCTCATTCTGGCACATGAATGTCTATTTTTAAGTACAACTAAAGCCATGTAGGGCAAAGTACAGGAATCTAAATAGCTTGGGAATCAGGTGCAGAGACAGCTAGGTTCATTGATTTGTGAATGCATATTAGAAAGTCGGGAATTAAATACAGTTGTAGACTCATAATAGCCATCATTTTACCGACACATAAATCTACCGATAAAATCATAAAATACCAAATATGTATAGATTACATGCTAAAATGATCTATATAGCCTGGACTCTTCACAAAAGAGCAAGGAAAGTGTTTTAAATTACCGTACAACTTTCAATTACACATATTGAATCAACTCTTGATGAATTATAATGTGAACTTCTTAGAAAATGACTGCTAAGAAAACAATTTGATTATATCCCCTTCTTTAGCCCACAAATAAAAGCAAACTATTCTCCACTCAATAAGTGGATAATTTTTGTTTATCAACATACCTTTCTCTCAAAATTCTGCAATGCTAAAACCTGTTTCTTTTCTCTGAATTCACTTGTGCATGGAAATATTTTAGTGGGCTGGTTCACTGTGCTCATGTACAGACATCAAATAATTTGAATAGGAGGATGAATAATCACAGATTAAATACTGCAGGAAGACCTGTCTTCACTCTGGTTGTACCATGAGGTACAGAAGCCAGTCAGAGAAGGGATCTGAAGATGGTCCAGAATGCAACAGAAGGCATCTAAGAGGGGCCCAGCACAAAGGAAATGCAGATAAGCAAGGGTTAAAATAAAAAACCACTCAATGGGTACAAAATGGAAGAGACAAAACGAACTGTGGGGAGGAGGAAGCCCAGAGAGAAATGAGATGGGAAGCCCAAAAAGCAGGAAAGAGAGTGGAATGCACCTTGGACTGGAGTGCTGAGACCATGCCCAACTGGACCCATGGATGGAGGCAAAGGGTGTGGTAACAAGATACTGCTATATTGTTCTTACTGGGAATCCCAGATAAAAGAAAATAATGCTTAGCGGCAACAAGTGCAACAAGCAAGGAGGCTTCTGGTACAACTCTGTGCCCTAAGAAGCTGGAAGGCAACCAGGGACAAACCTGGTATGTGTTAATCCATAATAAATCCCAGGTTTTGTTTGAAGTACTTGACATGCAAGGTTCTACTTACCACAAATTCTTATTACTTCACATACAGTGCAATTCAATAGTTCACACTCTTGGCTCCCCCTCAGCAAAGACTGGTTCATGTAGAGGCACATCAGTTAATTCCTCTGTATTTGATTAATGTAGTTTTGATAGCTGGGCAGTCGAATATGTGAAGCAACCCCATGGAATAACATATGCAACACAGCCAGATATGAAAGTTCTGGCTTTATCTTTAGATCTGTGATGGTCAGTTCGTTGACATAAAGTTAGCATTTTGTATTCCAGTTGTCAAGTAAGGAACATGCGTGTGTAACTCAGACCAGTCAATCAACACATCTGGAAGTAGGGGACTGGTTTAGATGGTGACTGGTTTTTTTTTACATGATGTTCTCAATGAGGTAGTGATGGCATGTAGAAACATAATGTATATACTCAGACACACTTGGAAATAGGGGATGGGGATAAATTTGATTCAGTTCACATTTAAGTGAACTTAATTAATTCACACTTTCTGAAACAATACACTAACTGAAGAGTGTCATTCTTCAAAAATGGCACTTCCCTGAATATTGTAATGCAGCTATCCAGTCAAATAACTTGTACAAAAATGCTTATACCAGGGGATGTGCATAGAAATGCAGCTGTTAGTGAAAATAATGTACAGAAATCCATTATACAGCTGTAACTTGGTTGTTAATTGCCCTGGAACTCAGACGTTTTGGCTCCCGAACAACTGAAACCCGAAAATGACTCTTCCGGTTTTCTAACTTTTTTTGGAAGCCGAACATCCAGCACGGCTTCTACAGCTTCTGATTCAGAAGCTGCAATTTGGAAGTCAAACACTTTGGAAGTCAAACGGACTTCTGGAACAGATTCCATTCAACTTCCAAGGTACGACTGTATTAGGTAAGAATGCTTTGCAAAATTGTGCATATTCGGTAAAATGGCATACAAAATGTGCTTATTAGGAGAAATTCACACATCACAGACTGATGCAGAAATGTGGAAAGCTGAATTTAACATTAGTCAAATTAGAAATTGAGTGAAATCAAAATTCAGATTCACCCATGCCTACTTAGAAGATATTTCTGTGATCAAAGGTGTCCCCCAAGTGTTCTGCTCTGATTGTGAAAATTCCACCCAACTGTACCAGTCATACTGAAGCTTCATGTGGCATTGTTTTTACTTGATTGAGGGCTTGCACATACAGTGGTACCTCGGGATGCAAATGGGTTCCGTTCTGGAGCCCCGTTCGCATTCCGAACGGAACGCAAGACGCGATAGCACCTCTGCGTGTGCGCGGGTCGTGTTTTGCCACTTCCATGAATGCGCATGATGTCATTTTGACCATCTGTGCATGTGCGAGTGGAGAAACCCAGAAGTAACAGACTCCGTTACTTCCGTGTCGCCGCAGAGCGCAGCCTGAAAGCGCTCAACCTGAAGAGTATTTATCCCGAGCTATGACTGTACTCAAGGATGATAGCATGGAGAAAATTCAGTAGCGAAACACAAAATGTGAGCAGGTCTATAACGACATCTGTGAATTGATCCTAGTTAAAAACAAACAAACAAAAAGAAACAGGCCTCTCAGTCTGGAAGAGTCAAATGGGGAGGGGGGCAGGATATCATGTGTGTTGCCCTGAGGTATTTGAGCAAAGGGAAAGATAAAAATGTTTTAAAAGTGTAAAACAATGATCTGTGATGACCCATTCATTCAGAGTCATCACTCGATATTGCAGGAACAGAGTAATAATGGACATTTGTCTGAGAAGGCACTTAAAGTGATGAAATAGTCTTCAATTGATTTAAATCAATCCCAGCTATTTATGCAACATGAGCTTTACTTTTTAAAGGGTATATACACTCCCTTCTATTATTCTTTCCAAAATTTTGTTCATAAAAGTATTACTTTTTTGTGTAAAACACCCAGTGCTATGCCAAACAAAATTAAAGACCAAAAGTAATTTGTTTTAACAACAAATATATTTTAAACTCTTGGGTTAAATTTTATTTTGCCACAGAATACAATATGCGATTTGTGCTGTCCTTTGTCCCTATGATTCCTTGTTGATTTTTCCTCTTTTGTGTGTGTAATGCTGTTTGTTTCTATTAAAATCAATAAAAATACAAAAAGGGGGGAGAGAGTGTGAGAAACAATTATTCATCATCCACTTAGAGAAAGATCAATAAACTACATTAAAAATTCAGCTGGAAATATTTAAATATTATGGGCACAATCCAGAGGGAACTTCTCGTGCTCAAGCCCCTTTAAAATGAACAGGAGCTGCACAAAGGTTCTACCACACAGAGCTCATTTTAATGCAGCTTGTACAGGAATGCTTTCCACTGACTGTGGCCCAGTTTTAATTACTTTCACTTGTTTCTTGCATGTTCCTCAAAGTTGTGGACACTTAGTAACATGGCCCACAGGTCAATCCTATACATGTCTGCTCAGTTAAAGGGGGATCACTCCCAGGTAAGCAACTATAGGATTAAAGCCTTAAAAATAGATACACATGAAGCTGTCTTAGTTAGACCCCTTGATTCGTCTAGCCCTGTATTATCTTTGATGACCACCAAGGACTCTCCATGGCTACAGGTTGGAGACCAGCCCAGCTTATCTACTAGGGAATCTTTGTAAGCAGAGCAGAAGATTGAACTTGGGACCTTCTGCATTTAAACCATGTGTCTCTTCCTGAACAAAATACAACCTCATGGCCTAACAAGCCAACACCAACCTCAGAATAAAGATCTTATAATGTTTCAGGAAGTTTTCAAAGGCTGGTCACGCTCCCCACCCCCCTTGTATGTGTTTGATTGTATTAATGTATTTTGATTTGTTCTTAGCAGTTTCCAGTTTTCTTCCCCGAAATAAAAGTGGGAAAAATTAAAATATATATAAATAAGTACCCATGCTGGTTCCCCACCCAGCATCCTGGCTGCTGACACTGGCCTGAGGAGCAGCCATGTGTTCAGAAAGCACACATGGTTTCGCCTCCAAATGTTATTGGAGTATTGTGGTCATGGGAAAGTGGCAAGCACATCCTTTCCAGTAACATATGAACCATGCTTCAACATTTGCCTCAGAAGTATGCAAATGGTTTGGACATGTTATCAGTGAATACCAACTTGACTATGAAAACTGATTCCCCGCCCCTCTTTCTTATCCTAACAAATTTATGATATTTCCACCCCTACCATCCCACTGATAAACAATGATGAGTTTCTCCCTCTCCATGGTACTTCCATGGATAATTCAGAACAGGTGTGCAGAGACTGCCGTATTATCACACATACGTACGTACGTGTGTGTCTGTGTGTGCGCGCATATCTTTGCTCTAGGCTCTGGGAATGAAGCCCAGCAGAAGGCAACAGAGAAATGAATTACATCTCTCTTCGTGTTATTTGAATTTCATGGTGTATACCGTGTGGGAAAATGGCTAGCATCCCTCAGAAAACCACAACAGGGTGACTCCATAGGGAGATTAAGTCATTACACTGTTTCAGTGATTACGGCACGGCTGCTTAAACGGCAATGCAAATTGGAAAACACTTCCCTGTTAACATTCATTGTAGGGAGATGGAAGCCTAGTGTTTCTATTGATGCTCTGTTTAATCAAATCTTATCTCCATTTTCATCACACTGTAAAGTGCCAGTATCTGTCAGAGCCCAATCAAGCACCAAGTACCGCTAACATGTTTTGCTTCGGAATAAAGGCATTTAAACAGATTGTAGAATTGTTTTAAAGTTCTCAATAAACTGAACAAGATACAAGACTTAGAAAGGAGGGAGGATGCCTTAGTCTCACAGATTTTTCAGTTCATCAATGGCCCACCCATACTGGAGTGTGATGTGGCTCTAAAGCTGCTTGTGTCTCCATTGTTTGTTTGAATGCATATTTATTTAATAAAATGCATACTCTGCTTGATTGTACAAAACCTCAAAGCAGTTTACAAAAAGATAAAACAATAAAATTGAGGGGGGGGGGGAATCACAGCCATACTTTAAAACAAAAACGAAAACACTAAAACATGCACACAGCTCACGTCCATAGGATTTGAAAGCAAATGAAATTATTCAGTAATATAATGGTCTTGGTTACATATAATACTAAGCATGAACGAGCAAGTATACTGATGGTGGAGCAAAGAGTGCAATGGGTTCATTTCTTTCCCTAGGCCTGCTAAAAAGAACTATGTCATGGTTTAGTTTAGTGCTACTGGAGAACCCAAGTATGTGGTTTCTTCTCCTTTAAAGAACAAACCTTGGCTACAGTGCTTGGGATATTTGGAGTGAGAAAAACCATGAGTCCTGGTTCACATGCAATCCTAGGCTAAACCATGGCTTAGCTCCTTATAATGTGGCAGCAGTAGAATCAGAGGAGGAGCGGAGCAGCCATGATTTTTGCTCCATGCAACAGCATGCTTGCTTGTTTACACTAAGCCACAGGTTGATTTGTGTAGGGCTTGCCATCCTTTTTGGCCCTGTTTATGCAATTGCAAACTGGAGAAACCACTGCGGGCACCACACACACTACAACCAAGTTCACACCATAACCTCATCTGAAGGTGACAATGTAATGCTTCTTTTAGTGGGGGGAGAGTGAAAGAGAAATGAGCACCATATTGGTGACCCCAGCTTAGTGTTACATTTGAACCAGGCCAACTTTGCATGTGGCAACGTCATTAAGAAAAAGGGTTATAGTTGTTACTGAATTTAAACCTAAGACAAAATTTCAACTGAAATTTGAATTTGCTTTTGAGAAAAATCCCCCAAACTCCCATGTAAGCAAAAGCAGCACCGATAACATTTCAAAAATTTCTCAGAAGGCAACCTGGGTACTTATAGCTGGATCCCAAGCCAGAACCTGCATGTTTTCCCATTGGCACTTACTCATATAAAGTGATTGAGAATCTCCTTCAGGTAATCAAACAACTAACTTAGCCGTCCAAGTACTGGGAGGACAAAACATTTTTTTTTTGCTTTCTGCATTGCAATGAACAGATGCAAACAAAACCAGGAAAGAATGTAGATGGACTACTGCATTGCTTTAAAATTACCCAAGAAAGACACTAAGGATGTATTACATTTGCCAAGAGAAAGAACGAGTTGTGTTATGAATTGCCAGCATTGGCAAACAGTACAAGATGATGGAGCACATATATTCTATATTATATTGACTGGGGGTGGGAGTGGCTTTAGGTCAGTACTCTACCCTTTAGTTCTACTCATGATACATTCTGCAAGGGCTGGATAAGCAAGCCTTTCTCCTGGCAACAATACACAGTCGTGGAAGGAAGGCCTGCTTCCAGAATTTCAGGCATAAATGCATAGCTATAAAGGATGGGATGCCATCACTTCCTATTGCAAACTGTTGGCTATGGTAAAGGAGCAAGCCCATTAGCTCTCTCTGCTTTGGCCAGCTAATGGTTGCCTTCATGCTATCATTACAGAAACAACATTTTGACTGCCCTGAATTTATTGCCCTGAAGGTTTCTTCCAAGAGTGGTTTATAATTTGTTGAAGCCAGGATGTCTCATGAAATTAGATATATTCAGACACAGCAGAAAGTGATACAGGAACACACTTCAGTGGTTGGCTGCCCAAGAGCTCAAGCCTTCAGGTTAACTTACATAGGCTGATGAAGAAAAACATGTGGCTGTCACAGATGAACAAAACTTTCATCTCTAAAACCCTGGAGGCATGCCAAAACCAGGTGGATGAGGAAATTGGGGATGGGAGGAAGTATATCCCCAATGGTAGATACTGGTGTAACCTTTTGTCAATAGAAAAATCAACCAATGCCACCTGCAAAATAATGTGTTTTACATTTACCTGCTGTAATGCTCTCCACCATTATACTTAGGTAAGATAGGTCAACAATAGTCTGTTACTCCAAGTCTGGGATGAATATTGGCTGACTGAAATCTTAGTAGAATTTAGAGCAGCATCATATATGTCTAACATGTTCTAGAATAACCTCAGTTTTGGCAAATGCATCTAACAGCTGGAGAGAGACACCTCCTTTTGCCCATGGTAGTATTCCCTCTAGATCAGATGTTGTAAGACAAGGGAGTCTCAGAAAACTACTAAGATCTCCATAAAGTGACATTTTTAAGAATCCAGAAGCCACAAACCCCCAGTCTTAAGTTCTTTTTTAATAACTCTTAGACCTATTTATATATGCTTCACCCCTCTTGAAAACTATATACGATGCACAATCCCATCAACAAAGCCTCTCTCAGGGAGGCAGCGTAATCACGATGCCACAGTGGCCATTCTCTCTCTCCTTTAGGGAGGCAGCATCATCATGAGGTCACAGTAGCTTTATTCACTCCTTCATGGAGGCAGCATCATCATGAGGTCACAGTGGCTTTTCTCCCTCTTTCAGGGAGACATCATCATCACGAGGTCACAGTGGCTTTTCTCTCTCCTTCCAGGAGGCCGCACCATCATGAGGTCACAGTGGCCACCCTCTCTCCTTTGCTTTTGGGACTCTACACTTTTCTTTCCTGTTGTGGCTACTGCTGCTGCCTCCATAGTTTGTTCCCACATCCGTCCATTTATGTGTAAAGGATTCTACCTATGCAATTTCTCTTCCATATATGTTTTCAGAATATAGAAGCCATGCATGTTTCAAGGGGCTGTGTACCATGTGTATTTTGTAAGTACACATGGAAGAAGAAGAAGAAGAAGAAGAAGAAGAAGAAGAAGAAGAAGAAGAAGAAGAAGAAGAAGAAGAGTAGCAGCAGTAGTAGTAGTCTGGACTTGATATCCTGCCTTTCACTCCCCGTAAGGAGTCTCAAAGCGGCTAACAATCTCCTTTCCCTTCCTCCCCCACAACAAACACTCTGTGAGTTGAGTGAGGCTGAGAGACTTCAGAGAAGTGTGACTAGCCCAAGGTCACCCAGCAGCTGCATGTGGAGGAGCAGAGACGCGAACCCGGTTCACCAGATTAGGAGTCTACCGCTCTTAACCACTACACCATGCTGGAAAATACAGCGGTACCTCGGGTTACATAAGCTTCAGGTTACAGATGCTTCAGGTTACAGACTCTGCTAACCCGGAAATAGTACCTCGGGTTAAGAACTTTGCTTCAGGATGAGAACAGAAATCGTGTTCTGGCGGCACGGTGGCAGCGGGAGGCCCTGTTGGCTAAAGTGGTGTTTCAGGTTAAGAACAGTTTCAGGTTAAGAACGGACTTCTGGAATGAATTAAATTCTTAACCTGAGGTACCACTGTAAACCATATGGGTGGAAACAGTCACTATGTAAGCAACTGCGGAGGAGGTGGTAGTTGTGCAAGCCAAAGTGCATGTGCAAAGGGCTGGGACAGATTGTCAGAGGCAAGCTACAGTGGCATTGCCATTCTGCCACCCTATTTGTAGGTAGCAAAATCATTGGTTGGATGGGAACATTTTGGGATGGACACAAAATTCATTGTTGCTCTCAAACTGCCCCCTGGAGTTCTTCCAGGTGACTACCATTTCCTCCAAAAGCCCTCTGACACAAATGCTACATGATGATGTAGTGCTGCTCTGAAAAGAGCTTCTGGAGTAACAGGACATCCCTCCCCCCTCCCCCAAAGATTACATCATCATGCAGCATTATGCTAGTGGGCAGTGCCGGATTTAAATATAAGCTTAACAAGCTATAGCTTAGGGCCCCACTCTCTTGGGGCTCCACAAAAAAAATTAAAGGGGAAAAAAACTGGATGTACATTTCCAAAATATAAGATAAGTTCAGCAATTACTTTTATAAAATACATATTTTGTTATGTGCAAATGCATTTAGATACCTATTAGGTTCATAAATTACCATATAGCATATATTCAACACAAAAACAGCGACAATTTGTTGTTGACAAAGGACAGCTGGACATATAAAGGGCCCCATTATCTTCAGTAGCTTAGGGCCACATCAGACCTAAATCCGGCCCTGCTAGTGGGCTCTGGAAGACAAAGTGGCTCTGGGGTGACAACGGTGAATTTCAACCACTCCTAAATCTCATCCCTAATGTTCTATACAAGGAACATTCACATCAGTATTAGATTGCACTATTATATATATCATGCTGGCAGTGCCTGACACACTACTAAAATGTGCATCTTAGTAAGGAACCCAAAGTTCACAATTACCTGGTTCAGATTGTAAATTTTGCCACCTTGCAATACTTGACTGACATCTGAATTGAGGGCCATGTATCTACAGTTTGGAATGCTAAACAAGCTTCTGTTCATGTATGGTCTGCTTTAGGTATGGCACTTAAACATCAGCTGCTTGGCAGCTCCATGCATGGAATTCCTCCACTCTCACCCCAACCTCAGATTTAAATGAAACCCTCACTAATTGCTGTGAAAGTGAACTGTTTGAAATAGACAGATGTGTGTGCTTCCTCACTGGTTCTTAAGCTAGGCAAGCAGTTGCAAAACGGCGGTATCCATGGATGCTATAAGTTCAAGCACTTGTTTATTTAAATGTTTATACCCTGCCTTCCTGCCTGAAAGGGCCACAGGGAAACAAAATGGCCTTTATTGTGTGCTGCAATGCCAGTAAGGAGAAGATCCACTGGGTCTCTTGAGGCAGGGATCACCACAAGCCACAAATGTAAAAGCCTTGTCCCGGGACTCCTCTGTGAATGGGCAAATTCAATGTGGGGAAAGGTAGTCCATTAAATATTCTGATCCCAACCATTATTATTATTGTTATTATTAATAATAATAATATTTTTTCCTGCCCTCCCCAGCCGAAGCCAGGCTCAGTGCGGCTAACAACAATAAAACAAATAAAACATTCTATAAATAAATAAAAAATACAACATTCTGAAATCATTTCATTATAAAATTAATTCAAATCAAATTAATGACAACCATTGGGCTAGAGTTCTGTGAAGATTGCCAAAGGAGGGAGTCAGGCTGTGCCCTGCCCAAAGGCCTGGTGGAACAGCTCTGTCTTGCAGGCCCTGCGGAAAGAGGTCAAGTCCCACGTTAAGAGCTTTGAATTAAGCTCAGGAAACAAACGAACAAACTGGAAGCCAGTGCAGACTGAATGGGCTGTAGCTCAAACCCTTTCAGCAGCATTTGCACCAGCTGAAGTACAAGCAAGGCACCAGCAGCATGCATGCACCAACACTAGGAATCAAGAGAATTCTGGGATGGTAGGGACGATGGAAGTTTTCTCTAAGAACTCATCAAGCAAGTTCAGAAACACGGACAATTACTAGTTGAGCTGGTGGGGGTATGTGTTTCACATCTATAATATATTCTTGTTGAAGAGTATTATTTTAAAATAGATTGCAGATTTGAAAGGTTTGTGTCTCCTCCCATATATTATAAAAGACAGGTACTTTTCCATTTTGCTTAACAAAGTTTCTGTGAAACTAGAAAGTCTGCACACATTTTCATCTGTATAAATTGGTCCAATAAAGATGTCATGCACCCAAGTCCATACTACTTGATTACAATTGGCAATTTATAAAAACAGCATAAAAGAATCCCTAAAAGGTACAGTAAGTCTTTACAATCATTCACGTAAGATAATGGATTCCATTTCGAAAGTAAAAATAAAGAACTGAAATAAGATCTCTGGATATTTTATTGTTCTCCTTGTGCATTAATGGTGTAGTTTAATATTTCCTGCACTTATCGATGGAACCTTGCATCTTCGAAATATAGGAAAGTTTAAACTCATGATTTCCTTTAATATCTCAAATTAGTTGGCTACCATTGCTTTATGGGGATTATTAATGCATCTGTTCTTGGCATTTTGCCCTACA
Source organism: Podarcis melisellensis (assembly GCF_964234715.1). Lineage (NCBI taxonomy): Eukaryota > Metazoa > Chordata > Lepidosauria > Squamata > Lacertidae > Podarcis > Podarcis melisellensis. The sequence continues at coordinate 82,700,358 of NC_138537.1, forward strand.
CCATTTGTCTTTGAGATCTTGCTCCAAATTCAATTTTTGCTGGATTTTAGTTACATAAAACTTCCAAAGAGCATTAACTCTTATTCTTCTTATAGGTTCCTGTTTCGGCATACAAAGGGCTTTGAAAAATGCACCCCTATTCATCAAACGACATACTTAATTTTAAATCCTGCTGGATGTAAGCACATCTTAAATTATTTAGTCATATGGTGGTAGTGGCCAGTTTCCATAAGTTACATACTGTTGGGATGTTATGGGAAAGTCTTTCAGTTACTCATAAATGATGCAGAACTACACTGCCAAATTGTTGTGTGTCCGAATGCACATTTGGGGTAAATTTCAATATCCAATTGTATAAATTTAAATTGCTAAGCTACCATTGCCAATGAAAATTCATTAGTCATATTTTTATTATTATTTAATAAAAACCCTCAGAATCTTCTAAGCACTAACTTCCATTTTTTCCCTACAAAATCCCATTGTTTTCCCTCCAGGATGACCTACATGTGCTTTCCCATCAACCCTTTGAGGTAGATGATGTCTTTCACCCACCAAGATCATATAGTTAGCTGCATGGCTTAATTGGGTTTGAATCTAGCTCTCCCTGATCCAAGTCCAAAACTTAGCATTAAATTCTAACTGTTACCATCATGATACCTCATGATGACTTTACCACAACAAAAACCAATCGTTGGATCCTACTTTGCTGACTGAAATATATTCCAGAATGGTACATTTGTGAGTCTTCTGAATCTCGCTTCCATCTTTTGTGTCATGCTTCAGCTCTGCTCAGTTCTGTGCCACATCTAGTCCTGGACTAGCTGCTGGCAGAATGGAGTGTCTTTCCCTATAGCAGCTGTGTGACATACTGCCTTGGCTTATAAGTGCAGTGCATCATAATTGGTTGTTAGGAACACATTCTCTCTCTCTCTCTCTCTCTCTCTCTCTCTCTCTCTCTCTCTCTCTCTCTCTCTCTCTCTCTCTCTCTCCCCCCCCCCCCAAGCCTTCTTTGGGCACATGCAAAAGGGATGTTGTTGAACATTTTTCTTCTTGTCTGCGCCTGGTTCTGCAGTATATGCTCAGTCCCTCACGGATCGCCCAATGAAGCCTTTTATTAGAGGTTCTAGAATCTTTAACAATCAGAATCATGGATGATACACTTCTCTTATGAGCCAAGCCGTGATGTCACACAGGTACTTCAGGGAAGGAAAACTCCACTCAGCAATAGGAAGAAGTGAACAGAGATGGAACATAACATGAAAGATGGAGACAAGCCTTTGGAAGACAAAATCTGTCGTTATGAAAGCTTCTCAGCAACGTGTAGCCTCCAGATTGGCCAGTCCTGGGGTGAAGAATAGAAGCCTGGCCTTCTGCTCAACAGAGCACTATCTTCTAATTGCTACACTCCAGTTTTACTAGCTCAAGCCATTATCAGGGGCCAAGTGTTGGAACCCACACTCCACGGTGCTGCTTCCCCAGCTGTCCCCAACAGTGAATTTGCACAGAGGTAAGTATCATAGAACTCTATCCTGTACATTGATTGTAGGCACAAAGAACCCATAGTTCAACTTTAATGGATGGTTCAAAGAGGTGAAATAACTGTCTTGGGGAGGAGGGAATCCCTCTACCATAAAACAAAGCAGGAACAACATTCCTTCCAGATGTGCAATAAGAAGTGAAAGTCACAGTATTCCCTAAGGATGTAAGAATGCTTAGAATTTCAAAGACCAATGCCAAGGAACGCCGCCAGATTCACTCCACAAAAATGTTTGATGAATTACCACCACGAGCACTGACTTTGCAGATAAATGACTATGAGTAGACTACTTTTATGCCTCAGTGGAGGGGGATAAATTTCCCTTTTGTTTGAGAAGGGGAATGTTGTTGGCAATTCCTCTTTTCACCAAACTTAAAACACATTATTAGAATTTGTAGCATTCTAAATGCAATTTGAGGATATTTAAACAGCTTTAGATAAACAAAATGTATCATGACTTGTCCACTCTCTTGGGCTTGGAGCAGTAAATTACAAACAAAACAAAACTTATGCTTTCCTTGCCTGTGTGAGAAAATTCAATATTTTAAACTGGGAATCCCCAGAACCTAAGGTTAAGATTTAAGAAGTGAATTCAGGGGCCCTGCTCTCTTCAGGGTGTCTCGGGACTTCAGAAGGCCACAAATAACACAGAAGACCGTAAGAGGGGTGTACAACTGTGATTGGTAGGCAAGATGAAAACGAAGACCTTTTATTTCAGTCCTTGCCTAGTCAACCAAGCAGTATCATCTGCCTGCTACTTCCATCCATAGCTCAAGTTTCAGCAACTGATCTCATGGACCCTGGGGCTGGAGAACAGGGCTGTGAACAGCTTAAAATGTAGCCACGTTATGCTTTTTCTCAGTTCAGATCTAAGGTGGCTGGAAAAACACAGTATTTCATAAGGAACAACAGGATAGATATGGACTATAGCTAACGTGTGTATACTACTTCCCAAACCAGTGGTAAAGTGCACTGGATACAGAGTAAACAGGAGTGTGTACATAGCTTAGGTGCATCTAGACTCATGAATAATTCCCCACAGCCCTGACATGGCTCTAATATCCAGTAAATGAATTCCATACAAAAAACAAACAAACCCAAACAATATATGTTTTCTTAAATCCTCCAAAGGCCGAAATGCTTTTGTTAAAGATGTTTGCTGGACATTCAGAAGTGCTTACCTAGTTGTGCGAAAAGAATCCTCCTCTAAAACCTGCATGTGACTTGGAGGCCACCTTCCTCTGTGTTACGACTACTAATATATGGATCAAATAGTGCCCTCTATACTACTAATGTCCAATGGATTTGTTTTGGAGAAACAGAAGAGCCAGGAGCATAAAGAACAGAGGCATTAGATGCATGTGCAGCCCAACAAAGAGCATGTTGTCCCAAGGGCTGCTCAATCCATCACACACTGTAGTTTGGGTAGCATGTGCACCTGCCTGCCAGCTCTTCTCTTTCTCCTTGCAGTAGTGGTGCATGGGAGCATAAATGTACAGGATCGTCAGGGGCTGCACAGAGGGAGCCCATGTGCATCATGGGATGCAGTAGATGCTTTAAGCCACAGCCTCTGGGAATGAGAAGCACACATGTGGAGACATGGAACAAATGGCTCTTACCCATGTGGCAAAAAAGTACTCAGAAAAGCAGCAGTTACATTGTTTTGCCTACATGTGATTAAGAAAAAAATATGCTTGTATATTACACTCAGCAGAGATTACAAGATGACCACAGCTACCTCAGCTCTAAAGTATCTCCAACCCATAACTGATCAGTGTGTGGAGAATTGCCTCAAACTGGGAAGCAGACTCTTTAATGATGCCTGCCCCTTATTCCCTTTGTGAATATTTTCTGGAACCCTAAACCCCTTCAAAACAAATGAAAGTTTATGTTTAAGAAATTCTCTTGGCAAAACCTGCATATGCTTATTACCACATTTCTTAACTGGCACAAAATCCAAGCAAAGTCTTGAGGTGCAAATGATATGCAGTCTATTTAACATCATGGCTATTTATTTTTATGGGCTCTCATTATTGCTCTTTACCCTAAATTATAGGTACATTCCTAGCTGCAGTTTCTCTGCTCTGCAAACTCCACAGTGCTTTCTTATTTAATTTCAAAATCATCCTTAATACCTAATTAGTCAAAAATGCAGTGCCACATATCCAAATGCTTAGAATGAAATGAAGAGACCATACTGGATTTCCTACCCCCCTACCACAAATTGGGGCTCACTAAGGTCCTAATTCAGCTCTAGAGTAAATGCAAACTGCAAAATAGCCTCAATCTATTTTGTCAAACTCCTGATTGACTAAAAAAACAGAATTCAAGATGGGGCTATGCAAACTCGTGAGCCATCTTGACTCTTATTTGTTGGCATAAGCTGAGGCAATAAACAGGTTTAGACATCACCCTAATAGTTTCCTGTGCATTATTCGCTTTCTTCTAAGTAAGTTAGGGTTGCCATATTTCAAAAAGTAAAAACCAGGACACCCCGAAAGTTGTTGAGCTTTTTGTACAAAAACACCAAAACACCACAATTTTTCGATTGACTTGCCTAAGATCCAGGACAAAGTGGTAACCTTTCAGAAATTCCCCCCGGATGTCAATTCCACATTTGAAAGTCCAGTACAATGGTACCTCGGGTTACAGACACTTCAGGTTACAGATGCTTCAGGTTGCAGACTCAGCTAACCCAGAAATAGTACCTCGGGTTAAGAACTTTGCTTCAGGATGAGAACAGAAATCGCGCAGCAGTGGCGCGGTGGCAGCTGGAGGCCCCATTAGCTAAAGTGGTGCTTCAGGTTAACAACAGTTTCAGGTTAAGAACGGACCTCCGGAACGAATTAAGTACTTAACCCAGCGTACTACGGTTCCCGCTCATGCCACATGTGCATGCGCATGGCATCAGAGAACGATTCACAATCCTTTAGAGGATTTGCAGGTGTTACCTGAGGTCGCTGCAGGTTGTAAGATTAAAAATTGTGGAAGTGCCATTAATTGTGACACTTGCAAGCAGGCAAAGGTGAGAGGGTGCAGTTACCCAAAGGTGGAACGGGTTGCCACCAAACCTTTTGAGCTGGTACACCTAGATCTGTCCAATCCTGTCAGGGAACAGAGTCTAGGGGGGGCCAGGTATCTGCTGACTTTTCTGGATGATTTTTCGCAGAATTCCTGGAGTCATGGTCTCAGATCCAAGAGGATGCAGCACAACTGATCAGGAGCTGGATTGAGGGGGTGGAACTAAGGTTCTCCACCAGAGTGCAAGCGATCATCAGTGACAGAAATGCTAAGTACACTGGTTCTGCTTTGCAGAAGTTCTTTCACGAGAAAGGGATACGTCACACAGTTACTTCACCCAATCAGAGGGGGGTGGCAGAGCTGAGGAGTGGAGCTCTGGTTCAGGCAGCACAGGTGATGCTTACAGAGTCTGGGTTACCTCCAAAGTTTTGGCTGGAGGCGGCTAGAGCTGCATGCTTCACCTGGAATAGGACCTACAATTCGCTGGTAGGTGACACTCCGTTTTCTCTGTTGAATGGCCGCAAACCCCAGGTTCACTTTCTGCGCAGGTTTGGGTCTCCTGCGGCTATCCCTGTGCCTGAGGCTTTGCGAGGGCCAGATGGAGCCAAGTTCCAGAAAATGATCTTCTGTGGGTATGAGCCAGAAGCCCGTGCATGGCGGTTTGCTTACCCTTCAGGTGATCAGAGTAAGGTGCTGATCAGTAAACACGCTGCGTTCTGTGAGGAGGATGTAAAGACAAAGTCTCCTGTCAGGCATGATGTTCTCTCAGAATGTCTCTCTGATCCAGAAGACAGTTCTGATGAGGCGGAAGAAGGGGCTGAGGCTGCTGATGACGACCAGGTCACTGACCAGGGTCAGGAGCAGGATGTGGCATCTCCACAAGTTGTTAAGAGAGTGCCCAAAAGTGAGCCTAGTTCTCCTGTGAGTGTAATGGAGAGGATTCGAAGACGCTTTAAGTCAGAAGGAGAATCCCATGATGCAGAGGACACACCTGCTAATCAAAGTGAGTCAGAGGAAACACCTGAGTTTGTGCCTAGGCGAAGCAGTCGCACAACTAAAGGTATCCCACCAGAGAGGTACCAGGCCACAGGTGCGTGGGTAAGTTTCGCACAGTGCGATTCTGAGAGTTGTGAGGTGATTCCACAAATGCCAAACAGGTTTGCCAAGGGAGGGCACAAAGCATTGGGGAAGGAATTGATCTCACAGAGTTTTGCTGAGGATGTTCCACAGGTGCAGTCGGAATCCAACGCAAGGGGGGGTGTGAGTGTTCAGAACTTAAACGGTTAAGGGTTCTGAGTGTGCGTCACATTCCGACGTCAGACGTAAGCCGGGAGGAGACAGAAGCTTTTAGAAGCTAAGGAGGAGGAGTTTTTTCCTGTACTTTCACTTCTCTCTGTGTATCTGTGAGAGAGAGACATGGCTGCTAGCAGCCCAGGAGAATCTGAGAAATGCTGAGCTGTAAATATTCTGCTGCAATAAAGGCTGATAAAGAAATAAGCACACTAACGCTTCGTGTGTTTGGATGGTTTTGAAGCAACAGTTGTTCCGCTGTGTTACTCTGCAAACTTGCGGCTGCCGGAGGAGGACCTGAGCAGAGGTCGCGACGGAAGAGTGCCGGACAGCCATAGAAGGAGTTGCGCTTAATTGGGGCCGTAAATCAATTAAGCCTAATTATTCTCAGAGGTACCACTGTAATGTCTGGGAAAATCCAGATGTATGGCAGCCCTAAAGTAAGTAGTGGGCTGTCATTACATAAAGAACATACTTTTGCACCCTGCTGGATCAGACCAAAGGCCTACCCAGTTTAGTATTCTGTTCTCACACTGACCACCCAGATGTCTATGGGAAGCCTACAATCAGGACATGAGCAAAATAGCTTTCTCCTGCAGATTGCCCCTCAGCTGCTGGTATTCAGTGGCAGAACACTGCAATAATTGAGGTAGTACATGGCCATTGATAGCCTTACTCTCCATGAATTTGTCTAATCCCATTTTAAACCTGTCCAAGTTGATGGTCATCACCACTTCCTGTGGAATTCCATAGTTTAACTATCCGCTGCATGAAGAGCCAAGATTAAGATTAAGCCATCAAAAGTGGCTATGTGGTGATTGTTATGTACTGAGGTTCTCACCCTGGGCCAGCAGGGGGATACTGTAGATAGTTTTCACTCAGGTCCACATATGCAAATAAGGGATTGAAAGTGACGTTCAGTGATTGGATAGTTACAGAAAGTGGTTACTGTTGCGTTGTAGTGGAGCTCTATATAAGCAGGCTGGCTGAACCCTTCAGTTCAGTTCTGTTCTGGCCTGTGAATAAACAAGAGCTGTTTGAAGAATCGCTGTGTTGTCTGATATGTTCACCCACAACTTAACACTGATATCACAATGCTAAATCAGAGCAAGGTCACTGCTTCCTGCTATCATTCTAAAAGGCAGCTTGTTTGGAGGCACCCTTCCCGCAAAACTGAAAACAACAACAACGCGATATATTTGTACACTTTCCCACAGAACATTGCCCCTTCATGCAAAGGGATGGGGAAGGAGATACAGCTCACCCACCTGTGAAGTTTCACGGGTCTTTTAACTACTTTGTAATATCTTTTAAAAAGCATCTTTGCCTACAAACTGGCATGTTTAAATACCACAATTCATATTTTATTATGGATTATGTGCTGAACTAGTTCTGTCAAGTTTACAACTGAATGTCATAATTTTGAGCAAAATCTAAGCACATGCATCTTTTTCTCCTCCATGGAAACAGTTTGACACACATGCCTATATCTCCTGTCACAGGAAATATCTATGAATATTCTGATAAACAGCCATTATGTTGCAGCACTTTTGAGCTATAACAAGCTTGAAAAAAGAAATGACAGAACATCATAAACAATCGTGCAAAGCTTAATTGTTTTTTTAAAGAACTCTGCAAAAGTTTAATATGGACAATCTGAGCTTAAGCAAAAATGGAGGGAAAGGAAGAGTGAAACTTGCACTGATTTCACACTTGCACTGATTCCACATTATCTCTCATACGGTCATTGTATTTTGGAATGAGTCTGATAGAAAGCCAGTGTTGCAAAGCTGGAGAAAAGAGTCTAACAATATCTAATATTGACTCCTCAACAAGGGAGTTTCATTAGCCTAGCTCAAGCCTTGGGATGCAAGAAGCCGAGTTCTAAGTCACTTTTGCTTGAGTTTTAAAGTTTGTGCCGTATTGTTGTGATGATGTTTCATGATACTTCTTGTCCTTTTATGCATATGTTGTAAGCCACTTTGAGACTGAGGAATGGGAAGCAAAACATACATTTGTGAATGAATGAATGAATGAATATTTTATTTCACTGATCTTCTATAGATAACCTTTCCGAAACCATCAGCATAACAACATTCTACACTTCCAAGAGCCTCATCCAACTCCTGCTGCCATTCACTAAAGTCCCTCCCTTTTACCTCTCTGTGATTCCTCAACACCTATCTCCACTTTGTTCCCACAAATATCCCATTTATTTCCAGACAGCAAATTCACACAATTGCCCGTGTTCCTGCATTACGAATGATTTCTGCAATCACTCCTATGGGGATGGCCACATGGAGGCAACCTTGGGGATGGGTCCACAACATTTCCCATTCCTGGTCCACTGTGCAAACAGCATCTAGCTGTAGGTGTTGTTGTTGTTTCTTTTTAAATGCATCTTGTCATTTGGTGGGGATAACAACTTGGAGAGCAACTAGCTCTAATGTCCAATTTACTGTGATGAGCTGCATGGGTGTACAAGGGAGAAGCAGGACTCAAATAAGGCACTAAGCTTGAACACCTGGATTTTCAGACACCCAAGGTGCACATGGAACATTAAAGCCCTGTTGGATCTGTTATCCGATTGGCCAAACAAGCCCACAGGAAGCCCACAAACAGCTTTTGAGTACAAGAGTACTCTCCCCACTTGTGATGCATAACAACTGGTATTCAGAGGCAGACTGCTCCAAAAGTAGAGGCAAAGCATATACATGGTGGCTAATAGCCATTGATAGCCTTGTCCTCTGTGAATTTGCCCAATCCCCCTTTAAAGCCTCCAAGCTTGTGGCCATCACTACATCACTCCATAGTACTTCCTGTCCTGAATCTTCCAACATTCAGTTTCATTGGATGAACCCATGTTACAGTCTGACAAAGTCCGCATCATGCACAATTTTATACAACATTATCATGCACCCTCTACCCTTCCTCGCCTTTTCTCTAAACAACCTCGCTTCACAGGGGAGTTGATCCAATTCCATGACTATTTTGGTTGTCTTTTCTGAACTTTTTCCAACTCTGAATTAACTGCAGATTAACTTTCTTTGTAAGAGTCCTCTTTAAAAACTGAAATTTTAATGCTGTTCACAAACCGCCCCGTAACTCATTACAAAATGGGGTAACTTGGAAATTGGCACAGACATGTCTCCATACAGTGTGAACTAGGGCCCCAAAACTGATTGAGCTGAACAAAGCGGGGGGGGGGGGAGAGATAGAGGCTGCTGCTCACAGGTTTATTTTGGGCTTTTTTTTAAATATAAAAGTGCTGCTTCATACAACCAACCAGTGGGCTGCTGTCAATCCCAGGTAGGAATTACACTGCTAGGATAATGTATGAAATAAGCCTATGACAGACTCATGAATTGTTAAGTTATTGTTACTTGTTTTTGTATTACAGGATTTTGGGGTAGATATTAGATACATTAGCTCCTGGTGGAACAATTCTCTGTGGATTTGTATAATATCACAGCTATGAATTCTACAGGTTAAATATGTGCAGTAGTACAGAAGTACTTTTCTTTGAAATAAAATCATTTCCCTCTCTCATTTTTCATCTGGAACTGTTAAAAACAAGCTATTTGTTTCCCTTTTTCACATACTTGAGTTAGCCTAAAATTCAAAGAACAATTCAGAACTGTTTCATTCACCTTCACATTCGCTGTGTGGATTCACAATTTTCATGGGGGTGGGATTATAGGCTACTACCAAGCTGCTTAATGGGTTGCTCCACATCCAGGGTTACCAGGACACACACAAACTACCAAGGAAATGTTGTGGCATGAAGCCTCTAGAAAAGGGGAACCTTGAAATAGATACAAAGGACTTTGTCTCTTACTAGTGAACTTAACAGCTGTCATGGACTTACTTGCATTCCATCTAGAAGAGAACCTTAAGGACAAGGGTGTGGAACAACACTTCTACATAAAGATGTATGTGCATTCTAAATGTTGTGCTCTGAATGTTTAGAACGACTTAAGTTTTCTTTTAAGACTGAGCAAGTACCATCATGGAACTGATGGAGCATGGGATTTTTTGATGTACCACGCACAACTGCAGATATCCTAAATGGGGTGTAAATGTTTTAAACAAACAAACAAAGGTAGGTCCCCTTCCACATTCTCGCCGCTCCTTAAACAAAACAGATGGAAGCTTTTCTGTACCTTTGGGCTGGGTGGACAATACAGCTATGTACCTGTTTCTTTTATGTAATAAATGTATCAGAGAAAACGGTGTTTCTTTCATTAATGCTGTGGTTTAAAAACAAAAGGCATTGTGAAGTGGACACTAAACAAAAACCCAGATATTGTTTTTTCCCTAAATGAAATTCTCGGCTCTGGAACTGAGCATTATGCAGGTTTTGGAGAGTATGTATAATGATCTCCATTTGGCTTCATTGAAGTTTCCCACATTATATTTCTTATCCTTGGCAGATCCTATTTCTTACGTCAGTCATTAGGCTGCACTAAATTGCCCTTGACTGAACCTGATGATCAGATGGGTGCCATATTTCTCTCTCTTCTTTTTTAAAACTCTTAATGCAAATTCCTATTGTTGCTCCATCCAATCCTCTAGCACTTATAAATATTTCTATTTAAAGGTAAAGGGACTCCTGACAGTTAAGTCCAGTCGCGAACGACTATGGGGTTGCGGCGCTCATCTCGCTTTACTGGCCAAGGGAGCCGACATTTGTCTGCAGACAGTTTTTCTGGGTCATGTGGCCACCATGACTAAGCCACTTCTGGCAAAGCCAGAGCAGCACTCAGAAACACCATTTACCTTCCTGCCGGAGCGGTACCTATTTATCTGCTTGCACTGCATGCTTTCTAACTGCTAGGTTGGCAGGAGCTGAGACCGAACAATGGGAGCTCACCCCGTCGCGGGGCCTCGAACCACCGACCTTCCGATCAGCAAGTCCAAGTGGCACAGTGGTTTAAACCACAGCGCCACTCATGTCCCATCCTTAATTCAGGTAAAGCTAAATATTTAATTTAACTTCCAAATTTGCATGCAAAAAAAAATGCAAGTTGAGGAATTTGAGATTTTTTTTTTTGAGTTTTCTGTTTGAAAGTTCAAGTTAAGCTTTATGTACAAGATTTGAAAGGTTAACACTAAAACATTTGGATCACTCTTCATCAAACACAGACTACCTCTCAAAAATCGTATTGGATTTTGGACTTTCAACATTGATAGCATTAAATGTCAAAATTCTTGAGAGAGTGCAAAATGTATGCATACTTCTGTCTCAGCTTCACTTCCACCTCAAAGTGCCCTGCTTCTGCATCAACTACAAAGCAATGAAATAAATCTCTTCTTGTTCATCCCCATCATTGCATGAACCTCAGAAGGGAACAGTTTTCATAGTAGCTGGATCTTGTTCAGTTTTCTTGGTTTATCCTGCTAATTATACAAGGTGGATAAAAACTACAAAATCTCTTTAACTCGAGAAGTAACTCTAGCATTCTTGAGTTTCAAAACAGAGAGCTTAAACAACTAATATACGGATTCTTCCCCCTAGTGCTCACTAATGTGACGGAAAGTGTCTGTTTTCCCTAGTGGCACGTAAGTACTAAAATTGCACTGCATTGCATTTTGCTCTCAGCAGGCAGCAAAGTGCAGAGTCAATGAGTTATTTTCCATCCTTTCTTTCAGGTTTCTCCTGCCATGGGCTAGGGGTGGGGGTGCAGAGAATGAGGGTCTCAAGCGATTCCTCAAACCTGGCAGATACTTAAGAACCACCCCTGAGTTTAAAAACACTCTAAAAGATACCAATATCACCAGTTGTGCAAGAAAACTGTGCTTCATTACAACGTCAATAGAGGCTTATTTTCACACAAAATCAATACTATCTGCAGCTCTCAAACTTCATAAGATGACATTTCTTGAGAGTAACAAGAAGGGATCAAGTCCCCCCACCCCACCCGCTACTTCTGCAGTTTGTGGAAGTAAACTATCATTCTCCAGCAGAAAATAAGGGTCTCTTTCTTGGCTTTTTTTTTTTTTGTGTGTGTGTTTCTTTCAGAACAGACAATTTGAGCACTCCTACCTACTACAGAAAGCATGAAACCAAGCAGTGGCGTAGCGTGGGTTGTCAGCACCCGGGGCAAGGCAAGTAATTTGCGCCCCCTAACCCGTGGATTTGTGCCCCCAACCCCCAGATGTTGCGCCTGGTGCGGCTGGCCCCCCTGCACCCCCCACGCTACGCCACTGAAACCAAGGGAGAATTGTCAGGGCCACTGGCCACAATCAATCCTGCTGTCTAACACAGCAAAATGCACAGGATGGGGGAAAAGAAAAAGATGAAAGATGCTTTGGAGGAAACTTTGATAAGCAAATGCATCATTAGATCATGAATACAACAATTTATATCGCATAACATGTAAGCAAGACTCCACAACCACTCACTTTCTAGTATGGTGTAGTGGTTAAGAGCGGTAGTCTCGTAATCTAGGGAACCGGGTTGGTGTCTCCGCTCCTCCACATGCAGCTGCTGGGTGACCTTGGGCCAGTCATACTTCTTTGAAGTCTCTCAGCCCCACTCACGCCACAGAGTGCTTGTTGTGGGGGAGGAAGGGAAAGGAGAATGTTAGCCGGGATATCAAATCCAAAACTCTTCTTCTTCTCTATTAGAGGAGAATCAGAGATACCTATCCCTCTCCAAAGACAGAAACAGAAACACACACACACACACACACACACACACCATGAAATGAATAACCTCTTTTGCCTTTTTGGAAGAAATGGCCACAGACTCAGGAATAGGGTTGCCAAGCTGCCCAGACTAGTATTGTAATGCAGTGTATTTAATCTACATTTAAAGTGGGACCTGCAACTAGAGGTGAATGGATTAGCTTTTCTCTAGTCCACATCTAGTTTTACATGCGCTCAGTCATATATTCATTCTAACCCATTTTTTGTGGATTAAAAAAATGCACAGAAAATGTATTTAATTTGTACACATTTCACATACATTCCTCATTCAAAATACTCATTTTAAAAATGCTATCCCCTATAAAATGTGCATTTTTCTACAATGTACACCTTTGGTGCCATTTTCTTTTTTTACCGAAACTGCACCGTAAAATTTGGAGAAGTGCGTAGTCTGCACTTCTGCCACATATACAAGTCTAGGACCAACCAATTAGGTAGGTTTGTTTTAAAACGTAGGCTAAATAAAAAATTCCTCTACCTCTACCTGTAACAAAATGTACAGCATAGAATACCCCTCCAGCCACTCCATTCCAGTCCACTCCCAAACAGCCTCTCGCCATTCCATGCACACTGAGCATGCTCAGTCCCTAGGGCTTCGCCATTCCATGCCACCCTGCCCTTTTTTGTGATGTTTTTGGGTCACTTCCTGGCTCAGCATGATGTGTATATCCGGTCACGTACATACTGAACCCACCTAAATGGGCGGGTTGCCTGTATCTCTTGTTAGTGGACAGTGCTCTCTTGACTACATAAAGATAGGCATTCTAAGGACTCAGGTAGATTGGTAAAGAAAAAGTGATTTATATGCCTTGTAGATGCGATATAACATTGTGCCACCAGATGGCACTGTAGAGTCCTGTTTTTGCCTACTGGATTTCCCTGTTTAAATTTACAACGCATTTAACTGAAACACTTCTTTGATGTGTCTAGATCCAGCCTAAGAAGGTACTATGTAATAAATGTCACTCAATTACAATCATGGGGTGCCTATCCAGACCTATAACTTCTGCTACCTGCACTCACTCACTAAACCACCTCTCAGATATTTACTTGTCTTCCTAGTCTCTAACTGTTCCTGACTCAGCTTATTTCACTACACTAACTCAACTTACCCACAGACTCTATCCCAATTCACTCCCACTCCAACCAACCACCCAACTCCCAACAAACTCCCCTTTGCCCCTCCCAGAGCTGGTTTTATACTCTGACTCCACCCCCTAGGTTCTGATTGGGTAACCTGTTTAACTATTTCACCTCCAGCACTCTCATATGTTAATGTCACACCTGTATCTCTGCCAAGTTCATTGTGTTCAATTCAGAAATCACGCCCAACCATGGTTTGTGCTAATCACAATTTATAATGCAAAGATGATTGACGCTTCCAAGTATACAATAGTCTCTCTTCATTTTATCTCAATACACCATTTGATACATTCATTCCTATCTCTATGGTACAGAATCTTACAGAATATCTTGAGGCAGAATCTTAGCTGTAATCATGGCTTGACCATACACACGGGACACCAAAGCATAGTGCAAATCATGGTTTGCAAAAGCACATAAAACAATAGTTTTACTTAAAACCATAATTTCCAGCTGTTTGTCAATTTAAACATCACACCAAACAATAGTTAAGGTTCCTTAATCAGTTGTGTAGACCCCTCTGGGAGAAGATTGGTATTGAACTTGACCTAAGTTAGAATTTTCTGCAGTAGAAGCTTTATGTTCTAAAAATGAGCTTTCCCCCTTCATTCCTGGGTACAAATGTAATTCCTGTGTGCACACATGCATGCATGCATGCATGTCCACACACAAACAAAAAACAACACACCATTAGAAGTTGCTGTCAAGAAATCACGAGCAATATTTATTGTAACAGCTGTCTTTGACCTTTGAGGATGGATATTCAGATTCTAGGAATTATGCCAGTCAGGTGTGAATTTTTTGTGTGATTTTGTATAATCTTGTTATTTAATTCACACACATGTACACGCGCACACAGAGCCTTTGGGTGGGTGTAGAAATGGAATCTGAATCTAGGTGGAAATCAGCTTTTGATGTTAGCTGGATTCTAGGAATAAAAGTTGCCCACAAATGACAATCAGGAATAAAAAATAAAGAGGCTAGGAAACTGGTCCTGTGGATTAATAATCCCAATCTTCCATTAAAGATTAAATTTATGTGCATCCATGCTCCTTCACTTAAGTATAGAACCACTGTCCACTGAGAGAGTCAACTTTAGAACAAACATCCAGAGACAGACTCCGGGGAATGTCCATGCTTTTAAAAATATTTCAGTCCCAACTTCTCCTCCTCTTTTTTGTTTTTCAAAAATCACCAACCTGATCATGCAGTTATTTTATAGCATCATTGGAACAAATACACAAACATCTGGAATCATGGGGTATATTTAATTTTAAAGGGTTCATTTGGCTGAAATGGTAAAATCATGAAAAATTGCCTGTCTACAAGCTTTGAAAAACCAGATGATGAAGCTGTTTGGCTACAGACATTTACAGTCAATTGAAATTTATTGAGGTGCACACCTGCTACAGTCTCCCTACACACTCATATAACACCCATCAGCCTTAATGATTAATTTTTTTGTGTACTAACTGCAGCTATTGTTTCAGTAAAAGGTACAGATTGCTCACCAGAGTTTAATTCCATGTATAGAGGCATGCTGTGGTTACTTAAGACTCCCCTATATGACGGCTGTTCTTGGAAAGAAAGACTAGCTTAGCCTAAATATTCTCAAACTGAGTGTTACTGAACAACCCCACTATTAGTCAAGAGACATTTTTAGCATAAGGTTACCATGCGTCCCCATTTCCCGGGGACAGTCCCTGAATTTACAAAGCAGACCCCATACAGAATCCATTGTAGTTGAAAAGTGTCGCTGGATTCATTGAAAAAAAAATCTCGTAATCTTATTTTAGCAACCCTGCAGATGTTGTTGTACCCCAGTTTCCATCAGCCCCAGCCAGCATGGGTAACAGCCAGGGATGATGGGAGTTGTAGTCCTGGAACAACTGGTCAAAGGTTCTAAAATATGATTATTCACTAAGAGTTGCTCACCCCTG
This sequence comes from Podarcis melisellensis, assembly GCF_964234715.1. Classification (NCBI taxonomy): domain Eukaryota; kingdom Metazoa; phylum Chordata; class Lepidosauria; order Squamata; family Lacertidae; genus Podarcis; species Podarcis melisellensis. Next base: position 82,716,000 of record NC_138537.1, read on the forward strand.
TTTCAGAGCCTCTCCAAGAATTAACAATATGAACCAAGAGCAGCAGCAAAAAATTCTGAAAGGGCAAGGAACAATCCACACCCCCACTCTACACACACTGAGAACGCTGTGGTCTAAATCACCGAGCCTAGGGCTTGCCGATCAGAAGATCGGCAGTTCGAATCCCCGCGACAGGGTGCGCTCCCGTTGCTTGGTCCCAGCTCCTGCCAACCTAGCGGTTCGAAAGCATGTCAAAGTGCAAGTAGATAAATAGGTACCGATCTGGCGGGAAAGTAAATGGTGTTTCCATGCACTGCTCTGGTTTTGCCAGAAAATGCTTAGTCATGGTGGCTATATGACCCAGAAAAACTGTCTGCGGACAAACGTTGGCTCCCTCGGCCAGTAAAGCAAGATGAGCACTGAAACCCCAAAGTTGTTCACAACTGGACTTAACTGTCAGGGGTCCTTTACTTTACTTTAGCAATGGTTCACTACATAAAGTGAATGAATTATGGTCCTTACTGGCAATCACCCAAACTTGGAGAGACTCATCTCACTTCAGGACAGACCAGTCATGGGGGAATCAGAGTGGGTGAGTGCTGTTGAATTCATCTCCTGCTTTGGGGCTTTGAATGGTATGCCACCATGAGAAGCAGAATGATGGACTAAATGGGCCTTTGGCTTGATCCAGAAGGGCTCTTATACATGTGTGGACTAATAGCAAAATTACCATCTGAAGTGACATTCCTTACAGCATGTTTTGCCCTGTATCCAGTGTGAGGCTTCCAAAAATCCACTTTCAACCAACAAAAGTGAAAACACCAAAAAGATTAAGGTGGGAAGGCATGGCATCTCTTTTTGTTCCAATGCATCTTTTGACTTGACCAAAAGATTGATTTCCAACCTTTCCCTTCCTTGCCAATGCTGTTTATTTAGCTTTGCAACTCATGTGATGAACTCATGCTAGAGGCAGCTTTCTGATTTAATATGCCTTTCTCATGGTCTAGACACTTCCCCCACTCTTCTTCATCAGCAGGGCTACACAACAGTGACAGCGTCCTGAGCCTCTATGGCCGTCAGAAAGGGTTTCAAGAGGCCTAAAATGTTTTCCAAAATACACCTGAAACCATTATGTTCTGCATTGTTTCACTTGGTGCCATTTAAAAACAACAACAACAACAACAACAACAACAACAACAACAACAACAACAACAACAAAACACAGTGTTGTTCTTGCTGGCTATTTTGATCCAGGAAAAGTAGAGAGCACAGGATCAATATGGCATCATATTGATCATGACACCATGCATATTGATCATGACACCATGCAGCCTTTCAGATGTGACTACATGGTGGCACCAATTTTAGGAGCACATAGGAATGAGTGAAATGCTTCTTGCTTTCATTCTGAATGTGAAAATCCTTTCATAATCTGCCTGGAACTGTCACCAAAAAGGTACATATTTCACCAGAAGAGGAGAGGGTGGTGTTTGTTTGTTTGTTTGTTTGTTTGTTTGCTAACTGCACTCACTTATGTCACCTCAACTTGAAACCTTACCCACTAAACTTCTGCAGCATGGAAGAAATCCTGCAAGTCAGTCTCTAATCTAAACATGTCGTATGAATTAAGACCTAGAAGAAGGTACTAACTCTAGCAAACCGCTTCAAGAACCTTGGCCTTCCTGTGTCTTTCATAGATAGTAACATGTGTTCACCTCTTTCCCATATAATAGATAAGACACTGGAGTCATGAGCAGAGGGGAAATTCCTGTAAAAACTCAGGGGCTTTCCCAGTCTCACTTCTGTGTTGAGTGAGATAAGAAGCAAAACATGTCAAGTTCCTGCACTTCCCCACAAACTTATAACAATCCTATAACAATCCACTGCAATAATGGAGAGTGGCAATACGAGAATGGGCCTCTTCTGCGGTAGCTTCCCGTTTATAGAATGCCCACCCCAGGGTGGCTCGCCTGGTACTGTCATTACATATCTTTAGGCGCCAGGCAAAAACGTTTCTCTATAACCAGGCCTTTGGCTGATTAAACAATCTATGGCCTTTTAAATGTGTTGTGGGAGGTGGGGTATTGGTTTGCTCTTGTATTTTTTGTTCTCATTTTGTATTTTTGATAATAATTTGCAACTCCTGCTTTTTCCTGCTGCTGTACCTAGTCCTGCAACACGTCTGTATACCACTAAATATAACTGTAAATCTTGCCATCTCCCACTACTTTATCAAATTGCTCTCACACCTTAATCCTAATCTTTTGTTAGCATTGCGTTCATTTTATGGCAGTATGCACAATCTTGCACACTTAATTGTAAGTCTCAGGAAAGGTCCATTAACTTGCTTGGCAAGCGAATGCGGATCGTCTCTTCCTTTTCTCAAAATGTCAAGACTCATGGCTGAAATTCAGGAAGGTAGATGACTTCACCAATTGAAAGCATTTTCCCACTTCAAATCTATTAACTGGTTTTCTTTCCCGAGTGCCTAAAGAAACATTTCATCCAAGCTCTCAGCAAAGCCTCTGAGAGAGTTTATGTACAATTCTGAGCTCGTTCACCCATCCCTCATTCCACATGACTTCCTGCTCCCATCATTATTATACACAAGGCAGTGGTACATTTCTATGCCAAAGTTTTAACAGCCTACAGTATCCTGATAGGAATCCAACATTCCTTTGAAGCACAGACGAGAAATTGTTGAGCTTAGAAAGTGACAGCAACATGAATTCAGTGACCCAGATAAATGTATGTTTTGAACCATATTAAGTCAAGGGTCAGAATCAAAACTAACAGCAATGTATTAAACATTCAGTAACATCTGTGTGGTTCCTAGAAAAATGCAGGCACAGAAAACGACTTACACCATTGTTGTACAAGTAAAGGAAGCTCAGTTAAAGCTGGGTTCAAGCTAACAATTCATTCTGAGCAAAGCATACTTACTACACGATATGCAATATACGGCCAGGTGACTCAGCAGGAAAAGAAGAGAGAGGGAGGTGTGAATTGACTGGATTTCATAAGTCACCTAGTTTTTAACTAGCCCTTTTCTGCCTCCAGGTAAAATTCTTGTTTTCAGATACTTATATGCTTTGTTATGTTTGGAGTGGCCTAATTTTGCTAAGGAAGTAATTCATAGAGGCTCATGTGACTGCCAAGCTGAAAGTTTGCACTAGATTTATCATTGGCTTATACTGTATTTTGTCATGCTGTTTTCAGTGGTTGTTGCAAATGGTTAATCCCTTGTTGTTTAATCAATAAATTATGTTTGGTTTCTTATGCGTACAATTGCTGAAGGGGCAAACTTTTGCCATTTCAGACTACAGGTGGGGGCTCACATTATGGGGGGGGGGTGTGCAAATCCATGCCCATAGAAAACTACCATCTCAGAGAGAAGGCTAAGCTAGAACACGTCTTCCTGAAACCTACCATTTGTATGCAGAGAGTATTCTATAAATGGAAGAACACTCAGTCATGTGAGCAGCCTGAAGTGCTACAGCCCAGGCACAGGTTTAACAACCTCTATGAGAACTAGGCCATGGTGCAAGCAGACAAGCATCCACTCACTGCTTCAGACTGATATTGTATATAAGGTGGTGGGTTGGTAGTGTTTTTGCCATAAATTAAGCTGTGAAGTATGGAAGCAGACACGAAGGAACCTCTTTTTATTCCCATCACTCTGGGCATTATAAAGCTTCAGAGCAAAAAGTGGTCCACAGCCAACATAGAGACTTCTAAACAAGGGGATAAAATAGTTGTAGCAATGGAAGAAAAAATATTATTTTAGCAGGGGAGTTCTGAAATGCAAGCTGAGAGAAATGACAGGAGGGGTTGCATGTATGCACTGATGCTCTGTGAGAGCAAAGAACATGACACTGGGTGCAAATTTCAGTTTCCAAAGGATCTCGGCTTTCATTAAAAAAGAACAACACACAAAGATTGTCTTACACTTCGAAAGATGAAATACAGTAGGCAAGGCCTGTCAAAATCTCAAGACTGGATTAGGACATACACTGGATTAGAATGCACATTTTTACATGCGGCTGAAATGGTTAGAATTCGCATTCACTGCCCTGGTAACAAATGACGCAGAAAGCAGTTCAAATCACTTCTATGACACTCCTTAACATATATAAAGTGTCCCAAGGGTTGGGGATGAGACTTCTACTTCACTCCTACCCTACTATGAATGTGAGGAACTGTAGAATAATTGTGCAAAATTAAAACGCTTAGCAAATTTTATTGAGGGGGTGGAGATTCTGATGTTGGAAACCCTTCAGAAAATGAGGTTGAGGACTCAGAAGCGGGAAGGCACGCAGGGGCAGGCAGGTCTAATTATTGGGTTGCAGCTTCAGACACTAAACAGGACTCAGTCTCAGTTTGTTGTTGAAGAACAACCTAAGCTATTTGTCAAAAGAAGGGTTAGAGTGGTAAGATCTGATTGCAAGACAGGAGAAACAGACCATAGAAAAGGAGATAGTTAGAACAAGTTGTACTGGCCAGAGTAGCAGCACAACGTGACATCTACACCTAGAGACATTGTGCAGTTTTCCACAGAGCTTTTTAAAGTCAAGATTATCTAAGCTCTTTTTAAAAAGTAGGAGATGATAAGGGAAAACAGAGGAGGAGATGGGCATGTTTTTGATCATGACATTATGTAGATGCCCCATAAAAAGTGAGCGAAGAAATAACTCACTTTCTATTCCACAGCAAATACCCAATGGGAAACTATGTCAATTTGTCTGCCATTTTGCAAGGTATTATTTTAGTGCACACAAAAATGTTTGGTAAATACAGTGGTAACCTGAGGTTATAGACGCTTCAGGTTACAGACTACGCTAACTCAGAAATAGAACCTCGGGTTAAGAACTTTGCTTCAGGATGAGAACAGAAATTGTGTTGCAGCGCAGCAGCCCCAGCAGCGGGAGCCCCCATTAGCTAAAGTGGTACCTTAGGTTAAGAACAGTTTCAGGTTAAGAACGGACCTCCAGAACGAATTAAGTTCTTAACCCGAGGTACCATTGTATACAACAGTAATGTACAGGAAGAAATAGTCTGGTAAGACTGCTGGTTGAATGGATAAAGAAAATGCAAAGTTTATAACTTATGGCAAGCAAGCCATTCTAAGTACAGTGGTACCTCAGTTTAAGAACAGTCTTGTTTACGAATGATTTGGTTTACGAACTCAGCAAAACCAGAAGTAGTGTCCCGGTTTGCGAACTTTACCTCGGTCTAAGAACAGAATCCGAACGGTGGAAGGGCACCGGCGGTGGGAGGCCTCATTAGGGAAAGCATGCCTCGGTTTAAGAACAGTTTTGGTTTAAGAACTGACTTCCGGAATGGATTAAGTTTGTAAACTGAGGTACCATTGTATATGTTTTACATTGGCCAAGGTGGAGCCAAGAAGTTAACACAAGCACATTCTGACTCATACTGAAAGCTTCTGAACTTGGAGAAGAAGTAGGAAAGAAGTAAAGCTTGGAAGGACGCGGTCTCCTTTACTAACAAGTAGTTACTGAACAGAGAAGGAAACCTTGAGGAATAAGAACAGGCTACTCTTCCTGTCAATCAACCCTCACATGTTTAGTTTGGTGCAAGCTCTATTGCTTTACTCCCAACAAAAATGGGTTTGCTTGCTCGTGGGGATGGGTGGAAGCTCTCTGAAGTGTTGCAAATACACTATGGAAACCAACAAAACGAAAAACCTTGATATTCATAACCACTTCTGCCTGAAATGGAACTCCAATATATTTTAACCACTTACATTTCCCCCCTTATTCATCTCATTGCACCATATTAAATGCGTTAAAGCAAGCACTTCCTATTTATAGTCCATGATTAAACATACTTTATGATTCCTCAGGTTAACTAAATGATAAAAAAACTACCCACAGGGGTTTTTTTTTTTAGATGGTTCACATTAAGAAGCTTCACACAGATATACAGAAAAATCAATTGCTAAGCATAAAGTGCAGCTCACATTAAGGAAACTACAAACTCTGACTAATTATGATAAGTTGCTATGTAAATTACTCTGTGACATTCCCAGCAATCAATTTCAAGTTTAAATAGATGAAGCCTCCGGCTGTAAACTGGGATAGGAACCTAACAACTGTATCAACCACCATCACCACAGTAAAGATTTGCAGTGATAGCGTGAGCCATATAATTACCTTTTGGGAAGCAAAAACTTATCTCTTTTTTATGCCAACATTTTTAAAAAAAGGAATACAGTTTTGCAGTGTGGAAGAGGTATATTGTACCCAATGCACATGCTTTGAGTCTAGTCCATCCATACACCCCCCCCCATTTTAGCAGTGATGGGGACTTCTGCCACCCCGCCCCCCTGTGCTATCAAAAGTTTCTTTGAAACAAGATGGGTATCCCATTAGTCACCTTTTCCCATACAAGTCCCTGCAAAGATGGCACATCATCATTCCACTTGTGGCTGCATTTGGAAAGCTTGGAACTTCCGCTCCTTGTTGAGGATGGGGGACTGCTTTTAAACTTCAAAGGTTTCGAAAACTTTAATTTACACCTGTGACAGAAAAATCCTACAAAACCATGTTCTGTTCCACACAATGAACCAGAAGGCATGGATCAACTCAGTTTGCTGCATATCACAGAGCAAACATATCCTCCCATCATTTCTTGACCCTGTTCATGTACAGGGGAAGTTACAGTTATGTCATTTATTTACACTAAATCTCATTTGCCTTTTTATTGCTCATTTCCCCAGTTTAGAGAGATCCTTTTGTGTTGTTGTGAGCTTTTATCACCTGCAAATGTGGACTCACTTCTTACTCCTCAATTAGGAACAGATCCAACTGGGAACAGGCATTTATTTTTTGCCATCCACTTCTTACTGCCCTGCACTGTGAATAGTCATTGTCCTTCTAACCACTGTCTGTCCTTTAACCAGTTTATCAGGACACACACTCTTTATCTCATAACAGCTAAGTGAGGGGCTTTATCAAAAGCTTTTTGAAAGTCCGTCCAAGTACATAGTATCTAGTGGAAGAGCCCATCTACATGTTTTTGACAGACTAGGGAACAACTCTAGGACTAGTGACGCACGACAAAATTCATGAAGACTAAATATTGCTGAAGACTTTCAATTGTTTGCAGCAGTAAGAAACAGGAACAAGCAAACAAAGGAGAAACAATTCATCCTTTTAAGTCAATGTCTATTTTAACTAAGATTCCATAGAGTTTACTTTGCTTGATCAAGAAACACTAATCATTCTTGATCAAGAAGCACTTTATTTTCTTTCTCCTGCAGGGTATTCCTGTGATAAAGCAATAGATACAGTAGTTGAAGATGAGGTATAGGAGGCTAATGTACATGGAACCTTTACAAGTTTTAACAAGGTCGCTGGTTACTTCAGCAATTAACCTTCTGCCTGTACATTTAAAGAAAAATGTCATTTCACTATTTCTTCTTACAGCAGAATTACTGTAACAGAATTGCTGATAAATATCAGAGCTTGAACACTGAAATTTCTCCATGTTCAAATGCAACAAATTCTTCCCATTCTTTTGTGCACAACATATGCACTTAAACCCCTGCAAAAACCTGAAACTTGGTAGGAGGAAAAATGGACATTTCAAAAGATTCACCAGTTTGGATTTAGCTCACTGTTTCTAATGCCATGAGTTAATAGGGGAAGGGAGCATCATGGTAGAGGACATACCTACCAGGCCGAGATGACTATAGGTAAAAGCCAAAGATAAAGGACGCCTGGACGGTTAAGTCCAGTCAAAGGTGACTCTGGGGGTACGGTGCTCATCTCTCTCCAGGCTGAGTGAGCCGGCGTTGTCCGGCTGTTCTAGGTCATGTGGCCAGCATGACTAAATCGCTTCTGGTGTAACAGAACACTGTGACAAGTGCCAGAATGCATGGAAATGCCATTTACCTTCCCTGCTGCAGTGGTACCTATTTATTTACTTGCACTGGTGTGCTTCCGAACTGCTAGGTTGGCAGAAGCTGGGACAGAGCCACAGGATCTCACCCCGTTGCACGGATTTGAACCGCCAACCTCCTGATCAGCAAGCCCAAGAGGCTCAGTGGTTTAGACCACAGCGCCATCCGTGTCCCCAAGATCACTATGCAGTAGTCTGAGTTTATTGTCAAAAAGAAAGCAATAGGCATCTTTAAATAGTCAGAAACATTAGTTCTTTTCAGCATTTATACATAGAATATGCTGAAGGGGAGCAGGGATACATGGCTAGTCAATTCCCCATGTCAGCAAGCCCTTCTGGCATGCCCCCAACACCTGTATGTTTGAAAAGGCTTCCAAATGCTCCCACTTTTGTACATGAACAATTGAGGTTCCCAGTGGAGAGGAATACCTTACAAGCACTGTGCATAGCAGAGCCATGACTGCCTGCCTGCCTACCTGCCTCCAGCAGCACCTGAAATTTAGTCCTGAGGCATGCAGTTCTTGAGAGTTCTCCCTGTCACCACCTTCACTCTGGTAAATTAACTTAGGGAAAGGAGGGAGGAGTAGCAGCAAGAAAGCCTCTGGGTGTTATCATGCTCCTAGTGATATCACTGAAATCCATTTGCAGTAGGGAGTTTAATAGAAACAAATTTGGAATGAGGACCTGAATTATAATAATCAGGTGAAAATAATTAGTTTTAATCAGTTCCATTCAGAAATGGGTTGGGGACAGTTCACCAAATTGCTTCCAAAGCTCCCCTTAGTTTTTTTAAAAAAATGGGATTTCATTTGGCATGGGGAGAGGGCCTGTGGTCAGGAGCCAAACATTTAAACTGCTTGGGCACATGCAACTAGTTGCTGGTTCTTTGGATCCACGACAAAGATTGCAAACTAAGCTGAGTAGGAAAAGCATAGCTTCTGTCATATTCTTTCCTTTGTTCTAAACGAAGGAAAAAATGAAGTGGAAATTGTGAAAATGCAGCCAAACACAGATGAGTTGGTTCTGTTTTTCCTCTTTTTGAGCCCCAAGCAGAGTTAATTTACAGCTGCCTTAAGTTGCTCACAAGAGATTCAGTCTTGTAAACAAGCCCCTCTGGAGATGAACAAAGGCAGTGGTCATTCTCTCCCTTAGCTTCAGGCTGCAAAGAATTCCCGAAAAGCTGCCAATATTTACATATGCAATAGCTGATTCAATCTTTTATGTGAGACTGAGACCATTCAGGGAATAGAAAAACCTTAGGAGTGAGATTCCAAAATGGCATGTTTATGTGTTTCATTCTTTTCTTGGTACACTCTTGACTCCAATTAGGTTTTGTGAGCTCAGAGAACTTCTTTGCATTCTAAAGAAAAAGTTGATGGCTCACATACAGTCTTCCAGCAGGATGTTCCAAACTCAATTCACAACACCTGGATTTCTGGAAAACATCCCTTAATTACTATTTCCTTGAGGATATATACACATTAACTGTCAAAATGAGCCAATGGTATCTTGCTAAGAGCCAGTTTTACCTGACCCTTGGATAATTTTCCCTCTCCTTATTCACACAGGGTGAAATCTGGCCAAACTTAAATATTTTTAACTTCATCTCAGACCTGCTTAGCAACTTCCCACTGAAATCTCAGGGACTTGAAACTTTGACTGAATTGCCTCCTTCTCCCGGCCCACATGGCTATGCAATTCAGCTTGAAATACAGAGAAGAATACTCACTGGTTTGAACATTTATTAAAAAATGTATCTTTAACCCTTCATAGGAGGGTTCTAACAGGGGTTACAAAATGAGAACATGCTGATTTGGTATTGGCTCCATTTATATGCTGTATAAATAAAAATAGTGCACTGCATAGCCCCGCCCCACAACACAAGTCTCTATTTGGTAAGGCTACCTTGTCGATACACGACTCAAATTCTTCCTTCGAGGAATCTATTGTATTATGCCTTCTGCAGAAGTGTGCTACTCTTCTGTTTATTTTATCCCAACGGCAACAATGCTCTCCACCCTGTTGTTCTTTGTTTCTTTATTGCTCGTCTTGTTTGTATATATTTTTTAAAAATCTAGCAAAATGAATCATCACAAACTATAAACCGTTTAAAAACTACCAGCTCTCGGGGTAGATTTACAAGTAGATTTATTTTTTAAAACTACTTGTATCTATCGTCCATCTTTCCCGAAGCTAAACTAATGCACAACTAAGTAGTTTCTTATTTATTAATATTATCTCCCTCAAAAGGCCTTCAAAATCTTTATGCGCTTCCTCAAATGGTGTAAACTCTCCTCAGAGCCTCAGTTTTCCTTACTAATGTGTGCTCAGTTTTCAGTAATTGATAAAACGGCAGTCTGAAATTCATCTAATCAAGTTAAGGATGTTTCTCTTATCAAAATAAAGAGCTACATGTAGCATAGCGTCTAAGACAATGAAGCTCACAATTTCAACCTGCCATTAACTCACCGAGAGGCCTAAGGCAAACCACTGACTTAGTTTGCCCTCTGATACTTGGTGAACAATAGTTGCCCACCTGGTAGTTTTGATTGCAACACCATGAATAAGTAACACTTTGAAAAATAAACCATGGATGAATACAGATGACCAACTTACCAAGTGGTAAATGCCGATATGTTTGCCCATATCGTAGTAGCTAAAGTGCAATGAAATAGACAGCCATGGCTGGCTCTGTAGGATTCCGCAGTGGCTGTAGTTCTACCCCTATTCACTGACTCTGTTGCTATGGAGTTTCTTGAATCAGTTGCCAGGAGCAACTTCACATCACTGGCTCCATGTTCTCTCCTGTAGCCCTTACAGATGCATCAGCACCCTACTCAGGTTGCAACAATTTATAGCAGTCAAACTACATATGGAGGGCCACAGGTTCCCTACTGCTATCACAAAGCATGACTACAGTTCTTTGGTATATTTAGTCACTTACTTTACAAGACTACCACCGAGAAAGGAGAAAAGATTGGAAAGCTGCATAATGAACAACTAAGGCTGCAATCCAAAACCATGCTGGAGTGAAGGGTGGGGGTAAATGGGGCAAAAGTCTCCCTTCATGCAGCCCTACGCCACTCTAGTGGCCTCACTCCTGAGGTGGGAATCTTCCCTTTCTACCTGCCAAAAGAGCATCCCATGGAAATCAGCAAGACAGGACATTTTACAGAGTGACTAAGTCAGTTCTAGATTCATTGGATTTCCAGCTGACCTCACTGTCAACACTTGATGATATCAGGCCTGACCTAGGCTGGAATAGCATGGAACAAAGTTTTGCCTGCCCCCCACCCTTCTGCCCTGGCCATTAAAAATACTTCCTTTACTGCAACTGTTCATTTCTTTCCATTTTCTATGAATACAGCATTTTTAGTTTCCGATGACCTGCGAGATAGGTAGATAAGATTTCTACCCTTTAATGGTAAACAGAGAATGATAAGAAGAAGCAAATGTCAAGTAAATGTGTACTAAAGTAATAGTAAATCACAACTTGAACTGTTAATTGGAAAATAAACATATTTTAGTATTTTTATCATTTACAGTTTTTTTAAAAAAAATAAGAGGATTCAGTTGTCAATTTAGCAATATGTAACATAATTGTTGTTGAAACTGAAGCAAATGTTATTTAATAGATTATCTCCCAGTAGAGTACCTGTAAGGCTTGTTGAAATCTGTTAAAAACTAATTTTGCCAAATACATTGCTCTTCTCAATATCTCAAAAGTTTGGTGCATTGTTTCCAGGGTGTCTACAGAGAGGTAGTAAAGTCTAATGGCCTTACAGTGAAGTTTTTCACCTCACAGTCGTGAATGACAATAGTTCCTTTGTGTGTGTGTGTCCATGTGTGTATTGTGGTTCTTTTCTTTCTTACCTCTGTGGTTGGTGAGGTCCCTTGATCCAGTTGGCAGAGGTGTATAGCTCATCTGAGGAGAAATGGAGGCAGCATCAGTTGTTGCCTGGGGGGAAGAAAGATAAATATAATTGATGCTAGTATGTATATTTCATTAAGAGGATACACTCACACATGTACACACAATGCAAAGTACAATATTAGAGATAAAATTAATTTTGCCATGTACCCAGAACTTTGATTGGATTTGGGAAAACGTAACTTTCAAGTGACTGACATGGTGAGCCAACTCTTGTTCACTTTTTAGGTTTTAATTGTTTTCATGTCTTGACTGTACCACTTCAGGCTGCAGGCAGGGGTTGATGTGATGGTATGCTCCCCCCCCCCCCAGCAGAAGCAAGCTGTTAAACCATGCTTTGAAACTTGCCCCAGCAGTGGCGTAGCGTGGGTTGTCAGCACCCGGGGCAAGACAAGTAATTTGCACCCTCTAACCCGTGGATTTGCGCCCCCTAACCCTACCCCCCAGATGTTGCGCCCGGTGCGGCCGGCCCCCCTGCACCCCCCACGCTACGCCACTGTGCCCCAGGAGTACTGAAGTCTTTATATCACCCACCATCCCACCTGAACACTAAAATGGCACTCTGGCAATCTGCAAGTCAGCTCCAGGAAATGGGGTCTGAAGCAGGCTTGATTTGAAGAGCATTACGGTATGCTGCCCAGAGGGTATCAGCACAACCAGCTTCCACATACCTTCACAAGCTACCTATGGAGAGAGCTCCACCTCTACCAGCTGCAGCTTTGACCACTGGATGTGGCCATCCTGCCTTGTAAGCAAGATTAACTACTCTCAAAATCCAAACTACACGGAATATATTAAGTAAAATAAACTATAAGAGGCGAGTATTAGTTTTTAAACAATAAATCTCAAACTCTGTTATGGAACATACTTAACTGTCCCATAACAACTGGAATATCAAATAAACCTATAAACCTTGTAATAACAGGTCTAAATTAATTTTGAAACAACCAAGCACACATTTAATTATTTCCTACTGGAGGCTGAGGAATTTTAGGCCTTACTATATTTACGACTAGGCATTCTAGGAAGAAGTAGCTTTGCTTTTTTCAAAAGCAAGAGACAGGTCTTATTTGTAAATCTGTATTATTCTAACATATATTACTTTAAAACATGTTTTAATATTAGGCCAACTTTTGTAGCATATTAGGCCAACTGCTGTAGCAGTACATTCCGACAGGAGTTACAAGCTGCGTTCAGAGCAACTAAATCCAGGTAACTACTCACAGAAGGATAATTACACCTACTGATCATTAAACCCATCTCAACTTAAAGTGTGAAAGCATGCATTTTGATCTAAAGAAGACACACTTTTTTTTTGTTTTTGTTCTGTAGGCGAAAGACTAAACCTACACAGGAAGAACTGCACATGCTAACTGTCACAACCAACATGGCTCTTTCCCTGTTCCCTACATACAGTGTAACAGTACACATAGTGGAAGAGACAAGACTGTCTACCATTCCCACACTCTTCCCAGACAGGCATGTGAATTACACCAATCACATTTGCAGCATCGGAGGCATGAAATACTAACAGGGTGCACACACGTGTGCACACTGGAATATTTTCTAAAGGAATCTGCAATATCTTCCCAAAGTATTAAGTATAAGAAGCATTTAGTAGTATGGACTGGCCCTAGCCAAAAGGGAGAGACAGTTGAAACATGTGCTTATCTTCACCTTTAGCAACCAAGGTGAATATAAGACATTCAGCCCATTCCGGCTTTGGACAGCTCCAGCAGACAAGTCTGATGTTTTCAGTGACTCTGAAATGGTATGCAAAGCACAGGTGCATACACTACACTATATTTTGACTTTGTCTGCAAATCTAGGTAGTATGTTTAAGCTTTTGTCACTTATTTAAAGAATGACCTACAAACCCCCACCCCACCCCCAGTTTCTCCAATGGATAAAAAAAGATGACGCGGCTCCATTTTAGACCTTTCAGATATTTTCTGTCTGCACAAGGGCTCTTAGTTGAAACCCTGATAATAGCAAAGATTTCTCTTCGGTACTTTTAATCTCAATTTAGGCTGTTGACAGTTTGATGATAGCTTTTCTTAAAATTACTGGAAGGAAACTCTGCCTTTTCAGCAAATACCACTGACAGATCAAAATTCAAGAACTTCCAAAAAGGATACTGGTGTGAAGGGACAATTTAGCTTTATTTTCCATGTTAAGAAAAGGAAGAACAGAAGGGTTTCAGATAGGTCTTTTCGTGCTCTTCTGTGCATAATTCCCTGTCAAGGGTACAAGAGTCTCATTACCTCTGCACTAAGTGTTCTGTTACAAATGCTAGTTAATTCTACATCAGGACTATTTTGCACAAGTGGTGACTGGCTGAAAAATTCACATAATGCGAATAATGTCTGTATAAAAGAAAAAAAAAAGGAAAAAAGAGCGTCAATTGTTTCTCATTTTTAACTACTGAATGACACCATGCCCTTACCAATTTTCCAAAAGTGAATTGTAAAGAATTATGATTCTTTAATATTTGCCACAATATTTTGATACTGAAAGGATTGATGTGCGACAGCTCATGTCTACAGATAGTTCTGACAGTCATATCTGAAGTTTCAGTTACATTGCAAAAAATGACCTTGAATGGATCTTGCTGACAGATACAAAAAAGAAAGAGAAACAAAAATGAAGATATTTCTCCTGCCTAAGAGAAAACTGGCAAATTGTTTCCAGTCTGAATGTGTTAGCTACTGTCCCTGCCAACCACCATTCCATATTTATTCCAGACAAACTGAATTAATTTACCAAATGTACTTAAGACACCCAGGAAACATACTATTGATTAGCTTCATATCCTTTACTGCTATTCTCGTGCCACCTCCAGTAAGTAATGGAAAGGAGGGATCAATTGAACAGTCTGATCCATGTCCTGAAGCAGGGGTGGGGAACATTTTCCAGCCTGAGAGCCACATTAACTCATGAGTAACCTTCTAGGAGCCACATACTGTGGTGGGAGGGCCAGATACAAACATGGATGGAAAAACACCTCTCCATCCTTCTTTCAGGCAAGCAAGAGAACTATCACAAATACACATTACAGCCAGATGAAAGCACTTAAGAGTGTGGTCTCTGGGAATGGGCATGACATAGAAAGTCTCAGGGGCAAAACAGAGAAGTCTGGAAGACAGCACTTGCCCTCTCATCCTTAGGTTCCCCACCTCTGAGCTAGTGCAGCAGTGGGGAATCTCCGTCTCCTAGGTCTGATTCGTCCTACCAAGCCTTGGAGGTTGGTCAACTTGCAAAGGAGGAATCAGGACTGCACCAGGAAACTGGGCATCAAGGGACCCACCCTAAACACAGTGCATAGATGTGGGTGTGTTCATGATCCAAGATCTTGGTGCAGGTTTTTGTCTATACAATGGGCAATGGAGAGGGCCCCTTTCTCAGCTTGAAGATCACAACTTCCAAGCTGTAGTACAGGGTGATGATTGAACTGGCTTGTCATGCTCTGGCATGACGAAAAGCTTGGAAGAACCAAGTGATCTGAAATTGACCACTTTGACCACCCCTAAAAGAAACTGAAGTTCACTATGTCTAGGCAAGGAGGGGAAAAAACCTGCCATGGAAGCCTTAGAAGAAACATCAGTCAGAAAGTTAGACAAGAAGTTGTATTGTCTCTTTTTAAAGAATACTGAATAGCAATAAAAAACTCCTGGCTCCACCCAGATACAACTAAGTCTTGTGCCACCGTGCAAGCCACCTTGCGCCACTTGTCACATAATCACTGTCTGCAACATTCAATGTACATGCATACAGGCATAGGAACAAAATGGGGGGTCAGGGTTTGGCCCTGCCCAGACCCATAATTTGAGGTCCACCAGTAGATATCCATGCTATCAGTGACCATGAAGAGCCACTGAACTTATGCATCCTGCCCAGGGCTGGAGATCAGAATACAAGCACCCTGGATTCCTGGTTGGCTCTCAGACCCCCACCCATCTCTCCAACAGCTGGAGGAGAGACAAGAAGCCAGACAGGAGTTTTAGGGAGCCTGAGTCTACTTGTGGCAGATAAAGTAAAAACTAAAGGTGATTATTTTTCAGCTCTTCTACCCCACTCTGACTGGCAACCAGGAGAGGGTGAATTATCCAGCTTATCATTTTTTTATTATTTGTTATATATATAAATCTAACACCCTTCATCATAAGATATCAGGGTGGTTCACAGAATCAAAAAAAGCTCCCAGTCTGAGCTGCTTCTTGGTGAATCTATAGCTCCAAGCTACAGCCATCCTGAACTGGGAAACGCCACCCTGGAGTGGTGTTGTGTGGAACACCCCTAAAAAACTTTCTAGAAGAAGAAGAAGAAGAAGAAGAAGAAGAAGAAGAAGAAGAAGAAGAAGAAGAAGAAGAAGAAGAAGAAGAAGAAGAGTAGCAGCAGTAGTAGTAGTCTGGACTTGATATCCCGCCTTTCACTCCCTTTAAGGAGTCTCAAAGCGGCTAACATTCTCCTTTCCCTTCCTCCCCCACAACAAACACTCTGTGAGGTGTGTGGGGCTGAGAGACTTCAAAGAAGTGTGACTGGCCCAAGGTCACCCAGCAGCTGCATGTGGAGGAGCGGAGACGCGAACCCGGTTCCCCAGATTGCGTGACTACTGCTCTTAACCACTACACCACACTGGCTCTCGAAACACTGGCACTACTGAAATTATTTCCCATTTCACTTTTTTTTGGGGGGGGGCTGGATAGAATCTGCTGAAAATGCCATGAGAAGTAGTAACAGCATTAAGGTAACGCATGTAATGTTGAGGCCTTCAGACATCCAGCGTGCCTAAGTGCATACACACTTAAGCAGCCTTTAGATTTCTGCAGGAGCGATATGCAAAGCAGGGCTGCAATTAACTGTTAAGGCAGATATGCAAACACTGCTGCAAGCTGCTGCTACCTTACCTTCTCTACCCATAATGTTAAATAAGGCAAAGTTTTACAACTTGTGCCATCCCACTGAAACTCAACATTCTTGCTTTACCCAACCTCAATGGAGGAGGAAATAGGAAGAGGCGGCCTGGAGCCATTGGTTTCAGTGGCAGTCCTAGTTGGGAAGTCCTAGCCTTGATGTAATGAGCAAATTAAATACTAGCCTTGAGTAAATAAGACTCTCAAGCTGCTTTTTCAACAACGCTGCAATACCTGAAATGGAAATGTCCCTTAAAAACGTTGTGATCGTTTTATTTTCACTTCAGCAATGGCAATTGCTTATGAAAAGTAGGATTCTGTCAAACCGTTTGTCTTGCTTTATAGGATGCAACGTTGCTGTATTCCAAGGAGACTTGTTAACAGTTGGTATCCTTCCATGTGCCGCAGCTTGCGGTTATGCCTGTTGAAGGTGGTGTTCCCCTACCTCTGACTCTTTAAATATTTATCCAGGATATGTGAGAAATTGTGCTCATTTCTATCGCATGCTATAAATTCTTCACACATGCACACACATCAATAACCATAATAGTCACTAATATATTGCACCTGACAAAATTTTACA
The DNA here is from genome assembly GCF_964234715.1 of Podarcis melisellensis. NCBI lineage: Eukaryota > Metazoa > Chordata > Lepidosauria > Squamata > Lacertidae > Podarcis > Podarcis melisellensis. The sequence goes on from NC_138537.1 coordinate 82,733,329, forward strand.
ACACAGGAAGAACAGCAGTAAGTCAACATCCTCTCTGAAAAGGATTCAGAGCGTGCAATGAGCACTTACAAAAAGGACACTGAAAATCGTTAATTGCATGCACACGCACACACACACACACCCCTCATTTCCAACACTGAATATATTAACCATGACATACAGTTAATTAAAAGGAGCCAGTGCGGTGCAATGGACAGTGTCCGACTGGGAACACTTTGATTCATACTGCTACCTACCTAGTGGCTCTGCTTCTTGAACCAGGAATACAGGGGTGCCGAGACAGATGGCACAGGCTGTGTATTCACTTAGGCTTCAGAATCCCTTTCAAGCACAAAAATGTATAAGTTCAGACCCGATGATTGCCAGGCAGTATGAAGCATCTGCCTTGGCCAGCACAGTATAGGTCTTCTGTCTTCGCCAGGCAATAGGCAGTACTTCCTGTTTGCTGTACTCTAGGCTTCTAGCTCTAACACCTGACCTCCAGGAATTCTGAGTTTTGGACACCCCACCCTCAGCTTGACCTTGACACCTGGTGCCCTTTCACTATTGATCAGCTAGTTTGGCTCATATGGTTGTTAGAAGACAATTAATCTATACACCGGCTCTGATCTCTCTCTCTCTCTCTCTCTCTCTCTCTCTCTCTCTCTCTCTCTCTCTCTCTCTCTCTCTCTCTCTCTCTTTATTTCTGGGTGGCTGCAAGAATACAAACGTGAGGAACAAAATAAACATTGCTGATAGCAGCTTAAACCCAAGAGCGTAAGACAGTCAAGATAGCTGGCCTATTTAGAAAAGAGATGTAGTAGTTACAGACGGATTCTAGGATAAACATTTGTCTAGAAGCCAAAGTCTTGCAATTCAGGTAAACAAGTACACTACAAGACAATAGTTTCACAATACATTCAAAGGTGCATGTTGCAGGCTGTGTGCTTATGTCGTATTTACTCATTCTTAATGTGCATAGCTTATGTGAGGGCCCCCAATTGGAAATACTACTGTCTGGTTTCAGCATCATGTAGTTCCCCCCCCTCCACACACACTATTTTTAATGAAAAATAGAAAGACTCTAGCCGTCACCTCTTGAAATATAATAAAAATAATGGCTTGATCTTTTGCTTATGATATAAATGCACACTTTACATCATTCCAGGACTGCACATCCACTTCATGTCATTTCTCCATCCCATCTATAAAGTGAAGCTGGATAGATGTTTACCAGTGCAAGGATATCCAATCTTTTCGGGCTCATTGATGAATTTGCAAACCAGATAATAATGGTGGGCACAAGACCCCATGCCATCCACAACTAATGCAAACGTTGACAACAGTCACAAAATAGCCATTCACATTTTCATAGGTCACATTTGCAAACTATGAATGTGTATGACTGCTGGATTTTTCAGTTGCTATTAACTGGAGTTTTTTTATGATAGTTGATAAATACAGTATGCATTCTCATCATTTCCCAAAAGGGAAGCCCTATTGCCCAGGGTTGGAAAACTATTTACACAGGAGTGGCACAAAGAGGATGGCAAGTGGCAGGCTAGGTTTCTCCCTCAAGAAAAAAGACTAATGTCCTCAGTACTTGACTTTTATACTGACTTTTATACTGGGCCATAAACACACTTTGGTGGTTGTCACACAATAACTTCAGCATCAAAAGAAAAGTTCCAAGTGAGAATGAACTATCAATGACGTAGCTACAAATAAAACTTGTACATCACCTGAAACACGCTATTTTTCAATGGTGTTCATTCATTCATTCATTCATTCATTTCTATATCAGGCATTCATACCACCATCAGGGGTTCATTCATCTGAACATGCTCCAACATCATATATACTGTACTAACAATGCTCTTCTGCTGTTTACATAGCACAAACAGGTTACTGTCTATGCAAAAGAATAAATGGACACAAATCCAACATCAACAATGGCAACTTTAATATACAATGGTACCTTGGTTTACAAACTTAATCAGTTCCGGAAGTCTGTTCTTAAACCAAAGCGTTCTTAAACCAAGGCATGCTTTCCCATAGCAGCGGGGGACTCAATTTACACTCAGCAGGAAGCAGATCATGTTCTGCTTCTAAGGCAAAGTTCACAAACCAAAACACCTACTTCCGGGTTTGCAGCGTTCTTAATCTAAGTTGTTCATAAACTACGCTGTTCTGAAACCAAGGTACTTGTGGGAGGATATTTGAGTTCCTATGATACTCTATTGTTGACCAGAAAACCACAGGTCAGCAAAAAGACTTCAACTAAAAGATTTCAAAGGAAGGCTTCAGTATGAAACTGCCAAACTATATCAGATATTTGAAGCTTTTTCAACTTGAACTTAATTGAGATTGAAATTATATTTTTTGCAGCCCAGAAATAACTGTCTCTCTTTCAGTGTAAAATTAATATAGTAAGAAATACAATATTATCAGTCATTGCTGTAGTGAATCTATTTTGTATAGATTTGGTTCTGCAAAGAAATGCAGCAATCCTATTGCTACCCAGAAGTGAAGTAGAGGGCAAATTCAGGACAATACATGGGTGACAGGGTAACTGACGGACCTGGATTCTCTATGCCAGTAGTTCTCAAAGGATGTGGCATGCCACACTTGTGTGGCAGGAGAGGATGGCAAGTGTGGCAGGAAGATTCAAGGACAATCAAAGAAACATTTAAACATTTCACTGTGGTATGGTATAGTATCATTTAAATAATAATAATAATAATAATAGCAGAATATGTATAGATATCTTTTCAAAATTAGACCCAGAGCATCAAGTGATACTGCAAACTCACATCTCTCATTGAGATTCTATACACACTTAAGGTACATATGTAAGTGGCTCAATTTCAATACTATTTTGGGAATGAGTCATTTTCTTATGTATCTGCATTGTTTTATACTTTCTGCATGTCCTGTGATCATATTAGAAAATAGTTGCGTTCTTTGTTATCAATCAAGCACTGCTAGGAGTTGTTTCTTTTTGTTTTTCAAATTATTTCTTATCAATAAAACATTTGGAGTTTCTGAAAGTGTGGCCCAGAGAAAAAAGCATGAGAAACACTGCTCTGTGCACTGGCAAGTGAGTGAGGTCATAGTGAAGCTTCCAGCTTTGCAGCAGCTTAGCACAGAGGAAACCAGAATGTAGGAAAATAATCAAGCAGAGGCTCCATGCTTCTTTCATTTTTGAGGATAGACTAACACCTATTTGCAAAATTGTTTCCATTTCTCATTATAAATTAATGGTTGCATTTCAGCTGGTTGAAGCTCACAATGTTTTATACATTGAACCTATGAAATCAGAAATTCAGTGCAACATACTCCCAGAAAATTATGCATAGCAGTCATGATGAGCCTAATACAGTCGTATCTGTTCTGGAAGACTGAATTCTGAAATGTTCGAAAACCAAAAACTCAGTATGTAGCTGTGTGGTATATTTGAATTCTGAGGCGTGTTTGAAAACCAGAGCATCGACTTCTGGGTTTATGGCATTCAAAAACTGAAATGTTTGTAAGTGGAGATGTTAAAAAACTGAAGTACCACTGTACATTGTTTTTTGTGTTATGTACTACTGTTAAGAAGCTGACTTATGCCTTTTGTTCATCCAACTCAGAATTGTCCTACATTGACTGGCAGTGGTTCTCCAGGGTTTCAGGGTCCCGGGGTCAAACCTGGGATCCTCTGCAAAGTAGATGTTTGACCCCTGAACGACATACAGACCTTCCCTTTCAGCTATGGCTTTTTGAGGGGTGTGGCTCTTTGGGTCTATCACGATGAGTTCCTGCACATCAAAATTTACCACCACACAACTTCTGCTTCCCATTGCAACTCATGGTATTCTGACCACACTGTTTACAAACTTTACTGATCATTCTTATCTCTCGTCTTGAGGATCACACTTCTTTCAACTGAAAAGCTAGGCTTTAATGCACAAAAGCAATGACACAATAAATTTGTTAGTCTTTAAGGCACCACAGGAATGTTGGCTGTTTTTGCTGCAAGAGGAAAATAAAGTGGCCATGCTGGAAAGGTATGATGTAAACATTATACACATGACAATGTTATTTATCAGCTTGAAAGAAGAAAGACTTCTTCTTAAGGAAGGTACAAACAGCTTGCCTCCTACTGCAAAATGGGTTTCAAGTGAGAGGAAGGTCTGGGCTCCTGTGTGATTTATAACCAGTGACTGTTATGTTTCAGATGATCCAACAGGTGGCATGCCATTCCTGCCCAGTCCAGTAGCTTAGAGACTTTCCTTGCTAATGGCCCCAGGAGCTTATTTTTCATTTTAAACATTGCAATGGCACAGTATACATTGGGGGGCATCCATGTTGGTAAACTTGCAGAATAAATTAGTCATAAAGAGTTATTTTAATTAGGACGAAATACCATCTGTATGGCATTATCGCAAGTGGACTAATCTTTACCAGCTTAATGAGATGACCTGCTAAGTAACCCCACATAAAAGCAGCAACTTGTTTCAAAAAGTGGTTTTTCAGACATTTGACCATGGCCCCGAACAACAGACAAGCACTTCATTATGGGTGAAAAAACCTTTACTTTTCACTTTATCCGCCACAAGTAGACTCAAGATGCCCCCTAAACAGACCTTATTGTTGCAATGTGCTGACGATTGCAGGAATTATTATAACAAATGTATTAAAATGAATGGAAACAATATTTTTAAAGGCAATAAATAGGGTCCTGATTAATCTCAGAAACTAATGGTTTATTCTGGCAAATCATTAGCAATTATATTGTGAAGGAATGTATTTGTTACCACTATAACTTTATTTCCAGCCCAGGAGAAAGCAAGTATGTTAAAAACCTATATTCACGATAAAACTTTTAGCTTTCTCTTCCATCATTTTATTCCACAGCCTGAGAAAAGCCTGAAGAAAACTAAAAACAGAAGCAAACATCAGGATGTGTTAAGGTTATTCTGTGCAACAATTCAGAGAGAGGATCAGTGAAGAAAACCTGATCCATACAACCATAGCTATGGAAGGAAATGCTAAGTCTTTGGAGAGCAAGTACATCATAGTGGATAGAAACTTGGATACAGAGACTAGGTTTCAAATATGCAAAGTTCATTGAGTTCATTGTGTTACCTTGGGTCAGTTGCTAACTTACAGAATGTTTGGTATATAGCTAAATCATGTTCAGAGAAGACCTATTGAAATCAATGGATTTAAATTACTTTTTAAGTCCATGGATTTAAGTGGGCCTGCACTGAATATGACTAATGTTGGATATCACCCAATACACTACAGAGACTTTTCCTCCTGCTCAGTTGCTACAGGCTTTATATAACACTTTATAATACCGAAACTGAATTACATTTGATCCAAACATTCACATCCTCTTTATTTATAAAATTTCTTAGGTTGCCTTTTTGCTAAAAAAATTGGACTCAAAGCAGCATACTAGCCATAAAAAATGCAATAATAAAATAAGGAAAGGAGCATATTTAAAACACACCATTATTAAAAGCAGATTAAAATAACATAAAAGTTAAAATGAGGGTTGCTGGGTTAGTCTTTATTAAAGAAAAGTTTACTAAAAGAGTCTAGCTTAAGAAATTACTTTCATGGGACGTTTCCTAGTTCATCAGATGCTAAAGTAGAGCTGGAGGCTGAAAGTCACATAAATGTGTACAGCTCATACTATAGGTCCCCACGGAGATCAGAGAAATATTGAAATAGACCATTAACTGATTTCTCTGACTTACAGTCCACAGTTTCACTCTAGAACCCGATGAAATGGATGAACAGCTATGAAGTCTCATGCTCTGTTGGGGGGAAAAATCATTTCTGTAAGGCTGAAAGATCCAACTGGACTCTTCTAGTTTTGATTTATCTCACAGCTGTGAATTGTAGAGGTGGGTAAATATTCTATAAAGAGTTCATTATTAAAACCTGACCCCAAAGGAAAAGTGGAAGTAATGGAGACAGCTGAGTTGGAGAGAGAACAGGAGCGTGAGAGTGAAAGGAGGAGGAGGGAGGAAACCTTTCCATAAATGAATGAAGACTTGTTAGTTCCTCTGAATATGGATAAATAGTGGGCACCAGCAGGGACCACTCTGACTTCATTCTCTTCTTCTTCAGGCACTTTTAAGACAGGGCACTTGGTCTTAGGGTGAAGGCAGACATAAAATGTTAAGTATGGTGGTTTCTCAATGACACATTTGCTGCACTGAAAATAAATGCATCAGAATGCCACAAATGTGTCTTAAAAGTTGTCTTCCAAACTTGGAATGTTTTGTTTGTTTCTATCCTTCCACATTTCCCCAAGGGGTAGCCATTTGAGTGTGCTGCAGAAAAAAAGGAGGGGTATTGCAACACCTTAAAAACTAACAAGAACATCTAGTCCGTTTCCACCAGATTCATAAAGTGTTCTATCTAGGTGGGGATGGGGAAGATATTTGATTCAGTATTCATTTAAAGCTATCAAATTCACACTTTCCAAAGTAATATGCAAACCAAAACACAGTTTATCCTTCAAAATTCACACTGAACTGACTTTGCAATGCAGTTCTCCAACCAAACAGCGATTACGAAAATGCATATATTAGGGGAAGCTGTGCATAAATAGGAATATATTCATGAAAACAACATACAAAACTGCATTATATATGGGGAAACTGCTTGCAAGGATGTGTACATTAGCCAAAACTGCATATAAAAATGTGTTTATTAGGAGAAAGTCACAATAAATGCTGGTGAATTTTCATGATGATTAAAAAAATAGTAATCACAAATTGCTACAAAATGTGGAGAACTGTACATATCTGTAGGTTTCTTTTCTGAGCTAAATGCAAATTCCATGTAGAGACAGGATATATCTTCTATAACTACCACATCCATCCTGATTGGTAGGGGCCAGTGGTTAAAGACAACACAAAATAGGCCTGTTATGCTTGGAGACCGACCACACTCCTCCAAATGCTTCACCCTCTGATGGAAGCAGAGAGAGGCCTGTGGTCCATCTTAGCCAATCCGCTCTCAACCACAGCTGTTTTTTCAAAAAATACCAAGTCTTAAATGATGCTCTATTCCAAATGAAATAGCATTACTCTTTTTCTTTTTTTGCTCTTGTGAAACCTAAATGCCAGTGTAAACTAAACATTTCTAGGTAATTTATTTCAGGATTTAAAGAAAATAACAGTTCAACATTTCAGACATTCTTCAGCTTAATGAATAGTGCCATTGTCTTACTTGCAATCAACAGTGCGAACTTTACATTTTACAACAAGGACATTGGTGTTGTTTTTAACATATTTTCATATAAGATGCTACTTTAAAATAAAGCACACACACACAAACAAACAAAAACAAAGCTTCGTTGGCATTGGCTGATGGGGGAAAGAAGGCATAGGGCTGTTTTTCAAATTTTATTATGATTATAGTTACAATTGAAATGAAAGTTTATACATACAAACATAGCAAGGAAAAATGCAAAGTTTGATATGAAAAGTATTCTTCTATCTTTACTTCTCACTTGTTTTATACAGTACGGGCATGTCAGGGATAAGCAAAGTTTAAAATGGCCTGAGGGTACAGCCTCGCTTAGTGAGGAACCACATCCTATGCATGATCAGGCTTTATAACCGGCTTCAGGTGCAGAAGGAGAAGTGACATGAAGTCTCTGGATTGTCTGGTAATAGTAGAAATACTGGGAATCTTGCCCTGGGGCCTTTGCCCTACTCAGCCCATGTACTTTCTTGCCAGTCTCTGAGCTCAGGCTTCTTCAGCTCAAGCTGCAGACTCGAGAGGTCCTAACTTGAAATCCCTATGTCTTGGCAGACAGGTCACTGCTGCTTACCAGGAGGAGTGAGGTGGCTGGGAATTTAGCATGGTGCAAAGGTATTTGCGGTGCCAATCTGGCACTCCTGCCAAGGCATTTGCATGGTGCTATATTCCTTGTTGCCTTGCCTCTCTCACCCCTGGTAAGTAAGAGCAACCCATCTGCTGGAAGCTAACAAACTGATTCTGGCCAATCCAGCAAGGTGCTCCTGGCATTCCATGTAAAATCTTATGAATTGCCAATAAACCTATTTGCAACCTCTAAATGGCCTGTTTGCAATATTAACACCTCTACAAGCAGTGCATGCAGTGACAAAGAATACTGTTGAAACTGGGCACCAGGAGATGGACATTCATGGGTCTATATCTATTTTCAGACATTCACCAGATCATGAGGGATTCACAGCATTCCCTTGTGACTGTGCACATCTTTCCAATTGTGGACATATATTTCAGTGCTCATGAATCTGATGATGTAGGCTATTGCCAACAAAAGCACTTACTGCCATAAACCAGGTAATTTCTGTAAGTAATGCAGCACTGTTTCAGAACTAAGAAGGCACCAAAAATTCTACTTGATTGTCATATGCAAAGGAATCTCTGTCTGCTGAAGGCCACCCCATCTCTTTCTTCCACCTTACAGAAAAATGTGTGGTTGAGAGCTGGGTGTAGCTGGATCAGAAATGTTAATCAAGGCAAAAGATTTCTTATTCATTTAAGCTTAATTGAGTGAAATCGATAAGCGCCTAATGTATGGACATTATTTTGGGGGGCTCCTGAATGCCAAAAAATTATGAGCCAGCAATCTGCTTTGGTGAATCAGACCTTGAATTTCCATCTAAAAGTAGCTTTGAATTATGACTGGAGATAAGGTGTAAATGTGCAAGGGAATTTTATCCATGCTTCTCCCATGAATCATAAATGAGGGGGGGAAATTACAGTCTAAATTGCACTTAAAAGGAATAAAGTCTTTTCATGTCATACATGATTTATCAAAATGATCTCATTTTAAGGGTACTGTGGTTATCTTGATTAATAACATTAGTAAGCATGATGAATAGCCCCTTTAATGGTAACACAGAATTTATCGGCAAAAAAAATCTACTTTTATCCAAAAGGGTAGGAAGTAAAATATACAAAGAAACAATTCATTGCAGATACTGCTTGAGTAAACTTTCTGCAAATATATTTTGATTTGGTGTGTGTGTGTGTGGGTGTGGGTGTGTGTGTGAGAGAGAGAGAGAGAGAGAGAGAGAGAGAGAGAGAGAGAGAGAGAGAGAGAGAGAGAAGGGTAGGGAAGGGCAGGGGGGGCGTTAAGTTTATTCATCTAACCATGGTTTTATGTGCTGGCAATGGACAAACAATTTATTGTCAAGCTCGTTTCAAAATGAATAATGAATTTTCTTAGGCAAAACCACTGCAAAAGTCAACAGGTCATGAGCTGGCCGCAAACAGATTGAAGAGATTGACGGTGCTGTAAAAGGGCACCAGTGTACTGAGGTTTCTCAAGCTAGTTTTGGAAAAGGGCAGGCTTCGCCTTTCAGGAAGGCTAGCGCTTCCTCCTCTCCTATGACCTACTTTAATATCCTCTCCAGTGCTTTGCTTTAATATCCTAAATGCCTCCCTTCTAATTTCTTCCTTACCCAGCCCCCTACCTCCCTTCCTATAATAAAATAGGCCTGATTCAGTCTGCCCTGACTAATTTCCTTTTGGAATGACAGATCAGAGGCCTTATTACCACTGTTCCTTTTAGACACATGAAGCCCCCCTCATAACCCTGCCTCTCATCCACAATTAATCTTTCCAGTTGCCACACTATTAACACTACCACCCACAGTCAGAGGATGCCTTAGCGTAGCTGGACCCCCAGTTCCCCACTGAAGCATCAAAGATGTCAATCACATGCTAGTCAGAAAGTTGCCTGCTGTCAACATCAGAGGTTTTCATCCTCTTCTGCTCACTGATCAAACATTTCCCCCCCTCTCAGAAGATTAATTCAAAGTCCCCACCCATTTCCTCTTACTCCTTTCAGTTTACTCAATGACCCATCTTTCCTGTATGAAAAAGGGAAGCAACAAATAATAGAAACCCTTTCAAAACAAAAGAAAGGACAAAGTAAAATTTAAATCCCAGCTGTTATCAAACTTTCTCTCTCTCTCTCCTCTTTCCACTCCCACTGCTTAAACACCTCTAAAAGCTGGGATTAAGGACTAGTCTTAAATGCCTTTCTATGATCAAAGGCCACATGACTTCACAAAATCATAAGGCAATGCTGGTTCCTAAGGAGATCAAAATTGATTTGTTTTACTGTAATGTACTGCACATTTATAAAGCCGGTCCATTTGCTTCCTTTGATTTTCAAGGTTTTGCAATTGTTGGCTGATTGCATTTCTGCCCCACCCTTCAACTCAAGCCTCATAGGGTGGCTCATCATGATAATAATACGGGCTGAAATATAATAACTCATGACAATAATTCTAAGAATTATGATAGAAATGAGATCTCTAAGTACAACAGAATATTACATTAACTGATTTTGATTTCTATCATTGCTTCACACAGCCATTTGTCTCTGTAACAAGTTGTCTTTGTGTCGTCACTTTGCAGCACAGGTCTTGTCCAACACATGTTGGACTCTTGGGTTAGCACACACTCAAGCTTAATTAACACATACTATACTGAAATTTGAGGCTGGCCAGGTCGTTGTAGGCCTGGATTATCAAAGTTTTTGTAGCCCACTGTCATAGGGATTCTCACAATAGGGTGTGTGGAAAAACAGCTGTCTCAAGAAAGAGAGAGTGTATATCTGACTGAATCGACCTTGTGTGCATTTCAAATATGTTAAAGTACTTTCTTTCATATGAACCACCACCATTCCCCCGCCCCCCCCCGTTTTTAAAGGAAGGGTGATGCAAAGCACAGTATGATCCCTCGCCTCTCACTTGCAAGTGCTCTTCCATGAGGAGTGTCTCCCCTTCCTTAAAATGGCCAACTGGCGCAATATGACGTTTCCCACCCCTGATTTCAGTTTATCAGAAGTCCTTTTTGGAGAGAGTAAGGTTTAGTGAAAGGAAGATCCCACATTTCAGCTCATGCCTAGAACCTCCCAGCTTTTTCAAGTCACCAAATGAATCCTTGCCTCATAATCCTTTTTTTAAGATGAGCAGTCAATACGATTGTGAACAACAGGACTTTAGGAGATTCCAAATAGCATTTTCTTTATTCTTATGGCATAGCTTCTTTGTTGTTCTACTCATCATATTTTGCCTTTGTTGCCAATAATTGTAGGCTGTTTTGCAACTGTTGGGGATCTTAATAATGGCGTTTTAACCACTTGTGTTAAATTTCTTGTGTTTTACTGTGTAAAGGTGACATATAAATATAAAAATATAATGAACCCATATTGAGTATTTATGGGAAAGGTCTAGTTCAAATACTACCTACGCTACACATAGAGACCACGATCTAGCAACTATACTAGCAGTGGAGTTTTGTTTTCTGACATTAAGTAAATCTAGGATGTCTTTACACTATGTTAAGGGGGAGAAACTGAGCTGTACCTGAAGGTTCTTGCCACACAGCTCAGTTAGCAGAAGGGGGTGCTACAGCGTAACCTTTTAAAAGATGCAAATGGATAAACGTCTTCTATGTTTAAGATAGAAATTTGGGCACCAGGCATATTCAAAATGATTGGACATGTATTCAGTACAAGAACCAGGTTATTACTGCACTCTGGAAAGTTTTAATAGCGGTTAGAACAATGCAGGTTTATGCACTTACACACAGGATTTATTTATAATGTTGTTTCTTATGAAAATAGAACTAGGCCTGCCCTGCTCAGAACTTTTTACTTAAGTCCACTAAGACTCCAAAGTTTTGCAGTTCACAATGTGATTGGCAACCACAAGACTACCACCAATACCAGGATAGATAATGTACAGAGAATTTGCCATTATATTGACATTTTCAGACTCAGTAAAGAAATACTTTATGCATTACAGTTGTTTCTATTTTGCTTTGTTTTATATAAACACTTTGTCCTCTCTACCATTTGGGCCAGGAAAGCCTAAGCCAAAACACTTCCCAAATAGCACACCATGGCACACTAATGTGTCAAGAGAGAGTTGCTAGGGTGTGGGGAGAGACACATTCTTTGAAGAATTCAAGGGTCCTGTGAGCCAAAACAACCACCCACAGAAATGCATTGCCCCTGCTTCTCCATGATTCATTACTTTCTTCTGGTCTTGCCTTCTTCCAGTCAGCTCCCACCGGGGATTAGTAATTCTGCTAAGTTAGAACGTTCACAGAATTTCCTTGCCCACAGTGAAAGTTGCCCACTCTGTCTCTGCCTGAGCTATTGCTCAGGGCTTCCTTATTTATAGTCATATGGCAAGATCATGGCATGGCAGAGACATAGGCATGGACTGCTTTGACATCAGGAAATATATTTTTCACTGACTAAATACAACTCCTTGTAAGCCTAAGAGTGAAGTGTCCCTCCAACTAGCCAACATTTGGGGAGCAACAGTCTAAGTCTCCAGCAGAACCAAATCAACCCACAGCCTCATGGCTTAATTTTTCTCTCCCCCTAATGTGTCAGGTGTTAGGCTAGCAACTGAGTTTCCTCCCGTTTGCTCCAGCCAATTCCTGCTTTCTGTTTCATCTCCAATCTCCTAGAGACTCATCAAAACTGCTATTTAATTACATCTTAAGGGGAAAAAACGGAGTGTAAACATGACTCCTTTTTATCTCCTGATACATCTGGACAAGTAGACAATGTGCTAAAACAAAATAAATCTGGCCTGACAGTCACTTCAAAGGGTTCAGCAAGGGGCTTGCAGCTACTTAAGGAATGCTGTTGCTAAGCATCCTTCTCCAACCTACAAGCCCTTAAAAAGAAGAGCCTCCCCCCCCCCTTTCTTTCATGAGGAGACGGGGAAAGGAGAGAGTGGGAACCAGTCAGCAGAAAGGGAGATTGGGGATTTGGTGGGGATTTTGAAGCCAGCAGTGAAATTGAATGAAGAAAAACAGTGGGTCTTTAAAAGACAGTTTTACAATGAGATGTGAGAAAAACATGGATACAATTTATTTTTTTGTTTGTAACTCTCCTGCATGAAAATAAAGGTACTAAATATATGTACTTTCTTCAATGTTACACGTTAAAAACGAAAGCGCTTCAGGCTGCCAGCTTTCTCCACAAATCCTCATGGCTTCGCAGTGGTAGAAACTAGGTGGTTTAAATGAAACCTGTATTAAAATATTGACTCTGCAGCCATGATGATACTTTGAACAAGGTGCAAACTCCAGCTTAGTCAAAGCTAACCAATCAGATAACATTATTTCACTCAATTCTAGCTAACTTATGGCTGCAAAAGCAATAAAATATTGCAATCCAAAGTGATGATTTAACATGGAAGAACAAGAGAAACAGGGCTAAGTCATGGGGAATGTGAGTGTCAGTTTCCAATGGCACAGTGTGTACTGATAGATTTCATTCTATTTTATAAATATTTCTCTCTCTCTCTCTCTCTCTCTCTCTCTCTCTCTCTCTCTCTCTCTCATATTTATTTAAAGAGTTTCTATACCACCCTTAATCATTGATCACAAGGTAAAAGGTAAAGGGACCCCAGACCATTAGGTCCAGTCGTGACCGACTCTGGGGTTGTGGCGCTCATCTCGCTTTATTGGCCGAGGGAGCTGGCGTACAGCTTCTGGGTCGTGGCCAGCATGACTAAGCTGCTTCTGGCGAACCAGAGCAGCGCACGGAAACGCCGTTTACCTTCCCGCCAGAGCAGTACCTATTTATCTACTTGCACTTTGACGTGCTTTCGAACTGCTAGGTGGCAGGAGCAGGGGCCGAGCAACAGGAGCTAGCTCACCCCGTTGCAGGGATTCGAACCACCGACCTTCTGATCGGCAAGTCCTAGGCTCTGTAGTTTAACCCACAGCGCCACCTGTGTCACAAGGTAGTTTACAACAAAATAAAATGCTGTAATACTATCAACAACATACAATCAAAACAAACATCATCCTATGCTATTAAGTGGAGAAATAAGTAGGATACAAACAAACATGGTCAGCTGTTCAATTTGCTACTAAATACTGCTTCCAGGGGGTGGTCTTGCACATTTCAGTCTCCTAAAAAGTTCTTAGAACAATGCAGCTCAGTTGGCAGAGCAGCTGTTTTGCATGAAGACCATCCTAAATTCAGCCTCTGGGATCCCCGATGAAAACAACCTCACAAAACAGGACCGGCCTACATCTTTGAGAGCTACTAACACCGGTTCAAGCAACCAGTACCAGAAGGAGTAGAGACTCTGGCGTGGACCAATGGTCTGACAGTAAAAATGCAGCTTCAAGTCAAAGTCTGTGAGAGCTGCCCAATGCCAGAATGCAGCTGCAATTCAAAACCGCAGAAGTAATGCTGCAGGACTGGGGAGGCAGGACTGTGTATTTACTCAGTTCAGAACTTGATCACTAATTATGTGCTAAGACCATGCCTCTCTGAAGTTGAGGCACAGACCATTGTTTGTTTGACCCTTTTGTCTTCTAAGTAAAGACCCAGGAGCAGTGGTGGAGCTTCATGCTCCGGCACCGGGGTGGGGGGTGGGGGCAGAGAGCAGGTGGGAGTGGGGCTGGCGCGCGTCTTAGGAGTGGGGCGTGCATCCTGGGGGTGGGGTGCACCATCTGCAGGGGACATGCATCTCTTGATAGGGGTACTTTTCCTGATGACATACAGTTGCAGCTCATGAGGAGACCGCATGTGAACCTGCCTGGCAATAAAAATCATCTTCAGAGGCTCTTCTCTATCAAGAGAGAGGTCTTTTCTGCAGTGGTGTCCAAATTATAGACTGCTCCCTCTAGAAAAGTTCAGTTGGTGCTGTTTTCCTGTTCTTTTAATGGTTTTTGAGGTCATTTTAATCGGTATTGGCAATTCTTGGTTGCTGTCTATCTGTTGAGCTACTTCCTTTAGCTCCATGTTCTGGTACTGTAGTTTAATTGTATTTTATTATGTACATTACTGTTGTAAGTTATTTGAATCCAATCATCCTGAAAGGTAGGCTATAAACAGGGTTAAATCCAACAATTTTGCTTTGCTGATGGAAGACTTCCATCTGTATGATGGGGGCCCTCCCCACTGCAGCCCCTCCATGCCCCCTAAATCAGCTCCAGAGGGTCCTCCTACCCTCTGAAGTAGATATAGGGGGGAGATGGGGGGCTGCACAGGGAGCTGCAAATAACACGTATTTGCTCCCTTGTCTGTACTCTTGGCAGATTCCTTCTGTCAGCAGATGGACAATAACCTAAATGACCTGGGTGTTAATTTTGTTGTGGCTTTGCTTATGTACAACTTGTTACAAGGACACCTAATGGCATAAAACACACCAGCAGAGTTATAGGCTATGAAGTTTTTTTTTAAATAGCAAGTTTTCCCATCACTGGGATTGATGAAGAGTTTAACTTTGTATTGCTGCAATATTTATTGTTTCCACAGGCAAAATGCCCTTGTGGGGATGCAGCTCCTGTCAGAACATTTTGTGTTGAAGCCATGTTGCTCGGCACCAGCCAGTTTCCTATATTTCTGGTACATTTAAAAGCAATAATAGATCTGGCTTGGCAACCTGGCACATCTTGCAATAAATACCACTACTGAAAGATGGACTTCCTTAAAGATAACAGCAACATGGTGATATCTTAGACTGCATATAATTCTGTCACTTCCAGATTTTTCCTTAGTTCTCAATAAATCTCCCCTTTTACAATGTTTCATTCCTGTTAAAGCAATTCCAAGTATATCAACAGAAACAGGTCCTCTCCTTCAAATCCCTCTATGCTGAATTCCAGAGCAATTGGGTTTAATGCTATGGAATTGCCCATTTGACAAGTTGGATTTGATATCAGGGGGAAACTGTCACTTCTTAAATAAATATTACCATCTGTAGGCTTCCTGTGGAGATAGACTCCTGGTTTGCTGATAAAAAGATCCAGACATTCCATCATTTATTTATCTACATATCAAATAGGATACTGTCATGTCTAGTGCTGACCCATTCATTCAGATCTACCATGTAACCCTTCCATATGATAAATATGTCACTGAGGAACCATCACTAGTGTTTAATCTGTTCATGGAACAGTCTGGAAGAAGAGAAAGCATGTGCATCTTTAAAAGATCAAATTAGATGTGGGAGAAGTGTGAAGTGTCTCCTAAAATTACTATTTTTTTGTTAATGAAGTTTCAGGTGGCTCAGAATTTGACTGGAGTCACAGTGAGATGAAAGCAGTACTCTAATTAAAGAGGGCTGGGTTACATTAGGGTTACCTTTTCCTCATGGCCTCTTGCGTCTAAAAAATGATTGGAGCAAGAAGAGGGTCCTGCCTTCCTTGCTGAAAAGTTGTCAGTAAAATGTACCTAGAAGCAGCTGTACATTATGTCACGACTTCCTGGGCAATTGTATGGGGGGGGGGGAGGAAATAGCTGCTTTTGTGTACCTTTTGGTTTTCAGTACAAGGACCCTTGCAGCTTAAAATTAGGAGCTGTATTCGGCATACAGTTCCTGCTATTTACATAGGGGAACATGGGAGAACATGAGCATAAAGAGTGGTGACATGTCCAATGATATTGTTGTTGTTTCACACCACACCCACTAGTATAAAATAAGATTAGCACAACATAGTGATTGATATATATATATACATACACCCCACATCCCCAATTTAATAATAATAATAATAATAATAATAATAATAATAATAATAATAATAATAATTTATTCATTTATTCATTTATTTATACCATGCCCATCTGGCTGGGTTTCCCACAACAGGTAATGCAGCACATTAGAACACAGTCCTATAACAGGTAACGGAACATTAGAAACCAGGACAAAAGCACTAGTGTTACAGCCAGGAAAGTTAGCACAATAATCCCCACTTCGCACCCTTAAGACACATTTTTAGGGTTGAAGCCTTATCAACTACCGCTGTGTAACAGGCATACTTGCTGGTTTAGCTTGCTGTTCCCTGCTTTGGGTTGAGCTTGGCGATAGCAGAAAAAGTGCGTACACACTAACCCATTCATAGCACAAAAATGCAGTTTTTCTTAATGCAGAATCATTTGAGCTAATCCTCAACATGCTGCTTTCAATCTAAATTGATTCTAGATACCGGCGTCCACAAGTATAGGTGTGGTTACATTTGAACACCCTCCCCTAGATTAGGTTATTCACCTACCTCTCCCCCCCCCCAGCACGTATGCCAGGTGAATGAAGAAGGAAGTTCTGATTGCAATTTAGGGATGCACCCACCCACAATGCCATAGGGCAGGTGTGGATACACACACACACCATTGCTGGGACTGCCTACATACTATGTTTCCAAATGGATACACTTCAGAGTAATGCAAAAGCAATCTGCAATGAGCTTTTATTTTCAGAATGAAACAGTTTCTCAATCAAAAAATTTCAAGAGCAAAATATATGCAATAGATCTAGGTTGTTGTGTGGACTATATAGGAAAAAAAACTACTAAAGAGTTCATAAATGTTATAATTATTATAAGCTCTGTCTTCATTGATTCTTGGATACAATGTTGTGTGTACACATCCCTAAATATCTACCAGACCTCAAGTTCAGGACTCACTGCAGGCGCATGTCCTGATTACACTTTTTGCCCAGGAATATGCATTCTAAATTGACCATGGTCCAGGCAATCAAAAAGCTCAGCTCAACATTTGCAAGCTTGCATATTCCTGCTGTTGAGTCATGTGCATGCTTATCTGGATTGCTTCAGCCTCATCGATCAGCTGCTAAATATGAATGGTAGGACACTTAGAAGGGACAAAAGAAAGCAATTTTTCACGCAGTGCGTAGTTAAACTATGGAACCCCCTACCAAAGGATGTAGTGATAGCCCCCAATCTGAAAGACTTTAAAGGAGGATTAGACAAATTCGTGGGATATAATTTATAATTCAGTGAGTATTTTGTTAAAAGCAGCTTTATTCTGCATGTCTGAAAACTATCAACATTGCAAACAATTACAAAGCCTATGATATAGCACAAATAAATAATGCTTATAATTATCTCCAGTACAATCATATTTCCTAAACAGAGACTGAGGGCAGCAGTAACCATTTTTATTGTCCCATATAGCTCTTATGCTCTAATTAAACAGGAGGTTATTTCCACTGCTAACATAGCCATTTATCTTATTTGAGTATTATATATTTATTCTCCCTTTGTCAACCCAAGCTTGTGTGTGTATGTATGTGTATGGGTGATATGTTTATATCCATCTATCTAAGAAGAAATGAATGAACACACACACACACACACACACACACACACACACACACAACTAGTCTTCAGTATGGTGACTTGCTTTGTCACTGGCAATAAGAGAATGGGTCATTTGCAAAGGGTCACTAAATAAACTTTTTTTTGTTTGCAATTGCCCCTAAAACAAGATAAAGCAGACACTTCCCCTTCCCCTCAAGCTTTAATAAAAGGGCAATGAGCTGTATTATTAAAGATATAGGTCAAGTAAACCTGATGATTTCAATCCTGTAGGGTGCTTTAAGACTCTGTTGTCATATTACCAGGATTGTTCTGTTGGCTCCTAATTATTCCTCTTGGTTGCTTCACATTTTCATGTGATTTCTCACACACTTAATGTCAAAATTGATAAGCTGCTCTGTGTAAAAACACTACATTATTTCCTTACTTGTTATGTTAATACTGTGCAGAAACTGCAAGAATGCTTTAATCTAGCTGACAAGGATAATGTGGTCTAGAAATGTAATAAACTTTGTATCTTACCAAGGTGTTCCTGCCCTGAAACATTCCACAGAGATAGACATCTTAAATACAAACACACATTCACACAATTTGCTACCTTGAATATGGGCTCCTATCTATCTTATTATTTTTTTAAGAAAAATCTGATACAAAATGTATCTGTGCTAGAAGTGCTCATTCTAATAATTTATGACCCATTTTACTCCCCATGAGTACTTGCGGTTGCTGCCAAGACAGCAAGATGACTTATTGGAGATCTCATCAACGTTCATGAGAACATTGCTTAAGGGACAGCCAAATTCTTTGGTAAAAATACATGTCCAAAGTAATAGTGCTAGCCTAGTCTGTACTACAGTACATATGAAACCACTCTGTACATTACACATTAGCAAACCTGGGTTTGTAATTGAGTGTTCACTTGACTGAACCGTAGCCTGGCTCTCTAATGCGTGTATCTATGATTGGCTGTAAAGGGGGAATTAGAGAAATTCATGAGTGATAAGGCCATCAGTGGCTACTGTTGATATTTCAGGTATCAAAGACAGTATGAATCTGAATACCAATTGCTGAGGATCTTGAGCAACTCATGTTCTGCTTATCAGCTGCTGGCCACTGTGGGGAAAGGATGCTGGCCTAGACTCATCTTCTGATCACATTTCTCCCCCCAAAATTGTTTGTCTTATTCATGTTACATTTTTAGGTGTGCACTTGTACATTCAGAGCCCTTCACATAAATCACAGTGCTGACTTTAATTCTTATAACAACTGTATAATGTATGTCAGTAGTATTATCCTCACACTGCAGATGTGGAGATGGTCTGCCAAAGAAGGTGATGGTCACCTACACTGAATCAGTCCTTATAGACCATCAGGATTGAGTGCAGATCCTCATAAAGTCTACACTTGCTGCAAACCTGAAAATGCTGGTACGTAGTGTGTAATGTGGCACTTAGAGGCCTGTACATAGACACACAGGCAACAGGTTGCCCCCAAGATTTGGGGGTGGTGGTGGCTGGCATGCTCATGTGACATCACACATATCTTCCAATGCTGTGCAGGCCATTCAGGAACAGCCTAGCAGAAGGCTGCACTGGCCTGCAAAGTGTCAGGAGATGCTGCGTGCAACCACACTCAACAGTCTGGCCTCCTCTACCCCCTGAATATTTTGCGGGGTGAGGCTGAGCCCCCTGATAAGGAATATTGAGGGGGCTGACAACACCTCTTCTCCCTTGCGTTGGTGCGCTTGCGTTGGCAGGAGAGGCATTCTAAAAGTTGACTACCCTAGTGCTCCACTTCCTATTTCCCCATATATCCTGAGTCTAGTTTTGAATTCATTGCCTTCTTGGCTGTAACATTTCTTGAGTCATTAATCTACAATCTGAATGGTATAAATGCACATATTGGCATGATCATATTTACAAATTTCTACACATTTTTGTTTGCACTTAATTCACCCCGTGATTGCAAATAAATAAATAATGATTCTATCCCCTTATGTATAAATGGCCCATGTCTGCTGAACATGCAATACTCTGATTAATGGAAAGGGCTGATATGGATCTTATTTCACTGTGGACTCTTAATTTGTTGGCAAAAATGTTAAGTACCAAGAGCGGGATACAGTCAATGCAACAGTATAACTCCTGATTCATGCCGAACAGTATAACTGTTCATGCCGCAATGAAGTGTAAACATAGGAATTTCAGAATGTTTGCTACATCTGTATTCTTATCTTTTTTTTATAAAAAAGGTGAAAAATGAGCTAAGATTCACTTTCTGCATATGCACTTTTTTGCACTTACCCATGTAAAGTGCTACCATCATCCAAGTGCCAATCCAAATATACAGAAACTGACACAGCACAGACCAAGAAAGTCCTAAGCATCCTGGTATTGAGGCAGAAAATCCAAATGGTACCCTCTCTCCTCCCTCTTCTAATTTTCATGAGATTATTCTTTACATACACTTTGTTTTTAGAACATTGCCCTAAACATGGGTGTAGCCGGGGGGCAGCTTTACACCCCCCAGATCATGTAAAACAATAGAAATACTTACAAACTGACCAATCACATCAGTTCTGTCCACCCCAACAAAAGCCCCGCCCCTCCCTAACAAAGTCCTGCCCCCCTAACAAAAATCCTGGCTATGCCCATGCCTCTAAACTTGAATTCACACAGTGGAGTTTCCCCCGCTTGTAAGAAATCTGGTTCCAAAAGCTAGATTATCATTTATCCCCCTAACAAAAATTTCTCACTGTTCTTGCACAGCATCTGCTCCTTGAAATAACTGTTTAAAAGAAAATTATCCAAATGAATAATCCATGTACACACACAATTTAGGCCCAGATGCAGAATTAAATTGAATGGAATAACAAAATGAAACAACAATATTTTTTTGCATTACCCTAATTACACATAAATTCAATGAAATTCCTCTTTACTTTGGTTGCTGGTATTTAATTTCATTGATTTAATCTATATGTTAACAACAAAAACAACTTGATAAGATTCTGCAAAGTCTAAAAATCTGTGTGGCTGAGATCAAACAAAATTCTCTCTCCAACCTTATTCCTACATTCAATTCTTCCCACATCCCACTTTTCCGCCTCATCAGATATCCAAGTATGAGGTTGTGGTTGAGTAGGGCACAGGTACAAAACAACCAGGGCGCCCAAGATCAATTCCTATACAGTGGTACCTTGGTTTACAAACTTAATTCATTTCGGAAGTCCGTTCTTAAACCTGCTTTCCCTACTGAGACCTCCCGCTGCCAGTGCCCTTCCACCATTCGGCTTCCGTTTGTCTTCTGGGGCAAAGTTTGCTAACTGGAACATCTACTTCCAGTTTTGCAAAGTTCATTGTCTGAAGTGTTCGTTAACAGGACTGTTCGTATCCAAGGTACCACTGTACTGCATAAGAGGACCAACTGCATTTTTCAGGCCTGAGCATATTGGGAGTTGGGTCCTTTACATAGTGCCCAATTCAGACATTAGCCGCAATTTAATGCATGCCATGGTACCCATTCAGACATTGGCTTGGGATTGGGGTACCAACTTTGGAAATAAATTTGTAGTGGGTGGTTCATTCTGGGGTCACCAGTAAGAGAGAGATTAGTGGGGTCTGGAGGCAGCAAAGATGGAATCCTGTTTTGTTGTTGTTGTTGTTGTTTTAAAAGAAAAAATCAAGGAGGAGAGGAAAGGTACTGCTCAAGAAAACTGTACCCTTCACCCCCTATATGGATATGTTACACCCACAAGTATGGATGAAACATTGCATGATGCACACACAAAAAGCACAATACCCTTGGCAGTGTTAGAAAGCCTATTTTATTCAACATATAAATTATAGCAGGAAAGCAATGAATGGACAGCATTGGGAACTGCCCATATGGAACTACCCTGAAAATCTAAAAGTTCTTAATATGAAGATCTTTCAAAAGTAGTACCACTTTATGTGTTTTGGGCTAGGGTTAAATGAATGGCAGTGAAGAAGTGATCAGAGGAGGAAGCATCTTAAGGATGTGCAGAAGCCCCTGGATAAATTTCATGAATCTTTTTCAAACTTTTATTGCTGTCCTCAAAATTCCTCAGTTGCTTCTACTCTGCATGTGCCTACAAATTAGCCTCAGAATTTCTTAATATTAATTACAATACCTTCTTATTCTAAAATAACGTTAATCTATATTTTCAACTGTGCTTTTGTGCAAAGCATCCAAGCTCTTGAAGCCAATGGAATCCAGTTGCACTGAATGATAAAACATTCCCCCCTAACTTAAATAGCAAACACCCAATGAATTCCTTGTATTTTGAAATGAACCTGCACAATCTGTAAACGTATTTGAAAATATGCTGCTGCACCATCTAGATCTACTAATAACATATCGCGAGCTACTTAGGGAGATTGGGGGAAATTATGTTAGCATGATGTTCTACTCAGCAGGAAGAGTGTGGAGTGCATTTTTTAATGATTTACCAGTTCTACTTGACTGAGCCTGCACCCTGTAAATGGATCATATGATCACTGATCACAAGTTAAACGGCCTTTTTTATTTGCATGGTATGAGCTGAAAGCCTCTTGTACAAAACCAGAGGCTCGTGTGCAGCTGTGTGTAAGACATGGCAAGGTTACATCCAACAGGCGGTTAATGGCTCACGCCAGCAAGCCTCCAGCTGAAAGGCGGCACATGAGGTTGAATATTAAAGATGTAGATAACTCTGCAGTTTGGAAGTTTGGGCTGTGTGTGTTAATCATCACTAAACACTCCATTTTAACCAAAGGCAAAAATTAGTATTCTCTATCAACAAAAGAAGTCCAAAGAAAACACTTATCTACCTTCAGTAGTTCAAAGGTGAAACTATAAAAAGGACGTGCATTTAATGTTAACTTTTAAACTGCACAACCTGCCGCTTTTCCGCAAAACAGCACAATTAAGATATATATACAGGCTTGACTACTGTAATTCGCTCTACACAGGACTGCCCTTGAAGCTGTCCCAGAAATTCCAGCGGGTGCAGAATGCTGCAGCGAGGCTCCTCACAGGCTCTCTGCCATGGGAGCATATTCACCCAGTACTTTTCCAGCTGCATTGGCTCCCGGTGGAGTACAGGGTCAGATTTAAGGTGCTGGTTTTGACCTTTAAAATCCTTCACGGCCTAGGACCCTCGTACCTACGGGACCACCTCTCCTGGTATGCCCCACGGAGGGCCTTAAGGTCCATATATAGCAACACCCTAGAGGTCCCGGGTCCTAAGGAAGTTAGATTAGCCTCAACCAGAGCCAGGGCCTTCTCAACACTGGCTCCGGCCTGGTGGAATGCTCTGTCTCATGAGACCAGGGCCCTGCGGGATCTGATTTCTTTCCACAGGGCCTGTAAGACAGAGTTGTTCCACCTGGCCTTTGGCTTAGAATCAGTTTGATTCCCTCCCCCTCTTTCTTTTTCCTTTTTCCTCCTATGAAGAGCTTGCACCCTAATGTTTTAATGTTGTACCTTAATCTTTTAAAATGTATTTTAATAAACTTGTTTTTATTATTGGTTGTTAGCTGCCCTGAGCCCGGCTGGGGAGGTCGGGGTATAAATAAATAATAATTATTATTATTATGTGGTGTCACTTACATCAATCACTTAAGTCAGTTTTCTGCTTCCAGAGACCAATTTCCATATCAAGTTCTCTGAAATAAAATTATGCAAATGGTGGAGAATTCTTGGGCATCATGTAATGGGCATATTCAGTTCATGAGGGGCACTGACCAGTAGGGACACTTGAGGAGTGAGAGCCTCATAGTAACTGACTTGATCCATACCTCCTGGAATAAGATGTTGATCAGAACTTAGTTATCAACAAGCCTTCTCAATTCCTGATTCCTAAATGTCTTTCCTTACAGAATTTGGACTTCGATTCTTTTGGTGCTGACAGCTTTGTTCCCTGAGATGATAGAATGTTCATGAACATGCTATGTCATCACACCAACTCAACCAATCAGTGTTAGAGGCTTCCCCGTCACTAGCATAATGCAATATAATTATGCCATTCACAATTTTAAATAATAAAATGTTAAAATATTTAGAAATGTTTCAGTTGCTTGGAAACAGATTCTTATTCTAACGTAATTTTTTTAAAAAAAATAAATGCTAATAAATTTACATTGATCTGTATGCAAAATTAGGGTTGTTTTTTTGTTTTTTAAACAATTCAAACTGATCCTTCTAAATGAAATTTCAACCCAGTAACAAGAGAGGCAAGAAAAACAACAGCTGTAAGGTTATTAACACATTAAGCCACTAACAAATATTAGATGCAACAGTTTGATTTGAAAAGAGAGCCAAATAAAATGTCTTTGGACACTCAGTAAGTTCCAGTGTGTGTGATGATGCTTACTTCTAGATATGTGTGCAGAGGATGGCAGTAGGGGAAAGGTAGCTGATTAACTAAGTGGTGGGGTAGAACTGAAAATAATGCCAATATATTTCACATCTGCCAACCAATACACCCCTTTGTTTTCAGACAGTACATGGATAAAAGGTAAAGGGACCCCTGACCATTAGGTCCAGTCGTGACCGACTCTGGGGTTGCAGTGCTCATGTCGCTTTATTGGCTGAGGGAGCCGGCGTACAGCTTCCAGGTCATGTGGCCAGCATGACTAAGCCGCTTCTGGCGAACCAGAGCAGCACACGGAAACGCCGTTTACCTTCCCGCCGGAGCGGTACCTATTTATCTACTTGCACTGGTGTGCTTTCGAACTGCTAGGTTGGCAGGAGCAGGGACCGAGCAACGGGAGCTCACCCCGTCGTGGGGATTTGAACTGCCGACCTTCTGATCAGCAAGTCCTAGGCTCTATGGTTTAACCCACAGCGCCACCCGCGTCCCTAGTCTAAAAATCCTGGGGTACCATTTTTCATGGCCCTCTAGTGGCTATGGTAGCTCATTTACCAGAAGTAATGTATTTAGCATTAACTCTGGAAAGTGTACACTCAATTCTGACCAAATTAAGCCTCCTGGGCACACTGGTTGCCAGATGTGAATTCCCCCCCCCCAGCTTTCCTATCCCACCTTAGCACATAGGTAAGAGCTAAGAGGGCACACTACCACTGTTTAACCTAATATGAGCCAACTCACTCAGGTATGATTGTGATAATTTAATTTCTAAACCACTTAAGGTATATAGCTGTCAGAGCCACCCGTCTGGTCCCAGCTCACAAGACCCAACTCCGATCCGGTTTATTTACAGAAAGTCTTTATTGAAGATCATGGTTGCGTTTACATTCCATCTTTGTGACTCTACGTCTGTAACGTTAGACCGCTGAAGTCCCCTCTGAATCCGTACCGCCTCGGCACCAATTTAAGAGGCTTGTGCTGGACCACCTCTTCCTCTCCTTCCTTTTCCGCAGGGTCTTTCTTCTTGCTCTGCTCCCTCTGACACACTGGTAACTCCACCCCCTTCACTCCGTTCCGGCTGAGAAGCCGGCTCCTGTGTCCAACTCCCACTGGGGCTTCTCCCTTCGCTCCCCTGCTCCTCACTGTTTCCCCCTTGGCCTCCCTTTGGCCTGACCAGGGGGCCCCCCTTTTGGGAGTCCTCTGACTCACTGGTCAGACTCATGGACGACCTTTGGGCATCGTCATCCTCCTCCTCATCTCTCTGGGATTCTTCCCCCTCGCTCTCTGTCTCCTCCCCCATCTGCTCTTCTCTCCCTGAAACCCTGACAATAGCCTAAAGGCTATATTCGCACAAATCTAATCTTTATTTAAAATATCTACACCTGGGAGCTGAAGCCAATCATTTTTCGCTGATGAGTGCATCTCTATGGTGTAACTGTTTGCTGAAGTCTTGTTTATATTTTTTTGAACACGGTGCTGATGTAAACAGACAGAAAAAGGAGTAATAGGTTAAATGGCCTGAGCTGGTGAGGAGTATCCATGTCCAAAGAGACATGTAATCACATATTTCACATTAGATAGAATTCAGGGAGAAAAGATTTGTGAAGCCAAAGTTGCTTCTGGAGTCGTATCATTAATGGTTTTTTTTTCTCAGAAGTAGCTGGGTGCATTTTAACACTCTTGTTACATTTGCATCTATCTTAAGAAATTCCTACAAGGTCACCCAAGAGAAGCAGCCTTTAATTTCCAAAGGCTTATTTGCTTAAAGTAGGGTAAAGAATGTAATTAAAAGCAAATTAAACATAACTGCCTTTAATTCCCCAATTATATAGATATACTTTGCAGATACATATACACAGTCATTGGTTGCTATCATTTATATTCACACAGAAGCCGCCTACCTCACAACTTCCTGGGCCTAGCAGCTGCAAGCCAGCCTGAATCTTGGACCAAAGATGAACCCTGAGGGAAAACACTTCTCATTGTTCACAATTTCACAAGCAGCAGAGGAAACGGGAGGGCGCTGGGCTAAGCTCCCCATTCAGTTCCCCCTGCCATTTGTAACCCCTTCACCCCAGTTTGGGGCTAGAAGAGCTGTAACTGTGGCCAGTTCTCCAAAGAAGGCAGCTCAGTTTCCAGGGGATTAATGCAGGTGTGAAGAGAAACAGCTGTGGGAGTTCTTCCCCCTCACGGTTTTGGCTCTCACCTTGTCAGCTGCTGCTGCTGCTGCAGTTCCCATGCCACTTGGCTAACATGAGACCTGAGTGATAATGAATACATGGAACCAGGCTCCTTGTGGTCATGTCCAAGCTCCTTGTGGTCATGAAATTTTAATCTCCTTGTGTGTTTTAACTTTATAATTACCTCATGCCTGCATTTGGTACAGTGCTCTCCAGCTATATACTGTATGCCCCAACCATTCCCATTCAACAGGAAGAGCCCCTGTTCTGTGGTATTGGTGGGACTGCTGCCTTTCCAATCAGATTTATCTATATCAGAGCTTTCCCAACATTTCATGTTGATTACATACTTTTTAGACCTGCATCATTTTGTGACACAGTAATTCAGCTTTACTAGCAAACCAGAGGTTAAACTAACCCCTTTCCAGCCCCGGGAGGAGTGTGGAGAGTGTTTGTGTGACTCACCTACACACTGCAGCTGACACACTAATGTGTCGCGACACACACCGTTTGGAAAGCTCTGGTCTATGTGATGAGGCAAATGGCCAATTCAGAGTGAGGCAAATGAAACCAACTCAGAGGGAGAACAATGATTACTGAATAGGCAGTATGATTTCACTCCCATTTGAAGCATGTTGCCTAACAATTACCTAAGGGGGCGGTACTATTTGAAGCCATCTAACATATTCACATGAGTCTGACCAAACTGCGGGAGGCAGTGGAAGACAGGAGTGCCTGGCGTGCTCTGGTCCATGGGGTCACAAAGAGTCGGACACGACTAAACGACTAAACAACAAAAATATTCACAAAAGTGCCCCCTCATCCAAATGCTGGGAGGGAAATGTGAATAGTACGTAACCCAATATGCCTCAATTTATTGATACTATCAGCATCACTAAAGGAAAAGTAAGTAAAGGTAAAGGGACCCCTGACCATTAGGTCCAGTCGTGGCCGACTGGGGTTGCGGTGCTCATCTCGCTTTATTGGCCAAGGGAGCCGGCATACAGCTTCCCGGTCATGTGGCCAGCATGACTAAGCCGCTTCTGGTGAACCAGAGCAGTGCACGGAAATGCCGTTTACCTTCCTGCCAGAGCGGTACCTATTTATCTACTTGCACTTTGACGTGCTTTCGAACTGCTAGGTTGGCAGGAGCAGGGACTGAGCAACGGGAGCTCACCCCGTTGCGGGGATATGAACCACCCACCTTCTGATCAGCAAGTCCTAGGCTCTGTTGTTTAACCCACAGTGCCACCCGCACCCCAAAGGAAAAGTAGAACAACTCAAATAATTTATCTCTTGAAACAAAATTTAAAAATTCCTTCCAGTAGCACCTTAGAGACCAACTAAGTTTGTTATTGGTATGAGCTTTCGTGTGCATGCACTGAAGAAGTGTGCATGCACACGAAAGCTCATACCAATAACAATCTTAGTTGGTCTGTAAGGTGCTACTGGAAGGATTTTTTTTTATTTTTTTTTTACTACAGCAGACCAACACGGCTACCTACCTGTAATTTATCTCTTGGTCACTCCCTACTTCAAATATTTGTTTGGCAGCATTCCTTCTTTGAAATATTACTAACATGGGAGGAGGTGAGTTTGTGTGGTCCTTACAGCATTTGCTCTCCTTCTCTCCCATTATTTCCCCCCAGTTCCCTTAACAATCACAAATTATATAGGTGCAACCAGCAAATAATATATTAGCAGAAGGCAAGAAATTATCATACAACATTCAATACAAATTTAAGTGCAGTTCATAAAACATAAATGTGCAGTTATAAACCAGGGGAAGTTTGGTCCCCCCCCCTCTTTTAAGGATACAGAAGTTAAGGAAAAGGGTTTTAGTTTTCACAATTAAATTTAATCCAGTAAGTTTCAAGGAAATATCTAAAAGGATGGGTGAGCAGATATCTCCTGTTCTGTTTTTCTATACTTCTTCATAATCTTTCTCTTCCCTATGTTCTTCTCTTCCTAAATTCTGGCACAACAAGCTGAATTTCTCAAATTAATTATGGAAGTGGAACATGTTCTGCTTCCATTCTTTGCTACATTGTTCAGTTCCTTCATATTTTTTTGTGTCTCCCACCACCATCTCTGTATTGTCAACACCACTGATTAAATATTGTGTTCCCTGTCATGATCCCCACCCTACCCCCACCATTCTGATGTGAAATAAATGCATCAATGTTCTTCTCATGTGGTGTATGCAAATGCACATGAACATTAATAAATAGTAATAATGACCTTGAAATTAAAAAACTGGAAATTAAAATAAGACTTTAGTCCAAGGCATGTCTACTTGAAAGACATACCCTTAAAAAACAAAAACAGTAAGCTTTGCTTTAGAGAAAATAAATTTGAGGTGAGAGTGTTACTATTTCCCTCAGAAATCCCATCCCAGATAAGCGCTTTGCCTCCTCCAATATTTTTTTTCTGCTGCTGAGCATATGAAAGGGGTGTGTGTGTCTGTGTGTGTTGCACAAAGGTTCTGAGAAGGAACTCCAAGGCAGACCTTACAGGATTGTATGTAATTTTGCCTGGGCAACTCGTGTGTTCCATACAATTCAGTGGCTCGGCAGGAGTTCCTCTGAATTGTGAGCAAGTTTATCATCACTAATATCAATTTCTTTGCCATCCCAAAGCAGTTCTAGACGACTATTTAAAAATATTTCTCTAACCCACACCAAAAATGCCATCTAAAAACATTTGGCTTCCTAATGCGTGGTGTGATGTGCTACGAATGCCAGTTGCCCATGCTCTGTATGTTAATCGCTAGCATTCTGAAGTGTTGCTGCCTGATTCACAATGGCTTAAAGTGAGAAAGACTCCCCCCACCGACATTTGACACAGAACTGAGCCAAGAAATGCAGCTGAAGCCAGTTCAAAGACAGTAGGATCCAGTAAAAAGCTGCTTCGAAATGCCTCAGTGCTTTCCATAAGTGAGCACATAAGGCTCGAGGAACATCCGCAAATTCAGTCTTTTGGCCTCCCAACCAGGGGAAAGGACTTGTGAAGGTGAATGGTTAGCAGACGAAGAGGTTATAAAAGAGACAAAACCAGGATAAAAATTAAATAAAAAGTAGCTGTCTTAAACTGTAATTGCACTTCTCTGCTGAGCATGCTTTCGGATATATAAATGTGATTTACCATCAGCTTGCAACTACAAATCAGGTCTTAAGAAACACTTGTGCTATGAAATTGTTTAATCTCATCAAGCTCTGCTTTCACAGCAAGCCATAAATCACAAAGTCTTTGTTATCATAGACCTCCATGAGCGCCTCTCAGGCAGGCAATGGATCGTGGGTATATATAATCCTGACTGCACAAACAGTGGGGTCGTTGCAAGCTGAAATACTTTCATAATAGCCACTGTGCAGCTGGTGGAACACAAGCCTATGATGGATATCTCATTTCCTACAGTCGGCATCTATTTCGAGCAAATTATTACCACATAAATTTCTTGTCAACAGAAACGGCCAATTAATTAAGTTAAAAATTTACTCGTGATCACATCTACAAACCAAATAGAACTGCAAGGCAATTTTCCAGTTACTGAATATACTGCAGGTCAGTTTAATGAATAATTTTTAACTTTGTCATAAACTCAAAGACAGGCTAATATCTGGAGGAACCTGAATGGAAAGCAGCTGCTGAGAGATTTACACATAATATATTTATGCAGATCCTGATTGTCGACATCTGGGGACAGGAATAAAACTTTATACAAATTATAGCAACATCTTCAGAGGAATGCACACTACCAGAATAATCACCCAAGTCTCCCCTCAAAAACCATTGCATTTCAAGTGTGTAACATGTTCAGGAAAGAACACCGGGTTGTTTCAATAGAGAGAGAAAAATAGCTATAATTGCATTAAACTCTTAAGCTGAATGGTTCATTATTGAGACTGAGAACTATAATGCGTAAAATGTTCACGATTATGCTCAAATTTACTTAACTTTCTGACATCTAATAGGACACTTTTTACTGAAAGTTATCACATGCAAATATCATTAGATAGCTGTTACTGTTAATAGGCGGGGAGATAACTAGGAATGCTTTTGTTTCGTCAAGATTAACAGAAATGTGCGTTTGCATTCTATAATCACAGTCATTTGAACATTTCCAAGAGTGCAAAATGGGACTGAAATTTAGAACTGTGGCCTCCATTTGAGCCCAAGTAGGCAAATTGATAAGAGCTATGAGTACAGCTACTGACTTTGGGTTATTATAGACATAAAACTGGCCTGCATGATAACAGGCCTCATTTGAGAACACTTCATAATTTTTATTTTAATCTTTTCCCAGAGTGAAAGCCCACACATATCTCCGTCACACACGCCATGTGATAACAAAAAGCAGGAGAAAGCTAATGGGATAAGGAGACTCTCACCTCCAGGTCAATGGTTCAAATTTATCCTGGGTAGCTACTGACAGAAAACAATTACCATCTGAAGGTTTTCTCTCTCTTTCTCTCTTATTTTATTTGCAACAGTAGCTAAACACAAATTCTAGGAACATCTCGGTAGTTTATTAACTATACAATATATAATATCAACATGTACTATCTCTTGGATATTGAATTACTGTTCCAGCCTGCAGTTTCATATGCATCACCCAAAGGGCATTCAGATAATCCAACATTCAAGTAGAAAAAGAAACAAGTAGCAATGACAAGAGGCCACATGGTGGAGGCATTTGGCATGAATTGAGCCCGTAGGGTGAAAATGGCTTTACCTGTCTGTTTTATGCCCCAAACTCTGGGGCATTCCTCTAGGGGACACAGATACATGAATATTCCCCTGGGGAGCTGCACATTTGCCCACCAATGGAAATCATGGCCAAGCTACCAGACTGAGGGATAAACAGAGTTTGCTTGAAGCTGTGCTGTGTGCTGCATCTTAATAGGAACTCAGCCCACATTTCTTTACTTCACATTCTTACCACAAGAAAGGCCAAACTAGACATAACATCGTTCATGTCATTTGGCTTTTTATGGCCGTCTTTTTACTGGGGGGGGAGGGGATCTGGTATGGGGAAGGAAGGAGTCAGGCTGAGACTGGCATGTGAAATGGTGGCCTAAACTCTTTGGTCCACCACATTCCTGATTGGAATCACCCCTGAACTGGCTATTTGTCATAGGAGGTAAGCGTCTATTGGTGGCAATGACAGCTCTTCTTCCATTTTGAGCAACAGGCACAAAAGGGGTTAATTCCAATAGGTGCCATTTTGGGGCGAAGTGTTAAAGCTCCCAAGCCCTGTGCCAACTGCTTCAGCCTGTCACAATAAATATATGTCTCAACCTGTCACCTGTCAGGAGTGCTCTGAGGGTGTTTTCTGTTTGGCAGGGGGTTGGACTCGATGGCCCTTGTGGTCTCTTCCAACTCTATGATTCTATGATTCTGTCACGATTAAGCTACCCATAGCCTTAGAATTACCGTATACAGTAGTACCCTGGGTTACAGACGCTTCAGGTTACAGACTCCGCTAACCCAGAAATAGTACCTTGGGTTAAGAACTTTTCTTCAGGATGAGAACAGAAATTGCTCGGCAGTGGCAGCGGGAAGCCTCATTAGCTAAAATGGTACTTCAGGTTAAGAACAGTTTCAGGTTAAGAACGGACCTCCAGAACAAATTACCGTAATTTTTGCTCTATAAGACTCACTTTTTGCCTCCTAAAAAGTAAGGGGAAATGTGTGTGCGTCTTACCGAGCGAATGCAGGCTGCGCAGCTATCCCAGAAGCCAGAACAGCAAGAGGGATTGCTGCTTTCACTGTGCAGTGATCCCTCTTGCTGTTCTGGCTTCTGAGATTCAGAATATTTTTTTTTCTTGTTTTCCTCCTCCAAAAACTAGGTGCGTCTTGTAGTCTGGTGCGTCTTATAGAGCGAAAAATACGGTAAGTTCTTAACCCAAGGTACCACTGTATATATATATAAAAAAGTTGACATCTAAAGAACTCCTTCAGGTGAGCCCAAGGAATTGAGTGCACCCTTTGGACAGCTGTATTCCCCACCAGCCCGGCCCACTGTCCCTTTGGACGTACCGCATGTGGCTGGCGGACATTCTCTTGGCCAGCTCTGTGAGATGTTGTACTGCTGTTGAAGAAGCAGCATAAAACACATGGATGAGATGTTCTGTAGCTGAACCAGTGTTTTATCTGTGGTTGCCGGTGAATTCAGTGGTTTCTCAAATATATATTTTTTAAAAAATACACTGCACATAGGCATGATGCAGTACCAAAACTTAAAATAAGCATTAAATACAGGGCTGAGAACAATAATGAATAGACAACCCTACAACCAATAAAGCAGGAGGATCTCACTGATGCAAGGGAAGTTTAAGGACATGTTGATGATTTACACTGAGATGGGTTGACATTCCTGTAAGCATGATACTCAAAAGCTCATTTCAGAAGCTTTAAGTTGTGCGGTCATTTCTCCTGATTTATGGTTACTTTATAGCATCGAGAAATGGGCACGGCAGAGTCGGCCATAGTTCTAAATGAAGTTAAGTGATGTCCTTGATACAGAATCCAGCTGTATAATCTAGCTTTATCACACAGATAGGGATAATTATTTAAAAGGCATTGGTTTTACTTAATGTCAACCATAAATACTAACATAGGCGTGGGGAGACTCACCGTGCTAAAGCATTTGGGTAGATCAACTAGATTACACGTAAATAGTTCCATTAAATATACGTGAATATTTAATATTTGTTGTTGATTTTTTTTAAAAAAATCAACTGTTTACAGAGCTTCCCATTTCATTTACACTCCTGACACACTAGGTCACAGACTTAGGACCCAGTTATATATTATGTTTATTGCATGCCTTGCAGCTATATCAGGGGATTTTCAAAAATTATTCCTATGGGGGCGGTCAATTTCCACCAGGTCTGCTGTATGCAGGAAGGAGAGGTTTACATCTTCACTCCCCAGCCATGATGTAAAATTGCAACAGAAAACTGCAGCGAGGGAAAGGTCCCATTGCCATGAGTAATACTATTTCAGGAACCTATGTGAATGGAGATCAAGCTCTGATCATGGACCTCAGGTTCATATGCACCTCCCACTCTGACTATTCTGTGCATAAAACATACAGCCTGAAATGGGAGGTACCATGTTTATTTGAGTTCAGGGCATCTCTCTGACCCTGTAATAAGAATCTTGCTTTCAATGAGAATTACAGATATTGTACATTCAAGTGAGTGTACTCCCCCCCCCCCCATCTCAGGAATTACATAAACAGGATGGGAGGGGGTGGATCCAGGAGAATCTGGTCCTTATCACCCCACGAATAGACATATCTAGTAAGTGTTATTCTGACACGCACACTCCCCAAAATGGCAGATGTGTAACTTTGGGTTATGCTTCAGTTTTATCAGGAATTATTCTGCATTTTCCCTCTGGTTTCAGCCTTAATGGAATACAGCCACCTGTCATTTCTCAATTTGCACATGGTTATCTATTTGTTATACTTAACAACCACATAAAGGAGGTTCCTTCCTTTAAAAAGGCTGTTTTACTATGCAAGCACCTTTACATACATTGTTAGCTATTTTCCCTATCATGGGTCTAATGTCTGCCTCCCAGAAAAGTGTAGATTACACTGAAAAGTATAGATTACCATAGTCCAATGGTAACTGCAAACCTGAAGTGACAAGTCAAGTGGTTGCTTCCTTTGGATCTAAGAACACAAACAAAAACCGGTCACAATAAACCGGTGCAGACTGCAGTTGACAACTTGTTTACTCTGGGTTAATTTCATTCATGTCAACTGGAATCTTCTTTGGGTCTCAAAATTTGACAGAAAATTTCAAGAGTTTCTCAGGGACTTAAAGGGAAGAAGCAAAGGGGCAGGTCAGAACCCAGGAGGCAGTCTATTTTCCATTTCTCTTCACTTCCCATGTTCTTCTAGCTTCACTCCTGAAGAACTCAACACAGCTAGGCCTTTCTGCTGACCCTACAAGACCTGCCCTCTGCTCCTACCACTAGGGTATGCTTCTACCATACTGTCTCTACCCTCTGATCTGGCAGACGCCATCTTGGAGCTGCCAGATTGTGCCAGATTGAGAAAGACCTAAGTGCTTTGCATGGGTGGTATGTGGCAGCCTTATGCCACAAACCATGGCTATGCAAGCCAATGCAGATGTAACATGGGCCATGAGATGACTTGCACTTCCCCCCAGCTCCTCCCTTCTTGCACACAACTCCCCTGTTGGCTAAGATCATACATGATGCAAGTTGTTCCTGATGCAACCCCTAACCATGGGGACAAAGCATGGGGAGGGCTGGGAAATATGTGTGAGTGAAGTACCTGGCCCCACAGCCTGTTCCCAGCCCCTTGTTCCTGGGTTCCTAGTCTGGAATGTTAGTCCAGCATAATTCTAGGAGAGCCCATTAAAAATAAGTATAAAAAGGCATACTAGTTTGAAGTTCTCAACAAGCACAAAGTTCCTTATAGTGAACCAGCACGTACCATTCAGCACTTGGCCTCTGAGGGTATCAAGCATATTTTTAACTTATATAAAAAAATTAGTCCATGGTTGCAGACCTGGGCGCGAACACACATACATGTACATACACACATTGCTTGAAAGCTGTGAACACTGAAAAAAAAAGTGCAGCTGCCTCAAGTGACATAGAGGATAACTGTCATTGGAATTAATAGGATTTGAATGTTTCGGAATTGCCAAAAGATTCCTTCACTTTTTGAAGGGTGTCTGATTCCTGCTGTGAATCAGACTAAGTGCCTGATTATTTGATGGAAACGTTGAGGATATTTCAGTATATGGTTGACTAACGCTCATTTAAATGCATGGAATATATATATTAGTCTGACAGAGCTGCAAACACAAGGCAGGCATTTTTTCTTTTGTTCTGTTCTATTTTCTTCAGCTGTTCCCC
The DNA here is from genome assembly GCF_964234715.1 of Podarcis melisellensis. Lineage (NCBI taxonomy): Eukaryota > Metazoa > Chordata > Lepidosauria > Squamata > Lacertidae > Podarcis > Podarcis melisellensis. The sequence goes on from NC_138537.1 coordinate 82,768,888, forward strand.
ATTACCCCCACTACACCAGACAGCTGACGTTGCATCATGGCTAAGCAAATGAGCTCTGAATGAAGAGATCCCTCACTCAAATGCTTAATTTCAGCCATGGACTCAGTAGACGTCCGTAGGAAAATTACAACACGAATACTGGCCTACCTTATAGAACTTTTGGAAACACGACTGAGACAAACATTTTATGCTCTAAAAATGTTAATTGCAATTATTATCCTCCCTTCTCACCCACAATGAAGGGGAACTGACTGGTAAACCATGTGAGAAGTTCTACTGCAAATAATAATATGGTAATTATGATTATTATTATTATGGAAGGTGACAAGAACTAGAAACAGACTGACAGTCAGAAAGGTGGGATGTTTACACTGGATGTTTTTAAGCAGAGGTTGGGGGGAATTGGATTAGATGACCCTTGGTGTCCCTTCCGACTCTACAATGTTCTATGTTTCTATTGCCCTTTTACCCCTAGCCTTCTCAGGGCAGGCAAAATCCAATACTAGCTTTAGGAAGGCTTTATCTTTACAGCGTAGCTGTGTTTGCTGTAGCTATTCCATTCTTACACCAGGGTTTCCTCTAGTAAACCCTCCAAAAGAGAAAAAGTAGGTGTGCCCTAAACACTAGCAATCTGTGCCTGGGTACCCTGATTGGTCACAGCTTCACCATCTACAAATATGCATATATCCTTCAAATTTTACACACTAGTTTAAGAGATGTGCATCAACAGCCGTACTTCCAGATCTACCGAAACTTTGGAGCCTACCTCATATCCAGGCACATAGGCGTACCAAAGAGAATTGGTCTTGCATGGTTTGATCTTTATAGTTACAGTAACAGGACTAGGCCTCATGACCCCATCATATGTTGCCTCATCCAGGAACTCAAGAGGCTCATCTTCCCAACCACCAGGCATGCAGGGAACCCAGGAAAAGTGCACGAAAAGCCCTCCCATGCTGGCTGCTAGCCCACTGTAAGCTGGCCCCATGCATCCATGGCCATGTATTTAGGTTTTGGCATGGATAGCTTTATTGCAGTGGTGTGTAAAATACTGAATCCCAAAGTGTGACGGTGGATGCAGACAACCTGCTCATACACATCTGAACTATTTAGTGAAACAGTGGGAGGGGACCATGCATGTAGCAGAAAGAAAACAAACACATGCAGCTCTTCCCATTTTCTCTTTGCATCCCAAGGCAGAAATTCTTTAGCACGTATGAAAAACAAAACCACACACTGAAAACACTGGATACAAATCATTCTAACAGCATGAACAATACCAGGCTGAAATAAGCCAATAATGTTTCCTCAAAATAAACGACATGCAGTTTGAAAATCAGATTAAAAACATATGAACCTGAAATCATTTTATTGATGACTATTCAGTATATATTCCAACATTCCACTCTCTGGGGAGCAAGCAAGAAAGAAGACAGGACAACGAAAGAATTTGCTGGACAAATCCCAGTGTGCACTGTGAATATGCTGCTTAATTTTCTGTTTACTAAAATTGAGCATGTAAAGATCAAACCATTGTGGCCATCGGCACGCACACATACACAGACACCTCCTGAAACACAATCAGCCCTTCTCCAAATGGGAAATCTGGAGGGGGGGGGACTCCAGCATTCCCCTCCCAAGGCCATGAAGAGGCCAGTGTGCAGTTGCCATACACTATACACAAAACATTTAATTTATAATAGTTAGAATCTGGCTCTTGACCAAGCTGAAAGAACTATGTCTTATTTCACTTGCTCTTGAGTATGTCTCTTTTGGAGATAAATGGCTGTGCAGTTTGCCAGTTCTCTCTTCTGTTTGGCGTTTTGTTTAGCTCCCCTTGTGACAAGCCAAGAGTTGATGCATCTGCTTGAATGTGTAATATACATCTTTGGTCAACTTAGCTTTTTTCCTTGACAATATTATGTCAAACAATCACATCACAACTGGCTCTGATCTCTTTGTTGTTAGCTAATAAATTAAAGACTATTTATTATCTGCAATCCTTTCCCCCCCCTTTTAATGGTGACACATTTGTGGTGAATTATGGGGCAGCTTTATAAACTAGGCTGTGGGCCAGAATCGGCCCCGGCGTTCATGTGAATGTTCCGTCTCCCACTTGGCCTCCCAGCCTGGTGGTAAATCAAGGCAGCTGTCACAGCACACTAAGTTAGTGTGCGTCATCGGGGAAAGCAGGAAGCACTGGGGGTATAATTCTGTCCATCAAACTAATATGTTATATCAGTAGCTTTGTAATCTTCAGCAATAAGTTATGGGAAGTGACACCTAAGAATTCACTTTGAAAGCAACATGTTCCTCAGACCTTAAGCCAAAACAGACCCATTCCGCAGCAAGGGATTCTCTGTTTATATGAATGGATTTGTTGTTGCAGCTACAAGTCCTGTCCCATATCAATGGTTGCCATATTGTAGACATTCCACAGCAAACTCTTCCCTCTGCCCAGAGTCTTTCCAGTAGACTCCGTAAAGCCTGAAAACACAAATTCCTTCTTTTCTTTCTTGGTCTTCATCTTTCTTTCTCTTTTTCTTCCTCCACCCCCACCCCCCAATTTAAAAGAAAAATCATCTCCACTCTTTCTGTAACCTCCAGTAGCAGGCTAGATAAATATACCACTTGAATGTTATCATGACAAACTGAACTTCTGACATACAGGAATGAATGGGTGGCCTATTTCTCTTGTCCGTCCCCCTCTCCCCCTTTTCAACCTTTGCCTTGACAAATGTGGGAAATGACTGAGGACAACAGCAGAAAACATGCACACAACATATAGAGAACTGGCAGTTTCTTTTTAATGCCCATTGTTCACATGACCCTGAAATAAGAAAAATACAAAGCTTCACAAGAGTTGAAGTTTGCTCTCTACTACTTCTATTATTTTTAGTGAGTTATTTAACATGATCACTGAAGACTGAGAAGATAGGAATGTGGTGGTAGTAGTAGTAGTAGTAAAGGTAAAGGGACCCCTGACCATTAGGTCCAGTTGTGGACGACTCTGGGGTTGGGGCGCTCATCTCGCTTTACTGGCCAAGGGAGCCGGAATACAGCTTCAGGGTCATGTGGTGAACTAAAGCAGTGCACTGAAACACCATTTACCTTCCCGCCAGAGTGGTACCTATTTATCTACTTGCACTTTGACGTGCTTTTGAACTGCTAGGTTGGCAGGAGCAGGGACTGAGCAAATTTTGGTTACTGTGTTTTCAACAAGCAAAAGACAATGAGCAATAGCCCAGGATAAATAGCCAATGAGTGCTTTGGGGGTCAATAATCAATAGTGAAAATGCATATATGCAAATCTTGAAAAACCTTATGTGTAATGCTGTGGAAGGAAGAAATGTTGGGGTGGCTGGATAGGAAACTGGGAGGTACACTGTGCCTGTGCAGCCTTCCCTTCCTTACAGCAGCCTCCGCAGGTCCAACTGAAGGAGCTCCAGAAATGCATATCGCTAGCTGACAACAGATGCTGCTGCCAAAAGAGAAAAATGGCAAACAGTCTCCTACCTGTGCATGCACAGAAGTGCTCTGCGTGCACAGACAGTTCCTCTGTGGATCCCAGCCAGCGTCGTTTAATGTGGCATGTGCCAAGAAGATTCAATTTTTAAAACCACATAACAATGACCAAACTGTGTGGCCCCCACCTCTAAAGGTAAACACTCTGACAAAACAGTGATGTTAACTGAAGCTATTGCAAATTTAAATTCAGCCCAAGGGAAGACTTTGAACCATTCATGTTTTAAAACTTGCAATAAAAAACCCCCAAAACAAAACCCAAAAGTATCGGCTTAATGGTTAGCCAACATCTTGTTTCGTAAGGTCAGAAATAACTATCTGGAGGTTAATGTACTGGACCTGAGACTTCTATTAAATGCCAAGCTTTGAATTACTTTGTACAAGTGATTTGGCCTCCCTGTGCCTAGATTTCCAGCTTCTAAAACAAGAATGAAGAATAACTGCAGCTTTGAAAGGTGAGACATTTGACTCACAAGAACAACTATGGCCCCGCTAAGGCTTATAGATACATTTAAAGTCATTTGCAATGTCAGATTTCAGAGTTTTAAGTTCTTTCCCTAGAATTCACAAAAGGCAGAATTTTATTGAATATAGAGATCCCAACAAAGCCAAATATTACTCAGAATATTCTGGCATTTATCATCAAAATGTGCAATTTTTGTCAAACCTACTGTGAACATTCATCTTGCAACTGAGTGCTGCAACCCTCTGTGCCTGATTTCCACTGCATTGATGAATGTGCCAGCAAAACCTACATTCTACGTGAACATTTAAATCAACATTTAGAGGAGTTTTGTTTATCACAAAAAGAGCTTGGGGTCAAATTCTTGATTGTGTCCATAGAAAAGCAAGCAAAGTCACTTAGAACTGCAAACTGAGATTTATACTGAATTTCTTCAAGATCAAGTTGAATGACCACAGTTTTCAAATGTTCACAATGGTGCTTTTCCATTAGGCCAACAAGCAGCAGGAGTAGCATTCTGAACACCCTGCTTTACACCTCTTCCTCCATGTCACAGTGGCTTTTTTCTCTCCTTCGGGGAGGCAACATTATCATGATGTCACAGTGGCCGCCTCTATCCTTTAGGGAGGCAATATCAACATGAGGTCACAATGGCCAGCCGCTCTCCTTCAAGGAGGCAACATCATCATGTGGTCACAGTAGCTTTGTTCTCTTCTTCAGGGAGGCACCATCAATCATGCGGTCACAGTCGCTTTTTTCTATCCTTCAGGGAAGCAACATCATCATGAGGTCACAGTGGCCGCCTCTCTCCTTCAGGGAGGCAACATCATCATGAGGTCACAGTGGCTGCCTCTCTCCTTCAGGGAGGCAACGTCATCATGAGGTCACAGTGACCACCCTCTCTCCTTCTGAGAGGCAACATCATCATGAGGTCACAATGGCCAGCCTCTCTCCTTCAGGGAGGCAACATCATCATGAGGTCACAGTGGCCGCCTCTCTCCTTCAGGGAGGCAACGGCATCATGAGGTCACAGTGGCCGCCTCTCTCCTTCAGGGAGGCAACATCATCATGAGGTCACAGTGGTTTTTTTCTCCTTCAGCGAGGCAGCATCATCATGAGGTCACAGTGGCCACCTCTCTCCTTCAGGGAGGCAGTATCATCATGAGGTCACAATGGCCAGCCTCTCTCCTTCAGGGAGGCAACATCATCATGAGGTCACCGTGGCTTTTTCTCTCGTTCAAGGAAGCAGCATCAGCATGAGGTCACAATTGCCAGGCTCTCTCCTTCACGGAGCCAACGTCATCATGAGGTCACAGTGGCTTTTTTCTCTTCTTCAAAGAGGGAGCATCATCATCAGGTCACAATGGCCAGCCTCTCACCTTCAAGGAAGCAACATCTTCATGTAGTTCTCAAAGGCAAGAAGGGAAGGAGGAATCCCAGTAGGAATCCCAGTTAACAAGAAGTTTGGGCAACCCAGCACAGTTTGAAAGGAAAGAAGTAAATCTAACTATTTCCACAACAGGGACTATACTTGGCTTCCTCAAAAGCATATTGTTTCAATCCCATACACGCTCTGACACTGTAATACAACTGTCAACTTCTCCTTTCTGTCTAATATAAACAGAGAGAATTAGAAAGAACAAACAGCAGTTGAGTTAATCCTTTGCTTCATAAGTCTTCTGCTGACTTCATGATCTTCAGCTAGTTCTTGCCTATTTGTAAATGTTGTGAGGGCTAAACTGCATTGACACAGCAAGCTCGACCACAATTCCATAGAGAGCTTTGGGATTAGAGTGACTTCCACTCTACTCATTCCTGCTAATTTCTTTCCTGTAAATAATGAAATGTATAAGACCTGCGAATTTGCGCCAAGTCAGACACACAATACCCAGCCCATATTGTTTAAATAAGCCTCACAGAATGGAGGCTACACACAAGTCCTGAGAGGTTTTCCATTTCATTTCTCATGTAAGTTTTCATTTTCCACTACCCGGCCACTTCATAAAGTATTGCAGCTTTGCTTTAGTGGAAAGGTTATCTTTGCTAGCAAAGAAAGTTTGTGCAGTGGTTAAGAGACTGAGGTATGAACCAGAAAATCTCAGATTCAAATTTTGGCCCAGCCAAGAAATCACTAACTCTGAGCCAAGGCATGCTATCTCGGTCTGCTCCTCCTGTCTGCCATGTGAGCACAACACTGGCTAAATTTCTAGAGATGCTGTAAAGATTAATGAGGATATTATATGTTTGAATTCTATAAATATCAAAAGTTTACACATCATAGCATCCAAGATATAGCTATTGGTTGCTGCCCTGTAATCATAACCAGATATGTCAAATTGTGTCCAGACAAAACAAAGTCTGACATTTGTGCTTGACAGTGAAAACTACAATTGTGTGGCATGGATAAGTGCAGCCGCACCCACTGGATCCACCTCCATTGCTGTGCTCCCTTCATCAAGGGCATGTATGCAGAGGGGAGTCTGCTGGAATCTCTGTGATATAGAACTACATGAACCTCACACCCAAATAGAGCTAGACTAACAAGCCTATTGCCTATACTGAGCTTCTGGTTATAGGATGTGAACAGAAACAACATAAAGATTATTTAGATTGGTTAAAGGGTCCTGCCTGGTTGACAGAAATGGATTAATCAGTGGACATTCCAGCAGAAAGGTACATGTTAAACACGGAGCTTACATACACTCTGCTATGTCTCAGAACTGAAATGCTTTTCAGGAAAAAGAGAACCTAAGACTTTTGTGGTGTTCTGTATATTTCATATTTCAAGGCCCTCTGTTTACACGTTGCTCCTCATACTGGAAATCACTGCCCTTTCCAGGGGTTATGGGTTCATCCACTAAAGGAGATCTGGACTCGCATGGTGAGATGAACCTATTGTTTTATTTCTTTGGATGACAATGCAGACTATGTTGTTGTGGTTAGGGTGAGTTGAAAGAGGAATTAACATAAATACTGGCAGGATGAGTATGACATCTTGCATATCCCATTGCCCAGTAGACATGCATAATATCCAAGGGATTTTGGAAAAATGCACAGGGCAGTATCAATCAGTTAGTGTGCCCATAGGCTGGTCAACATACTCTTGTGGACTGCTCAAAGAACGTACAGAATGCATTAGAAGATAATGTATTACACTAAGTATTGCTGAACTGAAGTATTTGGTCTAGCAATTTTCAGACATTTCAGTAAGGTGTGAATTAATTGTCCTCTAAAGGTTGGGTTAAACTTTAAGGGGCAAAAAATATTCTTACACTTGGCGGGGCAGCTGTTTTCCCCTCACATTTTCTATAAATAAGCAGCGTACCAACTGTGCATTTTGAGTCTAGGCATGTGGATCTTTACACACAATGGATGAAGCCTGTAAGCATTCTCCTCCACACATTCATTTCTACTCTGTTTAACTATCTTCACAGATTTACAATCTTCAAGGAACCATACATCATCTACATAAAAAATGAAATTCCCTAGCAACACTTTTTTCCCCTTTAAAAAAAGCTGCTTTACTTTTCCAAACCACTGTCCATTATTCAGGTGTTAAGTGGGGGACAGATCTGGAAGTAAAATGAAACACAAAAACACCTTGAAAGACAATTAGTTTTAACTAATTCACATCTGAAGACAGAGAACAAACTTTTGTTACAACAGCTTTCAAAAAATAAATTTCTTCAAAACCTTGTCAGAGACCAGATGTATCCTAGTTACCATTACATAATGCACAATGTTTCACTTGTATAAAATAGAAGATAAGGGCCTAGGGGGATATACAGTATACACTCCTTTAAAGTTGTTGCTAATGCCTTCAGACTGGGCGCCTGAGTTAAATAAGTGTTTTCAAAATGTAGAAATGGGTCGAAAGGCAGGGTTGGGCTGTCACTGCTGGACTCAACAGAGCCTTGTTTCAAACTGTCTTTTCCCAGAATTGATGAAAATTGCAGCCATGTTAATAGAATTCCATCTACCAGCAGTAATGTTCTGAATGCTCTTCCCACACAGGTCCACTAGTTTGCATGGGGACACTGGCAAGTTGATTCCCACTCAGTCCAGTAAACCCATGCCAGGATAGCATTAAAACATAATAAATGCATGAACTGGAGCCCGATCATGTGGTTAGGATCTCTTTTACACAGAGGATTATTTGAATCAGGTCTTCATTTGTTATACATCCGAGGCTGGATCTAGACATATCAAAGAAGCGTTTCAGTTAAACGCGTTGCAAACTTTGAATGAGAAATCGGGTTAGAAAAACCAGAACTCCACAGCGCCCTCTGGTGTCACAGTGTTAGAATACATAAACAATGAATATAAAGCGTTGTTTTTTTTCTTTTCCAGTGTAGCTGAGTCCTATGTCAAGTGTGGAGAACCTTTGGTCCTCCAGATGTTGTTGAACTACAACACCTGTCACCCCTGGCCATTGGCTGATGGAAGTTGTAGTTCAGCAACACCTGGAGGGTCAAAGGTTTCCCCGCTCCTGATCTAAGTGGTATGTAACATCAAAAAAGGAGTGAGAGGAGTATGGAATGTTTGCATTTCAGAACTGCCTTTCTGGTTCCAACCAGTCCAGACACATATTCTATTTTCCAACAGGGAACACTTACAAGCCTGCTTCTGAGATAACTGAGGGAATTACCAAGGAAAACATGGACTTCCTTTTGTTTGTCTCTAGTCCCTGGTATTCAGAACTATACAATTCTATACTGTGGAAAGTGGAAATTATCTGACCAAGAGTTCATTTACTTTGTGCAAATCCTATATAAACCAGGGCATGCACTTTAAATTAAGAGGGTATTCTTAGCTAATTTATGAAGTTTTAATGGGAAAGCGATAAGTTTTGTTATGTGATGTTCAACATATTATCAGTTTAAACCTGTTTTTCCTCCGGTGAACTCAAGGCAGAATATCAGCAGTAGAGTGATAAAATTTTGAAGGCAAGAGTTTGTCCCTGAAACCACACTAGCAGAGAAAGTCCATAGCCATGCCCTCAAGGAGAGCCCGCAACTGCAAGCAGCTGTTAAATATGTATATGTATATGTATATACATGTCAGATAGCATGGTGCCCTTTTTATTAGGATCAGCTGACAGTGACAGAATAAGAAGCTAGTAAAAAGTGGTTTAGTGGTTATGACATTGGGCTTTGGCTGGAGACCTAGGTTCATTTTCCTATCAGCTATGAAGTTTATCTTGAGACAGTCCACTGCCTGAGCCTAACATACCTAACAATGGGATCGTGTGCCAAACCAAACCTATCTTTCAATCACTATCACCACCACAAGCCTACAACACTGACAAATTCTGCTGCTGCAGCAGATGATGTCATCCTCCCCCCACATTCCTGCTCCCTGATGCCACTGAAGAAGACAATGGTTTTATCCATTTTATTCTGTGAGGTATGCTAGGTCAAGAGCTGGGCTAAAATCATTCCATGCTGTTGGTGGAAAATCACATATTTGCATTATCCTATATGTAATACCTCTCTAGAAGAAGAAATAAAACTAGCATAGAGTTGAGTTTCATTGTAAGATGAAAGTCACATTTTAAATTGGTATTTCCCACTGACAGTCTGGTACATAGTCTATCACTTCATCCTGAGGCATGTGTAAAGTAGATCACAGGGACTGACCCAAGTCATCCCATGAATTTCATGGTTCAATAGGGATTTGGACCCATATATTGCAACAGTCCAATATCCCACTACTCCACACTGGCTCTATATGTGTATATGCTATATTCTGTTTTCTACCCCGTCCACAAACTCCGGCTTCAGAATTAAAGGGAGAAAGAGGATTTTCGGGGGGGGGGGGGAATGTTTCGTAGGGTTGTTTTTTTTAATATAATCCCAGGTAATTCTAATCCATCCTTCTATTAAATGGATTTATGCAAATAACATGCCAGCCGCTTCAAATGAACTAGCCTAATGCTAGTTCCCTGCGTTATCTCAATCAACTGATCCTCAGCACCAAAGTTTGAAAATGATCCCCGTTTAAAAGCCTACAACTAAAATGGTATTCCCACCCCCCTTCCCACTAATTTGTGGCAGTCTTTTTGATGGTGGGTAAGGTTGACAGAGAAATGTGTTCGAACAAATAACATAATACCACAACTTGCCCTCCAAGCACACTGCAGCTTTAATCTCTGATGGCGAGAGAAGAGTAAACAGCGCAGGCAGGGGGTTCTCCTTAACCCACACATGGCTAATAAGTTTAAGATAGCAGGCCAGTGCATTTAAATAAAAATCCAGAGTCAGTTTAATAGTATTTGTTATAAAGCTATATCTAATTATATTAGTCAATCTTTATTAGAAGGCTCATAAGTGCAGAGAACTCTATTATAATCCGTCTTTCTAATGATCTCTTCACTATCATAGTCATAAAAGTCTGGGATAAATTAATCATCTGTTTGCAATCATGGGTAAACATCGAGTCAATTAACAATTGATAAATAAACAGCAGACTCCTGAGGCTACTGCTATTAGAAATGCAGGCACTGCTCATCTCCCACACAGCAGCACAGTTCCGCCATTTAATTTCAGTGTGTGTTTCAGAGCTAGGCAAAACTATTTATCTAACTCTTGGTCACATGGACTGGGGGAGAGTTTAAACAGAGGAATAGATAGATATAGATAGATGATAGACACACACACACACACACACACACACACACACACACACTGCTTGAGCTTTTGCTCACATCCACGCTACACACAGTCATACGTAACTTTCCCTTTTAAAGCAAACAAACAAAAATCAGTTTTGGAAGGGCAGGAGATCCTTAAACAAAACTAATGAACTATCCTCTACTGGGTGAGAATACAGGTCTGATCTTTTCTCTTTGATGGAGAAGAGCAGTTTAGGGGTGATGGTTTTGAAAGGAAAAACCTTGCTGAAGAGAAAGGTTAAAGCACTACTTTTCTACCTGTTGATCCATCACCCTTTGTTGCAAATTGCTATGACTGTTTTTTGTTCTGTAAATCCCCCCGGAAACTGAATGGAAGAAACACTTTGGACCTTCCTTTGCCATCAGGGACCTTCTCCAAGCTTGGACATTGTGATATACAGTGGTACCTCGGGTTACAAACGCTTCAGGTTACATACGCTTCAGGTTACAGACACTTCAGGTTACAGACTCCGCTAACGCAGAAATATGCTTCAGGTTAAGAACTTTGCTTCAGGATGAGAACAGAAATCGTGCTCTGGCAGCAGGAGGCCCTGTTAGCTAAAGTGGTGCTTCAGGTTAAGAACAGTTTCAGGTTAAGTACGGACCTCCAGAACGAATTAAGTACTTAAACTGAGGTACCACTGTACAGCCCAAACACTTATTTGAGCCATACTTGGTACCCAGGACTTGAACGAAGCACACACAAATACTTTCAATAGTTAATCAGTATGTTTCAATTGCCATCTAAGTTCCACAATAATGTTGCCAAAGAAGATTATCAGTTACAGTAAATTCTAATTTTGATATTGAAATGGGGGGTGGGAAGTGGGGATAGGTAAGTTCAGCTCAACAATCCTAAAGGATGCTGTTATTATACCCAGGCAATAGCTAACTGACAGCTCACTTTCACATAACATTTTATTTATTTGTTTGTTTACATTTATATCCCAGCTTTTCTCCAAGAGTTCTATGTGAGATACAGGGTTTCCACCTACTCCCAACCATATTACCATCACAACAACCCTGTGGGGTAGGTTAAGTTGAGGGTTAGTGGCTTGCCCAATATCACTCAGTGAGCTCAGTGAGTGGGGATTTGAACCTTGGATTCCTGGTGAAGCAACAGCTGTGAATGTGAATATTGGTCTGCAGAGCTTGCAGAGCTTCACTCGCAAGTTTATTTTACTATCCAAATCCCTTTTTCAGAAAGTCCAGCGTTTCCAGAAAACACAAAGCAATGCTAGATGAAAGGGCGCAACCAAAAGATGTGTGTGTGTGCTCCTGAAATATTTGGTAGCAGAAAAGGAGGTGCGAAAAATGCAAGGCTACATAAAAATATTATAATCCGTGAGCAGCCTTGATTGCAATTTTTCCACAGATAGCAATTAATTTATAGCTTCAAACACAGGAGATAGAGAATCCTGTTAATCAAGGAAAAGGGAGCCATTTATTGCAACTGTTCTTTTAGAGCATTTAATAACATTGCATCAGCTTGCACACAGCAAAATAAAAATTGAGGACGGGAGGAGGAAGGTTAACAGGAGACATGCCAGAATTAGAAAATGAGGTTCAAGGCAATATTTCAACTGTGAATTTTTAAACTTTAATGAAGTTGGCACACACTCCTGGTGTTAGATAACAAATCCTGGTGTCAGTACTATAGAAATAATCCACTTGCAACCCTGAGCAATTTTATATTTCTGACATTCCAACACCTTATAAACTGTATTGATAGCTCACATATACCATAATACTTAGGAGCTCACCCATAGGAAATATTTTTATAAGGCAGAACTGTGTAAAAGCACATAAAAGCAACATGAATTCTGAATAGTAACTCCATATTGATCGAGGATGCTTCCATTGTTTAGCCAAAGGCTAAACCGGCCCTAGCTGCAACCTAACATGCTAAATACCAGTAAATTATTCCATCAAAGTTCCTACAGGTTCCAGTTGTGATCGCGTCACTGTCCTGCAGACTTGGAAATCATGGCTATGTTGATACATAATGGACAGCTTTTCTTGTCCACATAGTCAAGGCCTGAAAGGGATAGTGTCCCAAGGTGATAACTTCTGCCCAAGCAAGGACTTCCAGGGTGCTTCTGCCAGTCACTTGCTGCCTGCTTTAGGCCATTCATACATGACTGGGTTTCTCTGTTTGACAGTCTGGTACCAGAAGACTTGAAGCAATCAGGCCTCAGTTTCCTACACACTGGGTCCACCAGCATAGTTGATGATAGAAGGGAATGTAACATTAAGGTAAAAGTAAAGGGACCCCTGACCATTAGGTCCAGTCATGACCGACTCTGGGGTTACGGTGCTCATCTCGCTTTATTGGCCGAGGGAGCCGGTGTACAGCTTCCAGGTCATGTGGCCAGCATGACTAAGCTGCTTCTGGCGAACCAGAGCAGCGCACGGAAACGCCGTTCACCTTCCCGCCGGAGCGGTACCTATTTATCTACTTGCACTTTGACGTGCTTTCGAACTGCTAGGTTGGCAGGAGCAGGGACCGAGCAACAGGAGCTCACCCCGTCACAGGGATTCGAACCGCCGGCAAGTCCTAGGCTCTGTGGTGAGCATCCTTAATTAATATATACAGTAAAAAATATAATAACTGCATAACAATTTAATGCTCTGCGTAAAAGGTGTGTCTTTAGGAGCTGCTGGAATGCAAACACTGATGGGGACTCTCATGTTTCAGCACAAGAGTGGTGCCACCAGTGAAAAAGCCTGCCTCTGCATTACCACGCCATGTATATCCTCATTTTGACTATAAAAGAGCATGCAAGATAGCTAACAGCATTCAAGAATTACAAGCAAACAATCATAGTAATCAAAAATTAAAACAATTCTGAAATAACAATAAGAGATATCATGGCAGGTAAATCAATCAAAGCCATCAGAGTCAGCATAAAAACCCAGGTTAATAATAATAATAATAATAATAATAATAATAATAATGCCTTTAAAAAAAAAGTATTCATAGAAACAAGCCCATGGGAGAGAATTCCACTCCTGGGGTGCAGCCATAGATAAGGCCAACTTGTGTGACCTGATCAACCTAGTATCAGGCCAATGGAAGGAACAAGAAGTACTAATGAAAGAAGAGTGGCAGATGAAGGTGATGGACTTTGCGGGACTGGCAAAGCTGACCGGGAAAATCCGAAACAAGCGTGATCAAGCATTCTAAAAAGACCGTAGTAAATCTATACAATATTTGAAGGACCATTGTAAGCAACTAACAACACAGGTAGGGTTGTAAGAAGGCTTGCAACATTAACTGTATTTACCTTTTTTATATTTATTTAAAATTAAGACACTTCAGATGAGTGAATTGTAAATTGGAAAATGTATAAATGCTATGATACAGAGGTTAACTTTGAAAACCACAAGGTGGGAGGGAGGGGAGTCAATATGCTCTTAAGAGCTAAAGAAGTAAAGTGAATAATGATGATGTGATTAAATGGAAAATCAATAAATAACAACAACAACAACAACAACAACAACAACAATAAACCTAGTATCAGGCCATAGCAGAACACAGAGAAGGGCTCACCTTAGATATGATGTATCTCACTGTGGATAGGATGGTAGCAATTGCATTTATTATCTTCCTATTTCCATCAAGGATGGATCCAAAGTAGTTAGATAAAAATAAAAGCTCAACCTGTCAGCTCTGATTAAACCCCAGCACCCAAGAATCTAGAGGGGGAAATCTTGTATCCAGGGATCTGTTCTCCCACTAACCTGTAACAGTATTTTCAGGGGCTACTTTCAGTTTGCAGGCCTCCAGTTGAGTTTTCCAAAATGACTGGACATTTTCTCTCTCTTATATTACTGGCAGAACTGTTCTTCTCGAGAAGAACAGAAAACCCCAAAGAACTCAGAAAACTTGCCCAAAACACATTTCCCCAACTTGGAGTGAAGTATCCATCAGTTCGATCGGTTTCTTTTCAGCAACTGTTAGACACATTCCTGAGTATGAACCACCTTCTCCTATATTGAGCTGTAACTTATGACAGCAGCTTTAATTAAGATCTACTACATAACATGGAAGTAGAGCACATGTATTTGACCATGCTAAGTGTAATTGGTTGACTGCTTTCTTTGTCATTTGATTGAGGACCTTGATCATATTCATTTTAATAAAATTAGGACAAGTATCATTTCAGAAAGAGAAGTAATTATCTCTAAACTGTAATCTGCCTTCCTTCGAAACGTATGACATGGAGAGTTCTCCTTAATGGCAAACTTATAGTCGAAAGACTTAATTAAGCATCTTTTCTAATCAAATTAACTTTCATTTCCTAAGTAGAGGTTTCTAACCTCAAAGTGGCTTTAAACCATTGTTTCTTTCAGCCATTACCTTTGAAGAGAAAGATAATATCCCCTTGAAGTGATCCTCTTAGAATGAGCTATTATGCACTGACTACAAATACAGATATAAAGCTAAAATAACACACACAAACTGCTTCACCGGCTATTTCAAGCTAAGTTTGAAAGCTTTGGAATTAGCTCTGATGCCAGCAGGAAGTCACAAACAATATGTTTTGTCCTTTTAAAATTAAAACAAGCTATTATGCAAAAGCATTTCTTCACGAGGAAGCTGCAAATGAAAAGGTGCAAAATGGCAGGTTATCACACACCCTTCTGCTGTTTATAACTGGCAGGGGCTGTTTAACGTTAACGAACAAACTGCAACACTAAAATTTAAATACAAAACAAAAGACTAGTATTTCAGGCATTTGCTTTGGTATACACTTAGAAAGCTGATGGACAAAGGTAAAGGTAAAGGGACCCCTGACCATTAGGTCCTGTCGTGACAGATTCTGGGGTTGTGGAGCTCATCTTGCTTTATTGGCCGAGGGAGCCGGCGTACAGCTTCCAGGTCATGTGGCCAGCACGACTAAGCTGCTTCTGGCGAACCAGAGCAGCACACGGAAACGCCGTTTACCTTCCTGCCAGAGAGCGGTACCTATTTATCTAGTCGCACTTTGACGTGCTTTCAAACTGCTAGGTTAGCAGGAACAGGGACCGAGCAATGGGAGCTCACCCCGTCGCAGGGATTCAAACCACCAACCTTCTGATCGGCAAGTCCTAGGCTCTGTCGTTTAACCCACAGCACCACCCGCATCCCTCATATTTCACTAAATCTGCCTACCTGACAAGTAATTCAACCGCAGGTTGCCTTGTTACTTCATCAACTTGTCTGAATGACTTTATGGTTCAAAAACAATGCAAAACCCTGGTCCCAGAACTCTGTACCCACTATTTGTAGTTTCCAGAAACAATAGGCTTTTGCAGTTTGCCTTAGGTTTTGTATTAGTTTAAGATTCATCTTAATGGGTTTTTTTGTACTGCTTTAAAAGCTATTTTTAGCTGTTTGCCTTGACACACACATGTAAAAGGTGAGTCATTAATTAATTAATTGTAATTGTTTTTTTAATTGCAATAATAATAGATGCTTTTTAAAAATGTGATGCTGGTATTCATATCTTGAGATAAAGTGCTGTGGGTGCCAGTAAAAAAGAGGAGTCAGTAATCTGTGTCAAGGTGTACTATCACAAAAAAGCACTGATAATAACAACTGCTGCTCCTGCTATTCAGGAAGCTGAAATGAAAGGCACAACAAGCAGACTAACAATCAAGTTTGGGACTCATTTTATCCAATAACTTAAGCAAATGGTGCGGACTCAACTCAGCATACTTGCTCCAATATGCTGTTCACTCTTTCCAGATTCAGTGGCGCTTGCCCAGACAGGCCAACAACCAAGGGAAGGTGAGGAGAAGCCATGCAGCCATAAGGAATGAAGGTCTGTGACCCTGACTGTAGGGAGCCCCTTTGAGGTTTGGTTTTGTTTAGCAGAGACTACTCTGCAAGCCATTTTGCCTATATAAGCACTTTCGCAGGCTGAAAATGAAGGTTCGGAGCTGGATGAGTTTGGGAAGCTGAATTCCAAGATTGATGGTAGTCATCATTGCCATGGAATTCCAACCACATTTGCAAAATTTATTAAAAGCCCCGTTCTGCTTAGAATTTCTAGCCATTTCTCCAGAAAACATATACACACGTATAGCGTGTATATAAATGCCTGTGTCTATGCGTATAAAGGCGACTCTCAACTTACGTTCTGGAAATGTCACATAAAGCCAAAAAATTTCCCTGGACACTTGCCTCCTCCTTTTTTTGCCAGATGTATAAAGCTGAATTCATGCAGGTTAAATGTGCTCAAGTTACACTTTGCAAGTGTGTTTGTGTGTAGCCAAAACATTTCCACAATGTTCCATCTTGAATCCTACTATGAGCATGCCCCAGAGTCAATTTGTCTTGTTGGTACCTCCGACATGAATATTATGTGCATGTAAGCAATATGGCTACTCAAGTGCACATAGGCCCATTAATGAATGGATGAGGTTTGATTGGCTGGTTTACTGTGATAATATAAATTTACTTTTGCAAAAGCTTCTATGCTAGAGCACAGTGGATAAACTGAACAACAGCCTTTTGCTTTGACTGCATCCAAAGTATGCAATAATTGCCTAACTCAGTGGCTGAACACATTCTAAGCATGCAGAGTTCTTCCATTTAAAAGCCTATTTGATTTTTGGGGAGACATCTGCCTAGGATCTTGGAGAGGCAGGGCCAATCGGGCTAGGCTGAATCCAACGATCCAACTCAATATGCTGGATTGGTTGCAGCTTCCATTACATCCCGCCCCTCCCCGTGACCCCATGGAGATCCGTTATGATCCCTCAGAGGGCACTTATGCATAGGCCAGCCCATCTCAGAAGTAGTAGTTTATATAACTGGATATCCTAACCTGGCCTTTTTTTTACAGACTCCTCTCTGAGCAGACAGGCTGTGGGTTCCGCTGTAAGCAGAGAAGCTGGTTCCAGATCAGGACACCAAGCTGTACCAATTGTGGCCATTTTAGCTTAATCCCTGCAGCAATTTCTCTCCTCTCTCTTTCTTCATGCTGCGGGCACAGGACAGCATCTTGTGTAATGATCAAAATGCATGCTACTGAAAATGTGGCAGAGAAATGTGTCACCACGTAAGTATATTATTTAATGGCCAAGGTTATTGTTATTAATGCTATGGTTTTGTTCCAATGTTTTGCATTTTGCTTTCTCTAAAGGAAACTGCTTGGTTATTTTTCATCATTAGAGTTTTGCAGGTACAACATGACTTACTCCTAGTATGCACATGATTGTTAGATTTAAGAGCAAAACAGCAGGGAAATAGTCAGAGGAACACACCATTAAGTCCTTTCTTTATCATCCTTCTCTTGCCTCCCTTCACTAAGCATGCTGATTCCCCCCCTATTTTTGTTAAATTGTGATAGACATCCAAACATCGAATGTGCAGGTTTTGTTCATGGTTGATCCAGGCTGTTTGCCCAGCACCATGACAAGCACCTGTGTTTGAAGTGGAGTCTGCTATTGTAATATTTAGTGAATAGGATTTCATTGGGAACTGATCTGTGTGCAGTGAGGAAAAAGGTCCTTTTACACACTACTTGTAATGGAGTGGAAAATTACATTTCCCATTGCAAGAACATCCCCATTAGTGGGAAAGCATATTCTTTAGCAGAGAGCTGGAATGCACCTCAGGCAGTGACGGGGTGACAGCCCAAGTAATGGAGGCTTGGAAAGACCTGGAAGATACTGAAATGAAAAAATGTTTTTCTTTATACATTGTGGTTGCTTCATAAACGTTCTTCCCTGATACATCAGAAGCAATTGGATTTGGAACAGTGAGGTAAAACACAAATTTAAACAAGCATGCTTGTCATTTCTGAGAAGGAAATATACCCTTGTAGAATAGAAAATGTTATAATATTCTCCTTAAGTAACTGTCCTAACCACTCAGTTTATGGTAGAGATGCTCCATTGTTTTAGTCCGCTGCTATAACTCTGCTACAAGGGAGATTTCATAAAGTTTGATGGCTTAGGGCCGGTTTATGCATTATGAAAGCCAAGCGGAGACTCCTTGAAACAGGCTGTACTGGGCCATTGATCCACAATGCAAAGCCATAATGAGAACAATGGCTTCCCTCATGGATTGCTGTGAACAAGTGGAAAGTCTCCATGGCACATTGACAGACATTCCTGACAGGAGCTGATGGTAGCTCACATCCTATGTTAATGGCTGCCACTAGTGATGCTCCTTAAGTTTATCCATCTCGCAACATGTTAAAAGTATTGCAAAATCATGACCTTTGCCTTTGAAACTAGTCTTCTGCCCATAATTCATACTGAGAGTGTCATGAGCTTCTGCGCCTCTCTTATGTTCATGTACAAGCTGAGTTCCTCAGAATAGATGCTTTAAAAGGTAGCTCCTGTACCGGTGTTTGGCAACTGTTTGTTCTTTGCTGACACTGACATGAACTTTTAAAAATGGACATGCGAATTTCTCCCACACACCCCAAAGGCAGTGCAGGCATTGTGTAAAGGGGATCTCTATAAAAGCAAGTCACAAAATATAAGAAAAGCCCTGCTAAATCAGACCAAAAGCCTATCTAATAGTGACCAACCCAGTGTTCATTGTTAACAAGCGTCCGCACCATCAGTTCTGTATTTTTTATTTTGTTTTATTTTTGCAGGACCTTAAATTTGCAGCAGGTCATGGTTTTCTTAGAATGCATTGAGCTTATGCAAATTTCAAATATTGTACACCTGAAATGTGCACAAATGCACAAGGTAAAATAAGGGTGGTCAGTTACATATCAAAAAAGAGGACACATCTACATATGCTACATTTTGTGTATATTTAGAAATAATAACAATAATTTAAATAGAAATCTCATACATCTCAACCAGTGCTATTTTTCTAGAAAAAGAGGTGCTGGAACTCATCATGAACATCTCCCTCGTTCTCTTAGAATGGCAATGGCACACACCCAAGAGGTGCCGGAACTGAGTTCTGGCAAGTTCCAGCTGGAAAAAAGCCCTGATCTCACCATAGAGAGGAAGGCTGAGATCAGATCACTTGTGTGCCTGCTCTTGTGGTGGCATCTTTTGAAGGGCAACTTCAAAGCCCCTGCTCTCCCTTCCTCTAATTCTAATTCTTTAATCCAGACTTCAACCAGGCAATTTTTCAAAGAGAGGACTTTTTCCAGAGACCGTCCTCTGCTAGATCCTTCAAACGGAGGACTCTTCACTGTAAAGGATAAACATGACCACCCTAACTCAAACTTCAAAACAAGCACCCCATAGTCTGCAATACCACAAGACCCATCTATCACATATCTTTCAACTAGACTATTGCCCCTAGTTGGATGTGCAAACGTTATGAAGTTCCTCTGATGTGTACCAAGGCTCACTATCATGAATACGGCACCTGGAAAATTTAGTCTTCTTGTGATTTATTACAGCACATGCAAGCATTTTTTTGCTTTTTTTTTTTTGCTTTTTGTAATTGCATCACTTTGAAGTAATAACTGCAGATATGGCTTGCCACTTTACTTGAATAGATCTGTTGCTAATATATGGCAAGCAGCTCCTGCTGGGTGGATTCCTGATTGCCATGGACTTTCTGCAATTCTGTCTTCAGTTTGCACAATGGTCACAGTTTTGGACCATATCTTCAATTTAGGCCTTTAAATTGGGCTAGCACATTGTATCCCTTGTCCATCATTCGCAGCCTACCATTCCTATATGTCCTTGGTGACTCCCACTCATCATCTCTGGGCACATCTTCACTCCTTTGAACACCATTACATTTTCTACAGATACATCAGCTCTGTCATTCCAGAAGTCACTGTGTGTGCCATCTGTGCATGAGCCTCCCTGCTTTATGGTGAGTCAACGCACTATCTGTTGTCTTCTACCAGCATATGTGAGGATGCAATAAGTGTTGCAGCACCATGATCCCTCAGATTTGCACAAAATCAGAAAGCTGCAAAAGTGCGCACTAAGAATTTACAATTGTCTGTATGCTTTTGCACACTTCCTGATCAGGGATATTTTTTTATAACCAAGGTTATAAAAAAGCTATCTGTCAGTATTTAATTGGCATATTGAATCAACGAATTAGAAGTGGGGACAAAAACAAACAGGAACACCTACTAGTATGAACAGGGAAGACCAAAGTTATTCCGCATATACTAATTCAAATACTCTGGCCTAATTTGAATGGGTGAAAAGTGGATTAACACCTAAATAGTGCTCATATGTGAATAAGTCATAAGGCTTTCTTTTCTTTTGTTCACCACCCGCAATACTTTCTCTCTCTCCTTGCTCTGACTCTAGTTGGCAAGGTTTTTGCTTGTTGAATTTCCTTCTTCTGACTAGCTGTTCCGATGGCACAGTAAAAAAGGACATAGAGCTAATTCCCAAGACTCCTGGTCTGAACCAGATAGGAAATTGTATCCAGTGATAGAATTTAGTTACCTTTATAAAGGTTTATTGATTTCTATCTTTGTTTTTCATTATTATGGTTTTATGCATGTTTGATTTTTAATTGGTTTGTGCATTTGAATTGAGTTTCAGCAGCTTCTTTTGTATTTGTATTTGCTTGGAGAGTGATCAAGCAGTTTATAAATCTTCTAGATAAATAAACAAACCCTTCCTCATCTAACCCCAACACTGCAATGGCAGCCAAATGCACACTGACCAAGCTACTGTGGGTCAAAATTATTCATAACCCAATTAACACTGGATGTTCAGCTATTTCCTTTGGTCTCAGGACAACCTAGCAGATGTTGGCACTGAAGAGGAGGATTCCATTTTGTTACATATATTTTTTGCTTCAGGCAAGCATTCCTGATGAATAACCTTGTGAAACTTAAACAGAAAAGAATCCCGTGGCATGCTAAAGGCTAAGAAATATATCACAGCACAAACTTCTGTGGACCACAGCTCATTTAGTCAGATGTATAAAAAGACAAAAAGCATTGAGGACATTTTAAAACAAACTAGATTTTGTTGTTTCCATATCAAGTTATAGACCACCCCATCCCAAAGGCTTGAGTGGGAAGAGAAACAGAAACTGGTTATGATGCTCTCTTAGTTGAGCCACTGCCCCTCCCTTAATCCAAAAAAGGAGCAATTCCATGCAACCCAGAACTATAAACCAGTGTGATATTCACCATTTACGCTAAACGAAATATGCATTCCACTCCATTTTTATGCATTCGATCTAAATGTACACAATATCTATGGTATATAATTATCTGCCTTAGAGAGTTCAATTTATTGTTTAAAAATAGAATAGATATTATAGAAAAGAGCAGTGTGGTAAAATGATTTAAATTATATTGGAGCGGTGGGAGGTTGGGGGGGGGGAACTTGCTTAGAAACCCAACAGGAAAAAAAATAATTTCAATAATACTCCTGATCATATTTTCCACAGTTAAGTGAGCAAAAATTGTGTGGGTGAGAAATAAATATAAATTTCTCGATGGCACCATCATTGGCATTTCTAAGCATTCTTTTTCTAAATATATTCTTTATCTGAGCTGTCTTGAAGTACTTTTAATATAATTAAAGGCACAAAATGAGTGCCAGACTTGTCAATTTCGACAACAAAGTGCTGAAAGTCTTAGTGAAACCGAAAGATCCATCTCCCACACATTGTAATGAATAGGTTCATAAAAGGAAAATAGTTTAATTACATTTTAGTTCATGGATTGTTAATAGGCTGGAGTATCTAAATTGAATAATGTGATTCTGGTATAATAATTATGTGTAAATGAACTTGTTTAAATGATATTTTACAGCTTCTTTATAAAATTACAGCTAGAGGCAATGCAGTGATAGACACACAAAGGCCGTGCAAAAATTATCATAAACTATTAGCTTGTTTGCAAAGGGTTTTATGTTAATCTTTTAGTACTTAAAGCACTCTGCAATTAACATATCACGGGGAGCTGCCTTGAAGCAAAGCCATGCAAATTGAAGTACTCAGATAAAAAGCCATTCACATTTTCTTTAAAAAAATGAAAGAAAAAGGGTAGTGTAGCACTCAAAGAAGACTGGTTTTATATTTGAGATTAAGGAGGTGTAATGATTGTGTTATCTAACGACGGTTGTAATTAAAGTTTTTCTCCTGAAGACATGACAATAGATACGGCATTGATTTCGCTGTTTTAATTGTGAAAGTCATTTCATTCCAGGGCAGAAGATATGAATAGCCTAAAATCAAAGGGCTAAAAGATGGCTTTGTTGATATTACTTGTTCAACAGCTGCCTTGTGGCTTGATACACAGATGAGAGGGAATGGTGAAAGAAATCCGGGAGGTGCTCTGTATTGTAATTTTCC
This sequence comes from Podarcis melisellensis, assembly GCF_964234715.1. Lineage (NCBI taxonomy): Eukaryota > Metazoa > Chordata > Lepidosauria > Squamata > Lacertidae > Podarcis > Podarcis melisellensis. The sequence continues at coordinate 82,791,811 of NC_138537.1, forward strand.
TGCTGGTTTCCTTTCCTTTTATTGAAGGGGGGGGGGGAAAGGCAAGCTAGGAATCTGGATAGAATCGTAAACAAGCAGCCTTTTCACATCTCAGTGCTGTTTTTCCTCCATTAGATTCTCCTGAACAAAAGGAGTCATAAAAGGACCAGGACTAAGGCTTTTATGGCTGCACTTCACCAACGACAAAAGTTTATGCAATAAAGCCATCATCTGTTCTCAGAGATATCACACTTTTAGTGGAATATAGAACTCTCCGTGTGACAATAATTCCGGTTATCAGAAGCACTACAGAGGCGAAACAAAACAAAGGGCAAAGAGCACAACAGTTGCTGTGTTTTATTTATGGTATGTGTACATATGCCACTGTCTGCAACGATAGCAGGAACCAGAATTTTCTATGACCAGGTTCTATGGAAAGAATCAATTCTGTGGAACATCACCAGAGAATTGAAACCTAGGGAAAGAGCCACTTTGAAACCAATCATTGGGCAACTCTTACAATGTTAAGAAAAATGTGTGTATTCTAAGTTTAACCTCCTGTTGCATCAAAGTTTCTATGCAACAGTTTTAACAGATTTCCCCTCACATTGTATCACATTTGATACAAGTTCTTATGATTTGCCAGGGTTGGGTAACTTTGCTACCAGTATGGACTCCTTGGGGTTACATTCAATATAGCACTAAGTAACTTGTTCCATGAGGGACGCGGGTGGCGCTGTGGGTTAAACCACAGAGCCTAGGACTTGCCAATCAGAAGGTCAGCGGTTCGAATCCCCGCAACTGGGTGAGCTCTCGTTGTTCGGTCCCTGCTCCTGCCAACCTAACAGTTCGAAAGCACATCAAAGTGCAAGTAGATAAATAGGTACCACTCCGGCAGAAAGGTAAACGGTGTTTCCGTGTGCTGCTCTGGTTTGCCAGAAGCAGCTTAGTCATGCTGGCCACATGACCCGGAAGCTGTACGCCGGCTCCCTCGGCCAATAAAGTGAGATGAGCGCCACAACCCCATAGTCGGTCACAACTGGACCTAATGGTCAGGGGTCCATTTACCTTTTACCTAACTTGTTCCATCTGTGCAAGGATTCATGCTTGCACAGTGAACAACATGTTCCTTAAATTTGTTCTGCAGGTTGTCCCACCCTCCATAATAGATTTGGAGAGGGTGAAGGGTGCATGTAGCGGGGGGTGGGGGTGGACTTCTGTTGCACAAGCATAAATCCTTGCACTAACAGAACAAGTGCATTGGAGTGTGTGCCCTCCTGTGTGCTTTATGATAAAGCATAAATAAGACTCAAGTCATGAGATAAAGGTAAAGGTAAAGGTACCCCTGCCCATACGGGCCAGTCTTGACAGACTCTGGGGTTGTGCGCCCATCTCACTTAAGAGGCCAGGGGCCAGCGCTGTCCGGAGACACTTCCGGGTCACGTGGCCAGCGTGACAAAGCTGCATCTGGCGAGCCAGAGCTACACACGGAAACGCCGTTTACCTTCCCGCTGGTAAGCGGTCCCTATTTATCTACTTGCACCCGGAGGTGCTTTCGAACTGCTAGGTTGGCAGGCGCTGGGACCGAGCAACGGGAGCGCACCCCGCCGCAGGGATTCGAACCGCCGACCTTTCAATCGGCAAGTCCTAGGCGCTGAGGCTTTAACCCACAGCGCCACCTGCGTCCCTAAGTCATGAGATACTCAATGGGAAAAAAAACCCTCTGATGCTAGTTGACTGGACACAACATTTGAAATCTCAAAAGGTTAATTAAAACCTTGGTCAAAAACATTTGTTTGTTTGCTTGCTTGTTTGCTTTTCTACCTGGCTCCAAGTATTCCTCCCACCCCAGCTTCTAAGTTTTGCACAAAGTTTTCCACCCCTCCCAATAACTGAAGTGTATGCTCAAATGAAGAGTAAAGACAATTAATCCCTATTCATTCGGAGGATTAATCTTCTGTTGTTTCAGTTTACCTCTGAATCTGTGATCCCCATGATTGTGAAGGATTCTGATGCTGAATGATGCAGTTCTCCTGCTAAAGGAAAGGAAGTCCAGCCAGGAAAGCTGCATGAATGAGATGCCACCTGAGAACACATATGTGCTAGTTCCTTTCTTCCAGCATCCCTTTAATGGGTTGCTTACACTTTTGTTCTAGTCATCCTCTCAGAGTTCAGAGAACAGTATATGTATGTGGGGTCTATCAAGACTTCCTCTGCATAAATGCTTGAATATATTTATGGAACAAGTCCTGGAGAAATCCCATTGGCCATCTTTGGATATCTCTCTTGTCCTGTCTGGAATTCAAGCATTATTATTATTTCTTCTTCTTCTTCTTCTTCTTCTTCTTCTTCTTCTTCTTCTTCTTCTTCTTCTTCTTCTTCTTCTTCCATAATTTTTTCCAGCTAAAGTATTCTGAAACTACTTTCCTGTTTCCAAGGACTTAGTGTGGTGTGAGAACCAAAGTTCCTTCCTCCCTTCCTTCCTCCTTCCTTCTACACTTATACAACACTTGCACACTTACACAAAGTTACTACACATTTGATAAAAAAAGGAAATATCCTCAAAGAAGACTAAGTTTCCCCCCATCTTATATTTGTGCAGCTGGTTCTTACTGCCTAAGTGTAGACCCTAACATTTGTCCCTATTGAAATTCATTTTGTTAGTTTGGGCCCTGTTCTTCAATCTGTTAAGGTCACATTTATTTATTTGTTAATTATTTATTATTGAATCCCGATTCTGCCTTCAGTGGCATTGGCTACCTGTCCCAGTTTGGTATCATCTGCAAATTTTATTAGGTCAAGGTAATGGGGCCCCTGACCATTAGGTCCAGTCGTGACCGACTCTGGGGTTGTGGCACTCATCTCGCTTTATTGGCCGAGGGAGGCGGCGTACAGTTTCCGGGTCATGTGTCCAGCATGACTAAGCCGCTTCTGGCGAACCAAAGCAGTGCACAGAAACGCCGTTTACCTTTCTGCCGGAGTGGTACCTATTTATCTACTTGCACTTTGATGTGCTTTCGAACTGCTAGGTGGGCAGGAGCAGGCACTGAGCAACGGGAGCTCACCCTGTCCTAGGGATTCAAACCGCCGACCTTCAGATCGGCAAGTCCTAGGCTCTGTGGTTTAACCCACAGCGCCACCCGCGTCCCGCAAATTTTATTAGCATCCCCTCAATTCCTTAATCTAAGTCATTTTAAAGATGTTGAACAATAACGGGCCCAGGACAGAACCTGCAGCACACAACTTGTCTCTCTCCCCCCCCCCCCATGACAAGGAACTGTTAGTGAGCACTCTTTGGGTTTGGTCTTTCAACCAGCTACAAATCCACCTAACAGCTACAGCTACCTTCCAGTCCCCATTTTACCAGCTTCTCCACAAGAATATCATTGCAGATTTTGTCAAAAGCCTTACTGAAATCAAGATACACTACATCAACAGCATTCCCCTAATCCACCAAACTTGTATACCTCTCTCTCTCTCTCTCTCTCTCTCTATATATATATATATATATACATGATGAGATTCGTCTGCTATGAAAAAAGAGGACACCTTAAAATAGAGGCCTGTCCTCTGTTAAGCCATTAAGCCTGCAAGCCCCATATCCCTCCCCCAAACTGTTTTTTGTGGGGTTGGGTGGGGAGCAGCAGGCTCATTGACCAACACAGATTCAAAGCAGTTAGGCGAATTAAGTACAAGCAAAACAACCCTTTTGAAACTTGAATGTGCAGCCTGATTTTTGATAATTACTCTGTTGCTCAAAGCCCAACAGCCCATGTTAGAACACTTTGCTGCAGAAAAAGAATACGTGAATGAGTGGAACAGAAGGAAGCATAAACTTGAATTATTTATTTATACAAATCACTGCTACTTTAGGTTTTGCTAATAATCTTCATTTTAGCACAAGCCCATTCTATTCAGACTCATTACTTACTAGAATCCATTCCATCACTACTCTCGCCCACCTCCCTGTAAATAGCAAATGCACTAAACTACAGTGTAATTAATATAATTAAAGTATTAATAAAGATTGAAAGGGTTGGACACTGTGTGAAGTGCTTAATTTTGTGTATATTTTTCTCTGATTGACTGTTTAGGTTTGTGTTTCGGCTGTCACCAAGATTATGTGTAATTAAGCCAAAGGAAAGATGTGCCTCTCTTTTTCTTTAATGAGAGAGGATGGCAGACAAATTCATGGCTGTTTGGGTAGTGGGTGGTAACTCTGCCCACTCTTTTGTAGCTGCTATAATTCCACATTGTTCTTTATTCATGCATTGCACGTTCCAGTATATTTTGGATACTTCTATTTGTATGCAATGGAGAACAAATGATTACACTGGGAAAAGCAAACATATGAATTTTCGACCTCCTATAGCAGGCTAGGTGGTGGAGATGGCAGTGAACTTCTGGCCTTAAAGCTGCTGCAGCACAGTAGCTAAGACATTGAGCTGTAAATCAGGAAGTCCTCAGTTCAAATCTGCCATGAACTCATTAGTTGGACTTTGGAAAAGACTCTCTCTCTCTCTCTCTCTCTCTCTGGCTGCATTTACACAATATAGGCTAATAATGCTAACCTATCTCAAAGAGTCTGTATAGCATAGTATATACTATAGTATAGTATAACAAAGGTCTGTATAGTTAAAGCTATGGTTTTCCCTGTAGTGATGTATGGAAGTGAGAGCTGGACCATAAAGAAGGTTGATCACCGAAGAATTTATGCTTTTGGATTATGGTGCTGGAGGAGACTCTTGAGAGTCCCATGGACTGCAAGAAGATCAAACCTATCCATTCTGAAGGAAATCAGCCCTGAGTGCTCACTGGAAGAACAGATCCTGAAGCTGAGGCTCCAATACTTTGGCCACCTCGTGAGAAGAGAAGACTCCCTGGAAAAGACCCTGATGCTGGGAAAGATGGAGGGCACAAGGAGAAGGGGACAACAGAGGACAAGATGGTTGGACAGTGAGGATGAGTTTGACCAAACTGCGGGAGGCAGTGGAAGACAGGAGTGCCTGGCGTGCTCTGGTCCATGGGGTAACAAAGAGTCAGGCACGACTAAACGACTAAACAACAACATCTCAAAGAGATGTAAGAATGAGAAAGCAATGTATATGGAACACTTTCAATTGCCTATAGTGCTAAGTATTACATTGCTGTTATTAACACTGAAAAGCAATATTTGCATGGGTTTTCAATGTGGGGAAACACAGGAGCAGGCCTGGAAGAAGAACATGGCATGGGACCTGTTTTATTATTTTTTTTTAAAAAAGCCTAATGTGTGAAGCTGAGAGGGAGAGAGAGAGAGAGAGAGAGAGAGAGAGAGAGAGAGAGAGAGAGATGTACTAGGCTAGGCAACTGCAGCCACCACAATTTTCAGTACAGTGGTACCTCGGGTTAAGAACTTAATTTGTTCTGGAGGTCCGTTCTTAACCTGAAACTGTTCTTAACCTGAGGTACCACTTTAGTTAATGGGGCCTCCTGCTGCTGCCGCCGCGCCACCACGTTCTTAACCCGAGGTACTATTTCTGGGTTTGCGGAGTCTGTAACCTGAAGCATCTGTAACCTGAGATACCACTGTACCCCCAATGCCTGGTGGCAGCTGCAGGACCTTTTGTGCCACCTGTCCTGATGCTGCTACCCACTGCAGGTACCCATTACTGCCCACTCTGTGACCGTAGAGACACATAACTCGTAACTGCTGCCTCCTCATTGACCTCCCCAAGGGGTAAGCCTGGGCCATGTAAATCGAGGTCCTGGGATGCCCAGATGACAATACCCCCCTTCTCAGCCTCACTGATGTGGTCCAAAGGAAAGCTGAGCAATATGTTTGGTGCCAGCTTGGCTGCAGAAGTTGCCAGAAGGAGGTGCCCAAGGTACCATTCAACCATCTTGGGGACTCCACTCATCCTTTTCTTCTCCTGAACATGTCCTGTAAGGCAGTGGGTAGGATCAGTAGCAGCCTCTGTAAGATGACATACTCTGCCCAGGGAAGCTTGACTGCAACCGACACAGATATCTCTTTGGCACTAGGCAAAGACACTTCTGTTCTCCCAGGCATAAGATTGTCTTTTGTTTGTTTCGCAGCAGTTGCTGGTGGTACATTCCTTTCTATCTTCTGGGGCTGTAAGTGATGGTGAGACTAATGGTAGCGAATGGAAGGGTTGGTTTTATCATATAAATACCTCGTATCATGTTTAATTTTACATTATCTTGCTTTTCCTTTGCTGTATTGTCCCTACCCAAGTCAACAGAAGACAGAAATCAATGAGATCAGAATGGTGTTTAAGGATTACTGAGAGTGTTGTTACGCAATATGGTCTCAATACTGTGATGTGGAAAGCAGTCGAAAACTACCACATCCAGTTCCTAAGGCCTATGAGAATTCTAGTCCAAGGAGATGACATCTGATATTCAGGAAGGGAAGTCAGGCTTAGTAGGAGGAAAGGAACCCACCCACTGCCCGACCCAGGTCATCAGTTTGCTAAAGATTTCCCAGAGAAAGATAAAAATGAACACAAAGGTCGAAGCGACAAGCTATATTATTGCATATGTTTAGCAATTGTATTGACCACAACAGCACTGTTCCCAAGAGTGCTGAAATAGCTTCCCAAACTCTTGTCCTTTAGTGATTCAGTGTGTGTGTTTCTTGCCTGAACTTAATATGGCAAGAGAGATGAGAAATTCCAAGATAAGATCTTAGCCATCAACTATTTGTTTCCTAACTTGCTGGCAGTTCATGTTTTCCCTTTTTTCTAAGCCATTAAAGAGAGAGAAAATAGATATACTACGACTGCACAATGGATCAAGCACAAATACTTTGCATTGAAAAGACATTGCTTGAGATATGTGCAGAGCTTGGTTGAAATATGAAATCTTCTGCAAACTTCAGGATAACCTTTTTTGTTTCACAGAGGGAGTGAATAAAATAAATCCTTAACATGCACTCTTTGCTTGCCTACTAAAAAGCTTTATATAAACAAACAACAAAATGGACTCAAAATGGTAGTGTCAGTCTTTTCTAATGGCTAGAGGTGTGGACAACACTTACATTAAAATCAAAATCAAAAGATTGGCAGGTCTTAAAAGTCCTCCTAGCTGTTTCTGTATCTGCCCTTAAATGTGAATGAGGTATTCTGGGCAATCAAAGAAACTGAAGATAGACTGGATATCTTTGCAGGTTTGGTTTAAATGAGACCAGTGATTAATCTTGTTTACAATAGAACATTAGAATATTGTTTACAATAGAACAATATTACAATTAGCAAAATAAGTTCAAATAAATTATTATTTTTCCAGTGACCTCTACTCTAAACATTCCTTTATATCTATACACCCAAAGAACCAAATGGCATACCTGCCCTGTTCAAATGAGGACAGATTTCTAGCAATTATATCCACATTATTCCTTTATAATGATTCTTGAGCTGATGGATTGACCTTGCACAGGAGATGGAGGAATCACCCACACCACTAGCACACATGGAAGAGTAGAAGCAAAAAAGGGAATCCCATTCCATCTGTGGGCTGATAATGTAAAGTATGCAGCAGCTCAGCTTTTCTAGGAAAAGCATTCCATTGCCAGGGGGGCCACCACTGACAAGGCTGTGTCCTCAACTCTCCACACCTCTTATTGAGGGGGCACTTGAAGAAGGGCTTCCATTGATTAAGGTATGGGTTGGTAATATGGGGGAAGGAGTCCCTCTAGATACTAAGCTCCGAATCACCCAGGGCTTTTTAGGTCAAACTCAGCACTTTCAATTAGATCCCAAAAAGAAACGGAAGTAAGTGATAAGATAGTCATCTAAATGTGAGCATCAGCATTTGCTGGTATGACTATCTAAAAAAAACAAAACAGAGAAGCATACATCATGTCTTTGAGCATTCACAAAATTCATCTGGGATTGTCAGCACACACATATGATCACTGAGAGCAAATGGTAAACATTCACTGTAAGTGGATGGCATGATGGGGCTGCCCCACTCACCTGACCTCTAGCCACCTGAGTCGCTGCAGAATACCAGCACAGAGAAGGGAGGGATGTGGTGGTGGCAAAATTGGTGCCACGGAAATCTGCCAGCAGAGCCTATCTGGAGCTCCTGACGGTGTATTTGCACTTTGCTGACCTTATTGCTGCACCCCTTCCTTTCTCGGTAGGCTGGAGAAACTCAACCAGCTGACGGTCAAGTGAGCAGTGTGGTACACCACTGCTGGATTTATTGTTCATTTCAGCTAAATGAGTAACAAACTGCATTTATTGTTGATTTCTTGGGTGGAAGTCTTTACTGTGGTGCAATAAAAAGTAAACTTATCACCTACACAGCCATCTTACCACTAACAGCGCAATGTCCCTCCACAACTTTTCTAAGGTGGAAAGGAGCTTTTCATTGAGTATTTCCTGTTTAGCGATCCGTTGCATGCCATAATGCAGTGACAATGTTGGCCCCAATCCCAGAGCAAGAATCCCCATGACTTTGAGTGAGATCTCTTTCACAGGGAAAATATTGACTCTCTGCCGTGAAAAGCTAGCTTGTGATAGAATTATTTGAATGATAGCCTGATGAAATAGCCATTAACTGGAATTATTACTCTTGGTGGCTATTCTCTCTTGTGTGCTTTTCTTTCCCACTGTATCTTTCTTTCTGTCTCCTTTTTAGAAAGTATAAACACACTCAAGATAACAAAACTGGTATCATGAAAGAAACAAAAGTCCTTAACACGAGCCATTAACTATGAAAAAGAATAAGGCTTCTGCACAATGATAACAACGCTCACATAGCCTCATGAAAGCCACCTAATAGAATATGGAATACAAGTCTCACTGCAATAAGGATATTTTGTTATATTATTCAGCCATCATAGACAATCCCCTACATATTTGGCTTTAGAAAAGGCGCTTCTGGAATCTGAGAGTAATTTTTCCAACAGGACGGGAACAAATGTTTGTTTCAGTTTCACCATTTAAAACACTGAGCATAGCACTTGCATGCTTTCAAATCAGAAGTTTTAGATCCATGCAAAGATTTCCAAATGAGCTTCTAGTTTCACTCCTGGTGTCCCAAAATAGGAATGAGAAAAGAATCTTGACTGAAGCCCTGTTGCTAGTCAATGTGGGCAATATGTTACAAGGACCAATGGTCCATCTCAGAATAAGGCAGATTCCGCTGTTTCCAACAGGAAATGGAGAAATTATAGTGCTCTGGGATATGTATACATTCTGCCCCCACAAGAAAAATAAATATTTTGTTCATGCTACTGAAATCCTTTGTTTCCCTAACACTCCTCAGATGTTTTGCCTGAGAAGCCTCCAAATTTGCTTCAGCTTTTGCTCTAGGGAAGATTTGGGGCAACCTAGCTATGTGTGGGGAAACCACAAAATCACTTCAAGTTTCAGTGAATGAGAAATTTCCAGTGCCAACTCTTGTGCAAGAGATGTTGGAGTTTCATTTCAGGAAACAGCTGAAGATCATGACCCTAACCTGCTACAACACAGTACTGGAGGGTGTATTGTTCCTTTGATAATGCCAGAGATAACTTCACACTAAGTTGGGGGAAAGGCCATCACGTATTTCAATTAACATATAGAAAACCATATCAATAATGCCTTGACATTTTGCTCTTGGAAGTAAAGTATTTCCCCCCGCAAAGTGTAAAGCTGATAGAGCTGTCAACTTTATCTACTAAGAGGCATCCAAAAAGTCACAAACATCTCAAGAATTTAAAATATTCTTTTTCATCTGTTCAGAAATTATCAACGAAAGACTCATCTCTGGCTCCTCTGGCTCCCACATCATTAAGAGTTACCTTATACAAGTGAAAATCTTTTGACACACACTTTCATGAAAGAAGAAAAAGGGAAAAAACCAAGTCATTAAATGTGTGTTTAGATTTCTTTCATTTAGCGGTTGTTTTAAGTGAGTTTCAGCTGCCGGCTGACTTTCTTGGGTGCAAAGAAAGCATAGACCTTCCATTAACAAACCCAACACTTTCAACTCAACTCTTTGTTTAAAAAAAACACCAAAAACTTCCCTCTGCTCAAACCCCCCCTTTATATGGCTATGCAAATTCCTAAGCAGGAAAACTGATGGAGGGAAAGAAAAGAAAATACTTTAAAAGAAGGAAGAAAACTGCTGACTAAGTGCAGTATTTTAAATCTGGAGTGTTGCGGGACAGTATGCTAATGCTATATATTAATACTGGAACAAAACAGCATAGGGATGGTATTGTGCCAATAGAAACCAAATAAGTTTTTGGGGTTTTTTGGAGTCTACTCTTGACAGTCATACATTTGTTCCTTTAAACAGGGGGTGCCAAACTTTTGGGACCTGTGGGCACATTTGCAAGCTGAGAAGGGTAAAAGTTGTCATGGGCACCACACACCCTGGCTGCAGCCAGCCACACACTCTTCGCTTGGTTACAATAGAGCGCTTCTTGTAAACCTCATTTCCGTGCTGGGAGGGGATCTTGTGGGTGCCAGGCAAAGGACTCTGCAGCTGCATGCACTTGCTGGCAGCCCTTGCTGAACCTTAAAAGTCCTTCTATGTATATGTTAAAAAGCAATACAGTGGTACCTCAGGTTACAGATGCTTCAGGTTACAGACACTTCAGGTTACAGACTCCGCTAACCCAGAAATAGTACCTCGGGTTAAGAACTTTGCTTCAGGATAAGAACAGATATTGTGCTCCTGCGGCACAGCAGCAGCGGGAGGCCCCATTAGCTAAAGTGGTGCTTCAGGTTAAGAACAGTTTCAGGTTAAGAACGGACCTCCGGAACGAATTAAGTTCTTAACCCGAGGTACCACTGTACTGAATGCTTAACATTTTCTTAATGACTACCCCAACAAATGCATCTGTTGCGGTATTAAATTTGACCCCCACCATAGCTGTCAAGTGTCCCTTATTTGAAGGGACAGTCCCTTATTCCATCGCCATGTCCCGCTGCTGTCCCTTATTGATGGATGTCCCTTAAATTTCAAAGGAAGCAGCTCCTCTCCCTCCCTGCCTGCCAGGGAGGAGGGAGGCTCCAACTGTGTTGCTTGGCTGTGTTGCTCACCCAATAAGAAGTCTAAGAACGACTGGGGGGGTGGAGCTTGTATGCCATGTGTGTGGCTAGTTAATGCAAGCTGAGGGGGTTTTTGAATGCTGGACGCCATTTTGTTGCACGTGCTGCTGCAAACTTTGCAGTGCAAAGCCAGGCTGGGGAGCCATCTTAAGTTGAGGCTGCATAGGCTTGTGGTGCATGTGATTCAGATTCTATTCAGTTGAACCTCTGGTTACAAAGTTGGTTGGACGGTGTTCTCGAAGCTACCAGCATGAGTTTGACCAGACTGCAGGAGGACAGGAAGACTGGAGTGCCTGGAACAGGTGAGGCTGCACGCCCCTTATTTTGGCTGCTGGTCCCTTATTTTCAAGGCTGCTGGTTCCTTATTTTCAAATCTGTAAGTTGACAGCTAGAACCCCCCCCCCACTCACATGGTGGGGTCATTCAAACCTTTAAACCTTGGGTGTGCAGTGTCTTTTCTCCCCCCCCCCACCTTACACCCCCCCAATTCACTTGTAACTGGGCATTTGAACTCAGTGCCCTTTTGGGAAACACCCAAATGAAAATACACACACACCTATGAGCAGGCAAGATAAAAGCAAGACCAAATACCTGAGCCCTTTAGACAACATGAAGAACAATGTGGCATGGGTTAGGACAAAAACATAATATGTTGACTCCAAATACTAAGAGGGTTAGCTACTGCCTCAGTAAGAAATGCCCAATAAACATAATGCTTTATTAATTTATTTATAGTTTCTATATCCCATCCTTCCTGAAAGGGCCATAGCTCATTGATCTGTTTTATCCTCATAACAACCCTGTGAGGTAGGTGAAGCTCTTGTCGTTACACAATTGCATTGACTGAAATCACATAAAAAAGTGAATTACATGGGAGTTACTGTGTCAGTTCTACCTATCTCTGGAGACTGACCATTTCTTGCTTTTTGTGCTTTAAAAACTTCACTAAAAAATGGTATTATGAAAGTTTTGAAATGGTGACAAGGCTCTCATAATTGCAAGTGATGAAAGCCAATAAAAGCTGTTTATTTCTCAGTTAACTCCCCCCTCCCCGTTTACACCTAACATATAAATACACATTATTTTATTTTATTTTTAAAAAATGTAAAAATCTGCAAGGCAGTTGCCTCTTTGTGTGAGCCAGTGCCTTGGAGGATTATGAAAAATAAACAATGAAAAAGAAGATTGATTTACTTGGTGTTGGAATGTGATTTCCGTACCATGTGCTTGGATTTCATATAAAGATCTTAGCATAGTTCTGTTTGTACCAAAAGATTAATATGATGAATTTTAATGGCTCAGCAGCAGCCAATTTAGCTTGGAAGAAGTTAACTATTTGTTCAATGTATAGCCATTTGTGCTAATCTCTACAATCATAACAGGATTTACTAATTCCATTTTCAATTTTTAAAACTTGTTTTGATGCTTTTTGTGTTGGGCATTGTTACACTGCTTTTATGATTATGAAGCAAGTAGCTTTTCTTGTTTCTTAAAAACAGTAATTCTAGTTCTTGGAGAAAACCCCTCAGTGACACATTTGTGTGGCCAGGTGGGTTAGCCACTCACTAGAACAGTGCTATGAAACGCTGCATAAATGCTGTGTGATGGTTGTAGGCCTGTGGTGACAAATACATGGTTGGTGAGGCCTGAATGCCTGATCTGGATCTAGACACAGGTCATCTTACCAGATACAGATTCCAGGCAGTCTGGACTCTGATCTAAAACATGTCAGTGGGAAACACACCTGCGAAATCTGATTTAAATCCAAGTAATTCCAGATCTCATTAGAATGTCTACTAGCTACTTACGTCAGATATGGAGAAGAGGCCAGTTGTGGAATCATTTCAATTCTACAGCTATTTTACAGGGCTTAATCCCACATACTGTATTTATGCAATCTTGAAAAGACCCACTACCATATGGGAGAAGAGAACCGTGTCAGCCATAAAGGTAAAGGTACCCCTGCCCGTGTGGGCCAGTTGTGTCCGACTCTAGGGTTGTGTGCCCATCTCACTTAAGAGGCCGGGGGCCAGCGCTGTCCGCAGACACTTCCAGGTCACGTGGCCAGTGTGACGAAGCTGCTCTGGCGAGCCAGCACCAGTGCAGCACACGGAAACGCCGTTTACCTTCCCGCTATAAAGCGGTACCTATTTATCTACTTGCACTTAAGAGTGCTTTCGAACTGCTAGGTTGGCAGGAGCTGGGACCGAAAGACAGGAGCTCACCCCGCCACGGGGATTCGCACCGCCGACCATACAATCGGCAAGTCCTGGGCACTGAGGTTTTACCCACAGCGCCACCTGCGTCCCATAACATTAAATAATTAAATAATTGCTCCTGAACTTGGTTGGGTGACATCTTTGTGTGTATGGATGGGACACTGGTCTCTCTACTGCTTCCTTTTCATCCTGAGCAGCTGGGCTGGCAGTGAGTATAATCAGAATCTGTGTGGTGTCTTGATTAATATTGTTCAACTAGAACTTGGAAAATCTAGGTCCAGATCTCCATTCTGTCACCTGGGAATCCTTTGGACAACCACTCTCACTCAGCCCAGCCAGTCATGGAATTCATTTTTTTTGAAACCAGGAGGATAAGATCTTAAAATTAACATATATCCAAAAGTATGTAGACATATTATACAGGTGTCTATTACTGTACTGCAGCTTGTGTTTAAACATTTTCCCTTTCAGTTGCCAATTATGGAAATGCTGTTCTCTTCCATATACAGGTCCTCACGCACAAAGAAGACGTTTGTATTTGTATTTTATTAGGACGTACAGTTCTGTAATCAACTAAAATTGCTGGCAGTTATCATGAAAGCGTGTGACACTGTGTGCTGGGCACAATTGCTCAGATCCATCATGGGTGGTGCTCCTTTGCTTTCCTTAATGCACAAATGACTTTCCAAACTAGTACTGCATGGTTTGAAGGCAATTCTGTCACTCACCCAGCTTTCAGCAATCTTTCTCTAATTCTGTTCTAAATGTGTAGCTGTATAAAACAGAACCAAATGTTCTCCTTTATTTATTTATCTATCTATCTATCCACAATGCCCTATCTCCCGTGCCCATGTCTGTCAGTCATCACTCCTCCAACTCCACCACCCTCTTGTCTCCTGCTCCTTTTAAACTGACCCCATTCTTTCTTTCTTGCCTCCTCTCCATACCTAGAACTCCAAGTGGTGCTTCTATGCAAAGATAGCAAAAAACAAAACAAAACAGCAGAGGCAATGTCATACTGAGAGTGAGACATGGCTGAAGCACTTCAGTCAGTTTGTTGTCTCCCCTGTTCCTTAAATCTAGATTGTAAACTCTTCAGGGTAGGGGTTTTATTGCTAAGATACTGTGTGCCATGTATATAATTGTTGTTATAGAATAGAACAACAGTCGCCATAATCTCCACAATAATCCAGCCTACAAATTACAAATGCATTGTATCTCGTGCCACAGAAATGGCTCACTGCCTCCCATGAACCTTTATTAATTGGGTTGTGAATGCAAATTCAGCTCATAGAGCAGAAACTCAAGAAATGATCATACATAGGGATGAGAAATGCTGCCTTTGCAATTCTAAAAGTTTGGAGGTTGGCAGGGTTTTTTGGGTGGTGGTGCTTAGTTATTGTTGCTGCTGCTGCTCTTCGTTGTTTTTTTAAACTCAGACATTCAATACTGCCCCGTAATGGCTTCCGAAAAGCAAACTTCTTCCCTTCCAGGAAAAAAAGGAAGTTCTGAAACTTGTTTCTAAAATTCAGATGTCAAAAAAGAGAGAACCCTTTTAAAATGTAGGTAATTGTATGGCTTTTTTGTTTTGTTCCTGGATTGTCTTTCATCGGTTGTTTCTTAGAGTTAAAATGAAGCACTTTTTGATGTGTGTGACAAGTGACAAAACGGAGACACAAAACAAAATTATAGGAGGAAGTTTCAAATCATGTGGAAATAACTTCTTTTGTATGAAGTAGTTTGTATAGGATTTTTAAAATCCAATAATACTCACAATACTATGTAACATTAACCACTTCAGTGACATAAGAACATAATAAGAATCCTGATGAATCTGGCCAAAGGTCCATCTAGTCCACAAGCCTTTTCCCACAAGTGGCAACCAGGTTACCTCTGGAAAGCCTAAAGATAAGAGCAAGCAAGTCATAAGAACCCCGTATAGTTTGTGGGTTCCATCAAGCCATTATAAGCTATTACCTATCTCCCATGAATTTGCCTTATCCCCTTTTAAAGCCTTCTAAGCCAGAGGCAGTTGCAATTTCCAATAGTTAATTATGAGTAGAGGTTCAAGAAACAACTTCAGGAGCTTGTTATATTCTGACTCAAAGGAGATGTGTGCTTTACTGGGCACCAAATTCTTCTATGGCTCAGGTTAAAATCTGAACTAGAGAAGAAGACGCAGGCTTTCCTGGCCTCTCAGTTTTACCTATTGAATGGAAACACTGCTCCACTCCAATCAAAAGGGGGAAAGAGATTGCACAGAGGCAAAACCTCTGCATGGAAAAATCTGCAGGGGCGGGATCCCCCACAATCTTCAGGTTTGCATCTTAATTTCTGCTATTTCATGTTAATTAAGTGACGTGGCTTCATTATACACAATAGAGTGAAAATCCAGGGGTTTTGGAAACCCACCTTCTGCAGATTGTTTGTGCTTGTGGGCTCCATTCCCTTGAATTTTGCCCATTCAGTATTTTACACCCACCCATATAATCTCATAGAGTGACTTTATGCCATTTCATGAAATAAGGTGCAGACTGGTAGGTAATTTTTCAGAGCCGTCAGATTAGTTTGGGTAAAATACAAGATTCTGTTATTACAGATGGGGATTTGAGGTAATTCCTCAGTATTCCAAGGGGAACTTTAAGGGGAACTTTAAAGTGCTCATCTCTAATTATTAATTTGTCTGCCTTGAATTTACTGCCCATCAATTTTGGGAGGTGAATATAAGTTCTAGTAATTTGTGTTGTGGAGAAAAAATATTTCTTAGCCATTTTTTAGCCATACAATGCATAATTTCATAAACATTGAAAAGGTCTGCCCTTCATTGTCTCCCTGCCACTTAAACTAAACAGAATTCAGGTGCCCCCCCAAAAAAATTAATCTCAAGGTAAAGGATCTGGTTTTTTTAAAATAAGTATCTGTGTTCAAATATACAACTACTTCAGAATGCAGTTCTGATTTTCACCAGGAATCTGAATCTGTTGCTCTCCAGCACTCAAGAGAGTCAAACTCCACATTATGTAGCTTCTCTTGTTTTGTTTTTAAGTCAGAATCAGTATATGAGCCATGTTGTGAGTCAAAACAGAAAAGGATGTACTGCTTAACCCTTTCCTCAGCAGTCATTTTTAAGCTTGAGAGTAGCAATCCTATGGAACAGAGGAATCCATAGCAGAGATATCACTTCTTATAGTCTGCCACGGCAAGAGGTGGAGTAGGGTAGCATTGCCCCATTTTTCTTCTTCTTCCATTTTTTTTTTTAAATCCCTTCCATTGACATAATTGGGAAGTAAACTATGTTAGCACCAAGGCTGGTCTCAGTCATCTGGGAGGAGCAAGCTAGGAAAACAAGGGTGCTTTGTATCATGTGCACCCATGACTGTTCCAGACACATTTCAGGCCCCACTGATGTACTGAAATTCCACAGTACCTCCATGTAGAAAGAGCCTTCCCTTGGGATACTGGGAGCTCCTCCGAGGCACCAGTGGAGCTCCTCTTTGCCAGTGTAGCAGCACTTACATCAAAGGCCCACTAGGCAGACTCCTGGTGCAGATAGGATTGCTCTGGAAATCATCTATCCCAAACTGCTATTTCATTCGCAGGAAGAAAGATACAGGATTCCCATATCTCTCATGTTGTGGGTGACAAAACATCTTAGAGATGGCAATTTTGAGAAGAGCTGGCATCAGCATGAGGTATGGTCAGGTAAACGCCATGGCCCCTTTGGAAAAAGAATGCCAAATCACCCAACACTGTGGAGATGAGCTGGGAAAGGCAATTACAGATTCTTCCACAGCCATTCAGTTTATTATTTCTTATTGCCTTGGAGGCCTTCTGCCAATGTCAACATCAGAGGTCATGAGGTGAAGACAGTGACAGCGCTGGGTTCAGCTAGGTCAGCAGCAATGGAGGGAAGCTGCAGTGGTGGACCAGTGGTCATCCTTGCCATCACCACTTCTGCTGCTCCACTCACATAGTGTTAGTCAGCTTTTCCTTGTTTGTATCCAATGACCATTACAATGTAGCTCACACACACAAAAATAAGACAATTCAGGAGCAAGTTAAACATACAGGGTGGAATTCAACACCACACTCTTCCTGTCATCCTGTCAGTCACACAGGTATTCCAAACAGAACTATACACATACACACTGCATGCTGTTCTATGTGTTCTTCCAATTCCCATAGCCAATTTTGAGGGGCATGGGGACATGCAGGAGGAAGAGAAGGTGGGGAAGCCCCATTGCGCAAGTGAGGGTCCTTGGGCAAGGCTTCTACTGACAGGGCTGGTAAAGTGTATGCTGCTCAGTGCTTTTCAGAAATGCAAGACGTCAAAACTTAGTTCTGTAAAGCCCCCCAAATCATTTAAATTTAATTGATCCTCTTAGGAGCCAACAAAGTAGGCCATTGATTCATCACTGTTAACACACTTAAAGTTACCGTGTAAATACTGATCCTCATGCACCCAGGTATGGCAGATACAACAGGGTTAACTTCAGACAGGGCCGGCCCACACATGAGGCAAGGTGAAGCAACAGTTTCAGGAGGCAGGATCCACAGGGGCAGCAGATCCTGATGGAGATCTTCATTTCCCCACCCTTGTTCCTGATATAGATCTTCACTCGCCCTTTCTTTTCCAGAAGGGAATAGAGCACCATTTTGTGGTTCGCCTCATGCACCAAAATGTCTTGGGCTGGCTCTGACTTCAGGTCTAGGGCAAGGAGTCTGTTGGTCCATTCTAGTGTACAGTCACCCCTACCCACCCACTGGGACAAAATAAAGAAGTGAGCTCCACCCGTCAATGGAAAGCACCAGTTTGGGGCATGAGCCAACCTCAGAATGAACCAGATACAAACACTGGAAGGGGTTTGGGCTCATGTCATAATGGGCTGAGGAATTCCAAAACAGAAGTTTGTTTCTCAGTCCCCCAGTTACAGAATTCACTGTGAACACTACTAGAGAGCATGATAGTCCTTCATATTGTGCAAATGGCCTCATAAGCAACAAAAGATTAAGAGCCTCTATGCCAAAACAGCCTTCCTGAGTAGGTACAGTTACATGAATTAGAGCCATTTTCGGCAGGGTTTAACAATTATTTCAGCTGACAAACATCCTTTCAAACCTAACTATGTTTTAATGACTTTTTAATTGGCAGTTTTTAGACTTCACTAGAGACGCATAAAATTGCACTCTTTAAAAAAAAACCACAGTTCAGTTAAGCAACTGATGAAGTGGCTTTTTCAATTTTAATTGTTCGGCTAATTTTATTTCTGTGGTTGAGATGGATTAACTTCTGAGCAAAGCTGAAAACAGTAAGCCTAGTCAGTGTTTCAAAAATAATAATATTTTGCTTAGGTTCAACTCTGCAAAAAACCTACTTTTTTTTTTAAAAAAAAGAAACTGATTTTTTTTTAAAAAAATCAAAAACCCATGTGACTACTAAATGTATGTGTATAAGATAAATTATGCAACAACTGATGAAATGAAAACATACCTCATACTGTACATCTACAAACTCTGATGTTTGCATATTCAATCCTTCATATTAGGCTAATAAAATTTTGCTGTTAGATAAACAGACTTTATTATGTGTGACATTTGTAAAATAACACACACCTTGAGTCTGGATGTTTTTTTAAACCAGGGAACTATCAAAGCATAAATGTCTGCAGTTTAGCACTGTAATCAGAGAAGACATATATTACAATACAGTGAAGCTTAGCTGTTGCTAAATGTGTTAAATGGCAGCCCGACAGTACCTCTTTCAGATGGTTGGTAGGCCTCACTTGGCATGCTCTCAATCAGAGAACACAACAAACAAAAAAAGAGAGAAAATTAGCAGGCCAGGGAGAAGGTTAGGCTAGAATCTTTATCTCTGATATGCTAGATTTTGTGTATGCAGGGAATGTTTTACTACTGTTCAATCACAGTCCAGATACAGGCTTACCATCTCAATGAGAACGAGGCCTCACCCTTTCCACATACTAGTAAAGGATCGAATGCCTATTCAGTAATTCTCAGAGAGTTACACTATTATCCCATTCCCTATAAAAACAAACAAACCCAATAATAATAAAATAAAGCATGATCAAAATTCATAATATGAGATGTGCAGAAAAGAACCCCTTATTTTCCTTATTTTTATTTTCTTTTATTGCTTTTTTGCAGTCCTATTTTTTAAGAAAAAGAGGTGCTGGAATTCATTATGAACACTTGTTCCCTTGTTCTCTTAGAATGGCAGTGGCACCCACTTGAGAGGTGCCGGAACTGAGTTCCAGTGAGTTCCAGCTGAAAAAAGCCCTGTTTTTTGGTTTTTGCAAGATGAAATGGCATATCAATGACACTCAGACATTTCCCTTTTTCTATTTGTGTTGAAGGACTGAATCATGTGGTGCATCCTGCAATCCGCAGTTGGCTTAACTCAACATCCAGTTCCCCATTCAAAAGCAGAAGCATGTCTCTAAACAAGGCAATGCAGGTCTACCATCACCAGACCTGTGGGAAACAGCTTTACTTGCTATATTTTGAGATTATTTATTGTGATTCTATTAATGCATTTTCATGGTTCTTGTAAGCTGCCTTGGATTTGCATCCTGAAAGGTGGGCTGTAAATAACTGCAATAAACGAATGAATCTGTGAGCTTCCCCACCTCACCAGAAAGGGCCATGGTTGGATTGTGGAGTTTTCAGGGATTCATTTGAAATGGATCTCAGCCCCAAGGGAAGCAATAGCAGAACACATCTGAGCATATATAGAGTTCATTTCCTTAAATAACAATTACCTACAGCCACATTCAACTCATCTGGAAGTAAAGAAACAGGTCTTCTAAGTGCAGAGAAGGAAGTTGCAAGCAGACACTCTTGAACACCAATCTTAACACAGTGAGGAAATTCCATGTGCAAATTTCATTTTCAAGATTCAGATTCTCCCCTCTCCGCCCACATGCATTTCCTTGGTTGCTACAATGCCCTAAGTTACTGAAAATGAACCCAGGGAGGTGGGGAATAAAAGATGGGGTGGAAGACCTTTTCTGAACATGGATGAGGAAAAGGTTACAGTTCCCCAGACCCAGGTTTGCAATTGCATAAAAAGTTTAGAGACTGAATCGGGATTCCTCGGAAGGATAAAAACCCTGTTAGCTCTATAACCCTGACAGGGTAATTAAAGCAAATTTCCCTTTGGTGTGTACTCCCTGACACTTCTGAGAAAGTTAAATTTATTTTATTCTTATATAAATGGTTCAAGCAAATCCACCAAGCACATATTAAAACAGTCACTTGATTCTCAGAGTTATTTACTGCGTTTGCCCTTTAGGAACTGTTGATTCTGTATTTCCATTTTGAAAAGCTAAATGCCTCAGATCAATCAGTCAAAATTATGCTGGCTGCTCCCCGCATCCAACCTTCTGTTTTTTATAACAGGGACCACAGTCTTATTTCAAGAAAAGGCTGACAAATTTACAGCCACAGATGGAGAATTTATGACATTCTTTGTGGCAGGAATGAAAGAAAACAGGATTGAGGAAATGGGCAGGAGAAGGCAGGTATAAGTGGAAAGTCCTATCATAGTTACAGACAGAGGGCCAGTTTCTAATCTCAGATGTGCAGTGTCCATCATAATGCAGCTATAAAAAGTGTCCGTCCTTGGAATCATTTAAATGGAAAAATATACTCATTGGATCAACACAAGAGAAGATATTCTAATGGTTAAAACAGGCTGCAGTGGGAGTGATGTGCATATTCTAAATCATGTTCGGAGACTCCACATGCATCTTATCCATATGCAGCTCCTTTGGCCGCGGGGGGGCTGGGGGGCTGGGGTGCCCTTTGCTTGTCCCATGGAGCACAACACAAATGCCTAGGTTGTAGTATTAATTGCAACATGGCAGTGGTCAATGGTTTTGACTGCTTTAAAATTGATTTGACAAATTAAGGGATAGGTCTATCAGCAGCTGTTGGCCATGATACCTACCATATTTTTCGCTCTATAAGACACACTTTTCCCCTCCTAAAAAGTAAGGGGAAATGTGTGTGCGTCTTATCGAGCGAATGCAGGCTGCGCAGTTATCCCAGAAGCCAGAACAGCGAGAGGGATCGCTGCGCAGCGCTCCCTCTCGCTGTTCTAGCTCCTGGCTTAGCCGCGTGCAGCCTCTTCAGGGCAGCGGGGAGCCTTCATCTTCTGGGATTCAGAATATTTTTTTTCTTGTTTTCCTCCTCCAAAATCTAGGTGCGTCTTATGGTCTGGTACGTCTTATAGAGCGAAAAATATGGTAAGTAGGATACTTCCACATTCAGAGGCAGTATTGCTGTTACCAGCAAATACCAACAGCACAACAGGGGAGGGCTGATGCTTCCATGCCCAGTTGTGAGTTGGCCACTTTTGGAGCCAGGTTGCCTGCACTAAATGATCTGACCCGGTATGTATTCTGCTCCGAGCAACTGCCTCTCAGCAGTATAGAGACAAGGCTTCCATGGCACCCCGGACAGCTCTATGAACCTCTGCCTTCCTTGAGAACCTTTAAAGAGATTCAGCTTGCTTTAGCAGTAATTGACTCTGGCAGAACAGTGGAGGGGGGAGACTGTGCTGCTACTAGGACTTCCAAACTGAAGTCCTCAGAGTCCATGGATGACAATACAACCGACTCTGACAGGAAAGGCACTGGTGCAAGAGGCAAGGAGGAAGGCAAGAAAGAAAGAAAAGGGGAGCGTTATGAATTTGTGGGTTTGACAGGGAAGGCTTTTGGCTACAGGGAAGGATGGCAGAGGTGCAGAATGGGAGTAAGTTAGAAATTGCTTTCTGGCTCAGGTTTTAACTCCTGTTGGAGTAGAATTTAGGTTTTAAAAGTTCACCATTCATTTGAGGTGGTATTTTAAGAGCCCATGAACCTGGCTCAATATATATTTGCCAGCTTTCCTAATAACTATGCAATTCATTCTCAAATAAGCATTGGAAAGTCTAAATCTTCCCGATACCCCCAGTGCCACAAGAGGTGGCTTCACAAGAATGGGCCTTTTCTGCAGTGCTTCCCCATTTGTGGAATCCTCTCCCCAAGGCGGTTCACCTGGTGCCTTCCTAATAAATTTTTAGGTGCCAAGTGAAAGCATTCCTCTTTGGGCTGATTAACATTCTATGCCCTCTTAAACCCCCCCATAGCTGTCAACTTACAGATTTGAAAATAAGGGACCAGCAGCCTTGAAAATAAGGGACCAGCAGCCAAAATAAGGGACCTGCAGCCTCACCTGTTCCAGGCACTCCAGTCTTCCTGTCCTCCTGCAGTCTGGTCAAACTCATGCTGGTAGCTTCGAGAACACTGTCCAACCAACTTTGTAACTAGAGGTTCAACTGAATAGAATCTGAATCACATGCACCACAAGGCCTATGCAGCCTCAACTTAAGATGGCTCCCCAGCCTGGCTTTGCACTGCAAAGTTTGCAGCAGCACGTGCAACAAAATGGCACCCAGCATTCAAAAACCTCTTCAGCTTGCATTAACTAGCCACACACAAGGTATGCAAGCTCCACCCCCCCCAGTCGTTCTTAGACTTCTTATTGGGTGAGCAACACAGCCAAGCAACACAGTTGGAGCCTCCCTCCTCCCTGGCAGGCAGGCAGGGAGGGAGGGAGGGAGAGGAGCTGCTTCCTTTGAAATTTAAGGGACATTTAAGGGACATCCCTCAATAAGGGACAGCAGCGGGACATGGCGCTGGAATAAGGGACTGTCCCTTCAAATAAGGGACACTTGACAGCTATGAAACCCCCCCCCCCGAAAAAAAAAGATTTAAAACATAGGACTCACTTCAGTCTTTCACTATGGAGCTATGAACATGCATTTCCATACACAGGTGACCGACAAAATTGTTCCCCTTATTTATTTTGAGCAGCCTCATACTCCCTGTGGCTCAGGAACTCTGAGAAGTAAAAAAAATCTGTTCAGTTTTGAAAGCAGTTGTTTAAATCGGTGCAGTTTTGAAAGGTTCAGTCCAGCATCTTGATTCAAAATGGTGTCCAATTGTATCCAAACATAGATGGAAACCTGCTCCTTGATCTCAGGAGCCAGCATGTGAACTTTGGTTATGATATCAAAAGAGTTGACCAAATGCTACCAAAGAAACAACTTTCCAAAATATATTGTTGTTATCCTTTATCATCATTATTATTTAAAGTACAGGAGTTTAAGTTTGGAGTGAGGAATCTATATGGTTTCCAAAAATTGGTATAATTCTAGATGCCTCTGAAATTCCCTAGATCCGTAATGTCATATTTTTATATAAAAATGTCTATTACAAGTTTTATAATAAGGAATTCCGTTACATAACATCTCAACAGTGCAGCTTCACAGTCAATAAATGCTACCCAAATCATTCAAATAAATGATCAACGTGTGGAATATTACTAGCTATATGTATACATGATTATGTTTGCAAAAGCAATGTTCAATGAGTCTCTTGTAACTTCAACCGGAAGTTAAGCCAAATAAATAAATAAAGATCATCAAACCACGAGCATGAGAAAGATTGCTACTATATTCAGTGAACCTTTGCCCACACATACACTGAAACTCCCATGGGAGAAAGAGCTTTGCACGCTAATCGTAAAAAAACTTTCTGACTTGCAGAAGAAAACATTTTACTACCCTTTAAAGTTTTATTTTCCCAGCTGCAAAATGACTTTATTAAGAGAGATAACTTTATGTCTGCCAAGTAACTTGGTAGTGCCTGGTAAAGCTCTAGCTGGAATGATTACATAGTTCACACTGCTTCTTTAGAATGATTTGTAACAAAAAATGGATATAGACTGGAAAATATTTCCTATTTTAAGCTTTTAGTCTGTACAGAACTTTTGGTAATTGTTGAAGTAGGCTTTTTGATGTACTAAGTGGCCTGCAAATTAAACCTTTCAAATATTAGAAGGGAATCAGAGCAGTACCCTGTGTGACCCCAAAATTTGGTCCCACCCTCGCCTCTTGCTTTCCATTCGGCATCATAGTTGTGGGTCCCCCTGCAGCACCCCAAGGCTCCACGCCCAGTGTGCACCCCTGTAAACCCACCTTTGACCCATCTTAAGTGTGGGTGTCTGTCACAATTACAAATAAGAGTTCTCTGTACTGCTCAAAATAAATCCCTGTTGTGATGTGGTGTTTCTAAGCACGTTGCCCCTGAAATCCAATCATATCTCTCTCTCTCTCTCTCTCTCTCTCTCTCTCTCTCTCTCTCTCTCTCTCTCTGTGTGTGTGTGTTCATGTGTTTGTACACAACACGTTTTCTAGAAGGCCATCTATAAATGCACCAACCAACAACAAACATGCTATTTTCTTTTTGGTTTAGGCTCGTTCTGTTTTGATTATTAGCCAGCTAAGAGGATGAAAATCAGTTCAGGCCATTAATTTCCGAGCAGTTACCACCCTAATACCATCAGTCTAGATATATATATCCTCCCTGATTCCTTTAAACTTTTTTTTTTAAAAAAGAAAGAAAATGAAAAAGGGGTATGCAAGCGGTCTTACAAGAATTGCTTTAGCTTTTGTACTTAACATGTTCTCAATCTTACCTCCATTATAACCCTGACAGAATCATTAATTTTAGTCAGTCAGTCATTTAACCAAAACAACTCTCAGGTGACCTCAAAATAACATATAATCAACACAGAACTAGTCACAACAACAATCTTTAGATCCTCTTGGAAAGAAAAATTAAGCCAGCTATGTGTGGCTCGGGGCAAACTAAGTTGTAAATCTCCCTTTTCTGATCTCTTCATATAGATGAAAGAGCACTGCCGCCCTGGATTGCACTGAACAATTATATGTTCTAAAAACTCAGGGAATCAGCTTTCAGACAGCCCTAATCACTACCAATTAACCACATTTTCTGACATCCTGTAATAGCTGCACCGTGCTTGCAAACACCCGGGCCAGGCTCTAGGCAGCCAGTCCTTATAGTATGGACTTATGGGGCACTGGTGTTTTTCTAAAACTCAATCTGTTGATATTTGCCAACAATTCCAAATAGTTGCTGCTTTTATCATTGTGCCACTCTTACTTTTTCACCTCCAAACAGTTTACAAAAATAAGTGGATGAGGAAAGCAATTTTATCATTCCTAATTACATTTGGATCCTGCAATTTCATCAATTTAAGCTTAGGTACAGAGGAATTCCTACCATTTTTCTTTATAACCAACTTACGAGGTAGGCTAAGTCGCAATTGGCTGTATGTCAGTGGTGGAAGAAATACTATGCAAGAATAATCCTTTGTATCTCCAGTTAAAAGGATTTCAAGTAGCAGAGCTAAAAAAGATGCCTGCCTAGTGCTTTTTTCCTAGAAAAATAGGGGTTGGTGTTCATCATGAAGTTGTTACAGTAAGTGTCACACTTTATAACGCACCCCCCAAGAGGTGCCAGTACTGCGTACCCTTGAGTACCCCCTTAAAAAAACCACAACACTGCACCTGCCTAAAAAAGTTGTTGCCAGTCAGAATAGACTGCACTGGTCTACTGATAGATATCTTAGTAGGTTCCCAGCCCCAGGAAAACCAAGAGAGTTTCATGGGCGAGCATAGCTTTGAATCCCATTGAAGTCCAAACTATCTGCTACACCACAAAAGCTGTACAATTCGAAGGTGCATTTTTACTTCAAAAACACTTGAATGCCTCAGATTTAGCACATAGGCTCAATCTAGGCATCATGGCAGACAGTAGTTTGCACCAACCACAGTTTAGAACTCAAACCACGGTTTACATTTCCAAACCTAAAGGCAAGGCATATTTCAAAGCTGCTTAGTAGGTTTCATTTTCCTTGCTCCTTCAGTACTCCTAAATCTATGGTGCACAGAGCATCTGGAGGAAGAGCTATTTTGGTTTCTGAATTAAGAGAGCATGCCAAAATATAGTTAAGCTTTCTGAATTGTGGTTTGGTTTCATCAGAATTAATCCAATAGTAAACTAGAGTGCAGTATGACACTCTATACAAGATAATAATAATGTGTATGTGTGTTGAAGTGAACTCCAGAACTCTAGTAAGTTGTGTGTGTGTTTTAAAAAACTCAAATAGGGATGGGTATTTGGCATTTTAAATCTCTATTTGGTGACGATGATATCAGTTACTAGGAATGTAAATTTAGCATTGCCCCTGAACTGCTCTGTTTAAAACAAAGTATCCCCATAACACCACCCAATTAATATTCCACACCTCAGGCTAAACGTAACTGCTACTTTATAAGGAACTGCCTGGATATGTAGAAAAGAAACAATACAAAATGTCTTGCAGTAACATTAAAGAGATCCATTTAATAAATGTTGCATTATCTGTAGTTATTTTTAATAGCTGCATATTGTATTAATAAAAACTACACAGAGTCCGAGATTAAAGAGTGTGTTTTGCTAAGCTGACAATAAAACCCATTTTTAATAATAAGTCATATTACACGAGAGCCCTTGGCATTATTGGATTGCACACATTTTCATATTTTTGGCAGTCTAGCAGCAATAAGCCTCACTTTATTGGAGAATTCTGAAGTGTATGCTCAGTAAACTATGTGCCTGGAAACAGTAATTAGAAGCACAACTGAGTGTAACCAACAGATTTCACAAAACATCTGGGCAAGCGTGTGCAGATGCAGAATGTGTGTGTGTGTGTGTGTGAAACTGAAAAGTGTGGGGTGCATCCAACTAAGCGGCACATGGAATAGACCTATTAAAATTAATTAAGTTAGTCATGTCCACTAATTTCAATAGGTCTACTCTGAGCATGACTATCCCATGGCTTCAAGCAGCGAGAAGTTCTAGGAGGCAATGCTACCCCTTGGTTTCCAATGGATTGGGGAAGCCAATGTGGTACCTTCCAAAAGTTGTTGGGCTCCAGCTCCCACCTACTGTAGGCTGCACAGCCAATGGTCAGGGGTGCTCTTATTATTTATTTTATTTAAACACTTTATGTCTCTAAGTGGCGTACAATAATTAAAATAAAGAAAAGGTAAAAATTGGTCAAAACTATAAACCAGACTTCAATTAAAATGCCTGCTGAAATAAAAGGAAAGTCTTCGGTAGATGATGGAAGTTCAACAGAGGGGGGGGGGGCTGTTCTCTGACCTCAACTGGAAGGGAGTTCAGTAAATTTGGGACCATAATACCAAGCACATGACTCCTGGTGGATAAGAGCCGGGCATCTAGGTCACAGTGACTCCTCTACAGACCTCAGTGATCAGGCAGGGATATAATGGATTAGGAGGTCCTTGAGGTATCCTGGACATGAGCTGTTAAGGCCTTGTAAATTAATACAGTAACCTTGAACCTGGCCTGGTTGCACAAGGGCAGCCAGTACAAGCTTTTGAACACTGGAGTTATGTGCTGGTGATAGTCTCTACCGCGAACAGTCTAGCTGCAGTATTTTGCACCAGCTGGAGCCTCCTGTCAAGGCTCAAGGGTAGCCCCCTATAAAGCATATTGCAGTAGTCAAGTATTGAGGTTACCAATGCATGAATCACTGTGGACAAGCTATCCCTGTCAAAAAATGGCTGTAGTTGATGTACCAGCAGTAGCTGGTTAAAGGCACTGAGGTTACCTGAGCTTCCAGTGGTAAAGATGGATCCAAGATCAACGCCCAAACTCTGAACCTCTTCTTTCAGAGGGAGTGAAACCACATTCAGAACAGGCAACTGGCCAATTTCCCAGGGTTCAAGCTCAGTTTATTGGCCCTCATCCAGTCCACCATTGTGCCCAGACAATGGCCCAGATCATACACAGCCCTTCCTAAATCAAATGTTATGGAGAAGTAGAGCTGAATGCCATTGGGGTACTGATGACACTTTAATCCCAAACTCCAAATGATTGCACCCAGTGGAAAGTGGTTTTCCTTAATCACTTGACTTTCTGGCTTAAGGCAATGCCATAAGTTTCTGCCCATTGGCTTGAAGGGATGCATTTTTCCGTCTGACCAGCTGCACCTGGTGGTGCAGTGAGACGTCTGTTCAACTCTTGTAGAGAACGGGACAGTAGAGTCCTAGAGTTGACAGAATGGATGGAACCATCTCAGACTGCAAATGAGGAATCACAGTTTTGAAAGCTCCTTTAGGTTTTAAGAAAAAAAATCACAATACTTGCACAAGAAGGAATGTGGCACCATGATGAGAATAATAAGGAGTTTGTTGTTTACATGCAGGGATTTCCTCTCCCCACCCTGCAAAGTAAGAGGGTTTTCAAAAATGGCATTTCCCACCTACACCCTGAAGTAGAACAGTCCACTCTACCTTCTCTGGAATCATTTATCTTATTTTACTTCATGTTTAGACCAAGCATGCTTAAACCCCCATTTGAGTCCAGTGGTGTTTGACCCCCCCCCCACCTGCCAATAATCTAAGGTCCACTGCAGATATATGAAATAGACATCCTTCTGATACATTTGAAAAGTCATAAAAGCATGATAAAGGATATTAAAAATAACAAGCAAATGCTCTTTCAACACAACAGCAGTTTTAGAATGTTTCTATTATGTGGGTCTTCTTCCATGCAATGTATGAAACTAAGCCACAGGGCTACAAAGTGCACCCCCAGTCTGTCCCTCCAAGCAAAGCAGTATTGACAATTCTGTCAGTAACCTTTGTTGTGCACGCTGCATTGCTGTGCCCCAAAGAGCAATGCGTGACTCTTAAGTCTGAAGCATCTCTTTTACTGTCATCCATTTTCATTAGGACCCTTTGATCTCCCCTCTATTCTTTGTACACAAGACGTCATCACCTTTATTTTCTATCATAATTGCACGTGAAAGATTCTCCCTTTTGATACACCTTGAATGCCAAATCATTATCGAAAGAGAGTGTTGAAAAGTGTCATGTGTTGCTCTCCTCTGCCTCTTGCTGGAGATGGAAACCCATACACCTGTGGAAGACAAACAGCTTTTTTCAAAGATGTGACACATCTATCATCCGTCCACAGGATATGAGCTGCTCTGTCTGCTTAATAGCAAGGGGCTGTGCATAGCAAAAAGACTAACTGCTGAAAGAAATTTGTAGCACATTGCAAACTGTCTGGCAGCCCTCCCGAAGCCTGAGCTCCATCCTGGCCTGCTGATAATTCGCAGACTGTGTTCCCGTGTGCTCATCACTCTGGCAGTAAGAGTGGCTAGATGGGGCCCCCCGTCTCTGCTCCTTGTCACACTGTCATTCAGGTACGTCTGTCTGCCATCACCTGCTGACAGCACCGCATGTGTCTCAATTACAGCCCAAGCCTCCACTCACATGGCTGATGAAGATGTTCAGCCTGCTCTGGCTAATAGTGTTTGCTCTCAAAATATGCATCTTTGGGGGTTTCGTGAAGACAGGCGCCAGGCAAAGCCTATGGGACATTGCACATAGGACTCATCCGAGTATCTGGGAATGTTAGCAAGGGCCATATAAGCCCCCTCCAAAAATTTTTTTTACTGTGTCCATTCCTATAATGTATAACAGAAACATAAAGGATTTCTTCCATCTCTGCCTAGGCATGAAAACAACTGATTAGACAGCAAAACCCAACAAAGAGTATTCCCCCCCCAGTGAAGAATAATTGAGAACCTACTGCAAGGGAAGACTTCCTGGAAAAGACCTTGATGTTGGGAAAGATGGAGGGCACAAGGAGAAGGGGACGACAGAGGACAAGATGGTTGGACAGTGTTCTCGAAGCTACCAGCATGAGTTTGACCAAACTGCGGGAGGCAGTGGAAGACAGGAGTGCTTGGCGTGCTCTGGTCCATGGGGTCACGAATAGTCGGACATGACTAAGTGACTAAACAACAACAACTGCAACATATTCACGACTTGGATCACCGCAAGACAATCTTAACTGATTGTTAGGGTGGCTGTGTGTTTTATTTTATCGAGGCTCATCCTCTGTTTGAAGAAATGTCCAGCCCAAGTCCAATTTAAAGAAAAAGAAAGACCTCATGATGCCATAGGGCTTCTGACTCTTAAATGGCGAAAGTCTGAAACTTAAGCAGAGATCAGGGTTGCAGCCTAGGGATCAAGGGAGTAACCTAGAGATCTAAAGGTCTGGGGAAAGCTGGGGTAGGGGGTCAGGAAATAAAAAATGATTTTTCTTTTGGGGGATTCCATGTGCCCCAGTTAGTCCAGTCTAAAAACTGGATATTTGAAAGAGAGGGGGAAAAGAAGAGCAGCTCTTATGCAGTATTTTATATTTCAGGATGAATGGATTATTTTTTTAGTGCTTTAAATCATTACTAATGTAATATTGCAGTACACCTGTCACAGGACAAACCTGTGAATCAACACCCAAACCTAAGGCACCCCCTTGATTTGGCAGTAGCCCCTAGACTCAACCCCCAGTGCGTCGGAACCCGTTGTGCTGCCCTAAATCCGCCTCTGACACCAGCAGGAAAACTCAGCATCACTAGCAGCTCAGAATTCATCTAACTCTGTGCCCCCACCCCTAGGTTTCCCCAAAATTGCACTGGGCATGGGGAAACATTTGATGAAAGGACCAGGCCTGCTTCCTTGGAAAGGGTATTCCATAGCCTTGGTACTATCACAGAAAATGTCTAACTCTGTGGCCTAAGCACGCAAAATCCCAGATGGTTCATGAGGCTGGATTCCTGAGAGGTAGCAATGATAAAGAAGTGGTTAAGCCTCCAAAGCCGAAGAACAGGGATGGGGAAATCCGTGCCTCCCCAACAATGTTTTTGGATTACAATTCCGCCCTAACCATTGGCCATGCTGGCCGGGACTGGTGGGAGTTGGAGTTCAACAATATTTGGAAGATACCAAGTTCCCCACCCTTTCAAATAGGCTGATTTAAAAAAACAACAACAGCTATAGACTTTCAGTAGGAGCTGATCGCTTTGTCTCAAGTTTAAAAATGCTATTCTTTCATGATTCCCTTTCTCCAGAGATGTTTCACCATCACGCAATCTAAACCATATAAGCCAATATGCATGAGCCAGAGAAGGGTATAGAATCATTGCAGGAGCTGTGAAGGAGATGCAGCTTTGATGCTTCTTAGAGCAGGTTTTATTTTTATTCTTGCTCCTCCACAGCTTATTACTC
The DNA here is from genome assembly GCF_964234715.1 of Podarcis melisellensis. Taxonomy (NCBI): domain Eukaryota; kingdom Metazoa; phylum Chordata; class Lepidosauria; order Squamata; family Lacertidae; genus Podarcis; species Podarcis melisellensis. Next base: position 82,823,085 of record NC_138537.1, read on the forward strand.
AGCAATTGAGTCTGTTCTTTTTTTATTATTATTTTTTATTGAGTCTGTTCTTAAAGATTTAATCAAACCAGGACAAGTATTTGGGCCTGAAAGTCATGGAAAACATAAGGGATGGAATTCAACAGCATGTTCTTCAAAATGCTCCATCTGCACAAGCATTGCAGCTTGCCAGATGCAACAATCCCCTCTCTCTCCCATTCTGAACTATTCTGGGGGGTTCTCCCAACTCCCCCCCTCCAAACTGATTAGGAGGGGCATAGAGGGCACACAGAGGGAGGGAGGAAACCCCAATTGCACAAGCAGCTGTCCTTGAGCAGGGTTTCACCCAACCAGACACATTAGGTGAATCCTACCCAAGGTTGATTCCCCACCCCCCATGCCCTTCCCCCACTTAGCTTTCTGAATCTCATAATAAAAATGCTGTATCAAATTAACTCCAGGGACATCTGCATGACATACATTATCCAGAAGACAGTTGGGGCTCCCATGACGCCTTTACAAAATACACCAACAACTGTACTGCAAAGCCTAATGCAACTGCTAAGTCACCCACTGTGCTCAGAAAACTGAAACCACGTGAGGCCCAGGAGAGTACGGCTCTTCTATCAAGAGCGCATCCTTACGGTATGATGATACAAGAGCCAGTTCAAGCCAGTGAGTGCTCCGCTGTGTGAGAAACTAAACTGTGCAGTATAAGATTATATTCACAGCTGCTTACTAGATAAAGTGATCGTACCTCTTGTTTCCTTAGGGACAAGCATTGCTTCCTCCCCCTCCCCCACCAGCAATAAATAATGTTCACTCACACATTCATAGAATTGTAAAGGACCCCAAGGGTCATCTAGTCCAATCTCCTGCAATCCAGGAATCTCAACTAATGCATCCATGACAGATGGCCATCCAACCTCTGCTTAAAAACCTCCAATGATTCATTCATTCATTCATTCCCCTTTCCCCCTCTCTCTCACCCACCCCTTTGCACTTTGTTAAATAGAAGGGTAGTCTTGTGACCTACACAGGTGAGACCTGCTCTGTACAACCTCTGGGGAAGTGTTGCAATGCTGGGCTGGGCCTTAAGTAGCCTAGAAAGGCAGCAGGGTAAGGAGCAGAATATAGACATCCCTGATACTGAGTCCTGAGAAGAAACAAGAGCCAACGGATCGAGGTAGGGACTCAAGGCCCTGGTTGTTGCCCAGGAACAACCCAAGCCTGACTTTTTTTTTACAACCTTACAGCTTATAAAGAGAGCAGTGAGTGAGTGAAAGGAGTTGCTTTGGGGCCTGAAAGGGTATCATGCTGCCCTATAAATCTTTCTCTCTGCATCTTTGAGTGATTCACCACAAGGGGCAACAGAGCTTCTGCTTCCAGCCTGGCAGGTAAAAAGAGAATTTTAGTTATGGCAGCCAGATGCCATGTGCTCTGCAGCTGTGGGATCACGTTAGGCTCTACACCGCCATTCAAGGTACCCCAGGGTGCTGTAGCACCCTGGCTGAAAACCACTGATATAACTAATGTTAATGCAGACTAACACACCATTTCTAACACTGTACACGGAGGGCCATATTCAATTAACCCCATTAGTGGAAGCCAGTGCTAGGACTTCTGCTGTTTCAATGGAGCTCCTCCCCCCGCCTGCTCACCTAGGCACCTCCCCAAATCCATTCTGGAGGGTAGAGAAAACCCCTGGAACAGTCCACTGATGGGGGGAGAGAGAAGGCCATTCAGTTGAGCATAAAGAAATGCTTGCACCAACAAAACGATCTCCTTAGCGCTGCATGGAATTCCACCCCGAGTATTAAGACATTTTTGTTATTTCAAGTTCCTGCGCAGTGTTATTCTTACATGTTTGTAATAAAATGCAACCAAATTCAATAAAATTCAAGTGCATGAATAATGTTAATGCAAACGAAGGCAATATTTCCAAAACTGCACAGCTGGAAAGAGTTGTGCCTGCCCAGAATCTCTCCATTTGCCAGAAGTCCCCGATGATGAATGAGTCCTACACTTCTGTGTGTGAGAGAAAAGATCACTCAACTTACATTAAAAATGATGATGCCCCTGAATAAGCAACCAAACAGCCAAACAAGCCATGTGGAGATGAGAACTACAATGTCCTGTCTGCAAGTAGGATGACAATGAAATGTTGATATACCTTCCTGCCCCTTTAGGTGAAAATATCAGAATTCTTGCCACTCATACCCATGGTACATATATTCATTTTCTAGAGGTTTCCTAGTTCATGAGCTCTTGGTGTGTTTTTATTATCCATGAACACATAGTTTTGATGAAAGAACCACAGGCAGAGAACAAAATGAAGTGTGATATTACAATGCCAGGTATCCCCCCCCCATCTTGGATACAGGTACTATCCTTTTCAAAATCTATATTTCTAGACACTGCAAAGCTTGAGCCTTGGAAAGTGAGATTACTATTCAACAGCAAGAAGCATTTACAAGATTGAATACAGAGGATGAAACTCAAGGACAACTCGGCGGTGCTGGCTGGGATTTAATCTTTCCAACATTTAAGACATTAAATTAAGTTCAGGAACATCCCCACAACAACGGCAGGAATGAATCACCGCAGACGTTAACCAGAGGTAGAGCCTGAGAAAAGTCGGAGCTGGATTACTTCTCCTGTGCTTTTTTGATCACAAACATTTTCTGTCAAATTGGGTCTTGAAGCAAAGTTTTGTTAATAGTTGTTTCACAAATGCCTTTCTTTGTTTACTTACTGAACAAAGTTATGTTTCTTGACCTGTTTAATATTTTCCAATGGACTTCACAATGGCTTCAAAAAGAGCTGGGTGATGTACAGAACTTATCTTCAGTCTTATGCAGATGTTTTATTTTGTATAGAAATTAAAGCAAGGAGAATTAAAGCACTGACATCAGCTGGTTTCACCCTCGACTTCTATCTGTACAGGAAGAATAGTATATATGTGCACATATTGGTTACCACTGCTTGTAGGAAATAGGTCTGACAGCATCTGCTCAGGTGCAATATTACCTTTCCATATTATTACATTGTCTGAAGACTGAACTTCCTGGTTCTTTCTGAAAGGTATTTTTGTTTTCTACTTCCTCTGGAGCAGAAGTGAGAGACGGGCACAGTAAATAATGCCAGGATTTTGTGTATCTCCCACTGGGCAGTAGCATGTATTCCTTCCCTCTGAGCAATAGTTAGCAACAATGAGTCAAAGACATGCTCTTAAGTCTGGGCTCAGAAACAGTGAAAAAGCAATAAGAAAAGTGAGCCAGGGAAACTTCCAGCTACTCACCTCAGCCAGCCCCAGTTTTGACCCAAATTGATAAGTAGCTTGTCTCAATTCTGGTCGCTACAGACCCCACATTATTTCCCTGTCTATTTGTATTTATTGTAAGCAACAATCCTGAATACAATTTTATATTTTTGTTTCCCATATAACTGGCTTAATTTGGGGTCTATTTGAGTTTGGTATCAGATTAATAAACTGCCTTTTCTAAACCCAGGAAGGTTAAACTAAGAAGATGGCATCAAAATCCTATACAGTTAAGAGCACTAAAAAGCATGGGATTTACAATGATTTTTGGAGGCGATGCATTAAAATTGTACAAAATGGCATTCCTGCTTCTGCCTGATAAGGTGTGGAATTCTTCAGCTAAGCTGTCCAGAGGTGAAACTGAGAGGTGGGGGGCTGACATTGGCAGGCCTAATGGGTTTTAATGGAGCTCCTTCATTAATTATCCGAGTGCTGGCACTGCTTACCATGAACCCGACATTATATAAAGAAGGAAAAATTTCACTTGGCCGCCAGCACTTTGAAGGTTACAAAAAAAATGCTTTTCACCGAGATGCTGCATTTGTATGCTTATCTAAGAGTTTTTAATGTCATTTTACAGTTAATAATTAGCCTTCCCTTGGTCTCCACAAAGAGTGCCACCGAGACAAAAGAAAACGTTAAGTGTGTTAGCTATACTTGCCACTGGTATAAATAGTCAAAGGGATGATTAATGAATGAGGGAGAGAATTAAACAGAGCAGGGAACAAAGACAAAGCCCATTTGCTTGGCTGCCCACAAACCAAGACAAGCCGCAGCCGTAAAAGAAACTACAGAAAGTGACAAACAAAAAAAACACAGCTTAATAGACAGCTCATGAAGACTTACTTTAACCCTCCACATTATGACAGGCTGAAGCACTTTATTAACACTCGGACACGTTAAGATGCTGGGGTCGTTTGAGGCTAAAACATGCATTTATTGGGGAGTCACCCCCTCAAAAAGGGGGGATCCCCCTTTTCTGAGTGTGACAGAAAGAAAAACAGAGAAGCCCTAAATAACTTAAACAGCACTCTTCAGTGCTCCATTGTGGAGCATGCCAAAACCAACGTTTTTAAAGAGTTGTTTGGAGACGTCAGACAAAGCAGAGGAGGCAGCAACACAAATGGCCCGGCAGAAGCAGCTTGACAAGCCTTGTCCTTGACTTAAATGGCTACATTATAGAAAAGGGCTCCTTTCTAAAGGGGGGGGGGAGCGAGGAAATAATTGAGTGAGGTTATAGGAGGGTGGACAACATGAATCCCACATGACATTTCTTTTGTTTTTCTTTTTTCTGTTTTGCCCAATCCTGGGAATTCAGGTTTTCTGGGGATATCCCCCCCAAAAAAAACACACCTCCCCCACAAGTTTCTAGTCCTTGTGGTAACAGAGACCAATTCTAAACATGTGATAATAAAAACCGCTAAAGTATTGGCATGAATGACACAACAGAATTCTGAGCTTAAGCAACGGTTTGCTCAGTGTATTTCCAGGAGTTGCCTGGAAGAACTTCCTAAACCTCATAAACTACACACCTTTCTCCCTTCTCTATACTTCCTGCCAGACCACACAAGGCATAAAACCAACTGAATATGTTAGTTTTTCTCACCCTGTGCCAAAAGGCCATCCAGTGGGGTACAGCTTATTTCTGGGCACTTGGAGACGTCACATGGCTCCTGCTTGGCTACTTTGAGTCTGAGTTTTCCTCTGCCTCAAACCAAGAATGCTTGATGATCTGGAACTAAATATGAAGAACTGTAATGTGGATGCTTTGATTTGTGGGGAATTTCCAGGGACTAGGCACCTGGAAAAAGCTGCTCTTTCAAGCAGCTTTGGAAATCATGGATGCAAGTGTATATATATATATATATATATATATATATATATATATATATATACACACACACACACACACACACACACACACACACACACACACACACCTATTTCTTGATGCTCAGAATGGCTGTAAATACCAGGGCTCTCCAACAGCTGTTAAATTTGGTTCAGGTTTTCTGTAAAGCCCTTTCACCCCAGAGCTATCAATCACTGGCAGAGTAGCTTGCTTATTTATTTATTTATTTTAAACCATGCATATATCATTATTCATTTTTTTAAAAAAAAATCACAGCAGTTTACAACAGTCATACATAAATTCATGTGATAAAAAAACATATAAAAATTAAAATATGAGATCCACTGAATATTACAGAAGGATATTTTGTTAATTGTCAGCATAAGCTTGGTGGCATAGAAAGGTTTTCAACAGGTGCTTAAAGGTTAAAAAAAAGTAGACACCTGCTGAATCTCTACTGGTAGAGCATTCTGCCTGACTGGGCTGATAAGCTTGAAGAGTCAGGTTCTTGTTGCTGTCGAATGAGCATCGCCAACTTGTGGGAAGACAAACAATATTCCTGCAGTTGATCTCAGTGATTAAGCTAGGATATAAGGGACCCCTAAAGTACCATGGACCTAAGTTGTTCAGGGCTTTGTAAATTAATATAAGGACCTTAAACTTGGCTTGGGAGTAGTTAGGAAGCCAGTGCAGATGTTTCAACAATTGTGTCACACATTGTCTTCCATGAGCCCCCATCAGTAGTCTGGCCATCACATTCTGCACCAGCTGAAGCTTCCAAACCATGCCCAAGGGCAGCCCCACATAAAGCACAATGCAGTAATCCGGGCCTGAGGTTGTCAGTGCATGGACTATTGCAGTCAGGAAATCCCTGCCCAGCATCAGCTGTCGCTGGTGAACCAGAAAGATCTGGTAGAAGACACTCCTAGCCAGCAAGGACAAAGGGCTAAAATGACAGAGTTGTATCCAGGAGCACTCTCAAGGGAAAGTAGTGTGACCCCACCCAGAACAGGTCACTTGTCAGTCTCCCGGACACAGGAACCACCCACCCAAAGAGCCTTGATCTTCCCATGATTCACACACAGTTTACTGGCCCTCATCCAATCCCCCACTGCATTTAAACACCAGTCTAGAACTTTCAAAACCATTCCTGATTCGGATGTTATGGAGAAATAGTGCTGTGTGTCATCAGCATATAATAGCAAAAATAATGACTGTATATTGCTGAAATCAGAGCTCAACCACAAGTACAGAAAATGACAAGCCTTTAATTAATTAAGAAATGAGATATTTATATAGCACTTGCAATGTTCAACCTTTTGTACAATCTTCATCTTCCAACTCAAAGAGATTAGTTGATGGACATTCTCATTTGATCGCTGGATTCTCATTTTCATTTCACAGTTTGTTTTCTGGATTTGTTAATCTCACAGTGAGTAAGTACTCTTTAATTTGTTTGATTTGTTCGCAAAGGAAGAAATTAAAAAATAAAGAAGGGCAAGGAAGTGCAATCATTTAATAAAGAGATGCATAAAATAAGAATGAGAACTGAGTGGCAACAACTACTTCTCTCTTCCTGGAATGATCACAAGGAATGTAAACATTTCTTAAGAGAGAGAAAAAAGTTTTGTTAAACAATAGCTGAGCAGCCATTTCAAAATGTACTTAACACACTTATCGAGGCTGCACACTTTCCTAGTTTTCCAGTGCATTATTTTATGAGGATATTCATAATATCGTTATGCATTCTTCAAAAGAAAATAATGATCTTGCCTAAAGTGTAATTCTAATTACAAAGTGTGAGCATGTGCATGATATACTAAAGCGGGAAAGAGGAGTCACAATAGTGGAGCAGAATGGGCACAATCCAGAAACAGGATGTTGCAACTCGCAGCCAAGGGCTGAGTTCCAAATCACCAAACATGGAAAACTGTTAGGATTGCCGCCCATCCCTAGAAAAACGTGGTTGTCCCTTTTTTTGGATAAAAGTGTCCCCCGTCCTGTTTGGGCTTCAAATGGGATGCCCTTTTTCACCTATTCGAACTCCTCTTCCTCCTCCTCCAAACGGCATGAGCAGAGAGTGGGTCCAGTGGGAGGAGGAGACCAGGAGCCTGAATGGGGATTTGTGCAGGCAGAGAGGAGGAGGGAGAGTGAGAGTGAAAGCAAAAGTTATTGTGGGACATGGGCAGAGGGTGGAGTGGAAACAGGAGGAGACATTTGCGAGAGTTTTTGCACAGGCAGAGCGTCAGTTGTGGAGAGTGAGAAGGGGGGTTTACAGGGGCCGGTCTAGTGTGGGAGAGACAGATTTTGCATGGGCAGGGAGTGGGTCAGACTCAGAGAGCAGCAGAGGGGTTTTTGCATGGCCCTGGTGGAGAACAGGGGGAAAGAGAGTTTGTGTGCAGGCAGAGGCAGGTGGGTCGGAGACAGAGACTCAGAGTCAGAAAGTGAGGGGGAGTTGCCCATCCAACTTGTCTCATATTTTGCTTGAATATCCTTTATTTTGACCTGACCAAAGGTGGCAACTCTAAACACAGTACATCCCTCCAAGAGCTTAACCCACCCAACCCACCTTCATAACACCTGAAAAGCCTCTCATGGAGGTTGGGGGATTCCCTGGAGTGGGACTCAAGGCAGCATAAGCGGTTGATAGCCCACCCTCACAAGATATTTTAGTTTGCAAACAGGGGAGGCCATAGGTCTGGGTGTAATAATTACATTCAGGATCCACATGGTGTCCTACACAGAAATGACCTAGCAAATGCATCTTTCTGCAAATCAGCCTTCAGCCAAACCAACTTAAACTCCACTGTTCTCCTTGATTTGGAACTGATGAGAAAGACTTCTAAATCATGCATCTCTAGTCCAATAAAATCAAGTTCCTCATTCATAAGCAAACAGGATATAATCACACCACTGCTGCTCCACTGCCCACTGCCTCACCCAATAAATGTGTAAAGAACTGTCAGGCTCCTGTTCCCAGGGAAACAAATAATATGCTAGGTGGAGGATTCTCTGCTTCACAATAACAGTGACAGGTGAGAATCAAAACAGGAAAAGAAGCCTGTAAAATGATTAGGACTAAGGAAATAAGAAGCAAGTTGATGGAAGGAAGATATAAAAAGAATTGGAATGGAGGTTGGAAAAGGAAGAGAATTTTCAAAAAATCCAATACTTTGATTAGGTTGTTAAGGCTGCAGGCAGGTCTTTGTAATTGGTAGCTGATGTACAACACCTAGTATGTGCTAGGAGCACTAAAAATAATGAATTATGATAATTTTGTGTAACAAAAATGGGAGGGGGGCTCCAACACACCTGAAAACCTGAGGAAATCATTACCCTTCTTTATACCTTTACAAAACTGGGCACACAAACATAGTTACTCAATTTGGGTTCCACAAATCCAATTTCATATTACTTATTATTATTTATTATCATAAATACACTGCAGCCTCCACTATACCTCATTCCAAAGGCAACACAAATCTTGGGTAAGCATCTGGAACACCTGGAATCTTGGACCACTCGGAAATTTGGGTGGCATGCAACAGTATAAATAGGCTCCCAGCTTCTTCAGCCTCATAATATGACCTACATCAAGGTCCTTTATCATCTGCACCTCTTTCCTCTGAATCTTTTCTAATTTGTCATCAGCCTCCCTAACAGCACTGTATAGTACTTCACTCAGCATTTTACCATCGCTAAATGGAGAAGTTTAAGGATCCAAGGTCTGATGTTTACAAAATGAAGACTTTACTGACATCACTTACTTTAATGTAAACAACAACTATTATCATAAAGTGAAACTGCTTGCCTTCCTCACTTGCTTTCCTCAAGAAATGCATTTCTGAAATACAATTAATTCTGTACTAGTCTCACGAGGAAGGTAAAGAATGTCCTAGACAGCAGCAAATTGCTCACCGTTCAGTCACAATGTTAGATTATCAGTGTAGCTCAATACAGTTAAAATGGCAGTACTTCCAGCCTCCCTAATTTGTTTTCATGTTTTTGTCTTCAATTCATCATTACTATTATTTCCCCCTCCTATTTATTTACTTCTCTAATTCCAAATGTCACTCTCTAAAATCTATTACACTGCAAAGATTGTAAGCAATGATCATGACATGTAACTTAAATTGATTTGATCAACTGGTGTGCCTTAATTGTTCAGATAAAACTTCTTCCTGGAAGGAGGGGGTAGCTATGCAGTCATGCTCTGTTATATGACTGATAAATCAGATGCACGCCAGTGTTCAAGATTCTTGCATGACAATCACAAATATTTTTTGAAATAATTTTTAAGGGCACCCTGCCACCTATTTTCCCTCATTAGGTAGGGAAGAAAGAAAGGAAATGTGATCAATGAATGCTTTTCCCTCGTACTGTCATTTATATAGTTACTGAATTCTCAGCTGATTTAAACACCAAATACTACTTATAGCAGTTCAACACCATTAGCAGCTACAGTCAATATATTATTTAAAATGGGTACAAGCTTGGATCATTGTACAAAAACATTAGTTGATTAATATGAGGAGACCAATTTTAAATAGTGACGGCAAATTTTAGCTGATGATACTGAAAGTTAACAGCACATTTGTTACTTTTTAAAATGCTGTTTTGATTCTAATGCTTTACTGTAAAAGAGATAGTAAACAGAAAGTATTGACTGGCTCTTCCCTGTAATGCAGAAGCTTTTGTTTATCGGATAGTACTTTCTCTCAAAATCTTCAAAAAGGCATCTATGTCAAAGTTTTGTTAAATTGAAGAATTCAGTTTAATTAATTGACCTGTATACAGATGATTAATCAGCCAAGCTAATGATCAGAAAAGGGAGACTAGGATCATACACAATCTCCCTAATATGCAGTCCCGCCAACTCAAGTCACAGTACACAAGCATAACAATTGGAAGCTGGTGAAGGGATGCAAATAATCACAAAAGCTCTCATATCTATCCCAATCAGGTAAATTAACTCTAGTTGGCTGGATACAACATTGCTTTGATAAATAATTTGGGTTATCTGGAGTCTGTTAACTTCAATGCAATAAGATGTAGTAGACAACAACATGTTTATATGGCATTTACAACACTCCATTGGGAGCTGCAAGCTGGATCAGCTGTACTTGATGAAAAAGATACTTGTGTAAGCATACTTGGACCTCTTCCTGGCAGCAGGTCTTGGCATGGTTGGGCACATGCCAAGTGCATGCACCCCAACAGGGGAGGGGCCATGTTGTCAAGACTTCTCTGGACCTGGTGCTCAATAAGGGAAGGGAACCCATAGCGGGTAAATTGCCAACGGGCCCTCTAAAACCTGGTGCTAACACTGGTTACATAACTTATGTTTTAAAATATGCAAATGGCAAAAGAATCTTGTGTTTGGAAAAGATTCCCACTTTGGCCCTGAACGCCCTGACAGATGACCTCCTTCAAGGGAGACACATGGAACCCTCATTCTACTGTTGCATCTCTCAGTGGCTTTTGATACCGTTTGACCAGGGTACCCTCTGGGAATGTCTCTGAATATTGGGAGCTGGGGACACTATTTTACGGCGTTTCAGCTCCTACGTGTGTGACCTGTACCACAGAATGGCTTGGGGGAGACTATATGTCTGCATACTGGCAGCTTAATTGCAGGGTGCTGCAAGGCACAATTCTCTCCCAAACACTATTTTACATCTGTATGAAACTCTTGGGAGCTATTATCCAGAGACTTGGGGCTCTATTTCTCTATTAAATCTGAACCAGGCGGTGGTGGACTAAATGAGGGTCAATAGACTGAAAATGAATCCTGCTAGGACAGAAAGTGGTTCCAGGTCTAAGAATTGGGGAGCCTTCTTCTTCTAAACAGAGTTGCATTCCTTCTGAAAGGCCAGGTATGCAGTTCCTGGAAAACTCTTGGAACCGTCTTTGTCCTTGGAGTCCCAGTTGGCTTATGTGGCAAACAATGTCTATCATCAGCTTCAGCTGGTGGGTCAAGTGTGCCCTTTCCTAGACAGTGATAACTTGGCCACTGTAACACATGTGTTTTTAACCTTATGCCTGGACTACTGTAATGTGTTCTGTGTGGGCTTCCCTTGAAGCTGGTCCAGAGCCTAATGCTGCTGCAGAATGCCACTGCCTGACTGGTGAGTGGTGCTCCTTATCAGATATGCATCACACTGGTGCTGAAGGACTGCCTGTTAGCCACCAAGCCAGTTTTAAGGTTTTGCTACTTCAATCCAGGTTACCTGAAAAACTGACTTCCCCTTCCCTGGCCGATAAACGCACTACAATCAGCTAATGGAACCCGGTTAGTTTTAACATGGTCTGATAATCATTGGCTTCTGGTAGCATGGAAGTGGGCTTTCAATGGTGGCACTAATGTTATAGAATGCCCTCCCTGCTAAAATATGAGAGGCACCATCAGTATTGGCATTCTGCCGGCTCCTGAAGACACACCTTTTTAGGCAAGCATTCCTTGGAACAGTTTAGGCAACCATTCCTCTGAACTTCTGAACTTATTGTTTCAACTGTTTTTAATTGATTTAATTCTCATGCTTTTTCACTGATGTGTTTTACTGTGTATTTTAACTAAGGATGTTTTGATGCCCAGTGGAATTTTTATTGTATATTTTAATCACATATGGACTTTATAATTGATTATATAGTTGCAAACCACCAGGAAGCCATTTTGGCATATCAGTGGTATACAAAGTAAATACTGTAGTAAAAGATGCTTTAGCAATGCCAGGAAAGTCAGACTTGAATATGTAAAGCATGAATTCCAAAAAGGATCTGAGGAGCACTGAGACTGAACTCTTCTGTCATTATAAAGATACACATCATTAGTCATTTTCCAGCCACTCAATGTAAATAGGTTTAAAAAATATGTCTAGGACAAAACAATGTCAGAAGTGCTCCCACTATCTCCTTACCTCTTTTTCAGTTCAGAGCAGCTGTGAGTAGCAGGTTTAACCCATCCCTCCATTCTAGAGTCCTTATCAAAATTACCCCAACAAGCTGCTTATAGTCTCCCTGATGAAAAAAGGCAGGGGTAGCACAGAGAGGACAAACAGCAGCTCCCAGGGGGAGGTGGGAATTAATCAAGTTATACTCCCCCTTCCACACCATGGTCTCAATTCAGGGCACCCACAGCTTTTTTTTAAGCTTTGAAAAAAATATGCTGGGTGATAAATCACAGCCTCTAAGTCACACCTAGCCTGGCCCTGAAATGTATGCCAAGCAAGTAGGGGGAAATGTGGTAACTAGGAGTCTTGCCATCGAGTCATTTGTCACTTCCCCACCCTGCCCCAAGGGAATATTTTCAAACGACTGGCAGTGTTTTGTAATAAATTGATTGACAAAAACAAGACCTGGGAAAGTGTACCAGTATTTGATTATATACATGTTTAGGAAGTTGTTGAACATTATTCGGCTTGGGTGCCCTACTAGATGTTGAACCAACCCTGTTAAAGGCCTGTGTACCACCCACACGTGGTGAAGTCCCAGAGGGCTCAACAGAGCCTGCTGTATTCCCACCACCACCAATGCAAGTCCCAGGATCACAAGGAAGGATGGACAGCATATTTCCAGTCAAGTCATTCCTCCATGTGGCATATGAACACGCTTGTCACATTGAGTGTAGCTAGAGGGGGGCTATAGGCAGTGCACATGGGTCTCCCATTTTCTGCAGTGCCCCCTTGCACTGCCTGCTCACGTGCCGACAATTGGCGGGGATTATATAGAGCCCTGTGACATTCCTCTTTAACTGGATTAAACCCTATGTAAATAATTTTTTTCTGGGGGGGGGGATGAGATTTAATTGTAAGATTAAAATAACAGAAAATATTCTCTTTGGAACACCTGATTTCTTACATCAGGGAATTATTTGTACTTCAAAAGAAGCTTTCTACTCACCAAAGGAGGAGCAGTCTTTTATTGCTGTTTTCCCCCCTATCTCTCTCTTTCTCTCTCTTTTTAAATGTAGTGCTAGAATGACTTTAATTGCTCACATTTCCAACATGCACTCTCTCTTAGAAACATTTAAAGTTTGAAGACATTGAAATTTTCTATAATTTTCTTGCAAAGGGATATTGCATCTCAATTCCTTTCTTGATGTTTGCAGCTTGAGATGAGCACTGAGCAAGCTAAAGGGCATTGTGAAGATAAGTTTCCATGACACTCGCCATAACTCTTTTATATTACCATCTGGCTATTTTATATGTAGCATTCAGAGGCAAATATAAAAAAATGATGTAAAGCCGAAATTATTTCCTTGATAACACTTGTTTTAAACACCGTGCCACTAAATAGCTAAAAAGTCTCAAAAGTGAATGCATAACGCATATAAAAGCTACAAACCTACTTACATAAATTCTTAAGATTAAAGTAATAACTTCTAGAAAAGGGTGGGAGAAAACATACTACAATAAATCTATTTGTAATGGTATTTGGGTTCCAGCAACTGCTTTCATTGTTCTCAAGTGGCTTACATATAAAACAATACATTTGATGTATGATTTCAATTCCTTATGGAAAACTGTTCTATCTACAAGCAGCCTGTCAAACAGAACAACAAAAATAGGTTAGTACTCTGAAGAAAAGCAGCACTTTAAAATATAAAGTAAGGACACAGATTATTTTTTTTTGAAGACAGTTTGAACTCTTGATAATCAAGGTTTGAGTAATCTCAGAATGTGAAGTGATGAGTAAAAAGAGGTTGCCACAATGACAACCAATTCTAAAGCACTAACATTAGCATTTTTTAAGATTAGAATTTATATTTCAGTATACATATGTGATCTAAAACAGCACTGATTCCACCATTAGTGGGAAGCTGATATACACAAATAAGCACTGTCGAGAGGATGGTATCCCATCAAGGTAAAGAATTTCACTATCTACCAAGTGGAAACCTAAATTGTTTCTCCCGCCCTCCCAATATGGAGATTTACCTCCATATCAGGAAAAAGCATTTTTTTGTTATGTTTGAATAGTAGAATTGTTCCTATTTTTTAATGTTGCAGTACAAAGATCAAGTAGCTAGCTGCTTCAAATGGGTAGGTTTCCTGATGTGTGTATCTGAGGCAAAAGAACATAAAATAGTTTTCCCTCCTTCCTGGGGAAAAAATAATTACCTTAGGGCTAGTTACACAAGCACCAGTAAATATATTACACCCTTTCCTTTCTACTGATGATACTGGGCCACGTTCATAGGCCACTGCTCTTCATTTCAAACAAAAAGAATCGAGCCACTTTAATCGCGAGCTAGCTTAGACCATAAGTGGACAGAATGTGCCAATTCTTCTAATATTCTTCATCATCACTGTGACTTTACCTAGAGATTCATAGAACCGCACACTGACAATACCCCTTACTGGACCAATATCTAATGGGGAAAACTTGCACATTTCAAGCAGTTTAATTGACTGAATATTGGGCTTTTGACCTGGGAGCACTGAGTTCAAATCTATGCTGAGCTATGAAGCCCCTGGGTGACCCTGGGACCAGTCAACCCCACAAGGATCTGACATGTGGTCACAGGTGTAGCCAGGATTTATGTTGGGGGGGGCAAGCTTAATGTTAGGGGGGCAGAACCTCAGTTAGTTAAGTCAATAAAATTATTTACTTGATGGGAGGGTAGCTGGCCCCCTGCTCCCCCCCTGGCTACGCCCATGCATATGTTTTATCCATATTCATTAGACACATGTGATGCTGTGATAGATCTGGAAAACTGTGATCTAAGTTTTTACTGCAAGCCATGGATTGACCCTGTTTTGCAAGCCAGCATTGCAATGAGAGCTGAAACCATTGTTTCCCAGTTTTTATGTAACAGAAAACTGTGGCTCAAGAAACCCTGGAAGTGATGCAGTAAGGGATGATAGAGAATGGAAGAGGGAGCATGCTGGCAGGCCAAGATCATTATGTCTGAATCGGGTCAGAAAGAAAACTCTTGCTACATCTCTGCATAGGAACCCACATGAGCCAACATCAAGAGAGACAATGCAGCCTCTATAAGGTAATGGCTATAAATGAATCCCTCAGATTCCTTGGATTTGGACCCTAGCCACTAGGTTCAACATTTTGTAGAATGACAGGCAGAAACAGCAGGTACAATATCTAGGCAAATCAGTGTAAAAAAAATTCCTTACAAAAAGGTGGTTTAAAAGACATGTTTCTAACATAATGAGATACCGTGGTTTAAAAGACTCAAGGATATTGCAGGCGAAGTGTGTGTGTGGGCATGACAGTCAGTCTGATAAACAATGGTTTGTCAGACTAAGATCATTACATCTGAACTAGGCCTATGTGCCCATTTGCTCCATTAGGTAGATTTATAGTATTCTTTTGTGAGCGGCCATCACAAATCATATAAGACAGCAGAATATAAAAGTTGTAAATAAATAATATATCCTTCAAGCCAGGGTGACAAGGGGGTATATTTACACTCAGAGCAAATGTACTGAAAATTGAAACAAATAATTATTCCAGGATTGTGTTACCCTGTAGATCAGGCCTGACACTTTTCATAAGTCCAGGAACATGCTGAAACTGAGAACCTGTTTTTTCAAGGGTAGTGCAACTGTATCCAAATCAAACTAGAGTCCTCTTGACCATTCTGTTTTGCCTGGATTAAATTTCAATCAATCTATATCCGTAATCCAGGAATACCACTCAGGCACTGATTCAAAACCTCTCTAACCTCCCCAGAATGAAATGAAAAAGCAAAGTAAAGCTGAGTGTCAGCCACATGCTTATAGGACCAAACTTTAAATCTCCAGACAATCAATTCTAGCAGTTTCATGAAGATGTAAAACAGTATGGGGGCAGGGGGAATTTGGGACCTTGAGGGACTCCATAAACCAAATGCTAATGGCTCAAGCAGGAGTCCCCATTCACCACCATCTGCAAGCTAACTTCCAGAAAGGACAAGAACCACTGTAAAACTGTAGCTAAAGAACCATTCCAGCCAGTCAATCCAAAAGGATACTACGTATATCAAAAGCCACTGAGAGGTTCAGCAAAAAGGAAGAGGAACATCCTCCCACTCTCCAGTTCTCAGTGCAAGTCATTGACTAGGATGCTCAAGGCTGTATCAGAGGTGGATTTAGGGGAGCGCGACTGCTTTGGGCACAGAGCCTCGGGAGCATCATACAACAACTATTCTTTAGAATAGACTGCAAGAGGCTGGGGTGTGCATTTTGGTGTCTCATGGGGCACTGCAGAAATTTGAGACCCTTAGCTGTATCCTCAAACCAAACCAGAAACCAGACTAAAACAGTTCTAGGGGAGGAATTCAACATTCTGCCCTTCTGATCATTCTGTCGTGCAACCATTTTTGCTTGCTAGATGGAATGATTCCCCCTCTCCTCCCTCTGTAAGCTGTTCTGGGAGTTCTTCTGACCCTCCAGCATGGATTTGGAGAAGGCACACGGGGAGAGCTGGGGTATGAGAGGGGCGAAGTCTCATTGAATTAGCAGGAGCCCTCACTCTGTTTCTGCTAATGTACCAGGTTAGTTGAATCCAGGCCTAGATAATTAGTGCCATCCAGAAATACCTGGAGATATGTGTAAAGAGCAAAGAGATACGTTTCCCTCTTTGGAATCCTTTACTCAAAGGTTGTAACAGCAGAGGGCAAAGAAGGAGGCAAGAGCAAGGTGTCTGCAGGCAACTGGGCAAGAGAACAAGCACGGAGGAACACAAGTGCACATAAGGAACATGATGCTCTTGAACATTATCATCTGGTGGCCATGCCCAACCTGCATTAAAAACAAAACATGCTGTCAAGCTGTTCCTTCCAAGTGCAATGTTCTAAAGACAGTATGTGTGTGTGTGTTTATCTCTATCCCAACTCTATCTCTATGCATGCCTTGGCAAGTCAATACACCCCAACACAATGCACACAAAAATAAAAGAATACTTGTGGCAGTATTGCTACCAAGTTCCAAAATTAAGAATTTTACCAAAATGTTTTATTCATTCACAACTGTGAAATCCAAAGGGAGATAACAAGTCTCTCTCTGCAAAAAACCCCAAACCCAGTAAATACATGTTTTGTGGTTTCTGACTAATACAAGCAACATTGTGTAAGTCTGAACACATCACTTTGGGGTTGATTTAACATTGAGGAGTTTGGGGTTTGATCTCTGTGTTGTTACAACAGGCTCACTCACTCCATGTTATTTAAATATTTCAAATTGATGGGTAGTTTCCACGGTGCGCATATATATATATATATATATATATATATATATATATATATATGCTTTCGTAGATTTTCACGGGTACAGGAATGCAGGTTTTGGTGTCCTCGGGTGTCTTCCCGTGTAAAAGTTGGGGTGTCTAGGCGACGTTTCGACGAGGTCTCACTCGTCATCTTCAGGCTGGTGCTTTCGGCTTCTTGTTACTGGAACAGAGCAGGATCTCAGTGTTTGAGTTCCTATAAATACTGTTGAGGGGGTGTGGTGTATAGCCTCCAATGTTCTGGGCAGAGAGGAAGTTCCCAGGCTAGTGTGCCTTTTCTTCTTTTGTTCCTTAATTACTTGAGGGATATCTTGAGTGATTTCTTGAGTGATATCCTGAGTACCACTTAGGTGGGTCATTAGGTGTGGATTAGTTGCTAAAGTCTTTGTGTCTTGACCTCTTGAACTTTGTGAAGAGTTTTTCTGAGAAGATGGCTGTACTGCACTATCCTGCTCTGTTCCAGTAACAAGAAGCCGAAAGCACCAGCCTGAAGATGACGAGTGAGACCTCGTCGAAACGTCGCCTAGACACCCCAACTTTTACACGGGAAAACACCCGAGGACACCAAAACCTGCATATATATATATATATATATATATATATATATATATATATATATATATATATATTTGGTGTCCTCGGGTGTCTTCCCGTGTAAAAGTTGGGGTGTCTAGGCGACGTTTCGACGAGGTCTCACTCGTCATCTTCAGGCTGGTGCTTTCGGCTTCTTGTTACTGGAACAGAGCAGGATCTCAGTGTTTGAGTTCCTATAAATACTGTTGAGGGGGTGTGGTGTATAGCCTCCAATGTTCTGGGCAGAGAGGAAGTTCCCAGGCTAGTGTGCCTTTTCTTCTTTTGTTCCTTAATTACTTGAGGGATATCTTGAGTGATTTCTTGAGTGATATCCTGAGTACCACTTAGGTGGGTCATTAGGTGTGGATTAGTTGCTAAAGTCTTTGTGTCTTGACCTCTTGAACTTTGTGAAGAGTTTTTCTGAGAAGATGGCTGTACTGCACTTAGTTGTGCTCTGGCTTGGCTTCGTGTATAGGGGCGAGCTGTGGTTTTGTGGCCTGTGTCAGCCAGATCTGTGTAGGGATTGCAGGGGGGTGCAGCATCCGGAGGTGCCACCATGGTTTGGCTACTGGATGGTGTCTGTAATTTATCTGTGGAGAGGGTCTGGGTTTGGGTCTGGTGTGGTTGATTGGTGATGGCGTTCTGTGTGCCTCTGGATCTGGTGTCAGTTTTTGTGGGGAGGGCTAATTTCCAGATGTCTGGCAAGCGGGATGTGTCGTCACGTTTGTTCATGTTGTGAGGGTGTTTCTCTATCTCGATGGCTTCCATGATTATTCTCTTGTGGTGATGTTCCATGTTAAAGAGCAGAGGCACACAGAACGCCATCACCAATCAACCACACCAGACCCAAACCCAGACCCTCTCCACAGATAAATTACAGACACCATCCAGTAGCCAAACCATGGTGGCACCTCCGGATGCTGCACCCCCCTGCAATCCCTACACAGATCTGGCTGACACAGGCCACAAAACCACAGCTCGCCCCTATACACGAAGCCAAGCCAGAGCACAACTAAGTGCAGTACAGCCATCTTCTCAGAAAAACTCTTCACAAAGTTCAAGAGGTCAAGACACAAAGACTTTAGCAACTAATCCACACCTAATGACCCACCTAAGTGGTACTCAGGATATCACTCAAGAAATCACTCAAGATATCCCTCAAGTAATTAAGGAACAAAAGAAGAAAAGGCACACTAGCCTGGGAACTTCCTCTCTGCCCAGAACATTGGAGGCTATACACCACACCCCCTCAACAGTATTTATAGGAACTCAAACACTGAGATCCTGCTCTGTTCCAGTAACAAGAAGCCGAAAGCACCAGCCTGAAGATGACGAGTGAGACCTCGTCGAAACGTCGCCTAGACACCCCAACTTTTACACGGGAAGACACCCGAGGACACCAAAACCTGCATTCCTGTACCCGTGAAAATCTACGAAAGCAAATATATATATATATATATATATATCCGATTTCAGTAATGCTTGCTAATGAAAGCTTTTAAAACAGGGCCCCACTGTATAAAATTATCAATCTCTGTCAGGAGTGGTTAACAGCCTGCCTTGAGAATGCTGATTAAAACAAAAGGTCACAGCAAACATCAGTGCTCCAGAGACTCTTGCAGATAGGAGTGTAATTAAAATGTAACTCTAGCTGCGGCGTGTTTTCCGTGTCAGCGTCTTTTTCAGCAGGGAATGGGGCAAATAGCTTCATGAACTCAAGCCGCCACAGCAGAAGCAGCAAGGAAATACATCTGACTAGGGGAGCTAATAGATAGCCATCAGTGTTATCACCTCACACTGCATGCTGGCACCCAAGCAGTCCCCCTCCTCTTCCCGCCCCCCCATACTCCCTCCCTCCCTCCCTCCCTCTCTGTTATTCTTTCTTCTTTTCCTTCAGTGCATGCACTGTCCTTCCTTTTGTTCTGCTAGAGATAAGATGTATAAATTATGAGTAGTTGACAAAGTAGACTCCAGTGCCTGAGGCAGCTCATCAATCATCTTCCACATGTCAACAGGTAATTGATGCGAACCCTGTAGGCACAAGGCACATCCCCGTCAGGTAAAAGAGGGAGGGAGGGAGGAATTCAATTTGCTGTCATGAGCCGAGCAGCTGATCTGTACTTAACATTCTTTTTAATTTAGAAATTGTTTATTTTAAACCACACTCGGTTTCCACAGGATGCGCTGGCTTGTGAGGAATTGGCTGTGCTGCTGAAATCCACCCAAGGTCCTCCCCTTATTTAAAAAGCAAAACAAAACACCTCTCTTAAGAAGGCTTCCATCACAGGGCAGCCGAAGACCACCCAGTGACTGCTGGGAGGAGGTGAGGAACTGACTTTCTGCTTTACTGAAGCTTAACATCAAAGGCGTTGGCTCTCAAGCAATTATCTGTCAAGTGAATCAGGTTCCAGCCAATCGACATGAGAATAACAACTATAAAAGAACTCTCCTGCACATATTATCTTATTTGATTCTATTTAAACATCTCTGCTGCATAAAGTTTAATCTCCAAAGCTTTGAAAACAGGCTTTAGGGGAAAAATACCTAAGCCTTAAGCAAGAGAGAGGCCTTGCCGCTCTTGAGAAGTTATGCATATGTCTACACTGTAATCCTGTGAGGTCTAACAATGGCTGACTTGCAAAGTTACGATACAGGGAACATCATGGAGAGTTGTGCAAGGCATCATTTAATGTGTTTATGAGCATAATTAATGTAAATGTTAGAAATCTGAAAAATGGAGGGGTACAGGGAGGGGGACGTCCTCAACATACCATGTGTTTTCAATTCCCACTTCATTAGGATATAATAGTCCTGCGGGGTCAGGCCAAAAGCCTATCTAGTCCACCATCCTGTTTTCACAGTGGCCAACCAAATGCCCATGACCTTCTATTTCTCAACATGCTTTATATTTGCATAAGAGAGCGGGTTGGAATTAATACAGCACTCCTTCCTTACAGATCCTCTTGGGTGTTAGGGGCTCTCTTGGCAGTTCTGCCACCCACAGAAGCTTGGGGTGGCGATGGCCTGGGAGAGGGCAACCCCTTAACCATGGAACTCTCTTCCCAACAGAGGTTGGAAAGTTTCTTGCGAATGCTGAAGACATTTCTTTCCCCTGACATTTTACACATGAGATGTGTGTTTTCATGACCCACCCTATTTTTTGTGATTGCATTATTTGAAATGTTTTCAAAAACTTTTTTTTAAATGTTGCATTTTAAATTGCTGTCACCTATCTTGAGATCTTAGAGTGAATGGCTGGTAATAAATCATCATCACCATCAGTACCAACTCTTCCTGCTCTTTGTAAAAATTCCTGAGAGAGTCAGGAAGCTATCCATATCACCCGAAACATTTGAGCCATCTTTCTTTATTCTGTGGGTGGCTAACCTGTCACTCTTTCAGATATTATTGGATTCCATCAGCCCCAGCCGGCATGGCCGATCGTCAGGGATGACTGGAGTTGAAGTCCATAAACATCTGGAGGGCCGCAGGTTAGACTTATTATATCACGGCAGGAAGGATAACTTTCTGGCATGCATAAATGTCCTGGTGCAGCATACAAGTACACTGAGAAAGAAATGTAGGGCACTGGTGGTGATTATGCAGCATGTAAATTTTACCCTGTTATAACAGTGCTTTCTGGGTTTCTTTTAATATTTTTTATTTTTATCTGTAAGTTTTTGTGTTTGGATTGTTTTATGATTTCATATTATCACTGAGCTACTATCTTGAACACAAGTCAGAAGCAGGGTGTGAATGTGGGACAGAGCATAAATGTATAAAAGCATGAATAGATGGATAAAAGACCAAGAATTTCACTCATATAACAATATAGGGCATTTATCCTGTAGCTGGGCACAACCACTAACTCCTGTCACTGCTAATATCAATATTTGCTGGTACAACAGAAACCAATGCTAATGCGGTTATCTTGGACAAGGTCTACATGAGAACTTTTGTTTAGCCTGAAGAAAAGTCTAATTAAAGTTCCCTAGCCTTGAGTGCATTATGCTGTTTGCCAGATCCAGGCTGGCTGCTGACAACTCGAATCTCCTCTTCGGCCCTGAGAAGAGCTTTTTTCACATTCGTTTTGATGTGGAAGTTTTAATCTAGCTGCCACTTCTAACGCGTTTTATCAGTCCATATATATATATATATATATATATATATATATATATATATATAGGAGTTGGCAATTTTTTTCTTCTGACAACAAGACCCAAGTTGGAGCTAATGTTAGGAAGTTCAGGGACCCAAGGAGATTCTTCACCTGTAGCTTCACTCTCTGAAGATATGTGAACAGAAAACCATAAATCAAAAGGAAGCTCCTCTGTGATCTAAGGTCTGGTTCACACAAGCATGTATATCACTTAACCGGCACACCTGAATGTGTGGACTGAGTTCAGTTGAAAGCACTGTGACTGAAGTGTTGCGATAACATATGAAAGTACTGCCTGTGGTGTTGTTTCTGATAGCCTATTGACACATGCAAACATTTACCAGATAGTGTAGGCATCAAGTCATAACATGCATGCATGAGTTTCCCTACAATCAATGCTTTTCTGGATCATATTGTCAGACATTTGCTTTTTTTTTTTTTTACTCCACCCCCATTGTTCAGCCTGGACACTGAGGTCCAGTGCTGAGGGTCTTCTGGCAGTTCCCTTGCTGCGAGAAGCCAAGCTACAGGGAACCAGGTAGAGGGCCTTCTCGGTAATGGCACCCGCCCGGTGGAACGCCCTCCCACCAGATGTCAAAGAGAAAAACAACTACCAGACTTTTAGAAGACATCTGAAGGCAGCCCTGTTTAGGGGAGCTTTTAATGTTTAATAGACTATTGCATTTTAATATTTTGTTGGAAGCTGCCCAACCCAGCCAGATGGGTGGGGTATAAATAATAAATTACTACTACCACTACTACTACTACTACTACTACTACTACTACTACAGACCTTCAATTGTTATTTCATTTTATTTGCACTCCTTTGGCTATTCCTTGTTTATGTACTTGCTCTTTAGCTGTTGCAAGTTTGCGCTACACACACACACGCATACACATTTTAAAATAAGAACGTATTTAAAACGTTCAAAACGTTTTTAAAAAGAAGATCAGAATAGTGGCCACCAGTACAACAAAGTTTAGGATGCAGTAGCCTAGATAATAAAAACAGAGCACGTAACAGAAAGACAGTAACTCTGTCCCTCCAGATGGAAAATATATTTTCCAGGAAAGCATACTAGAAACCAGCTTAAGCCTTCATAAGGGAAGGCAATTCAGAATGTTCATAGGAGAAAGACCTATTTTTCTAAAGACAAAGAAGATCATGAGGTGGTTGGTTTTTTTTTTTTGCCAAGATGGTCAGATCTTGGAAACTGATTTTTAGAGTGAACGAGATCCAAGGTTGTTACAGTAGTTGGCTCAAACTACAAAGTAATTCATAACCAGTATTATCCCACTTGCCAGCCCAGCACCTCTACTATTTTTGCACAGATGTGTTGTCCAGAAAAACGTGCAATGCGATTGCCTTACAAAATCTCTTAAAGGGCAGAAAGAATGTAAATGTTCGTGTAATCATCACAAGGGGAAAACTACAGCAAGCACAATTTTATTTTATAGTGTGAACAAAAGAAATTTTTATAAAACGATTGCATTTACTGTTGTTTGTGCCCCTCTGGAGTCTACTAAAGCTTTAAGGTTACAAGGAAAGATTTCCAGCGCCATCAGTAAATGCAGCTGCTATGAGAAAATGATGTTTTAAATTATTTTGCAGATGGTTAGCAAGTTGAGTGCACATCCATCTGCTGAAATAGTAGTACGTGCTCACTGTTCTGAATTTGGCCTGCACCTTCTAGATTTAAAGTTCATTTGGACAGACAGGTTCCCCTTTCTATCGATGGGAGCCCACATCTACATACTGCGTTGCATAACTTACAACCCAATTCTGAGAACCTGCTGTGCCAGCAACTCAGCATATAGAAGCTGATGCACCAGCCATGATGCAATAAAGCATGGGCTTAAGTTGGTGTCACAGGGAAAGGAAAATATGCCAGAGTAAACGTTTAAACCCAGGGGTGCCAATGCTTACATCATCCCTCTTTGTCAGTAACGGTATAATACAAGAACTTGGAAATGTTCATTAACCATTCCCAAGAGTCAGTGTGGTTAGAGGAAAAGCATTATTTGCATCACATCTGCCTCAAGAACACAAGACAGGAGTGGCTTTTTACCTTGACTGGAACCTACATGCAGAGACTTTTGTGTCCTGCTTATGAGGTACTGTTGAAAAGAGGCTGTTCAACTAGACGGATCCTTAATCTGATCCTGCAAAATTGCTTTTAATACTTGTTCCCACCAGGGACCACCAACCTTTGAATATTGGCAGATATTATGATATCTTCACTTTGGAATAAATGACTTAGTTATAAATAAATAAGCAGGTTTGAGGCAAGAAAATGACAATACGCTGCTTTAAGCAAATACTTTATGTTGTTTCATGGTCTGGCCATGGGCAGCCCTGGCTTTTGGGGTCTTAAGCCCCAATTTAATTGCTGCCTTCTAGTTGTGCTGAATATACCAAAGGTTCAAAAGGTAGTCCTTTGTCATTGACACTGCTGCTTGGACATACGAAGCGGTTTTATAATGAATCAGGCCATTCATTATTATGCCCTGGTATTGTCAACTCTGCCTGGTTTGTTGTTGGTATCTGTCTGTCTCGAGAGACAATGGAAAAGTGTGCCTTCAAAGGTGAAGTAAAACCGTTGGAGAGTTATAGCACCTGCTGTGGCTGTAGAGACAGATACATGGGAGACATTTTGGAAGGGACCACAGGGGTCATCTAGTCCAACCCCCTGCAATGCAGGAATCTTTTGCCCAACATAGGGCTCAAACCCACGATGTCAGGAATTGAATCTGAAACCTTCTGCGTATCCTTTGCTTACTAAATTGTGGCTGCTCATCATGTCATTCAGGTCCCATCCATTAGTTCAGAGGCACCAGAAGCCTCACAAACATGTATCTTCAGGTTCTGTCTTCCACATTCCCAGCCAACTGATCTAGCCCTTTCTTCTCTCTTGCTTCAAGGTGCAAGAGCATCTCACCTTGCACACACCAGGTCCCCATACTTCCATTAGCATCACTGTAGAACAGGGATGGGGAAACTGTGGTCCTCAAAATGTTGGACTCCACCTCCCACAGCAAGTAGTCAGGGGTAATAGAAATTGTAGTCTAGCAGCATCTGTAGGGCCACAGGTTCCCCACCCATTATAGAGCCTTGTCTATAATGAGTTGTTTCAATGAGCAGGGAAACATATACTGCCTCATACAGATCTAGGACTTTGGTCCATCTAGCCCATTACTGTCACCTTTGATCAACAGCATCTCTCTGAGGAAGAGCTCATTCCCACCCCAATTGCTAAAGCCCCTTTAACTGCATATGTTAGGAATCACATGGTTTGATTTTATTTATTTTTGTTCCACAGTTCTTCTTTGTTTTGTTCTGCAATTCGCATTTTACTTAGAAAAGGTGTAAAGTAATACAAATCACAATCAAACAAAGCATAGCAACTCTGCAATAAAAAAAACCCCAGTTTAGAATGAAACAAGTCACTCTGGAAGAAACTAAGCATGAGACCTCACACATCCAAATCATAGCTTCTACCACATACTTTATCTTCCCTAACCCATTTTTATCTGGCATAAACAACTAGCAGCCTATATCTAAGTATGCATCATAAAGGAGAGACACGCTGTTCTAAAACAGGACTAATTACTTTCTTACATGTGTGTGGGAAGGGAGGGGACAGAAGCTGATGTACACTAGTGTTCCTTTGACCCCCTAAGGTGATCATCCCTGGAAAGCTTGCTTCAGGTTCCATCTACTTTCAGTGCAAATACTACGGCTGTAACATGAACCATATGTTTAGAATGAAACTTAGGAAGTATAAATGACCCAGCACTCGTGTCATTCAATGATATTAATCTGAGTTTGCACGACTAATCCCACTGTGCAGCTGGCAGTTGCACAGCAGTTTCATTCAGTCATGTTTAGCTCTGCAAGTCAATGATCCTAAGAATAAAAAGGCCGAGGGCACCTCACAGCATTCATTCATGTGCTACTTGAGATGCAGTCTGTGGCCTTTAGTGTTTAAGTGAAAGTGATTAGTAAGGTAGAGGTGGGTTAAAGATTGCAGCATGGTGACTTAACTACCTGCATGGATGGAGAACTAGGGCTACCACTATCAGTCTTAGCTTTTGCCAAAGCACCCAACTGAGTTTTAGATATACATATGATTGACATCAAGGTCACAACACTTCTGTCGCTGAGCATATTGCCTCTTTTGAGTTACTATATATTGGGTTTCTTAACGTCCAGCCCCTATTTACAGCTTGGGTCCAGATTTTTCTGTTTCATCTGTTCAGTAATGAGGGAACCATACTACAGGTCTGAAAATAACTCCATGGGGAAAATATGTAGCATCCTTTTCCAAGTCTACAGAACCTGATGAATATATCCACTGTGACCCCTTGCAGAGTGCCAACTTCTTGTGGTTTTTAAAAGTTTGTTTTAGAGGACAACTGTGAGTCAGAATTCTACTTTTCTGTGAAGTCTTTTGCACACATCCTGGGTGCAGAGCTGGCAATCAACCCACAGAATCCTATGGCAGACTTGTTCCTAGAGAGGGTCCCAAGAAACTGCCCCACCTTCCACCCTGACCAGCAGGAATCAGCAAGGCTGTGAACGCAGTGATGGCTCCGTCATTTCAACTGGCTGGTTTAGGACTGCTTTGCCCATCTAGATTTTTATTTGCAGACCAAGATTTCAGGTTAATAATACAAACTGTCTTATACAGAGAATAAAATAGGTTGTACATTCTAAATGCATTTATCTGTATGTCAGCAGAGCCTTGGCTTAAAGTCAATGGTGGCTCTCCTAGCTCAGGAAAACTGAGCATCTCAGCAGACTTATAGACTTATTCAAACAATTATCAATAAAAAACCTTTTTTTAAAAAGCCTTCCCAAGTCATTACCATCTCTGCCTCACAAATTATCCAAGGAGGGCATTCCCTCAGAATGCCTCAGTGGTCATGCTTCAGCATTGCCACTCTGTTGGCTGTGAAATCATAGAATCATAGACTTGTAGAGGTGGAAGGGACACGAGGGTCAATGCAGGAATCCTTTGCCCAATGTGGGGCTTGAACCCACAAACCTGAGATTCAGAGTAAATATCTACTAACCGAGCTATGACAAGTAGTTTCCCTTCATAAGATCTTAAAGATTAGCTTAACCTGAGAACCAGGAGAGGTGGTACCCTAGGTATTCTGGTCCCAAGTTGACCCTTTCTTCAGGCATCACTTTTTATTACCTAATTCAATAATTAGGCATGTGTGCATGTGTGTATTACTGCTTTTCATCTGAGAAACAGCACAATAGTTTACTGAATCTCACAGAATCTTCTATCCTGCCATATGGAGGCTGTAGAAGAGTTTGCAACTTTGTCACACATTGGAAATATATTGTGGATCACTGGATCTCACAATTATTTTTCATGTGGAAGGCATTTTCTTGAACATGTCAGATTGGCCAGACTGATACATGCCTTAATTACATACGTGACTTACATCTTATTTAGTTTACTGTGATGTGCACCACACACAGGGCTGCATTTGAAGAGTGCTTATTAACTCCGGCTAATCCAGAATGCTACAGTCAGGCTGTTGACCAAGAATGTGACCTGGATGTTACAACAACTTCATTGGTTACTGGTTTGTTTCTGTTCCCAATTCAAAGTGCTTATTTCAATTTGTAAAGCCCTAAATGGCTTGAGACCACACTACATGAAGGCTTGCCTGCTCCCATATAATCCTGCCAAGTTAATATCTTTGGGAGAAGCTCTTCTCTCTGTTGTTCAACATCTCATTTGTGGGAACTAGAAAGGGCCTTCTCAGTGGCCACCTCTGGGCTCTGATGATCTACTGCTTGTTTCTAACAAATTTTAACCACCTTCTGTTTTTATTGATTGATTTTGACTCCTCTGCTTAATGTGACTACTTTTATTATTAGCGGCCTTGGATACTATGAAGAAAAGTGGGATCAAAAATGAAATAATATAAACAAACAAACACGGCAAATCCCAGACTGCAACTGGTTGACATTTTGCCCTTCTACAGTACACCCATTCAGAGATTGCTATCTGAACATTTTACCTTTCCATCCATTACTTCTATATGCACATAATCATTCCAACATGACAAGTCGGAATGTTTTATGCTCAGGCTGTTTCATTCATGTCAGAGGTCAATAACCAGAGTGATTATTCACTTCAAACATCAAACACTTAGCCACTGACTCCCAGACTGGCTAACACTAACTATAATCAGGAATACGCCACCATGTGATACAAAAGTACTTACTGTGATGGAGACTGTGGAGAATTTTCAACGAGTCCAGCAGAGGGAGCAGAGTGGTCATACTCTTAATATGGACATAATTACAATAGAAGGGGAATTGCCATATGATTGGGGGACCCACAAACATATAATCTACAATATGTGCAACAAAAAACTAAGCAGCAAATGTTGGGAGCCCAATAAGTCAACGTATTTCCAGATCCAACCCACTTATTGGACAAATGGTAAGTTCAGCCAGGCAGGTAGAAACTTGGCATTCCCAACAGAGATGCCCAGTCAGTTTCAAGCCCAGTCAGCTGTTTGACAGTGGAACAGACTCCATCCATCAGAAGGTGGACTCTACTTCCTTGGAAGATTTTAAGCAGAGGTTAGATCAGTCATGGATGCTTCAGTTGTGATTCCTGCATTGCAGAGAGTTGGACATGAGGACCCTCAGGATCCCTCCCAAGAGTCCCTACAGTTTTATGATTCCATGATCATTGTCCTAACCACAAAGCAGACCATTAAGCAGTACACACTGAATGACATATTTCAGGTTGAAGGGGTACCATTTGCCTACCACCAATCTTCATCTTTGTAGGGCTGTCATTATTTTAAAAATAAATAAACGTTGAGGTGCCCATTCACTTCACTGTCTTTCACTTACATTTCCCCTGTCCAAAAGTCTGTTTAGAGTCAATTTTCACTCCAAGGCATGGCAGGAGGGCATTAGAAGAGGTGCAATCTGTCTGCCTCAAAAAAGTAGAGTCAATCTGAAACAACATCCAGAGTAGCAGAAGCTTCCTGGCAGATATAGTAAAAAACAAAAACTGGAACTAACATGAGATCTCTGTCCTTAACAGATATCATTTAACTATGTGATGCAGGGGAAGAGAGAATCAGCTTCTACAGTATGCAGAGGAAGGAAGAACGTGCAATGTATCTGAAGTCTGGTCACTGTTCCAAGGGGCTCACAATTTAGTTTTGACAGGGTGATAAAGGCAAAGGTGAGAAATAAATGCAGCTACACATGCTTGGGCTTTGTTTCAGGTACCATGGGAAGACCACCTCAAGGGCTTGTTGAACTCCAGCTCCAATCATTCCCAATCATCATAGCCCATGGTCAGGGATGCTGGGATGTTTGGTCCAGCATCACTCCAAGTTCCCCACTCCTGATGTAGAAGTAAAGCACAGAGCCAGGAACCCATTTAGGGGCAGGCTGACATGTTTTATAACATAAACCTAATAGACCACACACCCACACACCTACACTGAAGGCCTAATGAGGTATTTGCTGCTTATCTGGCTAGATTCCATCAGGCGGCAAGTATGCAACATGTACAGTCAGACAAGAAGGATTAAAATAAACAGTTTCGAGGAACATGACTGTATTCTTGCACACAAGCTTCAACTGCCTATTGTAGGAATTCAAATCAACAATCACTTCATGTTAAGTCAGCATTATTGTCTTGGGTACCCCCTCCCAAAAATAGAGAGAGAGAGAGAGAGAGAGAGAGAGAGAGAGAGAGAGAGAGAGAGAGAGAGAGAGAGAGAGGGGTATGCTTTAGTAAACTGCCCGTTAGTCATTAAAACAAAAGATGTAACTGGAGCAATAACACTCAAATACATCTCTATTCCTCTCTTCTTTTTATAGTGATTAGGCCAATAGAATCCACACTTGAATTGCTATAATCTTAGTCCCCTTTACCAGATGTTAACCTCCAAAAATCATAGGTGCACTGACAATTCTACCACATGTGTGTTACGTGAGCATTTGATGTTGAGCACTTCCAACATTTATAACGTGTTTCTCTATACATTCTGTTCATCCTGACAGGTGTCATATACAATCATAGCATAAAACTTAACATCTGCACAGAGTTTGTGAAAGGAAGGAAGACATTAAGACCAACCACAAGAAGTTCTTTAAATATGTTAGTAGCAGGAGACCATCTAGAGAGTCAAAGCTGTCCTGAAGGAGAATAAGAAAATTGCAGAGAAGCCAAATGAACTATCTGCATCTGTTTTGGAAGAGAGTCTGGGGAACTGAGGCAGATAGTGATGATGAGATGAAGTTCTAGGCCTAACAGACAAAGCAAAAACTGACAAGTCGCTGGGTTCACATGGCATCCACTAAGATGGAACAGCTCCCCTATGAGGAAATGTGGCAGCATTTGGGACTCTTTAGCTAGAGAAACTTGCCAACAAAGGTCTGTATAGTTAAAGCTATGGTTTTCCCAGTAGTGATGTATGGAAGTGAGAGCTGGACCATAAAGAAGGCTAATCGCTGAAGAATTGATGCTTTTAAATTATGGTGCTGGACGAGACTCTTGAGAGTCCCATGGACTGCAAGAAGATCAAACCTATCCATTCTGAAGGAAACCAGCCCTGAGTGCTCACTGGAAGGACAGATCGTGAAGCTGAGGCTCCAATACTTTGGCCACCTCATGAGAAGACCCTATTGTTGGGAAAGATGGAGGGCACAAGGAGAAGGGGACGACAGAGGACGAGATGGTTGGATGGTGTTCTCGAAGCTACCAGCATGAGCTTACGGGAGGCAGTGGAAGACAGAAGTGCCTGGCGTGCTCTGGTCCATGGGGTCACGAAGAGTCGGACACGACTAAACGACTAAACAACAACAAGCTAGAGAAAAGGCAGGTAAGAGCTTGGCATGACAGAAGTTTATAATATTATGCACGGCATGGAGAAAGCAGATAGAGGAAAGTTTTTTCCTCCCTCTGTCATAACACTAGGACTTGTGGGCATCGAGTGGAAGCTGAATGTTGGAAGATTCAGGGCAGATAAAATAAAGTACTTCATCACACAGTGGACACTTAAATTATGGAGCTCACTCCCACAGGAGGCAGTGATGGCCACAGACCTGGATGCATTTTCAAGAGGATTAGAACAACTTTGTCGACATAAAACTATCAGTGGCCACTAGTCACAATGGTGATGTTCTACCACCACTGTCAGAGGCAGCATGCCGCTGAATATCAGGTGCTGGGAATCACAAGTGGGAAGTGTGCTGCTATTTGCCAGTGGCGAGCCAGCAGTAAATCACACCATGCAAGTAGGAGTTAACTCTTTATTAGCAAGGACACGATCTACACAGACTTAGTGGACTGTCAGCCCTAATGAGCATAGCAGCTCATCCCTGGTAGGACTTGCCCCATGGATTAGTTGCAGAGACTGAAAGTCCCCACCTCTCCAAAGCTGTATAAGTCCCCTCCTTTTCCAGGGTTTTTTCCCCAAGCAATTAGAGACTGCACCTGCATGAAGTCAACCTCTCCTACACCCTTTTCATGACTCTTCTGGTTCTCAGAGACAAGCAGGGAGGGCAGCTTGTTGCAGCAGCAGGAGGAGACACCCTCGACTCTTCACCAGCCTGACTCATCTCTGCCTCTTGGCTCCCCTTGCTTCAGTTTATGCCTCTGATTTTGACTGCTTTCTGCCACAGACTCTCCCATCTCACTAAGCCCTGTTACCTCTTTAGATTCTGACACCTCCTCTTCCCAGTCTTCTCCCTCTGACCACTTATTGCTGTCCTACCACCACTCCCAGGTTCTTGGTGGTTCCCCAGCTGGTTCCTTTCACCATTCGTCTGCATCCAACCAGTCCATGACATCTTGCACTCAGGTTTGGGCACTTTGGGAACAGAATGCCAGACTAGATGGGCCATTGACCTAATCCAGCATGCTTTTCTTATGGAAAGAAAGAAAGAAAGAAAGAAAGAAAGAAAGAAAGAAAGAAAGAAAGAAAGAAAGAAAGAAAGAAAGAAAAAATACTGTAGTGTGGGAAGGAATATATTATGAAAGACAGACATGCTGGAAACAATGCAAACCTAAACAAACTAAAATATAATCAGAAAGCCCGATACCAGCGCAACAATAGTCTTACTTTGCATATTACAGGCAATGTCTCAAGTCAATAGTGATAATTTTCACGTATCATTGTTACTGAAAGACATTTCTTGTTTCTCCTCTGCACCCTGCAATCAGCAGAGTTGACAGTGAATGCCTTAGCATCGGATGCCAAGGGAAATGGTTTTCAGCAATGCCAGAGTAACACACAAAGATCAAGTAACAAAGGAAGTGACTCCTGGGGGGGGGGGAGCAGAGAATGTGGATCTAGAAACATAATGTCACATGGGCCATTCAAATAGCTTGATGTCAACACTTCTCACAACAACCTTGACTTCCCGTTTCTTGTTGTTTTTCGGTGGAAACTCTTCTGAAGGTCTATCTAAACCAGGAGTGTATGTTAATTATTATTTTTTTACAAAACCTTGGAGCCACATAGTAGGAGAGACCTGCTTCCTGCCTTCTACAGCATCCCAGATGCCAAAGAAATGTGAATTTCAAAGGATAGATAGTTTCAGATCACATGTTTTTTCAGGAAGACAAATAAAGAAAGAAATAAAGGTAGCTTTACTTTAAAATGTGAAAAAAACCAATTTCTCCACCATGTCTGCTGGTGACAAGGCTGCATTCACCACTGACCTGTGGGCAGAGGGCTAGCTTAGAGGGCAGGAGGCTTGCTTAGGGGGCACAAGTCAGGGCATGTTGCACACATAGCAATGCCTTCTAACACCTCACCACTGCCCCCTGTCGCTCAGCATCCATGTGTGTGGTAGCCACCTCACTGCCTAATGACCTCACTGGTCATATTTTACCTCTGAACATAGAAGCTCCATTTAACTTTCATGGCTAATAGCCAACGACAAACCCAATCTCATCAGCTATGTTCAGATTTCATGGATAATGATCACACTTTGGGTGGGAAAAACATATTCCAACCCCAAACCTGATGCATTCATCCAAATTTTTGCACTAAGCCTATGCAGAGGTTCAGAAGAATTCGTGGATGTCTCAAGGTTGGGCCACTGAGCACAATCCAGCCCTTTCCTCCATACATACTTTATCCATGGAATTTGGTCAACTGAACAGTGTTAAGGTTTGGCAGACTAATATTTGCATTGACCAACTAAACGTGCCCAGTTTGATTAATCAGCTGGAGGGCTGGCTGACTAATATATAGATGAAGCGGATTAAGGCTTGTAACCTTAGTTGATATATATGATCAGCTGAATGCAAAGACAAGGACTAAAACATGCACTGAATAATTGTAAGTTATTATGCGGGGCAGGGGGCTTGCTTGTATATTTTGCCAAGTCCAAGTCAGTTACTATTAATAGACGAAACATGTCAGCTGACACCCAAATATTGCATGTTATAAAAGTCAGAACCCAGAGCTGTGCTAGTTGGGTAAATACAGATACAGTACAGGCATCATCTCAACACATAATTTCCTTGTTAGTTCAACAGCTGTGTCATTTAAAAAGCAATACGTGCAGTGTAAAGAGCTACAGTTTTAGAAAAGGTGCTGGTTTCATGTGCAGTTGTAACATCAATTAAAGTCATCATGCTACACTTACTGCTGCACAAATCAGGCAGCCTTCTCCTCCCCACCCCTATTATAGCAGAAAGTGTAAAAGCACAAGTTGAATTAACGATCTCTCTGCTAGGATATTGTGAATAAGGTGCCCAAATGAGGAGGGGGGAAACCACACAACATGCAAGCACTTGTCATCCTGCTTCCCAGTTGTATGCCATGGCCCTGTTACAGGTTCTTAATTTGCAAGGGTGTAACAATGAACCAGAGAATAAAGTCGCTAATGAAGAGGCTATGACAAAACAATAAAATTTGGACTGCAAAATAGAAATTGCAAAACTGGAAATCACTCTTAGGCATCTAAATGTATGCCAATGTATCTGTGAAAGGGGGGAAGAGGAGAGACAAACTACACACAAATATATTTTATTTTATTTAAAAGGAGATATAGACAACTATTCAGGGTTCTATGTGGACACAGCTATTATTGCCCACATTGTCTCATTTCTTTTCCTGCTTTAGTTTGTGGTATGGTTTCTAATGTAGCGATTCATAAACTAACCTTAAGAAAGTTACTCTTTCTAAGTATCAGCTCCTCCTCAACCCTTGCAATACAGGGATAATAATATGGCCTATCTTGTACAACTGTTATAAGCCTTTTAACAAAGTAATGCATGTGAAGTGCCTTGAATATTTGAAAGCACTATGTCCAATGCTAAGTGTAGGAAGAGGAGGAAAAGGCACAAAAACAGTTTTATTACAAATTCAGAAACGGCAGCATTCCAGCTCAAAAAGCCCAACATGTTTCAAGCCATGAATGATCCTTCCTTATCAATGGAACACACCTAGATTATTCTAAGGACCTTTTTTTAGGGGAAGTAAAAACCTGCACACACACAAACTTACACTTGTTTTCTTTGCTGGAAAATAAGCCAAAAATTAATGTCAAACCTGAAAAAATACTTCTGTTGAATAGCTTATTATATTTAAATGCAAAATTTAATTGGTAAATGAATACACTAAAAGTCTGATTTGCCAGGCAGGTTGCAGCCCTAATACAAATGTACATACTGTAAGGTACTCATCCAGAAAGCAATGATTAGCGGGAACTTTTTGTTGAGCATATCCCTCTGTGACAACCTGTATTCACTGCTGTGTAAATTGTGAAATGCCAAAAATGGCATCTCAGCAGTCAGTACAGTCATTTGGCCAGTGGTAAACCATGTAGGACAGAGAATCTACAGCACACAAGAGCTCTCCCTGAATATGAAATACTATATATATGCAGGTTGCCCATCAGATAAAGGTGACTGTCTTATAATGAAAAAGATGCTCTTACATCTAGTCAGTCATTACATGGAGCTTACTGTTACAAGCAAAACTGTAATTTGCAATCAGTCCTAATCATAGTTATTTTAATCTAACTTCCTTCAAATGAAACAAGAGCATGATTATCTTACACATGCACACACAGCTGTTTGTATACCTCACATACGGGTGAAATCTATAACTGCATTGACAGCTCAAACCAAGATGGTATTTCCCCTGCCAAAATCTACACTTCCGATAAGGGTTGCCATATGCCCGGATTTTCCCAGACATTTCAGCGATTTCCGCCTGGAAACTGTTTACAAGAACTGAGTTCCAGCTATGTCCAGGAAATTCCAGACATATGGCAGCTGAAGTCCACAACAACTGGAAGGCACTGTGTTGCTTAACCTGTCCTTACTGAGATAATGCATGTGAAAGACTTTGAAAATTCTCATGTGCTACACAAATGTTTACCAGCAGAAGACTAGTAAGTCTGGTGTGTGTGTGTGTGTGTGTGTGTGTGTGTGTGTAGTGGGGGGAGGTGGTGGTGGGTCAGGGTCAGCTTCAGTCAATTCTCCAACACTTTCTTCCTAGTTCTTCTTAGAATAGAATCATAGAATCATAGAGTTGGAAGAGACCACAAGGGCCATCGAGTCCAACCCCCTGCCAAGCAGGAAACACCATCAGAGCACTCCTGACATATGGTTGTCAAGCCTCTGCTTAAAGACCTCCAAAGAAGGAGACTCCACCACACTCCTTGGCAGCAAATTCCACTGTCAAACAGCTCTTACTGTCAGGAAGTTCTTCCTAATGTTTAGGTGGAATCTTCTTTCTTGTAGTTTGGATCCATTGCTCCATGTCTGCTTCTCTGGAGGAGCAGAAAACAACCTTTCTCCCTCCTCTATGTGACATCCTTTTATATATTTGAACATGGCTATCATATTACCCCTTAACCTCCTCTTCTCCAGGCTAAACATGCCCAGCTCCCTTAGCCATTCCTCATAAGGCATCGTTTCCAGGTCTTTGACCATTTTGGTTGCCCTCCTCTGGACACGTTTGTCAGTGCCCTTCTTGAACTGTGGTGCCCAGAACTGGACACAGTACTCCAGGTGAGGTCTGACCAGAGCAGAATACAGTGGCACTATTACTTCCCTTGATCTAGATGCTATACTCCTATTGATGCAGCCCAGAATTGCATTGGCTTTTTTAGCTGCCGCGTCACACTGTTGGCTCATGTCAAGTTTGTGGTCAACCAAGACTCCTAGATCCTTTTCACATGTACTGCTCTCAAGCCAGGTGTCACCCATCTTGTATTTGTGCCTCTCATTTTTTTTGCCCAAGTGCAATACTTTACATTTCTCCCTGTTAAAATTCATCTTGTTTGTTTTGGCCCAGTTCTCTAATCTGTCAAGGTCATTTTGAAGTGTGATCCTGTTCTCTGGGGTGTTAGCCACCCCTCCCAGTTTGGTGTCATCTGCAAATTTGATCAGGATGCCCTTGAGTCCATCATCCAAGTCGTTGATAAAGATGTTGAATAAGACCGGGCCCAAGACAGAACCCTGTGGCACCCCACTAGTCACTCTTCTCCAGGATGAAGAGGAACCATTGATGAGCACCCTTTGGGTTCGGTCAGTCAGCCAGTTACAAATCCACTGAGTGGTAGCATAGTCAAGACAGCATTTTACCAGCTTCTTTACAAGAATATCATGGGGCACCTTGTCAAATGCCTTGCTGAAATCAAGGTAGGCTACATCCACTGCATTCCCTTCATCTACCAGGCTTGTAATTCTGTCAAAAAACGAGATCAGGTTAGTCTGACATGACTTATTTTTCAGAAATCCATGCTGACTATTGGTGATCACAGCATTCCTTTCTAGGTGCTCACAGACTGTTTGCTTAATGATCTGCTCCAGAATCTTCTCTGGTATTGATGTCAGACTGACTTGGCAGTAATTATTTGGGTCCTCTCTTTCCCCCTTTTTGAAAATAGGGACAACATTTGCCCTCCTCCAGTCTGCCGGGACTTCGCCTGTTCTCCAGGAATTCTCAAAGATGACTGCCAGTGGTTCCGAGATCACATCTGCCAGTTCTTTTAATACTCTTGGATGCAGTTCATCTGGCCCTGGAGACTTGAATACATCTAAACTAGCCAAGTATTCTTGTACTATCTCCTTAGTTATTCTGGGCTGTGTTTCCTCTGCTGAATCATTTGCTCCAAATTCTTCAGGTCGGGCATTGTTTTCTTTATCGGAGAAGACTGAGGCAAAGAAGGCATTGAGGAGTTCAGCCCTTTCTGTGTCCCCTGTTTGCATTTCACCATCTTCTCCTCTGAGTGACCCCACTGTTTCTTTGTTCTTCCTTTTGCTACGAACATACCCATAAAAGCCTTTTTTGTTGCTTTTAACCTCTCTAGCAAGCCTGAGTTCATTCTGTGCTTTAGCTTTTCTGACTTTGTGTTTACACGTGCTGGCTATTTGTTTGAATTCCTCTTTGGTGGTTTCCCCCCTTTTCCATTTTTTTGTACACATCCTTTTTAAATCTTAACTCAGTTAAAAGTTCTTTAGATAGCCACCCTGACTTCTTTAGGCACCTTCCATGTTTCCGTCTCATTGGTATTGCCTGAAGTTGTGCTTTTACTATCTCCCTCTTAACAAACTCCCAGCCATCATGAACTCCCTTTCCTTTTAGCATTACTGTCCATGGGATCTCACCCAACACTTCCCTACGTTTTATGAAGTCGACTTTCTTAAAGTCAAGAAATTGAGTCCTAGTATGCTTGGCTGCTCCTTTCCGCTGTATAGTAAACTTCAGAAGAGCATGATCACTTGCACCTAATGATCCTTCCACTTCTACCCCACTAACCAGGTCCTCAACATTGGTTAGGACCAGATCTAAAATGGCTGTTCCTCTTGTTGCTTCTCCCACTTTCTGGACAACGAAGTTGTCTGCAAGGTCAGTGAGGAATCTGTTTGACCTTATGCTCTTGGCTGAGTTTGACATCCAACAAATATCCGGGTAATTGAAGTCCCCCATTACTACTATCTCCCTTCCTTTTGCATGCTTGGCCATCTGTTCCAGGAAGGCTAGGTCCACATCCTTTGCTCCCTGCAATCTGTCTCCAAATACATCATTATGCCATTCCCTGTAGGCACTGATGCTTGTTATTCACTTGTGTACATTCCACCCACCCTTTAGAATATTTAGTCCAGTCAAAAGTCACTGGTTTCAGGTGGTGGCACAAAAACACCCCCTAAAGATTGCATTAATCTGGAGGAAGACATGATTTAAGATTTTTCTGAGGTGAATGGTCTTATGATGTAGCTGGGCATTTTCCCCATTTTCTTTCTTTTACCCAAAGAGGTGTTTGTGGGAATTGTTGTTCTCACAAAGGCATTCTGACCCAGAAATGCAGGGGTGCAGCCAAACTACCACTTGAAGCAAGGCTTTGGGGCAGAAGAGGAAGCATACTGCTGAGGAGACCTCACTACAAATGCCTAGACAACCTTCTCAAGAGTTACATATAGATGGTGGACATCATGGGAGAAAGACACAACCTTGCAGCACCCTGCAGTGCAAACGGGGGAGATTTTAGCAGTCATATCCAACAATGCATATTTGCTAGTTAGTATATGAAGGAGTTAAAGACCAGAGTTCTAATTTCTAGAGTAGGCTCAATGAAGTCACACCCCCTCTTCTCCTGAGAGGGAGGAAGTAAAGATACAGAAAGATTCATGACCAGCTGATAGTCTGAAAAAATCTGCAAAGTTGGGTTTCTTGAGAAGTGGGCTTCATGATGCCTCCTAAAGCAGCTGGGGCTACTCAACCTCTTAAGAAAAAGCCATAATTATACTTCATTACTATAAGTACCAGAAGCTATTTACTGTGAGCTGCTCCACCAACTCAATACCACAACTAGCACGCAGCCTCTGCTAGGATAGCAATCCTAAGAGAGGACGAGGGGTGACATCTTAGATTGATGAGTAATGACAGGAAGGGCCAAAGATTGCCAGCAGTTAACAGTGTCCTGATACTCCAAGACTCAAATCAAATTGCTGATATTTGCACAGAGGAAATACAGGTTGGAGAGGGGAAAGAAGTGAGTATGAAGCTTCTATTGGTGTGGGTGGAAGGTCAAAACCTATCATTTATAGTGATTTAGGGTATTCAAAGCCCCTATCATATACATTCCTGTGATGTGGTTCTTACAACAACTCTGCAAAGTATGTCAGTATTATTATCCCATATTACCAAAGGGGGTTGAGTTTAGGAGATGTTGGCTAGATTAAGTCCATCTGCTATGCTCATGGTAGGGTTGAAAGTTGAACTGGATATATCCTAATTCCTAGCTCAGGCTGCAATCCTATACACATTTACCAGAGAGTAACCCCCATTGAATCCCACTTCTGAGTAATGTAGTCTTTTATCTGCTATGTCACACTGGAAGAGGTTGAGCAAGAAGACCAAAGCATTCTTAGATAAACAGACCACCAACAAATAAATTATGTGGAGAAGAAATGAGGTGAAACCGGTATTTTCTAAAAACTGGACCCTATTTGCTATAGAACAAGCAAATACCGAACCCTTCCAGCAATAGAGACATTATTTTGCCTAGCCATTTAAGTTCAAGGCAAACCAGTTCAAGTGAAGCTTGTCATCTTGCCTATTAGCTTGATGTCTTTATTCAGAGGCCATCTGTACCACTGAGAGATACAGAGGCAGCTAATGTCAATATGAACAAATGCCTCGTCTTTTACAAGAAATGTCAAACATAGGACAGAGTAGAATTGACCCCAGGAATACCAACAGATGTTAGCTACAAGGTTTTGGGGGGAAATCAATCATTCCTACTGGGACTAATTAAGACAAAATAAAGAGCCAAAGAAAGAAAAATCATGCTGTATTATCAGGAACTTCATACATACTATCCAAGCTCATTATTGGCTTATTGCCCTGCGGCCTTTGAAGAAAGGTTAAAAAGAGGTGCAAGAGCTGACATAGCCACAGAAAGAAAAGAAAAAAGTTAGTTCACATTCTAATCCTGAATTTTGAAATTCCTATCTCTAAGGAAGTTATGCAATGTGTCAATAAGAAGCAAAGATGAGTTCTTACATTTCCAGCTTGCCCTGAAGAATTTTACCTTGTATACCAGTACATATATTGATCAGTACCATCAATTAAAGCAGACATTTGGGGCTTAGCAGCATCCCCCAAAGCTGTTGGAAAACATGGCCAAGAAGCCTAATGCTAACCTTCCCATAGCCAGATTCAAACACACAATCAATACATTCATTACAATCAAACAACAGCAAAAATCACAGTGCAGTCTGCAAGCTTCTGAGTTCACCAGAACTCTTCTTCTGGCTGGAAGTTCAGCAGATAACCAAAATGGAGGGATATTAAGAGGCGACTGCTGGGGATGGTGGAAACCTCAGCCTGTACTCATAAACAACAAAATTAAAATAGAATGAGGTGCTTTCAAGACCTAACTAGTGAAACTGCAACCTTCTGCATTCACTGAGCACATGAGTAGGCTGTGTGATTTAGGCATGCCCTTGAAGTTGGGGCACCTCTTTGGCTAGTCCCCCAGAAACCGAGTGCATGAATGCAGGATTCCCAATCACATACAAGGGCGTTTTCACACTTGGCATTTGGAATTGCTGCTGTTTGATCTGACTTTTTACGAGTGAATTTGTAGCTGACTGTGCACAGCTTTGCTAACACGCTGTTATTATTAGAGAGTTTTTGCAGGGCTTTCCTTTGTGCGCTAATGCCAGGTTGTGACAAAACTGAGAAAAATTCCATAGCTGTAGTCACATCTCTTAATGTGCCCTCATATTCCTTCCCTAGTGACTGTCAGTGATGAGCACATGCCTTGGGACAGCCTTTTCACAGCTTTTTATTTCATTTTATTGAATGACTCGTATTCTGGAATACTGATCTTGTGGGAGTATAGGAGATCTGAAGGGGAACTATGTATCTGCCTGAGCTATGGTGAACCTGGTTATTGCAATGAGACAGCTAATGATGGCTGTCATGGGCAGCATTTTGACTCAGTGCCACCATCTCTGCCTACCATATCTCTCCTCTGAACTGGGCTGGCAAACTGGCAGTTCGCATTGGTCAGAGGGAAGTGGCATGAAATGGAAGTCTCTCATACCACCCCCACCAACCCCCTGTCCCCATACAAAAATCCAAATTATGTTTGTATACATGCTGCACACATGAAATTATTGAGAATCCACTCTGGATCTTTCACAAAATATTTGATTTTAATTTTTTTGCAATATAAGAAAAAAAATGTGTTTGTAACTTGTTCTGGAATACTAGCTGAATGATACCAATGTCAAGTGGCAGCATGCCAAACTAAACTAAACTAAACAAAACAAAACAACAAAACAAAAAACAAAACAAAACAAAACAAAACCAGCAACTGTTCCACTATAGGTGGCAAGTTTGGCTTGGTATTGCTCTTGCTTTATTTGTAATTGTTATTAGTTGTATGTTTTATTTTCTCCTGCCTGCTGTTGTTCAAGCTTTTACTGTATCCTGCCCAGGGATCTCTTTTGACAAAGAGTGGGTTAAAGTATTTTAAATAAATGTAAACAGGCTGTATGCACAAATTGTACTTTTCTGTCATTCAGTTGAATCCAACCATAGATTCAACTGTACATCAGTATATCCCCGCCTCCTACCAACACGTTCAATTAATGGGTCTACCCTGAAGAAGGAGAAAAAAGATCCATAGAAAAACTCATCCTAAGAGCAGTAGTAAAGAAAAAGCATGGTAGTCCTCAGATTAGCAAAGCTGGAGAACTGATTTTGGATGGTGTGTTTGGTATAGAATCTATGGAAGCCAAACAAGGCATCAGTTGCCTAGTGTGTGGAGGGCTTGTTTTACCCATTTCATCATGGTCTTATCACTCTGGGTGATGGGAGGTTTGTATAGCATATTCCTGGCTGTTCTTAGCCAAACACCAGAGTTTTTTTAGATAGATATAAAGTTGGCTTCTTAGATTGATACAGATCATGTGTACACAACATATGCATGCACAGATCGTATGGGCAGCTGTTCGGCCCATACTGTTCAGTACAGGAGCTGAGAGTGGAGTCAGTGGGCATGATCCTGCTCCCCTCCCCACCATGCATTCATTGAATGCAGATTTGTCTTCTGAATAGGACTAATTATTGGTTTTTCTGAAGGGAAGAAGTGAAAAAGAGGATATTCAACTACTAATGAGTTCATTAAGAGTATGCTGCTTCCACTTTGGAAAATAGCAACTGCTCCATCAGTTTTTGAGTGGCTTAAAATAATACAGACAATTATATTTACATATATCTAAATTAACTAAGAGCTTGCAGTGAGTATACAAACAGTTTTACTGGAACAAGTATTACGAGTGATGAGTTTTAAGATCACAATCTTATGCTCTTTATATACTGTTTTTAATTTAATTTTGTGTTCATGTTGCATTCATGTCCTATTTGTGGGCTTCTTAGAAGTATTTGGCAACGGCAGCTCTTGAAATCAAGAGGTTGAACTAGGTAGTCTGATCCAGAATGGCTTTCTAAGTCCCTTGCAACAAGAGCGGGCAAAATTCATATCTTCATCTGTATCACACCTCAGGGCACTATAGCAAGGGCTCTTCTCGAGTGCCACAGAAGCTTCCTCAGATCTGACAGGCTCATCTCTTTTGCTTCCTATGGACAGTAAATGAATTTCTGGAGTTCTGTGGCTGGTGTTATGTATCTTGTCCCTGGGGCTTCCTAGCATGTCTCCTCTTGTGTCTGACAAACAACTCATACACAGGCTCCCTCTTCTGATTTACTGCTCAACCTTACAAGTAAGGATTATACAATAATGACAGTTTGAAAAACCAGAGGTAAAACTTGGAAACAAAACACTAGCAAGGCAAACGACTTTACAAGTAACTGTCACCATTTATCAAAGTCTGTTTTGCTGGAGGCAGAGTACCAGGTAACATTTGAGATATTTATTAAAATCTTTATGAAGCAGATTTCCAACACACCCCATGGCTTTCTTATTTTTCCTCTCTCTTTTAGATAGAGAAGAGCAGCAGCTACAAGAATTCAAAACTTGACTCCCAACATACACATATCTCTCTCAAAATTTCTGGATTTTGTTTGGTTCACCACATTTGCTCTTTGTTGGAACATTACTCTGTTGCTGAACTTGAGGGGAAGCTTTGCCATCTTGATCCAGAAAAGTGCATCTATTTTCCCATATCATTCTTCCTCTGTGGAGGTATAAAATGGCCCTAAAAACACGTTTTTGAGTAGCAAAAGCAGATCCAAAGTATATTCAGAGAATCAAGGAAACATCACCCCATCTCCCACAGCTATGAGTCATAGAATAAAACTTTCCACTGGTGGCAAAGGGCTATGAGAGAGATTTGGGGTCTGTGTATGGTGGCTGGGAAGGAATATAAGTCTCCCTTCCCTGTACCCCATGATCCCAATAACACACCAGGGGGACTTGCACTTAATTACATACACAATTACAGAAAACAAAGGTGTAGTCGCATGCTACACATCAAGTGTAATATGTAGTTTAGCCCTCAGATCTGTTTGCTGTTACCCTACAACAGCTACTACAGTCCTGTTGTTGACATTCCATTCCTGGAAGGAACTGATTTCCTGCATGTATGAATTCCAAAAGGTGGGTGCTACAAGAGTAGAGACCTGATTCCTAAGTTGTGCAGAACGAACCATACACTCATGGAAGGAAAGGCAGAATAAAAAGGTAATACATAAACAGCACATATAAAGTGCATTCAAGTGTCTTTCAGCGTTCTTTATGATAGTCCTATAAGACAGGCCAGCGTTATTATATCCATATAAAAAAGAATAGAAGGGTACGATAAAGCGTCTTGTTTAAGATACTGTGGGTTGTCAAGGGCCCCTTACTAAGTTCACGGCCAAGGCAAGTTTCAAAGCAAGGACATGTGAGCTTAAAACTCACAGTACACGATACCAGTTTTTAATGATGGCTGTAATAACATTACACTTTAAACTGTTGTCATAAAAATAAACAGAAGTTTACAAAGATAACCAAGAAGGGTGGTACAAAGAACCAAAGTATTAGATTCCAGCTATGTTTCCAATCTCTACTCAGCCATAGATTCAAAGTATTGAGTCTGGTACTGACTACAATGGACGTGAAGTTATTCTATGCCTAAGAATGAGCGTATACACATTCAAACCCAAAGTATATACACACAGGAAAACCCAAATAAATGTGGGGTTGTGATTGCACAT
Organism: Podarcis melisellensis; assembly: GCF_964234715.1. NCBI lineage: Eukaryota > Metazoa > Chordata > Lepidosauria > Squamata > Lacertidae > Podarcis > Podarcis melisellensis. The sequence continues at coordinate 82,867,404 of NC_138537.1, forward strand.
TCACTCACATGACTTATGATTGTGTGAACTGTTGAAGATGTGAGGACTTTGGAGAAGCAAGAACCTCTTCAAGTGACCTGCCCATTTGTAAATATTTTGTAACATTTATACATCTGTAATATTCCTGTTGGGGGACGCGGGTGGCGCTGTGGGTAAAACCTCAGCGCCTAGGACTTGCCGATCGCATGGCTGGTGGTTCGAATCCCCGCGGTGGGGTGCGCTCCCGCTGCTCGGTCCCAGCGCCTGCCTTCCTAGCAGTTTGAAAGCAACCCCGGGTGCAAGTAGATAAATAGGGACCACTTACTAGTGGGAAGATAAACGGCGTTTCCGTGTGCGGCTCTGGCTCACCAGAGTAGCTTCATCATGCTGGCCACGTGACCCGGAAGTGTCTGCGGACAGCGCTGGCTCCCGGCCTCTAGAGTGAGATGAGCACACAACCCTAGAGTCTGTCAAGACTGGCCCGTACGGGCAGGGATAAAGGTAAAGGTAAAGGTACCCCTCCCCTTGCCATGCGATTGGCAAGTCCTAGGCGCTGAAGTTTTACCCACAGCGCCACCCGCGTCAGGGGTACCTTTATCTTTACCTTTAATATTCCTGTATGGAAATAGAACAGTCTTTCCTCAGAGTGAAGAAGAACACGATCAATAATGTGAAAGGCTTTTGAACACTGAAGGAGCTCAGAGAAGACTAGAGAACCAATTACCAATGTTTATCAAGATCCCAGCACCTATACAACACAATAGTTACAGGATTGTTGCTTTGTAAAAGAACTCAGGTTAAATCTCTAAGAAAACTAATATCAGATGGTTTCTCAGGGCCATCACAAGATTCATGTACTCAAGGTTGAAAAACATACACAAATTCCACAATTCCCACGTGATGGTACACAGACTTTTCTTTTAGATTATCTTCTCTATGTGTGTGTGTGTGGGGGGGGGGAATGTAAAACCTCTATCAAACCAAGACTTCTATAGCATGGCCACCATGGGGGATTATCATTTTTAGTATAGACCTGATAGAACGAGCATGTCCACCCTATATCCATGCCAGAAATTCAGATTTTATTAATACTATTGCAATGTTACAAGAATGAGAGCAATTTTCTTCTCAAAAGGGCCAATTATGAATGTTTTAAGGAGAGGGGGGGAGAGGTACATGACAACCCAGTTGCTAATTGACCCAAAAGGTGAAAGCACTCTAGAATGAGATAAGATGTCTTGCTGATCTCCAAAACCTAATAAAAAAGTCTTAAAAAACAACAACAAAACTATTCCAAGTTCCAAAGATGCTTTCCACAAATAGAGCGGCATCAAAGAGAATGACACAGATTAGACTAGCACCAGAAGTTACTTTTCTAAACACTAAGGCATCAGCTAACAACCTTATCTGTTCTGAAGCAAATAATTTGACCATACAGCTATAAAGCGCAGTGTGTGGTTCTTTATCAAGTCTATTCACACACACACATGCATTCTACAGTCTCCTGTAGCATATCAGAAAGTATAAACCGCAGGTGCTAGTAAAATGTGTTGTTCATTTTCCCCAACCCCACTTGGCAAATGCTATAATTCTTCTGTAACTATGAAACATCTGCAGGAGCATCTCCTCCCTTCCACGTTCCATTCCCATGATGCTCTCTGTGTCTGTTCTGAGCCAAAGAAAGGTCAAGCAGCCCATCTGGAATCCCCCCCCCGTTCATCCATTCTCGCTCTTCATCTCCCTGGCAAAAAGAAGAAGCAAAAAAGAAAGAGAGGAGTTTCTGCTGAATTTGTCACTTCCACCTGTTCTGACAGGTCCCCCTGCCTGACCCAGAGATAGCCCTTGGGGACATTAATCATATAACAGTCAGAGCTGTGAAAGAAACAAGGCTTGGCTGGATACTGTTACAGTCTCTGTCACCTACTAATCATGTTCTGTGACACAGAGAGGCTTAATCAGATGGTCAGATTTCTCATTACTCATCATGCTTGCAACAATGAAACTCTTCACTGGAAGATTAAAGTTTTGGCTACTTGGGGCTTCCTGCCTCCATACTGCTTGCTGCCTATATTATAACTAAAAACTTCCAAGAGTTATGATCTAAGCCTGCGATTGGCATTTAATTGCAAAAAAAATATTTTAGAACCTCTCTCTCTCTCACAATTATAATGTTTGGGTCAGTGAAATTTAAATATGCTGGCCTGGTTCGCACATCACACTAGGACAAACCGTGCAAACAAATCTTGGCTGCAGCTCATGTTTAGTCAGGAAAGAGCTTAGCCATGACCCCCAGTTCAGCTTGGCTCAGTAAGGCACAGTAGCAAAAAGGAGCAAAGGAGCTGCTACCTCATCTCTGGGAGCCTACATGCTCGCATGGTACCACAAAGCCATATTTTCCCTTAGTGTGACTTGAAAAGCATCAGAAACAGAATGAATTGCTCATTTATAAGCAGTAATTTGGGCAGTCTCATGAAAGTCAGGTTTAAAAACATACAGTGGTACCTCGGGTTAAGTACTTATGGTAATTCGTTCTGGAGGTCCGTTCTTAACCTGAAACTGTTCTTAACCTGAAGCACCACTTTAGCTAATGGGGCCTCCTGCTGCCACTGCACCGCCAGAGCACAATTTCTGTTCTCATCCTGAAGCAAAGTTCTTAACCTGAGGTACTATTTCTGGGTTAGCGGAGTCTGTAACCTGAGGTGTATGTAACCTGAAGCGTATGTAACCTGAGGTACCACTGTACTTTAAAATCTCTTAGGGGTAAATCTTATTCACACCGTTATGTGTGAATCAGCACATACGAGAACTTGCTAGATTTCGCAACTCATCAGCAAAAAACGCAATGTTGCTGCATAGCATTCTTGTTTCAACAGAAGTTCCATCCATGCCAGATCCATATAAGAGAAACAGCACATTTTCCCAAAAGTTCTGCCACTAACAGCAATCCTACTAGCAGGAACATGCTGGCTTTATTTTAAAACAGGGAGAGAAAGCAGCTGTTCTCTTGCTCTAAATTCAAATTTAGCTTTGGTTCAAGATTAAGGACATATGAACTAAGAAGCAGCCTTAAGCTAACAGACTACTGGTCCCTTATACTCAAACTACCTGTACATGTAAAATTCAGATTTCTCACTTTAGACTTGTTTACATTGAATTCCATTTGCCCTTTTACAACCCATTCAGTCTAGAGAGATTCTTTTGGAGCTCTTCACAATCTCTTTGTTTCACCAACTCTGAATAATTATGTATCATCAGCAAACTTGGCCACCTCACTGCTTAGCACTAGCTCTAGTTTGTTTATGAACAAATTAAAAAGCACAGTTCCCAATGCCCTGGGAGATACACTTTCTAAATCTCTCTATTTGAAGAATGGTCCATTTAGTCCTAACATTTGCTTCCTGGAATTTAACAAATTTTTGATCCATAATAGGTCCTCTCCTCTTATTCACTGCCTGCTAAGCTTACACAAAAGTATTTGGTGAGGTACTTGTCAAAAACTTATTGAAAGTCCAAGAATGTTATGTCAGCTGGATCACTTCTATCTATATGCTTATTGACACTCTGAAAGAACTGCAATACGTTCATGGACAGGACTTGTCCTTGCAGAAGCCATGCTGGCTCTGCTTTAATAAAGCTTGTTCTTCTACATGCTTGGTTATTTTTTCTTTAACAATAGTTCTCCCCAGTTCCCCCAAGACATTCATTAAGTTAATCACCCTGTAATTTCTATGATCTTCCAGCTCCCTTTTTTAAAAAAACTGGTGATGCATTGCCTTCATGTTTGGAGGCTGATCTGATAAATGATCCATTCCATTGCTATAGATGAGGCAGGAGTAAAAGGATTGATAACGCACAATTCAGGCCCACCCATGTGCTGCCATCTGTAGCAGGAAATAAGAGAGGGTTTGAAAGTCAGCTACTGTTGACAGATAATGCGCAGCAACTTAGGCTGAAAGACAAATGGTCGTTTTGAGTGGCGTTGTAAGTGTTGTGATGTGGGCACCTCTGCCCTGAGTGTACATGCCCATTTCTTTTGTGCCATTACCATCTCAGGTCAAGCAGGTTGTTCAGGCTTTTGAAACACTACAAAACCTGTTTACTGCATGCAAAAGGGGAGTGAATATAGTGTATGGGCCCGTGATGTCACTACAACATCATCTTAAATACCCCATGGTTTGTTTACAAAGATCTCTTCCTACCCTTGCACAGGCATGCATCAAAAATTGGGAAGCATTCCTACTCTTCAACCATGGATGTTGAAGGAATGCTCAGTTTTGAGCTTTTTGTCCATGATCTCAAACCTTCCTTTGAGAACTGCCAAGTGATAAAGGGGAATAAAAAGCAACTATCAAATTATTCTAGGAGGGAGGAACATAAATGCTTCAGTGTTTTTTTGTTTTACTTTACATTGATCTAGTTAGTCAAACCCTAAAGTTGTTTCTAATTTTCACCTCTTCAAAGGTTGGAGCCAAGTCCACACAGCCTAATGTCCTGGGAATGAAGAGGAAGATTCCTCAGGTGATAAAACGGTATGTACCATGTCAGTCTACTCTACAGGGTGATAGAATCACGTTGTTGAATGCTGGCCATTTTTTTTTAAAAAAAAAACAGAGATAAAAGAATCCCAGCAGAAAGAAAAACAGCACAACATACTGAGAGCTACAACTGTGCCTATTTTCATTTTTGTTTTTTGTTTTTTATTTACTGAAATGTTTTGTTTGTTCTCTGCACGGGAGGAAATTCAAAAATAGCACCTCTCATCTGCAGACTTTAGTGGTACTGTTCAAACCCTCCAAGTGCCACTATTTTCATCAGAGAAATGTTAGAGGGTATGGTAGGCTGTCCCTATTTTCAGATAAATTTTGGAGGGTATGGAGTTATGCGACCCCCAAGCCAAGGAGATAAGTAACTATATAACCTTTAGATGACACCTGAAGGTAGTCCTGTATAGGGAAGATTTTTTTTTTTAATGTTTAATGTTTTATGATGTTTTTATATATGTTGGAAGCCATCCAGAGTGGCTGGGGCAACCCAGTCATATGGGTGGGGTATTATTATTATTATTATTAAATAGGATATCCCTATTTTCATCAGATAAATGTTGGAGGATACTACTACCTCTGGTTTTTACCAGCTCATTCAGCTGCCAATGTGTAGACCAGGTCAATGATGCTTATAAAGAAAAGATTCACAGATTGAGAGTTGGGGCCTGCTGTCTTCTTTGGCAAAGCCTATATGGTTGCAGGGACGCGGGTAGCGCTGTGGGTAAAACCTCAGTGCCTAGGACTTGCCGATCGAAAGGTCGGTGGTTCGAATCCCCGCGGTGGGGTGCGCTCCCATTGCTCGGTCCCAGCGCCTGCCAACCTAGCAGTTCGAAAGCACCCCCCGGGTGCAGGTAGATAAATAGGGACCGCTTACTGGCGGGAAGGTAAACGGCATTTCCGTGTGCTGCGCTGGCTCACCAGATGCAGCTTGCCACACTGGCCACGTGACCCGGAAGTTTCTGCGGACAGCGCTGGGCCCCGGCCTCTTAAGTGAGATGGGTGCACAACCCTAGAGTCTGGCAAGACTGGCCCGTACGGGCAGGGGTACCTTTACCTTTTTTATATGGTTGCAGCAGAGGTTGGGGGGGGCAGAGGGGTTGAGGCAGCTGTTTTTGTGCCTGACATTACAAGGGTTTGTACTTGCACTGCTTGAAGACTTGCAGGAACAGAAGTTTTACCCTTGGGTTTCGCCAGTATGGCAATGTGAGGTGGGAATGGGGCTGCACTGTCTCCCCCTTGCCTTCTTGTTAAGTTGGGTAAGCAAAGTAGCACAACCTATCCACAAACCCATTTAGAAATTGGAGCACCTGCTTTGGGGGGGGGCGGTGTTTCAAAAAGACAGGGTTTTTTGGGGGGGGGAACAATTTGTCATTGAGCTGGCATGTCTTCTTGCCTTCTCTATATTCAGTGCCTTCCCCCCCCCCCTTTGGCTGGCTTCTATCATTTCATCACAGCATTTTCTAGAAGGACCATGATAAGGAAAAGCATCAGCAGTATGGGGAGCAGGGGAGCACAGGAAGGTCCCAAAGTACCATGTAAAATAAGATGGGAGATGGCAAGACACTCACAAGGCTGAATGCCCCAGAAAAGGGATTGCAAACTATGCTTTTGAATGCAGAAGCCCAGCAGTGACCCCTTCACACACCTACATCTCTCCACAAGGGTATTTATTGGGTGCACTCAGCCAGCCGTCTATGCCAGTCTCTCTTGGCAATGCAACAGAGTTAACACGACCCCTTGCACACTAGCCTTAATAACTAATAAGCACTACTGTGTTGTTTTAATACACATGCGGACTGTTTAATCCCACCTATTGGCACCTGCCTCTTTTGTTACCTCCCCACGGCAATGTACTTGTTAACTGTAGCTTACTTTTGTTGCATTGTGCAATGATAAGAAACTGGCATACATTTGCCCTTTAAGCTATGAAAGAATGAGGATTTCTTAATCTAAACCATCATCTGATCTTGTCAGGAGAAGGGGAAGAGGTTAGGGAAGGAAGTTTCCAACAGCCTCTTACCTGCCTGAACTTGACCTGACAGCTAGTGAGACAAAGTCACCATCAAAGCAACACTCTGCTTGAGAGCTGCTGTTCAGAAAGAGTGGCGCTTTAACCAGGTTACCTAACAATAGCTCTCCTATGAAGCCTGCCACAAAAGGACCTTCAACGCTGCCTTACTTTAACTTCACAATGCTGAGCTGAGGACTGAGCTGTTGTGTTTGTTTCTATTCAGCGATCCCTCCATTGCTAGCCTAGAAATGACAGTAGGTGGAAACGCTATCTTTCATTACAAAAAGTATAAATAGTGTAATCTATCAGCGCTGTCAATCAAGATGATTGATTACAGGCTGTCATAGAGAAGAGTGACATATTAGAAAAGTTTTGTTAACAATGCCTATTGCTAGTCAGCCTGCCACAGAAGCTGGTGATTAATGTGTTGTCAGGCTGTAATCCCACACCCCTGGCTAATGAGGCAGGAATTTATCATCTTTAGAGAGTGGCAGATGTCAGAAGGAAAGGAATCCAAGTGCTGGAAACAATATACTTTTTCTTACCACGCCTGACAAGCCTGACAGGCCTAAAAAACCACAAAGAAGCTTTGTGTAAGCACAAACTTAAAGAGAGAGAGAGGAACTTTCATTTGGTATCTTTGCTTTAAATACTGCCGCAAGTCGGTCGTCTATCCCTCAAAGGAGTCACAAATGAAAAGCTCTGTGAACTTTGAACCCAACCTCCCCGCCATCCTTGACAACTAGGAAATCTCCAAAATAGGTTTTCGTGGCAAGCAAACAGGCAGCTCTCTTTGAAAGAGCAGCAGCAAGTAACTTTTAACTCTACATGTGAACTTGTGACTGATAAAAAAAAGCCTTCTGAGTGAGGTGCGTAGGACGCAGAGTCCTAGCTGCTCTGCATTTTGCTACAGATGATCAACACACCCAGGAGAGCTGTTATTCCTGGTGGGAAACCCTCCAAGTAAAGAGTCTTTGGGGATGGGCCTAAGAGAGCAGACGAAGACAGGCTTACAAAATCTAGAAATAAGTAATGCTTGCAATTTTGTTTAGAAGGGCTTTTCTTCTGAAAGCTGACAGACAGGTTTCTTTTTCTGGTTCCCACTGGTGGCCTCCTCTTCTTACATGTATTCACACAGTTCTTCCCCCCGCCCCTCCACACACACACACACACACACACACACACACACCATGTTTTGACCGCATGCAATTATTCTTAAGTGATATAGGTATATTTCTGCGGTTGTACTCACCCAGCGATTATTCAATGGGCTCACAAGTAAAGTATAAATTAGGAACAAACAATTTCACTCCATAATTGTTATGGAATTCCAGCATCCAGAGACATGCATCAATTAAATTTCAGTCAGAAATTCAGAATTCCGGGAATCAATTCAAGTGCATTTAGTATTCCAGTTTTTATAAGGCATTAAAACAACCTAGTAGCACAACTGCACCATTTCACACCTGTCTCCATTGAATTCAATATGGAGATGGAAAGAGCATCACCAAAAACCATCTGGTTGAAGGCAAACAGCAACTCATTCCTGAATAAACACACAGACATCTCCCCCTAGCTTACCACATGGCACTTTTCTCCCAGCACAGAACTGAAATGGTCTGCAAAGAAAAGCACTTGCAGCAATGGTATCTGGTGAAGCAATGCTCCCTTCAGCTATGTACTAGCCTGCTTTGGGTTTAAGATATATATCCATGGCTACTGATTGGGGCAGATGTGTGAAGTGTGGCAACCTCCATCATGTAGGGCAATATTTCACACCAATTTTGCCTGTGTTCATTCATAAGACCCTTCCTTTCCATTTCTACATTAATACGCATACATTTTCATATTAAAAATCTGCATACACAAAAATCAAATTTAAATATTTATGTTTTATTACTACATTCACATTTCTGAATAAGGCGTATCCTAAAATATGCATTTTTACTACATTTTGGTTACAATGATGAATCAGATTCTGATCTGCACTTTAGTCTAGGAGGTGTGAATCACAGAAACTGAATTCCTCAAGCATAATCTTGTTTGGTTTGGCCCTAAGGTTTAGTTCAGCAGACCCTTTCTTCAGATCTGCCAAAAACAGATGATTTTTCCATTCAGAACAGTGGCAAAAGATCCTCTGTTCTTTTTTTAAAAAGCCCATGCAATCCCTTTCTTGCTTCTGTCTCCCAATGTTCTGCTTTTTGTTTTGGGTGTTCTAAATCTTTTCTAAAACTTTTCTTGTGCACAGCACAAGAAGATTAAATGTGTTCCTTGGGTTCATGTAATTAAGTAAGGTAAAAGGGGCAAATCATTTGTGAAAGGTTTTGACTAACATAATCCCCTTTTCAAACACAGATATGTCTACAAATGTGCACGTGTACACACACACACACAGAGGAAAGAGCAAACTAGAGAAGAAAATACAGTAGCTGTCTTCTTTCAGCTGCACCCACCAAGATAAAAAGCAAAGCAAAACATTGCATAATTTAATATTTCAAAAGCAATGTTCTGCACTTGAGACTTATATGCAAGAGACAGGACCTTCCCATATGTCAGTGAAAAATGAAGGAAGAGACCGTGTGGTATAGTGAGCAGAGTGTGGTGTTTGGGACAATGATGCTCAGTTTCAGATCTCTTCTTTAGGCATGAAGCCCACTAGATGACCTGTGCTGGTTCAAAGCAGAGGAGTTTGAAATCTAACCTTCTCCCCCTCCCACCACCTTGGATTATTAGAGTGGCCTCATATCTGAAGCAGGCAAAACTTTTGAGCTTGCTTCCATGCATACAGGGAACTCATACTTCACCTCCACCAATTGCAGCCCGAAATTGTAGGTGCTTGCAAGTGCTATCCATTTGCTTGCCATGTTCCTCTGGACCCAAACTGCACCACTACACTGGGGGTGGAGGGGCAAACCAAGCAGAGGCTACTGCTCAAACTCCTTGCTCATCACTGCTCAAACACTTGGAGAGGCCAGGTAAGCAGACACTGGCACCAGGAAGAAGAAGCATTTACCCCTATGGCCTAGTTGCCACTGATGCCAACATCTGGGCTGTACCACTTCAGACTCTAAGAGTATGTGTGTGTCACATAGTGGAATGATATGAGGTAGAAGACATTTCTACTACCATATCATGGACAATATTATGTTACAATCTTTTTCCTTGACACCTGGTTTTCGATATGCATAAATGTTTTTGTACTGAAGAACATTCAACCATTTGAACCCCAACCTGTTGTCTACTATAACCCAGATACCTCAGCATAGGCGCCGACTCCATGGGGCTTGAGGGGGCCCGAGCCCCCTCAAAAATTCGTTTGGGGGGGCTCTGCCCCCCCAATAATCTCCGGCGCCCCTCCAGCAGAGCGCCATCGCCGCCCCTCCCCCAGCCCAAAATGCACAGGGAGGGGCGGGCTGCATGCCTCCTGCCCTCCCTCCTGAGCAAAAGCTCCACCCAATTTCCTTTGGAGCTGATTAATAGGCGCAGCACACTCTCCCCTATTCACTCACGAGGAGGCGGCGCCACTTTATTTGCATATTCATGAGCTTATTTATTATTCATGAGCTTTCCCGGGCCCCCCCAATATTTTTTATAAGTCCGCGTCCCTGTACCTCAGTGAGGATTAGACCCATTAAGCAGGTTTTGTGAAAGTTGTTGTTGAAACCCTGTTGGACCAGAGGTGATATCGGGTAAAGAGAAATATGTATACCATGGAAAGTAATGACACCATCTGCTTTTAAGTCTCTTAAAACCAACAAATTATGCCACACCAACTGTTTGGGTTGAAACTATTACCTTTTGCTACCTTGTGTGCACACAGGAGCTTCTGGACTCGGATGAATGTGTGCATCAGCCCAAGAATTCTCTGCCAATGTGGATATCCTTTGGGGTAATTGCGCAAGAAAAGCAGGGGACTTTTACCTTTTCCCCAATGTAAATTAGTTTAACGTTTATTAGACAGCTCCGTCTTCCCCTCCCTTTAAAATAATTAATAATCCACTGTATTTGGGACTCGAAATATGATTGCAGTCTGTCATAATGACTGTTTCAACTTACAAGGTATGGTAAGGATTTATTAGAGTTATTTTTACAATCAATCAATGCTGCATAGGAATGATGCCATCCTGATTTAAATTCCATTTATTAAGCCTTCTAAAATAAACTTAACTGGGGAATAGTGGCATCGTAGAATTGCTTTTCCCTGGCGTTAATTTGAAGATTGCTATTTCCCAGACAAAGTGTTACATCTGGCATGAAAGTCAAATCAGTTTTTGATGGATATAACCTGTTAGGAAGTCTTAACTAAAGCTTTGAAATTACACTCATTATCTAGTTGATTGGAAGCCACTTCAAGCAAGCGTTTTAAAGCAGTAATGAGCTTTTTTGGGGTGTGATCATATGAATCTAGAACTGCAGACCGAAAAGAGTTGAGAGAACAGCAAAGTTCATTTGAAAGTCAAGTTTTTGGTATAAATTATATGCAGTTGTGCAAACATGTCAAACTCTGGTAAATTGGCCTTCTGTTAATGTCAACAATTTGGGACCAAAACAATAACATAGCTTTCTGGAAAAGCTGTTATATCCCCATGCATTTAGAAAGTTTGTATAACTTGGGTGAGAATTATGCTCACTGAAATTCTGGGCAGAAACCTATGGAGGGATAGCTATTGATTGCATTTCTCTCCCATAAGATTGACTCATAATCATGCCAGCAATAGCTGATGTAGCAAAGTGGCTAAAAGATTAAGCTACAAAATCCATTAGTCCCTAGTGGGAATCTTGCACAACTGTGAAGTCACTAGGTGGCCTTAGGCAAACCACCTTATGTCAGCCTTCAAACCCCACCTGCAATATGGGTATAATAATCAGTATAAATGTGACTCACCTTTATAGAGTTGATGCAACGATTAGAAGACGAGGTATATTAAGTGCTTTGAATACTCAAATAACATTCCCCACGTGGAGTCTGGAGTAGTATAGTCCATTCTATGCCCTCAGGAGCCTTTCAATTCATTCTACTATGGTAGGGGTAGCCCAGATGTTGTTGGACTATAACTCCCATCAGTCCCATACAGAATGGTCAATAGTGAGGGATGAGGGGAGTTGTAATGAAACAACATCTGGAGTGCACCACGTTGACTATCCCAGGGTCACATGTATAGGATCAGGCCAAACAGGTGCTCATTTTTGAACCAGCTCTCAAGGGTTCCCTTGCAGATGTGAAGTCTGTATGGAAAGTCTTTCCTGGAGGCAGGAAGCGCAGAAACCACTACTTGCAATGCATGGTCCTAGTTATCTCAAGCAATGAAAATACTCCAGTATTGTGAAAGTAGAGATGCTCTGAGCCTGCAGTTCAAAAACACCTTTGTAGTGAAATCTTGGAAAGGAGCCTTTATGAGGACTACCAAGAGGGAATATCCTTGAAATGCTACATTCGAACAAGATTCATTAATATGACATTTATTTTAGATGGCTAGAACCCAACAGAGGAACCACGCAAAGTGAAAGTAGATTATATAACACACATCTTACTGAAAATAAATGGAAGGTGCTGGTAATGTAGCAGAACGCTTGCTTACAGAGAGGTGAAGATATATTTATTAAAGTTTGCAATTAAACTGTTTTCTCATACATTGGCATTTTGCTTTGACCCAGAACAAGACAAGGTAGCAGGATGCAATCCTTATGGTCCAAATGATTGAAAGTTCTGCCTCTTTCCACTGCTTTCTCAAAAATCCTGACTAGAATACTGTACACTGTATTGCTTTGTAAACCAGTCATTGCACATCATTTGTGTCTCTATAACATTCTAATCACAATCCTAAATTAAACCACCTTTTTTCATACAAAAAGACCATTTCCCCCCATAGAATAAAAGTAAACATCAAAAATTGGGCTTATTGTTGGGGCCACTCTAATAGTTATTTAAAATAACTTTACCCATGACTGTACAGTGGTACCTCGGGTTACATATGCTTCAGGTTACATACGCTTCAGGTTATAGACTCCGCTAACCAAGTAATAGTGCTTCAGGTTAAGAACTTTGCTTCAGGATGAGAACAGAAATTGTGCTCCGGCCATGCGGCGGCAGCGGGAGGCCCCATTAGTTAAAGTGGTGCTTTAGGTTAAGAACAGTTTCAGGTTAAGTACGGATCTCCGGAACGAATTAAGTACTTAACCCGAGGTACCACTGTACAATCAAGCAGGGATCTACAGCAAATCATGATTCCGTGACAAAAGTACATGAACAGTAGAAATTTTGTCACATGCTTGTAGTTGCATTTTTAGATGTACATCTACAAATATGGTGTGTGAAGCACCAGTGAATGGCATACTCAACCCAATGGTAGCAGCCCAGGTGTCCTGGCTCTCCCAATCAGACTTAGAACTCAAAGTATTGGACCGGCCCCTTGCTAAAAAAGTTTACTGACCCCTGGTTTAAAGGTTTTGTTCACTTATTCAGGACTGTGTCCCCAAAAGGGCTACTGGTTACAAAGTTAATGGCAGAGCTCTACAATACACAGCTCTGGGTAAGCTAAGTTGTTGATCCATTGACACGCTCCCTGTGCAGGAATCTTTTGGGTATTTAAAGCAGGGAGAACTACTCTTATTCCTTCCGAACACTGAAGGCAGAGCAAGACCATGACTGGGCAGAGGGATGCCTTGATAATTACAGATCAAATGCCACAGGCAGAATTTTAATCTGCCTTACCTCACTTATAGTGCTTTTTGCTACAACAAGTTCACACATTCTCCAGCATAGAATCAAGTGTTGAGCAATCTAGACAGGAATAAGCACATGGTGAAAGCGACTATGACAGTTTTCTTTAGGGGAGACGGGTGGGCCAATGGCTCAGTGGCAGTGAACTGGAAGCACCTCTCTGAGGCCAACACTGAGGATGATACATTAAAAGGCTGTTTCTTGTATTTAAAATACCTGGTTGTTCAGTTTGGCTGTCCCTGCTACAGGACATATATTTTATCCTTAATTATAGTCCCTTTCCTCTACCCTTATGCATTAGCTGTCCCTATTTAGCCAGTGAAAGGCTGGGAGGTATGCAATGGTTATTTCATACCTATGGAATGATTATTTTTGCTGTCGTGAAGTGGAACGTTTATATGGATGCTAATAAAAATCCATTTTTAAAATGGAAGCCATGCATATATATTTGCTACAAATTAAAATTGTGGATCAATTCACATGTCTTGAGGACACATTGAAAAGATTAATTCATATTTCGACACCCATCTCTCTAGTTGCAAAATACATTATTATACTTTCCTGAATAGGAACTTTATTTGCACCATGCTCTCAAGCTGGAAATTCTTCACTGGGAGAATGCACCTCTATATTTAATTCATCAGAGTGAACTTGAATTTGCGAAGAGTCTTTCCAGAGAGTTGCAGGAGCATAAATAACACATTCTGCTAATCGTCTGTGTTTATATTCCACTAATGTCTTGGGGCAGAGAGGTTAACAAATTTATTTCAGCTCCAAATTACCTTTATGGCCAAGTATTAAAATCTGGAATCTAGAGACTTGATAATTGAAATCATGTCAAACTGTTAACTATCGGTTTACTAAATCAGGTATGAAAATTCCCACTCTGGCCTATTTGAGTCCTATGTAACTCTGGAAAGAAATGAGATGGCCAGATATCTGCCAAGTCATGGCCACTGAGAATAATCTCTTAGCTTGGATGGCATTCGGCTTATTCGGCAGCCAACTGCTACAAATGCAGTTGGATTTTAATTGGGAAAGTAACTTTATGGTTTCCCTCCTGGGACAGAATCTGGCCTCCTCGATTATCTTGAAATATAGAATCAAAATTTAACTCTTCAAAGGGTCTCTGGAAGGATCTGCATTTATTTCTAGTGATCCATCAGCAGTGAATCCATCTACTAATAAGATAGATGTTAACTGCAACATTAAATGTTTGATTTATGGAAACTAAATGGTGAAATTACTTTCCAAGGCTACAGTCAATTTCATTTTCCTCCTGCTGTATCTCAAATTTCTCTCACAAGTATGTGAAGTTTGACAAATCCATTTACAAAGCTGAAGTTGCGGGGGGGGGGGGGGGAGATTGCTCCAAAGGGGAAAGTCGTTCTCCAAACCAAGAATGCCAGATTCAGGGATAAATTTGATAGTCTTCCCTGTAAAAATGTTTCATGAAGCACTGCTACATATCTGCTGCTATGGCAGAAACAGAAAAGGAAATGATGAACCATCCTTATATAGTAATTAGGTAAAGTTGTGGCTCTTTTTTGGGGGGGGGTTATTGGGTTGTTGTTTTTATTTTGTGGGTGTGTGTGTGGAGAGAGAGAGAGAGTTGCTGATCTTTTCTGTGAACCGCCCTGAGACCTCCGGGATTAGGGCGGTATATAAATTCAATAAATATAAATAAATATAACTATACTCCTGCTCGGGACGCAGGTGGCGCTGTGGGTTAAAGCCTCAGCGCCTAGGACTTGCCGATCGAAAGGTCGGCGGTTCGAATCCCTGCGGCGGGGTGCGCTCCCACTGCTCGGTCCCAGCGCCTGCCAACCTAGCAGTTCGAAAGCACCTCCGGGTGCAAGTAGATAAATAGGGACCGCTTACCAGCGGGAAGGTAAACGGCGTTTCCGTGTGCGGCTCTGGCTCGCCAGAGCAGCGATGTCACGCTGGCCACGTGACCCGGAAGTGTCTCCGGACAGCGCTGGCCCCTGGCCTCTTAAGTGAGATGGGCGCACAACCCCAGAGTCTGTCAAGACTGGCCCGTACAGGCAGGGGTGCCTTTACCTTTACCTTTATACTCCTGCTCAAGAAAGTCAGTTGCACCCCAAAATTTCTTGTTGCCACTTACAAGAACAGTATTTCAACTAAATATAGTGTTTTGTGAAATTTGTTTTGCAAACCCATCAGCACATTTACTCTGAAGTAAGTCCCACTGGAGGGACATGGGTGGCGCTGTGGGTTAAACCACAGAGCCTAGGACTTGCTAATCAGAAAGTCAGTGGTTTGAATCCCCGTGACGGGCTGAGCTCCCGTTGCTCGGTCCCTGCTCCTGCCAACCTAGCAGTTTGAAAGCATGTTAAAGTGCAAGTAGATAAATAGGTACCGCTCCGGCGGGAAGGTAAACGGCGTTTCTGTGTGCTGCTCTGGTTCGCCAGAAGCGGCTTAGGCATGCTGGACACATGACCCAGAAACTGTACACCGGCTCCCGCGGCCAATAAAGCGAGATGAATGCCGCAACCCCAGAGTCGGCCCAGGGGTCCCTTTACCTTTACCTTAAGTCCCACTGAGCTAATAGGGACTTCCTTTTAATTGGAGTGCAGAGGAGTGCTCTGCTAGTCTCCGATTACAACCCCTCCCCACCCACCTCAAAAAACACAGCATAGGATGCCTTTTTGAACCTTTGAGCCTGCTTTCAAATAAAACATCTTTGGGCAGGCTGCTTGTGGTTATAATGTACACACACATACACACACACAATGTAAAATACATTTCTCCTGGTATTTGAGGTTTAGAAACATGGTTGCACAGAATGCAACACTGTAAGTTTATAATTTTAACAAGCCTGCTTCAGACTACTTTTTTGGAGATTAGTTATTTAACATTGTACCTCTTAAATAATACCAGCTGCCACCCATTCTGTAAAAGTGTCCTTGTCCCGCATACAGTGGTACCTCTGGTTATGAACTTAACCTGAGGTACCACTTTAGCTAATGGGGCTTCCCGCTGCCGCCGGCGCGCAATTTCTGTTCTCATCCTGAGGTAAAGATCTTAACCCGAGGTACTACTTCTGGGTTAGTGGAGTCTGTAACCCGAAGTGTTTGTAACCTGAGGTGTTTGTAACCTGAGGTACCACTGTATATTCAAAGGATGTCCTCCCTAATGTCAGGTCCCAGACAACGGTGAAGGAAGCAGCCATTTTGAATTTCCCAAAATTCAAAAAGCACATCTGAACATTACTTTCTTGGGAAAACAAATGGCAACTGCTCTGATTCTCTTCTCCCCAAAGGAATATGAATTCATCATCCCCCCCCCAATTCTGTGTAGCTCTAGTTTTTATACAGTTGTTAAAAGGACTGCACTTAATCAAATAAAAATAAATGGCTTTGAAAAGAAGGATAGCAGTTTTGTAAAGCCAAAATTAATCCACACATCATAGATGTAACAGATTATATATAATCTGCACAAAATGTAACCCAAATTTACATTATACTTTCCATTTTAAAGATGGGGGGGGGAGAGACCGGCAGCCTATCTATGCCTCACCTGGTGAGTTCATGGCAGAGGTACAATTTGAACCAGGACTTCCCAGCTCAGAATTCCTAACCGCATTGTTACACCAGCTTCTGTCTGGGATAATTGACAGCATGAGGAGATGTTGAACTATCAGCCCTACTTCCTTTCGGGTCCACATTCTGGCATTATGGTTGCTATTTATGTAGATAGAGTGACATATTTTGTCCTGAATTAGCTAGTAACTCAGTATGGCAGTAGCAATGAGCAATCACAAAGCTCTTTGATTTTTACGAGGTGTTCATAATACGCTATTCTATATGATTTATAGGAAAAACACGTCACCTCTTCAAATACAGGTGATCTGCAAACAGCAGCCTTGCCGTGTGACCTCTTGTTAACGCACAGGTGACTCATAAAACTTAAAAGGGTTTCTGTAACCTTTTTCTATTAATAGGAGGACAAACACCATAATAAAATATAAGCAGGCAGAGTCTCCTGACTATGTTATTTGAGAGTTACGGTTTCCAGTTTAAGACTGTGAGCACCACAGACAAGGGTCTTACCAGTACCAACATCCCAAAAAGCAAAGCTTTGAACAGGATCTAATCAATGAAACACACCCCACAGGAAGATGAACATGAGAGGTACAGTCCATAAAATAAGGTAAGCCGTAGGATGAGAACAGGAAAGCATCTATAGGTATAAGTTAACACAAGGCAAACACCAGCCTCTATGCAGGGGCAAAGCTACCTGCCCCTGGCATCCAGAGTGGTGCGGGGGCAGGGCGAGCATGGGGGGGGGCTCCACTAGCTGCCCATGTGGTGAGCGTCCCTAGCTGCCTGCTGCCCACGCAGTGGGCATTGGGAGGGGCGCCACTAGCCGCCCACGGCAGCATCGTCCCTAGCCGCCTGCTGCCCACGCAGCAAGCATCTGGGGGTGCCGCCCATGCAACAAGCGTGAGGTGGGGTTGGGGTGGCGCAGCAATGTTGCCCACCCTCATGGCTGACACCCTGTGCACACCCCACACCCACTTTCCTCCGCCAGTGCCTCTATGAAACCAATATCTTTAAAACCCCCCCACAAAACTTCAGGAATTAAATTATATTCTCTGAGCGGTCATCTTGTTGCATGTGCAGATCACTGACTGATACCTGCTCTCATGTGGTCTTGTATATATATTTGTTTCACTAATATCCCACTCTTCCATATCTGATACATATTTCTGAGGGACAAGGAGGGTGAGGCTGTCTCTTGCTCTTTCCAAAAAATTTAAAGTATCTTTGTGGTATGTACACTTAATTGTAATTAAAAACAACAGCAACATGAGCAGCTTTACACTGGCAGGCTTAGATTTCTGGTGGTTGTGTTGGGAGGTAAATTACTCCAATAGCCATGACAAAGTGAGACTGTCCTTAACACTGCCTATGGAGTGCTGAACAGCCCCAGAAGTTTGGGTGTTTTTTACAAGCACAGTGGATGATGATTAAAAAAGAAGCAGCAGCTTATAACTTAAATAAAATTCTCTGCTGCCCTGCATTATCAAACAAGCAAATGAAACCATCTTCAGTCCTCTGCAAGCAGCATTTAGACAGCCTCACATCTTGTGAAACCCATGGAAACACAGAGACATAGAAATACAGAGACCTATAGCATACAGAGGAGAGAACAGAAAAACACACAATATTGTGGGGGGTACAGTCTGTTGTTGTTGTTACTACTACTACTAACATAATAATATTTCATTGTATTCACTTAGGATGCTTTCTTGCCATCATGATTTAACTCAGGGAGGGGCAAAATCACCCCAAATCACCCTGATTCACCTCATTAACATTATTGAGCGCCAACACAGACCAACTCCACACCCCTAATATTTTCTCTCTCTTTTGATTAGGCTATTACTTGCTTAAACCTACTGTCAAGAATACTTATTTATGGTGACCCAGCTCATTTGATGTGCCAAATACTGTAATGCTTTCTAGTTTCAGCAATCTCTCTCTCTCTCTCTCTCTCTCTCTCTCTCTCTCTCTCTCTCTCTCTCTCTCACACACACACACACACACACACACACACACAGAGAGAGAGAGAGAGAGAGAGAGAGAGAGAGAGAGAGAGAGAGAGAGAGATAAATTCTGCACTTATTTGGATAAGCTAAGTGCATTATGATGCTGCAAATGGCATATTATTTTCTCCAGATTCCTTTCGCAATCCCAGTTAAAGTCCAAAATTATCTTAATGTGTTTTCTTATCCTGAAAATAGTCTGGCTTAATGCTAAACTGTGGTAGTCATAAAAACCACACAGTTGGAAAGGATCAACTAGCACAACAAACCCAACTCCCACTCTGGTGAAATGGCAGGACTCTACAAACTGTTTCTAACATGTTTGAGATAGCATTAAGGAATAGTACACGGAACACTAAAGAGAACGGAGATACTGTATAGCATTTCAAAATGCAGCGGTGTCTGCCCAGATCATGTGTCAAGTAAAGGGATGTGATTTTAACATCAAAGAGGACATCTGGTACTCCCACACTTGAGTGCTCCACAGTCCTTTGCCCAAACTCCTTCCCTCCCCCTCTCCCCCAGTCTGGCTACAAAAGCAAGCTGGTGGGCTGGGAGGAAATTACCTGGGGTGACAGACTGCAGGAAGGCAGCGTGGGGAAAAGTTCAGGTCATTAGTTGTGTACCCCCTTTTTTAAAATGACAAATTGCATTCCTCTATTTCCACCTATTTCATTTATTAATGGAGAAAAATGGCTGCTGCAGCCACCAATGTCAGAGGCAAGGGGGCTTGTTATCAACACCCTGAGCCTCCTGGCTCAGCTCACCCTCCTTGTAGTCACCGCTTGTCCACCTGCCCTCTCTGAGTAATCGGCACAAGTGAGGAGCTAGAGCAACAGTCTTGCTTTGACAAGGTTGCAGGGAGAGAGCAGTATTCTGGGAAGTGGAACAGACTGAGCCCAAAGAGGGAAGATAACTGAATAGGAAGCAAGGACAGCAGCAAAGAAAAGATGGGCCAACTCATTGGGGCAGAGGGGGGCTCACTCAGGGCATCTTGTCAAAGGAGACCCCAAAACCTGGAGTCAGCATTTTGTTCAGTCTATACCCTCAAATGACCTATTTTATTGGTGCAAGTCTCACAACTCCATGCAATAAAGAAGTAAGATGGAAAATGTCCACGTTCCTTACGCCCTGCGCAATCCTTCCCATTGAACAACATTTCCCTACTTATAGAGCTGTTTGCCACAGTTCTTCAACACAAAAATGAAATGTGATCACAATGAAAACTAAAACATAAAACCTTACCAACTGATTGATTGTCTTTCGCTTTTTCAGATGTGTTATTTTTTTATGACAAAAAAGAAAGGGAAAGAAACTTGAAAAATGTGGGTTTTGCTACTGAAAGTAACTGGAATATAGGCTTTTTGTTTGTATACTGGAAATTGGTTAGCCAGTTTTTTGTAAGATACATGTGTCTAACTGTACAGTTTAGTAATACTAAATTAATAAAGGTTTGCAGCTGTAGTTCCCCTCCCAATGTTATCTCTATTCATATCTGGCATTTGACTTCAACATCAGGAAAAAAAATGCACTCTTGAGTCCTGTGCCGATGACTTGTTATAGGGGATAATACTGGCCACATTTGTGACCTTTATGCATATCGATCAGTGCATGCTTAGACTTTGCACATTTAGAGAGCAGGCAGAGGAAGCCTACAGTGTATGCAACTTAAACATACATAGGGCTCTGTTTAGAAAAGCTAATCAACACACAGGGGCCAAGAATGAAACCAGTGTAAGACATTAGCAGGATTATTGTAAATACTTGCAGTTTCTAATCCAAAATATTGATGAAATAGATGAGGAAAAGAATAAATAGAGTTAATTGGGATATGCAGAAGAGGAAAAAGAGAGGGTAAATTCATGGATCCGGTGAAAGAGGGAGTCGAGGTTTGAGATGAGAGAATTGTTTAAAAACTCTTTTGTTGAAAGGTTTATTTGTTATAAATGAAAATTATACATAAACTTACATTTTTTTAAAAAAAATATAACCAGTGAACCCAATTCCCTTTCACCATCTGTACATCAACTATTCCCACGTTTAATCACCTGTGCAGGGTTTGTATGTTCAAATTCCCTTTTGGGAACTCTTGCGTAGTAATATACAAAAAGAAATGCACTTTGTCGCTCTTTTGTATTGTTGGGTTTTTTAAAAAAAGGGAAGAAAGAAAGGCTTGTTCAGTTTTTTTTAAAATACTTGTATTGGTGATTCTGGAAAGGGGAGAATAAAAATCTTTATGATAAGCTCAATTAGATAATGTACACCTGGGAAGAAGCTTCAATATTATAATGCAAATATGCTAATCTGGCAGAAACAGGATGAGCAATTACTCCATAGATTCTGAGGCAAATTCAAATTGAGAGACATTAATAGACCTCCTTTATGTGTTTTTGCAATATCTGATGATATGGCCTCTTCAAGTAGTCATTAAACTAAGTAAATTTTAATCTGGTTCAATATGCTTTACGAGCATTAATCTTCACCTTACGCCTTTCAATGGGTTTGCCCTTCTTATTGGCATTATATACATATTTATAAAAAGAGAGAGTAGAGAAATAGACAAAAGGAACCTTAAAAGATGCCTCACATATCTAGAAAGCAAAGCAACACTACAAGATAACATGCCACTCATTTCTCCCTGAAAGACACATCATGACAATGGAAGCCACACAAATGTAACAATATGCATATGACAGAGACATGTGCTGTTAAAGAATCAAACCCCCACCAACAAAAACCATAACCAGTTTCAGGTGAAATAAGCATGAGGCTAGCAGGTGTTTTTGTTAGAAGTTCAGAACTTGTGTGTCTTCTGCACCGCCCTATTTAGGGAAGTACAGGGGGATGGACAGAAGATCCACTGGGATCCACTAGTTGATACCTGAGTGATTTTCAGTAGATTGGCAAGGGGTTCTGACTCCCAATAGTTTAAAAACAGTAGCAACAAAATGTATAATTCTACCTAAATTAGGCTCCAAAAATGAAGACAGGTAGTTAGGACTGGAATTTTGGGTGGAAGGACATTGAGCTCAGTTCAGTTATAGTAATGAAAATAAAATCCTTGGTTCAGCTGGTTAAGAGCGGGATGTTGATAATGCCAAGGTCCCCATATGGCACCCAACCTGGAGATAGTTCTCTGGGAGAACCATATTGACTGATCTTGAGGATGACATGACAATTGCAAGGCTGGAGTTACTCACAAGTGGGACTATTGTCTATGGTACTGAAGGAATGCTAAAACTAAATAGGGTTGGTGGCAGCTTTGGTGTATAACTTGCTTTATATCTCCCACATCTTTCTGAGGACCAGGAAGAAGCAATTTATCAGGTTCTATTTTCAAGTGAGCTGAATTGTGCAAGACTCCTTCGGTATCTCGGGCTGTGGAAACAGTACCTGGCCCTCTGCACTGGTTGTAGTAAGTAACCCAATATGCCACATTCCCTAATTCTGTCCTGTTTAATCCCACTTCTTGGTGTGCACCTCTCCCTCCTTACCCATACAATACATCACAGTGTGATGCGATATCTAATGTGAAGC
Source organism: Podarcis melisellensis (assembly GCF_964234715.1). NCBI lineage: Eukaryota > Metazoa > Chordata > Lepidosauria > Squamata > Lacertidae > Podarcis > Podarcis melisellensis. Next base: position 82,889,768 of record NC_138537.1, read on the forward strand.
CTCTTGGACACTGGTTTACTGGTATTATTAATGTCGCAGTACTAAGGAATGAAAATAATCACATGCCATGCTGCACTGAATAGCTTCAACCAACTGTATTTTCAGAACCAGCCCTACACCTTGAACATTCCCTCTTTAGAATGCCTTTTCAGCCACTGATCTTTGGTTATAAACAAATTCAGGGGGAGACAAGAGAACCATTGGTTCTTTATTGGATAGCTTGGAGACCACAAACCACATTCAGCTATGAGTTTATTATTTAAAAGAAATGAGGTTGTGCTAACACAAAGTTTTACCTCAAGGGAGCAGACCAAGTAAACCATGCAGCAGTGAGATTACTCTGCAGTTCTTGCCCATTCACAGAACAAAATAAAAAGGCATTTTATATAAGAAACCTATAGCAAATATTGCAGAGGTTTTCTCCAGGGTCACGATTGGGTGGATATAAAAATAATCTAGTTTATAGTGACAGCACAAAAAGCTACTATAAAAATATCACACAAGTTATCATCTGTGCCCCTGAAACCACAGTACAACATGACTTAAAGAACACATTTCCTAATTTTAAAATAAGAATAAAGAGAACCCTCCCCACTATCTCCTAGTCCCATAATGTGTTGTGCAAGCTGGAACTAAAAGACAACTGAGTGACTAAGGTAAGGCCACAGAATTGGTGTCTGGCCCCTCTCTTATCTTGCTCAGGGGTACCAGTAACCCAAATGGGTCTGTATGGGGATAGTACTTCACCATTTGTCACTATCTGCCCATCTTCTAGATGTTGATATATTGAATCATGAGGTAAATTTAAGTGCCTTACTTCAGGGAGCACAGATTCCTATTTCCTACTGGACCCCTGGTATTTCCACAGTTTTCCAGAAGGATGTGCTCCTTCAGTATGTCTGGTACCAGACATGAAAGATGCAGTGCAAGGTGGAAAAACTTGTATATATTTTTTTACTATTGAGTCAAAGACCGAACTGTCCGCTGGCTGCTGCACTGTCACAGTTGAAAGCAGTGACCCTAGGGGAAGGGGAAGGAAAAGGCTAAGGAATATCCCCAAAACAAATCTGGAGTGGAGTGCCTAGGATAGTAGGATGGCACCTTGTACACATCCTTCTGGCAACTCCTGCAGCCAAGCTGATGCCAAACAAAATGCTCTGCTTTCCTTTGGACCATATCAGCAAGGCTGAGAAGGAAATCTTGCCGTCTGGGCAGCCCAAGATCTCAATATGCACTGCCCAGGCTAGCGCCCCAGGGAGATCATTTCGGAACTGCTAACACAGTGGTTTGACTTCACCCCTAGAGACACACTCCATTGTCTCTTGGGACAGACAGATGCCAACAATTTGATTATGGATTACAGCTGGTTGGCAAACCATCATGCTCAAAGAGTGCTGTTCAATGATGCCTCATCAAACTAGAGAGTGTTTTTGAGTGGAGTGCCACAGGGCTCTGTCATCAAGCCAGTAAAAAGGTAAAGGTAAAGGTACGCCTGCCCGTACGGGCCAGTCTTGCCAGACTCTAGGGTTGTGTGCTCATCTCACTCTATAGGCCGGGAGCCAGCGCTGTCCGCAGACACTTCCAGGTCACGTGGCCAGCGTGACAAGCTGCATCTGGCGAGCCAGCACAGCACACAGAACGCTGTTTACCTTCCCACTGGTAAGCGGTCCCTATTTATCTACTTGCACCCGGGGGTGCTTTCGAACTGCTAGGTTGGCAGGCGCTGGGACCGAACGACGGGAGCGCACCCCGCCGCGGGGATTCGAACCGCCGACCATACAATCGGCAAGTCCTAGGCACTGAGGTTTTACCCACAGCGCCACCCGTGTCCCCATCAAGCCAGTACTCTTCACAATTTTTTATCACTGACTTAGATGAAGGGGTGGAAGGAATCTATATCAAATTTGCAGATGACACAAAACTGGGAGGGATAACCAGCATCATCCTTGCTAGAGTTCCTCAGGTAGACCTGTTAGGGATACTTTAGCTACATCAATCGGGGAGATGGCAAGGTGTCCTATAATGCCTCTTCCAACAATTCGATTTTACATTTTAATTATAATATTCTACTCAATTTTGTAAAGACCTATTGACAAAATCAAGTATAAAGCAGATTTTATTGCTTTTCTGCATGAAATGACAATCAGCAATGATTTACAGAATTTTGTTACTACATGAATGCATTCATTTGTCAGTGGAGTTAGGCGTACCAGCCTACTGATAAAGCTTGTAAAGTTAGGAACGGTAACATTAACTGATCCCAAGAATTGGCTCAAAGTAATGACCCCTGAGATTACTGAATTTGGTATGGTTGCCTTAATTTATCTACCACATGTTGGATCGGCCCATGATAGCCTTTTCCAATATGTTTAGATTGAAGCTTGCAGTGACAAAAGTACACCAAAGATTAGATCACTGTGGGACAAAACATTGGTGTTTGAATGATGCAGTGGCATTGGGGTGGCGGCACCATTTGGATTCCACAAGCTGGCAAAATGTCTTGGGCTAGCACTGTGCATAATGTATTTTTGATTGTTCCATTATCACCATAATTTTCCACATATCCTATTAGCTGATGACTACAACCTCTGTGGGTTAAACCACAGAGCCTAGGGCTTGCCGAACAGAAGGTTGGCGGTTCGAATCCCTGTGATGGAGTGAGCTCCCGTTGCTCAGTCCCAGCTCCTGCCAACCTAGCAGTTCAAAAGCATGCAGTGCAAGTAGATAAATAGGTACCGCTCCAGCGGGAAGGTAAACGGCGTTTCCATGTGCTGCTCTGGTTCGCCAGAAGTGGCTTAGTTATGCTGGCCACATGACCCGGAAGCTGTACACCGGCTCCCTTGGCTAGTAAAGCGAGATGAGCGTCGCAACCCCAGAGTTGTATGCGACTGGACCTAATGGTCAGGGATCCCTTTTCCTTTACAACCTCCTTAAATAATTTCTCCCATTTCAATAAGGATAGCTTTATGACTGCATTCCAGAGACCAGGGCATGAGAAAGGAAACAAAATGGTATAAATTTATTCTAAAAGTAAAACAGTAAAACTACATTTGGGGCTTAAAAGTTCAGAAAATGAGTTTCTAAAAGCTCACTTCATATCATCAGAATTATTTGTTAAATTTGAAGTTTCATTCCGTTTAGCACTCATCACACCTGATTTCTGACCTGTCAACATGTCAAGAAGCTTCATTTACAAAAGGCAGCCATGCATTATTTCAACAGAATGGTGTGGGGTTTCCCCCCCCCCAACCAATAAATACATCTTTTTTGTTAACTCCAATATTATCCTTTGACAGAAAAGGGCCCAGAGAATAATTAACTTTAATAGCTCTTCTGTGAATAGAATGGCACAACAGGATAGCAAGTATAAATGAGCAAAATTTTAAACCTACCAAAAACTCACAAGAAACAAAAATTATAGGTTCAGCTTTGCTCTAGGGAAAATGTATATTTGCAATAAACGTATCAAATCCCTTAAAAAGTGCACCCATTGAAACTTCATATTTAGTCTGATTTGCTTTCCAAATCATGTAGACAGCACAGTTGCATACAATCTTTAAACAAGTATAACCACAGAGAAATGTAGAGAGATTTAAGAGAGAAATAAAAACACGATCAGCTAGCTTGTAATCTTCTTTTCTCTTATTCTCCTCCCTATAGTTGCATTAAATTGCCTGTTGAGAACAATAACATATTTGTGCTTTTATAGGTAGAATGATTTGTATTATGTAAAGATTTGGCTAACAGACTAAAGACACATTCACACTGAGCTGGATTACATGCTGTTAATAATTTTCTGGATGCTCTAGGGGACCCATAATTCTGGAAGACAAAGCTTAGCTTTTGAAATACACTCGGCAATATCACGGTAGACTTTTATTCAAGCTTCTAGAACCACAAAGATGCAATGTTAAAGGATCGTTTTTGTAGAAAACCTTTTGAAAACAACCTATCTGGGCAAGTTCAAAACCTGCTGGTGGAATTCTGTTTTAAGGAACCATTTCCTGACCTTGAGCTGCAGATTTCCATGGAGACCCCAGCTGCTAATTTGAATGTTGGCAGTTTCTGCTTGTGTGCCAATTCGTTCATTATCCTCCATTCCTCACTTTAAATAAGGGCCTTTGTTGGGGTGTTTTTTTGGTTTGGTTTTTTTTTTTAATGCATGTGTGTTTCATTCACAGCTGCACTGGATCATGGGTGTTGAAGTTTTACAGCTATATAAACTGTCACTCTCGTGTGTGTATACTTTGCTCAGTGTATTTGCAGGAGTAAAGAATAGGAAGCATGACAAACTATTATCAGAGCGCAGATGTTTTTGCTTTCTCATACATGTCTCGTTCAGAGGATGAAGGTGTTTTGGTCTGAAAGATTAAAGCACCACATATCTAGCACATATGTGCATAACAAGATGGAATTCTCTCAAATTATCATGGGGGAAATATATTTAACAAACATTGCATACCATCTGATCATACTATAAAGGAACATGCATGTGAGAGGGCCTGAACCCTCTCCCCTTCACATATTCCCTTACCCAAAGACACTCTTCTTCCAGCTTGGCTTCAGTACCAGAATAATAGTGAAACTGTGCTTCAAGAGACTGACTATGAGAAGGCAGGCAGAGAATGTGGCTGCACACTGAAGGAGAAGGTCAGTAACGGCTAGCAAGCTGCCTTTCCAGGAAGCTTGGACATCAGGGATAGCTAATGTGCACCATAAGGGCAGATAATAAATCAAAGTAAGAAGAATAACAAGGTCTGGGATGATGGGGATTTTAGTGCAACAACATCTGGAGGGCACCATGCTGGGTACCCCTACTATATATCATCACTGATCTACTCATGGAAGAACTCAAAGGCTCTCTAGAACACCATCTGAAAACAACTAGAGAAGGGCATTTTTCTGTAATTCCACGGCTATTACATCTCCATATGCCAACATTCCTTTATTATGAATAAACATCTGCATAGGACAGTCTTCCTCAATTTGGCATCCTCCAGATGTTCTGGACTACAGTTCTTATCATCCTTGATAGGTGTTTCCTAAACCTCTGGAGGGCAACAGGTTGGGAGAGGCTGGCGTTAGTCATGTTAAGGTATCTGTTTTGGACTTGGTAACTCTTTCTATATTGCACAATCGCTTGTGTTAAATTTGTTTAGTACCTGTCAGAATCAAATTAGAAGCCATGTGGTATAGATGTGTTCAAAGAGACATACTGCAGAATGACTACATCAAAATGAGCTATCTAGTAAAATTTTTATAAGTTTGCCAAACAAGTTCTCAATTGACTGGACATAGTAGGAATTCTTTTTTATGACCTTTGCTCTTCAGTTCTAATTAGTTGCCTGGTCCAAATTGCTCGCAATGTAAACAATGACTGATAAATCCACATTGGCTTCAAGAATTTATTACATTACAACACAGCTGCCAACTGTCTAACTGTTTTAATAAAAAGCTATTTTCTAAGGTTTATGTTTTATTGCATGTATGACTCCCTTTATTGGTTAGCATTTTGGAGTTGTGGAAAAGGTTATGAATTTAGAAACTGACTGCATTCATATCATATTTAAAACTTAATGCTATTTTATTAAAGACATATGGGCCTCCAAAGTACACATATTAAATGTCATGTAAGAAAAGTAGCAGTTTAAATCATGGTCAAATTCATTTTTGACATGACTCATGAGGCTTCCCAAGATCTGAACTATTTCTTTGTAAATCTGGCAGTTTAACCACACTCATAAATCATTTTCAAAGCACATTATTTCTTAATTTTAGTGCATTAGAAAGCATTTGGCCTACACAGTGAACTGTTTGTAGCAGTTATGTGATCTAACTTGTACATTTATCCATGCAATGCTGGAGGAGAAGAAAGAGTCTCCAGGTTTTATTTTAATTTTTAAAGCACAGTATTTACTTCCTTTCTTCTTTTCCCTTAAACCTATGTAAAATAATTCCTGGCTGAAACAGAAATTCTGGCATACTGAACAGAAAAGGATGACTCGTATCCATTAATTTTCAGACTATATATTAGAAACACAAAAGCAGTAGCAATTTAATACTTTAGATACCCTATAGTAAACTCTTCAGTAGGAGGAAGAACTATAGATTGCAAGTCTTGTCAAGCTCCACGAAAAATTACATTTCAGCAAACTGAAGAAGTAACCAATCTTATACTTCGGTTATGATATCTTCATGACGTGGGTAATAATAATACATGTGCATGAACATATGATGGTTGCACATCCAATAAACACACACTCTGGTTACAGGTACACCGAATAAATAGCCTGGGCAGGGCAAAAATCCATTTAAAAAAAAGTTTCTCCTGACAAAATGCTTCATTCATTTATACATTTATTTAAAATCCCCCGTTACCTAAACCCTGGAGGAAAGGCAGGATATAAATTCAAACACTACTACTTATAATAATCTAATAATCTCTGTATTAATATCACACTACCTAATTCTGTAAAATCCACCACAATGAAAATGGAAGAGTAGGGGGAGGGGTTGAACTGCCATCAATACCAGTGCAACTAGTGTACCAGTGTACCAGTAACTAGTTGACCAGCAGTCATCAGCAACTAAAGTCCTTCACTGGTCCATGAAATGGAGGCCATTTCATAAAGAGGAGGCACAGAAGGGCTGGAGCAGCATTTCATTTGGGCAATTTTTCAAAAGCGAGATGATCTAATTTATACCCCTTGGACAAGCACATGGATCACAATATAACTATTCACTTCTCAAATATTTCCCTACCTGAATTCCATTAAAATGAGTTTTTAGGATAAAAAAAAGTTATGAAATGCTTTCATTTAAACATGCATTCTGTGATAAAATACACATATATGAATGCGTTTAAATATGAATTTTCATACAGCTTTTTAAAACAACAACAACCCAGAGTTTAATGTGGAAAAGGGACAGAATGTCCTGATGAAATTCATACAGACCCGATAGACTGATCTGTTCTTTCCTGTTTCCACGTAAAAGGTTCCAGTAGGGCTGGATTAGACCCCAGGCAAAGTACAGCCTGCCCCCTGACATTGCTGGACCCTAGTCAGGGTACCAGGTATCAGCTTGAACAGCAAAGGGGCAGCAGTAACATCAGTGAGCAGCTACTGGAACTTTCCACACAATTGGCCCCAATCACAGGCACTGGCCATTGTGGGGAATTTCAAATGGTGTTTCTAAGCAGCCAGGCTGGGCTCCAGAGCCATGGCATTTCCCTGACCATGCTTCACACAGACTTCTGGCCTGGGTTCATTCCACACCATCTCCAGTGGAAAATGATCTGTCAGCAGGACTTTGAAAGACCTCTAGCTGAAAACTTGAAAAGCCACTGCCAAGGCAGTGAGGACAGAACTGTACTAAAGCTGTTGTTCTTATTTAATCACTTTTCACATCACAGCTGCCACAGACTAGGTTGACATTTACAATGAACTATCCCCTCACACACACCCATGTTCTCTTTCGTGGTTGGTCAGCACTTGTTCAGATCGCAACAGGACATATGTGACATTAGGATCATTTTGCCACAATATTCATTGTTTTATTATTATCTCACACTGAGCAGCCTTTGTCATTTTCTTGTCCATTTCCCAGTTTGGAAAAATATTTCAGTGCCCTTCATAGACGCTTTTGGTTTTCACCATCCTAAATAATTTTCACCTCACTGCCCATCCCTAGTGCCATCTAAATAGACCAATGATATTATTTTGTAAGACCAGAGTAGTGGGTCACATCTCAGCACCACAGCAAATGAGACATAATAAATGCATTCATACCACTTTGGCCAGCTGATGAGCCAAGTACATCAACATACCGACCAATATAAAGGTCATTTCAGATTGTTGTTTTGGCACTGATAACAAGAAAGCAAACACCCATGCTCCATAACATTTTATAGTAAAATCTAAAGAGATTCTGCTTGAAGCTTCTTGTGCTAAGATTTAAGTCAACAGCAGCGCTCCTTCTATAGTAATTCTCACAAAACATGAGGGAGCTTTATATTCACATCTACTTTTCTTTAAAATGCAGTTTTCCAGGATTTTTAAAATAAATTTATCAAAAGGAAAGTGATTCCATCTTTCAAAAGCATCAGAATACAATGGTGATTAACTTACCTCTCTCTAAACCATGTAAAAAATCTTACTCTACATCATTCCATTTTAGCCTTCTAGGGTCAACATTTTGTGAAATATAACACCAAAAAAACAAATTCTAGAGTGAGCACCAATATATAGATCCTGTACTTTATGTCCACAAATGTACATTCTGATCTTCATTTGAGCTAGTTGATATTTGAAGCAAAATGCCTTTGCAACACTTACATGCAATTAAAAAAACAACGCAATGGCACAGCAGTCAGTAATGTCCCAACCTCAGCATGTATTTTGCCATTGTAGTGATTCTCAAGATTAGGCTGGAAGTCTGCAATGCAATTTGTCTTATTGAACTTTCACCAAATAAAATTGTCCCATATCTATCGGCTGTTGACAGCTACCAACAAGATCCAATTATGCTAACCGCTTCCTGAGATCCAGAAAAGCAAGTCACTGGCTCTTTATGTCCTTGCCACACTTTCACCCACCAAAGTGATTAATTTCAAGATTATTGTGTGCATAACAGAATGCCACTCAACCTTGGAAAACAATTAAACATTAAAAAAAAAATCCCAAAATTTTAGCTCCATCAAATTAATGCATTGAGAATGAGTTGTTGTTTTTAAATGTGCATATCTTGGAGCCAAAAGGAACTGTTTTGGTTTTTTCCTAGCACTTAGTCAAAAGTTATTAGGGGAAAAAAATATGGGTATAAATATTGTCTCCAAACAGGTGGCCATTTCTCAATTTGTGTTGGATGGCTTACCATTAACAACACTGGAATGCATTGTTGGCCAGCAGGGCATGGAGCACCAGGATGAGATGAGAGCAAGGTCAAGGCAAAGTGATCTGGCAGCAGCAGGAGTATTTGATTGGCTCCACAGATGTGCTCGTGTCCCCCCACCTTCCTGCCACCCTACTCTACCCCACCCTGTCCTGTTAAGAACATGCAGTGCTGTTGTTAGGAGGCCGATGCCACCCTCTCCATCACTCCTGGTGGCTTTTCTCTGCCTTCTAAGGACATGTCTGAAGCAGCACCAACAGTGAGGGCCACCGTCTTTGCTTCAAAAGCCATTTCTCTCCACAGGGCATTTATTTCACTGCAACACAACTGGTGGGAGGCTGAAATGTTAGAAAATATTATCATTTCTAATTGTTGGTGTTTTTTTTTAAAGGTATCAAAGTAAATACTAAAATCGACTGAGTTTATTCTCAGGAGTTCACAGGAGGGAAGAGTTGGTACTGTGAGGAAAAGATCCACCGGGATAAATTTACCAACTAATTCCAAAAAGGCAGACATATTTTAGTCTCTTCCAGTGACCACTTAACAAACACATTCCAAACAGCTTTTGGAGAAAGCAACCTCCAGTAATTTTAAACAGCCAAGATCTGTAGGAAGGCAGAAGATCATTACAAAGAAGTTGGATTATTGCCAAGGTTTTAGGATTAAACACCTATGACTCTGACATAAAAGCAGAATGGGGCTGTTAATGGCTACAAATGGTGTTAATGGCTACAAATGGTGGGGACCCTGATTCCATGACTCACAGAAATAAAGTAGGAAGTCTAGCTCTTGAGTTTTGTAGAAGCAGGAACATTTAGAGTTTCTATCAGAACCGAATAAGCTGGTACCATATTTTACGCTGGCTGTTATAGTGCCTATGCTGGTAGGTAGACATATTGTCCTAATGAGATAACACATTTTAATCCCACTCTGTCAATTTCTGAAAACTGGATAAAGGAGAAGACTCCCTTTAGATAGTAGACTGTGGCTTGCTGGCTTGTGTGATCCTTTACACCAGCAAAAGGAAACAGTGGCTTGTAGTTTTGTTGTGCAGCACTTAAACTCACAGCAGATACCTTAGACTATTAGGAGGAAGCAACTTGGCCAGATTAAATGAAGGATGGCAGCTTTAAACAAATCTAGAGGGTTGGTTATGGTTATTGAGAAAAGAGGAAGAGTCACTGTCAGCATCAGTGTTTCCCAAACATCCCCCTCCTCCCACCATGGACCACTGGAAATTCTCTCTCTCTCTCTCTCTCTCTCTCTCTCTCTCTCTCTCTCTCTCTCTCTCTCTGTTTTTCACGAGTTAGGATGCCCAGGTAAGGAGAGAGATACTTATGTATTTTTTGCACAATACACAGAACCACTTTAAGCCATCCAGGCCTTGCTCTGGGCCCCTTCTGTGCCCCATATTTGCCCATGTACTAGGAACACCTTCCCTGCCACCTTCCCAAAGCCTGCCTGATTTTGAGAAGGCAGCGTAAGGGCTCTTGCAATGCTGGCGCAACCCTGGCACAGTGGTACCTCTGGTTACAAATGCTTCAGGTTACGAGCTCCGCTAACCCGGAAGTAGCTGCCCCTGGTTGCGAACTTTGCCCCAGGATGCGAATGGAAATTGCACACTGCGAATGGAAGGCGCATGCGCAGTGGGAGGCCCCATTAGCGAAAGCGTGCCTCAGGATGAGAATGGTTTCAGCTTAAGGACGGACCTCTGGAATGAATTAAGTTCGTAACCAGAGGTACCACTGTACTGCGTTGGCAGAGACGCCAGGCTTCCTGGCATAGGGGAGCTGGGACCTGGAGAGGTGGTGCCAGGAGAGACAGGGCACAGCTTTTTGCACTCCCAAACCTACATGTCCAGACATATGGCAACCCTAGGACTACTTCATAATTTTTCTGTCATAGCAATTCCAATGTACTGCACTAGATGCTGTATGGTTTTCAATTATATTTTTACAGACATGCTGTGGACCACTAGTGGTCTATAGAACCCCTGATCTAAAAGTCTGAAAGTAGCAGCATCTAAAAAGATGACTTTAAAGCATTTTAAAGCAGCTTCTAAATACAGACAGATTTTTGACCATGGTGAAGCTGTGCTGAGCTCCAGCACAAATTAAATCATGATTTCAGCCTAATGGTCCATGTCGTTGTATTATTTATTTATTTCTAACAGCAGTGTAGTCAAAGGAGGAACGAATAAGGAGAAAAACCACCCCTGCCAAAGATGCCTTTTTAGGCCAGAAAAAGCAGGAGAATGCTCCCCAGCATCTATAAAAGTTTCCAACTCAGTCTTTGTCACTGAGCTGAAAATCTAAGAGACCTGCTCTTGTGAACTGAGGATCATTCTCTTTTATGCTCTCCCCTCTACCTTAACCAAACAGAGCTTTGCCAGAGTCATTTTTGGGTACACTTCCAAGTAAGACCATGACAATCGTAGTTATTGGCTGGCTGTAACTTCTGCAATTGTGCTGACCTATCCTTACCACTGCGGGAGGCAGTGGAAGACAGGGGTGCCTGGCATGCTCTGGTCTATGGGGTCACGAAGAGTCGGACACGACTAAATGACTAAACAACAACAAATCCTTACCACAATTCCCACCTATCATACACTATTCTCCCCCATCCATATATGCCGGCAGCCATGGCACTGCTGGTGAAAATAGCTGGAAAGACAGAAAACCTAGGAAGGATACCAGCTGTTCTCTTTTCCTATTGTATACCAGTTTTGCTTTAAGTGTCCTGATACCTAATTTAAGTGGCACTGATAAAAGCCAGAAGGCTCATACTCAGAAGTCAAACTTCCAAGATGTATATCAGTAACAAAGGACATAAAGAGTTGGAAAAATGTATATATTTATCTTAGGGCTCAGAACTGTATATTAAGTTTTCTTTTAATGTTCTTAGGCCCATAAACTGATTGCTGCTTAGAAGAAAGAGTCCTTCTGTTTAGCACATTTTTGCTGCAGTGCCCCGAATGAATCAGCCAGATTTAAAAGCAATAAAGTGCAACATACCCTTTCATACCTTTCCCCCATCCCTTTTTGTGGCCCTTTCTTGTGAAATAAAAGCAAAGGGTGAAAATGTGGTAATTGTTTTCCAAACCAAGTTCCTGATTTCACAGGGATCATTTCAAGCGACTTCTCCTGCCTTTATCATTACCTTACAGAATTTTTGTGGTGGAATACTTATAAAATATAAAAGATTATAGGAAAACTATTATGAGCAATACCAGAATCTGCAGCAGAGACAGGAAAAGTATTTTGTTTTTCTACACTAGTTTGGACTTTCTTGTGGGTTTCCCTAAACCACAAGTGAGGCCCACCCGCTTTGGAATGCCCTCACTTTTACGTTATGTAAAAACACAAGGAAGCCCAATTGCACAAGTGGAAATTTTAACACACTCACTGAATCAACAAGGATGCAATCACAGAACAGAAGTCTATCATTTTGCCTCCAGTGTATCCATTGGAACAGTGCCTTGTGCATGAATTTTAAACGCAGCTCAAAATATTAATAATATAGGTGACTCTCAACCTATGGTTACAGATAGGTAGCCGTGTTGGTCTGCCATAGTCAAAAAAAAAATAAAATCCTTCTAGTAATTTGAAGAAGTGTGCATGCACACGAAAGCTCATACCAAGAACTAACTTAGTTGGTCTTTAAGGTGCTACTGGAAGGAATTTTTTTGTCTCAACTTATGGGAGCTTACGTTTCAGGGATAGTGCTTTGAGCCAAAGTTGAGTACAGTCAAAATATATTGGGTTCAATGGCTGGTGGGATTGGCAAAGTTCTGCCCGCCCCCAAATGCCTGCTCCTATTTATTTATATACATATTTATTTAAATTTTCCAATCGCATTGCTGAATGCACACAAGCTAAATGTGCATAAGTTGTGAGTTACCTGCATGACATAATAAAGTAATAGTGTCTGTAACACAAGGAAACATTTGAGAAATCTTAACTCCTGACATTGCAAGTCCTTTTTCTGTTTCAGTTTGCCTACAGACTATCCCAGATTGACACTCTGGCATATAATATAGGGAAGAGAAGCACATCATGCAATCATTTGTGTATTTTCACCTGTGAAATGTTGGGGTGGGGAGTGCTTTTTCAGCAGATAAATTTGTGATTAGCAAAGTGAGAATAGGAAAATCTATTGGTTTACTCTACAAGAGACCACCCTTCATTCATTTAAAAGCCAAGAGGACAATTATTGTTAATAATAATAACCCAATAGGTTATCAAGAGTTCAGAATATACCTCAGCAGGTGAAACATACGAAATGGTGCCCAAGAGCAAGCATAAATGCAAATGTGCATGTGTACTAAGGCAGAGACTTAACTTCTAGAGGAGTAGTTCTAGAATTCCCCCTATCTTACACAGCAGACTTGAAAAATTTACAATTGCTGGGGGTCTCAACAGTCTACTTAATGAACTCCCCACCCCTACATGTCAAAGCCCATACACAATTCATCCTTGCTTTTCCTCATGGTACAGTCAGTGCTTGCCACATGACAATGATGGAGGCAATTCTGATGCTCAGAATCATCTATGCTATCAGCAGGGGTACATTGAGGAGAAGGAGAGTTGAACATAACCACAATTATTTATATATTTATTCCTCTTCTCTCAACCCCTCATCCCCCCCCCCTGTTCATTTGCATTCATTTGCTTCCTTTATGGAAGCAAATTTCACCTCCGAATAAAACTGTTGGTGGTGCAGTAGTGTGAAAACTAGATGGCAGTGGGAGGAAAGAAGCATACAAGGTCAGCCATCTCTCAGATATGCTAGCACATGTATAGCAATGCATAGGAACCTTATTGTCTGTGAGAGGATGGAGCATTCCATCATGGGAGCTACCACCAGCAGTTCTGAAGTGCTTTGCCCCTGACATGAGGGTATGAGAACAGGCCACAGTTGTATTAGTTTCCACATTAGAAGAGCTTCTCTATTATTATTTATACCCCGCCTTTCCGGCTGGGCTTCCCTAGCCACTCTGGGCGGCTTCCAAAAAAATATTAAAATACTGTGATACATCAAACATTAAAAGCTTTCCTAAACAGGGCTGCCTTCAGATGTCTTCTAAAAGTCTGGTAGTTGTTCTCTTTGACATCTGATGGGAGGGCGTTCCACAGGGAGGGCGCCACTACCAAGAAGGCCCTCTGCCTGGTTCCTTGTAACTTGGCTTCTTGCAGTGAGGGAACTCCCAGAAGGCCCTCGGTGCTGGACCTCAGTGTCCGGGTAGAACAATAGGGGTGGAGACGCTCCTTCAGATATACTGGACCGAGGCCGTTTAGGGCTTTAAAGGTCAACACCAACACTTTGAATTGTGCTCGGAAACGTACTGGGAGCCAATGTAGGTCTTTCAAGACCGGTGTTATATGGTATCGGCGGCCGCTCCCAGTCACCAGTCTGGCTAGTAGTTATACTACTATAAACGCAGAATGCAATCCAGAGGACATTACGTATGCCTGGGGCCCTATTTTATATGAATGCATGCTTTAACCCTTTGAGTGGAAGGATCAGAGTACTATTACTCATGGAAACCTGCTTAATACTGAGTCAGAACAGTGGTCTATCTAGCTCACTAATGTCTGCACTGACTGGCAGCTCTCTAGAGTTTTGAACAAGAATCTCTCTCAGCTGGAGTTGCCAGGGACTGTACCAAAGCTGGAGAATTTCCCATGTGCTCTAGTACTAAGCTGCAGTTCTTCTCTCATGGGAGAAATATAATCATGTTAATAGTGATTTGATAAATTCATAATTCTCCGGAACATGTAAAGCCCCTTTGCCTTCAGTATACAAGAGGAAAATCCAATATTTTCTTGAAGCTTTTTGTACACGGGTGCTAAGCCCATGCTCTACCTCTTTTGAGAACTCCACAGTAAAATACACAAAATAGATGCTCTCTCTGTTCTCTGTCTCCACGCCCACCCTGCAGCTGAACATCCAAGTCCTTCCGGTATTACTGTACAAGCTTTGAACAGAATAAGGGCACAGCTCTAAATAATTATGTCAAAGAAATGACAACTGTGCTCTTTGCAGGAGTAGGGATGAATAATTACAAGGCTGGGACATAATTAAGCAATTTTGGCTGTCGTATTCTTGAGCTGTCATTTTGATGTGAAGAGCTGTCAGGCCCAGCAACATGCTTTGCACTGGACAGGCATCTTCCACTTTGATCTACACTTACGCCAGCAAAATGAGGTCATGGTTTGGTCATTAAATGAAGCTTCCTTGTCTGGCACGATGCCCCTTGCCCAGCCAGGCTTACAAGATTTTTATTTCAAAAAAAATCAAGCATGAGACTACATTCAATATTTTGACATCTCTAAATATAAACATCACTGGGTAATGAAGTTCAGATCGCTTTACATGGCGAGACAGAACAGAGCGTCGCAATGTTAAGCTGTTTTCTAATGAATGACTGTATCTTCCCTGTAACGACAGTCCCATCACAAACAGACTTTAAGCAACAAAAGATGAAATGAAGCAAAGCAGAAGAAAGCAGCATTCTGTTAAGAAAAATAAAAAAAAACTAGAGGAAGGCAGGGAGTTAGACAAAATTAAATATTTATGATTTCACGAAGATTGGTGATTGCTAGCTCCTTGTGCATTTGAGTAAACATAAGCTAGCTGGATGAAAATATCCTGCCTTGAGTCTCATTTCATGTGTTGTTTTCAGAAGGGTAACTAGCTCTCTAAAGATTTTTATGTCAAGCATGAGATGAAAGCAATTCCCATGGAACTTTCTCCCCCACCCACCCCCACCCTATCGTCCATTGTTTCCTTCTGCTGAATAAGCCGTTTATTTCCAGTTTATCATTATGGAAGAAAGTTAACCTCACATTTAGATTTCTCTCTAGAAGAAAAAAAGGTCTGATGGGAGTAGCACAATTCAAAGGAAAGTAATTCCATGTCATATCAGCTAATATTTCCAACACCATTCCTTTCCCTTTGGTGACTGTAGTGTGAATCACCCCTCATTGGTGTGTTTAAAATATGTATGTATGTACATACATGCATACATACAGAGAGATTTATATATGCTGTGGTTAATGTGAATTCAATTAGCAATGTGCATAAACCCCAGTCATTTTACCATCACATGAAGGCACAGAGCAGGTACACACACAATGGTACAGTATTATGAACAGGAGATTCCATGCATTGTGCGGCAGCAGTTGTTCATTTATAAAGCATCTTTTTCTAGAAAGACTTCATGTTACTCCATTATTTCTTCTGGCAATCTCTATCATCAAGGGTTACCTGAGTTGGTTCTCTGGTGCTGCTTCCTGGACAAAGACAGACCCGCTGACACAGCTCCATCCCACCCTTCCCTTCCTGTGCTTCTTCCGGCAACCAATCAAACCACCCCACCCTAAACCTCTGAGTGACATCTCCGGAGAATCAATGTACCTCAAGGTGGGACCAAAGGCCCCACCTCTGAGGTAGTGAGTGGTGTCGCCATTGACCAATGGTTCTGTAGGCAGGCGGGAGCATTATGTTGGGCTGGGTTAGGGCTGCGCCTGTCAATGAGGACAGTAGGATGGTGGCACTTTATGCTTGTGCCAAAGTCCCACCAGCGCTTTCTGTTCAAGGCACTCAGCCAGTGACAGAAGCTCTTGTAAGCTCAGGAACGGGCAGTGGCCAAGAACAGAGGCTGAGGGAGGGGCGGGTGCTATGGAGGTTGAGAGCGTGAACTGTGCACCAGAATCCCATCCACTGACCCCTCTCTTTCTCTCCTAGCAGAGCTTTTTTCTGGTGGAATGTGCCGGAACACAGCTCCGGGACCTGTTTTCTAGAAAAAAAGGACTGTCTTTAGCTATGGTGCTGAGCAGATTACATACATGGGCTGGTAGAGAAGCAGACAGAGTCAAGTGATGCTGTGTTGAGCTGCCCAGATGGTGATATTTGGATCACATGGGGCTCATATACCAGGGACAAAAGATACCTTGGTTAAAGAAGACTTTGATATGGAAACTTTGGTATAGCATCAAATACTTGTAGGGCACATGACCTATAGCAGATTATAAGTCTTAATATTGCTCATGCTTCCCCAAAGCCACCTTTTCAGTGAGTGTTTGCACAATTAAAACTTCACGGTGTAAAGAGTTTAAAATGTATGCCTGAGCGTTTGTACATACAGATGTTGTACACCAAATTCATTTGCATGGATTCCAATCCCCTCTACTGTTCCTTAGGATAAACCAATATATGGGTAACATATAATAAAGTATAATAATAATAATTCTACTGCACACCAAGAAGCATTTGCTCATGACATCCTAAATGTTTACAGAAGGGAATATATTATGCTAGGTAAGACCTAGTAATTCTGTAGCAAGCAATTTTAGAAAGGCCTATCTCAATGTTAAATTTGTACCTTGCACTAAAGGGATTGGGGAAATAAGTATATGTTTTAGAATAAGATTTAGCGGATAACTAATTCAAAAATTATACAGCTTGGGACATGGAACTGAATTACTAGAACAAAGCATCAAGACGTGATACTATCTTCGTGAATTGAAACACCTTGGTTAAGATAATGGATAGATAACTGAACAATGCAGAATTATAGCCAGAATTATAGCACATTTCTGAATTTTTTTTATTGGGCCAAGACACATGTCTATTTCAAATAATATAACTATCAGCAGCATTAAAGTAAAATACAGAGATATTTATAGAGAGTAATATAGTATGAGAACGATTACAAACAGATGACAGAATAAACATAAGGTTTTTTATGTGTTCAACTGTTGCAATTTACAGGATTTAGCAAAGGAGGAAGCCTTTCATAAGAGCTTCAAAGTAAATTCTTTCATATATTACAGATTGCATTGTAAGAGTTGAAATAGCTAAAGGCTCTAGTAAACAATGTGTCAAACCAATCTCCAAATAAGAACTGTTAAAACTTTAATAGTTATAA
The DNA here is from genome assembly GCF_964234715.1 of Podarcis melisellensis. Taxonomy (NCBI): domain Eukaryota; kingdom Metazoa; phylum Chordata; class Lepidosauria; order Squamata; family Lacertidae; genus Podarcis; species Podarcis melisellensis. The sequence continues at coordinate 82,907,592 of NC_138537.1, forward strand.
AACGAACAGCTCTGAATTAATTTGTTTTCTAGTGCAAACATACAGCCGATAACAAATGTATCTAGCTACACTTCTATGCCCCCAAATGCAGTTTACTTCTGTAGCTGCTATATTGCTCTTTAGGATAATTGGATATCTGCAATATTTTTTTGCCACATATATTATAAAATAAACTAGTATGTAAGAAGTTGCTGGATGAAACCCATGAGTGAGTTTTAGATAGCTAATAATTCCAAGAGCAAAAATACCGATCTATGCAGATTGTGTGGTAATGCACTGATGTACATGGAAAATGTGTGGTGGTGTTTTTTCAGGGTAAACAACACTCACTTTGCCCAGTTTGAGAGCCACTGATGCAGAAAGCTTGACTCTAAAATTCCCAACTGAGTGATTCTTTCTCCACCATCAGCTCCCCACAATATAATTCAACTTGGGGTCTTCTTCCCAAGGTTATCTTCTGCACAAGCAGAAATCCAGGATTCCTACCACTGGTTTGGGAAGCAGATGAACTTAGCTGCAATCCATAACTATCCTGTTGCTTCTTATGAAATACTTCATTTTGAGGTGGTTTTCCCCAAACCAATCCAAATTTGGAAAAATAAGAGCCACATTGCACCTTAAGCTGGTGATGTGTACACAGCCTATAACACACAGAGATGGATCCAAAAGTGCCCTATTTGATGAGAAAGGCAATTCGACTGGTCCATGGTGCCTCCTCCCCAATTTCTATCTCCTGTTGCATTCTCAGCTCCCAATAATGGAAATGAGGGATATGGAAGGACAAGGAGGGAAAGCTCCACTGTATGAGCAAAATTCAACCCACACCTCTCTGCATCCATCCTTAAGTATCACGTTTGTTTATACAGGAGACTTTCCCAGTGAATAAGACCACTCTGTCAAATTACTCCATAGATTAAAGGTTAATAAATTAAAGGTCACCAAGCACAATAAGATAAACACAAACAAAAGAGAAGAAAACGGAGGCCTTCATTGCTGTACAGAACAAATGCCACAGTACATATGTCACAAAAATTGTCTCTCCATGTAACATACCAAATGCTTGCTGACATGCTTCAATTCTTTAAGTTACTAAGCAGGACACTCTCTCACAAGTGCAGTGACAAGGCTTAAAAAGCAAAGTTAAGAAATGTTCATGTTTTGACTGCCACCTAATATCAGTCACCTGACATCCAGGAGTATGTTCTGCAAAAAGCGTAGAGCTGACTATTACTAAAACTGGCTTCAGCAGTAAGATTCTAGATCCGAAATGGTTTATGGTTAAGATCCATAAACATTCCTATAGCCTTCATTCAGTCACTTACCTTTGTATCCACAGGCTTCACCACTTTCATAAAAGCACCCCTCAAAATGGCTTCCTCACGTTCACTTCTGCCAACTTTCCGAGAATCCAGAAACTTCAAGTTGGTTAATTTGTGCAGAACAAAATACCTGTTTTAAAAACAAACAAACAAACCTTTAGGTTAAGAATTTCCATTGACCTATGACTAGGAATGGAAGGATTTGCCCATTTCATTTCTCACTGTTTCTCATTTTCCCATTCTTAAATTCAGCTCTTCATATTTTGCAGCAATTTGCAAAATAACAAAACCAATAATAGCCAAATCCTAATGGAAATTCACCAGCATTTTAGTATGAATTTCTCCTAATAAACGCAATTTTCTGTAATGTTTTGAATAACGTACCCATTTTTGCAAGCAATTTCCCCTAATATAATTAATTCAAATGTTATTTTCACTAATATCTGCATGTTTATGCACCCTTTCCTCTACCAGATGCATTTTTGTAAACAGTGTTTTTGGCTGGAGAACAGCATCACAAAATTCAGACAAGTGCAAATTTTGGAGGATCGCTGTGTTTCAGTTTGTATATTGGTTCAGAAATTGTGACTTTGATAGATTCAGTTTTGAATGTGTATTGAACTGAGCTTCTCCTCCTATGACACACTAGTCTCAATTCAAAGGACATAAAATAACCTTACAGCTGCAAGAACTATTTCTCCAACATATCAGCTATTTTCTACAGTTATGCCCTTAACTCTGCCTTTTGTGATTCATATCAGTATTCAAACTCTAGCAAAACAATAGAAAAGGTTTGAGTCTGCAGCCTGTACCTTATTTCGGGACTCTGAATCTTGCATGTATGGAACCTATTTTCATTTTTCATGTACCAAGGCTCTTTCACACATGTTAAATGCATATAGGGGGCAGGGACAATGGGCATTCCCTCTCTATGCATGTTCAGAGTAATGTTGGAGCAGTGCCAATAGTTATGAGCTACCAACATCCTGAGGAACACTTAGCTGGTATTGGTTAATACTGATAGGCTTATATAAGGCAGCAGTGGGGCCACAATGAAAATGCTGTACCCAGTTTTGGTCAACCATATTCAAGGGGAATTATTTCAAAATACAGCCACTTTTGAACAAGCAAGATAAGCAAGTTCTTTAGTTTAGGAAAATGAAAAAGTGAAAACAGACAAAATCCTGCTCCCACTGTGGAACAAATGCAAGTTACTTAACTGGCAAAGAGCTTTGCAACTGGTCACAATGTGCTGTCAAGGCTTCCTCCTCACTAATTTGGGGGAAAGCCTGAAATATTCAGCTCAGTTCTCAGAATGTACCTGCTGGTCAACACTGCACTGATGCAAAGGTGGTACAGTGATTTTTTTTTTTAAATACCATCACAGCCACAGAATAAACCCTAACATGGATGCCCACCCATATTTGTTCAACTATGACCCAAATCTTTTTCTACCATTGCTGTAACCAATCATGTCATCATGTGAAGCTCCTCAAAAAAAGAAGGGTGAAACAGATCCTACCTATTGACAAGTGTGACTGGGAGCTAAAATGCATCATTGGGTCCATGGTGAATCTGCTTTTTCTACAGTGCATAAGCCTGGGTGATGTGTGTGTACACCTGCATGTGTTTGTGAACGTGTGCTGATCTGTAGGTGGCTGGATGGTGCTTGTTCCTTTAAAATGTACAATTCTATTTTTTAAAAATGTTTGCTTCCTGTTGCTCTGTTTGTCTGACTTAACATACTAGAATATCCTATAATTTTTATTAATGCATGACAAATTTTTGCATGCAAATTACTCCAAAGGAGGATATGAAATAAATTTAAATGGGTACAATATCACTTCTTCTTCTCCTTCTCCTTCTTCTTTGTCTTCCTCTTCTTAGCTAGCTACTAGATCATTTTTTCACTGAGATTTGGTACATGATAGAAAGCAACCCTAGTGGTGTTTTACCCCGCTAGCCATTCTTCCCAATTAAATATAGTGGACCCACCTCACGGCATGCCCATTAAACAAATTCCTACAATTTACCACAAGCTATCTTGTGTGAGAGAAAAGTTAGTGATTTAAAGTCTCAGGCAGGAGTTGATCAAACAACAAAAAGCTTTATTTACAAAAAGAAGAAGCTTGTGAAACAAAGTTGGGTCAGGAAATGCATTCTTTCAGGTAGAAGCTGACTTATTACTTAAACTAAATATAAAGATGCCACGGGCTTAAACACAGTAATATATGCACAGCTTTTCTTAAAACTTCAGTTGCTAAAAATCAGTTGGTGCACTTCAGGGAGATGTTCAGGTTTATAGAATAGGTGTTAAAATGCTTAACTTGGTTTTCGGTTACTTCACTCTCAGTCCTTTACTTAGTTGTGACAGGCGTTGCAGTTAAATACTTTTGACACGGCACAGCTTCCTTCACAGCTTAATACTTTCGTTCAAGAGCGAGGGGCACTTTTCGTCAGTTACCCTCTCTCTTAGCAATCCCACTCCTGAGGTATTTCCAAATAGCATAACAGACCCAGAGGATCACCTCAACCCTTTTTACTGTTTGGGAGTCATCTTTACCCAGAACTCTCCCCTCCTGCCTAGAAGGAGACCATCAGTAGTTCAACTCAAATCAGAACCAGTTCACCCCTCAGTCAAATCCTACCATAATCCCCATCTCTCATTTCATCTCTCAAACTGAAACCCCAAACCCTCAAATCAAACCCTATCTAACTCTCTCCCTCAGAAACTGCTCTTTTTATTTTCCCTCCCAAAGTTCTGACTCCACCCCCCGCTCTGGCTGGCTGTCTAGGTAGCCAATCAGAGAGAGGCTCCAGCACTCTGGTAGAATTTCCAGTCTGGCTCTGCTGTCCGTCACAGACAGCTTCTCACATTTTGAACCATGACTAACGGAAATATTCTCCTGGCAGGGTAGGGTTCCCATTCATTTTTGAGCAAAGAATCTAGAGGCTCATTCTCAGGAAAACAAAGGAGTTATAGCACAGCAAAATTCCCTGCACCAGAAAAGGGTGCTCATGATGTAAAGGAGCTTGCAGGATGACAGAAGCCAAAGTTTGGGCAAAACATTTGAAGAATATCTCAGGAAAGGCGAAAAGAGTAGCAACAGTTTTCAGCGGAGGTTCAAACATCCTAGGTTTTTATGCGAGGCACAACCGAATCAAAGTTAAGGTTCATAAGATGAGAGAAAATAACTGCCTCGTCATAGGGAACACAGTAGATTCAAAATTGCTTTTCTCCCCTCCAGCTTCCTCTAACATTTTGGCAAAAAAGCTGGAGCTTGGCTAGCCAGCCACCCACCCACACAGCTTTATTCACAAAAAGCTGACAGAGCATGGCACAGCATGGCATGAATCAAAGTTTGAAAAAAAATCCCAGGAAGGTGATAATATCAACTCATCTCAAGTACTTGCTATTTACAGCCAGTCACCCAGATATGAAACAGACTTAGTGGAGACGGAGAGAGGAAGCGCCAGATCCTTTCCTGGCAGGAAACAGAAAGGTGATTAATAATATTTCCCACAAATGCCAAGTTTATATAGACCATCATTTTAGTAATCAGACTGAGGCCCTGTGGCTTGTCGAAGGGGCAACCTCACATGTCTAAATTATACGGAAAATGTTCAGGTTCGAAATATAAAGGACTGCCATTTATATGGCTGAACTCAATGGAATAAGTTGTCTGGAAAGGTAATAAAATCCCTTTCCTTTTTCTTTTCTTTTTAAAGGCGCAGACTAGTTGAGACTAGTTGCAGAAGTGATGGTTAGCCATGCTTTTATGAATTATTCTTTCAACAACAAGACAAAACAAAAAAGAGAGACAAAGGCCACACCTTGCTTTGTCTGAGGCTTGTAAAATCTTAACGAAATGGAATATGCTTAGTGCTATGTGTTAAAATCCATCAACAACCTGCAACCAAGTCACTTCTATGAAAGAGTAATGGTACTAAAAATGAGAGCCCTCTTTAAGGAAGCATAACATGTCCAAAGCTAGACAATTTGTTAAGAGTAGCTGGATGTCTGGGGATAATGAAATATTCTCAAACACATCTCCAACTTCCCTGGCTGCCCTTTCAACCCCCTGTGAGCCTCCGACGGCCCTTATCTTTCACTGGAAGAGAATACTTCCATCTTGTATTACTGGCAGAAAAGCTCAGAGGACAAGGGCCTCTTTCAAAGAAAGACATGAACAGAAGGAAACAATATGTCAAGAGCAAAGCTCAAGAGGAGTAAAAACACCCATCTAAGTGCAGGGTAAAAAAAGATTAATATTCAGGTGCAGAAAACATCACTATTAGAAAATCAGCAAATGTTTCATGATCAAGTGAAAGATGCCACCAAGAAGCAGGCGGCCACAAAAATGACAACAGACTCGAGCAGTGCTGTCTCATCTCCCTGCCAACTTTGGACTGAAGCCCTAAACGTCAGTCTTGTATAGCCTCCATCTAAGAAAGCCTAAATTTGTAGCCAAATGGTCTCGGCAGAAAGGGGTTTCCGCACACCCCTTTCTGTTTAACGTTTCTAGAATTAGTTCCTCAAAGAAAGGGAACATGCAGCTCCCCCCTCTTGGGGAAGGGGAGGGCGAGATGAGAGCCATATGGATCATATGACAGAAATCTTCCTTCCCCCATCATCTTCGCAGTGCAGATGTTGTATAGCAGAGGATGATGAACTATAAAAGGCAATCTGCAGCAGGCATTAAAAGCTACCCTGTCATCAGTGCTGAAACATCACAATAATGATGCCATTTTGAAGAACAGTCAGATTAAATCCTTGCCACTCAGATTCCTTTCATCAGAGAGAAATAAGGACAGATGGACGGACACACACACACACCCCATTAAGCACTCTGTGATGAACCATATATGCTATAGAACAGCATTTCTCAACCTTGCGTCCCCAGATGCTGACGGACTACAACTCCCATCATTCCTAGCCATCATGGCCAGAGGTTAGGGATGATGGAAGCTGGTAGTTCAATAATATCTGGGAACCCAAGGTTGAGAAAGGCTGCTGTAGACCAAGGATAGCCAACATGGTGCCCTCCAGAAGTCATTCCCAATCTGCTTACTTGAGCTCAGGGCTCAGCTTAACCCTTTCATGCACACAAGTGTGAGTCAGTAACTTTATTACAACAGTAAGATGGCAGATTGCTTGTTTGTTTGTAAGGGTTTGGAGGTAGTGGCTGGCTTACTATGTATGTCTCTTACGCTTGTTTTAGTTTTATTGGTGCTGGTGTTTTCACTTTTTTTGTCCTTTCGAGTAAATCAGTAGTGACAGCAAACCCTGCTTGCCATTCAACCATCAGGAGTGAGTGTTGAGGCGCCTGATGCTTCCTGTAGCCATGTATTTAATGGCTCCACACCTCACATAGGATGTCAGATGTGGGGAGCTGGGTGTAGTTTTAGAGAAAATATCTTAAATGCCAAATTAGGGCCTCCAAATTGCCAGAGACTCCCCACCACCGCTGATGAGCACTAGAAATAAAAATGGAGGGACTACCCACAGCCACCTCACTACGATAAGGTAAGCTCAACACCCATACCCACAAAATTTACAATGAAATTTTAAAGTGCCCTGCAAAGGAGGCTGAAAAATTGAAGCAGGGGAATAAAACATTTGAAAAACTGGGGAGCAAGCACAGCAATAAAAGAAGGAGAGGGGAGAGGAAGAGCAACCAGGCCTTGTTCCAGCCTCTGAAGAAGAGTTGTTTCAGTGATACAGCACCTGCTTTTCATCTATGAGGTCTCAGTTTCAATTCCCTGAGGTTCAATTCAATTCCTCCAGGTAGGGCTGAGAATGTCCCCTCATTAAAACCCTGGAGAGCCACTGTCAGTCAATGCAGGGACAATACTGAGCTAGATGGATCATTGGTGTGCTTTAGTGTAAGGTAGCTCCGTATGTTCGTAAACCATGATTTAATGAAGTTGGAATTTGACATCTGAATGAGCCCGATATATGTGTCTTCCATGTAGAATCAAGTAATAGAATACATAAATAGGATACAAATGGAGTAGCAGCAGCCCTCCTCTAGAGTACAATTAGCCATAGACAATGGCTCATGGCCAATTTAGCCATAGACAATATCTGGGGATAACTATACCTATGTAAGAATGACATTATATTTCAACACTAAAAAAGAATTTAAATAAGCAATATTTGAAAATGGAGTATCAGTCTAAACACAACCCCGCTTTACTAGAAAATATAGAAAAAAGGTACCTAAAGCCCCAGAATGAACACATGCCCTTATAATATAAATTCAAGCCTTGTAAATTTAATCCAGGGTTATTTGTCGCTCCAGAACTCTTTACTGTGATGTATGACTTAGTTACTAAGGTTATCACAGCAGTATCCTAAAGTTGCATAGTACATAAAACATTCAAGTTAACAATGCAAGGAGGTTAACTCCCAAAGATAACCTGCTATCAGAGGGTTAAACCAGATGATAGGCCTCTGTCAGCTTCCAAGGAGCTATTGATGGTTCAATCAGTTTGTTTTGAAGGTAAAGTACAACAAAAGGGCACTAAACTTATTCAAACTGTCAACAGACACTATCTAGAATGTTGCTTGCAGGTAAGTAATTTTGGGTGTTTTAAGACTATTATCAAACGGCAATGGCTGCAGAAAGAGACAGCTACTAATAACACAGAATGCAGCCATCATAAAACACTTTATGGCAGGCACAGGGATCTATAAATTGCATGACATATTGCAACTGCTTTCAGCTTATAAAATTGCTAGTTAAGGGACCACTGCTTAATCAGAAAGAATGCTTCTAAATTTTGCATTCAATGTAAAAGAAGAATGTTTTATTTTGGCTGAGGAGGTGGATGGATCTGCATTTTTAGACATAACTTTGAACCCCCTTCAGAATTCCCGAGACTGGTGTTATTAAACTGACCCATTCTTTGTAGATGTGGGAAAGGTCATTATCTGCCATCGTGGTTGAAGGAAAGCAATGAGCTCTGGCGAGAGGAAAAACAGATATCCCAGGAAGGTCTTTAAAGACTCATTTATCTCTGCCTGTGAACCTCTCTTCTAGTCTACAATGCCCTTAGAAAATTGGCTATGCACAGAGTCCAGACAATTCAAGAAGTTTTGTTCTGCAGCAGGTCAGGGGAAGGTTAGATGTCAGTAATAGAGACACAACATTGGCATCATCTGTCTGTCTGTCTATCTATCTATCTATCTATCTATCTATCTATCTATCTATCTATCCAGATTTGGATTTCTAAGTGACAGGCTCCCCTTTATTGCCAGCTCTACAAAATGGCTGCAGTGGCATGTGAAACATTCAGCTACTTCCAGTGGCGTAGTGTGGGTTGTCAGCACCTGGGGCAAGGCAAGTAACCCTGAGTGAGCCAGGTAGGGGCAGAGAGTTGTGAGTGTGAGCGCGCCCCCCCAGATGTTGCGCCCAGTGCGGCCGGCCCCCCTGCACCCCCCACACTATGCCACTGGCTACTTCTAAGCCATTGGCTCTAGAGTACTTGGGGTGTGTGTGTGTGTGTATGTACACACAGATGGATCATTGTGAAGTAATACCGTTAACAGATATACATTTTAAAATGACTTAGTGTTAGACTTGCTGGGTCCAGGTTCAAATGTTAGGGTTCTCTTTCACCTTTGAGCCAATTTCAGAGGATTTTGCTTGCACAAAATATTTATAACATTTATAAGCCAGGTGCTGAAACTTCATACCTTAAAGGGGTTGGCAATGGTAGAGCACATTTGAGCAAAATTAAAATTTGAGCAAAATTAAATTTTGGTAAGAAAAGCACCTTCCTTCCTTCCTTCCTTCCTTCCTTCCTTCCTTCCTTCCTTCCTTCCTTCCTTCCTTCCTTTCTTTCTTTCTTTCTTTTTCTTTTACAGGAAGTTCCATACCTCCTTTAGCTGTCACCAAGTTTGCCGTGCAGTAACTTTTATCTGCGGCAAAATTTCACAGGAAATTTGGAGGGGCCGAGTTTTGAGAAGTTTAGCAAATTTCAGCAAGAAATGGATTCACACATCCTACTGGTTGAGACAAGAGCCTGCTTTATGCCACCAAGCGCTTTCACATTAAACCATCTGAATCAGGACAGGCTGTGCAAGTATAGGACCAGTGCCTGGGAGTAGTGTTCAGCAGGATGAAAGCGAATAAACTCAAGCTGAATCCTGGCAAGATGGAGGTTCTGGCAATAGGTAGTTCTTAGGTCCGAGAAGTAGGTAGGCAGCCTGTCCTACACAGGGTAGCACTTCCTCTAAGGGATAGGTGCACAGTTGTGGGGTATTTCTAGATTTCACTCTGTCATTAAGGCCCATGCAGCCTCAGTGGCAAGCAGTGCCCAGCTTTGTCCATTCCTCTACCTGGATAACCTGGCTACAGTAGTCCATGCTCAAATAATGTCCTGGCTGGATTGTGTTCTGTGTGGAACTACTCTTGAAGACTGCACTTCATGATGTGTTACACTAGCATACAGAATCCTGAATAGTTTAGGACCCAAGTATACTTGAAGTGGGACGCGGGTGGCACTGTGGGTTAAACCACAGAGCCTAGGACTTGCTGATCAGAAGGTTGGTGGTTCGAATCCCCGCGACGGGGTGAGCTCCCATTTTTCAGTCCCTGCTCCTGCCAATCTAGCAGTTCGAAAGCACATCAAAGTGCAAGTAGATAAATAGGTACCGCTCCGGTGGGAAGGTAAACGGCGTTTCCGTGCACTGCTCTGGTTCGCCAGAAGTGGCTTAGTCATGCTGGCCACATGACCCGGAAGCTGCACACCAGCTCCCTCGGCCAATAAAGCAAGATGAACGCCGCAACCCCAGAGTCGGTCATGACTGGACCTAATGGTCAGGGGTCCCTTTACCTTTATCTATACTTGAAGCAGCATCTTTTTCATTACCAGCCAACCTGAGTTTTGAGATCTGTGAGGGAAGTTCTGCTTGTGGTACCCTCATTGAATATGATCCGGGGAGGTCCGCACTACAAATAACAAGGCAGCACCACATCTATGGAGCTCTCTCTCATTTCAGATCTGACTGTCCCACTCTTCAGGTGACAGCTAAAGACCAACTGTTTTCAGAAGACTTTTAAACCACAGCAGGAGTTTAACTGGGAGTGATATGCTTCTGTTGCTGTGATTTAGAGTGAATTGTGTTCTCCCTCTCTTTTAATGTACACGTGTTGTCGTTGTTTTTTAATGGTGGATCTTGAATCTGAACAAGATAGTTAATTTCCGGGTTGTCGTGATGAAATCTTACAGTTTGAAAAATGCATGTACTTTTACACATGTTCTTTTAGCTAGAATCTTGTATATTATTTCTTCATTGTCCAGGGCATGGGTTTTAAACAGTTTAATACGTTATGGGGTGGTAACATTAGGTGGTGCACAAAGCCATTGGAAAGAAGTACAAAACATCTGCAGCAGAAAACGAGGAAGAAACACATCAAGGTTTAATGTTATTTCAACACTAAATAACTGGAGATGACAATAGAGATTAACAATTCATTCACCAATTTGTTAAGTATTCAGTACAGATGAAACTGTTTTTGTAGTTTCGGTGCTAATCTGACAAGGCATTTAAGGTGTGTATATTTTCAAATAGATGCACAGGATTGGCAGAATTTCAGTTGAATATGCTTTATTGAATTTTGTTAAATATAGTAAGCTTCAAAATATTCAAAATCTAATTCTGCTAGGATTAGATTTGCAAAGTTTTAGAAATCTAATAATAGATCTCAAAAAAACCAGATTGGTGGAGAAAAACAAAGCATTGATGATTATTAGTTAAATGAACAGCATATTATAATATTATTTCTTAAATTTGTATGTCACCCTTGATCCAAAGACCACATAGCGGTTTAAAACATATAAATACAAAGTAACAACACACGATGCATAATTATTAAAACAAAAACAAAAGCATACCAATAACCCCCTTCCACAAACACATCTAAAAGGCCACAGAATGTTAATCAGCTGAAGACCTGGTTATAGAGAAACATTTTTAGCAGGCACCAAGTGAGCCTCTCTGGGGAGAGCATTCCACAAGAGGGGAGCCAACACAGAAAAGGCTTGTTCTCGTGTAGCCACCCTCTGGAACACTTGTGGAGAAGACACACGAAGAAGGGCCTCAGACGAATCTTGCAGGAACAAATGGCAACAAGTGACCAGTCTCAATGGCCACAAGCCACCACTGCCTGCATGTTCATGCTTAACCATAGTTGGGTTTAACATTAAGTGTTGACTGGTCCACTGTGTTGCTGGAATTGTGCTGCTGAAAATGGAGGTTTGTTTCTTCTCATTTTTCTCTTCCTATTTGAATTGTTTTATTATCCAGCACTATTTTCTTTTCTCGTTCAATTGTTTTTGAATATTTTATGGGTTTTATGCTATTAACTTTATGATTATTAACAGCTTTGATTTCTTTCAAAGATAAAGCAGAATAAAATTCTATTAGATACATTTCCTTCAAGTTTTGCTCTAGGCAAGATTCAGTAGAAACTACTTTTTTAGTTTTTCCCTCTATTTCTATTGCAGAACCAACCATGTTCAGGGATTTATGAGAATTAACAAGTCAAGAAAGTGATCTGATAAAAGCACTTAACGCCAACATGCCTGTAAGCAACCCAAAACATGCCAGTTAATGAATAAGCTTCTCGCCTATACATAGGAGAAAAGCTAATCCTTTGGTATATTGATATATTATATTAACTAAGCTATATTAACTAAGGGACACCGCAAAATAAACATGAATAAACTGCTTTTCAGCAGTTAAGGGCTATTGCCTCCGCATGCTTTCAAGAAAGCTTTCCAAACAAGGCTACTAGTCACGATGGGAATGCTCTGTTCTGCCTCCATGGTCAGAGGTGTGGAGCTTCTGAGTGCTTCTGACAAGCAGATGTGCAGTGGATGTGTAGGGGATATGCAAAATCACAGATTTGTTGTTGTTGTTTTGTCGTTTAGTTGTGTCCAACTCTTTGTGACCCCATGGACCAGAGCACGCCAGGCACTCCTGTCTTCCACTGCCTCCCGCAGTTTGGTCAAACTCAAGCTGGTAGCTTTGAGAACACTATCCAACCATCTCGTCCTCTGTCGCCCCCTTCTCCTTGTGCCCTCAATCTTTCCCAATATCAGGGTCTTTTCCAGGGAGTCTTCTCTTCTCACGAGGTGGCCAAAGTATTGGAGCCTCAGCTTCACGATCCTTCCAATGAGCACTTTTTATGATGCTGACTAGGTTTGTCATTGCTTTTCTCCCAAGAAGCAGGCGTCTTTTAATTTCGTGGCTCCTGTCACCATCTGCAGTGATCATGGAGCCCAAGAAAGTATCACCATTTTTTTCTCACTAGGAAGAGATTACTTCTAATAGAGTACTTCTGAGTAAAACATAACCAAGTCTGAAAGTTGTGTTTTATTCTGTAAAAACAGCACACCCGGGGGGGGGGGGAATGTAATAATATGGGCATGAGGAAAGTGCTCATTCTCCTCCATCCAGCTTCTCCTGCTGCTCTGGGAGGAGCCCCTCCCAAGTTGCAGGTAGCGGTGGTCAGCATTATTTCCTCTTCTTTCTTAGCAATAGTGATTAAGTACCCTTAGCAATAGGGACGCGGGTGGCGCTGTGGTATAAACCACAGAGCCTAGAGATCGGAAGGTTGGCAGTTCAAATCCCCATGACAGGGTGATGTCTCGTTGTTCGGTCCCAGCTCCTGCCAACCTAGCAGTTCGAAAGCATGCAGTGCAAGTAGATAAATAGGTACCGCTCCAGCGGGAAGGTAAACGGCATTTCCGTGCGCTGCTCTGGTTTGCCAGAAGCGGCTTAGCCGTGCTGGCCACATGACCCAGAAGCTGTACGCCGGCTCCCTCGGCCAATAAAGCGAGATGAGCGCCGCAACACCAGAGTCGTCCGCGACTGGGCCTAATGGTCAGGGGTCCCTTTACCTTACCCTTAACAACAGTGCTACCTGACAAGGGCTGAAGCATTAGAGCTGCCTCCACGTTTTGTTCTCTTCCTGCAGAAATGTCCAACTGACTCACTTTTTTTTTTTAAAAAAAAGAATAAATAAAAAAATATAAAAGCTAGGAGTCTGGGGCCCCAGCTGTCACAGTGTACCCAGGTGCCTGGACCTGGGTTACTTGGATCCCCGCTTCCCTGGTGACCTGCTTTGCATTTCACATTAAACCACAGTTTAAATCAAGCTGTGGTTTAATGTGTGTCCTCCTCAGAGTTCCTGCGGTGTTCCTTCCCAGCTCCTCCTGCTGCCATGTTGCAGACAAAACCAGCCGAAGTATCTCACTTCTCATGTTGTCTAAATTTGGCTCATGTTGTTCATTTAATATAAAATGTTTATATTAAAATTAAGTGTTAAATGAGCCCCCACCCCACCCCCTCTCTATATGATTGCCATCAGGTATATGGACTAAATGTTTGAATTTAGGCTGCACTGCAATTGTGTGTGTGGGGGGGAATTACATAGGGAAAGAAGCAATGACTATTAATGTAACAGGAAGAAGTCAGAGCAGCCCAGAAAAAGCAGGACAGAAGAGAACTGAATAAAGCATTGGGTGGACTCCATGCATATCTGGGTTTTCAAGGGGACAACAAACTCTAAAACTGTGTTTGGGCTTTGGGCACTTTGTATCTTACTGATTAAAAGACAAATAAGGCCACCTATATTTAAACTTCAATATATTCTGACCAGGACAATTTTTCACAATCCAATAATAGCATGGTTCGTGTTTTTACCACAAACAATAGACCCCCAAGACAGAACAAGTGCTGCTGGTACAAGACAAGTAACCAGCAATTATTGTGTTGACTCCCTGTGACTTTGATCTCTAGGTCATGGCCTGTGCTTTCTGGAGATCTTCAAAGCAGAGACTGCAGCTGAGGTTATTTCCCATTTATGCTGCTTTGCTAGTCACATTACTTTTTCTCAATACTGGACTGTTTCTCTACTGGCATATCACCTCACACTATGTTTTGATTATGAATAAAGTTTTAAAACCGAAAAAAGCAGGCAGTCGTTTCTACACAATGATACTTGGTAGGAAACGATAACTGATTATTCATAATTAATAGTAATAACTCATGTGCATTATTAATCATGCAAAAAATAAATTAATTGAATCTGATATATTTATTAATTTCAAAAAATCCAAAGCTGTTATGTTGCTGTCTTTTCAAATGCATATTTAATTTCTAACAGAGGCATCATATTTTACTCCGTGAACCACTTTCCATTTGTAATGTGCCACTTAGACTGTAAGCCGTTAATTTATATTGCAAATTGCCTTGAGTACAATGGGAGAAAGTTTGAAAAATAATGTTATTTATATTTATATACACACACAAACACACAATACAGTATGATCCATTCTTGTTTGACATTTTTGTTTTGTTCCTAGATTTCATTCAAAATTATTTAAGTCTGAGATATGTGGGGTTTTTTAACGGGCGCAACAAGATTTAGACAACTTTTTCACTATATATAATGCTTATTTTGCAGGGACAGGAGAGAACTAAAAAAGTACAGGAATGGCTAGGATATAATTTTACTGGGGTATTGGTGTATTTAGCACGAAAACATTTTGAATTTCTTTTTCTGCCACCTTGGGGCAAAACACTAAAAAGCCCTTTAAGTTTGTGTAAAGTGTTGTAAAGTTTACTTGCCAATGCCATGTGGCTCAGACGGCTGCTAGAAACAAAGATTCACATGTGAAGAGAAAAGTGATTATTGCTGCTCAGTTAACACTCAGGTTGCTTCCATGCTGAGGGACTTCAGCACTGCTGTGGCACTGCTTTTGTTTTTTTTTTTTTGCAAGTGGCCGAATGTGGAATTAAAACTGTGGTTCCCGACTGCATCTATCTATCTATCTATCTATCTATCTATCTATCTATCTATCTATCTATCTATCTATCTATCTATCTTGCAATGCCCATCTCCACAACCAAGGTCTTTCCAAAACCTTTACTCAAAGGAAGCAAGTTCTGCTTCCTATTCAGCAAGCAGCACTATTACAGATGAATAGCCTCTTAATTCCACCTTAATAATTCACTCCCTCTCTTTTTTTACTGCGAAATAAATATATTATTGTGTTTATGCAGCTTGCTTAGGAATATATGAAGGCGACTGGATTAAACATTAACCTGTGTACACTTTAGCATGGGCCAAAATGTAGTCCAGTTCAAAGCAGTGAAATATGGGAGCTTCGCAATCTGGCAGCTGTGCTTATAGAAGCAATGATTGTAGAAATAATACCTCAATGCCAATAGTTGACACCAGATCCTACAGGTTTCACAGGTTTGGGTGGGAAGGAGGGGGCCTGACTCTCTGTCCCTATTTCTATAGGGGCGCTTGGAAAGGACAGATAAGAGCTTTTGAGATAAGTGTGTGAAAAGGTAGGTTCAATGAATTGCCCCTTAGTCACATATTATAGAACCTGTTTTCATTAGTTTCATCTTTGGTCTTTAAATCTTGTTATTTTTATGGCAGGTGCAATATATATCTTATGGGGAAACTAATACTGCATCTGCAATAATGAAGAACATTCAATGCTAGTTCTACAGGAGAAAAGAAAGTGATAAGAGAGATTCACTTCACTTCCACTGCAGTAATATGATGCAAATCGGAATAATATTCACTTTAAAACCTATTTTAATTAACCTTTTCAAAGTAAGATTCTCCTCCCGGCTTTGGCATGATGGTTTGCCTTAATATGAGCTAAAACTATCTTGACCCTTAAAAAAAATAAATCAACATTTTGCATGGAAATGCAACAACAGCCATGATTGTTTTGATGTATAGCTGTGTGACATATTATAAATATTACATCACATAACCACAGAGAATGTCACTCAACAAGACTTTTTCCCCCCAGACAGCATTAAATGAACCATGGATTCTTGCCTCTGAATAGCTCCTTTAAGGAACTACTTTTGCTTAAATGATTAATAGGAGGCATATTGTCAGAAAAATGTACTTAAAGTGAAAAACAGTAAACTGTAGCGATATCATTCATTTTTAAGCAATTCTGTGGTGAAAATGTCTCATAAATTTACATGGCAACACCACTATTAGGCTCTTTGTACGCAGGACAGCCAGCGTGCCTTCCAGTTTGGGGTTAAGGCAATGGGAAAATATTTTATTCAAACTAGGCCACTTAGCAAAAGCCAAGATGGCACATTTATGTACAATTCAGAAGTTGGCACATTAGAAGTATCTAGACTAAAGACAGTTCGGAATCTATTTTCGAAAGAGACTGAAGCACTCAACTTGAAATAGCCACTACAGATCAGGTTGGGAGGCCTGTTCAGATTACTGCAGCACTGCTAAAAACCACAGCAAACCATCTCATGGACTCCATGTCATGTCTCTTCTGGATAAGCCTCCTTTCAGGTTTCTAACACTTTTTTATGCTGAAAGCAGTTCTAAGTTTATGAACTGCACAGTCAATGCTTGCTCACACATCATTTCAGAATGCTTGTCTGATAGGCTGGAAATAGGTGGGTAGGTTTAACTTGAGAGCAACATGGTTATGTGGAATGCTTCTGTAGAAAATGCCATGAAGTTTGCTTGAATTTTGCCATCCTATCTAAAATACGAGGCTCATCACTCAGTGACTGCATCATGAAGCACTACCTTGCATCTTACATCTCCTGTTGCAAGAAATACATGTTAACACTGAATGCATGTCTGTCTTGGAAATGAAGTTCTGAGAGCCCCTGACGTCTGGGGCCACTTTCTGGGGTCCTGCAGTTATAGTGTTGTGTGTTTCCTTGACAATGACAGCCAATTATGTGGACACATAATTTCATGATCTGGTTAAGTTGCTGTAGATGTTACCAGATCAAAATTAAACAGCTGATTGCTGATGCTTTGGTGGCCCCCATGTGATCACCTATATAGAAATGTATGGGCTTGCTGGTGGGCTTGTAACACAATAGGAATTACAAGAACTCACCAATTATAGGAACACACAATTCCATATCAGGAATTACTGCTGCAATTTGCTGGGTCCTGTATGAGGCCAAATATTCATATCACTGAATCTTTTTCAATAACATCTGTGCCAGAGAACTTTCCAGTGGATTGTTCAGCTGGTTCAGATCTGCCTAGGTCTCATTCTGCCATCAATAATAGCTCGTGTTTTCCTGGGTCTCAGTGTGGTGACCTGAGATTTCACAGGCTTAAGCTTCCTTACCAACGCCTCCATGGAAAGGACTAAATTATGAGGGTGAGGTGAGAGAAATAACGGGTATGCAGGGTTTTTTATGCTTGGTTTCAGAGGTTTTGCCATTCCCCCCACCTAGGTCCTTCATACTCTATCCCTGTAGTCGCTCTATTGTGACACACCAGGTGGCATCTTCTGCTCCCACTAGGCACAAGGCTCTGTCCATATCCCACCAGGTTTTACTCCATGGCTCCCATGCTCTGGGCTTCAGGAGGCCTGGTGACCCAAAATCGCTCCCACAAACTTCAACTGGTCACCTCACCTTGCCTCATAAAAGGGCCTCTGTAGTGAATAAATCAAGGGTCAGCAAACTGTTTCAGCAGTGGGCCAGTCCACTGGACCTCAGACCTTCTGGGGGGCCAGACTATATTTTTTTGGGGGGGGAATGAACAAATACCTATGCCCCACAAATAACCCAGAGGTGCATTTTAAATAAAAGGACACATTCTACTCATGTAAAAACACGCTGATTCCTGGACCGTCCGTGGGCTGGATTTGGAAGGCGATTGGGCCGGATCCGGCCTCCGGGCCTTAGCTTGCCTACCCATGGAATAGAGGCAGGGACAGGATGATTCTGTAACCTTTTCACACATTGCCCTTAGATTACATTAGATCCTATACACAGCTCTTAGATTTTACTTCAACAGCCATTTAAAGTTGGTTGAAGGTTGTAATCAACTAACTTTTACTCAGAGTAGACCAAACAAAGGACAGAAGGCCCATAACTTACATGGGAGTAACATTCCATGGATTGCACCTAAAGCCAAAATTGTGTATAAACAAAGCTCACTGGGTTCAATGATGGGTGGGATTACCGCTGTCATTTTTCCTGAAAGTCCACCCTCTTTTTATTTTTTATTTTGCCACGCATGTACTGTAAACCTGAATGTGCACAAGTTGTAGGCTTACTGTAGATGACTGTGACAACCTTGATCCATTAATTTCAGTGGGTCTACTACTTGGAGCAGAGGTTAGCTGCATGCAATACTAAATATTTTACATTTGAAAGTAATGCATGTATAATCCTAGATACTAACCTGTACCTCTGATAGTCTCCCTCATCCTTGTCTTTGCAGACCAGTTCATTTGGACATGCTGTATTTCCAAGCAAACTTAGGTACTCCAAGGAAGGCACTACTTCAACCAGATGATCCAGCAGGCTTTCCAGTTCTGTTATGTACTCAAGATTATGGGTTAAGGATTCAGTAACAAAAGGAAGACTGTTAAATAACTCCATTTACACACACACACACACACACACACACACGACCCATATTATATGCATAAAAATGTAACATTAATTGTTGCTAGCGGAAAGGGGACTACATCC
Source organism: Podarcis melisellensis (assembly GCF_964234715.1). Lineage (NCBI taxonomy): Eukaryota > Metazoa > Chordata > Lepidosauria > Squamata > Lacertidae > Podarcis > Podarcis melisellensis. The sequence continues at coordinate 82,926,450 of NC_138537.1, forward strand.
AAGTCATTTTTTGGCATAAAATGAAAGGTCTTGGGTCCCCCTCCTTCATTATTTTTCCCTCCTCTTTTCTTCTTTTCTAGATGACTCTCTGCAACACATTAAAAACTTTGACAAAATGATGGATGTCGGATGGGGAAATGGTTAGTGATTGCTAAAGCCATGAAACTTTTCCAACATGGCAACAAGCAGCAGTTACTTTCACAGTACATTCATCACTAAATGTATTACAGTCCCTAGGAAAAATGAGATTTAAAATGGAGTTAAATGACAGCAGCCCAAATGCACCAGAAAGAATAAAAGTGCTTTTGGTGGCACTGCGGCATTAATTGGTACATAGGCATAAATGCTTGATCAAATGTTACCAGGAACACGTTGGTATTCCTGCTCCAGTTTATAACACACACAACTTCAGAGTGGAAGGAAACAGTGGAACCTGCCATTAAAGTGGTAGAGTGACCACATGAAATCTTACATTGAAGTTGATTTAATGCATCCACTACAAACATACACACGACTCCCAAAACAGGCTATAAAGGATTTGTAGTCCAGTTCTAGGTTGCGAAAGAAAGAAAGAAAGAAAGAAAGAAAGAAAGAAAGAAAGAAAGAAAGAAAGAAAGAAAGAAAGAAGTACCACAAGTATTTCTGCAACCAGAGCTGGACTTTTCCAAAGTTTGGGATTTTGTGTCAAAATGTACATATCTGACAAGAGTGTCTAGTGCACAGTTTCCAAAGGCTTGAGAACTTTCCTAAATCTGGCACTGTGTTATGTGCGCTAACTTAAAGACTTCAAAGCCCCCCCCCAAACCCTTTAAGAAGAAACATCAACCCCCGTTCTTTGGCACTCCTTGTTCAGTTCCTTAAGAGCCCTGCTTTGCATCTAGAATTTGGAAGGCAAGTGGAAACAGGGAAATCTTGGTTCCCACAGATTCAACATAAAAATCAAAGATGGGGCATGGAAGAAAGGTATGGGGGAAAGGATGCCAAACTGGTTGTGCAGGCTCAAAGCCGTTCCTACCCAAACATTGCCACACTGGTGGTGCACATGACATGAATAGCACTAGTAACATGTCAGGTTAAAAAAACAACTGGCATGAAAGTAGCCTGAGAAATCCCAGAAGAAGGCTCACAAATGGGGATCAGCATCATGAGGAGGCAAGGTGTGCTAATACCTCATGCCAATTGGCAAAGATTGAAGGGCACATTCAAGCCGGTCTGCTTCTTACTCTTTGTTTCTCTGCCCTTTGTTCTAATTGATTTAGTGCTGCAAATTCTCATTTTCTCTGTTTTCTCTTTTAAACAGATTCTTGTCAGTTTATGGCGATCCTGCATTAGCTGTATTTTACTACTTTATTATAATTTTGCTTGTTTTAATGCCTGTAAGCTGCCCAAAGAACTTCAGCTAAAGGGCAGCCTATAAATTGCATGTATCAATAAATAAACAATGGAACAAATTACTGGTTTAAACGAACAATTCACTCTTTTACTCTCCCATGCCTGGAGTTGTGTGCAACAATTATTATGTGGCTATCTTAAATGCTCGGTTCTTTTATGTTGCTTGTCCCCAGCATTGATTTATGTTTTCCTGTTATCTTTGTTATCTCTTGCAGATGGAATGTACCCCATTTCTTCACCTCAATAACTGAAGGGCAAGGGTATCACCACAGGATAGAAACAGAACTTTTGCCCTTTAAGACCTTCCCTTCACTACATGCACTCCAATTTGCATCTTATTTGCAGCAGCCAACAAGCAAATGGGAGACTTATCATATACAGCATAATGCTTGTGGTAGGATTCCACCCCCACCCTCATTTTTCAGATACTGGGCAAAACAACACATGGAGCAGGATGAATGAAGCATATGAACAGCTCAGTTTTTCCATTTTAATTCAGCCACAGTGCTCCAGATTTAGTCAGAACAGCATTAGACTTAATCCTTCCCCCCATGGCCCATTGTTTTGTCAACAATTGCCCTTCCCAGGATAGTTGTTCAGTCCACTAAGAGGGGAAAAGATGCTGGCCCACATCTTTTCAACCACAGGGAGAAAAGCAGAGTGGGGAGGATGATCTTTAGTGGGCAAACAGTCCATGGAGAAAGGGTTAAGTCATCCCTTCCCTCTGCTGCTTCTCAATTCATACCCACTAATACAAGAGCTTAGAGGGTGTGAAGACAGACTATGGGGAGAAAGAGGGAGCCCGTTGCAAGAGTGGTGGTGATGTTGAAGACATTAAAACCAAACAACAACAAAAACTTTAAAGCACAGCTATACAGATAAAACATTGGTCCCGCCAAAATAAGAGAGGCCACAATGCCACCATTCAAATTAAAAAAGGTAAAGGTAAAGGACTACTGACAGTTAAGTCCAGTCGCGAACGACTCTGGGGTTGCGGTGCTCATCTCGCTTTACTGGCTGAGGGAGCCGGCGTTTGTCCACAGATGGTTTTTCCGGGTCATGTGGCCAGCATGGGCTAAGCCGCTTCTGGCAAAACCAGAGCAGCGCACAGAAACACCGTTTACCTTCCCGCTAGAGTGGTACCTATTTATCTACTTGGACTCTGACATGCTTCCAACTGCTAGGTTGGCAGGAGCTGGGACTGAACAATAGGAGCTCACCCCTTCATGGGGATTCGAACCGCCAACCTTCTGATCGGCAAGCCCAAGAGGCTCCCCCCTCCAGGGGGGGATAGCATTCCACAAGGCCGATTCTTATGTTGATACCCTCCAAAACTCCTGTATGAAATAGGACCTCAGATAATGGTCACATGGTCCAGGTCAGTGCATGTAGGTAGAGGCAGTCCTTGAGGTCCTGAGCCACATAAACCTTTATAGGTCATAACCAGCCCTTTGAATTGAGGCCAAAAACTAAGTACTTTGCCCACAATTAACCACCTTTAACCACCACACCACAGTTCATTTCTTATGGGGCACTCACCATGCTGGAAATAGGGCGTGCCAAGTCTTTTAGCTGCTGTTTCTGGTCTACTTATCTCTGAATTATGATGCATCATCCCAGGATCACTTGCGCCACCACAGAGGATTGTGGGGAACATTCCTCTAAACACTTGCTGCCAGCTGCATAGCAAGCAATGTGGAAACCTCAAGTGCCATTTTGCGTATGGCATAGAAAGATGGAGCTCAAAATATGGGGCCCTGCTTGGGTACACATTTTCTCTATCCTGGACCCCGTGTGTGTACTGTAGTGGCATAAAATGTGAGATTGTGACCCCCTAGTTCAAATATTGCCATAGCCATTAATTTGCTATCCCTCATTTCATCATCTTTAATACTAGAATAGCAGTATCTTGCGGGGTGTTCCACATATATGTGAGTGTTTTGAACACTCTGCAGCTCTAAATAATTACTTTGTGTTCTACTTACTATTATGAGTATGTTGACAGATCAGCACCACCAGAGCAGCTTCACCAACCTGCCACTCTCCACATGCTTTGCCCAGCAACTCCCATCAGTCCCAGCCAACACAGAGGCTGATGGGAGATGTAGTCCAAAACATCTGGCAAGTAACAGGTTTGTGAAGGCTACATGAGAGTGTATGTGTAAAATACTTGATTAATTTACCGGAGCTTAACTGTCATTAAGACCTTCGACTTGCCTAAGGATCGTCATTCTCTGCTTAAAAATTTGCCAATCAATCCTTACTAGCGACAGGCCACTCAAAGGCTTCCAAGCCCATTCTTTTAAAGCCTATAAAATGTCCAGGCTTCCTGGGTATGGTGGCTGATTACTTGGGCAAAGTATTAGACTTGGCTGAGAAGAGAGCTGCTAACACGCATCTTTGCCCCCACCCTCTTTGCATCCCAGAGTTGGACAAAACACAGAGAAAGATCTTTTGAAAACAATGAAAATTAAGCTAAAACTGAACTGATATTTTCAGCTCAGTCTCAGCATGCAACATTGCATGGCTTCGCTGCTGCCTGTCCTGCAGTGCAGACTACCAGCATTTCCAATAATACCGAGCAACAATGCTGTTTGTGCGATAAGCGAACAGCTGCCACTCTCAGGGTGGCTCAATATTTTAAAAGAGCCCAGCACAGGAAGTAACAACCACACTGCTACACTCTGGCGATCAGTGTTATTCATAAAACAGCAAAGGGTGGGAAACTATTCTTGACCCTTTCTAGCCTAATGGCTAACATGGCCCTATCGGCTCCCGTCAAGTGATTGCTTCTGCCAAATTAAACAAGATGTATATTTTCTTTAAGAAGCATTCTATGTGCATGTGGGAAAAAAAGCCAACCTAATGTTTTAATCTTGTTTCACTGCACACACTATTCCACTAGAGGTCAGCCTGCCACAGAACCCAAGCAGGCTGGGTTCTGTTAAGAAGCGCAAAGCTGGCTGCTATTTCCACCTCTCAATCTATTGACAAAGATTCCTTCAGAGCCATAAACTTAGGGCTCGCACTAAAAAACGGAGCAACAGGAAGATATAGCGAGGCATTTCGTTTATGAATGACCTGTAATAAATTACTTTGAAGTATCCTGAGTGACAAGAGAAAGGGAGAGGATGCTTTGTCTGCAAACGAGCGACATTTTACATACTTTAATTTGGCTGACACATAAGGATTATTCGACATTTGGCAGGGCCTTTCTCCTCTCCCCTCCCCACCCTCTCTTTTGGAAGGATATTTGGTTCTTGTTCAGCATCAGGGTATGGAGGTGTGGTAACCTGGGTAACCGGAGGTCATTCCGGAGGAGATTGTTGTCCAAGATCAGCTCTTCCAAGCCGCTAAATGTCTCCAGTCCTTCCAGTGACCTGCAACGACAAAGGCAACAGGAAAAATGATACTCCAGTAAATCAGGGAGGCCATTATGAGCTGAAATAAATATTTTAACCTTCCCTTTCAAGGAGCGGGAAGAGTTTTGCTTTAGTCCTGTCAGGAGACTGAATGACAAGAATTAGTGGCAAGGGGAGTGCCGGTACAGCAACACATCCTTCTTCGCAGGCTGGCAGAATGAAGGATGGGGGTCACTTAGTGAGTAGCCAGGATCCAAAACAAAAGGCTTCAGATATGAGGCCTGCAGGATGAATTTGTCAATGTCTTGTGCCTTCAGGCACCCAGCCTCGCCTGACCCTAACCTCCATTCCCAAGATAAATAACTCTGTCACAGTTCACCTTCATTCCCTGGACACAAATTTAAGTTGTCATCCATCATTTCTGCCATGAAATATCATACCCCACTAACAATAATAAATACAACTTCAAGAATTGTTCTCAGCAGCTACCCTATATATAAAACTGCAGGAGGGGGGGGATATGATGGGAAGTTTTTCCTTTTCCTTTCGTGATTTTTATTTTATTAACCACAGAATTTTCTCTGTCTGGAGTTTTTCGTTGTGGTGGTTGTTTTTTCAAGCACAAAAGATACAATGCTAGAGTGCCCTGTATCACCCAGAGACAGCAAAAATTATTATTTTTTACAATGATGCCCCCCCCCCCCCGGCAATGCCTGCCCACAAAACACACAGACACGCACAAAACACCGAGATTTAAAAGTAACAAGCAAAATCTTTTCAGCATGGAAGCACAGCTCTTCGGGTTGTAAACACATAGACATTTGTAGAAATTTGGCAGCCAATTAGGAAAGCTAGGAGGAAGGAATTTAAAAGTCTGGCTTTGTCACTTTGCTGGGCCACTGTTTCAGTTTTAACTCTTAATTTCGTAGCTTTGCAAGTTCTTGCAGAAATGGGTGGGGGAATCTTCACATTAATCACCTAAGATGGGCATGGTATATGGAGCATACACAAAGACACACACATTCACAGCTCATTCACCTACCAGACACCTAGAGATATGCTGAGGTTGCATGACTTGACAGCTGAGCTAGTATGCCTACCAGTGGTGAGGATCATCACTTTATCTCCTCACTATTTTATAAAATGTGATGAATAAGGGAGATGCAAGTCTACACTATTTATTCACTGTCCAATGACATTTATACTAAAGGGAATTATTCCCTCCCTCTTTAACACCCTTCTTCAAGGTCTGCATGAGATATGCTCTATTGCAGGCATATAACAGGCATGCTGTGGGGGGAAATAACAAATATTTATCCACCCAATTCAAAAATTTAAACCTGGCAGGGGTAGGTTAGATGAAATTGTCTTAGCTGAAACTTATAGCCCCGTAATAAAAGAATGGAATGAAAAGTCCTTTGTAGGAAAGAAAACATGTGACCTTCATGCTACGGTTCAAGGACATCACAGTGTTAACTATAAATAACCAGAGAAACTCCATGCTTCTCAGCAGTCCTCTACTCTAAGGTTACCAGATTTTTTTTTTCAATGAATCCGGGGACAGTTTTCAACTTCAATAGATTTTGTATGGGGACTGATTTGTAAATTTGGGGACTGTCACCAGGAAACGGGGACATCTGGTAACCTTACTCTGGGGGTTCAAAACTGATGTGAATTACAAAGGGTGCTTTCAGATGGGAGTTTATTGTGGAATAATAACTACTACTCATGCACACATTTTTATTTTATTTTTTGCACCACTCACATTATATCGTCACCATCCTTCAGCCCCATATAACCCAGATTTCCCTTTAGCATAGAAAAATCTAATAATAAAGAACAGCCTGTTATATATCTGCAGTAACTGCTGGTACGGAAGCTCACTACTGCATTTGGGGTGTTTGTCACATGTGTGGTAACATTACACGGACTGTTCCCTTTTGCCACAGACCCCCATCTCCATTTGCTCCTCACCTGAGCACAGCCTGGCCATTGTTTCAGGCGGCCCGAACAATGCAAGTGCACCTGTTTCCAATGATTGATGCATGCAGTAGGCACATTCCGAATACATTTATCAGCCTTTTATTTATTTTTTAATACTGAGCTCATCTGCTGAGTGAGAAAGGAGCTGGCGTGACCCTCATAGAGCCCATACATAGAGCTCGAAAAACTGAAAAATGTTGCAAGTGGGCGCAACGTGCTTGGACGAAAAGGGAGTTGAGTGCTATACAGTGGTACCTCGGGTTAAGAACTTAATTCGTTCTGGAGGTCTGTTCTTAACCTGAAACTGTTCTTAACCTGAAGCACCACTTTAGCTAATGGGGCCTCCTGCTGCCGCTGCGCCGCCACTGCACGATTTCTGTTCTTATCCTGAAGCAAAGTTCTTAACCTGAGGTAATATTTCTGGGTTAGCAGAGTCTGTAACCTGAAGCATATGTAACCTGAGGTACCATTGTACTTTCTACTGGTTTTGCTGGAACATTCATTAAGCTGCAATTTCTGGCCAATCCATTCTGAAAGGAAATAAAAAGCAATGGAAAGCACGTAACTGAATGCTGCCGTATCAGATTGTGGGGGAAATGAATCTGTTTGTGCTCCAGTGTCACGGCATCCCCCCCTCCCCCCAAAAAAACCTTCCCCAAATGTTAAGTCCCTCAAATGGTCCATGGGGCAGGAGAAACTGCTGCTCTAAATGATCCTGACCTCATGCTCTTCTGTAAGCCGCACAGGAGAAGAAGCAATAAACAGATTGTGTGGTTATGATTGTTAACTTTAGATTCATAATAAAGCCTAACTGGCAGTGCCCATTTAAATGCTCTCTCCGTATAAATAGTTAGTAGTGGATTATGTCCAATCTTCAGTTTATTGCTTTAAAAAGAAAAAAAAAGTCTTTCCGCTTGCCAAAGGGAGTTCAAAAAAGGCCACCACCCTGTCAACACCACAGAGCCTTATGGGACGCTAATAGGCCCTTTGTGAGTATGCATTGCTGGGGCTCTGGTCTGTGTCAGCCTCCAAATGCACATTGTTCATGAGTGGTGTTATGCAAATATAATACCCTTATCATGAGAATCTGCAAATGGTTGGCAACTGGCAAGAAGAATAAAGCACACATCCAAAACTGCTGGAGGGGAGGCATAAAACAAAATGACATGCCATGAAGTGGGACAAAGGAGCGAGAGAGAGATAGAGAGTTGCCTATTGAGGTAGCCCCTTTATTTCCAAAACAGAGGCTAGGGCACAATGCCCGCCTAAGCTTTAGGCAGGAACAGAGAAGATTGTGTGCAAAGCCCTCCTCCACACCTGGCTAGGGCTTGATCATTTTTGCCGTGTAATGTCATTAGTCACTCTCACAGGGAATTTTCCTTTCCTTTTGTTTTAAGGAATCACACTACACAGAAGCGCCATACCTTTCATTAGGGCCAACGCAAAGCCAGAGAGTAGCAAGCAAACTTTGGAGTTTGCAAGAGGGTGTTGTAGGAGAGGAGAAAAAGCCACAGCCTGCAGTTTCCTAACAGTCTCAAGATGGAACAGAGAGGGCACTATGCAGACTTAACGAGGTTACAAAGTGATCTCAGGCTGCAGAAAGGCATGCCGAGTGAAGGAGCAATGGCTACCCTCTCCTTCAACAATATGCATACCAGCAGTTCCTTGGATCTGTCTCTAGTTACACAAGGTCTTGTTTGTTTTTTTTCCTTACCACGTCATCAGCAGAGGGGCATTGTGCACACAGTGTCCAGTCCATATCCAACATAGCTCTCTTTTTTTTGCTTTTTTTAAAGTGTTCATTCATTCCTGCAGTTTTCAAGGAAGCCTTTGTGCACTGCCCACCTTCACCATTTAATCAGCTCCATTTTTCAGAGCACATGGCAGGGGTGGAGAGGCTACAAGTGAGAATAAGGAGTGCAATAATAACCCTGCTCCATTCTCACCTACCTTCATGCCTCTCTGATCCCAATCACCCTGCCCTGAATTGTCAGTTCAAGCATAAATATTTAGAGATCTGAGCAGCTTAGGAAGCCACCTTATACTGAGCCAGACCAGTGGTCCATATAGCTCAGTATTGTCTACCCTCGTTGGTTGTGGTTCTCCAGAGTTTCGGACATGGGACATTCCCAATCCTGTCTGGAAAGCCAAGTACAGTGATACCTCGGGTTACATACGCTTCAGGTTACAGACTTTGCTAACCCAGAAATAGTGCTTCAGGTTAAGAACTTTGCTTCAGGATGAGAACAGATATCGTGCTCTGGTGGCACAGCAGCAGCAGGGGGCCCCATTAGCTCAAGTGGTGCTTCAGGTTAAGAACAGTTTCAGGTTAAGAACAGACCTCCAGAATGAATTAAGTACTTAACCCGAGGTACCACTGTACTGAACCTGGGACCTTCTGCATGTGAGACATGCTCTGCTACTGAGCTACAGCCCTTGTCCCATGTTACATGTAATATGTAAAGTAGTTTGTAGTAAAGGGACCCCTGACAGTTAAGTCCAGTTGTGAGTGACTCTGGGGTTGAGGCGCTCGTCTTGCTTTACAGGCCGAGGGAGCTGGTGTTTGTCCGTTCCACAGACAGTTTTTCCGGGTCATGTGGTCAGCATGACTAAGCCGCTTCTGGTGCAGCGGAACACCAACAGCAGAGCAGCACACGGAAACAGTGTTTACCTTTGTGCCGGAGCAGTACCTATTAATCTACTTGCATTTTTTGGCATGCTTTCGAACTGCTAGGTTGGCAGGAGCTGGGACTGAGCAATGGGAGCTCACCCCATCACAGGGATTCAAACCGCCGACCCTTTGATCAGCAAGCCCAAGGCTCAGTGGTTTAGACCACAGTGCCACCCACGTCTCACATGTAATACGTAAAAGGTAAAGGGACCCCTGACTATTAAGTCCAGTCGCAGACGACTCTGGGGTTGCGGCGCTCATCTCACTTTACTGGCCATGGGAGCCAGCGTTTGTCTGCAGACACTTCCGGGTAATGTGGCCAGCATGACTAAGCCAGTTCTGGCGAACCAGAGCAGCGCATGGAAATGCTGTTTACCTTCCCACCAGAGCGGTACCTATTTATCTACTTGCACTTTGACGTGCTTTCGAACTGCTAGGTTGGCAGGAGCAGGAACCGAACAATAGGAGCTCACCCCATTGCGGGGATTCGAACCGCGGACCTTCTGATCAGACAACAGTCTTAGCCATCCTCAGTTCTGACCTCCAATATGTGGGTGTGGAGTGCGAGGAAGAAGTGAATAATGGCTCGTTATCATTGCTAGGTTAGAAGCATCCAGTTTTCAGGATTGTCCTGAGATCCTTGGCAATGCATAAAGTTTCCATGGACCTCAGTTTCCCAGTTACTGAACAGAGATCAAGCTGCCTACAGCACTGCACCCAGCAGATTGTAAAGTTGTGTCTGTAGAGTACTTTAGGAGCTTCAACAGAGAAGTGCTATTCAAGCAGAAGGGATTAGCATCAATGTTTTTACTAGATATTAGGAATAGGCTGCTTCTGCTCTTGGAATATCCCTTTTATTAAAACTCTGCAAAACTCAAAGAGCAGCAAGGAAAGCCTGTAAGCTCTCTTAGTTTGTAGCAAAGAACCTTCTATCTGTCCTTGTGAATTAAAAGCAACAAGGCACAGGCTCAGTACCATGAACACCACCAAGGGCTTAAGGGGTAGTGGCAGGTAGCCGTCCTCCCTAGTTGGTTTAGAAGGCTAATAAGCATCACTCAAGTGCACTGCAGGTTGATCTGCCCCTGCTCTAATGACATGAAAGCTGCCCATTATCTCACCTACAGGTACCACCTCGGTTACCTCATTGCAGGCCTCACACTCCCACTCCTGGAGGAGAGCAATCGTTGCCAAGAGATTTCCAATGCAATTTCCAAAGTCACATCAAAATGACAAAACATCACAACGCATTCAGCTCTGCCTGATTCCAACAGAAAGAACTTTAAGTTTCCACTGTAATTAACCCTATCCTCGTTAAGATAATTATGATCAAGCTCCCTGTCACAGCTAATATCACAGCATCATTGCCTATGGCTCACGCTTTGCCCTCATTAGCTTACAAAAACAGTGTGCTGAGCAGGCAAACGAACTCCCTCCCTCCTGATGACTTAGAAGCTATGTATGCAAGACAGTAAAATAAGAACACAAAGTTCTCTGGGAACATTTCCCCCCATTTAAGCCCTTCGATTAAATCTGTAGTGCTTTCCCCAGTTTATCTGCATCCTATAATTCGTGCATAATTTGGAGGAAAAGGGTTTCATTTTTCAGCACAAAGGGGTATTTTCAGTGGCAATTTTTGCTTTGAATATGCAGGGTAACTAACTGCTGTCTACTAGCTTTTCTTTATGCCAGTCATCTGGTCTGATGAAGAACATTTGGAAAGGATTTGGTTACAATGAAATTTTAAAAAAGCAGTTTTTGCCTACTGGTAATCTTGAACTATACATTAAATAAGAAAGAAAGAAAAAGGAAACAGCAGCAGTATTGTTTCAACAATGAAGGAACAGAAACCAAGAGATTTGTATAGACTTCCTCATTATGCAACTAATATACACTTGCGTGTTGATTGGAAACAGAACACATTATGCTCCCCTTAATATATCTCACTCATTTCAAATGACATCCCCCCCCCTTACACACACACATTTCCTCCTGCTAACTATAGATAAACTAGAGATGGGACATGCCTTGAAATCGACTTGCTCTTTATTGACAACAAATAGCTCTTACCAGAAATTAAAGATGGTGCTGTTACACAATGAAATATTGTCCACACTTCTAATTTTTAAAGTGTTCTTTAAAAAAGCATTCAGACAAATGCATGACTACAAGATTGGATGTCTATACCATTTATCAACTGGATTATCGAAACAGTTTCCAAAACTAAGCTCTGCCATCTTACCAGTCTGAGCAAGTTCACATGACTAGATTTCATGACAGGAAAATAAACACACACACTCATCAGAATGATTGCATGAAATAATTTTCACATAAATAGCACAACATTTATCATCATCTAATGGACATGGTGCCCAAAATTTCATAAGGTGAGTGCTATCAAACCAATTCATCAGCAGGGGACATTATTTCACTTATAACACTTTCTCTCTTTCCAATGGTCTCTTTGCTGAACTTTCAGCAAGGTGAGGACCAAAGCAGAATCACAGTCTAGTCCTGTATCCTTGGATCCATAGCCACACATAAGCAACAAAGCTGCCACACTACCTCACATTAATGAAATCACAAGTCCCACCACACACCACCCAAAGAGCATCATGTATGTTGGTCTCCCAATATTTTTATTTTGGGGGCACATTTTTCTAGCAGTGTTGTCCACCATAATTTTTGGCACCAGGATTCTAGATTCACATCAGAATCTTTCCAGTACCCTGGCTGTGATTCTTTCAGCTGATAAATGTAAACGGGTGACCAATTCCTTACTAAAAGTAAAAGCCTTACCAATTCTACATTCTGATCAATAAACAAATTCAGCAGAGGTCATGGAGGGACATAATTATTTGCTTTGTAATAAATTTGCAAATTTATTGTGCCCAGTACTCCTATATCCTCTGACACTCCCACCAGAAGTGGGAATAAGCTACCATCTTATTCTGGTATCCAGCCATGTTTATTTAAAACCAAATTTAAGTCAGCTTCCTCTATCAAAGTTCTAAATTGCTTTAGGGACTCCAAAAGTACTTAACCCAGAGTTTAGGAATAGTTTGTATATGCCTGAATTATGCCAAATCCCTGCTATACACACCACAGATTCAGATAGCCAAACAGCCAAAATGTGACTACTTCCTTACTTGTTTGGGCTTTACTGGTCAGCATCAGCCATTTTCTCTTTGCCAACAAGCTCATCAGAAAATGCCTAGATTATAATTTCCAAACAGACTAAGAAGATTTATTCTAGCATTCAGCTGTAATGCATGGCAATATGAGTATTTTAATTTCTAGACTACCGTATTTTTCCATGTATAGGGTTTTTTCCACACCAAAAAATTAGGTTTAAAATTGGTGCTGGTCTTATACATGGGTAGTGCTGAGGGATATTTTCTTAATTTGGAGGGGCATTATACATGGGGGCGTCTTATGGATGGAAAAATATGCTACATAAAGGAATATAAACTTATAAGATCTTCAAACTCTTAATTCTGGATGAGGATTTACTCTTCCCTTACTAAAAAGGTCATATGTCTAGTTGTGATAAAAGACCCAGTTTTTCCTCCTGGGTGTCCAGGTGATATCTGTTGTCATAGCAGCTGGTCCTGCCCTCAATATCATGTAGTTCCACATCTGGACAGGAGCAGCATATGCACACTCTATGCATGTAGGCCTCCATCCATAGAAGCTGGAACAAAGTCTACTTGCACAGGTATTGCTATTATTATTGTCACCATCACCACCATTAATCAAATTTATCCCATCCTTCCTCCCAAAGGCTTAAGCGGCTCTCTCTTTTGGATTTTCAGGTGTTAGCAGTAAAACCTAGGGATGAGCTAAATCTGCACGATGGTTCAAACTGAGAGAATTAATGCATAGATGTCAGGGGGGCAGGGAAGCCACATTACGCTGGAGACAGCCCCACTATGTGGACCCTTGTCACATGTCACATGGATAGGGATTTAGATGCACCACCTAGATCTTATCAGAGGAAGGGCAAGATACAAATAATATTATCATTTGCTGGCATCTGTCTGTCTCGAGAGACAATGGAAGAGTGCACCATGGGGGGGGTGAAGTCAAACCATTGGAAAGTTACAGTGCCTGGTGTGGCTGTAGAGACCAATAGGAGAGAGGCATGTTTCATTACACTTGGTGCAGATGAAGGCGTCTGGTTTCACTGGTCCATAATAAGCCAAAAGAAGAACAATGTGAGGACTTCGAGTTCAAAAGTGGGGTCAAACTATCCCTCCTTTGTATGATCAGATGTTAGCACAGGGGTCAGCAAGGTTTACCTCGCCTGGGCCGGTTCACTCCAGCACAGATCCCTCCGTGGGCCAGGTCGCGCGCACACGAGCAAGTGCACCCACAATTTCCGGTGTCTGCGTCTGTGCAGATGCAATTTCCAGCGCATGCGCAGACGCGATTTCTGGCACTGCAGAAGCGAGTCCCTGTGCCATGCTGGTTTAGCACAGCACGTGAGACTCGCCAAGCGGGTGGCTCAATTTCCAGCACATGCACAGACGTGATTTCTGGCACCGCAAAAGCGAGTCCCTGTGCCACACTGGTTTAGCACAGCGCGCGGGGACTCGCCGAGCGGGCGGCTCGTGGGCTGGTTAAACGACCCCCGTGGGCAGCTTGTGCCCATGGGCCTCAGGTTGCCTACCCCTGTGTTAGCAGTTACATTTGGGAATGCAGCGAACCTGCATGATGGTTCAATTACATTCACACCAAGGGCGGTGTTCACAGCATAGTAGTGCTTATGTCTTTAACAGCAACATTCTGAATTATAATTTGAGCATTAGAATGTAAAAAGTCCCCACCCCTTTTAAAAGAAAACTAGGAGAATGGAACGAGCTAGGCAGTATATAGCACACTCTTCTAGCATAGTGAGAAACGGATGGTGGCGGGGGGGGGGGAGAGAAAGTAATTTTTCTCCCATCTTCCACAACAACCAAGGCTGGGGAGTGACAAGCAAATTGACGCACTGCTCAGAGGGCAAAAGATAAATGTTTGATGAATTGGCCATCGCTGGAGGAGTGATGGGCTTCATATGTGCATAATGGACTAGCTGCCTTTCAATTGAGATTGCCTGCCAAGATAAGAAACTATAATGAATGGACCAAGTGGAGCCTCCACCATAAGAAAAGTATAATCTGACTAGTTTTAATAAACTTAATAAAAAAGATGAAGTGGAAAGAGGCCAGCAGAAAACCAGCCTTTGTGACCGGCTACCAGAGGTGCAAACGGATAACAGATGGACTCACGCATGGTGGGAAAGGAGTAAAAGTAGTTGCATTTGAATCGCTTTCTCATTGTTCACAGTGGATGATTTCACAACTTGAAGGCAACCTTATTAGAGTAAAATACATTGCAATTAAGACTCATGCTATCCCTTGACCCACATATGCCTTAGAGAACCGTCCACGTTCTGGAATGATATGGAAATGGTTCAAGGAAAGGATATTTCATTTTGCTGCCCTTGGATTTCAAGCTGAAGTATTTCAAAGTTTCACATAAATTCTCCTAAGCTGGATGACTTCCATGGGGTGGGGGAATCAGTCACTTCAAAGTAGCAAGGTATTTTACTATCCTCAGCCAGGAACAATCCTCCCATTTAAAGTTACATTTTCTTCTCAAGTCTCTGGCTAGAATCCTACAGAGTTCATCTGGGTGAGCTGAGCTCTGGCTCCTAGTGTGTGGCACACCAAGCATCTTCAGTCTGGCTCTGAGTAATGAGGGAGCCTTTAAAGCAGTGTTTCCCAACCTTGTGCCTCCAGCTGTTTTTGAACTACAATTCCCATCATCCCTGACCACTGGTCTTGCTAGCTAGGGATGATGGGAGTTGTAGGCCAAAAACATCTGGAGGCCCAAGGTTGGGAAACACTGCTTTAAAGCACTACTACTTGCAGCGCCAGCAGGGTAACATAGAGAAGCCTGGGCCATAATGCAGGAGTCCATGCCATAGATCAGGGGTCAGCAAACTTTTTCAGCAGGGGGCCGGTCCACTGTCCCTCAGACCTTGTCAGGTTATATTTTGGGGGGGGGGGGGGAGTGAACAAATTCCTGTGCCCCACAAATAACCCAGAGATGCATTTTAAATAAAAGCACACATTCTACTCATGTAAAAACACCAAGCAGGCCCCACAAAGAACCCAGAGATGCATTTTAAATAAAAGGACACATTCTACCCATGTAAAAACACACTGATTCCCGGACCATCCATGGGCCGGATTTAGAAGGCAATTGAGCCGGATGGCCCCTAGGCCTTAGTTTGCCTACCCATGCCATAGATCTTCCAACATTCACCAGCATTAACACATTTTCCTGAGGACTGATGCTAACACTGGAAGGAGTTCTAGGGGGAGCTCTCCTACATTATGCCCAAGGCTTCTTGCAGTATCATGGCAATGTAGGAACTGACACCAGAGAGCCGTTTTTGGATAGCCAGTGGAAAGGAGATGTTCTGGTGGCCAGATCACCTGGAGGACTGTCTTCTTGGCATGTGAAGAAGGGAAGATAAAAACTCTGTTCAGGCAAGCATTTGATCCTCATATCCTCATGTTATCTTAAAAGTGCCTGGATTATATATCTAATTTCTACTGCTATATTTATTGGCTAATTTATACTTTTAACGTGTTCTGCAACAAGTTTTTGTTGAAAAGCGTGAAATATCTTCACTATTATTTGAAAAAAATGAAAGATAAAAGTTCATTAATACAGAGGTTGTCCCTAGTAAGAACATGTGGGGCTGTTGATTTCTGGGGCAACAGGACATGACTCATGTTGTGTTTATGAGAAGAGGAGGAGGTCAGGAGCTATGTTTATGGCTTTACACTCCATATTATTGTCTCACTGTGCTGATATACACTACGTATGGCTGCACAGAAGGTATTTGGCTTTAAAAAGTGGCTGGGCAGCTTTAAAACAGGAATTTGTGTGTGTTCTCTTGTACCCAATGTAGGAAATGAGGGCACAAGGAGACAGAACTGAGCTGATCAAGCTATATGCTATTTATAAAACAGTGTGAAATGGGCCAGCACTAACTCCCAATGTAAATAATAATAATAATAATAATAATTATTATTATTATTATTATTATTATTATTATTATTATTATTAGTGCTTCTTGCCCCTGTTCCCATACCCTCCAACCCAAACAGTTCCAAAAGGCAGGTCGAGGGAAGCCCTCTTTAACCCACAATGTTCTCTTTGGAGCCTCGAATCCACCACTTGGAAAGATTTCACAAGTTTCTCATATCTATATCTATATCTATATCATCTATATCTATATTTATATCTCTTTATGCTTCCCTCCAAATTCCTTGGATATTTCTTTCAAGCACAATGTTAGGTGAATAATGTTTGTGTTGTTCAAAAGCTTACACACAGACACACATCCTTTAACAAATCAAATAAGATGTGTGGTCCATTCCTGTTCTGCTTTTCAGCATAAATTTTGTGCATAACCACCAAAGGAAATTAACTCACTGCTTGGAAAACCAGGGAAGGCTCCCTCTGTTGAAGAAAATTTAAAAGAACACTGATTGCAAAGCCCTGCTCCTCCTTAGGTGTGTGCGTTTGTGCGTGTTTGAGAGTGAGAAAGCAAGGAGAGGAGAGAGAGAGAGAGAGAGAGAGAGAGAGAGACAAAGACGGAGAGGTAAGGCTCAGGAGTGCTGGGTGAATTATAGACTGCCTCTCAAGATTCACAGCTCTTCAAGGTAGGAGGTTAATATTCTCACATGTCATTGGGTCTGCTGGCTCTACTGATGGCTCATTGAATCAGGCAGCAAATTATTTCCTCATGCAGCAGAGGACATCACACTTCAAAGGAAAGGAGCCAGGGTCAAGACGGCTCTCCAGTTCGATTAATGACTTGGGATCAGCAGAGGTTGCCTGTAGGTAAGAAAGTGACTGAAGCTTTTGACAAAGCTGACTTTTTGAACAGGACTCCCCCATGCTGCCACAACTTCCCCCTTCGTCAGCAGCACCAAGTTTTACTTCCAACCATTGCCTCAGACTGACCTGACTTAGGCCCGCTGAGATGGTTTTGACCTCCTCAGTCTTTGTTACCAGACACAGAAGCTACCTAGCAGCAGTGCATAAGTGCCTCTCTGAAGGCCACACTGTCTCGCAAGGGTCTCAACCAAATTCTTCGTAAATATAGGCCGGTCAAATGAATTCAAGTGCAAGTCACCATATATATATGTGAACATTTTCAAATTCATGGAAATAAACAATAGCTTTAAGTTATCTCTTTAAAAAACAATATAAAGAGAACACTGAAACTCTTATACTTCTGCATAGGAAGACTTTTTTTAACTTGCTAAGTTCATAAAATAAAACATAACAGTATTAAAACAATACAGAAATTATATTAAGATGATTGGTGGGGGGATTCAGAAATATATGTGCTTCAGTCCTTGTGGACTTGCTAATCAACACTATCCTTGGCAAATAATGAATGATATCAAATCTTGCTATACAGTTTTTGTAATGTTTATTGCCATGGTAGCAGCAGATAAGAGATAATTAAAACTTAATGGCCACTGTATTCATCTGTCTAGAAAAAAAGCTAAAACAATATACTCTGTTTGATATGCCCTTGCAATTTTTTAATACGTATTTAGCTTGATCTAATAAAGCACTGAAATGAGCTTTATCATAGCAATGCGTTTTTAACACATATGATCTACTCAGACTTCACACTTTCTAAAGCAAGTATGAATAATTATATCAACACAAGAGTGGCTGCACTCCTCTGCAGTTTATGTTTACTAAAACATAAGGGTCAGTGAAATGCTTATTCCCAAATACTAGCTGACCAAGTTATAGTCTACGGATTGACCATGCCTGTAGCTAAACTACCATCCAATAGGAATAAGATGACTTTCATAATTCTTTCCAACTCCATTTAAAATTAATCATTTCTGAATCTTTCCATTTCCTGATTGGTTGTGAGCTACAGCAATACATTAATAGCTACATTTTGTATTAGTTACAAAAAACATTTGGTGGGCGGGGGAAAGGTGTTACTGAGCAAAATATTAACAAATGAAGAGACCAATGTTCACCCCAGAGTTCCCAACAGAGGAGGATAATCAGTCTAGGATAGTGGTGTCCAAACTTTTTTCAAAGAGGGCCAGATCTGATGAAGTAAAGGGCTGTGAGGGCCAACCATAGTTGTTAACCTCAACATTGAAGTTGTTGAGGGTTTTTTAAGGATTTTATTCCAGGAAATAAACTGGCACAGGGGCTGGATTGGGCTGGATTAGGCCCCTGAAACAGACTTTGGACATGCCTGATCTAGGACCAAGAAGAGCTTGTCACCTCCAGATTTGTTAAAAAGGGTGGTGTTATGGCTATGAAGGCAGTCTGCGGAGCTGGGTAGTGAAGAGGAGATAGCCTAGCAAAAAACGTCTGCAGTGTGTAGCTCTGGACTCTGAAGGAGAAGAGTAAAATACCACATCAGCTCCCCTCATTTCCTCTTTGAGGACTAATAAGCCAGAAGGTGGCTCAAAATCACCACAACTAAGCCACATTCCTTGTATAACATAACCCCGCTATGCCAACATGTAAGCCTGCTCCTAACTGAAACAAAGTGTTACATATATTTTTTTTGGGGGGGGGCAAACAATATGAAAGAGAGTGGAAAACATAACTATACATATAATTCTGCCACAGTTTTCCATTCTCCACTGACTTTTCCCAATTTCATTTTAAAGTTGCAGAGCTAATTTAATGGCTGCTGACCAGGGAATGTAAGTGGTCTGTGAATTGGCCCCTCTGAAGATTTCAGCTCAAAGGGCCTATATGCATCATTGGCTCAGATCAATAAAAATCATTTGTTCTACTGTGTGCATAAGCTAGGATCTGACTCTTTAAGAATTTGCATATGGCTCCTCATCATAGCCACTTGCCAAAGGTTTTTAATTTTTTAAAACAACAACAACAACAACAACTTTGTGGCATTCCAAATCAAGCATGCCAACATTTCACTCTCCCATTTGTTGCATGTCTCTTGACATTTCTTAAAAAGCAGCTCCCTTTCCCTTTCATCTCTCCACCCTCTTCTGCCCCCACCCCCTCACATCTTACAACACCTTGCTTTGACTTTCAAAGACTATTGCTATCCCCATTTTTTTTTTTATAGATGCCTTTACTCTTAAGTGGATGACCTTTTGCTGGGAAAGGTGGTTAAAAGACTGAACAGCTCTGTAGGTTACAGATATACAGACTGATAATAGGACTGAAGAGGAGGAGGAAGATGATGATAAATATGACACCTGCAGAATTTATAGAGCTTAAATTTTGTTAGCATATATTACGTAGGGCTGCAAGCGTTGACATTCAGTGGCAATCCCATTGAAGACACGGCAGCTTTATCAGTCAAAGAGTAACTTTCATGGGTATGGTGCTCATTCAGTTGCACGTAGGTTCAAGAAGGCAGGGTGCTTGGAAGTCAGGGATTTGCTGAAGGGCTTTCTAGCACAGGTGCAGCAGCAGGAGCCACTGTGAACCCAGAAAGGTTACACATCAGAAAGGCCAGATGTGTCACAGGGAACTAATAATGGATAGATTATAAGATCTGAACAGGGAGTGGCAACACATGCCAACCCCATCAGAACACTTAGAAGCCCCCTACAATGATCATGGCCACTGGTCCCATCGCCTCCTGGCAAATAGAAGGGGAAGAAATGGAGGCAGTGAGAGATTTTACTTTCTTGGGCTCCATGATCACTGCAGATGGTGACAGCAGTCACGAAATTAAAAGACGCCTGCTTCTTGGGAGAAAACTAATAACAAACCTAGACAACATCTTAAAAAGCAGAGACATCGCCTTGCCAACAAAGGTCCGTATAGTTAAAGCTATGGTTTTCCCAGTAGTGATGTATGGAAGTGAGAGCTGGACCATAAAGAAGGCTGATCGCCGAAGAATTGATGCTTTTGAATTATGGTGCTGGATGAGACTCTTGAGAGACCCATGGACTGCAAGAAGATCAAACCTATCCATTCTGAAGGAAATCAGCCCTGAGTGCTCACTGGAAGGACAGATCCTGAAGCTGAGGCTCCAATATTTTGGCCACCTCATGAGAAGAGAAGACTCCCTGGAAAAGACCCTGATGTTGGGAAAGATGGAGGGCACAAGGAGAAGAGGACGAGGGAAGTGGTTCGAATCCCTGTGACGGGGTGAGCTCCTGTTGCTCGGTCCCTGCTCCTGCCAACCTAGCAGTTCAAAAGCACATCAAAGTGCAAGTAAATAAATAGGTACCACTCCGGTGGGAAGGTAAATGGCGTTTCCATGCGCTGCTCTGGTTCGCCAGAAGAGGCTTAGTCATGCTGGCCACATGCCCTGGAAGCTATACGCCAGCTCCCTCGGCCAGTAAAGCGACATGAGTGCCGCAACCCCAGAGTCATCTGCGACTGGACCTAACAGTCAGGGGTCCCTTTACCTATACCTTTACCCCCAATATGTTGTTGTTGTTGTTTAGTCGTGTCTGACTCTTCGTGACCCCATGGACCAGAGCACGCCAGGCACTTCTGTCTTACCCCCAATATAGCACCAATGTTTATGAAGCTGGCTTTATAGCAATGCAATAAAGTACTTAACCTGAAACTATTCTTAACCTGAAGCACCACTTTAACTAATGGGGCATCCTGCTGCTGCCGTGCTGCCGGAGCACGATTTCTGTTCTCATCCTGAAGCAAAGTTCTTAACCTGAAGCAATATTTCTGGGTTAGCGGAGTAACCTGAAGCGTATGTAACCTGAAGCGTATGTAACCCGAGGTACCACTGTATTACATTTTTCTTTTTTGGAAGGTGGGGCAGTATATTATTAAGAATGTATTTTCAAAAAATGGACATTCAGCAACCATGTGAGTGCATGTGTGTAATTGTTACATCAGCATTAGCCAAGATTCAAGCTAACCTTGGTTCCTGCTTAACCCAGAATCTGAGACCAAGGTTTGCATCTTGTTTTAAGTGGGAACCTGATGAGATATAACCATGGTTACTGTTACTAGTAGTGCAACAATTTGCTATATTTAGGCTCTGGAATTCAAGTTCCCAAGGTGGTGTGGGGAAGTAACGTGTTCCGATGTGGTTATGTAACTGGAATGGAAGCATTATTATCTGTGCGCCAGCCCCTATGTGATGGTAACTTACTGATAGGAATCTACAGGTTCTCTGGTGTCCCATGTTCCTTTCATGTACCTGTTCAAAGGTTCATATCTTACAAGGAGTAAACGTCAACAGAAAAATTATCAACCACATGGGTATCAACTGAAAATATCAGAAGACAAACTAGCTTAGTGTGTGTCTAGTGAAACAATGTCTTGTCCTTACTGAAAGGTAAAGGAGCAGGATATTTTTATTATTTGGTAAAAATTAAAGCAAAAATTAAATCATCTTATTATGTAATTGGAACTAGGCCTCAGGCTTTAGCAGTAAAGAAGGGATTAAGGCCTTCAACCACCTGGGTTGTCATTCTCTTGGGCCCCATTACCACCCCCTTATTCGTTTTTATAGCCAACAGATTAAAATGCAAGCGCCACAATCTTTGATCTTTCACTTGCTGACACAAATCCTTTCAAGCCTCCAACGTTTTTCTGCTGAGGTAATTAGTACTAATTAAAAGGTTTCCAACAGCCTTAGCTCTAGGTTTTTTCCCCCTCCAAAGAAATTGCTTTTACAAGTGCCTTCCATCTTTGAAATGTATGCATCGCTCACTTTCTTCTTTATCTGACTCAGAGAGATCAAGTAGATTAGTGACTCCATTATTTGCCAAGACAAAGCCAGACAACAAACAGGTTTTCACTATCTCCCTGACCTGTTGAGGTGCAGGGTTTATATTCAGAAACAAGTGCCTCCGCATGTATTAAAAGACAGTCCAATTATGCATTAACAGACACAAGGCAGGGTTCCTGCATTTAAGCATGGACATCATTTAATGATCCACTGTTCTCTTAGAAGGGAGAGAGGCGACTAATCAAACTGACAACTTGCAGAATAAATAATGGAACTGGTTTGTTTTCATTTCTCTCTCCAGGTGTCTGTTAGGCAGAGTACAAACAAATTTTTTTTAGAAATAAAAAATGGCTTGTTAATGCTTCTTTTCCTTTTTAAAATCAAGTTAAAATTGTATCCTTGAGGTAAGTTTACTGATGATGAAAGGCTTCTTTGCAAAGGTTTATAACATCAGCAGCACACACTATGGGAAAAGTATATTGATTATGACTAAATATTATGGGGAACAAAACACTAGGTTTTATAGGTGATTACACACACACACACCAAAAAAAATCAAACAGCAGTTTACACTGACAGAAGCTTATGTTCTGATCTTAAGGTTTTTAACTGAACACTCAGTCAATATGGGCGCTGTGTGGCTCATGTTTCTTATGAACCTTCTGCCTACAGTGATAATAATAAATTACACCTCTTGCAGCAAAAGTGTTTTTCAAATAAGAGGACTTAAAGTTCTCACTTTCTTCTGAATTTGACAGCAACTCTCACTCATGTAGTTTCTTTGGCACGATAGATCAGGAATCTCACACACAGCTATGAGAGGCGATCTAACATATCATTACGACACAGGGGTCTATTCTGCTTTCACAACACAAGCACAGAGCGCCTGCCAGCACTAATGGGTGTTGTGCGCATAACCGAAGGGCATAGAGAATACAATGTTCTAAACTGAAGGGATGGAAATGCTTCTAAAGCCAAACCAAGAATAACATCTTTAAACTAAAGATTTCCAAAGTCAGATTTCAGCTACTACACTAGCCAGATGTTGGCCTGCAGGAAGACCGCATCTTGAACCATCTGAGATTCACAATAATTGCCCTCTGGTTATAGAACAGGAACAGGGAACCAATTATTGCATGGCTGCAGCTTCCATCATCCCTGACCATGGGCCATGGGTGATGGCTGATGGGAATTGTAGTCCAACAGCATCTCGAGGGCCACAGGCTCCCCATCCCAGTTCTGGAGTTTGCTTAAAAGGTAAAGGTAAAGGACCCCTGACATTTAAGTCCAGTCACAGATGACTCTGGGGTTGCACTGCTCATCTCGTTTTACAGGCCGAGGGAGCTGGTCTTTGTCCGCAGAGAGCTTTTCCGGGTCATATGGCCAGCATCACTAAGCCGGTTCTGGCGAAACCAGAACAGCGCACAGAAACACTGTTTACCTTCCCGCAGGTAAGCGGTACGTATTTATCTACTTGCACTTTTGGGCGTGCTTTCAAACTGCTAGGTTGGCAGGAGCTGGGACTGAGTAAGGGGAGCTCACTCCATCGCGGGGGTTCAAACCACCAACCTTCTGCTCAGCAAGCCCAAGAGGCTCAGTGGTTTAGACCACAGCGACATCCACGTCCTTGGAGTGTAGCCTTCTTAGACTTCAGCAATTGGTAGGGTGAGCGTTGCTCCTAGAGCAGGGAGGAAGGAGTCAAATGACACTAAGATTGGTTCAGAGAAAGAGTTTATCCTGCTCTCCGGATAGCAGGAGGCACTGCGTGATAGGTTCACAGCAAGCACAAAAGCAAGAGAAATTTCACACAGTATATATATCCTCCAGGCACCCTCTTCCCCCTTCCCCAGGAATCCAGCCTTGTACGTTCATACACGTAAGTTGACATCCATGAACAGAAACAGATGAAGATTGTCTTTGCATGTATATTTTTAAAGCTTTGCTTTTGAAACTGTAGACATTATAAACACACAAATATTGGGTAAGATCTACCCACTAGTTCTCTTATTTTAATTGCCGCAGACTACTCCTGAACCATTAGGGCCCAACTGAATGCTTTGGTAAAGGTGTGGCAGAAGATTCTTTGCTTTCTGTCAGCGCCCTCGGCTGCTGAACAAACAAACCCCTGGTGCAGTTGGTGCATGGAGGGGGCCAAATTACCGTACCGTCCTCCTTCACATAAATGCTTAACCTCACATTAAATCTTCCACCCCCTTTCCAAGGAGGGACAGCGGAGAAAGACAGTGGTGATATATATTGGGTCACGGTGTACCTGTAGCAGCAAAACTGGAGGCCCTCATCTGTGCCACTTGCTAAAAACATGTCTCTCCTGCATCAGTCTCTACAGCCACAGCAGGCACTCTAATATCCAGTGGTTTGCCTTTACTACCAAAAGGCTCACTCTTCCATCGTCTCCAAAGATAGAAGGATGACAACAAAATTACCATCACATGACCCAAATTAAAAGCTATTATTACCAGTTGGAAAACTTCCAGAAGGTGGACCAAAAGACCTGCTACCAGTTCCTATTATCACAAATGCTGTTCCTACATATTGCTTCTAGGCTGGTTACATGGAGTGGTGGGTGCCAGCCCAGGGGGCAACATCTGTCCCAAGGGCCTCCAGTTGCTGGTGTCTATCATGGGATTTTCAGTATTAATACACACATATTTTATCTCACATAAATAGAGTTCTTATTTGCACAGCCACAGTTATGAGCTGTCATCATAAAATCCCAAAAATTCGATCCATATAGTAAAACTAACAGTAAAAGTAATTATTTCAGTGGGAGATCTCCGTGTGTCTGTGTCTGTGTGTGTCTATATATATATATATATATATATATATATATATATATATATATATGTATGTTTTGGTGTCCTCGGGTGTCTTCCCGTGTAAAAGTTGGGGTGTCTAGGCGACGTTTCGACGAGGTCTCACTCGTCATCTTCAGGCTGGTGCTTTCGGCTTCTTGTTACTGGAACAGAGCAGGATCTCAACAGTATTTATAGGAACTCAAACACTGAGATCCTGCTCTGTTCCAGTAACAAGAAGCCGAAAGCACCAGCCTGAAGATGACGAGTGAGACCTCGTCGAAACGTCGCCTAGACACCCCAACTTTTACACGGGAAGACACCCGAGGACACCAAAACCTGCATTCCTGTACCCGTGAAAATCTACGAAAGCAAATATATATGTATGTATATATGTGTGTGTATATATATATATATATATATATATATATATATATATATATATATGCAGGTTTTGGTGTCCTCGGGTGTCTTCCCGTGTAAAAGTTGGGGTGTCTATGCGACGTTTCGATGAGGTCTCACTCGTCATCTTCAGGCTGGTGCTTTCGGCTTCTTGTTACTGGAACAGAGCAGGATCTCAGTGTTTTAGTTCCTATAAATACACTGAGATCCTGCTCTGTTCCAGTAACAAGAAGCCGAAAGCACCAGCCTGAAGATGACGAGTGAGACCTCGTCGAAACGTCGCATAGACACCCCAACTTTTACACGGGAAGACACCCGAGGACACCAAAACCTGCATTCCTGTACCCGTGAAAATCTACGAAAGCATATATATATATATATATATATATATATATATATATATATATTTGCTTTCGTAGATATATATGTATATATGTATACACACACACACACACAATGAAGATGGAACAAAGCTGGAATTATGAAGGAGGAAACCCTGAGCAATGTGTCTCAGCCTCACATTTAGCCATTGAAAAATATCCTGCCAAAGGGTGCATTTTGACAGTGAAAAGATGAAAAGCGGGTGGGGGGGGGAAGGAGCAGTCTGTCACTTTGTGACATCACACTGCAAGCTGAAGTCGATTGAATATTTACAAAAACCATTCAGAGTTAAGAATTTTTACAAAAGACAAAAACAGCCATCCACACACTGCTGCACAACTGTTTTGAAACGTAGGCTGTTTATAAACTGCATACTTTGGGAAAGAATATGCCTAGCTTACATTTCTCCTGCTTTGTTTAATATCCTCCTGGATAAAGACGTCCGGGGAACTCAAAAGCTTACTAATGACTTTATGTCATTTTTTGTAGGTCAAATAAAGGTATTAGGGAGACTATACTATGATTGCACATAATTTGCCAGGGAGTCTTTTAAAGATAGTTGCTTTAAAATTATACATGCAAACAAGGCTCAAGTGTCAGCAAAATACAAAATGTTTGACAGGAAATTATGCCAGGGCAGAAATGACTGGTCATGTCTAGGAGCACACAGTCCTACTGCTGATATGTGGAAGTGATCATTTCCTAGGTGGGGAGACACTGGGACTCCCATCTAATCCACACTGAGCTTTATAAAGGAAGAGCAGGATATAAATATATACAATATATTATGGGAAATGTGTCGCTGTCTGTTCTCTTTGGACGCCACCCAATATATTGTTAACAAACTTGTTGTGAGGGTTCCCAAGAAGGGGCAGCAGTTTTCATCTATGTTTGGATGCCAGGTGACATTTTGAATCAAGATTGCTGACAAAAATGTTACTTTGGCATGATTTAGCCCATTTTGGGCACAGTTTCGGCACTTCTTCAGATACAGTGGTACCTTGGGTTACAAACGCTTCAGGTTACATACGCTTCAGGTTACAGACTCCGTTAACCCAGAAATATTGCTTCAGGTTAAGAACTTTGCTTCAGGATGAGAACAGAAATCGTGCTCCGGCAGCACGGCAGCAGCAGGATGCCCCATTAGTTAAAGTGGTGCTTCAGGTTAAGAATAGTTTCAGGTTAAGTACGGACCTCCAGCAAGAATTAAGTACTTAACCTGAGGTACCACTGTACTATAATCAAACTTGACAAGAGGGTTTCCAAGGTGGGCGTGGTGAATTTCTTTGATGATTGGATGCTGGGTACCATTTTGAATAAAGATGGAGGACCAAAAAGTGACTATTGTGTAACTTCACCTTTTACCTGGTATTACAGGTCTAAAGTACACAGATTTGAACACCTCTGGAAATATTGTCACTCAGTTTGGCAGGACAGTTCCAATCTGCACCAATTTGAGTGCCTCTCAGTAAGTTTTTACTAAACTCGGCACAAAGGCTCCTGAGTTGGAGGTGGCAGCCTCTGTCTATATTTGAACACCAGGTACTATTTTGAATCAAGATGGTAGACCAGATTAACGCTTTAAACATTACCCCTACCACCACCCACACTGATCCATGCTGGAATTGCTTCAGGATGTTATTATTGGTTTGTTTACCACCCTGGGCTCTTTTTGGGAATAAGGCCATGGTAGTAGTAGTAGTAGTAATAATAATAATAAATAATAATAATAATAATAATAATAATAATAATAATACTTCATTGGGCCCCTCCTTCTCCCAACAACTTTGGAACGAGCCAGAAAAAGGCACTAATGAAGATAATAATGATGATGCCTCTGTACTGCATCCCCCCTCCAACAGCTTCCAAGCAATTCCTGCTGCATGGCATGCAACAGAACCAAGAAAATGTTGCCATATCCTTCCCTCACCCTTATATTCAGGCAGCAGAGCAAACACAGCAGCAGCAGGACATTATTACTGAATTTCTTCCTTCACCTCACTTTTCAAAAAGCCCTTCAAGTGGCTGCCTGCCACATGACTAGCAAGCAGCAAAATGAAAGAACGGCGATTCCCATGATTTCCTCCCTCCACAACACAAAAAAGTAACTTCCTTCCTACTGCTCCACATGGCTGGCGGGCAGCAAAACAAAAACAGCAGCGAACAGGTGGACCCACTGCTTCTTCCCACACTACTCCACACATGCCCACAGTCCGTAAGCACCACCATAACAGCTGTCTGCTGATTTTGCCCCACAAGGCTACTTTTTTCTCTTCCGTTCTTTACCCCCCCCACTTACATTCTTCTCTCCCCCCTTTTTTTAATTTAAAAAAAAAACGTTTCATGGACAAGAAAGCTTCTCCCCTCCCCACTTTCAATGAGCTCTTCAATGGGAAGCAAAGTACCTCAGTCAACACCCTTAATAAACTACAGTTCCCAGAATTCTCTGGGGGAACCTATGACTGCTTCAAGTGGTATGGTATTGCTTTAAATTTATAGTGCAGGTAGGGCTTATCGGTCCACCTTTCTCTTAAGATGAATTTGCAAGAGCAAGGCTATCTCTACAGCCGATTACACAGTAGAGCAGCTCCTGCAGTGTACCATTTCAGTTTGCACACAAGGGATCTGCATACAGTATTCATAAACCCCATGTAACATCTAGACAAAAACATGCACATGGAAAAAAGAGCAGAAGATGGAGAATTTTGGATTCTCCATCACCACCAGCCAAAGCCAACACACACACACACACACTCTTCCCCGCCTCCAGCATTCAAACAAGTTATTCCCCAGGCACAATCTTAAGTCTTACAACCCATGGACATGATTTTTTACTGTGTTACCTGCCCTTCATGTAGACTATATTGTATCTATATTTAATCCTGCATCAAAAAGCAATAGAAAACTCTTTTTAAAGAGAAATTAGGTAGGGACT
Organism: Podarcis melisellensis; assembly: GCF_964234715.1. Lineage (NCBI taxonomy): Eukaryota > Metazoa > Chordata > Lepidosauria > Squamata > Lacertidae > Podarcis > Podarcis melisellensis. Next base: position 82,955,140 of record NC_138537.1, read on the forward strand.
TTTTCACTGGAGACTGAGAAGGAAAATGCCAGCTCCTAGGATCCCCCGCCCCCCAAATAAATTACTATACAAAACACAGTTGTAACTTAATCACTGAAAGCATGAAAAATAACAGAAAGGGGGATATTATTGAAAAATATTGTGCTGTGGTGGTGATAGCACTAAATCTGAAAGATCACTGTGTGTATTAGTCACTACATTAATGCAGTTAGTGCATTACCAATATCTCTATGAAAAGAACAATTTGTATTTGAGTAAACCTGAAAACATGGCTTATAAATTTGGCCTTTATTTCAGCAAAAGGAGCATTCCATATAATTTGGGTTGTCTGAATTTTATTGTCAATTACTTTCAGCTTCAAAAGAATTTCTTTTACCCTGTTATTCTTGCTAATGTAATGATTCTTTAGCAAACACAGGATTTTAGCTTCCTACTATCATTACATCTTTAGGCAGAGAAATTGGTGCATGGTCCTGTCCCCCGCTTCCAAGGGTGTTTATTGAAGAAATCATTCTGAAAACAAATTGGAGCCATAACAATAGTAATATCAACCAACGGCGATAGCAATTATTTTTAAATAGCATTTAATATGCAGGTAAGATTTTAAAATGCACTTATTTAGATGTGCAGTTGAATATATTGCTTTTATATTTGCAGTGTAGTGTTTGTTTATTATTAATATAATTCGATTAAATAAATGTTATTTCAGTTTGTTGTAGGGGTTTCATATAAAAAAAAGAGTAAGTATATTTTTCTTAAACCAAAGGCTTTGTATTCCTTATCGTGTTTGTCCTTACAGTATCCCTAGAAAAAGAAGTGAGAAGAGACCCTGGAAAGAAAGGGAAAGTTCACTTTGTCCAGGGTAATCCACTGGCTGAGAAGGGATTTGAAACCCAAAACTCTCAATTCCCAGTATATCCTCTGAATACACTTGTCCTCAAATATGCTAAAAATAGTGGGTTGTACACCACTCTCTTTGTGCTTTACAAGGAAGAAAAAGTTCTGTCGTGTGTGACATATGCTTATTTGTTCCTATGCATGTTGTCTAAATAACAACAACAACAACAACAACAACAACAATATATGCACCTAAACCATGAAGCAGCCTTGGGCATCTAAAGCGGTACATGTTTCTTTCAAAAACAAAACACGACTTAAGATAACGCATCTCAAGGTCAATTGAAGCAGGGGCGCACCAGGAAAGAAGTGTTTAAACTGCGGCAGACTTAACAGCTTAACCAATAAAGCTACTCCAGCCTTCAGTCAATGGGAATCAAAACAATGATTTCAAACTATTTTATTCAATCTACAGGCAGGATTACTGGGTGATGGGAGCCTTCTCCCCCACCCTTTCTTCTGATCTACAGAAGGTAGCCCTTTCTGGGTTTTGTTTTGTTTTGTTTTGTTTAAAAAAGCTTCCTTTTATAAGGAGTTCAATATGCATACTTTTTTTCATGGCTGCAATCACAAGGATACATATTACATTTTTAAAAATATCTTTTATACTCGTTTTACAGTACTCAAAATCTCTTTCATTTACATTCATTGAAATTCTGCCATTTAGTAACCATTGATTTCTTTCAGATCCATGGCTAAGACCCCTCAAGTTGCCAAAGAGATCAGCTCAGTAATATAATATTTATATATATATATTGTAAATGAAGTCATTTGCTGCCATAAGCAGAATAAAGGTAATGACCCAAAATAGGATAAATTGCCACATCAGTCATCATCATTAGGGTTTTCCACCTCTTGAAATAATTTGAAAACTGTCAATAAGGGAATTCAAAATAGCACTTCTCCCTTTCTCTCAATCTCTTGCAGCCCCTGCCCTTTCACCCTTGGTTCAGCCTAAGTTCCTAAAAATAATATTTGGGGTTTTAATAGCTATTAAGACATTGTATAACACGACTTTGATTTTATAGTAAATCGGCCTGAAAAACTGTCGCAACTGTTACACTCAAATATGTCCTCTGGGTTTTGTCTTTGGGGGGAACTCTCTCTCTCTCTCTCTCTCTCTCTCTCTCTCTCTCTCTCTCTCTCTCTCTCTCTCCCCCCCCCCCGTCCCTCCTTCCCTCCCTCCCTCCCTCTGTGAGTGTGTGCATGCCATTGTGTGTCATCCAGAGCCTCCTGCCTAGCAAAGGACACTGAAGCTGGGCAGCGGCAGGAGCTGCGTCTCAGGCTTTAAGGACTACAGTAAATCTTCAAACAATTTATCCAAACAAAGGCCAGCGTGTAGAGAGGAGAGGGGGGGAAATACACGGGAAGCAGATGAATAAGCAACATCAATTATGGGGGGTTGACCTTTCTTGCCCCGCACCATGGCACAGATTTCACACCAAATCGCAGCAGATTGAAGTTGACATGCCTGGAGTGAACGCAACGGTCTCCACAATGTTGCCACTCTGCATTCACCAGGGCTGCTGAGAAAAGGAGAGGAGGGAGAAAATAATGGGGAGTGTATGTGTATGTGTGTGTGTGTGTGAATGAAAAATCACACATAATGGTCCTGGGTTTATTTTTACAGAGAGCAAAATAGCTCAATTTGAGCACTTAGACGGTCGAAATTGGCTCATGTGAGATACAGAAGGTACATCCAAAGGGACAGTTGAATCAAGGTGCCTTGAGCTACGTGGCCAGAAAAAGGGAGAAAAATTAAACACAGTTTTGGACATACATGTGGCTGGTGGATGCAGTAGCATTGAAGAACATAAAGACTACACATTAAAAGTGTTCTGATATAATAATAATAATAATAATAATAATAATAATAATAATAATAATAATAGGGGTTGCTCATAATCACAAGTGTATGTACACACAGACTTTGTTCTGCACATACATGCACGCATGCACACAGACTTTTTGCATGGACACTAATCTGTATTTCTTGCTGAGATAAAAAGTGGATCAAGGCAATCTAATCTGAGCTGCAAACGTTTGGCTCCTTCTTTGGCTACAATAAAAAAAAGAACCTTCTTTCATTTAAAATGCAGGTTTTATCAGAGATATAAGTCTTGAAAAGAATTGCCTAGAAGAGATAAAACCATTCAACCAAAGAAAAAGCCACATTGACTAATGTGTATCAATTAAAATTCAGGTTCTGGCCTTTGGAACAGTCTATTTAAAGATTTACACACACACACACACACACACACACACACCGTAGACAGATGATTATTAAATATTTATATGTCTGCAAAAGGCAATGTGAACGCATTTGCTTTGTTTATCCAGGGATATCCCCCCCCCCCGGCATTTATGTAGTTGCTTCATCACCTGGTTATTCACTAAACAGCTCCGCTAACAACCGTACCTTCTTGCTAGAACGTCAGTAAAAGTTTAATATATACTGGCACACTGGGAACAATCCAGAAAAAAGTGCTTTTGTGCAAGCACCACTGCTCTGGTGCAACTCCCCTTGATTTCAATACACTTGCTTAAGAACTTCCCACTGGATCATGTCCACTGCCTTCATTAAGGGCATTATAGGGTCTGCTAAGATTTCATTTCATATATAGAAGAAGAAGAGAGCTTTATCACTACCTGAAAGAGTCTCAAAGCGGCTAACATTCTCCTTTCCCTTCTTCCCCCACGACAAACACTCTGTGAGGTGAGTGGGGCTGAGAGACTTCAAAAAAGTGTGACTAGCGCAACGCCACCCAGCTGCTGCATGTGGAGGAGCGGAGATGCGAACCCAGTTCACCAGATTACGAGTCCACTGCTCTTAACCACTACACCACACTGGCTCTCATATAGTAAAGGTATTTCCACATGTTCTTCCAATGATCAATGGTAGCTTGCCAAGAGGAAGGGCAACAGAAAGAATCTCATTTGAGTGTCACTTGGAACAACAGGTCTTAAGCTAACATTGCTGCTAGCACAATGGTACCTCCATACCCTCCAACATCCCTTTGATAAAAACCGGGACACGTGTGTTTTAGTGCCATGCTACTGTATGAGTCAGCTGGCTCACGCGGCAGCACAGCACCAAAAGAGACGAACCCCAATTTTCATCAGAGGAATGTTGGAGGCTGCTCTTGCAGGAGGCAACTGACTTGCACGGCAATGTGGCTCAGCAGTGGTGGAATTGGAGGGGGAGAAAGAGGACATTCCGGGATCAAATCAGAAGTCAGGATGGCTTCTGTAATTCTGGGAGTGTCCTGGGAAATTTGGGACACTTGTAGGGTATGGTATCTCTGTCTCTCATAGCGATCTTGCTGCTTTGTGTGTTCTAGTACATCAGGAGGCCTTAGATAACCCCCACCTCTCTCAATGTATAATATAAGGATAAAAATAATGAGCCCAACTTACAAGATTGCTGCAAAGATTAGCTTGACAATATTAACAAAAGAGGCCCAGAGGCCAAATATGAACTCAGGTATCTCTACCTGGCCTTCAGGAGTCTCCTCAGGCTACATCACTCACCAGTCTTGCTTTGCATATTACTTGAATGGTTTTTTTTTTTTTGCTAGACTAGAATGTGTCTTTGAACTATGATAATGCATTTTGCTTTCCTGAATAAAGATAAAGAATATGTGTGGAGACAAATCTATTGCACAAAAGTAAAAAAATAGTATTATTTGTTCCACCCACTTTGTCTTCTCCCCATACCCAAAACCAATATTTGGCCCTCAGAAGGTTGCAAAGTAGGGTTGCCATATTTTGAAGAGCAAAACAGAGGACACCCAAGAGAAAAAGACACCATGAAACTTTAAAAATTGCTGGGGGGGGGGGGCAAATGCAGAGGAGAGGTATCTTATTGGCATGGTATATGCAGACTGAAGGCAGAGAATAATATGGGTTCCAGGTCATGTAAATTGGGCGATAGGGGTGGAAAATAGGTTTATATATCTGATTATTCAGATTCAATACACCCCTGCCTGCAACCCCCCCCCCCAAAAAAAAACTATACAGTGGTACCTCAGGTTAAGAACTTAATTCGTTCTGGAGGTCCATTCTTAACCTGAAACTGTTCTTAACCTGAAGCACCACTTCAGTTAATGGGTCCTCCTGTTGCTGCCATGCCGCCGGAGCACGATTTCTGTTCTCATCCTGAAGCAAAGTTCTTAACCCGAGGTACTATTTCTGGGTTAGTGGAGTCTGTAACCTGAAGCATCTGTAGCCTGAAGTGTCTGTAACCCGAGGTACCACTGTATAGATTTTTAAAAAACCTTTTCCCAATGCAAGGAAAGGGTGGGGGAGCCAAGTGAAGAGCTCTCTGCCTGCTCAAGAGAGATTTCCCCCAGCATACACACAGCCCATTAAAAAACTCTATTACCCACCCACCCCAAAGTTTGCAAAATAATGCAAGAGTGAGGAGGGAAGAAAAGAAGGAAGGGGGATCAGAAGGGGGGCGGGAATCAGGAGTCCAATCCGGAGGGAACCGCTGCCTCAGTCCCAGGCCTCCCCTCGCTTCCCTCCCCTCCCCCCTGCTGGGTCTTTACCCACCCCAGCCTAGGCCCAGCCGCCGCTGCCACTGCCAGCCCCTCGCTGCCCGGCAGGTGGCTCCAGCAGAGAGGGGATGGGGTGGAGAAAAGAGCTAGGCAGGAGAAGAGACAGAGAGAGATGCAAGACCGGCTGACATTGGCAAGCGGAGTACAAGGATTGGGGCAGGGCAGACCAAACAAACAAACCGAGACATTTTTGCAAATTCTAAAAAATGGACAGAACTTTTAAGCCTGAAAATGGGGACATCTCTGGGAAATTCCAGATGCATGGCAACCCTAAAAGTATGCAGTCTTTGTGATGAAAAATGTTCTCCATTCTGCTAGTGCTATAGATGTATTAATTCTATGCCCAACTATATTCCTCTGTACAATCTGAAGTAGGTCTGCCAGTGGGAGGATTGGACTGGTTTCTGTATTTTGTTATAATTATTTCTGCCCTGCAACCACCTGGTGAAGGGCAGATTAAATATATTACAAACAAATACACAAATTCTTCTGAACTAGACTGTACTGTTTCTATGTTTTAAGATGTTTAGCATTACGTTAGCAGTACCACCTAAATGGTAGCACCAACAAGTAGCAGTAGCTGTTTTGTAGATTCTGCTGTTGTGATAGAAAGGGTGGAATATAAATATTTTAATAAATAATTTTAGCCAGCACTATGGAAAGGACTCTGATGACTGCACTATTTACAATGAAGCTAAGTTTCCCCCTGTTCTAAATCAATCACTTGCGGACACTTCCCAACTGCTATTTTGCTTTCCAGACGCCTTTGGTCATGAAATTTCTTTTCTCAAATAATTGTTTTCTCCCATTTTCAAATTCCTTCAAGACAGGACATCCTTGTCTTCCCAATCAACTGAGTTCATTTTTTTTTTGGGGAGGTCTAAAGGACTCATGGCATGCAAACATCCCATCCTGAAGAAGAAGAAGAGAAGAGTTTGGATTTGATATCCCGCCTTTCACTCCCTTTAAGGAGTCTCAAAGCGGCTAACAGTCTCCTTTCCCTTCCTCCCCCGCAACAAACACTCTGTGAGGTAAGTGGGGCTGAGAGACTTCAAAGAAGTATGACTAGCCCAAGGTCACCCAGCAGCTGCATGTGGAGGAGCGGAGACTCGAACCAGGTTCCCCACATTACAAGACTACCGCTCTTAACCACTACACCACACTGGCTCTCTGAGAAGCTTAGTTGTTTGAAATGTATCTGCAAATATTCAGTACCTCCGGTTCTGGTGACCCCCATACACTCTAGAGTTTTGACCATTACTTATGATATCCAGTTGCTAAGTCAGTGTTTCAGGAAGAACAAGGAGAGGGCCATCAAGATGAAAGGAGAAGAAGCAACCCTGAAGATAAATAAATCCATGCTAGTTAACAAAAAGAGATTTGACACTTGCTTCCAGTTTCCCCATGTTTTAGGCCTGAAAAGTGCTCTTTGGTAGATGACTTTAATCCAGAGACTGGGACCTTGTGGCACTTCCAGATGCAGTTCCACAATTTCAACATCCCTGACCATTGGCCATACTGGCTGCAGCTCATGGGAGCTGCAGACGAACAACATCTGGAGGGCTATAGGTTCCAGATTATTGAATTAACCAGTGTTCTATGGCAAACTGATTGATGGCCTTGGATCAAATATATTTGGGTTAAACTACTCAAAGATGGGGATGCGGGTGGCTGTGGTTTAAACCACTGTGCCGCTTGGACTTGCCGATCGGTTCAAGGCCCCATGACGGGGTGAGCTCCCGTTGCTCGGTCCCAGCTCCTGCCAACCTAGCAGTTGTTCGAAAGCACGTCAAAGTGCAAATAGATTAATAGGTACCGTTCCAGCAGGAAGGTAAACGGCGTTTCCATGTGCTGCTCTGGCTTCACCAGAAGTGGCTTAGTCATGCTGGCCATATGACCTGGAAAAACCATCTGCGGAAGTTGACAAACGCTGGCTCCCTCGGCGTGCAAAGCAAGATGAGCACCACAACCCCAGAGTCATTCACAACAGGACTTAACTGTCAGGGGTACCTTTACCTTTACCTTTTACTCAAAGATATTTCTGTTAAACAGTTTTAAAGATCATCAGGTGCTCTTGAGATGTCCCTAACAGATCTGAGAGTATAAAATTTTAAGCCACCCTGTGCTTCTTGAAAGAAGGGCAGGGTTCAGATGTGATTAATATGTCTTTTAAAAATAAAATAAACCCACCTGCAAAATGTTCCCTCATGTGAATGTTAGGAGCTAGCATGATTTCCAGTCACTCCTATTTTAAATTATATTACCTTTCAGGAGGAAAAAGAAGTCTTGCAAAATAAAGGCTAAAATCTCAAGGCTAATGTCTATGTTATGGAAATTAGTACTTGTAGCAAAGCACTCAAAAGCACCCAAACTGAGGTATGCTATCACCCTGTACCCCTTTAAACTTGAGCTGGGAGTGATTGTCAGTGCTACAAGTGATTAATATTAGATAGGGAGATGGGGGAACATCCAGCCCATGCTTATCCCTCATAGGGAGCAGGCTAGCTGGTTCCCCTCCAATTCTCCCTAGACATGAATGCGTAGCATGGGATCAAAGAGACTGAGCCACAGGGTAGGGGGGAATATACTCTCCTATAAGGTGTCACAAACACACATCAGACTCCAGCTCCCAATTTCAAGACAGTTTATTAATAATCTTGTTTAAGAGACCCAATGGGAAAAGGCAGAATGGGACATGAAAGAAAAGAAAGCAAATTTTTCTAATCATTTCCATCCTGATGTATCGACTTACAGATAGGCTCCTGGTCTCAAGGCAACCATGGATTGTCAGATGGATAACAAAGGCCAGTGTATAAAGTGTTCTTGACCTACGTGGATTCTGATTGGCAGGTGGCTTTGATGCAACAATGAGATGACTGCCATGTAACCCAGAAAATGGCCAGGGATGAGCTAACAATGGTAAAGAGATGGGAGCTATTGAAGTGTTAATTGCTGCCAGTGTAGTAATCTGTAACCTGTGTTTTCGAGCCTGCCGTAGGTAAGATGTGATTGCTGTTTATATATGATTGAGAATTAGAGATATGATTTATATATGATTGAGAATTAGAGATAATATGTTATCTTCTTTGAAAAGCAAGATCTCACAATGAAATTTTACATTCCAATTGAGGACATAACACTATGTTTTAAATTCAAATACTATAGCTTGACCGTCAAACCCATTGGAAGTAAGGGGAAGAAAAGACTCTGAGCACACTGTAAGATATCTGGACCGAAAGGTGATTGTGCATAATTAAGGACACATCTACACAGCCCCTACATCCAGTTTCAAAGGGGCCAGGAAAGACACACAATGCATTGCACTCCTTAAATACCAAGTACATGGCACTTTACTTGTGCGTTTAGTTGGTATCTGTATTGCATCTGAACAGATTAGATAGATAGATAGATAGATAGATAGATAGATAGATAGATAGATATAGACATAGATATATAGATATAGATATATAGTTTTTATATGTACTGTTTTAATATATGTAACTGTTTTACATATGTCTTTATTATTTTGTAAATTGCTTCAGGGTGCCTCATGGGAAGCAATTCTTGAATGAAATTATTATTAACAACAACAAAAAACAACAACCACCACAACATAACACTCCATTTGAAGCTTAGCACAAAATGGCTACTTGATTCCTGCCCCATTTTCATGGGCACAGTGGCAAATATACATTGACATTTGAATGTCTGAAAGGTGGCATGAACATTATACATTACTAGTTTAACTATTTGCATACTGTATACATGTGCTATGCTGGAGTCACAAAGTAAGAAGTGGACCCAGTTCACTAGCTTCTCCTTTCCCTGAACTATTTCCACCCAAGCTGGTCATCATATGAACTTTATCAATGGGGACCAGAGTTAGTGCCACAATATTCTTGTTTTCCTCTTCCAGCCCCATCCCCTTTTGCTCTTGTGTCATGTCTTTTAGACTGTAAGTTTGAGGGCAGAATAGGGTTTGTTTTACTTTACACCATCCTGTTCTATGGTGATCTGTGCATTTGTCTGGGTGCCTTTTCAGCTGAAGAGCAGGGTAAGAAGATTGTAAAGAAATAAAGAAAATTAGTCAAGACAACATAAACACACAACAAGGAGCATATGCACCTTCAGGTCTCACTCTCACATTTTTAAAGGGTACATGCAACACAGGGGCACCTATATCCCAAACATATGAAGTAGCCCATAGTAACAACAGCCATACTCAACACCGGACAGGAATGGACTTTACAACTAGGATGCCAGAGAGAAATGAGGATTTAAAATCCTTATAGGATTAAAGATACCTGTGCAATATTGTTCCAAGAAATGTCAACAAATTCCTCTCTATATATTAGGATGAAACAAACCATGACATTCTGGCTGTAAACCTGAAAAAAGGAGGCATAGGAACAACTGAAATAAATGCTAAGATTATCACTGATACTTCTAAACCCGAAAAGTCATAGATTAGTCCAGAGAAAGTCCATTATTTTAGACATTTATATCTGTAAGTTGACAGAGCTACTACTTATGCAAGAAGCAATAGAGGTTACTGCCTTAAAAAAAAAGACTTCACACATTCCCTAATTAATTCAAGAAAGACTTCGAGTTTTAGATAATATTATTCCTTTTATCACTTGCCATCCAGCACTTGGTATAATGTCAACACTTACATCTTTTTCCCCCTCACCAAAATGATTTTAAAAACATTTTTTATCCTAAAATGTTCACCTCGATTTAAAAAAAAATTATCTCAAAGATAAGAGATTTCTTTCCATTTCAGTCCCACAACAAGGAGAATGTCAGCACAGCTTTTTTGACAGACAAATTATTGAATCAAAGAAAGAATATGCCATTAAACCCACAGGTTAGGAAGTGTCAGGAATGGCTTAAAGAGATATTCCATTTATCTTCAAAACATGCACGGAATGTCACTAATGTGTGTTTATCATGTATAATCAGACAAAGAAAATATCGAAATAAAGTACTCCTGCATACAATAGAAGTCTCCTTCCATCTCTCAAGATATCAGTGCTATTCAAATAGAATAATAATGATGAAACCCTTTTTTCTTGAAAATGGAAATCAAGCGAAATGTAGATAGAAATGATTTTCTGTAGTTGATGTACATTTCTAAAAGTGCATTAACAGGAAATCCAGAACTTTTTAGGTCAATTATATTGTCAGCATTGTCAATGCCACTGAAATGAATACCTAAGCAGCACATATTCCTGCTGGAACAGAGACAGAGAGTGAAATCCTGCATTCTTTTATACTAGGAAGAAGGAAGGCACAGATGGATTTAAAGGGCTACTTGGTTATACAGCTGTCCTGTTCAAGCAAAAATTGCTCCAAACAATATTCAGTGCTACTCCAAGATGCATAGAAAACAAAAGCAGCAACATTTTAAAGAATCATTTGTATTTTTTTATTATGATTTCTCCCAATTCTCAGTTAAATGTTTAGATCCAGTTGGAGGAAGCACTTTTACTCCTTATTTTTTACACCTCTTTTCCATCCTTTCTACATGGAGGACTTTGTACATGGTTCTTCTCCACCACTGTTACCCATGTTGTCACCACAACAATCCAGTGAGAGGTTAACCTAAAAAATGACTAACCTAGGTCACCCAGGCTGCATTCAGACTGGGTTTTTTGTGTGAAAGTTTTTACTTGTTATAATCTTACAATCTGCCCCGGTTACCAGTGTTCATGTCACAGTGCAGTAACATATTGTTTTATGGAACTGTGGCTTTTTGATCAATATACCGCCGTGTTATACTAAATTTCAAATGGTGAGAAAGAACTTTATGCTGGTAGACCACCCCAAATTTCATCAATGCGATTTTCTGAGCTAATGGGGTTGCAAATGGATTGTTGGGGAGGAAAATTAACAGCTGAGCAGGAATTGGAATCTCAGTCTCTCAAGTCCACATCTAATACGCTAGAGTAGGGGTCGTCAACCTTTTCAAAGCTACCGCCCACTAATGAATCTTTCTTGATGGTAAAATTTCTTTACCGCCCAACAGTGCTCGAAGGAAGGAGGATTCAGCTTGCACCGTAGAACCCCCTACCGCCCACCTAGAATCCTGAAACGCCCACTAGTGGGTGGTAGGGACCAGGCTGACAACCCTTGCTCTAGAGCATGGGTAGGCAAACTAAGGCCCAGGGGCCGGATCTGGCCCAATCTCCTGTGGACGGTCCAGGGATCAACTTGTTTTTACATGAGTAGAATGTGTCCTTTTATTTAAAATGCATCTCTGGGTAATTTGTGGGGCCTGCCTGGTGTTTTTACATGAGTAGAATGTGTGCATTCATTTAAAATGCATCTCTGCGTCATTTGTGGGGCATAGGAATTTGTTCTTCTTTTTCAAAATACAGTCCGGCCCCCCACCAAGGTCTGAAAGACAGTGGACCGGCCCACTGCTGAAAAAGTTTGCTGACCCCTGCTCTAGAGTCTAGAGTGAAGATCCACAAGTGGGGTGAAAACATAGCCCTTAACAATAAGTGGATTGTATCAGAGGTGTGTGTCACTATCCTTTCCCTGTTGTTTAGCACCCTTGCTACGCAGAAGATGAAGAGGGAAATTACTAGATGCAAAGGAGCGCAGGGCTTTATCATTGTGCAGATGGGAGAATTTCAACAGGGGGAGATTTTCTCATCCCTTGCTTGCTGAAATGGTCTATAAGGTAAAGGTAAAGGGACCCCTGACCATTAGGTCCAGTTGTGGCCGACTGTGGGGTTGCAGCGCTCATCTCACTTTATTGGCCGAGGGAGCCGGCATACAGCTTCTGGGTCATGTGGCCAGCATGACTAAGTCGCTTCTGGCGAACCAGAGCAGTGCACGGAAACACCCTTCCCACCAGAGCGGTACCTATTTATCTACTTGCACTTTGATGTGCTTTCAAACTGCTAGGTGGGCAGGAGCTGGGACTGAACAACAGGAGCTAACTCCGTGGCGGGGATTCGAACCACCAAACTTCTGACCAGCAAGTCCTAGGCTCTGTGGTTTAACCCACAGTGCCACCCACGTCCCACGAAATGGTCTATACAACTATTTAAATTGCAGGTGCCCTTGCTGTGTTTGTTCGTCTTAGAGAGAAAAGGAGAAAAATGGGCATAATGTATTAAACAATTTAAACGGGGCTGCATGTTGTACGTTAGGATGAAAGCAGGTCCAGGGTTTGTTGAGTTTGAACTACTGCATTGCCAACATATTTGGCAGTCAATCATATCCCAAATGTTATCATAATCAAGACACCAAAAGATGTACATTGTTACTAGTGAGATGTAGATAAAAGCATTATTTACTCATCTGATTTCTCTTGCTCATTCCACCTGCATAACATATGCACTCTCACATGAGCACAGTGACACACAGAGCCATAAAAAATAAAAACCTCTGCAACATATAGTTGTAACACATGGTTTTTGTTGTTGTTGTTTTTTGCTGTGCAGCCATTGTGCTTAAAACCACAACTGTGCATCTTTTGTATGTTGCTTAAAACTTAACAAAGGTCCCATGATGCTACATATGCATAAAGCACTAGCCAAACTGAAACCCAGGAAAGGCACTGTTACCTGACAGATCCTTAGTCCATGCGGGTGGCACTGTGGTCTAAACCACTGAGCCTCTTGAGCTTGACAATCGGAAGATTGGCAGTTCAAATCCCCATAACGGGTTGAGCTTCCATTGCTCTGCTCCAGCTTCTGCCGTCCTAGCAGTTTGAAAGCACACCAACACAAGTAGATAAATAGGTGCCGCAGCAGCGGGAAGGTAAATGGCGTTTCCATGTGCTCTGGTTTCCGTCACAATGTCCCGTTGCCTCAGTAGCAATTTAGTCATGCTGGCCACATGACCCAGAAAGCTGTCTGCAGACAAATGCCAGTTCCCTTTACCTGAAGCAAGATGAGCGCCACATCCCATTGTTCCCTTTGACTGAACTTATCTGTCCAGAGGTCCTATACCTTAGTGCATGGTGATGTATTCACCTTGCTTTCTTTTATAATTCCCCATAGCTCATAACATGACAATGTTTCCTTCACCACATGACAAAGAATCAGTACTCATTTTTTGAGATGTGGAGCACTCTAAAGTATCAGTAGCCTGCCAAGTGGGGGAGGCATATAGAGAGATGAGGCATGGGTGTCGAAGGGCTCAGTTCTCTGCACCCGCTGAAGGTGGAAAGTGTGTGAAGTTTGTGTGGATTTTGCATGTTTCTGTTGCAGAACATGTACACACAGCAGAGAGCCCAGATGTGTGTCAGGTTTACACAGTAATTAAATAGGCTCATGTACACTCATAAGTCTGACATAATATTGTGACCTCACTGATGTGGCAGACCTAGGTCTCAGCTTTTTCACTTTAGAATGCAGTTGACGATTGAGGTAGCTGCACACCCTACAATGGCCCTCTGCCCCACCCTGCTTCACACAGAAAACTACATGTCAGAGGAAATGCTAGGCTAGAACATCTAGAACAGGCATCCCCAAACTCAGCCCTCCAGCTGTTTTGGGACCACAACTCCCCTCATCCCTAGCTAACAGGACCAGTGGTCAGAGATTATGAGAGTTGTAGTCCCAAAACAGCTGGAGGGCCGAGTTTGGGGATGCCTGATCTAGAACAACTCATCACCCTATGGAGTACTTGTAGTTTCCTTCATGGAAATGATATTTGTCTAAGGAACTGATCTTGGGTAAAACATACCAAACTTTGCCTTGTGAGAGACTGCCTCCCAACTTCCAATAAAATTGTTGAGATTCTAGTGTGGTAAAACTATGTGATGTGATACAGAAGTTTAAGATGACCAAATATTACTGTTTCTCAAAGTAAGTCATTCAAGAAAGAATCCCATGCTGTTCTCCCACCCACAACCACCCCAGTAATCGGTCTCTCCCAAGCCAAGCTCACACCAAAGCTCATGTTAAACAAATCATTTGGCAAATCAGTATGTTTATATTCATTTTTCTGACTTTCCCTACAGTTTACAAATCTAAATAATATCTTACTATTATATGCCCTTGCTATAGCAAGGCATAGTGTTAATGTTTATTATATTAAACACAAAATTAATAGAGAGAGTTTGGAGAATACTTAACTCCTTCACTGGCAACTTAAAGAGAGAGAAAATACCAGGAGAGGAGGAAAAAATTGGACACCAGAAAAGTAAATAAAAATATATCTAAAGAGGTATAATGCAGCATTTCAGCACTTTGCCTCTTGAAAATTTAAATGAATGCTCCTTGAGAGCAAACTACAAAATGCTAACCTTGAAGTGTTGAGTGGCAGAAGGAATTATGGGTTATTGTACTGTCAAAATGCCAGACAGCTGTATGTTGAGTTACTGTGTTATTTAGACAATCAGAAACTTGGAAGCTAATGTGACTTTTTTCCTTCTGTGTGAAAGCGCCTGACATGCGTCATGATAATTTCTAAAGGGACAAAATGTGAGGTAAAAGGGGGGAGGGAACAGGGGGAAAACACCCAGTGCCTTTTTGAAGCAGGCTTATAGGTAGAATAGGTCTGCCAGCAAAACTGATGTGTGTTATGTCATTAATATTTCAAATGGTCTCCAGATAGCAGAACAGGACTTTCCTATGAGGTCATAAAAGCCTTAAGATCATATGAGTAAGCTCATAAAATTATGGTAGAGGATCTAAAAGCTTTAATTTGTGGGTCAGAGATGAACACCTGCAGAACACGAAACCCACTTGCTTGTTGGTCTGAGGGTAAAAGACCTGGAAACTAGTTTAACATAGTGGTGGGGAAACTGAGTCAGTGGTGCAGCTGGATAATTTTAGACTCTGGACTTAACAGTCTTATGCTCTCTCCCTTTGTAGATGGCAATCCATATCACTTCATGATATGCATTGAGCTAGTTCTGTTACGTTGGAGCAACTCCTGACTGTGCTGCTTAGTGGAGACCTGGACTTCTGACCCCAAATAAGAACATGAGAATAACCTGCTGGATCAGGCCTGTTGCACATCTAGTCCAGCATCCTGTTCTCACATGGCCAACCAGAAGCCTGTGGGAAATCAGTGAGCAGAACATGAGCACAAGAACTAGTAGCCATCTCTGCCATGTATCTGTCTATTCCTCTTTTAAATCCATCCACTTTGATGTCCATCTCTGCCTCCTGCCTACCCAGCACTATTGGACTAGGATGTAAACCAGGAAGCTCCCAGTTCAAAACTTCCCTCTAACACACACTCCCCGAGTAGCCTCTGGCAAACAATTTGGAAGATTCCTGATGTAATGTATGTTTATTGCACTCAGAAACTCAAATATGTGGTAAGTACTATGATAATACTACACAGGATTGCCTGTGCTCGGTTAAAAATAAAATATTTCCCCAATCCTCGACATTCGTCCACAGTTCCAGAAAAATTCAGTTCCAGATATATTCTATATAATTTATTGCATTTACACCTCTTCTTCTTCTTCTTCTTCTTCTTCTTCTTCTTCTTCTTCTTCTTCTTCTTCTTCTTCTTCGAGTTAATGATGGCATACATGGTTCTCCAGCCCGTCAATGAACTGCCACAACAACCCTGTGAGTTAGTCTAGGGTGAGAGGCATTGGCTACCCCAAGGTCACCCAGTGTGCTTCATGGCTGCATGGACATTTGAACTTACTCTCCCAGGTCCTAGTCAGACATTTTAACCACAATGCCTCATCAGTGATCATTCAGTTGAGAGGTTTACATACTGGAGAATTCTTCTTCCAAAGCTGGTATTTGCTTGGAGGGGAATTTCTCACTGGTACCAAAAGCATCCTATGCACATTTCCAGTGAGCATATGGTGCCACCAGCAGCCCTGTATCTAATAGGGAAGGTTCACATTTCCCAGGGAAAATCAGTATCCAAAACATTAATACATGTGCCCTTTCTGCCCCTCTTACTCGACAGCCATGTCTGATATCCTTATTAAGAAGGATGTGAATTGCTTCCACTAAAAAGTTAATTTCATTTTTGATGCAGGCAATCCATTTTGAGTACTGAATTCATGGGTACCTGATTCACCTATGATCACCTTAAAAAATACAATAAAGATTGTGTGTTTGTGTATGTGTGTGAAAGCATGAGTTGGTCACCTCTGTGATTATCCATGACATATGATGTGGGGTTCCAGACTATATATCTCATCAGCCCCAGCTAGCTTGGCCAGTGGTCAGGGATGATGGAAGGGGTGGTCCAGTAACATCTGGCAAGAACTGTGTTGGCTATCCCTGCCATACATGATGCTATTTGGCAAGCCTCTCTACCCGCACTCAGCAACCACAAGACAATTTTGAATCAGCACATCCCCATAGGTCCATTGTGGGTGTGCACAGAAAGCCGTTTGAAATTTCTGATTCAGGAGGTTTTGAAACAAAATCCCACACTTGGAGCCACCATGTTCAGGATTCTGAAAATTGCATTCATAATCTTTGTAAGCCTTCCTAGGGCATGTCCTCACCCCCCCCACCCCATTTTTTGGCAGTTCTACAGTTTTACACAAACCTACAAAGGGTGACTGCAAGCACAAAGTCCAGAGTAAACATCTCAATTGCTCCATTATCTCCATTTTGAAAAACAAGTTTCAAGGTTAAACTGGTTTCCTGAAGTCCATTTCATCCTCAAGTTACACTACAATGCAACAATCGGGCAAAGACAGAATTAATAACATGTGAACATTAAAACTTGATGATTTCTGCACCTCCAGAAGTATTTAACAATCATGAAAATATGTTGAGGTGTGAACCTCAGTTGAATTAAAGCTAACATTTCAGAAAAAAGACATTTCAATTATGGTTGGCTCTGGTTAAGGGGTTTAAATGAGGGATGCCTTGTCTTTTCCTTTTTCCAGCTTATTAATTTTTATTTTTATTTGACAGTTAACCTAATGCTAAGATAATACTGTGTAACTTTAATGCTGAAAATTGATATACAGCTATAGGCCAACCTTTGTGATGGATGGGCTCTACCTTTGCACAAGAAGCCATACAATTTGATTACCATTGTTCATATTGAACCCAGGTGATGAATATTCTAAAGATTAATATTTGACAATAAATGCTTTTCTTGTTCCAATAAGTACAGTGTTGCTTTCTAAGTCAAAGATAGCCAACCGAGCTTAAAAAAAAAAAAGGAAAAGGAAAAAAAGAAACCCTGGGACATCCCATTTGGCCTAATCCCATCTGTGGCATTTGCCTCCCAGGATGGGTCAAGGAAAGGGTTAAAATGGGTGTGATGTGATTGGCCAGTGAGAATGCAAGGGGGGAGTAAAAGATAGAGTGGGAGGTTTTGAAAGTCAGTTGAGGTTTGGGAGTTGGGAGTTGGGAGTTGAGGTTTGGGAGTTGGGAGTTGAGGTTTGTCACTTGGGAGTTGAGGCTTGGGTGTTGGAGAAGGAAGAGGGTGGAATAGGCAGTGGGTTGGTCGAGTTGTATTGTGAGAGAGTGAGAGGAATTGTTAGGTTGAGTCAGATAGACAGTTGGGAATAGTTCAGTTTGAAGTTGTTAGGAACAAAGATTAGGAGACTGACAAGAGAAAAATAAATCAAAACCATACACTTGTTCCTGCATTTGAATATAAACTTGATTATTTGTTTATGTTAACAACTGTCTGGACTCCGTGTGTCCCCATGAGAAGCGGGGTGGTGGCAGCGAAGAAACCAGTCGCAGTGGTGGCACAGGGTCAATAGACCATGAAACGTCCGGGGGCCCTGTGTGATTGCCACACCATCCTTCTCCCTTCTCCAGTATTTTGCCCCATTTTAACCAACCTATACATTCCTCTTTTTTCACATCTTTCCTACCACCACCCCCCAAACTTTGCTACCAATAATATACATTGTGGATTGTCTCTTATGTGGACAATCACTTCTGTGATCCAAGGATCCTTGGCTATTTCGACACAGAAAATGTAGACTCTCCCTGCCTTCCCAGAGAACACCAGTTTCTCAACAGCAATATACTGAACACACGGTTCATTGCATCAGGTTATTTAGTCTTTATTATCTACACAAATATTCTTAATCATTTCCCCTCATACCCAGACTGCTTATTTCTTATTTATAGCTATAAATAAAAAAGCTGGTAAGATCATATTTTACCGACAGTTGTTCCAACGGCACCAGACCCTTTCCAACATTACGAATCAGCATTCCTCTATTTCTATGCATGCTTTATTATAAAAGGGGTTTACCATAAATACTGGAGTTTGAATTCCACCCAAGTAATGCATTAATAGATACTAAACCATTAATAATTCTTGTACTTTTTTTCATAAATGGGCAAAGTCCAATAAATAAACGATAGCTCTTACATGTCAGAGCAGGGTTAACAAGTACCAAGGAGATTTCAAAGACAAACTACTTCCAGGGCCTGCCAGAATGAGAGATTCATAATGATGCCACAAATTCCAGGGGCCCATTTTTTACTGCCCACTGTGGCAAGTATCTGAAATTAAATGCTAAGCAGAAATTTGTCCCCGAGTTCTGACATGCAGTAGTTAAGGGTAAACAATCTCCAAAATTAAAAACAGATTCTTGATAATAAATCCCAGCGTGTATATCTTCATAACAGACAACTCTCCCTGTAAATCAAGAGCCTAATCCATCGCCACAGAAGCCCTTTTTTCATATTAGACCCGATGATTCACCTGAAATATTTCATCTGTCTCCACGCCTTAATGAATGTTCACAATTAATTCCAATAGGGGGGAAATATTTTACAAAATATTCCAAAGGAGATGACAGTATCTGGCATAGCTGTCATATAAGAAGCTTCAATCTAAGGGGACAGAATACTGATTTTTTTTTTTAATTTAAAAAAACACAGGGTTTTTGCCTAGGCTACTCCAGTATGAGGTGGCCAAGTGCTGACTCTCTCAATTCAGACTGCAGGTGGCAATCAGTTTTGAAAGCTTCTGTATTTTAAAATGCTCCCTGAAAACAGAAAACGAAGAAGAGCTGACAATGGGCTGGGACAGAATCTTTCTCCTTGACGTGCTCACGTTCTGTTTATGGGGAGCTTTTTATATGGAAGAATGTTCAAAACTGGAGCCCTCCTACCTGTGGTCTGACGTGGTGCACTCATTCTTATCTCCATTACCTGCATGAGGAGGTCAGGTCTCACCAAAAGTATGGACAATTTCTGGAGTAAACCCCTGAAGTCATACATGCCATCACAGGGCAGCCACAGACGTTTGTTCATCAGCCTGCTCCATTCTGTTAAACAGGGTGAAGAGTCTTTTTTCTTTCTTTCTGGCCTCAAAATGTATTGGACCAGGAGCCCAGTGTCTGCCAAGAGTGAAAGGGAAGCTCAAGGACTAGAATAGAATGAGGATATTGGCAGAAGGAGTGGCATGTTCATTGGACTGTTAAGTGTAGTGCAAGTGTTGACGTTTTATGTTTCAGTCTATACAATATATATATAATTTTTTTGCAGTCAATGGAGAGCAAATGAAGCCCGGATTCTGCGTGTGTCCATCAGCTCCTTCCTGGAGCATCTCTGCTTGGTGGTGGAAACTATGGACCTGTTTTTTTTTGGGGGGGGGGTATTATTATTAAAGATTTTCTTGTTTTACAGAGGTTTGTGTAACGTCTCTCGTATTTTCCCCCGTGTAACATTTTTACAAATCAGTTTCATTTGTTGAGACATTAAGGGGTGGGGAGATGGGTGGGGGTGGGGTCGGGTGGCGATGTTTCTATTTTGCTTAATGTGTGTAGGGTTTGGTGTCAGCTCGTGCAGGTTCTCTGCTGTTCACTTGTGTTCCTTTGGTGGTGAGAGAGGTTGGGGTTGGCCTAGGGTGTGGTTGTTTGTTTGTGATTGTCTGTGGTGATCTTTGTTTTCATGTGTGAGTGGGGTGGGTGGGTGTTTTGGATCAGGTTAGCCATACTGATTTGTATGCTGTTGGTGGATTTTTGTCATTGTCTTGTTGGGCTGTGTATGTGATAAAGGGGAGCCATACCGAGGTAAAGGCATATTCTTCTGTTTGTCCCCGTGTCAGTTTATTGGTTAATTTTTCTAATAGGGCTGTTTCCCATACTATTTGGTACCATTGGTCCATGCTTACTCCTGACAGGTCTCTCCAGTGTCTGGTTATGGTATTTCTGGCTCACTTTCCTGCTTGCCTTCTGTCACTTTTCTCCCAGCTTGGTTCACTTCCAGCACTGATGCCAGGCACAGCAAAACAAGTGCTTAGTTGGAACACAGTGAGATAAAGCACAACAACATTCATTCATTCATTCATTCATTCAATTAATTAATTAATTAATTTGTATGCCACCCTTCATCTAAAGATCTCAGGGCAGTTAACAGCATAAAAAGACAAAATACATAATCAAAACATATATAAGGGCATAAGAACAGCCTGCTGTATCAAGCCAATGGGCCATCAACTCAATTAGCCTGTTTTCACATTGGCCAGCCTGATGCCTGTAGGAAACCATGAAGCAGGAAGACCCAAGCACAAGAGAAGTCTCTCCTCCTGCAGTTCCCAGCAACTGGTATTCTGAAGAATACTGCCTCTAACAATGGAGGAAGAAGCCATGGTCAAGAGCAACTGAATAAGACTTGCTGTTGGCAGGGTCACCTCTACATTCATGGTCAACAATAGAACATGATGGGCCACCTCCATCCGTTCTTTACTCTGGATGTTCAACAAAGCCACCCATTCAAGTTGTGTCTGCATGGTTGTGACATCGAGTATTGAGGTCCATGTGGGTTGGGAGAGCAGGTTAAGTGAAGAGGGGGCATTTTAGAACCTGTATTAGAGCTTTTCCCTAGGGAAAGAAAAGTCAAATATGCTCTTTTGCCTGTGTAAGAGCTTGTGCAACTATCTGGTCCGGTAGAAGCACTAGAACTATGAATTCTTCCTATTCCAACATTGCATGAACTCTTCCACAATTATTTATACTATACTGTTATCATTCTCACTATCCTGCTCAGAGTTCTTTGGATTCAATCTCAGAACAAGAGCGAGATGACCAAGAATTCAGTGCAATGGATGGACAGCAGCTTACTGCACAGGTGCCTGTTTCCTGAGCCACATCGAAGAAAGCTCCTCCAGGAGGCAGTGATGGTCACCAACCTGGATGGCTTTAAAAGAGGATGAGACAAATTCCTGGAGGAGAGGACTATCAACGGATACTAGCCATGATGACTATGCTCTACTTCCACAGTTGGAGGCAGCCGTGTTTCCAAGTACCAGTTGCTGGAAGCCATGGGAAGGGAGAGTGCTCTTGTGCTCATATTCTGCTTGCTGGTTTCCAATAGACACCTGGTTGGCCACACTGAGAAGAGAATGCTTCACTAGATGGGCTATTGGCCTAATCCAGCCAGCTATTCTTATGTTCTTGTGTCTAAACTGAATTCACTTCTTAGCCGGAGTCTGGATCATGACAAGGGTAGTTGGTTTTTGTGCACTGTACATTTCCCTAATGGTGAAAACATTGTGGTGTTTATCAGTGCACTTGGCCATCCCAAAGTATGAGCAAGAGCTTAAACCGAAAATCACATGAATTAAAAACTCAACATTTAAATGTGTGTGTGTGTGTTTGTGTGTGAGAAACATTGTAAGATTACTCACAAAACTTGAATGTGAAGATCCTTTCAAATGCATACATCATATGGTTTCATTTCATGAATTTGAAGTTGTGTTAGTTATCAGCTGGCCAAATTTAGCATTTTACATCCTTTGTGCCTGCTCAAATATGTATGCAAAAAAGGTATCAGTGAGAAGGGGGAAAAGTTACCGGTAATATTAAGAATTAAGAAACTGTTATTGGAACCCTTTTTTAAGTACACAGCTATTCTATACACTGGACACAATCTTGTCAAGGTAAAAATTTAACCTCCCATTGGTTTCAATGAAATAGATTTCAGCACATATTTAACATTTTCATTATATAAATGGAACTTTAAAATGCTCATGTTTGGGTAAATTTCTCTCTCTCTCTCTCTCTCTCTCTCTGTCTCTGTGTGTGTGTGTGTGTGTGTGCGTGCGCGCGCGTGTTTTTGTTTGTTTAAGTGGACAAGAGAAAAAGAAATTGTATTCTGCAGGTTTAATATTGCTCCCTAAGAAAGACTCTTGCTGTGTAGCGGGTTAAAAATCTCAATAAATGCATTTATAGCGTAGGAGCAATATTTTATATGAACGCTACACTTTCAAGTAATGACAAATACAACTGGAACATGAAGAACAATCTTGTCTCGGGCTCCTTAACAGATAATGACTTCAAGGTCATTCCATTAGTGATCACGGCAGCTTTTAAATGAAACACATATAACCCTAATCCAATTAATGAAAGTATCCTACATTTCTTATACATGCTAATCTTGAATGAATGCTTAAACCTTGGTCATTCACCAGAGCATGCATTATAAGTCAAAATGAGAGGAGCACAATAACATTAGAAGCAAGGCAGAAGGGATGGGGAGGTGAAAGGGAAAATGTGCTTAGCATTTTTAAGCTGCTTTCAGTTTCTTTGGTACCCCAATTTTGTGGATTGGTTTCAAAGTTAAATTCATTTTTTTAAAAAAAATTGCAAAAGTAAATTAGAAAGAACACTTTCGCTAGAAACCAAGTAACTCCTTTTTTCTTTTTCTTTTTGTCACTTCTACTAATCATATATTCTTTGGTTTATCCTCCACCTCCATATCCTTTTCTCCCTTTGCTGTCTCTTTGGCATTGAATTTTAGATCCTAAGTTCCTCTTCTCACCTTTTGTACATACTCAGTCAGTTATCACACAACACCATTTGCTCATTCTTTTTCCCATTTATCACTTTTAATGATGCCTTGCTGCTCAAATTTTCCAAATTTGAGAGAAAGGCTCAAATTTTCCAAATTTGAGAGAAAGGTGAGTTCTGGCATTTTGATCCATCAGGGTGGCCAGCTAAATTATATCTTCATTTATCTCCTACTTTAAAAATATACCCTGAATCTTAAATCATTCGAACATTTGGTGTCTATGCAGTTACAACTTTTCTTCTTCACCTGCTGTTGTTAACCAGAAGTCCAAGGATGCCTTTGTGGCTCAGTGGTAGGGACTCATATTGTCCCAGCTGCTGAGAGAGCCATAGCAATTCTTACTGTAAACTGAGAGAAGACGCTTGTTTGCTCCAGGCTCTGAGCCTTCGAAAAACCATTAACCATGTGGCATCATCAGGTCCACTAGCAGTACCCTGGATCTGAAGTGAATGGGACACCTGGAATGATATTACCCAAGAAGCCAACACTCAGGTTCAGCTTCCTCTCTATAAAATGGGGACAATAATGACCTTTACAGAGGTGGAACGGGAACCGGTTAATCTGCCTGTACCCAAATCCTGAGTAGGATGGCTATTTTCAAGACAGGATCCTTGCAGTCTGTTTTTTTCTGTAGCTAGGAAGTGCAGTAGGTTGATGATACTGCTCTGTTGAACATGCAAGGTCAGAATGCCCATCATTCATGACCCCTGGACAATTTCATATTGCTAGTCACGGGGGCAGATATTACACCTGAGATGATGTTATGTATCTTCCATTCCTAGAGAAAGCTCTGAGACTAGACTGCACACAGTCCCAAAATTACTTAGAAAATAAACAACACTCCAAGACACAAATGGCCTTTCTATGTTCTCTTTTGCAGAAGCCTGTCAGTCAGGGCAGTGACAAATGTCAGTACGTGGTCTAACAGCAGGGTCATCCTATTCTGCCCATTCCTCCAAGTCAGAGAGACCCTTGTGCTCATCGTCTTGATAGCATCTTCTTCTCACTATTTATCTAGTCCAGTGATTGAGCTTACATTGTCAAAACCTAGCACGACCCTTTGTCTGTGCTCTAACTCTTTTGCGCCAAATATTGCTACAAGATTCGAAAGCTTGCCTTTAGAAATGGAACAAGACTACCTACCCAAGAGGATGCTCCGTATTACATTCCATGTTTCAATTTCACTGTTGTTAACGTGTGGACACTGAGTGGCACTGTAGCTGTTTGCTTGCATGAAGAGGCAATGTGAGTACAAAAGGGCTGTAGGGTGAGTGTTTAGCAAGGAGGTAAGGCTAAAGGTGCAGCCCTGCAGCTCCTTTGTTAGGTAACAGCTGAATGGAATTTGTGTCACTCAGAATTCTGAATTCCACATCTACTAACCAAGAATGCCCAAGAGTCTGTACCAATGGTGGGGAACCTCAGATCCAGAGGTCATATACAGCCCTCCAGGTCTCTCCTGTCTGGCCCCTGGGGCTCTCCTCACATCACACACCCTCCCCAGTCCATGCCTCATTAAGTCAGAGGCACTAAACTTTCCAAAATGGTTCATCTCAAAAATGCATCTCAATTCCCTGCAACTTTTTCCATGCAGCTATGTCAAAAACGAGTTGTCAGCTCAACACTTGTCTGAAATTCCAACCTCATACATAAGCAGGTGTGTTTGGGTTTTGTTGTAAACTAAATATACTGTTATGTCTTTTAAGCTCTTGGGATTGTTCGTTTTGCCTCTAGACTGAACGTACTGGTAATCTGCAAATCACTTCATAAATAGCAGCTTCCCCAAACATTTCAAAACAAAACGTTTCCATTTTGCATTCTTAATTATAGTGAAAGCTTAATATTTAGAACCAAAGGACTCAGTTGCCAAGAAAGAGTTCTCTGTTTTCTTCCTTGGTATCTGTGGGAGGAGAAAGAAGCAGAACATTTTGGGGAAACGCTTGTTTGTACAGCACAAGATGTGGTGAAGGCCACTAGCTTAGATGACTCTAAAAATGGATTAGACAAACATATGGAGGAAAAGCCTACTAATGCCTTCGTGTCATTTCAGGACCAGTAATGGAACAGTTAATGTTCCGCTCTGTAACTTGTCTGGTATGGTTTAGTATCACAAGGTGAGTGATCTGGATTGTTCTTTTTTGCTTGGCTTCTAGATAGCTGTGCTTTCCTAATATAGTTGTCTATGTTTGAGTCTATGTGACTGTTCACCTGTGAGTAGGACCTATGGGGACATGGAAGCCTGACTACCCCACTGACTAGTCGATGGCTATATACTACCTTCATACTGTATTTAGATGGTATATGCCAGTGAAGGTCTGAGCTACTGCCTTCTTGCCCTGTAGGGTCAAAAATGCAGGAGAGGGGAGGAGCTTATCCTTCAAAAACATGAAGAAGGGGAGACAGGATGGGACAGAGAGTAACTTTTGTGGCATTAGTCTCTATTCATGTGGTGTTGTTGCTTTTCTTATAGGCTAAATGGGGAATGTCACACTAGAATGCTACAATAGAATGGTTTCAACAATCAATCCCTTCTCCCTGGGAACTCTGGGAATTGTAGCTATGAGGGGGATAGAGAGTTTCCAAACCATTTTCAACACTTTTAACAAATGACAGATCCCAGGATTCATCGGCCTGATCCAGCAGGCTCTTCTTGGGTTTTTATGATAACCTAGTCACCAGTGTTTTGGCCGGGAATGGGAGCATAGTCCCTCAATTAAGCTTTTTGGGAAGGAGGGAGTCACTATAGTACCCAACTATAGGGAAGGGAGAGAATATGTTCCCCAAATTATTTGAGGACCAGCTGCATCTTCTTACTTCACTCATTTCAAGGCACCTTGATTTTTTTCTTGTTCCCTCTATATCTTTTCCTCAACTTTTCTTGTCTCTACCTTCCTTCTTTCTCTGTTATTTCCCTTTCTCCTCTTCCTTCCTGTCCTGCCTGCCTCACTCTTTCAATTCTCATTTGCCCTTCCCTTTCTCCTGTTCTCATTCAGTTACAAAAAAGTTCAGAGAAGGGGCAGTCTGTTGGCTGCTTGTGTAGTATTGGGGAAGGGGGGAATCTTAAAATAAACCATGGCAGACTGTACATTCCTATAGCTTAGCAATTTACTGTTTGTCTACAAAAATCTACCAGCATTAGGCTGAAGGTTCATGTAAGCAGCACCCTTGTCATTTAGGTCCCTGGGACATGTACAAGATTTGTGCCAAATCTACCTCTCTGTAACAAGCAATGCTCACCATAAAAATGCAACAGCTGTTCCCCTAAGGAGACCTACTTTGACAGTGGGCACTGCTGCATGTCTTCACAATTCGATTGCTAGCTACCCTTCTGGGTGGGATGAATGCCAAGTGGCAGCCTGTGGCCAACAGTGTACACACATTAGCAATTCATCTATAGCAAATTATCATTGAATTAGGATAAACAGTAAGCACCACAAAGGGATAAAATAGTACCTACTCTAGTTAGTCAGAGCTCCTCATCTCCCCCCTATGCACATCCACGTCCTTCCTCCACATATAAGGCAAACCTCTCAAATGGAAAGGTGAGCTAACACTTTTGGAGTAGCACATCAATTTCTGCCTGGGCAAAAAAATTAAAAATTATGCTGAAACGTTTCCCTTACACACAGCCTCCTATATTTCTTACTTAGACCTTCAAGGTATGCAACACAGAGCATTCTCACAAATGTAGGGCCTTGTGGAAGTGACAGTATGATGAAATGAACAGACGGAAACTGAGAGCAAGACTGGTTATGAAAAATCACTGGCTGGCCTACCATCTTCATTTTATTTAATTTCAGTGCTGGGCTAGTGCACATTTTAAAACATTAGGGGAAGCAGTAACCAAATACAAAAGGAAAACACAACCGCACACTGCAGAAGGGGAGTTGCATGCCTAGGACTGGATAATGTATTGAACAAGGCAGGAACAAGTAACACTCCTTGCTTTGTGGGCACGCTGCCTAGTTTAAACTGGTTAATAGGCCAGACTAAACACACAAGTACACACTTTGGCAGGCTCATACCCATCCTTTCTGCCTGCTCTTGTCACACTCAGGCACACAAGTCCACTTGTTTCAACGGTGATGCCTTCTGATGTGTGGGGCAAACTCAAACCTGAGCTTCGTTTTTAGCAGCAGTGTTTAGTTTTTACTTAAAGCTTTTTACTACTAATAATTTTGTGCTTTCTCACTGCGTTTTGACATCAGTCTAAACCATAGTTTTAGTATATCGATTTTTAAAAGCATTGTAAAGAAATATCTAATATGACATGATCAAGACTAGGCGAGTCTTGGGCTTAATTTCAACTCCCCTCTCCCACGATGCAGACAAACTGTGGCTATTGACCACTATGGTTTCTTTGAAACTAGCCAGCTTGAAACCAACTCTCCCTTGAAGAAGGGTGGGATATGAATGTGGACAGTTAAGAAATTAAAAAATCAGCAAATAGCAATGTTGTGTAAGAGAACAGTATTAGTTGGAGGTGGTTTTACCTACGTGAAACTAATCCCAAATGGTACATTTTTGTTCAGTTCTTAATACAAAATAATCCTTCTCACAAAAAATCATCAGGTGAAAGCAGGCTAAAAATGTCAAATAAATAAATATCCACTATTAAGCCTTTGTATACTCTGTGCCATAGCAGTTGAGTTCTGTGATTTGTATGATTCATGAATATTAAGCAATTTTGCAAATAGCTTATTCCTTTTGCATGATAATACACTCTGCTTCTTCTACCTACACACACAATAGTGTGACATTGTGGAACAGGGCTGGCCCACCACCAAAGCAGTCCCTGGGCTGGGTCTGCCCGTAGCACACCTCTCCCTTCAGCTGGAAAGACTCAGAATGACCCTGCCTGCCAGATTGACCAAAGGTAGGGGGGCTGATAGGGGGCTCACTCTGGGGGGTGGGGTACAAACCTGACTGGGTCCCCAGGAGGTCTTCATTCAGGTCTGCTCCCCAGAGATAAAAGTGGGTGTCCTCTGGACAGGGAACCACAGATCTATTTTTTATCTCCCATCCCCTGGCCTATTGCTGGTTTTTTATCACCCATTTCAGTAGGTAGCTTGGATCTGACCTTGCTATGAACAAAGTCAGTTGCTGTATTTGGTGCCAGGGAGGAAGTTTCCTGGCAGGTCTATAGACAGACCAGGGGGATTTCACCTACCTCGTAGCAATCGTCACAACTTTGTTGAAGAAGGCATTGGGTAAAACCTAGTCATGTTCAGAGCGGAGGCTGTAAGCCTCTGCCTGCTCCAAAGAATGGTATATCCTGTTAAAGGGATCCATGAAGAGGTGTTTCTGTCTGGACGCCCAGGTGGGGCAAGAGCCATAGCGCTCCTCCACACTCCTCGAGAGGTGGCTTCTATTTGATGTATGTCATAGGACCTCCTTGACACTGGTTCAACCCCTTGGTTGATCATCTAGCAAATGGGCTGGTTGATATTGGTTGACCCAATGCCTATGGCAAGCCCCTTACATCTGTAATCAATAAAGCTGTGGCCTAATTCAAACCATATAATGTTGTCATGAGTGGTTTTTTGGATGGCGGTACCCTGCACGGCAGTGGTCTCACAGCATCTGGGCACGCATCCTGCCCCTGTCCACAGCAAATCTTATTCAGTTGCTCTTGACCATGGCTTCTGTGATCCCATCAGGCATTTCCTACATATTTTGTAACTATAATTCTATTCCCAGTACCAAATCCTGTGCTTGCAAGGAATGGCAAGCTGCATAGACGGACCATTATATTTTAATGTTTGGTTTCAATTAAATATAAAATGAAGTGGTGTAAAAAAAAAAATTCTGGAAGAGTTTTCATCAGAAAAGTTTTTCTATTGTGTTCTTTTGGGCCTCGTGTTTTCCTGTTCATTCTTCCTATTATTTTGGATGATGCAAGTAAAGTGTCAAACTCTGGGCACCAAAGAGTTAACTAATTTTCCATGAGTTGGCAAATGTTCAGTCAAAACCTGGCCAACTGCCTGTTGTTTACTGAAGCTAAGGAAGAAGCATCTGCAACATTACCAAAAGCATATTGTAAAAGGCAACACATGCAAATTAAACCTCTTGAGCTATGAGTAAATTGCTGGGAAAATTTATAACTCATTTAATAAAACCTGAAGTAAATACATTGCCTTGGCTCCCAGGGAGAACAAAATATTTCCCATGATTCTCTTTTCTCCCCACCACCGGGAAAAAAATCCTGCAGCCAGACTGCTACAGTATTGAATTTATTATTAAACTAGTTTCATTGAAAGGAATTGTTCCTGCAATTGCATATTATTACAGAATATATACTTGAACTAGATTTAACGTACGCGTGTGTGTGTGTGTGTGTAAAGTAAGATATGGTAGAATAATTCTTATGTGGCCCTGGGCAGACTTAATGCTTATCTGTGATCTATTTTTTTTAACCATGGTTAAATGTTATACCTTAAAGCATGATTCAGGATTGGATGTGAACCTAGGTAATTGTATAGCATAATTTTCATTAACTATGCTCAGTGTCATGAACAAACCCAAGGTTACCAAACCATATTTCATATGCCTCTCCAATCTCTCTTCTTGCTATGGGGTGGTGCACCTTAAACACAACTTTTGAGGCCAGGGTTTATCTCAGCAAACTAAACCATGGCTTCACAGTTACAGCTGGGTTTGTAGCCAGATTTAAGGCAGCGAAACATGGCTGGCTTCAGGGCCACCACCAAGTTTGGCAGGCCTTCAGTTCTCCACTCAGGTGGGTCACCCTACCCTAGGTTGATGGGTGGTAGTGGCAAGGACAGAGAGGGCTGCTATAGTGAAAGCAGCAAGTAGGTGCTGCACCTAGAAAAAAGCTGATATAGTCGGCAAATACGGTGTGTGACACCTGGCGTTTTAATTCCCTCATGGTGCCTGTGAAGCTGCAACATAACATTGTTCTTGAGGTGCAATACATTAAAGACCTGAGATACTGTGAAGAAATAAAAATGGTGGGTGCCAGCCACATCCACCTAGTCTCCAGAGCTGGATAAAGGGAAAACCAGTGGCCACATACGAAGAGAGCCAGGCTTGGGCAGAAACTGGGTGGGTTTTGTTTTGTTTTGTTTTTGCTTAGGCCCATAGTGTGAAATAGAAAATAGTAGCCCAAACACAAGTTTGTGGGGAATGTATTATTTTTTAATAGGAATTTAACTTAATAAAAGCAAATTATATCTATGAAAAAAGGATTTTTGGTTTGGTTTGGTTTGGTTTGGTGTTTTTGGTCACACACGGCTACTGTTGCCAGTATGGAAATTTCTGGAAGCCAGTATTTATTATAGTTTCATGCTTAGTGTGTACAGAATGCTGAATGTTGTTGGAGCAGATCATAGTGGAAGTAAAATGAGGGGTTTGGAAACCTGAATAGGAGAACTTTACAATGTTTTGTTGCCAGCTCCACTGGCTCAGTTTAGATATGTGTAAGGCAGTGAAAGACAGGAGTGCCTGGTGTGCTCTGGTCCATGGGGTCACGAAGAGTCGGACACGACTAAACGACTAAACAACAACAACAATCAGGTAGCTATTTAAAAGAATATTAAAAAAACTTCCTTCAAGAAAACTTTGACTCAAATTTCTCCGTTAAAATGCTCTTTTATCTCCCTCTGTAACTTAAAATCTACTGAAGAAGAGGGAGAGAGGTTATCACCCAGATGCAAAGGAAGAGGTAGGAGGTCTATAACCCATAAAACATTTTGACTTCCTTAGTAGCAAATTATAATCTCTAAATTCCGATTCACTGAATCCTACATATACAAGTAAGGCAGAACATGATTCAGTCAAAGGTAAGTCTTGATAGTTATCAATTATTTCAATGGGAGCCTAAGAGCTGCTGCACACATCACATTTTTAAGTGTACATATAACTATATAATGCAAAAAGCTCTTTGAGATCTACTCAGAGAGACAGAAGCGTCTATAGCTCCTTGTTGAATTCACACTCAGTGGCAAGCATTAGTCTTCTGCCATCATCTGTGTTATAGCCAACAGGTGTATGCTTAAAAATTTCCCCACTCAATGGGTCTTAAAAGTGCTTCTGTAATGGGATTGTGCCATGTTTTTCAAATGTCGCGTGTCAATAAGCACATAAGAGGCCTCTTATCTGTAGCACTGTTTTTCTTTAATCAATATAGTTCTGCACATAACATGTCTGAGGTGCAACCCAAGCCATTTTCCAACAAAAGTTTGCACGTAATAGTAAAAATAGAAAATTATTATTTTAGACACAACGTTCAGCACCCTTTTCCTATTTCTCTTTTTTTGCCATCAATCACAACCATCGGAGTTCTGTGACTGATGTGTGCTGACTGACAACAGAAAGAAAAATTTTGAGGCGTTAGTGAAATGACAGAGCTGTCATGGCTGCCTCAAAAATGAGAAAGAATAGATAACACTTTAGAAGGGCAGGAGCGGGAAGTCAAAGACAGACAGCACTGAAGTCCTGTTAGCAGGAGTGTTCAAAGTACCATCTGCCCTATTCTGAGTGGTTTGGCCTATCTGGCTGACATGGTTAAAAGAAACCAGTTTTTAAAACCTGAAATACATGAATAAACAATGCAAGTCAAAAAGTCCTTTTGAACTCTTCTAAATGTGAGATTTTGTGACTTACGACTCACAGATTATTAGTGATGTTATTACTATTGACTTTATTCCTACTACCACTACAGTTTTACAGTGGTACCTCAGGATGTGAACGGGATCCGTTCCAGAGCCCCGTTCGCATCCTGAGTAGAACGTAACATGCGACTGTGAGTCTGCGGGTCGCGTTTCGCGTTTCGCCAATTCCGCGCATGTGCATGACATCATTTTGAGCATCTGCGCATGCGCGAGCAGCGAAACCCAGAAGTGTTTAACCTGAAGCTACTTCAACCCGAGGTATGACTGTACTATTGTAGGGCTATATAAGTACAAGTAGGTGGGTTTGGGGACTGGCAACAAGTCAGGAAGAAAGGCTGAGGATCCTGGACAGAGCCAGCAGTTTTACATAACCAGATGGGAAATTAATGGCCTGTTGTTCAGTCACTTGGCCTCTGCTGAGCTGGGGGCTGTAATATGACCCTGTTGCCCTCTGTAGTAAGGGTGCTGAAGTGGAAAATAGAATGAGTGGGCCACTCTATTTCTGGTCATAATGGAGTACATAGGATAGCAAAGCTTGGCTGGAAACTACGCAGAGATTGCTGGTACTTTATACTCTACTGCCTATTCCTAGCTTCTGTTTTTTAATGCTTCAAAACTCTGCAAAATGCATTTGACCAACAACGGCGGGACGTAGAAAATGTGTGCACAGGCCCCAGGCCATAATGCCCCTGTGATTCCATCTTTAAAATATGTGTTTCCATCCAGTCAGAAGTGATGGTAAACCCTACGCTACTTTCCATAGCGTAGGTCTCTCCCTCGACATTGCAGGAAGCAACAAAACAAACCAGAATTGTCAATATTGGTTTAATAATTTCTCCCTTTAAAAAAAAAAAAAAACATGCAGATGTTCTCTGTTAGGGATGAATTTTCTTTCATCTCCCAAGACAGCATAAAAGAAGCAGTCTTTTGGCTTTGCCCATAGGGCAAAGCATCTCCCCCAGTGGAACCCTGTTAGTAAAAATAAAGCAACTGAAACCCAGTCATAGAAATCAAATGGGAATGTTAAGCATAACAAATTGCAGTTTAAGTCCCAGCTCGAGTATTTTCCATAGAAACCTATGATAGATGCGTTTGCCAGACCAGGAAACCCCATCACAGCATGCAAAAATTCTCCTTTTTTGTTACAACCCACAAATTTCTACAGGATTGCTGATTGATGTAACCCTTGGATTAGAAATACACAACATGAAATAAAGTTCCCAGAGTGGAAAAAAGGAACTCCTTGATGAGACTGTTGAAAGAGCGATAAAAGCTTCACTCAAGGACTCCACTTTAGTATCAGATTGTGGGAAACTTTCATTTAAACAGCCCAATGGAGTCCATTAGCCATCAATCTGCAGGCACTAAATAAACCCTTAACACCTCTTCTTAGAAACTGCAACATAATCATCCCGCCATCCTGCTGGAGTTACTGACAAAAAGAGCTGTTGAAGATTGGAGAAAGTTTATGGGGAGGGGGGAATTTTCCTCCCAATACAACTGCCCACAATAAAACCATGCAATTTTATTTCTTCAACAGCCAGTTTAGTAGGCACAAAACAAAGATACCGTCACTTCAAACAAACAAAACAATAAAGAGAGAGAGGATTGTTTCGGGGGGGGGGGTGTCATTTCACAAGATTATGGACCTGCTATTCAACCGGATAGGCCCTAGTACAACTTTGACTTGAAAACTGGAATTTGCTTTTAAACGTAAAGCTTGTCTACAAAGTGGCCTGATGAATGTACAGTGGTACCTCTGGTTACGTACATAATTTGTTCCGGAGGTCCGTTCTTAACCTGAAACTGTTCTTAACACTTTAGCTAATGGGGTCTCCTGCTGCTGCTGCTGCCGTGCTGCCACCGTGTGATTTCTGTTCTCATCCTGAAGCAAAGTTCTTAACCTGAGGTACTATTTCTGGGTTAGCGGAGTCTGTAACCTGAAGCGTATGTATCCTGAAACATATGTAACCCGAGGTACCACTTTAATGCTAAACTATGGCTAACGTTATGTGCGCAAGCCTTGTGGTTTGTGCATTCCCCTTTCGCTTTCTTCTTCTAGCATGGACACGGACACACACACACACACACAGAGTTTTTGTTTCAATTTTCAGTTAACTGAAGTTCTTATATCCAAATTTGGACAAACTGTGGTTAGTGTTAACTATGATGAGGGAAACAACTTCAGCCTGTGATTTACAATATTGGCTCGTATCCCTAAACCATAACATAATGTTAACATTAACCACAGTTCTTGGTTTGGATAAAACAACTAACTATGGTTAGTTGAAAGCATAAGGGAAAGCTTTAAACCCCTCTCTTGTAGCTGTGCCATAGGAAGAGTGTGTGGGCATGCCTGAGGATTTCCCAGCCTCACACTCGTAGCACTAAACTGTGGTTTACGGTTACATCCAAACAGAGGGCTGCATTCAACCAACCCAGTGCACTAAAAGAAACCAGCACAACGACTCCTGATGGCGCAATGGGGCTTCCACCACTTTTACCCTTGTGCTCCAGTTTCAAATATTCTATTATTAAATGTACACTATGAAAGTGTACACCTAAAAATGTAAAGCACATTCTTGCAGATAGGTTTACAAACTATGGGATTATGTAGGTATTAAGTGCCACTGAAACTTAGAACTTGGTGACAATAGCTTTATATTTTATTCCAACTGCCACAATTTTTAATCTTGTAAAAAAAAACACCTACTAAATTACCTTCTCAGGAGATTGGGCATTTGTTCCATAATCCAGAATTAGACAAAGAAAAAGTACTTATCACTAATTAATATGGAGTGGTTTAGAAGAGGTAACAGTGGAACAACTAAGCATTGGGAATTGAATAATATACTCCTTCGCAACATATTTATGGTGGAAGCCATTAATGTCAGGAATATTTCACTCTTATTTATACACTTGTAATTTAGTTTTAATATGGGAGGCTATATTTTAATATGGAAGGCCCAAAAGCAGCCATTTGGGTTTCAAAAGAGTTATTAGATTAATAGAAAAGCAACTACAAGTGAAACTTAGAAGCCTGATGTAAAAAGGGTAATGAGAATAAATAGTTATTCCTAAGAGCAAGAAAGAAAATGAAGCTGAAAGATTCCTATAAGCAGGAAAATCTCTGACCACTTTGAAACAAAAAAAATTTGAGGAAGGTGAAAAAACATAACAAGAAATGTGAGCACAACTAGTTAAGTGACAAAAGGAGATGATATTTATAAGAGTTATAAGAGGTGTGGAGGGGTAGCCAAGTTGCCTTCTAGAAGTATATAATGAATTGTATCAGACAAAAAAATCTTAATGTCATATTTTCTTCTTCTTCTTTAAGAGTGGCTCAGCAGGATAAAGCTACATCACATGTTCATTAATGTTCAGAAAGCACTGAACCTAACACAAATCTTCAAAACAAACCAACATATACGTTTTTGCCAAGATGGCTCCATAGCTAAGTATAATAATACTAATAATAAACGTTTATATTTCAGTTCCATGATAGCTAAGATAGTTCAGCAGAATCTATGCTAAAAAGTATTTCCTCAGTCATGGGAAGAGGCCAAGAAAATGGCAATATGCAATGAAGGAAAAAATCTCCCAAACCCAATTCATAAAGACTCTCTGATAAATAGAACGGTTGAGGTGAAAGTGCATTGCCCCCTGAAAAAATTATCCTCACTCTGGCAATTAATTTGTGACTCCTTGTGAAACGAAGTGACAATGTTTACCCACTCAGAATATAGGCAGGAAGCATTGTCTTCAATTTGGTTTGGTTACATTATCACACAGCCAAATCCGATTAATTATTTGGTTCTCTTTGGTGATATGATATAATGGTAGCTATAAGATTCCTGGCAGGATTGTGTGGTCAGCAAGAGGAACCTTCTTTTAAAATAAATGGCACCAAAGCTGATACCAGGAGACGGAATGAAGGGTTGCAAAAATGTCTGATTGGAATTATTTTAGAAGGAAACTTCTATGTTCAGAAGAGAAAATGTTTTCTTTGTGTGCTTGGAAGGTTCCTTCCTTTTTCTTTCAAAGGAATATTTTCTCTAGTGCATTCAGTAGCTTCCTTTTCCCTGCAATTGGTGCCTTCATGCTTTTTCTGTTTTTGGAGTTCTTCTCAGTGGCTGCTCCCAGACTTTGGCACTTCCTCCTAGAGAAGCTAGACTGGATCCTTCCTTTTTGTCCTTTCACTGGCAGGTGAAAACTTTATTGTTCCAACAGGCTTTTGGCACTGACTACTTTTAATGAGGGATGCGGGTGGCGCTGTGGGTTAAACCACAGAGCCTAGGACTTGCTGATCAGAAGGTCGGCGGTTTGAATCCCTGCAACGGGGTGAGTTCCCGTTGCTCGGTCCCTGCTCCTGCCAACCCAGCAGTTCAAAAGCACGTCAAAAGTCCACGTAGATAGGTACCACTCCAGCGGGAAGGTAAATGGCATTTCTGTGCGCTGCTCTGGTTCGCCAGAAGCGGCTTAGTCATGCTGGCCACATGACCCGGAAGCTGTACGCCAGCTCCCTCAGCCAATAAAGCGAGGTGAGCACTGCAACCCCAGAGTCGGCCACGACTGGACCTAATGGTCAGTGGTCCCTTTACCTTTACCTTACTTTTAATGAAAGGGATGGCGTTATGCTGTTTTTATTGTCATTATTGGTATGTATATGATATGTATATAGCTTTAATGCTATCAATATTTAACTGGTTTTAATTATTATTTTCTATGTTTTTAATTATTCTTATTTTTATCTATAAGCTGCCTTGAGTCTCATCAAGAAAAATGTGTGTATGAATGAATGAATGAATAAAAACATCAGCAACAATAATTTTATTTCAGGCTCCTCAAAACTATTTTATGTGCCAAACATGTACACTCATGAAAACTCAAATCGCACTTTGCTTTTGGTTCATTTTAAATGTTGCTAAGGCCTTTGATTGTGTAGGATGGCTATTGTTATTTAAATGATAAACAGTTCTTTAGGAATGGGCTTTTAAAATTGGACTAAACTGATTTTTGCTAACACAAAAGCCAGTCTAGCAACTTATTTCCCCCATATGGAACAATTTAGACCTACAAGGTGTGCAAGGCACAGGAATCCTTTATTTCAACTACGGCTCATTTTGGATATCATGCCAAACTATTCATGATTTGGATACCATGCCATTAGGGCACGGCAATTAGAAAAAACACATTCAACAGGGATTCAAACTGTAATTGAAGATGTTAAATTTGCTATATATGCTGATGACATCAAATTATAATTACAAGCCCAATCAATCCAGTTGCACAAATTCTGCAAATGATAGGCTAGTTCAGTCAATTTCTAGCTGAATGACAAGTTAGTATCATAGTAATCCAGGCATAGGCAAACTCGGCCCTCCAGATGTTTTGGGACTACAACTCCCATCATCCCTGACCACTGGTCCTGTTAGCTAGGGATGATGGGAGTTGTAGTTCCAAAACATCTGGAGGGCCAAGTTTGCCTATGCCTGTAGTAATCAATACCTCAAAAAGCAAAGTAACAGCCCAATATGGATTAAAATGGACAACTAAACCCATACAATTATTGGGAATAAACTCAGTTGTTAAAATTCAGGTATTCAAAATACAGTTATGAGTCTTTGGTAGAAGGAATTAAGTTTTTTTTCCATTTCTTAATGATTATTTAAAAAATGTAAGTAATATAAGCTTTATTGTTTTGCATTCCTTGCCATTCGAGCCTCCTTCTTTCACTTACCACTTAATTACTCTAATATTAGTCCTGTGGGGAAACATTAAAATTTTAACAAAAACTAATCACCAATCTTAATTTGCACAAAAGAAAGGCCAAGGTTAGTTTTGGCACACCTAAATAAATAGCAAAGTACAAATATGTTCAAAATTTGAAAATGCGAAGCTCCAAGAGCATATTATTTATTTTAGGAACAGATGAAAGCAAAACTTATTTGAAAGCCAGATACACACACAGTCTCATGCCTCGTTCTCACTGATGCGCAAACATGTGAGAGGGCTATTACCACCTCAGACTGTAGGTCAGGGCCAGCGTGAATTAATGTTCCTCCACACATTCCCATCTCCAGAAAAAAGCCACCACAAAGAAAACTATGGTGACAAGGTGCTAGCTAGCTATGACCCTGACATACTATTTTTCTATTTTCATTTTGATAGCTTTCTAGAACTACTCAATAAAACTGATTGACAGAATGCTCAATCAAGATAGACAAGAGGGGTTCCTTCTCTATGCCATGTGTGATTAACTTGTGGAAATCACTGCCACATGAGAAGATGATGGCTGTTAGCTTAATTTTTTTAAGGATTAGATAAATAGGTCCACCAAGAGCTATTAATCATCTTAGTTAAATGGATCCTCCATATTCAGAAGCAGCAGGACTAGAAAAATATTGGTCTGATCCAGCAAGTCAATTCTTATGATAATCACTCATGGCTACCACAATATGTCCTTGGCTTTGGACTTTGCAAGAGGCACCCACGCCGACAGCATATGCAGTCAAGGGACATGCTACACAGGATCCCCTTCACGGCAGCCCAAATTCTTTTGAATGTCTAATATGATTTAAACAAAACAAACAAAACCCAAGTAGCTCATAAACAAAAACAAAAAACACACATACACATAATATTACACATTCTTTACTCATCTATAGTCCTATCTCCTCAGGAAACAACCCATGCCAGATTCACCCTCTTTTTGCCGGATAAAACAGAATTATGAGGAACAGGTCTTTACTACAGCTAATTGCAAAAGTATCTTCTTGTCTGACACTAAGGAAAGTTTCTAGAGTACAGTGGTACCTCGGTTTATGAACTTAATCCGTTCCAGAAGTCCATTCTTAAACCAAAACCGTTCTTAAACTGAGGAGTGCTTTCTCTAATGAGGCCTCCCGCCGCTGGTGCCCTTCCACCATTCAGATTCTGTTCTTAGACGGAGGTAAAGTTCTCAAACCAAGACACTATTTTCCGGTTTTGTGGAGTTTGTAAACCAAATCGGTCTTAAACTGGATTGTTCTTAAACCGAGGTACCACTGTACTTTGTTAGCCTATTAATACAGCACTTCAATCAATCAAGTCAGATTCCAGAATAACTGCTTCTTCCTTTGCTTCAGAGACAACAGCTTTGGACACCTTAATTACCCAAACCAAAACACTTCCTTGGCCAGATTCAACTCATCCAGGCTTGGGTATCTGGAAATCCAGACCAGAAAGTGGCAAACATGGGGCTTGTCTACAGTGTGAAATGGATTTGGATTAGGGCTGGAGGCAGGCAAGCGAACAATGTTTGTGGGTTATAAATAACTAAATAGTAGTACTAGTAGTAAAAGTATTATTTACAGTTTGTATATTTACAGTGGGGACGCAGGTGGCACTGTGGGTTAAACCACAGAGCCTAGGGCTTGCCGATCAGAAGGTTGGAGGTTCGACTCTCCGTAACGGGGTGAGCTCCTGTTGCTCGGTCCCTGCTCCTGCCAACCTAGCAGTTCGAAAGCATGTCAAAGTGCAAGTAGATAAATAGGTACCGCTCCAGCGGGAAGGTAAACGGCGTTTCCGTGTGCTGCTCTGGTTCGCCAAAAGCGGCTTAGTCATGCTGGCCACATGACCCGGAAGCTGTACGCTGGCTCCC